>NC_057922.1:24509562-25759562 GCF_018873765.1 Telopea speciosissima | reverse complement strand
GGATCTCTCTAATATGGGAGCATTCTGTAACTGATTTGATGCACAACTTCATAACCTGTGTTGGGGATCTTTTCAAGTTATCATATTTGCGTCTGTTACCTTCCAACCATATATGCTGGCAGATGATAATCAATAAAACCCCCCAAGATTTGGCACATGGCAGTACATGGGTTAGTCCATGTGATAGAAGACCATGGAAACATCTAATTGGTACAAGTTCAGCTTAAAAGAAGTAGAAGTTGCTAAAATTACAAAAGATAGCATTTTGTATTTTATGTTCATCTCCATTTGATGGAATATTATTAAAATTTTGAATCAGAATTTGCACAACTTTCGTTACGTTGAACTAAAATTTAGCCATTGAGATATACGTGGGATTTTCAATCACATGGACTAACTCAGACAAATAGTGAAATGTTATACTTCACTAGGCATTACCTAGTGATGCCTAGAAGAACCCTATAACACAAGTGCCGACTCAGAAACATTAATATCTCTCAGCTTAACACTAATAGCACCCTTTCCATTCATTCTCTTCTTCACAATCCACAATCTTTGATAGCAGCTGGCTCCGAAACAACATCACTCACCCTAACGTGGGCCCTCTCCTTACTACTAAACATCCGCCACGTATTAAAAAAAGTCGAAGATGAGTTGGACAAAATGTTGGTAGAGACAGACACATGGACGAATCAGATATAAAAAATCTGGTATACTTGCATGCAATTGTCAAGGAAACATTATGTCTATACCCTCCCACACCATTAGCAATACCACGTCAAGCCATGGAAGACTGCAAAGTGGGTGGATATGATGTTCCCAAAGGCACGCAGTTACTGATGAACATGTGGAAATTACATAGAGATCCTCGTGTTTGGTTAGACCTCACGAATTCAAACCAGAGAGATTTCTCACTACACATGCTAATGTAGATGTAAGGGGTCAGCAATTTGAGTTCATTCATTTCGGCTCTGGGGTGAGATCATGCCCAGCTATCACTTTAGCCATGCAAGTCTTACACTTGACACTGGTTCGTTTGCTACATGGGTTCAATTTCGAGACCCCTTCACCACCTTGACTTGTACTTTGTTGCTCTCTGCTTTGCCCAAACTTTCTTCGGATCTATCAACCCAATAACCTTGTGAAGATTGTTATCCATAGGATACAATTTGATCATCTTGTTTGTTGGATTCCTCAACTCTAGCTACTCATCTTCCTCTATATTCTTTGACGACTTTTCTAATTTATTGCTAAGAGCCTGGACTATCCCTTCTCGCATAAGAATATTCTTCAGATATTGCTCTATAGAGTAAAGTCATTATGATCATTGAAAGGTTCTATGGAGAATATTGAACTCTTCACCACCATTCAATTTGCCCCCCCCCCGGGTACTTGTCATTGACCTCAGCAAACCTGATCATTTTGTTGATCTTTGCACGAACTGGCATGATCTATACTAGTGAAACGAGATCGATCTATTTGATGGCATCATCAACTACGCATGTAGTACTAGAAAACTTAAGGATACTGAATTTCACCCATGAACAAACTCTTCATGCCTTGAAGTCCACCTCAATCATCTTCTTTTTTCCTGGGGTCTACCAGGCGCCACACGATCTTTTCACTTTTTTTCTTCGTCTTTTCTCCTTTTCACACGATGAAGCAATTTTTTTCTTCACTTTCTCTCCTTCCCATTTGGGTGACTCACTTTTGCCTTCTTCCCTCTTTTTTTATTCTTTCCTTTGTCCCACACAAAAACCTTTTTACCTCTCCTTCTTATATTGGAATTGTACCTTGGAACTTCTTCCCTCTCCTTCACATGTTGGAATCGTATCTGGAAACTCTTTTTCTTTACGTATCCGAATCGTACTATGGAACTATTCTTTTCCATGTATCCAAATATTAGAATCGTACATTCTTCCGCTCTCTTTGCGTATTATCCGTTCTCTAGAACTTCATGCACTACTTGCGACAATCTATCAAACACGTACCACTCTAATACCATTTGTTGGAAATGAATGTGCAAGTGAGGAAGAAACCAAACAAACAATCCCATACACAACATGTAAAATTTAATGTGGTTTGGGATGAATGCCTAAATCCACCATAGAGTACCATAGAATTTTTCACTAACTAGAAAAAAAATTTCTATACCACTCTCCACCTCACAAAGATCATCTCTACTTGTCTAGGGTTTTTTTCATGGAGACAAGACATAAGAAACCCTAAAAACCTTAATCCCAAACAATTATAATTTTACACTTGCATATGTAATGGATCTGAAACATATATAAACCCGACAATAATAATTATGTGGACCACCTACAGAATACAAAACATAAAACCCAATAGACTGAGCATTTATGACCTCAGATGGGTGGGTAAAGGAAAACCTCTATTTGTTATGTTTGCAGGTCCTTAGGGCTAACATCTTTTAACTTTGGTAATGTTAAATAGATTGTAATAAGGGGTTTCAAACCAATTAAGAAGAGAGATTGAACGGTCATGACTATTGGAATAGTCATGACCATTCCAGTGAATGGTTTCCAATGAATGGATTCCAATGAATGGTTTCCAATGAATGGGTTCCATTGAATGGGTTTCTTTGAAAGGGTTCCATTGACTGGGTTTTCAATGAATGGGTGCCAATGGGTCTATATAAACCAAGGCAATTCAGCCATTCTACACAACTTTTTTTGAGCTCTCTCTCTCTCTCTCTCTTACAATCGGAATTTCTCTAGAATTCTAAGTTAATTCTCCTGTGCTTTGTTGAATCCTGAAGGTGAATTTGCTTCAACCGTGTAGGGGCAAATATCCCCTTTAAGACAGCGAGTACGCGTTCAAAGCAGTTTATAGTTTTCTTCTCCAAATAAACTTTTATCTATCAGGTAATAGACAACATTTGAAGAGATTAGAGGTCTTAATATTAATGATTTTAAGCCACCCATTGGCTTTATGGACCAATAGGTGGGGGTGATCAACCCACATGGGTTAACCGGCAGCTGACTAAAACTCATAGATATATATATAAATAAAATAACTTACAAAAATCTAACCTGTCATTGCACCTCATTGGTCCAATATTTCTAGGGATCAGACTCTTTGTTGCTATGATTAATCTTTTCTACGGCCATGAAGTTTGTAGCTATGCTACTTGACTCTTTGTTATTAGAAATTAGGTGTGGGGAAGAGAACACAAAATACTGATTGCAGCTCTGGTTTGGAAACCACATCCCGCAACCCAACCATTTCTTGAAGAGGGTCTTGCTTATGAGCTGAACATCCATGTTGGCAGAGATAGCCACGTGGATGAATTATATATATGGGGAGCATGGCCCTGTGTGCATAGGGCCAATGAAAGAACATGCATAAGCATCTTGAAGGGTGGGATTTCCACCTTTTATAGGGGTGTGATGAGGCATAAAACACCCCACCTATCAGAGGCTGCCACATGGCCGACCTGACCTCAGTCCGAGAACCGAATTGAGCCGAGCAGGAAATCGGGCCGACTCCATCTCCGATAAGTCACCTGATAGAGCCAGACTGGCGCAAGCTAGTCGGTGGCTGAGGCCGAGCTCTGAGCCGAGCTCACACAGGTCAGCCATAAACCCCTGGCCGAGCTGACTGCCAAGACCAACCTCTCGGGCCGACCTCCCAGGCCAAGGTGACTGTCAAGGCCGATCGACCAGGCCGAGCCCTCCTCCACAGAACCTACCATAGCGCCCCATCGGGGATCGCGGGGCCATGTCAGCACATCCCAAGAATCACGGGATAAGGATCGAGCCACGATCCCAGCGCAATATGAAATCACACTTTACATGGACTCTTACCTTAATAAGAGCCCGACCCCAAAAATAGCTCTCTACTCCGCTCTACGAGAGAGAGCCTTCCAAAAGAAGGACTCCTACCATACTAGGACTCTCCCAACCGCCTCATCTCATCCTCACTCTATAAATACCCAGGTATGGAGCATCATTCCTCATCTCGCTTTTTGTTAGCTGTTACGCTGTTGCACTGGTGATCTAACTTGAGCATCAGAGAGTCTTAGGCCGGAGTTACACCGGCCCTCTTGTGCTCATCTCTTGGTCCTTGCAGGCTCCTCCGTGGGCGAACCAAGCGTCAGAGATTTCCACATGCAACAGATTTGGCGCCGTCTGTGGGAACGACATCAGCAGGCCGTCGTCTTTTCTACCAACTTCAAGAGCAACAATAATGGTGCACACGAGATCAGGGCAGCATGGCTTGACTTCCCGTACGGACAAGCCACAGCCCGTTGGGCAGATGAGACGATCACCACCCCCCGAAGCCTCGCGGCAGGGGATAAACAGAAGACCCCCTTGGGCAGGGGGTGTGCAGCCCATCACGGGCACCATGATCAGTCCCATTCCCCCACCAGAGGGTGGGAATGGGGGAGGTGTGCTAGCCACAGCCGCTACTGACCGAGTATAGGCTGAGCCAAACTTGGGCGGGCTGGGCCTACCAGCATCGCCGCCCTTATCGGAGAGTTTGGACCCCGAAGCCCTGGCAAATAATCAACAAGTTATGGACTTGCAGTTACAGATGCTCCACACCAACGAGATGCTACATACCTTCATGAACCAGATGGCCCGAGGCGGGCTGATGGGCCAACCACTGGTCGCTCCCCCTCCAGCCCCGATCCACGCAGAGAGAAACTTACAGCAAAATGGTGGCCGGCGTAGGGCCAAGTCTAGCCGAGCCGCGTCCTCACACCTGTCTCATCAGAAGACTCCTCCTCCGCGCCTTGGCAGAGGCACTCGATGGGATGAGCAAGAGCATCGCCAAAGCCCGAGAATAGGGCAAAAAATCAAACCAGCAGGCTCGGTAGCAAGGAGGTCGGTATTTTCTGGATGGCTCGGAGAGGATGGACAGCCGAGGAGAGTCCAAGAACAAGGGAACGAGCCGAATGAAAGACGCGCTGCGAGATAAGGAGAAGGATCTCGTCATACCCCCAGCGTCAAAGCTCGCCTCCCCAAGAAGAACAACAGGGGAGCCCCTGTGGGTCCAACTTCCAGGTGGAAAGAAGAACAAGGAAGGATGGTGCAGACCGAGCTGACTAGAATGGTCGACCACAACAGGACGACCGAGCCTACCAACCTCGGGCTGAGGAGCCAAATGGTCGACCTAGGCCGAGCGAGCAAAACAATTTATATCGGGTGGATGAGCCGATTGGTCGGGCACCTGAAACCGAGCTGGAGAGGCGGCTACGAGACTTAGCAGAACAAGTGGAGGGGTTGAAAAAATAAGCTACCTCGGACGCCTATTCGTTGGTCAAGCGTCACCCGTATCCTCCTGAGATCATGACCGTGTTGCTACCGATCGGGTTCAAACCTCCCCTGTTCGATCGATATGACGGGACGACCGACCCGACGGATCACATCAACTACTTTAATGCGATGATGACCATGTATGGGGGAACCAAGATCATTTCTTGTCGAGCCTTCCCTGCATCCCTCAAGGGCGCGGCGACCTCATGGTTCTCCTGGTTGCCGTCGAACTCCATAACAAGCTTCGCTCAACTCTGTCGAGCCTTCGTTACGCGCTTCCAGAGTAGTATGAAGCACAAGAAGACAACGGTCAACCTCCTCAGCGTGAAGCAAAGGCCCGACGAGTCGATCCGAGCTTTCGTCTCCTGCTTCAACAAGGAATCCTTAGACATCAAGGATTTGGATGAGGCCACGGCCCATACGGCTATGAGCAACGGGCTCGTCGACATGGACCTCATCAAGGACTTGGCCCGGAAGCTGACCAAAAACCTGGCCGAGCTCTTAGAGAGGTGTAATGAATTTACAAATATCCCCGAGGTCCTCCAGGCCCGGAAGGAAAATGAAGGCTGAGCCGATAAGAAAAGGCCGATAACTGATGATCGCAAGGAAGACAAATGGCCCAGGATGGATCACCGAGCTGAGAGATCGGATCGAGCTCGGAGCCCCGATTACACCCCGCTGAATACCTCACGCAAGGAGATTTTGATGCAAATACAAGACGGTGGGTACATTCGCCAGCCCCGACCTATGCAAGTGGGGTCATCTCAAAATCCTAACAAATATTATCAATTCCACAAGGACACCGGCCACGACACCGATGATTGTTATCAGTTGAAAAGAGAAATCGAAGAGCTGATAAAAGCGGGCCACTTGAAACGATATGTCAAGGGAGGTCGTGAAGAGCGTGGGGGTCGGCGACCTGAAGAGCGCGATCAAAGAAGAACCGAGCTAAGGCTCAAAAATAGGCGAATCGAGCGAGATGAAGATAAAGCCCGAGCTGAGAAGAAAGAGGACGGGTCCGAGCCGAGCAGTGACAAGGGAGCTCCCATATACACCATCCTCGGAGGGCCCGGACAAGAAACTACTCAAAAAGCCAAGGCAAACGTACGGTTTGTCGGAGTCACCGAGATGCCCACCAAGAAGCTCAAGCCAGCGGTGACAATTTCCTTTACTGAAGCTGACCTCGAAGGTATAAGTTTGCCTCATGACGATGCTTTAGTGGTGCAGTAGAAATTGCAAAGAGACCCGTCCATCGAGTATTGGTTGATACCGGCGCATCCGTGGACCTTATGTTGCTAGACGCGTATCGACAATTTGGCTTCAGTGACGAAGCGCTTAAGCCGGAGGGCACCTCACTTCATGGGTTCTCGGGAGCTACCGCGACCATGAAGGGTTCAATCGACCTGCTGGTCACGATCAGACAAGCTCCATGCTAGGCGACAATCTAGGTCAAATTTATGGTAGTACGATCGGTAGTGGCTTTCAACGCCATACTAGGCCGCCCTTCACTGATCGCTCTCCAAGCCATCATCTCCCCAATGCACATGAAGATGAAGTTCCCCACCGAGAACGGAATCGGCGAAGTCTGAGGCGACCAGAAGAAGGCACGAGAGTGCTATTCTACTTTTGTCAAGCAAAACAAAGGCAATGTCCGAGGAATGGCAATGTGCGTCGAACACCTCCCTGGGGATCAACGGGATGAGCTCATCGAGAGGAGAGGATGACCCATGGAAGACCTGACCCCGTTCATCCTCAGTGATGAGGACCCAGCAAAGATGGTCCAGCTCGGATCATTGCTGAATGAAGATCAGAGGAATCAGCTCAGAATTTTCTTAAGGGTGAACACCGATGTCTTTGCCTGGTCGAATGCCGACATGATGGGCATACCCAGGCATATAGCTGAACACTGGCTCCACGTAGATCTAGGTCAAAAACCAATTCGGCAGAAGAGAAGGAACTACGTACTTGATCGATAAACCGCGATCAAAGAAGAGGTGGAGAAGCTCCGCCGATCAAGGTTCATCAGAGAAGAAAAATTCCCGACCTGGCTGGCTAACATAGTCATGGTCCCCAAGCCAAACGGGAAGTGGAGAATGTGTGTCGACTACACCGACCTCAACAAGGGTTGTCCAAAAGATGAGTACCCGCTACCTCGGATCGACCTCTTGATCGACGCCATGGCAGGTCACGAGATGCTGAGTTTCATGGATGCATATTCCGGCTACAACCAAATCATGATGCATGAGGAGGACGAGCCATACATGGCATTTTGAACTGACCAAGAAAACTTTTGCTACAAGGTCATGCTGTTCGGATTGAAAAACGTCAGAGCGACATACCAGCGGCTCGTGAACTATATGTTCCGTGAGCAAATTGGAAGAAACATGGCAGTCTACGTGGACGACATGTTAGTGAAGAGCTTAAAAACCGAACACCACTTGGCCGACCTTGAAGAAGCCTTTGACATATTGAGGAAGAATCAAATGAAGCTGAACCCCGCCAAGTGTGCATTCGGCGTGACCTTGGGAAAGTTCCTCAGCTTTATAGTCTCTGTCAGAGGCATCGAAGCCAATCCCACAAAAATCAGGGCCATCCAAGAGATGAGTCCTCCAAGGACGATCTGAGAAGTACATAGGCTAAACGTACGAGTGGCGGTGTTGACACGATTCATGTCCAGATCGGGCGACAAGTGCCTACCGTTCTTTAAGGCCCTCAAGAATATCCAGAACCCGAAGGACTTTAACTTGTCGGACGAATGCCAGCAAGCTTTTGAAGAGCTGAAGAAATATTTGGAGAACCCGCCTCTTCTCAGCCGACCCGAGCCAAAAGAGGAGCTTCAAGTTTACTTAGCCACCACCCCTGTAGCGGTCAGCGCGGTGTTGATTAGGGAAGAAAGTCGAACTCAAAGACCCATATACTACATCAGCCACGTTCTTGTCGACGCCAAGACAAGATACTCCGGGTTCAAGAAAGTAGCATTCGCTCTTGTTCCGGCCGCAAGGAAACTAAGGCCGTACTTCCAAGCTCATCCAATCGTGGTACTGACCGACCAGCCACTCAAGAAGATATTGCACAAACCCGACGTTTTGGGATGGCTGATCACCTGGGCGGTTGAGCTGAGTGAGTACGATATAAGCTATCATCTGAGGATGACGATAAAATGATAAGCCCTTGTCGACTTCATCGCCGAATGCACAGGACCCGACCTTGAAGTCGGGGAAGAAAAGACAATAGAAGAGGTTGGTGCTACGATCGACCCAACTTGGACCATGAATGTCGACGGCTCAAGTAACTCCGGAGGAAGCGGGGCCGGCCTGATCTTGGTGAACCCCGAGGGGTTTCTGATCCAATATGCCCTGAGGTTCAAGTTTCCCGCCTCGAATAATGAGGCCGAGTATGAAGCCCTCCTAGCCGGACTTAGAGTCAGCAAGGCAATGGGCGTAAAGCGGTTGAAGGTGCAAGGAGACTCCCAACTCGTGATCAACCAGGTCAATGGAGACTATGAGGCGAAAGACAAAAGGATGATAGCTTACCTGAGCCGAGCACTAGATCTGATTTCCGAACTCGAGCACTTTGAGATGACTCGAATACCGAGAAAAGAGAATGCCGCGGCTGACTCCTTGTCAAAGTTGGCCGAGACCGACCTCCAATATCTGAGCCGATCAGTGTACATAAAAATTTTGGAGAAGCCTTCCTTACAAGAAGAAAGCATAAAGCACATTGAAGAGGACGGGTCAACCTGGTTGGACCCCATTGTCAACTACTTGGAGAATGACTTGCTCCCGGAGAACCGAGACGAAGCAAGAAAGGTCAAGATTTGAGCTGTCAAGTACACCATAAACAACGGAGTGCTCTACAAAAGAGCAATCTCGGCCCCTCTTCTCCGATGCCTTGGACCAAAGGGAGCTGAGTATGCCTTGGCCGAGGTGCATGAGGGAATATGCGGGAGTCACATGGGTGGCCGAGCTCTTGCGTACAAGATACTTCGGCAAGGATTCTATTGGCCAAGAATGCAGGAAGAGGCCATGAGGTATGTGAAGACGTGCGAGAAGTGCCAGCTATTTGCACCAATCCCGAGCCGACCAACAACAAAGCTGACCTCAATGCTGAGCCCAATCCCTTTCGCTATGTGGGGAATGGATATTCTTGGAGATTTCACCCCGGCATTGAGAAACAGGAAGTACGTGGTAGTAAATCGATTACTTCACCAAATGGGTCGAGGCCGAGCCCCTTGCAACCATCACCGAGAAAAACATGGAGAAATTCTTCCTAGATAAGATCATCTATGGGTTCAGGCTACCAAAAGTGCTCATCACAAATAATAGCACGTAATTTAATAACCCGGCCTTCCGAGAGTTCTGCGAACACTTCTACATTGACTTCTGACCCGTCTCAGTAGCTCATCCACAAGCAAATGGACAAGTAGAAGTGTCCAATCGAACATTACTTGCCGGCATTAAGAGAAGTTAGATGAGGCCAAGGGAAGGTGGGTGGAAGAGCTCCCAAGTGTCCTATGGGCATATAGGACGACAGTAAGAACACCAACCGGGGAGAGCCCTTTTTACCTCGCTTATGGGACCGAAGCCCTCGCCCCGATCAAAATTATGGCATCGTTGTACCGAGTGCTCAACTTCGATGAGAAGACCTATAAAGATGGGCTGAGAGCCAACCTTGACTTCCTCGATGAAGTTCGAGAAAATGCCCAACTCCGGAACACGACATACCAACAGAGGACGGCAAAGTACTATGACGCAAGAGTAAAAGAACGGCACTTCCGTCAAGGGGACCTTGTCCTCAGAAAACTCAGTGCATCCCAGCCAAGGCAGCAAGGAAAGTTAGCACCAAATTGGGAAGGCCTGTACATAGTCTCCAAGCAAATTTGCCCCGGCACGTATCGCTTGCAGACTCCGGGGGGCAAGAAGGTACCGAGACCTTGGAACTCGGAAAATTTGAAGAAATTTTTTCAGTAACTTCCATAAGTATTCTGCTAGGCAAGGTTTTTGACAAGCATGTTTGTATTCGGCTTCAGCCCCGACGGTCGATTCAATTAAATAAAGTCTTTCTCCACCACTTAACGTATTTGCAAGCTCCTAAATCAAAGTCGTAAGACCGGTCCTCATAGACCTGGCCGACCTCAAAGATCGACCCTCATAGGTCGACAACCAAGTCATAAGATCGGTCCTCATAGACCTGGCCGACCTCAAAGATCGACCCTTATAGGTCGACAACCAAGTCGTAAGACCGGTCCTCATAGACCTGGCCAACCTCAAAGATCGACCCTCATAGGTCGACAACCAAGTCGTAAGACCGGTCCTCATAGACCTGGCCGACCTCAAAGATCGACCCTCGTAGGTCGGCAACCAAGTCGTAAGACCGGTCCTCATAGACCTGGCTGACCTCTCAAGAGCAAACTCCCCCCTTGGCCGAGCCTAACAAAGTTTGAAACTAAGCTAAGGCATTACGCTTGGCCAGGAAGGCTGCTCGGCCATGCGTCCGCTTATATGATAGCCGGTCCGATCGGACCGATGGGAATGGTGAATTAACTAACCAAAGCAAAAATCACCTTGGCCTCGGGCATGGCATGGCTGAACCGACGACCACGTGAAGCATGGGTAAAAAATAGACAAGTCCCTAAGCTCGGCTGGCAGAACGGGTCGTCAGTTCAGCCACAACCTCAAATGGAACAACATACACAAGGAAAAGAAGGCTAAGAATGCTGAGCTAAAACACTTGGACAAATTCTGGCAAAAATAGATTTTTTATTCAGTATAGGCCGACTGCTCGGCATGGTTACAATGAGGGCAGTTCGGCCCCCCCCCCCAAAAAAAAATAAATAAAAAAATAAAAAATAAAAATTTTTACATCTCAATCTCCTCGGCGGTGGACCTGGAGGCGAACTCGGCGACATCCACAGCGGTAGGCTCGGCAAGGGGATCTTGGGGTTCAGCGTCAAGAGGGAAGACGTCGGCCTGCGTGGGTTCCTCAAGGGGCAGAGCTTGGGTGACCTCGGCTCCCTCCTCATCTCCCAACTCCCCGGCAAAGGTAGTCGCGTCGTCATCAAAATGTGAGAGATTGAGATCGGGATAGACCGCCTTGATCTCGGCCAAGAGATCAGCCCGGCCTGCCTCAAAGCCTTCGGCATAGGGAGGCTTCCTGATCTCATGGCACACATCAGCGTACTCCTTCGATTGGAGATAGTCGCTGATCGCCTCGTCCCGAGCCATGGCCAGGTTCTCCTTGGCTTTCTCCCTCGCCTTGGCGAGCTGAGCCTGCAGAGCCCGAACCTTCTCTTTCTGCCTGATTACCTCGGCCTTAGAGCTCTCCACTTCGGCCTCGACGGCAGTAAGCTTCTCTTGGGTCTCCCGACGCCTCTGAACGGCATCCTGGGCATCCTGATAGGCTTTCTTGCACTGGACGCCCAAGGAGTGGTTCTCGGTCATGAGCCGCTCAAAACGAAGCATGGTCTCCACTGCCTTGGCAAAGCCCTGCAAAAAAGTATGAGAATAAAAGTCAGGATAGATTACACAGGTCGGACCTAATCACAAGTGCCGACCAGGAAACTTACCCTGTTGAAATCCTGAAACAGGGTGGAGAGGACCTGAGGGTCAGACAGCGCCTCGAGCTTCTCCCTGTCAGCCGAAAGCCGACCTGCGTCCAGCCATTCCTTGGCATGTGCGATCGACGTCAATGTTGAGTCTCGGGGGAAGAGGCACCAGGTCGGCCTCATAGGAACGTTGCTGGCCGAGGCCCTCCCCAAGACATATCGGGAGATGTTGGGGGGTGAAGCCTCGGGCGGAAGGCCACCACTCGTCAGATTAACCGAGAGCTTCTGACGCTTGGTATCTTTCAGGGGCTCCTCTCAGCTTTTCGACCCTTCCCTTTCCTCGGAGACCCCGCTGGGCCCGTACTCTTCTTAGCCTCAAGGCCGACCACAGCGTCTGGCGGGCCCGGCATCATGGCCTTGCCCTTGGGGGCCTTAGAGGACTTGCCCCGGGACTTCTTCTCAGTGTTTTTCTTCTTTCGATCCGCAAGGGTTTCGGCCCTTAGCCGAGCGGTATCCATAGGGGGAATATGGCCGACCATTGCAAGAGAAACCAAACATAAAAAATAAATCGAAAAAGAAAAGAAGACTAAGTCAAGGGGCTAGCTCGGGTAACAGAGACGGGCTCAGCTTGAGCTCCTACCAGGGGTTATATACCACCTCTGCAGAAACCCCTCGTCCTAAAGCTGGAGGACATCGAGGGCGGACGCTGGGGGATCAAGTCAAGCGAGGTCAGCTCATTCTCGGTCAGGGGTAGTACCCTATTGACATAATTCAGATGGATCTCCTTCCACTTGGCTCTGAGAGGGTTGTTTGGGATCGAAGCAAAGAAAAAATGGGGCTTCCAATGCTTATTGAAGCTCGGCGTGCCGACCAAAATCTTGTGGCCACCCAGGGATGCACTCTTCCCAGATCGGCAGCTGAAATAATACCACCCCTTTTTTGGAGACTTCTTCAAGAAGAAGAGCTGAGAGAAAAGCGCCACGCTTACACCTCGGCCCATCTCGTAAAATAAGGCGTAGAAGCCGTACACGGCCAGCCAAGAGTTCAGCACCAGCTGACCCGGGGATAGATGGAAATGGTCTAAGATCTGGTCCACCTGGCCGAGGACGGGGAGCCTGAACGCATACTTGAAGGGCAGCTCGTACAAAGCCACCTCGTCGGGCCTGATGTAGCAGGCCATCTCCCCTGGGTTAGGAGCTCGGAGCTGAATGTCCTCGGGGATGGCATAGGTCATCCTCAGATAGTCGAAGTCGGCATCCGTGATCTTGCTCGGAACAGTGCTGACACTCCCTTCTTCGAGCTCAGGGGTGTCAGCGGATGAGTTGATCGAACCAACCCCCATTTCGGAAGAATCTCCCTCACTTGACTCCTCATCGGATGAGGACAGCCCAGAGTTCTCGGCTCAGTCCGTGGCAATTGGCTGGGCCGCGTGGTAGAACTCCAGGAGCAACGGAGGCTTGGCCACCTTGGCCTGATGAGGCTCCACTACATCGGGCTCATCCTAAGTCGAGCCCAACAAGTTTATGGTGGGAGAACGAGCGGGGAGCTCTTGGCTCGGACTCGCGCCCTCTGTCGCCCCAACGAACAGCTCACCCATGAGACTACTACCAACTGACATACTGGGCGGAGAAGACTTACTGGTTGAAGAAGAGCTGAGGGTGAGCTGAGTGCGGATGAAGCAAAGGCCGAGCTGATCACGAACCAGTAAGCACCGAGCGCTACAGAGCTGAAGAATCCGAGCTTGCCGAGAAGTCAATAACTTAGACCAGTGAAGAATGAATAGTTAGGAGTCGCCTATTTATAACTCTTGGGTTGAACTGATCCAACGGCCGAGCAGAGCTCAGCATAATTCAACGGCCCAGATCAAAGGATGTTTCGAATTCTCGAGCCTGCCATAATGACTCTGCTGACGTGGCACTGACGCCCAACCGACAGACCGTGCAACGTCAAATCCACGACAAAAAATAAGCTCAGCTCGACCGCAAAAATCTTCCAGACAAGTAGACCTGGAAACTCCACTCATCAGTGCCGAGCCGACCCCTGATGAGTGGGGGGGCCTATGATGAGGCATAAAACACCCCACCTATTAGAGGTTGCCACATGGCCGACCTGACCTCAGTCCGAGAACCGAATTGAGCCGAGCAGGAAACCAGGCCGACCCCATCTCCGATAAGGCACCTGACAGGGCCAGACTCGCGCAAGCTAGCCGGTGGCTGAGGCCGAGCTCACACAGGTTAGCCATAAACCCCTGGCCGAGCTGACTGCCAAGACCAACCTCTCGGGCCGACCTCCCAGGCCGAGGTGACTGTCAAGGCCGATCGACCAGGCCGACCTTCGAGGCCGAGCCCTCCTCCACAGAAGCTACCATAGTGCCCCACCGGGGATCACGGGGCTACGTCAGCACATCCCGAGAATCACGGGATAAGGATCGAACCACGATCCCAGCGCAATACGAAATCACACTTTACATGGACTCTTACCTTAATAAGAGCCCGACCCCGAAAATAGCTCTCTACTCCGCTCTACGCGAGAGAGCCTTCCAAAAGAAGGACTCCTACCATACTAGGACTCTCCCAATCGCCTCATCTCATCCTCACTCTATAAATACCCAGGTATGGAGCTCCATTCCTCATCTCGCTTTTTGTTAGCTGTTACGCTGTTGTACTGGTGATCTAACTTGAGCATCGGAGAGTCCTAGGCCGGACCCACACCGGCCCTCTTGTGCTCATCTCTTGGTCCTTGCAGGCTCCTCCGTGGGCGAACCAAGCGTCGGAGATTTCCACACGCAACAGGGTGGGATAGTAATTTTACCCCTACTGTGTTTGTGTGTGGCGGTCACTCCCTGATAAAGTTTGAGAAAGGAGAGACTTGAGAGGAGAGTTGAAGAAGCTAGATTGAGAGATAAGAAGAGAAGCACACAAACGGTTTACTTGGTTCGGTATGAATTACCTACGTCCAAGGACTCTCCTTATGAGAGAGATTAATTCTTATTCTTCCTTCCTTTCTCATTTATCTTTACAGTTTTTTAAACTCATCCTTGCCATAACCGATGGATTTATCTTGAGAAAAAGGGTAAGAACACAATCCTTGATTTAGGGGTTGACAATCATCCCTCTTTGTAACACGATTCCATGGTCTTGACCATGAACCGATTTTGAATCTTCATATATCATGACACTCCCCTACAAAGAACTTTTCTCATATATATATATATATATGGGAAATAGTTTTCTGTCCAAGAACATGGTCTACATCAACACTTCCATTTGTCTATCTCTCTCCTCTTTAAAACAAAAAGGCTGAGGAATCTTTTCATATACGGAGAAGAGATAAAATCATGGGTGTTGACGTAAACCACACTCCAGGGTGACATGAGAAAAACAGGGTCATTTTCGTAGGGGTTGGGTTGGGAGAGAAATAGACAAGGCTGGGCAAAGTGCCGACATGCCAGCATTTAGTCTATATATAAATCTGTTTTGTATACCCACTTGCATACATTAATTATAATACCACATGAGACCATGGAATAATTAATTAAGACTTGTTCAAGTGGGTGGGTATCTACATCAAGGTACCCTTTTGTCTTGAAGTTGACACTTTCTGTTCTGATACATAGAATTCAATTTGGAGACTCGATCTTCACTTAGTCCAGTAGGCATGCATGATTTAAGCTGAATAATAGCCCAGTAGGCATCACTATTCTCAATCCCCCTTTTTCCAAGATGCATCAATATTTAGTTTTGGATAAATTACACGTCACTCTTTGGTTTTCAAATGAAACTCAAATCTATCTCCTGATTTTTTTAAATACTTAAATCATCTCTTATATTAGACCTCAATATGACAAATTAGTCCCCACCGTTAGTTTTATGTTGTTAAGTGATGATGTCAGTAAGTTAAATTAATTTAAATCCTTAAACTATCCTTGACATCCAAACATAGATTTTGAAGGGTAGTATTATAAATTTAATTCTATCATTTTAGTACAAGGATAAAATAGTCCTTTCACATCAATAACTAACAACAAACTAACACTGTTACTGTAGAAGGAGACGGATGAGTATTTTAAAAAACTAAAAGATGATTTGAGTTTTGTTTGAAAACCAGGGGATGACATGTAATTTAACCTTAAGTTTTTAAAAGGGGAAAAGGAAGAGGAATCCAAGCTGACTATCAGAGTTGGAGTTAATGATCATAGATCTAAACTAGCTTGCTTGAAGAAATTTCAAATAAGCCTTGTGAGAAGTAGCTTCTATAACATCAAAAGGGATCCAACTCTTTCTCACAACTATAATATCATTTCATGTTCTCCATATATATATCGTACAATAAATCCAAGTAAGTCGCATTCTCTCACCCTTGCTTGCTTCATATATCCTTAATTTTAAATACATAGATAACTTGTATCACTTTTCTACCATTTGTTTTTTTGTGCAAAGTTTTCCACCGAAGAAAGCCTAAAAGTCATGATATTTCCTCAACGAATTGGACTAATATAATAGGGAAGCAGGTAGACCCAGTCATGCACTAGGAAAAAAAAGGCAAAAGAAGCAGAGATGGATAACTATAATGAAAATAAACCATATAAATATCAACGAAGCTTGCCTAGCTAGCTTCAACAATTCCCACACTCAATTAAACCATGGAGATTGCTGCTATTCAAATACAAGCAGTAGCAGTTTTTGTTGCCCTAATCTTGCTCTACATCCAATGGAGAGTAAAGGCCAACAACAGTCACAAAAGCAAGGAGAGGTTGGCCGCCCCTGAACCATCCGGTGCCTTCCCAATTCTTGGTCACCTGCGTTTGCTTGGAGGGCAAGACACAGTTTCACGAACCCTTGGTGCCATGGCCGATAAATATGGCCCGGCCTTTATGCTTCGCCTTGGTGTACATCGTACCTTAGTGGTAAGCAATTGGGAGATGATGAAAGATTGCTTCACTATCAATGACAGGGTTTTAGCCACACGCCCTCTCAGCGCAGCCGGGAAGCATCTCGGCTACAATTACGCGATGATCGGGTTCACCCCTTATGGACCATACTGGCGTGAGATTAGAAAGATAGCCACAATTGAACTCCTCTCCAAAACAAGGCTTGAGATGCTCAAACATGTAAGAATCAATGAAATAGACTTTAGTATTAAAGAGTTGTACTCCCTTTGGGCCAAGCATCTAACAAGGGTACTCAATTTGTTAAAATAGAGATGAAGCAGTGGTTTGAGCATCTAAGCTTCAATGTCATCACCAAAATGATCGCCGGAAAACGATATTTCGGCAACACCGATGCCGGATATGAGGATGAGGCCCGGAGATTCCGAAAAGCGATTGATGAGATGGCACATCTATTTGGGAAATTTGTGATATCGGATGCGCTTCCTTATCTCAAATGGTTGGACTTGGGAGGACATTTGAGATCCATGAAGTGTTTTGCTAAGGAAGTAGACTCTATATTGGGAAATTGGGTAAAAGAACATCGTAGCAAGGCACTATCTTCTGATAAGAAGGAAGGTGAAGAGCTAGACTTTATAGATGTGATGCTATCGATCATTGATGTTGATGATAATGATTTGAAGTCTAGTTATGATGGAGATACCATCATCAAGGCAACTCTATTGGTATGTTTCTTGTTCTTTTTTAAGATGTCTATTATTTTTTTGGACTTGGATCCTCTAGGGTTGTACGACCATCGTGCTATGTGCAATTCCTTTATCGCCACCTCAGCACATATATCCATCCAATGATTGGGCATTGAGTTCCCAAAAAATATCGCTCAAAATTCAAACTAGAAAGGAGCTCCATGCCCAACCATTGGATGTGCATATGTGCTAAGGTGGCGACCTAGGAGTTGCACACAACACGATGGCTGCAGAACCCTAGACCGTAGAGGTAAGGGTGTTAAACGGTTCGGTTCGGTGAAAGAATTTTTGGATGAAACTAGAATCAAATCGTTTATTAAACGGTTTCACTTATCGAAACCAAAATCATTTACTAAATGGTTTCGATTTTACGATTTCTGAACGGTTTCGGTTTATTAGCCCTAAATGGTTTTTATCACGGTTTTAGATACTTAGTTCCTAAACGGTTTGCCTGTTTTACACTGAATTTAATGCTTGTTGGATGTACTTAACAAGCCACATTGAAAAGGATATGATTTTAATTTATAGAAATATTCATTGTAACATTAAACACTATTATACTCATGTATTTGAATGAACTCAAAAAAACAAACAAAAAAGAATGAACTCAAGCCAATTATTTTATTACAAATTTCACATATGCACTTCTACCAATCCATGTTTGACTCTCATTATTTTTAAATTTAGCAAAAACCTATTATATTAAGGCACTGATAGTTAATTATTGCCATTACATTTACTAATATTTGTTTCGGTTTAAATGATTTCTTAAACGGTTTATCAACGGTTTAAACGGTTCGATTTGATTTAAACCGTGACTAAACGGTCTTAATTCTTCAAAACCAAAATCGAACCATTAAATAAATGATTTCACGGTTTCGATGTAAACAACTTGATTCGGTTTCAATAAACGATTTGATTTGATTTTGACACCCTTACATAGAGGATCCAAATCCAAATCCAATTTTCTTTGTGATATCAAGAGCATATTTGGAAAATCAGGAATTTTGATTCTATTCTTAATTTCCTTTCTCTTATTGACAATCCACAGTCTCTAATAGCAGCTGGCTCAGAAACAACATCAGTCACCCTGACGTGGGCCCTCTCCTTACTACTAAACAACTGCCACGTGTTAAAAAAAGCCCAAGATGAGCTGGACAACCATGTTGGTAGAGAGAGACACGTGGACGAATCAGATATAAAAAATCTGGTATATTTGCATGCTATCGTCAAGGAAACATTTCGTCTATACCCTGATACACCCTTAGCAATACCACATCAAGCAATGGAAGACTGCAAAGTGGGTGGATATGATGTACTCAAAGGCACACAGTTAATGGTGAATATATGGAAATTGCACAGAGATCCTCGTGTTTGGTTAGACCCTCATGAATTTAAACCGGAGAGATTTCTCACTACACATGCTAATGTAGATGTGAGGGGTCAACAATTTGAGTTCATTCCTTTTGGGTCTGGGGTGCGCTCTTGCCCAGCTATCACTTTCGCTATGCAGGTCTTACACTTGACACTGGCTCGTTTGCTTCATGGGTTCAATTTAGAGACCCCTTCATGTGAACCAATAGACATGAGTGAAGGCTTAGGCCTCACCCTTCCCAAGAAAACTCCTCTGGAAGTCCTGCTCTCCCCACGCCTTCCATCTAAGCTTTATGAATAGTGTATGATCAGAAGAGTATGTTGTCGACATAAAGAATTAAAGTTGCTTAATTGTAGTTCTTATTATGATGATGGGAGGGCTGCAATCTATCATTATATGACTTAGATGATTTATGGAAAAAATTTGGCTGCAACTATGTTCCTGTTGCCCCCAATTGTAGGCTCCAACTTGGAATAATTCCCTTTCCCTTTGGGTTCACAAATACTCCCTTAGGTTTTAGTATTTTCGAAAATATCTTAAGGGATTCCAAATTAGCCCATATGATTGGAGCAGCAAGAACATGGCTGCAACCGGGCAGCAGCCAAATTTTATCCATGATTTATATATACAAGGCATGTTACTAGTAAAGATAGTTGAATACAAGGATTTACGTGGTTTGGTAAAATAGCCTATGTCCACGGTGAGAAGAGATCTACTTCTGTTAAGCATGTGATATGGTGATATGACAATCTTAGATTGAGTGGATACGTGTGTGTTTTTCATTGAGGTAAAGGGGTAAATATATACAGATTTACAAGGGCTCAATCATCCCAAATCAGAGACTAATTACATCCTATGATTATGTAATTATATAGGAAAGAATTAAATTAGGATCAATAAAAATCAATTATCCTAGTCAGCCATATATACAATCTTTGAAAACTCACATGGTAAGACTCTCTCTCAAGTTGGAGCGTGAAGGTCACAAACGCCCAACTTGGAATTGAGATGATGAAATTACTCGCGACCAAGTGACTTGGTGAAGAGGTCAGCCAATTGATCAGATAGTCCGATTACGCTGAGGTCGTGTAGTGGCTACAGGGAGAACCGGGTTGGGCTCATCAGGGGTGTGGGGAATAGGGTTAGACTCGTCGTTCATATGGTAAGAACTTCACTATCAATGGAGAATAGGGTTACATTTGTTCGTCGTCACACCTCTCTTTGATTTTATTTACTGAGACAAAACACGGACCTCCCCTGATGAATTACTAAGTTACACTTTACCCTCTGTGTTTCCAAAAATTACATCTGCAAACCCTAGTACCCCTGGGAAGCTGGGACCCAAAACATTAGATAAACGTTAGAATGAATGTCCATATGACCAAATTGCCCTTTCTTCTAAATGAATTCAATGCTAATTGCAACTTCATGCTCTTGACTGTAGAGGATTCAAACCACTTGGAAACAAAGGAACCGCAGTGTAGTAGACCCTTCCGATTACCTGCAACTCCATTTCAGGCAATCACCATTCTCTCTGATGACCTGCAACTGACCACAGTAGCATATACCTTTTGGCAAAGCCCATCTCTAGACTCTACACTTACCCAACCTCTGGCAAAAAATTAAACAATGTCTTGTAGCTCAACTAATTAAGGTTTTGTAATTAGAACCAAGGCCTCTAAAAGATGTTTCCTGGTCAGGTTGTAAAGCCTATAGCTGACAATAGCACAGATCTGGGAGTGCCATCTCCAGACTTATGCTCCTTAGGACAGATTTAATAATGAGGTCGTGATGTACTAGTTGAAGTTCAAATATAACAATTGAAGACTCAAACCTTGATTTTTGGAAAGAATTTGCAGGTCATTCAAAAGAATGGATCAAACATTGATTTTTGGAAAAATTTGCAGGTCATCGGAGAGAATGGCTCAAACCTTGATTTTTGGAAAGAATTTGCAGGTCACTGACCTGGGTTTAAGTGTCCAGGCAACTACCATTCTCTCCGAAGGCTCAAACCTTGATTTAAGTTTAAATATAACAATTTCAGCAATGCAATTCTCCCCCCACCCCACCTCCAACTTTGTGGATGTTAGAATGAATCGATCCGAATAGGGACAAAATCCCAAAAGCCAGGATCTCCATAGGGCGTTCAAGAATACAATTAAATAAATAATAGAAAATAGGGATAGAACCACTGACCTTGTTTCGCATCCATAGTGATGATGATTGCAGGGGAAAATAAAGAACAAAGATCTAGGTGCTTCCCCTCTATTCCCAAAGTAACTGGCCTGATGAGAATACCGAATGCGTAGGGACGACGAACACTGAATATCTCCCTATCTTTCAAGAATGCACTCCTCAATAGTAATTGAGAATAATAAGTTGTGATGGGTAGAGGGGGGACCTAGCTCTCCTTATATAGTAATCCCTATAGGGTCTGACTCATCACAGTCCCAATAGGAATCTATTTGGCCCACACTAAGCCAGTCCACATTAGACTTCTAATATAACTTAATGACCCCACTTTATTAGACCAAAACACTAATTAGCCTGGTTTAGGGATTTAATTATGTCCATATAGAGTTTTATTAGAACTAAAATTCTAACATTCTCCCACTTGGACTTACATTAAATTCCTTATTTTTAAAATAAATTGGTCTAGAGGTCATATTAGAAAGTCAATCCTATCCCATAGAGTTTTAGACACCGAATCATGGCGGTAACTGCATCTATGATCAAGCGACACAGAGCCTTCCATGGTCACGAGAGCCCTCAACTCTACTAACATGGATACAATGTGTTAGTGTGGCAACGAGATAATACTCACGTAGTAATTCCTTATGTATTATCCGTTTATCAGTCCAAAATTTCTCTTCTTTAAGTGGCACAGGCTCACTAGAGAAATAAACTTTGTGATTCTAACGAATCTGTATGTCTCATCAGAAATAACTCGAGTTATACTTTATGTATTACAAGACATACCTTTAGGCTAACAACTTAATGCCCCAGCCTTGCTTAAGGTTAACACATTCCTTAAGACTTTAAAAACAGAAATATATACATCATGTCAATAAATAAAACACTCATGTGTTTAAAAGAAACTGCATGCAATGACACCTGATATATATATAAATCAAGGTTTACCATAAGGTAAAAATTACAGATGAAAATAAACTTTATTTTACAATGGAGCAAAACAACTCCCACTAACCAACTGCATCCCATGATGCTTCTAAACCCATGCTTATGACATGTCTTTCAAAACACAAGGGCGAAGACCTTAGGTTAGGGGATCTATAACCATATCATCTGTACCAATATGCTCCACTGCAATGTCACCTTCCTTTACTCTCTCCTTTATGGTCAAATACTTGACCTCCATGTGTTTAGACCCTCTAAGTCCTTTATTGTTGTTTATAACCAACACAGCAGAGCTGTTATCACAGTATATCTGGATGGGTCTATCCACAAAATCTACAATGGTCAACTACTTTATGAGATTCCTGAGTCAAATAACCTGAGTAGCAACCCCATGGCATGCTACAAACTTTACCTGTATAGTCAATGTGGTTATCAATGTTTGTTTTGTACTGTTCCATAATACTACCCTTTCTGTTATTAGAAAAATATAACCAGATGTGGATCTCCTATCATTCTCACAGCTAGCAAGGTCGGAATCTGTATGACCCACTAGCTTGAGTTCAGGAATGTGTCTTTATGTTACATATAATCTTTTGTCCCCTACAAGTACCATAATACTTTCTTGGTAGCAACCCAGTGGCTAAGACCAGGATCTGACTGATATCTGCTAAGAATACCCATCACAAAAGTAATATCCAGTCTGGTACAGACCTGAGCATACATGATACTACTTAGTGCGCTAGTATAAGGCACCTCATTATGTAATCCTTCTCAGCTTCATTTTTCGGGCACTGTGTCGAGCTCAGTTTGAGAACAGGAACATTCCCAGGTTTGCAATCCAGCATACTGAACCTCTCCTGAATACGATCAACATAAGTCCTCTGAGAAAAACTTAGTAAACGACGAGAATGATCCCTATGGATCTCAATGCCAAGGACAAAAGAAACCTCACCAAGGTCCTTCATGTCAAATTCCCTAGATAATAGTTGCTTTCATTTATGCAACATCCCTAGGTCACCGCTAGCAAGCAGGATGTCATCCATATAAAAAATGAGAAAACAGAATTTGCTCCCACTGACCTTGTGATATATACACTGATCTGCTTTGTTTTCCACAAAACTGAATGAAGTCACGACACTGTCAAACTTCAAATACCACTGCCTGGAAACTTGTTTAAGATCGTAAGTAGACTTCTTGAGTCCACACAAGATGGTCTGAACCATCCACCGCAAGACCCTCAAGTTTAATTCAACAAGCTCCCAAACATCATTATGTTTCATCGATTCCATATCATCTCTCATTACATCTAACCACAAATCTAACTGAGAACTAGAAACAACGCCTGAATAAGTAACTGGATCAACCACACAACCAATGTCGTAGTCATGTTCTCTCAGATAGACCTCATAGATAGATGGTATTTTTGAATTTCTCCCCTTGATGGATTTCCGTGATGGTGCTACCACTGCCTCACCCTGAATCTGAGAAATCTCAGCTGGAACTGCATCAATGATAGGATCCTCAATCGCATCCTGATTGAGAGGAATCTCATCAGGTGCTACATGAATGTCAAGAATCGTTATCAATATCAAGCTCCTGAACTCCAGCAGGTGTAACTAATGGCGTGGTATGCCCCACATCCGTCTGAATAGGTAGAAGAACATGTACCAATGTACCAACCATGTCACTATCTCGAACAGTCTGAGAACAATCATTCCTTTTGGCCATATTAAATTCCAAAAACTTCGCTGCCTATAAGTCCATAATTCTAGTGTCTCCGCAGGGGTTATAAAATTTATATCCCTTCAAATGATCTGGGTAGCTAACAAAATAGTAATGAGTAGTCCTGGGATCCAACTTGTTCAAAGTCGGATAATATAGTTTTACTTCTGCAGGGCACCCCCAAACTCTAAGATGATTTCTGGGTTTAGTAACTACATGGTTAAGGATACAAGGAGTAGTTTTCAAAAAACTTCTCCCATAAGAACTTAGGTAAAATTTAGTACTCTTCACCAGTGCGGTTATGCCTTTCGGCGACACCATTTTTCTCAGGACTTCCTGGCATAGTAAATTGACCAACTATCGCAGAGTCCTCTTAGTATTTGGAAAACAGGCCCTTAAGCTATCCAGCATCGCCATGTCTGCCATAATACTCACCCCCACAATCGGATTTAACAATTTTAATAACTTTCCCCAACTGTTTCTCAACTTTAGTCCCAAAAATCTTGAACTTGTCAAGAAATTCAGACTTTTCTTTAATTAAGAACAGATAGCCATATCGGGAGTAGTCGCCTGTTAAAAGTGATGAAATAAAAAATTCCTACACAATGTGGCTGAATAGGGACCACTGATGTCAATGTAAATGACCTCCAACAGGTCAGAACTATAGACTACAGTTTTCTTCTTTATCTTAGTCATCTTTCCCTTACATCAGTCTACATAAGTTTCTAGATCACTTTCGAGAGTAGGTAGGATGTCAGACTTTATCAGTCTTTCCACTCTTGCCTTAGAAATATGACCTAACATCTTATGCCACAATGTGAAAGACAGTTCTTTAGGTAAGGGTCTTTTGGAAACAACGTTTTCAATATTATGGAAGGCGTAGATATCATTGGGAGATAAACACAGTTTGTACAATCCATTGGACGTAATGCAGGAACCAACTTTATTTGAAACAAATTTATCATACTGTTCTTTATTTCAAAATGGTAACTACCAATGTCCAACACTGAAATCGAAATTAAATTCTCCCTGAAGGATGGTACATAAAAAGTATTCTTTACAGTCAGATTAAAACTAGAAACTAGTAATAAAATGATATCTCCCACGAACTTTACGTCAATCATATCCATCATTCCCTATGACAAGTCTTGATTCATCCTGATTTGGCCTCTTCCGGTTTATGAATCCCATATGGTAAAAGCAACTTAGTTAGTTGCCCCGCCGTCTAGCCTCCAAGTACTGGATGAGGCTTATGATAGATTGGACTCACAAACAAAAGCCAAAGAATCGTTACCTGATGGCCTGGGTTTTGATAACCAAGTCTTGTATTTGTTGCAATCCTTCTTTATGTGACCCTTCTTCTTACAAAAGAAGCAGCGATCACTCTCTTTCTTGAAAGAGTCTTTCTTAGGTCCCAAATTGTTAATCCGATCGCACTCTTTATTGGCAGACTTATGAGTATGGTTTTTAGACTTTTCACTCTCATGGGATTTGGAAATAACAAGTAGTTTCTCTTCCTTGGATACAACCCTAGAAATAAGGTCATCGATACTCCAGACACCGTCCTGGGAAAGGTAGTTGGTTTTGATGATGTCAAAATCAGAAGGTAGGGTATTAAGAACTTGATGAACAATCAAGGCATCAGGAAGAACAATATTCAAGGCTTTGATTTTGGTTTGATAGTCAATCATCCAAACAATATAATCCCTAACACCCCCAGAACCATGGTATTCCATATTAAATAGCCCTTGCAGAAGTCTCCCAATCTTAGCATTCGATGAAATTTGGTATCTCTTGGAAATTGCATCCAGCAATACTCTGGCAGTACATTTATTAGGTAGACCACTCTTAAGGTGTTCCGGTATCGACCTCTTTATAGATAGTACAGCTAAGCGATTACTCTTTTCCCATGCAGAATGCACAAATTTTTCATCCTCAGTACTATCAGCTGTTAGGTCCATTGGTTTATCTGTAACAAGGGACGTATGCACATTTGCCATCTCCATGGCAAACATAATGTCCTCTTTCCACTTCTTAAAATTTGACCCAGTAAGAATCTCAATAGTGACCATGTTATTATTGACAGAAAAGGTAACTGAAAATTTAAACAATGAACAGTACAATAATCAGCATGATGCAAGTATAGCTTGAAACCTTATAAGCTAATGAGAATTTTACACACATCATTGTGAAAACACTTTTGGGCTGAATTCCCAACATGCAATTGTAAAAATCCCTACATACCAGTGGCCATGGGAATACAGCTCAACTTTCAAAATCCACCACCTTTGGGTGTGCAGAATTCTAGGGTCAGCCTATTCATATGCATACTGTATATGTACCTCTTCAAGTACCAATACATGACCACCACCTTTGGGTGTATGACCACACATTAGAGTTGAAAGACATCCCACAACTGTATGAGACCGGTGTTTCACAAATCCAACAAGGAAGGTCGCTTTGACGGCTGCATCCTGTCGAACCCATGGAACCCTCTCTTGGGATATTCCAAAATTACTTACATCCTTAAACAAATTGTGTTATTTTATACTTTATGACAAGGGGCTTTAAATGTCTTAAAATTAACACAAAAATAATAATAATACTGTTAATCAAGGTAGGTATTCCAGCAATTCAGAAATTGGTTCGGTTCCCAATAGAAAGAACCGATAAATTACATAAAGGGCATGCATCAAAAGAATACCAAAAATATTTAAAATATTCATATCTGATCAAAACAGAGGGCATCACTATGTAGAGCACAGAAAAACAGAGCCAACGTAAAAAACGGGACCCCAAATGGAGTCTCGTAGCCCCCAAAAAGTTCGGTCAAAGTTTTCAGGTCCAAATCCGATTGACTGTACTGGTCAAACCGGTCCGAAAAGGCAAACCAAATCAATTTGGCTCAACCCCCCGGTTCGAGTGAACCAGTTCAGACCCGGTCCAATCGGGTTCGGGTCAACCCAAAATGGGTCAGTGCCCGGGTTAACGGGTAGGGTTTTCGGGTCAGAAATCGGGTCGACCCAACCCGAGCGGCGCATGTTAGCATCGCCTATAAATAGCATCAGGCGCACGATAGCAAAACCCAGATTCCCTTTTTTTTTTTTTTTTTTTAAACCTTCTGCCGGCGAGTGAAGATCACCCGCGGCTGCCGCCAGCGTGTGAGAGTGCGTCCGGCAGCCGTCGACGGTGATCCACCCACCAAAAAATCTGATTTTTGGAGCTCTATTCCCCCATGTGATCATATTCTGTTTTCGCCGGCTAAAAAAATCGACAGAATGCCAGTGTTTGTACGGGTTTTTAGAAAACTGGAAAAAACCCTAAAAACCTTGATTCGAATCGAAAAATTTTTTATTCCCTTATTATGTTCTATTATTTTGAATCCATATAGGTTCAAGAATGGATCTATGGAGGCTCTGATACCACATGTTAGAATGAATCGATCCGAATAGGGACAAAATCCCAAAAGCCAGAATCTCCATAGGGCGTTCAAGAACACAATCAAATAAATAATAGAAAATAGGGATAGAACCACTGACCTTGTTTCGCATCCATAGTGATGATGATTGCAGCGGAAAATAAAGAACAAAGATCTAGGTGCTTCCCCTCTATTCCCAAAGTAACTGGCCTGATGAGAATACCGAATGCGTAGGGACGACGAACACTGAATATCTCCCTCTCTTTCAAGAATGCACTCCTCAATAGTAATTGAGAATAATAAGTTGTGATGGGTAGAGGGGGGACCTAGCTCTCCTTATATAGTAATCCCTATAGGGTCTGACTCATCACAGTCCCAATGCGAATCTATCTGGCCCACACTAAGCCAGTCCACATTAGACTTCTAATATAACTTAATGACCCCACTTTATTAGACCAAAACCCTAATTAGCCTGGTTTAGGGATTTAATTATGTCTAATAGAGTTTTATTAGAACTAAAATTCTAACAGTGGATTCATCGCATGTGTGCTTGAGGTGGATTCCTTGGCTTATCTGGGGTTTTCCAATTCCTCTATCTTCTTCTTTTCTGTTTTTGGTCTGTTTCTAGAGGCTATCAAAAGGTCAAAAAACTTCACCCTTTGCTTCAGTTTCTTCTTTTTCCCAGTTTGATACCTTGTTCTAGTATTGCTATTCTGAGTCAATTTCTTCAGATTTCTATTACTGTTTACTCTGGTTCTGTCGCTTGAAACCTCTCCTATTTCTGACACAAGTTCTAGTTGTATTAAGACAGGCATCGATCTCTCTTAGATCTGCTCCTATTAGCCTCAAATCTTGAGGCTTAAATTCCCATTTTGAAATACATCTCTTCATGAAGCTAATTTCAAATCAGGCTTACCCTCCTCTGTCAGCTGCAATTGCAATTTTAGACATCAAAAACATTTCTTCATGCCACGGCTACCACCACCACCAAAGCCATCGCCACCTCTTCAACGCCATCACCATTGCCACCGCTGGCACCACTACCATCCCACCACCACCATCACCTTTCCCAAAGAAATATAGAGAATCTATTTTCATAAATATAGTCATGAAGTGAGTAGTTAGTGAACAGCCCACTAGCTCAGTAGGTTGGAGGCTTACCAATTGAATTACATGCCTCCCCCCCCCCACCCAAGGAGGTCAAGGATTTTTTTTTCCGCTAAAGGGTCAATGTATTAATAAAAAGGAACAAAGAAAACAAAGAGCAAAAATAGACTCGCCACCACCCCAGGCGGACTAAACCCCCTCACACCATGATAAAAATCTGTACTTGGGTAAACCCATGGCATCCTAAGCTAAGTGGTCAACAATATGACTCGGGAGGGTACAATTGGACACTGAGTCGCCAGTCCTAGCCGCGCACTTCGCTAAGTAATCCGCTATGGGATTAACTTCTCTGAAGCAGTGAGTGATTTTCCAGTTACAGGCCATCAGGTATGGTTTAATCACCAGCCACTTTTGCTGGACCCACCAAGGAATATTTAGGGATTGAATAGACATTAATACCGAAGCCGAATCAGTTTCAATCCATATTTCTCTGAGCCTCAACTCCTTGGCCATATAAAGGCCATCCAAGAGAGCTTCAAATTCAGCCATAAAGCTAGTAGACACCCCCAAAAACTTGCTGTAAGAAGCTATCACTTGGGAGTGATGGTTTTGGAGCACTCCTCCAGCCCCCCGCCCTGCCGGGGTCACCAAGAGAGCTACCGTCGATATTGAGCTTGACCCAGTTTGGAGGTGGTTTGCTCCAAAAAACCTCTATGATTCCTCTAGATCCAATGTTATGAGTAGTCAGGCCCAAAGATCTGACACAATTGAGATCCTGGATGGTTTTGATTCCTTTAATTTATGCCATTAAAATGGCACCCTCCCCCCTCCGGCCCTCCCCCTTGGTAGTTGTAGATACTGTTATGGGCCCTAGAAAAAAGAGTAGTTACAAGCAACTTGATTCTCTATTATTGGAAATAGGTTGTGAAAACTCTAATTCCAGCTGTAACTCAGACACCAGTATTCGGCTCTCCTCCAGCTGTGGCGGGAGCTGAAGGATCCAGCCCAGAAAAAATAAGGGTGTTTGTGTAAAATTTGAATTTGATATTCAAAATCCAGTGATTGGAATGTATGGATAGAAGGAATATTTGTACAAAGATATGGAGAGAATTTCTCCTTTGACTAAGCTATTGGGGGGGGGGGGGAGATCACAAACCAACTTGCCAATTAAGGAGACTGGAGATCACAAACCAACTTGCCAATTAAGGAGTTGAAAGTGTCCTTTCCCAACGCTTTGGTGAGGACATCTGCAACTTGTAGTTTGGAGGGAACGTAGGCTGTGATGAGGCTGCTTGATTGAAGTTTGTCACGGATGAGGTGGCAATCAATTTCGATATGCTTCGTTCGCTCGTGAAACACGGGGTTAGAAGCTATATGAAGTGCTGCTTGATTGTCACAGTATAAGGTGGCTGTAGGGCATGGTACTTTGAGGTCCTAAAGTAGAGCCTGGAGCCAAGTAATTTCACAAGATGCAGATGCCATAGCCCTATATTCTGCTTCACCGAAAGATCGGGAAACTGTATGCTGCTTTTTGGACTTCCAAGATATAGGACTACTACCAAGGAAAGTGCAATAACCAGTTAGTGATCATCTGGTTGTAGAACAAGCTCCCCAATCAGAGTCACAGTAAGCCTGTAATTGAAGCTTGCTAGTGGAAGAGAATAAAATTCCAGTGTTGGGATGTGCCTTGAGATAACGAACGACCCGAAGTGCAGCTTGCCAATGAGGTTCCCTTGGAGTGCTCATAAACTGACTTAAAATGTTGACACAATAAGTGATGTCAGGCCGTGTTATAGTAAGATACAAAAGACAGCCGATTAAACGCCTATAAATGGTGGGATTACTTAGTAGAGTGCCATCATCAGGTGTGAGCTTGAGATTGGTTTCCATTGGAAAATCACAAGGTCGTCCTCCCAGAAATCCTACATCATTAATGATGTCCAATGCATACTTGCGTTGGAAAATATAGATTCCTTATTTTGCATGAGCAACTTCAATGCCTAAGAAGTATTTCAAAATGCTAAGATCCTTCATCTGGAATTGAGAGTGGAGATGGCATTTTAAAACATTAATGGCAATGGGATCATCACCGGTGATGACTATGTCATCAACATAGACGAGCACAGCAGTAAATAAGGATGGGCAACATGCGGTGAACAATGAATAATCTGCCTTGGATTGAGTGAATCCAGCCTTGATGAGAGCCTGTGAGAGCTTGGAGAACCATTTGCGAGACGCCTGTTTTATACCATATAGAGATTTATGTAGGCGACAAACACGTCGCTCCCCCTGTTTGGCAAAACCGGGTGGTATTGTCATGTAAACTTCTTCATCGAGGTCTCCATGAAGGAAAGCGTTGTTTACATCCATTTGATATAATGTCCAACCACGGATGGCGGCAACAGCAAGGAGGCACCAAACTATAACAAGCTTCGCTACCAGGGCAAATGTTTCATTGTAATCTATGCCTTCAGTTTGGGTGAATCCTTTTGCAACAAGTCGGGCCTTGAAGCGCTCAATCGTGCCATCAGATTTTCTCTTGATCTTATAGACCCACTTATAGCCAATTGGTACTTTGTCTGGTGGTAAATCTGTGATAGACCTTGTTTGGTTTTGCTCTAAAGCCTTAATTTTTGCAACCATGGCTTGCTTCCATTGTGGATTTTTGTTAGCCACAGTAAAAGATGTAGGTTCGTGACCATGTGTAAGGGAACAAAGGAAAGAAAAATGGGGTGCACTAAAACGAGAATAAGATAAATAATCTGAGAGAGGGTAAGCCGAACCTTCTGGAATGGACTTGTTGCTTGATGGAGAAGAGGGCTAGTGGTGTACATGACCGTAGTAAAAATCCCTTAATTTAACAGGTTGTTGGCAAGTGCGAGTTGAAACTCGGGTTGGGACTACGGTAGGCACCAAGGCAGTTGGTGGGGCGGGTAATTGTCCATTTAAGGCCGGGGTAGGTGACCCTAGGGTTGAGGCCGAGGTTTGGGAGGCAGGGCTAGGTGAGGAAGGCTGCATGGTTGAGGCCGGGGTTTGTGAGGCCGGGGTAGGTGAGGAAGGTTGTTGTATTGGGGAAACCGGATTAGGTGAATGGTGGTTTGGTTGAGACTCTGGTAAGTTGGGAGTTAAAACATCCAACGGCATGTGGTCGGATAGAGGTAGTGGTAAACGATGGATGAATCATGTGGAATTGGTGGGGTGGGCTGTTGTTTGTATGGAAAAATTGATTCATGGAAAACAACATCCTGACTACAAAAATATTTTTGAGTTTCGAGGTCATACAAGCGATAACCTTTCTTGCCTTGTGGATAACCAAGGAAAAGACAACGTTTGGCACGTGGCCCAAATTTATCATGATGCAAATGACCACAAGATGCATGGCATAGGCAACCAAAAACTTTAATGTGATCATATGTGGGTGGTTTTTGAACAACTATGTGATAAGGCGTGAGACCTTTTAGAAGGGTTGTGGGAAGGCGGTTTATGAGATATGTACCTGTAAGGAGGTAGTCACCCCAAAAAGGAATGGGAAGATTGGCATGGAAACGCAGAGCACGAGCCACATTGAGAAGGTGGCGATGCTTGCGTTCGACCACGCCATTTTGTTGAGGGTTGGCAACCATGCTATGTTGATGAGAAACACCATTAGTGTTGAAAAGGGATTGCATTGGTCGTGAAAAGAATTCAAGGCCATTGTCGGTGCGTATGGTCTTAATGGTGTGATTATATTGTGTTTGAACATGGGTAAAGAAATTACACAAAACACTATATGTATCAGATTTAAAAACCATTGAGAATGTCTATGTGCATCTTGAAAAATCATCAACAATAGTCAAGAAATAATGAGCACCATTGTCCATTGGGGAATATGGACCCCAAATGTCACAATGCAATAATTCAAAAGGAATAGTAGTAGAAATAGAACTAAGAGGAAAAGCTAAACGGTATTGTTTTGCAAGAGGGCAGACATCACAAATGTTATTGGGTGGGGTGGATGAAAAAATTAAAAAACTTTTTAAAGTTTTGATGGTGTCATGTGACAAATGACCGAGCCGTTGGTGCCATAACTCCGATGTGGCGGTGGTAGTGGCTAAAATGGTGGGTGGCGGTTCAATGTGAAGGTAGTAGAGACATCCACATTCATGGCCCCGCCCAATCTCCTTCCCCGTCAAGCGGTCCTGGATAAGACAATAAGAAGGGTAAAAAGTCACAATAGCATCCAAATGAGTTGCAAGTTGATGAACTGAAATGAGGTTATGTTTAAATGCGGGGGCATGAAGAACATTAGGGAGAGTTATATTGGGTGTGAGGTTGAGGGAACCCATCGTATTGATGGGAATAGAGCTGCCATTGGGTATGCCAATGGAAGTGAAAGAGGGGTTGTGTGTGTTATGTAATAACTGATGAATGGAAGTAACATGATTAGTTGCCCCTGTGTCTAAAATCCAAGTGGTAGCGTCATGAGCATTAGAATTAAGGCAAAGAGAAGTACCTGTGAGATTTGCAGTTGGTTGCATAGTTACCTCATTCAGAAGGTGAAGAACCTGTCGGTATTGGTCTGGTGATAAAGAAGTTGCCGCTTGTATAGTAGAGGAAGCCGATGATGTAGTATCACGAGGCTGAGAGTGATGGGCAGTCCGATAATTTGGCGGATAACCATTGAGTTTGTAACAAGTGTCACGAGTGTGACCAAGAATATGGCAATAGGCACAACGATCCCTTGATTTGGGGCGTTGTATTAGCGCACGCAGCACCAGCTCACCCACCTTATCTTCTCCTTATTTTTCTCTCCCTTTAATCTTGTATATCTGTATCTGTATAGGCAGTTCTTTAATCTTTCCTTCTTATCCCTTCCCCATTTTAGGAAGATAGATTTTATCTTAGAGAGATTTCCTTCGAGGATTCTTTGTAATTTCTGTATATAACCACACAATGGTTCTTAGCATAATCAATCAAGTTTTTACCTCAACGGTCTCTCAAAGATTTCCCATCTTATCACGTTGAACGCCTGACCGAGGACGTGTGGCAACATTAATGGAGGCGTCAGAAGTAGGGGTGGCGAGCAAGGCAGAGCCTTCATGCGTGACGGCCCCCTATGAAATGACCAAACACCACCCCCCCTCCGCCCTCCCCCCTCCCCCCTCCCTTTGGCGTTTTTGCTGGGCTGATCCTCCAGCTGCGGAAACCACATCCCTCAGACTGACATGAGCCCTCTACTCTTACTGTTGTGTAACCCTTCCATTATGTTGGAATTTTTCAAAATATTGATGTGGACTTTTAGTCCCACATCGGCTATGAAAGGAAAGCTCATTGGGTTTATATGTGTTAGTAGTAAGTAGTTATTATTATCACATGTAATGCTAGAAGAGATTGTACGATGCACTTACGAGTGAGGACGGTACCCATCCGAGTGCGTACGCGTGCGCGTGCGCGTGCATGAGGCGCAATGTGGCGCTTTGATGGCGCACTTTGCACTTCGCACGTGCGCATCATCGCAGTATGTCGCCTTAATCTTTTCGGGATCGACGGTGTCTGATCAAAGGGTGCTTAGGATCGATCCGACCGTTGGATCGGTGGCTGATCAAAGAGGGAGTGCAACCCTTGGTTTAACATTGACCCCAAGAGTTGCAGCCCACACGAACAGCCAAGGGAGCCCAGCCCAATAGTCATGACCTGTCAGGTCAAGCCATATGAGCCAATGGGTGTGACCCATCCGAACAGGCCTTGTGGGCCTATAAATGGGCCACGAATTCTCTCAGTCCAGATGATCAAAAAATCTCTGATAGCTTCACAGTGTTACTGTCCCTGCAACCAGTAACAGTCCGCCTGATTTATCTTGGGAGGCAGGTTTGCTGCAACCCTTTGCAGGATTAGGAGGGTGCAAATACTGTCTTAAGGACAGAACAATTTCGTTCGACTCAGGCCTTCTTTCTGTCCTCTCCTTTTTGTTCAGATTTCTAACAATCTTAAGACAGTATTTGTTCAATGGAGGAGACTGCAATCATGAAGATACCTGGGAACGAGATAAGCAAACTTGAGAAGTTTGATGGGTCATTTTTCAAACGTTGGAAAGGGAAGATGTATTTCTTCCTCACTGCTTTGAAACTTGCTCATGTCCTGAACGAAGAGTAGCCAGTAGCACCGACACCGACAGACACCACTGCAGAAGCTTCAAGTGGAGAGACACCGGTGCAGAAACAGCAGCGCCAGAGATGGGAGCAAGACGACTTCATGTGCAAGGGCTACATCCTCAATGGGTTATCAAACACACTTTATGATGTGTATGAGCCCAAATTTGCAGACAGCACGTCGAGAGAACTATGGGAGGATCTCGACAAAAAGTATAAAATTGAGGATGCTGGCAACAAGAAGTTTCTTATAAGTAAGTTGTTTGATTACAGGATGGTAGGAGATAAGTCTATTATTTCACAAACCTATGAGTTGCAAGGTCTCATGAATCAAATCATCTCTGAGGGCCATTCTCTTGACGAATCTTTCCAAGTGTCATCTATTATTTCAAAGTTACCTTTTGCTTGGAAAGATTGTCGGAAAGAGTTGAAACAGAAGAAGGATGCAATGACTATGCAAGAGTTGATTAAGTATATCCAAGTTGAAGAGAATTCTCGCAAACTGGATAAACTTGAATTGGAGGAAAAATCTCCAAAGGCTCATGTCATAGAAAATGCATCTTCTAAGGGCAAGAAGAGAAAGTATGATGGGAAAGGCACTGTTTCTGAGAAGAAAAAAGGTACATTTATTAACCCCAAAGCGGCTTACTGAAAATGCGGAAAAGCCGGTCATTTCAAGAAACAGTGCAGAGTTTATATCAAGGAGAAGCAACAAAAAGACCAAGCCAACATGGTTGACAATGATGACTAGGCTGCTATGATATCTGAGGTATATGCAGTGGGTGATGATGAGGAATGGTGGATCGATTCCGGTGCAACCAAACATGTTGCCAAGAACAAAAATTTGTTCAAAGTTTATGAACCTATAGCAAATGGACAAGATCTCTTTATGGGAAATTCTTCAACTCGCTAAGGTCATAGGTAAAGGCACAAAGGGTTCCGAAACTCACATCCGGAAAAAAGCTTACTTTGAATGATGTACTTCATGTTCCTGATATTAGGAAGAACTTAATGTCTGTAAGCTTGCTTGACAAACATGGATTTAAAATCCTGTTTGAGTCAGGGAACATCATAGTGTCCAAAGGGGGAGTTTATGTTGGGAAAGGATATGCATCGAACGGGATGTATAAATTTAATATGATTAATGAAAACTCATCTTCTGCTTACATTGTTTCTACTTTTGATACATGGCATTCTAGACTTGGGCATGTTAATTATAAGTGCATGAGAAATATGGTTAAATTAGGTTTATTATCAGAATGCACATCTTCTAGTCATGACAAATGTTCTGTATGCATCAAGTCTAAAATTGCTAGGAAATCTTTTAAGAAAGTAGAAAGGAATACACAACTCTTAGAATTAGTACATTCTGATTTGTGTGAGTTAGAAGGTATTCTAACTAAAGGTGGTAAAAGATATTTCATCACATTTATAGATGACTGTTCAAAATACACATATGTATATCTGTTAAGGACTAAAGATGAGGCTTTGGAGAAATTCAAAATCTACAAAGCCGAAGTGGAAAACCAATTGGATCGTAAGATTAAAATCTTACGAACTGATAGGGGAAGAGAATACTTCTCCACTGATGATTTTTGTGAAGTTTATGAAATTATCCATCAAACAACGGCACCTTATAGTCCTCAACAGAATAGAGTAGCAGAAAGGAAAAATAGGACTCTAACAGAAATGGTGAATACACTTTTACTTACTTCTGACTTACCAAAGAATTTATGGGGGGAAGCATTAATGACTACTTGTCATATACTTAACCGTATACCCCATAAAAAGACTAATATCACTCCCTATGAATATTGGATGAAGAGAAAACCTTCTTTTGGATATTTCAAAATATGGGGATGTAGAGCATTGGTAAGATTAATTGATCCTAAAAGACCTAAATTAGGTGAAAAGGCAATTGAATGTATTTTCATTGGCTATGCCCAACATAACAAGGCCTATAGATTTCTAACGATGGAATCTACAGAGACCGTTAGCCAAAATACAATTTTGGAATCTAGAGATGCTGAGTTCTTTGAGGATTCATTCTCTAGGAAACAGAAGAATGAAAATACAAACAAGGAGGATCAAGATATTGTTCAATCAAATTCTGAGAATAATGAGAGTGTTGAACTTAGAAGAAGTAAAAGAGTTAGAGTGGAAAAATCCTTTGGTCCAGATTTCTATCAATTCTTGGTAGAAGGAAACAGAAATGAAGTTACATATTCTTGTGTGTATAATGTTGAACATGATTCATTGACTTTTCAAGAAGCCATGAATTCTCAAGATTCTGCTTTTTGGCAAGAAGCTATAAATGATGAAATGGATTCTCTCATGGGTAATAAAACATGGGTTTTAACAGATTTACCTCCTGGATTTAAATCTATTGGTTGTAAGTGGATTTTTAAGCGAAAGCTTAAAGCTGATGGAACCATTGATAAGTTTAAAGCTAGGCTTGTAGCAAAGGGCTTTAAGCAAAAAGAAGGCATTGATTATTTCGATACATATGCTCCTGTTGCTAGAATTAGTACAGTTAGATTGTTAATTGCTTTAGCATCGATTAATAAACTTGTTATACACCAAATGGATGTTAAAACTGCTTTTCTAAATGGAGATTTAGAAGAAGAAGTTTACATGGAACAACCTGAAGGGTTTGTTTTGAAAGGCCAGGAAAGTAAGGTTTGTAAACTAGTCAAATCTTTATATGGTCTAAAACAAGCTCCTAAGCAATGGCATGATAAATTTGACCAAAAGGTTGTAGCAAATGGCTTTAGAATAAATGAATCTGATAAATGTGTTTATTCTAAATTCAAGAATGGACATGGTGTTATAATATGTTTATATGTTGATGATATGTTAATCTTTGGTACTAATACAAGCACTGTTTTGGAGACAAAGGCTTTCCTATCTTCGTGTTTTGATATGAAAGATATGGGTGAAGCAAATATAATTTTGGGAATCAAAATTGTTAGATCCTCTGATTGTATTTCTTTAACACAGTCTCATTACATAAAGAAAATATTAAAGAAATTCAATCATGAGGACTGTAAACCAGTTGCTACCCCATATGATCATTCTATTAGATTAATTTCTAATGAAGGAAATTGTATATCTCAATTGGAATACGCTAGTATCATTGGCAGCTTAATGTATGCCATGCAGTGCACTCGTCCTGATATAGCTTTTGCAGTTGGTGTTTTGAGTAGGTTTACTCATAACCCTGGACAAATTCATTGGAATGCAGTTTCTAGAGTACTTAAGTACTTAAAGGGCACAATGAATTATGCATTAAGTTATAAGGATTTTTCCGCAGTACTAGAAGGATACACAGATGCTAATTGGATCACAGGATCCGATGAATCAAAGTCCACAAGTGGTTGGATATTTACCTTGGGTGGAGGATCAATTTCTTGGGGATCCAAGAAACAGACTATAGTTTCACACTCCACTATGGAGTCTGAATTTATCGCTTTAGCAATGGCAGTAAAGGAAGCAGAATGGCTTAAGGACCTCTTAACAGAGATTCCTCTGTGGTCTAAGCCAATACCTGCTATATCAATATCTTGTGATAATGAAGCAACATTATCAAGGGCTTATAATAAAGTCTACAATGGAAAGTCAAGGCATATCAGTTTAAGACATAGCTATGTAAGAGAACAACTCATCAAAGGAGTTGTGACTATTAGTTATGTAAAGTCAAAGGAAAATTTGGCTGATCCCTTTACAAAAGGCCTGGGTAGGGATGTGGTATGGAAGACTTCCAGGGAGATGGGTTTAAAGCTTTTAAATGAGAGGTAACCTGCAAGTGGAAACCAACTAGACACTAGACCAACATCTAGTCAACTAGTTCAATGGAAAAACACTTGTAGTAATAACCGGTTATGCACTCAACTAGTAGAGATAAGATCTCTTGACATCTCAAGGTAGTGCATGTTTGTATGGAGAAACCGACAGAGGGTAGGATCAGTCCTTCAATGAGTCTATGTCTTATAGGAAATGCAAGTCATATAATTGCATTTTATTAGATTCACCTATATAAGTGCAGGAAGTGGGGCCGCTTCTGCGAGATTCAAAGCTTGTCTCTAAGGCACTTATGAAAACTTAAGATGAAAGCACAAGGCCATAAATGTGCGGGTGTTATTGAAACTATGTTCAAGTAAGTCATACGTCTAGTATATTAGATTTGTCGCTATAAAATTCTAAGTTCAAGGCTACGGCTACTTCGTTTTTGACAAGTACTAATGTATTTTGACAACATAAAGGTTCAAGTCGAAAGACACCTTTATGTAAGTATGATTTAGAAGTACAGAGAGTTTATTGACTGAGGCTCAATTATTTTAAAAATTGGGGGAAATTGTTGGAATTTTTCAAAATATTGATGTGGACTTTTAGTCCCACATCGGCTATGAAAGGAAAGCTCATTGGGTTTATATGTGTTAGTAGTAAGTAGTTATTATTATCACATGTAATGCTAGAAAAGATTGTACGATGCACTTGCGAGCGAGGACGGTACCCATCCGAGAGCCTACGCGTGCGCGTGCGCATGCGTGAGACGCAATGTGGCGCTTTGATGGCGCACTTTGCACTTCGCACTTGCGCATCGTCGCAGTATGTCGCCTTAATCTTTTCGGGATCGACGGTGTCTGATCAAAGGGTGCTTAGGATCGATCCGACCGTTGGATCGGTGGCTGATCAAAGAGGGAGTGCAACCCTTGGTTTAACATTGACCCCAAGAGTTGCAGCCCACACGAACAGCCAAGGGAGCCCAGCCCAATAGTCATGACCTGTCAGGTCAAGCCATATGAGCCAATGGGTGTGACCCATCCGAACAGGCCTTGTGGGCCTATAAATGGGCCACGAATTCTCTCAGTCCAGATGATCAAAAAATCTCTGATAGCTTCACAGTGTTACTGTCCCTGCAACCAGTAACAGTCCGCCTGATTTATCTTGGGAGGCAGGTTTGCTGCAACCCTTTGCAGGATTAGGAGGGTGCAAATACTGTCTTAAGGACAGAACGATTTCGTTCGACTCAGGCCTTCTTTCTATCCTCTCCTTTTTGTTCAGATTTCTAACACATTACTTGAAGAGGTCCTTTGATGAGCTGGACATCTATGTTGGTAGGGATAGCCCCGTGGATGAATTATATATATTTAAGTTTGTATAGCCTCTGGCATACGTTAGCAAATCTGGTTTGTTTCCATGTTTGCTTCCTCGCGCTGATGCTAGGTGAGTTGCCACACCTGCACCTCCTCATGATGAATAGATCACTTTTCCAATACAGAGATAAGTTTGTATTCACTTTTCCACCGATTAAAGCCTACGAAGTCATGATTTAAGATAAAATCACTTGACTCTATCACCTCACAAATCTTATCACATTAGCCATCGAATTGGACTAAATTTAGTAGCTAGTAATCACAGTCAAAAAAAGATGCACTTTGAAAAAATTACAAAAGAAGCAGAGATCGATCACTATAACAATTTTCCATTTTAAGGAATTAAATCATATAAATATCAACCAAAGCTTACCTAACTTCAATAATTCCCACAATCAATTAAACCATGGAGATTTCTGCTATTCAAATACAAGCTGTTGCAGTTTTTCTTGCCCTAATCTTTCTCTACAATCAATGGAGAGTAAAGGCCAAAAACAGTCACAAAACCAAGGGGAGGTTGGCCCCTGAACCATCCGGTGCCTTCCCAATTCTTGGTCACCTGCGTTTGCTTGGAGGGCAAGACACAGTTTCTCGAACCCTTGGTGCCATGGCCGATAAATATGGACCGGCCTTTATGCTTCGCCTTGGTTTAAATCGTACTTTAGTGGTTAGTAGTTGGGAGATGATGAAGGACTGCTTCACTATCAATGATAGAGTTTTGGCCACACGCCCTCTCGGCGCAGTTGGGAAGCATATCGGCTACGATTACGCGATTATCGGGTTCACCCCTTACGGACCATACTGGCGTGAGATTAGAAAGATAGCCACAATTGAACTCCTCTCCAAAACAAGGCTTGAGATGCTCAAACATGTTAGAATCAATGAAATAGATGTTTGCATTAAAGAGTTGTACTCTCTTTGGGTCAAGCATGCTAACAAGGGTACTCAATTTGTTAAAATAGAGATGAAGCAGTGGTTTGAGCATCTAAGCTTCAATGTCATCACCAAAATGATCGCCGGAAAACGATATTTTGGCAACGTCGATGCCGGATATGAAGATGAGGCCCGGAGATTCCGAAAAGCGATTGATGAGATAGCACATCTAAGTGGGGAATTTGTGATATCGGATGCAGTCCCTTATCTCAAATGGTTAGACTTGGGGGGATATTTGAGATCCATGAAGTGTGTTGCTAAGGAAGTAGACTCTATAATTGGAAATTGGGTAGAAGAACATCGTAGCAACGCACTATCTTCTGTTAAGAGAAAAGGTGAAGAGCTAGACTTCATAGATGTGATGCTATCGATCATTCATATTAATGATAATGATTTGTTGAAGTCTAGTTACGATGGGGATACCATCATCAAGGCAACTGTATTGGTATGTTCCTTGTTCTTTATTATGATAATGTCTATTTTACCCTTTGTTTATCGCATGCCTGCAGTGTGCCTCTCCCTCTCCCTTTCTCCTGGAAAAAGGCTGGGCACACCGCCAATGTTCCTTAAATTAGCACCCACTATGTCTCTCTCTCACTTTCCTCCAGAAATGACCCCATGCTCCTCATGTATGATACCTCATCTTGCGTCCTGGCCCATTGGTGCACCCGTTAGTTTATCGCACACGAGCCATGTGCCTATGCCTCTTTCCTTTTCTCTTTGATATTAAGAGCATTATTGGTAAATCCAAAATCTTGATTCTATTCATGTCAACAAAACTTGGGGATGAGCTTCTAGTTCAGTGGTAGGTCTCCACCTAGTGGGAGTGGTGTATGTCTAGTTGGTCGAGTGATCCACTCTGGATTTTTATCCTCTCAAGTGTGGTGCACTGTCTAGTGTATTACATTGGAGAATCCAACCATTAAAACATGGGCAGTGACATCTTTTTATCTTCTCAAATGTTGGGTGTACGATATATTAGATTTTTAAGTGAGGTGCACTAGGCACTGCATTATACTTGAGAGGATAAAAATCCAACCACTCCTATCCTCCCGGATCACCTTCTTGACTATGGCAGTAGTAGTTGTAGACTTGTAGCTAGGTCCTTGTCAATATATAAGTGGGTCTAGTGCCCCTTAGTGGCCCTAGTGGGTCCCTTGTCTGGCGGCTTTTGGGTCTCTCTCTGGCTCCAATGTAGTCTTTGCATTAAAAACAAAAAAACTTGAGCAAGTCAAATCTTTTCAGGGTGGTTTGAGTGTGTGGGGTATAGGTTTTTTCTTAATCTTTCAGTTCTCTTTCTTAAGGGTCGTTCGAATTTGTCTGCATTGTTTCTATTTTTTTTATTTATTTATTTTTCTCTTCCCATGCATTGGTGGGACTTAAAGGACAGTTATAAGCAATTGTTCACATAATTTAACAAAACTACTGGCTCAGAAATTATATAGATAGCGTTTGGTATGTATTTTTAGAATACATTCTATGTTTATTCACATTCTCGGATGATATAAAAATAATTGTTTTTAGCGACTGAAAATGTATATCAAACACAACCTACATCTCTGAGCCCGGCACTAATAGCATTTCTTTGTGTTCTCTTCTTTACAATCCACATGCAGGCACTGATAGCAGCTGGCTCGGAAACATCATCAGTCACCCTGACGTGGGCCCTCTCCTTACTACTAAACAACCGCCACGTATTAAAAAAAGCCCAAGATGAGTTGGACAATCATGTTGGTAGAGAGAGACATGTGGACGAATCAGATATAAAAAATCTGGTATACTTACATGCAATCGTCAAGGAAACATTGCGGCTGTACCCTGCTGCACCATTAGCAATACCACATCAAGCCACGGAAGACTGTAAAGTGGGTGGATATGATGTACCCAAAGGCACACAGTTACTGGTGAACATTTGGAAATTGCAAAGAGATCCTCGTGTTTGGTTAGACCCTCACGAATTCAAACCGGAGAGATTTCTCACTAAACATGCTAATGTTGATGTGAGGGGTCAGCAATTTGAGTTCATTCCTTTTGGCTCTGGAGTGCGATCTTGCCCAGGTATCACTTTCGCTATGCAGGTCTTACACTTGACACTGGCTCGTTTGCTTCATGGGTTCAATTTAGAGACCCCTTCATGTGAACCAATAGACATGAGTGAAGGCTTAGGGCTCACCCTGCCCAAGAAAACTCCTCTGGATGTCCTGCTCTCCCCACGTCTTCCATCTAAGCTTTATGAATAGACTTTGTCCACAGAGAGAATTGAAGTTGCTTGTAGTTTTTAACTTTTTATTATGATGGTGGGAGGGGTGCAATCTATCATGGTATGACTTTGATGATTTATATATACAATGCATGTTGCTAGTAAATATAATCCAACACAAGGATTTACGTGGTTTGGTAAGATAGTATATGTCGACAGTGAGATGAGATCTGTTTCACTATCAATGGAGAATAGGGTTATAGATTTTCGTCCTTAATTACATCTCTCTCAGATTTCATTTACAGAGAAAAAAAAAAAAAAAAACACTTCGTTACAAATTTAGAGCAAAATTTTATACAGAAATTTTACAAAAATACCCATATAACTCTAAAAATTAGTGGGTTGATTACGGACATTGAGGCATATGGCCTCTTAATGGCCCTTTGGGATCCATCAATACAAAAATCCAAGCAAGGAATACAAGACATCGTATCCCCAACATTTCAACTTGCAGCCAAACTCGCCCATGGTTGAGAGGGCTACACTCCCAGCCTTCGCCCATTCCCAGCAGTGGTTCTCTCTCTCTCCCTTTACCATTGGAAAGATACGCTTTAAATTGCCCATGAATCAACTTTTGAAGTCAGTAACTCAATCGATTTATGGCGACTGTCCAGTCTATCTTGATGGTCATTGGGACTCCATTCCTTCCTCCACCTCTAATTTGATGCATCTTGATGGTCATAATTGGGATTCTGTTCCTTTCCCTACCTCTAATTTGATGCTGGTGTGGTTTGATCTTTCCTCCATTAACAAGCTAAACGAAAGTGAGGCAAGTTACAGATTTCCTTTATTTTTAATAATAATAATAATAATAAATTATTATTATGTTTATTATTATTATTATGAGCATATGATTAATTTGATGGTTAAACTAGTAATTTCATGTTAAAAATAAAATATCACCCTTTTTCTTCTCCTAATGGTCTCACCACCAAGGTTAGTAATCCAGGTATTAGACTCAGGATCGGTCCAGGCCGATACCAATCCGGATCGATCAAAATTATCTTAGATCGGCCAAAAATGACCAAAATCCAGGCTTTATGGGATCGCTTATTGTAACGATAAAAAAATATTAAAAGAATAAAAAATAAATAAAAAACAATTCTAAAAAATAGTAATCATTGTTTTTACGGCTTCCCGAATCCCTAATTTTCTGCTACGTTTATCTAATCCCTATTTTTGTGTTGCGATCATCTCTTACTCAATTTCCCATTCAAAAAGGGTAAGATCCCCTCCCCCCCTCCCTTTTGTCTTGCAGATTTGAGTCACCCAAATTTGCAAATCGTGACTTGAAAGGCTCGGGACGAAAAACGAAGGTAAAAATATGGGTTTTAAAACTCTTCTTTGCAAGTCATGCATGCATATTGAATCGGATCGCTTGATTCAAACGGTTATCTGATCCAATTACCGATTCACAAAGCCTAGTGAGGATTGCTCTAATATTGGGATCGGCTACGATTGATACCGATCCGATCTGGTCGATATCGATCGATCCAATCCAAGATTACGAACCATGCTCACCACCATCCTACTGCCACCAGTACCACCCCCACCCTGCCACTGCTACCAGCACCACCACCACTAACCCATGACTACCACCACCACCATTGTTACCCACCACCGCCACTGCCACTGCCACTACTACCACCACCACCACCGTCTCTACCACCGCCACCACCTCCCACCACACCACTACCATCCCACCACCACCATCACACTTCTCGAAGAATTAGAGAGAATCTATTCTCGAAAATATAGCCATGAGTAGTTAGTAAACAGCGATTAGTTCTGTTGGTTCAACTCTCTTGATCACATTAATTTATGCCATTAAAAGGCAGCCTTTCTCATTCCCCCCTCTCCCTCTTGGTAGTTGGAGGTTATGTTGGTTTGTCTTAGGCACCCTTTCTCATTCCCCCCCCCCCCCCCTCTCCCTCCTCTCCCTCCTCTCCCCCTTGGTAGTTGGGAGGCAACTTGACTCTCTGTTATTGAAAATTGGTTGTGGGGAAGAAAACACAAAACACTAATTGCAGCTGACTCGGAAACCACAACCCTCAGACCAACATGGGCCCTCTACTCCTTACTGCTGAGCAACCCTTGCATTACTTGAAGAGGAACGAAATTTTGCTGCTGCACTTGTAGTAGGAATGTTCCTGCTATAAGGCTGGCAGCCAAGAAAATGGAATTTAAAAGGGTATTTTAGAAAATACTAAAACCTAGGAGGTATTGGTAAACCCAAAGGGAAAGTGAATTATTCCATTTCCTTGGCTGCTGTTAACTTCTTAGCAGGAACATCCCTGCTATAATTGTAGCAGCAAAAAATTTTCCCATGAAGAGGGCCTTTGATGAGCTGGACATCTATGTTGGTAGAAATAACCACGTGGGTGAATTATATATTTAACAAAAACTTGTCGTTTTTTTATTCATTGATCCCTAATAATTCATACATAGATAAGTTTGTGATGAAAGCCTAAGAAGTCATGAAGAGACAACTCACTTGCTTATTACCTCCCAAATCTTATCACATTAGCCATCGAATTGGACTAAATGCACAAGGAAAAAGGCTTAATCTTAATACAAAGGAAGCTTTCCTAGCTTCCAACAATTCCCACAATCAATTAAACCATGGAGATTGCTGCTATTCAAATACAAGCAGTTGCAGTTTTTGTTGCTCTAATCTTTCTCTACACCCAATGGAGAATCAAGTCCAACACTCACAAAAACAAGTGGAGGTTGGCCCCTGAACCATCCGGTGCCTTCCCAATTCTTGGGCACCTGCGTTTGCTTGGAGGGCAAGACACAGTTTCACGAACCCTTGGTGCCATGGCCGATAAATACGGCCCGGCCTGTATGCTTCGCCTTGGTGTACATCGTACCTTAGTGGTAAGCAATTGTGAGATGATGAAAGATTGCTTCACTATCAATGACAGGGTTTTAGCCACACGCCCTCTCAGCGCAGCCGGGAAGCATCTCGGCTACAATTACGCGATGATCGGGTTCACCCCTTATGGACCATACTGGCGTGAGATTAGAAAGATAGCCCCAATTGAGCTCCTCTCCAAAACAAGGCTTGAGATGCTCAAACATGTTAGAATCAATGAAATAGATGTTTGCATTAAAGAGTTGTACTCCCTTTGGGCCAACCATAACAAGGGTACCCATTTTGTTAAAATGGAGATGAAACAGTGGTTTGAGCATCTAAGCTTCAATGCCATCACCAAAATGATCGTCGGAAAACGATATTTCGGCAACGTCGATGCCAGATATGAAGATGAGGCCCGGAGATTCTTGATGAGATAGCACATCTAAGTGGGGAATTTGTGATATCGGATGCACTCCCTTATCTCAAATGGTTAGACTTGGGGGGATATTTGAGATCCATGAAGTGTGTTGCAAAGGAAGTAGACTCTCTATTGGGAAATTGGGTAAAAGAACATCGTAGCAAGGCACTATCTTCTAGTAAGAAGGAAGGTGATGAAGAGCATGACTTCATAGATGTGATGCTATCCATCATTCATGTTGATGATAATGATTTGTTGAAGTCCAGTTACGATGGAGATACCATCATCAAGGCAACTATAATGGTATGTTCCTTCTTCTTTGTTATGATGATGTCTATTTTACCACAGTTTAACCTAAGAAATTTATTCTCTCAAGTGTATTGCCCACTGCACCACACTTAAGAATACAATCATCCACCCAACACTTGAAAGGATAAAAGACGGCCCATGTTTTTTTTTTTGTGGTGAAAAGCAAAATATTATAACTAGGAAGAAGAAAGTACATCATGGCTATGTTGAAGAGTACTACAATGTTCCATTACGGCCTTGGAGGGCAAAAACCTAACCCTGCTGTAGAAATTATCATTAGCATTCCACAAGAACTTAATATTAATAAAATTTTTGGTTAAGTTAGCCAACGCAGATCTTCTACGGCACGGTGCCCTGTGCTACGCAGACATAGGACCACATGCAATGACCGCCTTACCCCCTGATAAACCCAAAATCACACCAGCCAATCGTGAGCCGCCATGTGTCCCGGCCAAGCAGGGAGACCATCCCAAGGTCAGCCACCTTACGTCTCGCCTGGTAACCCAGATAGGAAAGGACCAAGTCCAGGTACTACACGCAAGCTACTACCGCCAACAACAAGATATACATCATCTCATGGGTATAGGGTACGTACCCAAATGATAAACCCAGATTCATGAAGACCAATTGGAGGCTGCCACATGTCTGGTCCAAAGAGGTGGATCGTAACGGGACCAAAGGAGGAGCTAGTATGGGCGCAGACCACCCACACCCCTGGGGCGCCAACCCCTTGGGGTACAGCTTCCCTTGGGCGCCAACCCCTTGGGGTACTGCCACCCTTGGGCGCCAACCGCTAGGGGTGCGGACTTCCATGCACACGCAGACGCGGACCTCAGACACACAAGGATACAAGCGCGAACGTGGATCCTGATAGGGGACCAACACCATCGTCACTGTCGTCGTCAACTGGACGTACACCGCCCCAAGGACTCTAGAACACTGCCTATCAACTGTACAATCCCAGATGGACATAAACACTAAGCACCATCTCTGACAACATATCAACATCTATCCGCTAAGAACGACAACCCAACTGGGACACTGTCACCAGAGGAGAAGCAACCAGCCAAGGAAGAGCCCTGCTATCCGGGGACTCTATCAATCACGAAGATTACTCATTACCGACTGAAACTCTCCACCCCGCCATACTCTACTATAAAAAGGAAGGTACTCTACCCCATAAAGCCATCTTGAATTCTAATCATTCATCTGTTTGCTTAGAGAGATCTAACTTAGGCATTGGAGAGTCCTAGGCCGGAACCACACCGGTTCTCCTTTGTCACCCAGGTTCTTTTGTAGGTTACGATACTCGAAGGACCATCGGATAATTTCTTGATACAACAGATTGGCGCCGTCTGTGGGAACGATGCTAGCCATTGTACCTACTAGCTTGTTCTCATAAACACTCAATGGCATCACGAGGCAAGAAGACCGTTCCCTCTACCAACAACGCTGTGAGGGAGGGGAACGGATCACCTCCTCTAGAGAGCTCACGACGCAGAGCCACTGACCATGTCTCTTAGGAGAGGGAGGTCCCAGCTAACCAACAGGTTGAGGTAGTCAACCTCAACCCTGAAGTAGTCATTGAAGCCGCCGTGGAGCCAGTACCTGATCCCAATACAACAACGATTGTAGGTCAGATCAATGACTTGCAGCAACAGATCCTCCATGACCAACAACTCTTTCATGACTACCTGAGGCAGCGTGCAACATCCCACCGTCACAGGAGCAGAGCCTTAAGAGGTCACCTCCCAGGGGTGACAGGTCAGAGAGGCACACCAGACAGCGGGGAGATCCCTCCTAGCATCCTAAGAGAACAGCGGACCTCCCAATACCGTCAGACTGTGGGAGAACGCCATCACATCGATCTGTGGTACCCAACCCAAAAGGGTCTATCAGGTGGTCGGTGTTCCACGGTTGACTAGGGGGGAGTTATGCACCAGGGCGGAGCCAGTCCTACAGAGAAGAAAGCCCCACACGTTCACGCCAGGGCTCATCATGACATGGTCACTCACCATCCCGCCAACACTCAAGGCGGGAGGAGACTTCAACGAGAGGACGAGAACAAGGTCGCAGTGAGGGTCCAACCAGGCGGGAGGGACCGTCACTAGATGAGGATCTAGACAAGAGACTCTGAGATCTAGATGAGAAGCTGGAAGGATTAAAGAAGCAGACCAGGGGGGAGACACACTTGATCCCCGGACAACATCCCTTCTCAGAAGAAATCATGACAGCCTCACTCCCCTCCAGGTTCAAGTTACCCACCTTCGAACTCTACAATGGTACCACGGACCCCAACGACCATATCAACTACTTTAACGGGATGATGACCCTATATGGGGGATCGGATGTGGTCTCCTGCCGAGCATTCCCTGCATCTCTCAAGGGTGCAGCTACATCATGGTTCTCCAGACTACGACAGAGGTCGATAGGTTCGTTCGTAGAATTATGCGAGCAGTTCTTCACCCGCTTCCAGAGCAGTGTTAAGCAGAAGAAGACCACGGTCAATCTCCTGAATGTGATACAGAACCCTGGGGAGTCCCTCAGGGAGTATGTCAACAGGTTCACTAAGGAGTCCCTGGAGGTCCGAGACTTAGACGACCAGACCCAGCATGCAGCCTTGGCTGGGGGTATCAGGGACCTTGACTTGATCAAAGACCTGGCACGTCATGAGACCAGGACCACGAAAGAGCTTCTGGAGCGGTGTAACGAGTTCGCCAACATAGCCGAGGTACTACAAGCTTGAAAGAAGGTGATTGAAGCTAAGCCACAGGATAATAAGAGGTCGACGCCGGATGACCACAAAGAAAGCAAGAGGTCGAGGATTGAGGGTCGACACCCAAAAGGGAGACTAATTACTTGGGCGGTACTTCCCCAACGTTAAGCCGTTGACCCGGGAGAATAGAAAGCGAGCTACAACGACCAATAAGTGAACCCATAAGACGATAAGCCATGGACATGGGCGAGGTTCGAGGTCGAGGTCCGAGGGTGAGGTTCGAGGTCCTAGGTCAAAGTTCACGAGGGGTCGAGGTCAAGGTTTGAGTAAAGGTGTGTCTATGGCCAAAGACCCATTCGACTTAATACAAAAAAAAAAAAAAAAAAAAAAAAAAAAAAGAAAGCCAAGGGTCCACACCCATGGGCGTCGACTCTTGAATGAGAAAAAAGAAGAGAGAAGAAAAAAATTCAATAGGCGCCATCCAACAATGGGCGTCACCTATTAAGAGAGAAGAAAGAGTGAAAAAAAAATCAATGAATAGGCGCCACCCATCAATGGGCGAGAGAAGAAAGAGAGGAGAGAGAAGGAAGAAAAGTAGGTGAGAGAAGAAGAAAAAGTAGGAAAGAGAAAAGAAAACAAAAAAGTAAGAGAAAACAAAAAAGGGAGGAAAAAGGAGAACAAGAGAATAAAGACATACACAGGCGCAGGTCGATGAACGGATCGTAGGCACGGACCGCGGACACAAAATGGCGCTGATCACCTATGAGCGCGGATCGATAGACGGGCGTCGAAGGACCGCGGATGACAAATGGGCGTTGATCGATCACAGGCACAAATCGATAGGCCGGCGTCGAAGGACTGCGGACGACAAAGGGGCGTTGATCACCTATGGGCACGGATCGATAGACGGACGTTGAAGGACCGCGGACACAAAAGGGCGCTGATCACCTATGGGCGCGGATCGATAAACGGGCGTCGAAGGACCACGGACGACAAATGGACGTTGAATCGACAGTAGGCGCGGATCGGTAGAAGGGCGTCGAAGGACCGCAGACGACAATGAGGCGCTGATCAATCGCAAGCGCGGATCGATAGGCAGGGGTCGAAGGATCGCAGACACAAATGGGCGCTGAATCGACCACAGGTGCGGATCGATAGACGGGCGTCGTAGGACCGCGGACACAAGAGGGCGCTAATCGACCAATGGGCGCGGATCGTCGGGTACGGCCCAACGTAACCCGAATAGACGCGGATCCAATGCACGGACGTGGGTTGAAGATGGTGGACATTGATCGCCTATTGCAGGTAGGCTAGGGGTGGCTAGTGGCACAAAAGTAGCAAGCACAAGGGAAGGACAACCCCCAAAGCAAGGTTAATTGCCTAGTGGGACCAAGAGACCATATAGAAAGCAAGCAAAGCACTACTGTTCATTGCAACCCAAGAACAAACACTTGGGGGGCACCAAAAAAGCAAATGCCAATGCAAAGAAGGGAGAAGAGTCCAAGAAAAAAAAGAGTGAAAAAGTAAGAGAGAGAGGAGCAAAATAAGTAAGGCCACGGCTAAGACCCGTAGGCGACAGGCCATGGGCATGGACGAGGTTTGAGATTCGAGGTCGAGGTCCAAGGATGAGGATCGAGGTCCGAGGTCGAAGTTCCCGAGGGTTCGAGATCAAGGTTCGAGCAAAGATGTGTTTGTGGCCAAAGATCAAATCAAGTCACAAAAAAAAAAAAGAAAAAAAAAAGAGAAGGGCCGTGGGCCATGGACATGGACGAGGTTTGAAGTTCAAGGTCGAGGTTCGAGGTTCAAAGTCCGAGGTTGGAGTTCACGAAGGTTCGAGGTCGAGGTCCGAGGTCAGAGTTTGCGAGGGTTCGAGGTCGAGGTTTGAGTAAAGATGTGTCTGTGACCAAGGATCGAGTACTCAGGGTCGAGATTGAGGATGGGCCAAGCTGGATGGACCCTATACTTAACTACCTACAGAACGACGTCCTATCAGAGGACAAGATTGAGGCAAGGAAGATAAGGATGAGAGCTACAAAGTACACGGTCGTGGACGGGGTACTATACAAGAGAGGAGTCACTGCACCACTACTCAGGTGCCTAGGACCCAAGGGAACCAAGTACGCCCTGGTAGAGGTCCATGAGGGGGTATGCGGAAGCCACATGAGAAGGCGAGCGCTAGCCTACAAAGTCCTCTACCAAGGTTCTACTGACCACGGATGCAAGAAGAAGCCATACAGTATGCCAAGACTTGCGAGCAATGTCAATTGTTCACCCCAGTACCCCATCTACCCACCACCAAATTGACATCCAAAGTTCAAGATTTTTTTTACAACATTGACTATCGGCATCAATAACCTACCCACAGGCCAATGGTCTGGTGGAGATGACAAACAAAACACTGCTTGGAGGAATAAAGGGAACCTAGAGCATGACAACCAAGGAAGGAGGGCAAGCTGACGACCAAACTACATAATTTCCAAGCAGATATGCCCAGGGACTTACCGCTTGAAAATTTTGGGGGGCAAGAAGGTAGACCATGCCTGGAAGCACCACCAGTAAGAATAGCAACAGCAGTACAACCAGTAGTAGCAGCAAAGTCACCAGTAGTAGTAGTAGCAGTAACAGCAGTGGCAGTAGCGTAGTCAGATGTCGGCCATGGTACACAGTAGATCGCATTACAGTTTTCAAGGATAATTTGAAATTTTATTGGAAGTAAATAGTTGATTTTGGATATACTCGTCTACTCCTACTACTCATCAATGCCACAAAGGCCCGTTGGCCACCAAGGTTCGAGACCCCTAAGGCGTAATGCCACAAAGGCCCATTGGCCACCAAGGCGTAATGCCACCAAGGCCCGTAGGCCACCAAGGTTCGTAGACCCCCAAGACGTAATGCCACCAAGGCTCGTAGGCCACCAAGGTCCGTAGACCACCAAGGCGTAATGCCACCAAAGCCCGTACAGACCACCAAGGCGTAATGCCACCAAAGTCTGTACAAACCACCAAGGCGTAATGCCACCAAGGCCCGTAGGCCACCAAGGCGTAATGCCACCAAGGTCCATAGACCACCAAGGTGTAATGCCACCAAGGCCCATTGGCCACCAAGGTCCGTAGACCACCAAGGCCCGTAGGCCACCAAGGTGTAATGCTACCAAGGCTCGTAGACCACACAAACGCAATGCCACTAAGGTCTATAGACCACCAAGGCGCAATGATACCAAGGTCCACAGACCACCAAGGTCCAAGAACCATCAAGGCACAAGGCCCCCAAGGTCTATGGACCACCAAGGCGTAAGGCCACCAAGGTCCACAGACCCCCAAGACTCAAGGCCACCAAGGTTTGACGACCACCAAGGCTCAAGGCCACTAAGGTTGAACGACTATCAAGGCCCATCTGCCACATACAAAGGACGAGGAACAATAGCACCCAGAAGGGAGGCAAGAATTCAACTGTAAACATCAAAAGTAGGAAGCGACACAAAATAGGCCAAGGCTAGGCAAGCCATCAGAAAGGCCAAGGGCCAATAGCCAAGAAAGGAAGAGACTACAAGAGAGCAAAGGAGATAAAGCTTCAAAGCAAAAATGCAAAGTCTACTCTCTTGGACATTCTGATCCAAGAGAGTGGGGGCAAATGATAAACCCAAAATCACATCGGCTAATCGTGAGCCACCACGTGTCCCGGCCCAAGCAGAGAGACCATCCCAAGGTCGGCCACCTTATGTCTCTCCTGGTAACCCAGATAGGAAAGGACCAAGTCTAGGTACTACACGCAAGCTACTACCGCCAACAACAAGATATACATCATCTCATGGGTACAAGGTACCCAAATGATAAACCCAAATTCATGAAGACCAACTGGAGGCTGCCACATGTTTGGTCCAAGGAGGTGGATCGTAACGGGACCAAAGGAGGAGCTAGCATGGGTGCGGACCACCCACACCCCTGGGGCGCCAACCCCTTAGGGTACAGCTTCCCTTGGGCGCCAACCCCTTGGGGTACGGCCACCCTTGGGCGCCAATCCCTTGGAGTATGGCCACCCTTGGGGGCCAACCCCTTGGGGCGTGGACTTCCATGCACACGCAGATGCAGACCTCAGACACACGTGGATACAAGAGCGGACGTGGATCCTGATAGGGGACCAACACCATCGTCACTGTCATCGTCAACTAGACGTACACCGCCTCAAGGACTCTAGAACACCGCCTATCAACTGTACAATCCCAGATGGACATAAATACTAAGCACCATATCTGACAACATATCAACATCTATCCGCTAAGAACGACAACCCAACTGGGACACTGTCACCAGAGGAGAAGCAACCAGCCAAGGAAGAGCCCTGCTATCCGGGGACTCTATCAATCACGAAGATTAGTCATCACCAACTGAGACTCTCCACCCCGCCATACTCTACTATAAAAAGGAAGGTACTCTACCCCATAAAGCCATCTTGAATTCTAATCATTCATCTGTTTGCTCAGAGAGATCTAACTTAGGCATCGGAGATTCCTAGGCCAGAACCACACCGGTTCTCCTTTGTCACCCAGGTTCCTTTGCAGGTTACGGCACTCGAAGGACCATCGGATGATTTCTTGACGCAACACCCCCACTCGGGCCAGGTGCTCGGGCAGGGGTAAGGCAGTCAATGTGCGTCGCCTTGTGTCTACGCAGGACGGGCAGCCCGCATCGTAGAAGATCTAGATCCCTAAGTCAGCAAGCTCAAGAAAGAGGTTAACTATGATCCAAGGTAGATATGCATCTTCAGAAGGATGTAGCAGATCGCATAGATCTCTATTGTTGCACCATATTTTTTGGAGCCTAAACATCGATTTTGCAACATGTTTCCAGCCCTACTAGATCTCGAATAGTTTTGCTTCCATTTTATCTTTTGTTGTGAGATAACCTGCAGTTGTTAAAACACCATGTCCACCTAGTAAAATGCAAAAAGTCCAATCGGTTAATCTTAGTTGAGGATCATTAAAACAAGGAAGTTGAATTCTTGGTTAGAAGCACGTGCCATAAGATTGGGAGGGGGTGAGCATAGGGGTTACAGATTTTGTGGGAACTAGGGGTGAGGGAGTAAGTTCAACTTTGAGAGCCACTTAGTTACATACTGCAACACCAAGCGAGGATTAGCCTTAGTCAATCCTTTAACAACTTTATTTCTAAAATGTCAGACACAATAACAAATAATAAAAACTGAGAAAAACCAAATAAAAGATTGTTTATCCAAGGCTCTTGAGAGAAAGAATGAAGCACACAGGTATTCCATGGTGGGGCTGGAGAGAAGCTCTATTCTCAATCTGAGAGGGCCTATTGCCCAGATACGCTTAGTCCAATCACATGATAAGAAAAGATGCCAAATGGATTCATCACGAGAACCACATAAAACACATGTAGGCTCGGTCGACATCCATTCCGATAGAGTCGCTTTGACAGATAGTCCTGCATTTAAAACATGCCAAAAGAATATTTTAAATTTCGGATGAATATTAAGTTTCTAGGAAAACCGCCAGCATTTTGAGTGGCTAGGGCTAGACTAAATAGGTGTAGTAATGAACTTTGCAGCCTGTTGAGTAGTAAAACACTCATTTTTAGATAGGGAGCAACTCCATTGATCATCAAATTATGTAAGTGTGATCTTTAGAATTTCACCAATAAAAGCAAATGGCCAAAAATTAGTGAGCAATTCAATGTTCCACTCAGAATGAGAGATGATATCCCTAACCAAATGAATAGATTGAACAGGTTTAGTCTCCGATGGGATTAAAAATCCTACGATTGAAGGAATCCAAGGGTCAAACCAAAAGGAGGCTTTGTTCCCTTTACCAATTTTAACAAAAATTATTTGTTTCAGAATGGGAATGACTGAGACAATATTGTTCCAAGCCCAATTACCCTTTTTTTGATAATACATTGCCCATGTTTTTAAGGTTGGATTCTTAAGTGTGGTGCGTTGGGCAATGCACTGCACTTGAGATCGGTTGGGCACACCACCAGTGTTTCTTAAGTTGTGTCTGATGTGTCTATCTCTCTCTTCCCCTTGAAATGACACCATGCCCCTCATGTATGATACATCATCTTGTGCCCCCATTGGTGCATCCGAGCAATGTGCCTATTCCTCTCGCCTTTTCTCTTTGATATTAAAAGTATTATTGGAAAACAAAAAAAATTGATTCCATTCGCGTCAACAAAACTTGGTGACTTGAGCAAGTCAAATCTTTTTAGGGTGGTTTTAGTTTCTCATGTATAATTTTGTTTTTTTTTTAAAATCTTTCAGTTCCCTTTCTCAAGGGTTGCTTGAGTTTGTCTGCTTTGTTTTTATTACTTTTTTTATTTTTCTCTCACTACTCGTGGGACTTAAGAGTAGTTACATGCAATTGTTCGCATAATTTAACAAAAAATACTGGCTCAGAAACTATGACAGCGTTTAATATGCATTCTTAGTTAAAATACATTCTAAGTCGATTTCACATTCTCGGATAATAAAAATACTAATAGCATTTCTTTTCCTTCTCTTCTTCACAATCCACAGACACTGATAGCAGGTGGCTCGGAAACAGCATTAGTCACCCTGACATGGGCCCTCTCCTTACTACTAAACAACCGCCAAGTATTAAAAAAAGCCCAAGATGAGTTGGATAACCATGTTGGTAGAGAGAGACACGTGGACGAATCAGATATAAAAAATCTGGTATACTTGCATGCAATCGTCAAAGAAATGCTGCACCATTAGCAATACCACATCAAGCCATGGAAGACTGCAAAGTGGGTGGATATGATGTTCCCAAAGGCACACAGTTATTGGTGAACATTTGGAAATTGCAGAGAGATCCTCGTGTTTGGTTAGACCCGCACGAATTCAAACCGGAGTGATTTCTCACTACACATGCTAATGTTGATGTGAGGGGTCAGCAATTTGAGTTCATTCCTTTTGGGTCTGGGGTGCGATCTTGCCCAGGTATCACTTTCGCGCTGCAGGTCTTACACTTAACACTAGCTCGTTTGCTACATGGGTTCAATCTAGAGACCCCTTCATGTGAACCAATAGATATGAGCGAAGGCTTAGGCCTCATCCTTCCCAAGAAAACTCCTCTGGAAGTCCTGCTCTCCCCACGCCTTCCATCTAAGCTTTATGAATAGTTGCTTGTAGTTCTTATTATGATGATGGGCGTGGTGCAATCTATCGGTGTATGACTTTGATGGTTTATATATACAATATCGCATGTTACTAGTAAATAACTTTGCAGCCAAGCTTGCCCATGGCTCAGGGGCTGCTCACGTTTGTTGAGCTCCTTATCAAAAATTGTAATTGTCTTGTATAATTTTCAAGTACACATCATAATTGGGAAACGGGTTTTGATTAGGGGCGAGTCTCCCAAGTCGAGTCAAAATTGTGAAAAATCTAGTCAAGAATCATGAAAACTAGGTCAGGGTAAAAAATGACAAGACTATGTCATAAATCGTTCGAGTCAAATAAGACTCAGTACTTTTACCCGAGTTATGTCAACCTCAACGAGTTTAGTCAATGTTTAAAAAACCATAAAGCCGGTTCTAGGGGTGTCAATGGGTCGGGCTGGGCCGGGCTTGGCCTTTAACCCTAACCCAACCCTGGCTGCCTTAACCTAAACCCAAGCCCAGCCCTGATTGGCCCTAAATAGTGAACAACCCATAACAGCTTGTGAGCCCACTTAACATACATCTTATGTATACATATAGCCCCAGCCCACTTAACAAAGCCCATTGTACGTATCATATATATGATTGCATAGCCCCAACCCACTTAACAAAGCCCATTATACAGATAATATATTATGTATACAGGGTCGGATTGGCCCTACCCGGGCAAAGGCCTCAACCCAGGCCCACCCGGCCCTTCTAGGACCAACAAAATACTAAACCCAGCCTGACCCTATCTAGAACACAGGCCTGGCCCAGCCCTGTCCAGGCTCAGGACTGGTTAGGGCCAAATCGGGATGGTCGGGTTTTTTTGCACCCCTAGTCGGTTCACTTAGAATTTGAGTTGAGTAAAATAGTAAATCCGTATTCTAAAACAGTAAGAAAACCTCAACTTTTCGACTCCCTTCTCTTGTGTAATGGTATAAACTCAAAATTTATTGATATGAAATTCATTATTTTATCTGATTTCCCCCCATATTTTTTCTGTATTTTTCTAATTGTTTACTAATTTATACATATTTATTGTATTATAAAAATTAAAAAACTTGATTCGCCTTGACCGGGTTTGACAAGGCCGAGTCACCGGGTTTTTCTTAAAGACAAGTCAAGTCAGAAAACCTGATATATTTTTCAACTATGGTACACGTGAAATGACAGGATTCATCCTCATTTAAAAAATTGTGCATTAAACTAAAGGGCAAAAGTAAAATTACAAACTATGTATTTGAGACATTTTGCAACAAATATGAAGTAATGCTTAATCAATTATCTATCCAAACCTTTCTATTTATACATCTATATGAAATCTAGTCTTCATACAACTTAGAAGGAAGACGTGGCGTGAGAAGAACTTCAAGAGGGGTTGCTTTGGGTAAGGTGATGCTTGCACCTTCACTCATGTCCACCGATGTATTCAAAGGGTTCATCGCATCAAACCCATGAAGAACACGAGCAAGGGCCAAGTGGAAGACTTGTGTGGCCAAGGCAATACCAGGGCATGGCCGTCTACCGGCACTAAACGGTATATACTCGTGTTGCTGAGCCCTGAAGTCTAAGTCAGCATGGGTTGTGAGAAATCTCTTTGGTCGAAACTCATTAGGGTCTGACCATATGTTAGGGTCTCTGTGTAGCTTCCATATGTTCACTAGTAAACGTGTGCCTTTTGGAACATGATACCCACCCAATTGGCAGTCTTCCATGGCTTGACGTGGCAATACTGGTCCAGGTGGGTATAAGCGTAATGTTTCCTTGACAATGGCTTGGAGGTACACAAGGTTCTTTATATCTGACTCGTCCACGTGTCTGTCTTTACCAACATGGACATCCAACTCATCTTGGGCCTTTTTTAACTCGTGAGGATGATTTAATAGTAAGGAAAGCGCCCATGTTAAGGAGAGGAATGTGGTTTCAGAGCCACCTACAATAAGTGTCTGCAAATAGAAAACCCAAACAAACAACAACAGATTGTCAGAAATTAGTAGGAAATTCATCATATGCCAAGTTTTAGTTTAATTGGAGTTCGTCAAGTGACAAAATAAAGCTTTATAATTCGATAATTAGAAATAAATTAAAAAAGAAGAAAATCTAGTAGGTGATGGGTCATTTGGGATAAGGGTAAAATCGTTAAAAAAAACTTATTTTTTAATAAAACCTAATAAAACAATAGATCTGGACCGATACGGGCTGACCTAGATTGGTTTTGGATTGATATCGACAAAGATTGATACAAATTAGGGGTGTAAGTTTGGCCCTATCGGCTCGAACCTGCCATTTCCTCAGCTGAGATATTTGGCCCTGAGGGCAGGTCAAGGCTAGAATTTTCTGGCCTTGAATTAGGGTCGGGTTGGGCCAGGGTTAAGGCCTCAGGCTGAGCCTAGTCTAGTCTGGCCCGACCTTATTTTAAGTTATATTATAAAATATATATATGAATATAATATATATTATAAACTTTAAAGGTCACCCACATACATTTTGTTATATAATATATTATATATGAAGATAATAAGTGATATAATATAGTGTTATTTTACGTAAATTTGATAATTTTCTCCCCGATCCAGTCCAACCCATGCATTTCCTTCTCCCTCCCCATGATCAAGGCCTATCAGGGTCAGCCCGCTCCGACCCCAAGGGTAGTCCAGGGTTGGATTTTCAGACCCTGAGTCAGGTTCGGATCAAGCCTGCGCTGAGCTAATGGGAATCAGGGTTGGACTATGGTTATATAAAACCCGGCCCAACCCACCCTGTTGCAGCCCTAATACAGATATCTTAAACCCTGTCTCCAACAAGTCCAAACGAGTGGACAATGCCATTAAGACATGCTTATCTCCACAGTATAATGAGACAAACACTATAATGGTGAAGCCATACTTAAATAAGGGAGAGACACTCGAGACATACCAGTACAGTTGCCTTGATGACAGTATCACGATCATAACCATAAATTAACTTATCCTTATCAGGAAAGCTTGACAGCATCACATCAATAAAGTCTTGTTCATGATCACCTGATAGTTTCTTCTTGTGTTCTTCCAACCAATTCCCAATTAAACAATCCATTTCCTTAGCAACACATTTCATAGCTTTCAGGTGTCCTTGCAAATCCATCCATTCAAGATAAGGTAATGCATCTGATACAACAAAAATCACAGTTAACCTTGCAAGTTCTTCTAAACCTTTCTCGAATCTTCTAGCTTCATCATCATCATCATCTCCACCAACATCTACAGTACCAAAAAATCGTTTCCCAGAAATAAGTTTGGTAATGGTATTGAAAGTAAGGTGACGAAACCATTTATTCATCTCCACAATAACTGGACCTCCATCTTTGTTCTTGAGTACCCAATAAGAATACAACTCTTTGATGCATGTGTTTACTTCTTTGGTTCTTACATGTTTGAGCATTTCAAGCCGGGTTTTGGAGAGAAGCTCAATAGAACTTATCTTCTTAAGCTCACGCCAGTAGGGCCCTTGAGGTGCAAATCCAAAGACAGCATAGTTATAGCCCAAGTACTTCCCTGCAGCTACTGCTGGTCTTGTAGCTAAGATCTTGTCATGAGTGGTGAAACATTCTTTGATCACCTCACGTCCACTGATAAGAAGGGCTTTATGAACGCCGAGACGAAGTGTCACGGCCTGGCCGTACTTGTCGGCGATGTCGCCGAGTGTTCGGGCCAGGGGAACTTGACCCATTAGTAGATGGAGATGACCTATAATGGGTAAGGCACCAGATGGTTCAGGGGCTTGGGGTTTATGAGTTATGGACCTTGTTCCTCTCCATAGATGGTAGAGGAAGATTAGGGCAACAATGGCTAGAATTGATTGGGATTGTAGAAGAAGATCCTCCATTGTTGAATGGTGGAATATAGAAGTAGAGGGGTCTGTTTGGTATTTATAAGAGTTTTGTTGCAGTGCTAGCTGCTTCATGGTTTCAATTCATTGAAAGCTTGACTTTGCACCTTAAAGAGTTAAGATTATTTTCTTCTCCGGCGGCTGATACTATTCGTTATTTTCAAAGTAGGATAAGGTGGGAATTCAGGTTTCTGCTTAGTTTCCAACCATTAATGCTTTAAGACTCTTATATATGGCTCAGGTTCTAATGGAGTTTTATTAATGATCATACAAAGAAAATCTTGTAGAAGAGACAAAACACTTTCATTTGTGGTAACCGAAAACCCCACTTATAAAGAGACAAAACACTTTAGTTATGTGGTAGCAGAAATTCCTAGTGAATTTGTAATGCTTTTGTCAGTTTTGACAAAATAACATAAAAATATTTGAGCTACAACTATCAATTCAAAATTCTTACCCGTTAAAGATTCAATGTTTCGTGATGGTAATCTAATCTTACTTATTTTTTTGACTAGTTTCTTTACATGAATTCGTCCACATTGCAAGAATTATTGTCTTTTTATCACTTAATTTGGGCATCGAGATGAAGTGTCACTTACATGAGATGTCTTAGTTAACCCTTGCTCGCTATTCATTACACCCAGGTCAAAGTGTAGTGTATCGCTTGTGGAGAAAGTGCTAGCTAATCTTTGCTCATTGTTTACTACAACCGGTCAAAATGTAAGGGTGTCAATTGGTGTGGTTCTGGTTATTCGATTCGGTTGTCGTGCGGTTTACATTCTAATAAGGTGAAATCAAAATCGAACCGGATAAGAATTGATCAAAATCAGAACCGTTTTGCATACGGTTCGATTTTATCGATTTCTATTCGATTTTTGTTATTCGATTCACAACCAATTTACATGTGGTTTGTGTAGTGTTGATTTTGGGAACATTAATGAAGATCAACCTCGGTTTTCAAAGCCTTTATATTCTCGTGTTTTCCCATTCTATCCTGGTCTCCCTCACTCATCATATTTCACGTGCCTATGTGATTTAAAAAAAAATCCCATCTTCATCCGTCCTACTTTTCCTTTTCTATTCTATGTTTTTCTATTTTTTTCTTCTCCACTCTCACATGATAAACAAACTATTTCTTCTATTAGCAAGTAGGGTTTTGTTAATCCATTTTAACATCATCCATCATTTTCAATTTCTTCAAGTTTCAAGTATGATGCAATAATTATTGTTTATTAAATTAATTATTATGTTATTAATTAATCCAATTGATGCATAGGCTAGTATTCGAATAAGAGGTACCAATTTCTATTCGATTTTTCTGGTTTCTATTTGATTTAGAACCGCAGTTTCACGGTACAAATCAAAACCAAACAGGAAAGAGAACCTATAAAATCAAAACGGATCATTTTTTTTGTGGTGCGATTTTTCCGATTCCATTTTGACATCCATATCAAAATGTTATATATTCGCATGCGGTGAATACCCTAGCATAACATTGAAAAAATATAACGTTCTAGGATCCATGTAAAAAGGGTTTAACTATGATGTTTTTTTTTAGTTGGCTGCTGACCTATTGAACCAATCCTCCTCCTTTATTCGGATTTGAGACCAGCAACAAACTCTTGAAGAGTTAAGAGTGGAAAGATGATAACCCTTAAATGAAAAATGAAATTTGTAGGGTTGAGGAAAAGAAAATACAACTTTCGTTATGATATATTGAAATGAGAAAGGGTTTAGAATTAGAAGGGTTTGGACTTTGAAGGTAGGTTTGTAATGGTCCTGGTCCTGGTCATGGTGCTGCCTCTGCGTTGCGTCATGGTTTGGAATGTAAACTTTAATTTTAAGAGTGGAAATATATGTGATACATCCAATATTTATCGGGCCAATCAGTGGCCGCCACGTGTCACAGGGCGACCCGCTCCAGAACCAAGGGAAACGAACCAGGGTCCCAATACCCGGGCGCGGCCAGCACCAAGGCGTGGCCTCCACTCGGCGCGACCTCACCTAGGCGTGGCCACACCCGGGAGGCCTCTCACCCAGGCGCGGCCACACCCGGCCCGCGGCCTACACCCGGCGCTGCTGCACCCAGCGCGGCCACACCCAGCGCGCGGCTCTGCACTCAGCGCGGCTTTGCACCCAGCGCGCCCCGCACCCGAGCGCGGCCCGCACCCAGCGCAGCCACACCCGAGCGCGGCTCGCACTCTAAGCGCGGCCACACCCGGCGCGGCTGCACCCGAGCGCGGCTTTGCACCTAGCGCGGCTTTGCACCCAGCGCGGCCACACAGCGCGCGGCTTGCACCCGAGCGCGCTTGCACCCAGCGCGGCCTCTCACCCGAGCACGGCCTCACCCAGCGCGCCACACCCGAGCGGCCACCACTCGGCGCGCCTCACCCGGCGCGGCCACCACTCCGCGCGGCCACCACCCGGGCGCGCCACATCCAGGAGCGACCTCTCACCCGGCGCAACATCGTGGGCACAAACGTGAGGTGGGGGCCACTCACCTATGACCCGATCGTATCGCTACAAGACTCATGTCACCACCAGGACTCTAGGCCACCGCTTAGAAGTCACGTCATCCGGCGGATTCAAGCACCAAGGCGTTATCACCATACGCGGGTATCTATCCACCAAGGATCTTGATACCACTAGGACACTCCCCGAGGGGAGATGATCAATCAAGATAGAGCCCCGTCACCTAGGGTCTCTATCCACTCAACGGCACAATCGCCATCAAACGGGACTCTCCACACCGCCATACGCTACTACAAAAGGCAAGGTACACAACCCCATAGGGGACAGCTAAACTCATACTGAATAATCACTATTCATCTATTTGCGCCAGGAGATCTAACTTTGGCATCGGAGAGCCCTAGGCCGGGACCACACCGGTTCTCTCTGTTGACCCCTTTGGTCCACTTGCGGTGACGGCACTCGCAGGACCGCTCGACGATTTCTTGACGCATGATTGGCGCCGTCTGCGGGAACGACGCTAGCCATTATCGACTACTAGCTCGCTTCCATACTCATTCAATGGCACGAAGGAAGACTACCACCACCAACAACGGAGCAAGGAATGGATCACCACCCCAGGAGGGCTCTCGCCGCGAGCCAACGACCAGGACCATGTCCCTCTGGAGGAGGAGATCCCCCTTAATGACCAGTTCGTGATCGCCGAGCCCAACAATGACGAGGCCAACGATGTGGTGGTGGAGGTGACACCTGACCCCAATGCTCCAGCCATGTGGGTCGATCAACGACCGCAACGACGATCCTCGATGAACAATGACTCTTTCGAGAATACCGATGCGGCGTGCGACATCTCACCGTCGGAGGACTTCACCGGCAGAAGGGTGGAGTCCATACCTCAACAAGAGCCAAACCCTAGGAGATCATCTCCCAGGGGCGCGAGATCAGAGAGACTTGCGCGACAGGCAACCCCCCACTCCGCAGCGGGGGAGCCTTCCCAGCATCCCAGGAGAACAAGAGACCTCTCACCACGGTCAGAACGTGGGAGGACGCCAACACCCAGGGCGAGGGTGTCTAGCCCGCAGAGATCGGTCCGGAGGTCCGTGTTCGACGGACGATCGGAAGAAAGTCACATACCACGACGGCGGACCTACAGAGAAGAAAGCCCCTCACCTTCACGGCGGGATTCATCACGGCGTGACCATTCCCCATCCCACCAACACTCAAGGCGGGAGGGGACATCCAGAGAGAGCGTGAACGAGGTCGCAGCGAATGTCCGGCCAGGTGGGGGCGGACACGGGACGAGGAGCTCGATCAAAGACTCCGCGACCTGGATGAGAAGTGGAAGGGTTGAAGAAGCAAACCAAAGGCGAGACACATTCCATACCCGACAACACCCCTTCTCGGCAGAGATCATGTCACCCACACTACCTTCCGTTTCGACTACCCACCTTTGAACTCTACGGTGGTACCACCGACCCTAATGACCACATCAACTACTTTAATGGCATGATGACGCTGTATGGGGGTCGGACGTGGTATCCTGTCGGGCATTCCTCGCGTCCCTTAAGGGAGCAGCCACATCATGGTTCTCCAGGCTACGACCGAGATCTATATGCTCGTTTGCAGAGCTATGTGAACAGTTCGTCACCCGTTTCCAAAGCAGCGTCAAGCAGAAGAAGACCACCGTCAATCTACTAAACGTGGTACAAAACCCTGGGGAATCTCTCAGGGAATACGTTACCAGGTTCACCAAGGAGTCCCTGGAGGTTCGAGACTTGGATGACCAGACACAACATGCAGCCCTAGCAGGAGGTATTAGGGACCTGGACTTGATCAAGGACCTGGCGCGTCATGAGACCAGGACCATGAAAGAGCTCCTGGAGCGGTGCAACGAGTTTGCAAATATGGCCGAAGTACTACAAGCAAGAACAAAAATAATCGAGGCCAAGCCACAGGACAACAAGAGGTCAGCACCTGATGACCATAAAGAGGGTAAGAGGTCGAGGACAGAGCGTCGACAAGAGAAGAGCGACCGCCCATCTAGGAGGACAGACCGCCGCCCAGAGAGAAGTGAGAGGGCAAGCACCCCTGAGTTCACACCACTAAACACCACCAGGTCCCGGATACTCATGCGGATCCGGATCGTGACCTACTCCATTGGCCACGACCCATGCTAGCGGCGCCGAGAAGCGAAACCCTAACAAATATTGTCTCTTCCACAAAGAGAATGGGCACGACACGAGGAGTGCTATCAATTGAAGAGAGAGATAGAACAACTGGTAAAAGCAGGAAGCTTGAACAAGTATGTGAAGGGGAGACGTGACAACCGCTCAGGCCAAGGAGAGAGAGGTCGCGACGGAGACAGAGTGGAGCCGAGACGAGAAGAAAGAAGAACAGATCGAGAGAGAGACCGCCCAGAAGAGCGGAGAGATGCCACAGAACCTGGTGGCACCAAGGGACCTCCCATCCTCACCATACTTGGAGGACCAGGGCAAGAGTCCACCAGAAAAGCTAAAGCCCATGCCAGGTTCGTGGGAGTGGCAGAGAAGCCCAGCAAGATAGCCAAGACTGAGGCGGTGATCTCCTTCTCAGATGAAGACTTGGAAGGACTAAACTTCCCGCATGAAGATGCCCTGGTAGTACAGGTGGAGGTAGCCAATCGACCTGTACACAGGGTATTGATAGACACAGGGGCGTCCGTTGACGTACTCTCCTTGGACGCCTATCGACAGTTCGGGTTCGGGGACGACCAGCTCAAACCAGAGCCCACTTATCTCCATGGATTCTCAGGTGCCACCGCCTCCATCAGAGGTACCATAGAGCTACCCGTCACCTTCGGGGTACACCCTCAACAAGTAACCATCATGGTAAATTTCATGGTAGTCAAGTCCGTGGTGTCCTTCAACGGCCTCTTAGGGCGACCATCACTGACAGCCCTTAGAGGAGTCATATCACCACTTCACCTGAAGATGAAGTTCCCCACCGAGAATGGGGTAGGCGAAGTCCGAGGAGATCAGAAGAAAGCAAGGGAGTGCTACGCCACCTTCATGAAAAAGAATAATGGCAACACCCGTGGAATGGCACTCTGCCTAGAGAGCATGATCAGTGACCAGAGAGATGAACTGACAGAGAGAAGGGGAAGGCCAGTGGAAGACCTCATCCCATGGCCCCTCACCCGGATGACCCCTCCAAGGTCGTTCGGTCGGCTCATTGCTAAGCAAGGAAACGAGAAGAAGGGCTTGGACACCTCCTCCAAGCGAACATGGATGTCTTCGCATGGTCGACCTCCGACATGCCAGGAATACCACGTTCCATAGTGGAACACCGACTACATGTCGACCCAACCAGGAAGCCCATTCAACAGAAGCGGCGTAACTTCGCCCTTGACCGACAAGCAGCAATCAAGGAGGAGGTCGAGAAGTTAAGCCGATCAGGGTTCATCAGAAAGGAGAAGTTCCCAACATGGCTCGCCAACGTGGTCATGGTACCAAAGCCAAGTGGGAAGTGGAGGATGTGTGTCGACTACACCGACCTGAACAAGGCATGCCCAAAAGATGAGTACCCACTGCCCCGGATCGACCTACTGATCGACGCCACCGCCGGCCATGAGATGCTGAGTTTCATGGACGCCTACTCCGGATACAACCAGATCCTCATGTATGAGGATGACGAGTCTTACACCGCATTCCGGACGGACAAAGAGAACTACTGCTACAACGTCATGCCGTTCGGGTTAAAGAATGCAGGGGCCACCTACCAGAGAATGGTCAACAAGATGTTCGAGGAGCAGATCGGGCGCAACATGGAGGTATATGTGGATGACATGCTTGTGAAAAGCGTCCACACCAACCAACACCTGACCGACCTAGAGGAAGCCTTCGCAGTACTGAGGAGGAACCAGATGAAGCTAAACCCTGCAAAGTGCGCCTTCGGTGTAACGTCAGGAAAATTCCTGGGGTTCATGGTCTCAGTCCGTGGAATAGAAGCTAACCCATCCAAGATCAAGGCCATCCAAGAGATGGCACCTCCTCGAACGGTCAGGGAAGTGCAGAGGTTGAATGGGAGGGTCGCCGCCCTTTCCAGGTTCGTGTCACGATCAGGTGATAAGTGCTTACCATTCTTCAAAACATTGAAGAACCTCCGAAGCCCTAAGGACTTCACATGGACGGAAGAGTGCCAAAAGGCGTTCGGAGAATTGAAGGAGTACCTAGAGAGCCCACCCCTGCTTGGGCGACCGGAACCTAACGAAGAGTTGCAGCTATACCTGGCCGCCACCCCTGTCGCGGTCAGCGCAGTACTGCTGAAGGAAGAGGACAAAGTCCAGAGGCCCATCTACTACGTCAGCCATGTCCTGATCGATGCAGAGACCAGGTACACTAGGATCGAGAAGGTAGCCTATGCATTGGTAATGGCAGCCAGGAAGCTACGACCATACTTCCAAGCCCATACCATCATAGTCCTCACAGACCTACCCCTGAAGAAGATACTACACAAGCCGGACGTCTCCGGGAGATTGATAGCATGGGCGGTGGAGTTAAGTGAGCATGACATCAGGTTCCAACCCAGGACTACCATCAAAGGCCAAGCCTTGGCAGACTTCGTCGTTGAATGCACCTTACCAGAGACAGAGCCAGGAAAAAAAAAAAAAAGGAAGAGAGAGAGGCCAAGTGGCTACAGCCAAGAGGCCATGGCCAAAAGACCACGACCAAGGGGCCACGGCCAAAGGGCTATGGTCGTCATCAATGGACGTCACCTATCAAAAGAGAGAGGCCAAGTGGCTACGGCCAAGAGGCCATGGCCAAAAGACCACGACCAAGAGGCCACGGCCAAAGGGCTATGGTCGTCACCTATCAAGAAAAAAAAAAAAATTTAATTTTTTGGGTGCCATCCGTCAAAGGCCGCTGCCCAAAAGCAAAGAAGAAAAGAGAGAAGAAAGAAAAATAAAATGGGGGTCTTTGGCCATGGCCAAGGACCACAATCGAAAAACCATGGTAGAAGTTCAAGGTTCGAGGTTCGAGGTTCGAGGTCCGAGGTCGGGAAGTTCGAGATGGTTCGAGTTCTAAGGATCGAGAATGCAATCGTTGATGCACTCGTCCCAGGCTAGCCAATGATGAACTCTGAAACCTGGCCAATGCAAAGGTACGTGGAAATATTACATGAGCTAACATGCCGGAGAAGCAAGATAATGAGATTGAGGAGGGGCCTAGCTAGATGGACCCTATACTCAACTACCTACAGGACGACGTCTTACCAGAAGACAAGGCCGAGGGCAAGGAAGGTCAGGATGAGAGCTGCAAAGTACACCGTCCTAGACGGGGCATCGTACAAGCGGGGGCAACAGCACCACTACTCCGGTGCCTAGGACCCAAGGGGGCAGAGTATGCCCTAGCCGAAGTCCATGAGGGGATAGGTGGAAGCCACATGGGGGGACGAGCCCTAGCCTACAAAATCCTCCGCCAGGGACTATACTGGCCACGAATGCAAGAGGAGGCCATCCAATATGCCAAGAAGTGCGAGCAATGTCGGTTGTTCACCCCAAGACCCCATCTACCCGCCACCAAGCCGACATCAATCCTCAACCCCATACCTTTTGCCATGTGGGAACTAGACATCTTAGGCAACTTCACCGCAGCACCAGGAAACAGAAAGTACACTGGTCGTCGCGATCGACTACTTCACAATGGAAAACAATTCAACAACCCTAAATTCCAAGCATTCATCACAGCTACAACATCGACTATCGGCTGTGTCGGTAGCATACCCACGAGCCAATGGTCGGTGGAGGTCACCAATGTAACGCTATCGAAGGAGTCAAGAAAAGGCTAGAAGGAGCCAAAGGCAAGTGGGTAGAAGAGCTACCAAGCGTCCTGTGGGCATACCAAACTAACAGTACGGACGCCCACAGGAGAGAGCCCATTCCGCCTAGCATATGGCACTCGAAACATTGGTGCCGGTAGAAGTCTCGCTCCATGTCCCATAGGGTTCTCGCACTTCAATGAACGCACCTATGTCGACGCGATCGCGGCGAACCTAGACTTTATAGATGAGGTCCGCGAAAGAGCACTACTAAGGAACGCCGCCTACCAGAAGAACGTCGCCAGGTACCATGACGCAACAGGTCAAGGAAAGGCTATTCCACCAGGGAGATTTAGTACTACGGAGGGCAAGTGCATCACACCACGGGCAAAGTCGTCACCCAACCGGGAAGGACCCTACATAGTCTCCAAGCAAATACGCCCAGGGACCTACCGCTTGAAGACTCCGGGGGCAAGAAGGTAGACCGTGCACTGGAACTCACTATACTTGAAGAAGTACTATCGGCAAGTAACAATGAGTTTGGCACCACCAACAGAGCAGTGATGGCATTACGCTTCAAGGATGAATTGAAAAAAATTCGGGAACACTCGGCTTCTTCTACTACTCAACTGAGGCTTCGTGCCTAAGGCGATATGCCAACATTGAGGCTTCGTGCCTAAGGCGGTATGCCAACATCGAGGCTTCGTGCCTAAGGCGGTATGCCAACATCGAGGCTTCGTGCCTAAGGCGGTATGCCAACATCGAGGCTTCGTGCCTGAGGCGGTATGCCAACATCGAGGCTTCGTGCCTAAGGCGATATGCCAACACTGAGGCTTCGTGCCTAAGGCGATATGCCAACACTGAGGCTTTATGCCTAAGGCGACATGCCAACACTGAGGCTTCATGCCTAAGGCGATATGCCAACACTGAGGCTTCATGCCTAAGGCGACATGCCAACATTGAGGCTTTATGCCTAAGGCAACATGCCAACATCGAGGCTTCATGCCTAAGGCGACATGCCAACATTGAGGCTTTATGCCTAAGGCAACATGCCAACACCAAGGCTTCATGCCTAAGGCGACGTGCCACCACTGAGGCTGTATGCCTAAGGCGTCATACCAACACTGAGGCTCTACGCCTAAGACGTTAACCCACCAAGGTCCAAGGATCACCAAGGCACGACGCCACTACCAAAATCCTGTGACTATCAAGGGTCAGAAAGCATCAACGCGCAAACGATCACCAGGAGACAATGCAATCAATATCAAGACGACAAGGATCAAACCATATCAACATCTAAAGAAAGAGTCAAGTACATACAAAAGTAAGCATCACAATCCAAAAGTTATCATCAAAAAAGTCAACATCCAGAAAGAACATCTATAAAATCAGGGGGCATCTAATGGAGGAGCAGCCTCTGATCCAGAAGGAGACATCATATCAGCCTCAGTCGGACAAGCAACACTCTCCTCTGGTAAGACCGCACCCTCCTCTGTCACCACAACATCATCCTCAGGAGAGACACGAGCCACTATAGCGGTCTCGGTAGCAACGAGTGACCTCGGGAACCTTGAGAAGTCATAATCACGGTCTTCTCCAGATGCGAACCGCCAAGTCCGAAGAAGTCAAGACGCTAGGAATGAAAGCCAACTTACTCCTAAGGTCACCAACAGAAATAGAAGCTCTGAGGCCCTACGACCCCTACTAGGGGTGGAATCTCCAGAAACCTCCTCCTCCCCTTCACTACCAACAGGGGAAGGTAAAGAAGAAAAAGTATCCGCGGGGAAAGAAGACTCCTCAAGGGATCCAACCACGACCGCAGTCAGATCAGAGTCATTAGGTGATGACATGGATAAAATAATGAAGCAGACTAGCTACTTGCTCAGAGCAACGATCTCCCAGACAAGAAGCCAGCAAGAAAAATGAAATGAAGACCACCTGCAAAGTATAAACAGCAGATCCATCACAGACAAGAAGAAGGGGAGTGGACAAGCATGAGGGTCCCACACCCACGCCGTGGCCACCATAGGCGCGGCCTCACACCCACAGGCACAGCCATCCCAGACGCAACCTCACACCCGCAGGCGGCGGCCACCCAGGCGCTACCTCACGCAGGCGCGGTGACCCAGCGGCCTCACGCCCGCAGGTGCGGCCACCCCAGGCGCGGCCTCACCTAGGCGCAGCCCTGCATAAAGAAAAAAAAAAAAAGAAAAAAGAAAGAGAAGGGGCCCGAACTTACCTCAAGGGGAAGGCGATCGCACTGGGAGACAGGCACACGACGACGCGGCCACACCACTGGGGCACGGTCAAGTAACAGAGATCACAAGAGGGAAGGCACTCAAGCCAAGCACCACCCAAGCTTTCCAAGCAAACCAAGGCACCAAGACAACACAACCTCAACACAAGGACCCAAAATCAAGCAAAATAGATACTAGTGGAGGTGACCCAAAAACAAGCACATGGTGGGCACCAAAGAGAAGACAAAAGACAAAAAGGGGGAATTAAAGGAGAGCAAAAGGGGAGACAAGAAGTAAGAAAGAGAAATGAGAAGTGAAAGAAGAAGGGAGAGAAAGGAACATATACCTACAAAAAACAAAAAGAAAAAGTGTAGGAGGTAAGGTTTGAACCCCCAACCTCTCCTACCTCATTACTAGAGTTACAGGCAAGCCCTGCAAGGAAAGTCTGTTTGCAGCGGACCCCTCACTATGTAAAGGCATCTACTCTCTTGGACATCCTATCCCAAGAGAGTGGGGGGCAAATGATACATCCAATATTTATCGGGCCAATCAGTGGCCGCCACGTGTCACAGGGCGACCCGCTCCAGAACCAAGGGAAACGAACCAGGGTCCCAATACCCGGGCGCGGCCAGCACCAAGGCGTGGCCTCCACTCGGGCGCAGCCTCACCTAGGCGTGGCCACACCCAGGAGGCCTCTCACCCAGGCGCGGCCACACCCAGCCGCGGCCTACACCCAGGCGCGGCCACACCCAGGCGCGGCCACACCCAGGCGCGGCCACACCCAGCGCGGCCTCTCACCCAGGCACGGCCTCACCCAGCGCGCCACACCCAGCGCGGCCACCACTCAGCGCGGCCTCACCCAGCGCGCCACCACTCCGGCGAGGCCACCACCCAGGCGCGGCCACATCCAGAGCGACCTCTCACCAGCGCAAAGATCGTGGCACAAACGTGAGGTGGGGGCCACTCACCTATGACCCGATCGTATCGCTACAAGACTCATGTCACCACCAGGACTCTAGGCCACCGCTTAGAAGTCACGTCATCCGGCGATTCAAGCACCAAGGACGTTATCACCATACGCGGTATCTATCCACCAAGGATCTTGATACCACTAGGACACTCCCCCCGCAGGGAGATGATCAATCAAGATAGAGCCCCGTCACCTAGGGTCTCTATCCACTCAACGGCACAATCGCCATCAAACTGGGACTCTCCACACCGCCATACGCTACTACAAAAGGCAAGGTACACAACCCCATAGGGGACAGCTAAACTCATACTGAATAATCACTATTCATCTGTTTGCGCCAGGAGATCTAACTTTGGCATCGGAGAGCCCTAGGCCGGGACCACACCGGTTCTCTCTGTTGACCCCTTTGGTCCACTTGCAGGTGACGGCACTCGCAGGACCGCTCGACGATTTCTTGACGCAGCAATATGATTTCACAGCCCCACGACAGACGACAGTACTAGTACTAGTGCTACCAAAATTCATAATTTCTACGCGTTTGATAAAAAAGGACTTAAAGATCAATTGCTGTTGTAAGCATTCCATTGTTTTTTTCTAGTGCTTGACTCTGTTTCTATTTTGTTCAACTTTGAACCACACCCCGTCACCCGTGGACCGGTGACCGGTGACTTGTGACTGTCACTGGTGGACTTGGTCCGTATGGTAGAAAACCTCAGTTCAACACTTTGTTCATGGGGTAACAGGTTAACGACGCCCTTAGTCAGTTGTAAAATACTGGTAGTACGAGTTCACACTTCACACTTCACACTTCACACTTCACAGGGTTAAAGAAGAATTTTTTTTGTTTTCTTCAGCCCTGGTGAAGAGATTCTTGGAACTGTACTTCAATTGAAGCATATCTCTCTTGCTTGCCTTATCTGTATTAAGGGGCACTGTTCTCTATGCCGCAGCAGCACAGGCTGCGCTCAGGCACATGGGGGTAGGCGCAATGACCACCCTGTCCCCCTGAGTGGCAGACCCATATGCCTGGGCGCAGCCTGCATTGCGGCACAGAGAACATTCTCCCTAATAATCACCTTTTTATATGGTCGTTTGCTTGGATGATGATGGTTTTTGTGAAATTTTGATCACGAAAGAGTAGGTCAATTGCGCTCCGATTGGTTGCCGGAGTGATTTCATTGATCTTCTTTTTCTTTTCTGTTTTTCTTTTTTGGTAATAAGAGGAGACTTTATTATAATCAACATGTTGTACACAAAGATTGGGAACACAAATCCACAATCCAAGGATCGAAATTAGGTCATACTGTCGTACACGTAATCGACAGAGCCCTCCTAGCCAGGGAGTAGAGTTCTCTTAAAATTTTGAATCAGAGTTTGCACAACTTTCGTTACGTTGAACTAAAATTTGGCCATTGAGATGTATGTGGGTGGATATGATGTTCCCAAAGGCACGCAATTACTGGTGAACATGTGGAAATTGCATAGAGATCCTCGTGTTTGGTTAGACCCTCACGAATTCAAACTAGAGAGATTTCTCACTACACATGCTAATGTAGATGTAAGGGGTCAGCAATTTGAGTTCATTCCTTTCACCTCTGGGGTGAGATCATGCCCAGGTATCACTTTCGCCATGCAAGTCTTACACTTAACACTGGCTCGTTTGCTTTGCCCAAACTTCCTTCCTAGGATACAATTTGATCATCTTGTTTGCTGGATTCCTCAACTCTAGCTACTCATCTTTCTTTATATTCTTTGACTTTTCTGATTTATTCCTAAGAGCCTTGACTGTCCCCTCCCGCGTAGGAATATTCTTCACCTATTGCTCTATAGAGTAAAGTCATTATGGTCATTGAAAGGTTCGATGGAGAATATTGAACTCTTCACAACCATTCAATTTACATGATCATTGCCCCCCGGTACTTGTCATCAATCTCTGCAAACCTGATCATTGTTGATCTTTGCACGAATTCGCACGATCTATACTAACGGAACAAGATCGATCTATCTGATTGCATCATCAACTACGCATGTAGTACTAGAAAACTTAAGGATACTGAATTTCACCCATGAAAAAACTCTTCATGCCTTGAAGTCCACCTCAATCCTCTTCTTTTTTCCTGGGGTCTACCAGGCGCCACACGATCTTTTCACTTTTTTTCTTCCTCTTTAATCCCTTCCACATGATGAAGCAATTTTCCTTCTTCACTTTCTCTCCTTCCTATGGTTGTGTGTGGCTCACTTTTGCCTTCTTACCTCTTTTGTTTTATTCTTTCCTTTGTCCCACACAAAAACCTTCTTACCTCTCCTTCACGTATTGGAATTGTACCTTGGAACCTCTTCCCTCTCCTTCACATGTTGGAATCATATCTCGAAACTCTTTTTCTTTATGTATCCGAATCGTACTATGTAAATACTCTTCTCTCCACATATCCAAATATTAGAATCATACATTCTTCCGCTCTCCTTGCGTATTATCTGTTCTCTAGAACTCCATGCACCACTTGCGACAATCTATCACACACCATTCTGATACCATTTGTTGGACATGAATGTGCAAGTGTTAGGAAGAAACCAAACAAACAATTATATCCCACACACAACATGTGAAATTTAATGTGGTTTGGGATGAATGCCTATATCCACCAAAGAGTACCATAGAATTTTTCACTAACTAGAAAAAAAATTTCTATACCACTCTCCACCTCACAAAGATCATCTCTACTTGTGTCTCGGGTTTTTCCATGGAGACAAGACATAAGAAACGCTAAAAACCTTAATCCCAATCAATCATAATTTTACACTTGCATAGGTAATGGATCTGAAACATGTATAAACCCGACAATAATAATTATGTGGACCACTTACAGAATACAAAACATAAAACCCAATAGACTGAGCATTTATGACCTTAGATGGGTGTATTTCTATTTGCTATGTTTGTAGGTCCTTAGGGCTACCATCTTTTAACTTCGGTAATAGACAACATTTGAAGAGATTAGAGCTCTTAATATTAATGATTTTAAGCCACCTATTGGCCTTATGGATCAATAGGCGAGGGTCAACCCACATGGGTTAACCGGCAGCTGACTAAAACTCACAGATATAAATAAAATAACTTACAAAAATCTAACCTGTCATTGCACCTCATTGGTCCAATATTACTAGGGATCGGACTCTTTGTTGCTATAATTAATCTTTTCTATGGCCATGAAGTGTGTAGCTATGCAACTTGAGGTGTGGTGAAGAAAACACAAAATACTAATTGCAGCTGTGATTTGGAAACCACATCCCTCAACCTGACATGGACCCCTCTCCTTTCTGCTGAGCAACCCAACCATTTCTTGAAGAGGGCCTTGCTTATGAGCTGGACATCCATGTTGGCAGAGATAGCCACGTGGATGAATTATATATATGGGAAGCGTGGCCCTTGTGTGCACAGGACTAATGAGAGAGCACGCATAAGCATCTTGAAGGGTGGGATCAGATTTTCACCTTTTATAGGGGTGGGGTAGTAATTTTACCCTCATTGCGTCTGGGCGTGGTGGTCACTCCTCCACAAAAATCTTTGGAAAAATTACATGATTAGTTATTTTTGGATTTTCATTTACAAAACTGTCCACCTTATGTTTGAGTTAACAAAAATAGACAAAAACAAGTTAAGGTTTATAAAAGTATTTTTCTGCCCAAGAACGTGGCCTACGTCAGCACTCCCACTTGTCTATCTCTCTCCTCCTCAGAACAAAAGAATTGATGTATCTTTTCATATAGGAAGAGAGATAGAATAATGAGTGTTGACGTAAGTCACACTCCCGGACAAAGTTATTTTTTCCTATTTATACGTACAATCAATAATTGTACCCAATGAAAGGGGTGGTATGAGAAAAACAGGGTCATTTTCATAGGGGTTGGGTTGGGAGAGAAATAGACTAGGCTGGGCAAAGTGGGTGGGTATCAGTATGCTGTTGCCGTTTTGGCTTGAAGTTGACACTTTCTGTTCTGATACATAGAATTCAATTTGGAGACTCGATCTTCACTTAGTCCATTAGGCATGCATGATTTAAGTTGAAAATTAGTTTTTGAAAGGGAGAAGGAAGAGGAATCCAAGCTGAATATTAGAGTTGGTATTAAAATGATCACAGATCTAAACTAGATAAAAGAAGCCCTAGAGGGCTTGAAGAAATTTCAAATAAGCCTTGTGAGGAGTAGCTTCTATAACATCAAAAGGGGTCTAACTCTTTCTCACAATTATAAAATCATTTCATGCTCTCCATATATATATATATATCATATAATAAATCCACATAAGTCGCATTCTCTCAATCCTATCTTGCTTCATATATCTTTAATTTTAAATACATAGATAACTTGTATCACTGTTCTACCGAATATTTTTTTGTGCACAGTTTTCCACCGACGAAAGCCTAAAAGTCATGAAGAGACAAATCACTTGTCTCTATTACCTCACAAATCTTACCCCATGAGCCAACGAATTGGACTATTATAATAGGGAAGCAGGTAGACACAGTACCACACACAGATGCACTTGGACAAAAAAAAAAGCAAAAGAAGCAGAGATGGACAAGGAAAAAGGCTTAATTTTAATACAAAGAAAGCTTTCCTAGCTTCCAACAATTCCCACAATCAATTAAACCATGGAGATTGCTGCTATTCAAATACAAGCAGTTGCAGTTTTTGTTGCCCTAATCTTGATCTACAGACAATGGAGAGTAAAGTCGAACACTCACAAAAGCAAGTGGAGGTTGGCCCCTGAACCATCCGGTGCCTTCCCAATTCTTGGTCACCTGCTTTTGCTTGGAGGACAAGAGACAGTTACTCGAACCCTTGGTGCCATAGCCGATAAATACGGGCCAGCCTTTATGCTTCGGCTTGGTGCAAATCTTACTTTAGTGGTAAGTAGTTGGGAGATGATGAAGGACTGCTTCACTATCAATGATCGAGTTTTGGCCACACGCCCTCTCACCGCAGTTGGGAAGCATATCGGCTACGATTACGCGAATATCGGGTTCGCCCCTTACGGACCATACTGGCGTGAGATTAGAAAGATAGCCACAATTGAACTCCTCTCCAAAACAAGGCTTGAGATGCTCAAACATGTTAGAATCAATGAAATAGATGTTTCAATTAAAGAGTTGTACTCTCTTTGGGTCAAGCATGCTAACAAGGGTACTCAATTTGTTAAAATAGAGATGAAGCAGTGGTTTGAGCATCTAAGCTTCAATGTCATCACCAAAATGATCGCCGGAAAACGATATTTTGGCAACGTCGATGCCGGATATGAAGATGAGGCCCGGAGATTCCGAAAAGCGATTGATGAGATAGCACATCTAAGTGGGGAATTTGTGATATCGGATGCACTCCCTTATCTCAAATGGTTAGACTTGGGGGGATATTTGAGATCCATGAAGTGTGTTGCTAAGGAAGTAGACTCTATAATTGGAAATTGGGTAGAAGAACATCGTAGCAACGCACTATCTTCTGTTAAGAGAAAAGGTGAAGAGCTAGACTTCATAGATGTGATGCTATCGATCATTCATATTAATGATAATGATTTGTTGAAGTCTAGTTACGATGGAGATACCATCATCAAGGCAACTGTATTGGTATGTTCCTTGTTCTTTATTATGATAATGTCTATTTTACCCTTTGTTTATCGCATGCCTGCAGTGTGCCTCTCCTCTCTCCCTTTCTCCTGGAAAAAGGCTGGGCACACCGCCAATGTTCCTTAAATTAGCACCCACTATGTCTCTCTCTCACTTTCCTCCAGAAATGACCCCATGCTCCTCATGTATGATACCTCATCTTGCGTCCTGGCCCATTGGTGCACCCGTTAGTTTATCGCACACGAGCCATGTGCCTATGCCTCTTTCCTTTTCTCTTTGATATTAAGAGCATTATTGGTAAATCCAAAATCTTGATTCTATTCACGTCAACAAAACTTGGAGATGAGCTTCTAGTTCAGTGGTAGGTCTCCACCTAGTGGGAGTGGTGTATGTCTAGTTGGTCGAGTGATCCACTCCGGATTTTTATCCTCTCAAGTGTGGTGCACTGTCTAGTGTATTACATTGGAGAATCCAACCGTTAAAACATGGGCAATGGCATCTTTTTATCTTCTCAAATGTTGGGTGTACGATATATTAGATTTCTAAGTGAGGTGTACTAGGCACGGCATTATACTTGAGAGGATAAAAATCCAACCACTCCTATCCCCCCGGGCCATCTTCTTGACTATGGCAGTAGTAGTTGTAGACTTGTAGCTAGGTACTTATCAATATATAAGTGGGTCTAGTGCCCCTTAGTGGCCCTAGTGGGTCTCTTGTCTGGCGGCTTTTGGGTCTCTCTCTGGCTCCAATGTAGTCTTTGCATTAAAAACAAAAAAACTTGAGCAAGTCAAATCTTTTCAGGGTGGTTTGAGTGTGTGGGGTATAGTTTTTTTCTTAATCTTTCAGATCTCTTTCTTGAGGGTCGTTTGAATTTGTCTCCATTGTTTCTATTTTTTTTATTTATTTATTTTTCTTTTCCCATGCATTGGTGGGACTTAAAAGGATAGTTATAAGCAATTGTTCACATAATTTAACAAAACTACTGGCTCAGAAATTATATAGATAGCGTTTGGTATGTATTTTTGAAATACAGTCTATGTTTATTCACATTCTCAGATGATATAAAATAATTATTTTTAGCGATTGAGAATGTATACCAAACACAGCCTACATCTCTGAGCCCGGCACTAATAGCATTTCTTTGTGTTATCTTCTTTACAATCCACATGCAGGCACTGATAGCAGCTGGCTCGGAAACATCATCAGTCACCCTGACGTGGGCCCTCTCCTTACTACTAAACAACCGCCACGTATTAAAAAAAGCCCAAGATGAGTTGGACAACCATGTTGGTAGAGAGAGACACGTGGACGAATCAGATATAAAAAATCTGGTATACTTACATGCAATCGTCAAGGAAACATTGCGGCTATACCCTGCTGCACCATTAGCAATACCACATCAAGCCATGGAAGACTGTAAAGTGGGTGGATATGATGTACCCAAAGGCACACAGTTACTGGTGAACATTTGGAAATTGCAGAGAGATTCTCGTGTTTGGCTAGACCCTCACGAATTCAAACCGGACAGATTTCTCACTACACATGCTAATGTTGATGTGAGGGGTCAGCAATTTGAGTTCATTCCTTTTGGCTCTGGAGTGCGATCTTGCCCAGGTATCACTTTCGCTATGCAGGTCTTACACTTGACACTGGCTCGTTTGCTTCATGGGTTCAATTTAGAGACCCCTTCATGTGAACCAATAGACATGAGTGAAGGCTTAGGGCTCACCCTGCCCAAGAAAACTCCTCTGGATGTCCTGCTCTCCCCACGTCTTCCATCTAAGCTTTATGAATAGACTTTGTCCACAGAAAGAATTGAAGTTGCTTGTAGTTTTTAACTTTTTATTATGATGGTGGGAGGGGTGCAATCTATCATGGTATGACTTTGATGATTTATATATACAATGCATGTTGCTAGTAAACATAATCCAACACAAGGATTTACGTGGTTTGGTAAGATAGTATATGTCGACAGTGAGATGAGATCTGTTTCACTATCAATGGAGAATAGGGTTATGGATTTTCTTCCTTAATTACACCTCTCTCAGATTTCATTTACACACACAAAAAAAAAAAAAAAAATTAAAAAAAAAAAAAAAAACACTTCGTTACAAATTTAGAGCAAAATTTTATACAGGAATTTTACAAAAATCCCCATATAACTCTAAAAATTAGTGGGTTGATTACGGACATTGAGGCATATGGCCTCTTAATGGCCCTTTGGGATCCATCAATACAAAAATCCAAGCAAGGAATACAAGACATCGTATCCCCAACATTTCAACTTGCAGCCAAACTCGCCCATGGTTGAGAGGGCTACACTCCCAGCCTTCGCCCATTCCCAGCAGTGGTTCTCTCTCTCTCCCTTTACCATTGGAAAGATACGCTTTAAATTGCCCATGAATCAACTTTTGAAGTCAGTAACTCAATCGATTTATGGCGACTGTCCAGTCTATCTTGATGGTCATTGGGACTCCATTCCATCCTCCACCTCTAATTTGATGCATCTTGATGGTCATAATTGGGACTCTGTTCCTTTCCCTACCTCTAATTTGATGCTGGTGTGGTTTGATCTTTCCTCCATTAACAAGCTAAACGAAAGTGAGGCAAGTTACAGATTTCCTTTATTTTTAATAATAATAATAATAAATTATTATTATGTTTATTATTATTATTATGAGCATATGATTAATTTGATGGTTAAACTAGTAATTTCATGTTAAAAATAAAATATCACCCTTTTTCTTCTCCTAATGGTCTCACCACCAAGGTTAGTAATTCAATTAAAGAGTTGTACTCTCTTTGGGCCAAGCACAAGAAAGGTACCCATTTTGTTAAAATGGAGATGAAGCAGTGGTTTGAGCATCTAAGCTTCAATGTCATCACCAAAATGATCGCCGGAAAACGATATTTCGGCAACGTCGGTTCTGGATATGAAGATGAGGCCCGGAGATTCCGAAAAGCGATTGATGAGATAGCACATCTGAGTGGGGAATTTGTGATATCGGATGCGCTCCCTTATCTCAAATGGTTAGACTTGGGGGGATATTTGAGATCCATGAAGTGTGTTGCAAAGGAAGTAGACTCTATATTGGGAAATTGGGTAAAAGAACATCGTAGCAAGGCACTATCTTTTGGTAAGAAGGAAGGAGATGAAGAGCATGACTTCATAGATGTGATGCTATCGATCATTCATGTTGATGATAATGATTTGTTGAAGTCCAGTTACGATGGAGATACCATCATCAAGGCAACTGTAATGGTATGTTCCTTCTTCTTTATTATGATGATGTCTATTTTACCACAATTTAACCTAGGAAATTTATCCTCTCAAGTGCGGTGTATTGTCCACTGCATCATACTTAAGATTTAAGAATACAACCGTCCACCCAACACTTGAAAGGATAAAAGATGGCCCATGTTTTTTTGTTTTTTTTTTTTTAATTTTTTATTGAAAAGCAAAATATTATAACTAGGAAGAAGAAAGTACACCATGGCTATGTTGAAGAGTACTACAATGTTCCATTACGGCCTTGGAGGGCAAAAACCTAACCTTGCTGTAGAAATTATCATTAGCATTGAGAACTTAATATTAATAAAAAATTTGGTTAAGTTAGCCAACGCAGATCTTCTACGGTGTTCTGCCCTGTGCTGCGTAGACATAGGGCCTCGTGCAATGACCACCTTATCCCCGCTCGGGCAGGGGAAAGGCAGTCAATGCACGCCGCCTTGTGTCTATGCAACATGGTAGGACGGGCCCGGTTTGCAACATGTTTCCACCCCTACTAGATCTCGAATAGTTTTGCTTCCATTTTATCTTTTGTTGTGAGATAACCTGTAGTTGTTAAAACACCATGTCCATCTAGTAAAATGCAAAAAGTCCAATCGGTTAATCTAGGTTGAGGATCATTAAAACAAGGAAGTTGAATTCTTGGTTAGAAGCATGTGCCATAAGATTGGGAGGGGGTGAGCATAGGGGATATAGATTTTGTGGGAACTAGGGGTGAGGGAGTAAGTTCAGCTTTGAGAGCCACTTAGTTACATACCGGAACACCAAGCGAGGATTAGCCTTAGTCAATCCTTTAACAACTTTTTCTAACATGTCAGACATAATAACAAATAATAAAAACTGAGAAAAACCAAATAAAAGATTGTTTATCCAAGGCTCTTGAGAGAAAGAAGGAAGCACACCGGTATACCATGGTGGGGCTGGAGAGAAGCTCTATTTTCATTCCGAGAGGGCCTATTACCCATATACGCTAGTCCAATCACTTGATAAGAAAATATGCTAAATGGATTCATCACAAGTACCACATAAAACACATGTAGGCTCGGTTGACATCCATTCCGAGAGAGTCGCTTTGACAGATAGTCCTTTAAAACATGCCAAAAGAATATTTTAAATTTCGGATGAATATTAAGTTTCCTGAAAAACCGCCACTGTTTTGAGTGGCTAGGGCTAGACTAAATAGGTGTAGTAATGAACTTTGCAACCTGCTGAGTAGTAAAACACCCATTTTTAGATAGGGAGCCACTCCATTGATCATCAAATTATGTAAGTGTGATCTTTAGAATTTCACCAATAAAAGCAGATGGCCAAAAATTAGTGAGCAATTCAATGGTCCACTCAGAATGAGAGATGATATCCCTAACCAGATGAATAGATTGAACAATTTTAGTCTCCGATGGGATTAAAAATCCCAGGATTGAAGGAATCCAAGGGTCAAACCAGAAGGAGGCTTTGTTCCCCTTACCAATTTTAACAAAAATTATCTGTTTCAGAATGGGAATGACTGAGACAATATTGTTCCAAGCCCAATTACCTTTTTTTTTATAATACATTGCCCATGTTTTTAAGGTTGAATTCTTAAGTGTGGTGCGTTGGGCAATGCACTGCACTTGAGATCGGCTGGGCACACCACCGGTGTTTCTTAAGTTGTGTCTGATGTGTCTATCTCTCTCTTTCCCTTGAAATGACACCATGCCCCTCATGTATGATACATCATCTTGTGCCCCCATTGGTGCATCCGAGCAATGTGCTTATTCCTCTCGCCTTTTCTCTTTGACATTAAGAGCATTATTGGAAAACAAAAAATTTTTATTCCATTCGCATCAGCAAAACTTGGTGACTTGAGCAAGTCAAATCTTTTCAAGGTGGTTTTAGTTTCTCATGTATAATTTTGTTTTTTTTAATCTTTCAGTTCCCTTTCTCAAGGGTTGCTTGAGTTTGTCTGCATTGTTTTTATTACTTTTTCATTTTTCTCTCACCATTCGTTGGACTTAAGAGTAGTTATATGCAATTGTTCACATAATTTAACAAAAAATACTGGCTCAGAAACTATGGCAGCGTTTAGTATGCATTCTTAGAATACATTCTAAGTCGATATCACATTCTCGAATAATAAAAATACTAATAGCATTTCGTTTCCTTCTCTTTTTCACAATCCACAGGCATTGATAACAGCTAGCTCGGATACAACATCAGTCACCTTGACATGGGCCCTCTCCTTACTACTAAACAACCGCCAAGTATTAAAAAAAGCCCAAGATGAGTTGGATAACCATGTTAGTAGAGAGAGACACGTGGACGAATCAGATATAAAAAATCTGGTATACTTGCATGCAATCGTCAAGGAAACATTGCGTCTATACCCTGCTGCACCATTAGCAATACCACATCAAGCCACGGAAGACTGTAAAGTGGGTGGATATGATGTACCCAAAGGCACACAGTTACTGGTGAACATTTGGAAATTGCAGAGAGATCCTCGTGTTTGGTTAGACCCTCACGAATTCAAACCGGAGAGATTTCTCACTACACATGCTAATGTTGATGTGAGGGGTCAGCAATTTGAGTTCATTCCTTTTGGCTCTGGAGTGCGATCTTGCCCAGGTATCACTTTCGCAATGCAGGTCTTACACTTGACACTGGCTCGTTTGCTTCATGGGTTCAATTTAGAGACCCCTTCATGTGAACCAATAGACATGAGTGAAGGCTTAGGGCTCACCCTGCCCAAGAAAACTCCTCTAGAAGTCCTGCTCTCCCCACGCCTTCCATCTAAGCTTTATGAATAGTTGCTTGTAGTTCTTATTATGATGATGGGCGTGGTGCAATCTATCGGTGTATGACTTTGATGGTTTATACATACAATATTGCATGTTACTAGTTAATAACTTTGCAGCCAAGCTTGCCCATGGTTGAGGGGCTGCTCACGTTTGTTGAGCTCCTTATCAAAAATTGTAAATGTCTTGTATAATTTTCAAGTACACATCATAATTGGAAAACGGGTTTTGATTAGGGGCGAGTCGCCCAAGTCGAGTCAAAATTGTGAAAAATCTGGTCAAGAGTCATGTAAACTAGGTCAGGGTAAAAAATGACGAGACTTGGTCATAAATCGTTCGAGTCAAATAAGACTCAGTACTTTTACCCGAGTCATATCAAACTCGACGAGTTTAGTCAATTTTTAAAAAACCAAAAAGCTGGTTCTAGGGGTGTCAATGGATCAGGCTGGGCCGGGCTAGGCCTCAACCCTAACCCAACCCTGGCAGGCTTAACCTAAATTCAAGCCCAGCCCGATCCTGGTAGGGTTTTCCCAAGCCAAGCCTGGCCCGGCCCTTATTGACCCTAAATAGTGAACAACCCATAACAGCCTGTGAGCCCACTTAACGTACATCTTATGTATACATATAGCCCAAGCCCACTTAACAACGCCCATTGTATATATCATATATATGAATGCATAGCCCCAACCCACTGAACAAAGCCCATTATACAGATAATATATTATGTATACAGGGTCGGACTGGCCCTACCCGGGCAAAGGCCTCAACCCAGGCCCGCCCGGCCCTTCTAGGACCAACAAAATACTAAACCCAGCCTCACCCTATCTAGAACACAGGCCCGGCCCAGCCCTGTCCAGGCTCAGGACTGGTTAGGGCCGGATCGGGATGGCCGGGTTTTTTTGCACCCCTAGCCGGTTCACCTAGAATTTGAGTTGAGTAAAATAGTAAATCCGTATTCTAAAACAGTAAGAAAACCTCAACTTTTCGACTCCCTTCTCTTGTGTAATGGTATAAACTCAAAATTTATTAATATGAAATTCATTATTTTATCTGATTCCCCCCCCCCCATATTTTTTCTGTATTTTTCTAATTTTTTACTAATTTATACATATTTATTGTATTATAAAAATTAAAAAACTTGATTCGCCTTGATCGGGTTTGACAAGACCGAGTCACCGGGTTTTTCTTAAAGACAAGTCAAGTCAGAAAACCTGATATATTTTTCAACTATGGTACACGTGAAATGACAGGATTCATCCTCATTTAAAAAATTGTGCATTAAACTAAAGGGCAAAAGTAAAATTACAAATTATGTATTTGAGACATTTTGCAACAAATATGAAGTAATGCTTAATCAATTATCTATCCAAACCTTTCTATTTATACATCTATATGAAATCTAGTCTTCATACAACTTAGAAGGAAGACGTGGCGTGAGAAGAACTTCAAGAGGGGTTGCTTTGGGTAAGGTGATGCTTGCACCTTCACTCATGTCCACCGATGTATTCAAAGGGTTCATCGCATCAAACCCATGAAGAACACGAGCAAGGGCCAAGGCAATACCAGGGCATGGCCGTCGACCGGCACTAAACGGTATATACTCGTGTTGCTGAGCCCTGAAGTCTAAGTCAGCATGGGTTGTGAGAAATCTCTCTGGTCGAAACTCATTAGGGTCTGACCACATGTTAGGGTCTCTGTGTAGCTTCCATATGTTCACTAGTAAACGTGTGCCTTTTGGAACATGATACCCACCCAATTGGCAATCTTCCATGGCTTGACGTGGCAATACTGGTCCAGGTGGGTATAAGCGTAATGTTTCCTTGACAATGGCTTGGAGGTACACAAGGTTCTTTATATCTGACTCGTCCACGTGTCTGTCTTTGCCAACATGGACATCCAACTCATCTTGGGCCTTTTTTAACTCATGGGGATGGTTTAATAGTAAGGAAAGCGCCCATGTTAAGGACAGGAATGTGGTTTCAGAGCCACCTACAATAAGTGTCTGCAAATAGAAAACCCAAACAAACAACAACAGATTGTCAAAAATTAGTAGGAAATTCATCATATGCCAAGTTTTAGTTCAATTGGAGTTCGTCAAGTGACAAAATAAAGCTTTATAATTCAATAATTGGAAATAAATTAAAAAAGAAGAAAATCTAGTAGGTGATGGGTCATTTGGGATAAGGGTAAAATCGTTAAAAAAAAACTTATTTTTTAATAAAACAATAGATCTGGACCGATACGAGCTGACCTAGATTGGTTTTGGATTGATATCGACGAAGATTGATACAAATTAGGGGTGTAAGTTTGGCCCTATCGGCTCGAACCTGCCATTTCCTCGGCTGAGATATTTGGCCCTGAGGGCAGGTCAAGGCTAGAATTTTCTGGCCTTGAATTAGGGTCGGGTTGGGCCAGGGTTAAGGCCTCAGGCTGAGCCTAGTCTAGTCTGGCCCGACCTTATTTTAAGTTATATTATAAAATATATATATGAATATAATATATATTATAAACTTTAAAGATCACCCACATACATTTTGTTATATAATATATTATATATGAAGATAATAAGTGATATAATATAGTGTTATTTTACGTAAATTTGATAATTTTCTCCCCGATCCAGTCCAACCCATGCATTTCCTTCTCCCTCCCCATGATCAAGGCCTATCAAGGTCAGCCCGCTCCGACCCCAAGGGTAGTCCAGGATTGGATTTTCAGACCCTGAGTCAGGTTCGGATCAAGCCTGCGCCGAGCTAATGGGAATCAGGGTTGGACTATGGTTATATAAAACCCGGCCCAACCCACCCTGTTGCAGCCCTAATACAGATATCTTAAACCCTGTCTCCAACAAGTCCAAACGAGTGGACAATGCCATTAAGACATGCTTATCTCCACAGTATAATGAGACAAACACTATAATGGTGAAGCCATACTTAAATAAGGGAGAGACACTCGAGACATACCAGTACAGTTGCCTTGATGACAGTATCACGATCATAACCATAAATTAACTTATCCTTATCAGGAAAGCTTGACAGCATCACATCAATAAAGTCTTGTTCATGATCACCTGATAGTTTCTTCTTGTGTTCTTCCAACCAATTCCCAATTAAACAATCCATTTCCTTAGCAACACATTTCATAGCTTTCAGGTGTCCTTGCAAATCCATCCATTCAAGATAAGGTAATGCATCTGATACAACAAAAATCACAGTTAACCTTGCAAGTTCTTCTAAACCTTTCTCGAATCTTCTAGCTTCATCATCATCATCATCATCTCCACCAACATCTACAGTACCAAAAAATCGTTTCCCAGAAATAAGTTTGGTAATGGTATTGAAAGTAAGGTGACGAAACCATTTATTCATCTCCACAATAACTGGACCTCCATCTTTGTTCTTGAGTACCCAATAAGAATACAACTCTTTGATGCATGTGTTTACTTCTTTGGTTCTTACATGTTTGAGCATATCAAGCCGGGTTTTGGAGAGAAGCTCAATAGAACTTATCTTCTTAAGCTCACGCCAGTAAGGCCCTTGAGGTGCAAATCCAAAGACAGCATAGTTATAGCCCAAGTATTTCCCTGCAGCTACTGCTGGTCTTGTAGCTAAGATCTTGTCATGAGTGGTGAAACATTCTTTGATCACCTCACGTCCACTGATAAGAAGGGCTTTATGAACGCCGAGACGAAGTGTCACAGCCTGGCCGTACTTGTCGGCGATATCACCGAGTGTTCGGGCCAGGGGAACTTGACCCATTAGTAGATGGAGATGACCTATAATGGGTAAGGCACCAGATGGTTCAGGGGCTTGGGGTTTATGAGTTATGGACCTTGTTCCTCTCCATAGATGGTAGAGGAAGATTAGGGCAAAAATGGCTAGAATTGGTTGGGATTGGAAAAGAAGATCCTCCATTGGCCTGTGAATGGTGGAATATAGAAGTAGAAGGGTCTGTTTGGTATTTATAAGAGTTTTGTTGCAGTGCTAGGCTGCTAGCTGCTTCATGGCTTCTATTCATTGAAAGCTTGACTTTGCACCAAAAGATTATTTTCTTCTCCGGCGGGCTAATACTATTCGTTATTTTCAAAGTAGGACAATGAGGGAATTGAGGTTTCTGCTTAGTTTCCAACCATTAATGCTCGAAGACTTATATTTCTTGGGGGTCATTTTGCCTTTGTCTGGAGTGGACTTGACTGAATTTAGGAAAATTAACAACGGAGTAATGAACACGGTTTTATTATTGATCATACAAAAAGAAAATCTTGTAGAAGAGACAAAAACACTTTTATTTGTGGTCACAGAAAACGGATCCGACTCCTCTACTTCCATCTTATTTTCGTAAGACCTAAGCATGCCACGTGTACAAGAGGCCATCCAATGGCCTAAAATTAAAATATTCAAAATTTTTTTTAAATTTCGTTCAAACCCAATCGGCTCAATAATTACTCAAACCAATCATTCTAAACAACCCAACCCAACCGGCTCAATAATTACTCAAACCAAACCCCAACCCCAAAACCCATCTTCTCTCAAATCCCTAACCTATACGACACCCAAACCCATCTGTTTCTTATCTTCTTCATCTTCCTTCCAAAAACGATTTGCAGCCGCTACTCTCTTCTTCTCTGTTTTTCGAAAATTTCAGAGAAACATTGAAAGATCCTCTTGCTACATCTGCTAGAAACGATCCATCTGTTTCTTATCTTCTTCTTTTTCCTCCCAAAAACGATTGGCAGCCGCTACTCTCTTCTGATTTTGTTTTCGAAAATTTCAGAGAAGCATTTACGGAAGTAGAAGAATTTCTGGATGGCTTCTTGTACACGTGGCATGCTTAGGTTTTACGGAAGTAAGATGAAAATACCATTTACGGAAGTTGAGGAGTCGGATCCCAGAAATTCTTAGTGAATTTGTAATGCTTTTGTCAGTTTTGACAAAATAACATATAAATATTTGAGGTACAACTATCAATTCTAGACTCTTACCCGTTAAAGATTCATTGTTCCAAAATGGTAATCTAATTTTACCTATTTTTTGGACTAGTTTCTTTACATGCATTCGTCCATAGTGTGAGAATTGTTGTTTATTTATCATCTAATTTGGGCATAGAGGTGAAATGTCACTTACATGAGATGGCTTAGTTAACCCTTGTTCGCTATTCACTACACCCAGGTCAAAGTATAGTGTATTGCTTGTGGAGAAAGTGCTAGCTAACCTTTGCTCACTATTCACTACAACCGTTCAAAATGTAAGGGTGTCAATCGGTGTGGTTCTGGTTATTTGGTTCGGTTGCCGTGCGGTTTACATTCTGATAAAGTGAAATCAAAATCGAACTGGATAGAAATTAGTCAAAATCATAACCGTTTTGCATATGGTCTGGTTTTACTGATTTCTATTTGGTTTTTGTTATTCGATTCACAACCAGTTTACTTGTGGTTTGTGTAGTGTAGATTTTGGGAACAGTAATGAAGAGAACCTCAATTTTCAAAACTTTTATATTCCCGTGTTTCCCCATTCTCTCCTGGTCTTCCTCACTCATCATATTTCACATGCCTATGTGATTAAATAAAACAAACCACATCTTCATCCCTCATTCTTTTCCTTTCCTATTCTATGTTTTTCTATTTTTTCTTCTCCACTCTCACATGATAACAAACTATTTCTTCTATTAGCAAGTAGGGTTTTGTTAATCCATTTTAACATCATCCATCATTCTCAATTTCTTCAAGTTTTCTTCAAGTTTCAAGTATGATGCAATAAATTTTATTTTTTTATTTTTTTCAAAAAAGAGAAATTTTATTGAATATATAAAAGGGGGCAAACAAGCCTATGACAGAATATTGGCAAAGAAAGCCAAAGCTTAAAAAGGGGGGACTCAGTCCTAAACCATATGAAGCCCTCGCTTACCCAAGAGAAATACTAAAACAAGGCTACAGGGGATCTGTGAGGCGCACTGAGGGGGTCCTTGTCTTATTTGATAGTCGGGGGATCTCAGCATATACACCAGGCCGATCAAAAGGCACACGAGCCAAAAGAGCCTCTTCTTCTGGTGAAAAGGGAGATGCGGGCTCCTTTACAACCAGAGGTTTTTCTCCCGCCGTGTCCACCCCTTTAACACCAGGCTTAGCCTTCTTTTGACGTTGAGTTCTACCAATAACTGGAGTTGCCATACGGCAACCCACACAGCCACCTCGAGGGGCATTCCTACGGCCATCACGATTTTTTTGACCCAACACCTGAGTCCACCCACCTTGCATCTCCTCTTGATCAAATTGATCGTAATCCGACCCACCCACATCTGACCCAGATGCACAAGCAGAACCCACACCCATATTTAGGCCCGAATCCACTCCATCCGACCCACCTACATGAGAAGATCCCTCCCTATTTGAATATAAAGACTCCTTTCCCAACTCAATCTCCACCTCATCATTACTTTTAAATCCAATATTCCTTGTTCCATTAAATTCTCTATATTGATTACCATCATCCTCATCTACAGCCGTATGAGAATCCACAATGGGATCAAGATGATTAACATCTTCGATAGACAAATCTTTACCTACCAAAGCAGCACCAATATCTTCAATATTAGACTCCAACGAATCCTCCTCCAAGTCCGCCAACAACGCAAAAGCGTTATCAACAATTACCGTCTTCCCTCTATAATCATTGGATTTATCAATCCCTAATAAATCTCCACCCAATAAGGTAACAGTAGCATGTTGAGCCCCATTTCCCTCACATATCTTATTTGCTTCATCCAAAAATGGAAGGTCAGGCGCAGAATATTCCTTGTGGCAGTAGTTACCTTCTACGTCACGATTCACAAGAGGCGTGTTAGCATGAGATACCTCCCGACGACGCCGGCTCTGGCCATCATCCCTCTCACCGGGAGGAATACTGCTACGGTCATCTCCATTGTCTCTACCGTTAAAAATGCGTTTAGCGCGGCATTTCTCTGAGGAATGGCCAACCTTTCTGCAGATGCCACACCAACCAAGTTCATCTTCAAACACAAATTTCTGCTAGAACCAAAATGGTTCGTGCGAAGTCGGGTGCAGATGTTCCACTTGAATTTCTCTTATTCTGTCTCCCTCCTCCGCAATCTCTACTAGGACTCGATCAATCGCCACCTGCCTACCAGCAGCCTTTGCCATAGACAGAAGGTTTTTCTCATTCCAATATTCTAAAGGAAGGTCAGGGAATCTAACCCAGACCGGCTTAGTCGATGCCACCTTGTCGTTAAGATTGAGTCGTGGTCTCCATCTCTGAAAGGAGATCCTCTGTGAACCCACCTTCATCGACCCCCTCCTCCAAAACGCAGTCATGACGTTTTCCTTCTCAAAACGTGCTAGGAAGAATCCCCTTCCCAACGAAGAAACGAAACACCTGCCTTCCATATTGCCAAAGGAATTCACCGACTGTCTAATCACATCCAGGGTTACAAATCTGAAGTTTGTCCTCCCGATCAGCGCAAAGTTGTACACCTGAAGCTCCAACTCATAGGCCTCCTGAGGAATAATGACTTTGGTACAGTTGCCGGCTTTGATTGGCTCCGGCGAATCCATCAACCTCGGAAGGGTTTCCCCCACCACCTTAGCGAATGATCTCTTACTATTATTATTGACCAGCCCTCTCTCCCCTCCAGCATGGGAGTTTTCCACCTCCTTATGAACAACGACCTCTTCTCTTGGTTTCTGCTTAAAGAAATCCAGAATTCGAAGTTGCTTCCCCGTCCCCGGAGGGGCAACCCCCCCCCCCCCCCCCGGGGTCCACCAGTTCCACATCTTCCATCGATCAAAAATTCATTTCATGGCACTCTCTCTCGACTTCAAACTAAGTTTTTCGATGGACCTTGCTAGGATCATTAGTTATTTAATTTTCATTAAAATTAAGAATTGCAATAGTTATTGTTTATTCAATTAATTATTATATTATTAATTAATCCAATTGATGCATGGACTAGTATTCGAATAAGAGGTATCGGATTTTATTCGATTTTTCTGACTCCTATTCAATTTAGAATAATGGTTTCGCGGTGTAAATCAAAACTAAACCGAAAAGAGAACCTATAAAATCAAAACAGATCAATTTTTTTGCGAATCTCTCTTGAAAAATATAACATCCTAAGATCCATGTAAAAAGGATTTAACTATGATTTTTATTTGGTTTTAGTATTGGTTGCCGACCTATCGAACCAATCCTCTTCCTTTATTCGGATTTGAGACCAGCAACAAAGTCTTGAAGAGTTAAGAGTGGAAAGATGAAATTTGTAAGGTTGACCAGTGAAAGGAAAATACAACTTCGTTATGATATATTGAAATGAGAAAGGTTTAGAAGGGTTTGGATTTTGAAGGTAGGGTTTGTAATGGTCCTAGTGGTGCTTCTGCGTTGCGTCATGGTTTGGAATATTAACTTTTTTTCCAACGATCTTCCACACTAAAAAATGATCCACACAGTAGTGGCTGTAGTGCTACCAAAATTCATAATTTCTACGCGTTTGATAAAGACTTAAGATCAATTGCTGTTGTAAGCATTCCATTGTTTTTTAGTGCTCGACTCTGATTCTACTTTGTTCAACTTTGACCCACACCCGTCATCCGTGGACCGGTGACCGGTGACTTGTGACTGTGACTGGTGGACTTGGTCCGTATGGTAGAAAACCTGAGTTCAACACTTTGTTCAAGGGGTAACAAGTTAATAACGCCGTTAGTCAGTTGTAAAATACCGGTAGTACGAGTTCACACTTCACAGGGGTAAAAAAGATTTTTTTTTTTTTTTTTTTTCCCTTCAGCCCTGGTGAAGAGATTCTTGGAACTGTACTTCAATTGAAGCATATCTCTCTGGCTTGCCTTATTTGTATTAAGGGGCGCTTTTCTTTGTGCCGCAGCAGCGCAGGCTGTGCCCAGGCACATGGGGGTGGTTGCAATGACCACCCTGCCCCCCTGAGTGGCAGGCCCATGTGCCTGGGCACAGTCGGCACTGCGGCACAAAGAACATTCTCCCTAATAATAATCACCTTTTCATATGGTCGTTTGCTAGGATGATGATGGTTTTTGTGAAATTTTGATCACGAAAGAGGTCAATTGGGCTCCGATTGGTTGTACTTTGTCGGAGTGATTTCATTGATCTTCAATTTTTTTTTTTTTTTTTGTACACAAAGATGGGGAACACAAATCTACAATCCAAGTCGGAATTAGGCTATACTATCGTACATACTCCTGGACAGAATTCTTTTTCTCATAAAAAAGAAAAAAACACTCAATAGCTTTATTCATTGGAGTACTAACTTAATTCGACTACAGCCAATCAATGGGTCTAGTCGATAGTTAATTGGGTTGATGGGTGGATCGCCGGGTCAACCATTTCAGTTGGGTCAGATGAATTTGGCCTCAAAAATGCATTATAACTATTTAAAATTAAAATATGGGAAAATGTTCTCTGTTTGGGGGGGGGGGCGCAGGCCACACCTGAACACAGTGTGGGACGAAATGACTGCCCCAGCCACCATAAAAGGCGAAATGCCTCTCTCAAATGCCAGTGTGTGCTCTCATTGGCTGCCATGCACATGTGGCCCCTACACTCCCCCTAAATGTTTATAATCCTTTTAAATCAAATGTGCCACTTTACGGCCCAAAACCCGTTGCAATTAATAAGCCCGGTACATTTTATAAAAAGAGGCCCATAACACTTTTGCATTTAACAATTTATAAAATAAAATCTTAACCCTGCAACTAACTAAGTTATGAGGATTTCAAGGTTTTCATAAGCAACTCTATCGCTGCTGGAGAAGAAGAATGCATTTTGGGATGTCGAGTGTACTACATATCTCTGAAGACAGGAGGTTTCATCCTAAAGAAGGTTCTATCATATCCCGTCCCAATTAGCGAGGGATTGAGGCTTCAAAGGCTGGACTGGGACGAGAGAGAAGGGGGTCTATACTTTCCTTTAAATATAGTGTGGTACTGAGATTTCAATTTTCTAAGTAATTGATTAATTTTGATATATATTATTTATTCAAAAAGATAGAAAAAGGAAGGTTGCTAAGTTGTGTGTCGTTTGTGTGTAGACACAAGAAGGGAGAAATGATCAACCGCCCCATGAAACAAAAAATCCCACCACTATTAGTTGCCCCATGCACGCTAACCTACTAAGGTTAGACGGTAACTGAGAAATCCAACCATTCTTAATTCTTATAGACTTGGAGGCAGGCATGGGTGACTTCCAGAGTTGTTTTCTTTTGTAGTTACATAAGTGCCTAAAATGGTTCTATATTGTAGAACATGGAAAGGTGGAAATATTTGCTTTTAATTCATGTGACTCCAACTAAGTACAAGGTCATCCAATGCATCTAATTGGAAGGCAACCATATATTCTTAAGGGAAACTTTTGTTGTCACCAAGTTTGGTTACAATAATATTGTTGTCTTACTTTTTTTGCTTTTTTTGCGGCTTGTCTAATTTTCAAAAGTTATTTTATTCTTTAGTATAAGAAGGGTTTTCAAAATAAGTTGAAAGTGATTTATTATTATGTCATTTTAACAAAAGAACAAAACTATTGGTAGAGAAAGAGAAACAGAAGAAGTTTGTTTTTCTTGGTAAGAAAGTTTGATTAATCAATGGCCGAATTCCACTTCGTAGCTGATAGAGACTACCACTTTATCACCTAAGAGTCCTTCACGTGCTAATGAATAGTTTGCTTTCTACCCGAAAACAAGAAGGAGCAACTTTATGTTGGTTTATTGGACTTAATTAATATGGTTTGGCTTTATTGGGCCCATAAGGTGTTTTATTTCACTCCAGGTTAAGTGAGGGTATAACTGACCTTACACAATGTGGGAGTGTGATTAGGGTCAGGGAAAATATTATATATTCAACCCTAAGGTCCCCACAGTCGTCACTTGTTGTTTTTTGAATTCCTACTCACGGGAGAAAAGGTGAAAAGGCTGTGGAAGGCTAAAGGGAAGGAGAAAAGCTTGGGGATCGACTACAACCGTCGTTAAAAGGTAAGTTCTATTATTAGATTATCTGTTTATGGTGTTCCAAATCTATGTGGGAATATACATGATTGATTGGGGTTTCTAAATCCCTACAAGTTAAGGCTAAAGGGAAGGAGAAAAGCTTGGGGATCGACTACAGCCGCCGTTAAAAGGTAAGTTCTATTATTAGATTCTCTGTTTATGGTGCTCCAAATCTATGTGGGAATATACATGATTGATTGGGGTTTCTAAATCCCTACAAGTGGCATCAAAGCCAACCCATATGGATCTGGAATCCATGGTTTTACTTGAAACGAATTTTTTAAGGTTTTTTGGGTTTTGGAACGACCTTATACAGTTGCTGCCGGTGGTGTACGGACACCGAAATTTGAAAAATTTTATATGAAATTGAAGAGGAGGTCGAAGCGGTCACGGCCATGTAAGCCGTTTGGCCAGAATCATCTCCACGCGTCGACACGAGCCATCGAAAAAACGCGTGAATCTCACGCGCCTGGTTTTCGTTCAAAAAAAAAATAAAAATTCTCAGATGAGACGGTAGCGGACGATTCATCGTCGGGTCGACTCGGTAGGGTTTCCCAGTCAACCCGATTAGCAAGGCGGGTCGGACCCATCCAGATCCGAACTCGGTTGGGCCAAGCCCGACCCAAGTGGGCCAGACCAGGCCAGATCCAGATGGGTCAGACCAAGCCTGACCCAAGTGGGCCAGATCCGATCCAAGTGGAGCAAACCCAGATCCAACCCGAATGGGGTAAGCCCGACCCGAGGAAACCGGGTTGACCCGAACCCGGTTCCATACCCCGTTTGGTCGGGTCAGTTGACCCAAATTTCAAACCTGAAAGCCCGGCCCGGGTTGGTTGGACCAATCGGTTCGAACCTGGCCAGACTGGTCCGGTTCAACCCAACCCAGACCGGTTCAGATCGTTGGGTTAACTGGGTTTGACTGACCGTGTGGGAGGGCTTTTGACATTGGGGTTTTTTCCGCTGCATCTGTTTTTTCGAGGGCTACGCACTGGTATGCCCCACTTACTTCAACTGTGACCTCTGGGACCCACAATGAGCTTTTAATGTGTTATGCAATTCTTGAAAGCATGTGTTCCTGCATCTTTGATTCCCTGTTGATCATAAATGAACATATGCAATATTATGTCATGATGCAATGCAAAACAACTATAAATTTTTATAGAATTTATGTGTGTCATAAGATTTATATACATTGAATTGTTTCTAATTTATAAATAAATATCCCATGGCTGCATCATGAGTTGTTGGGTACTCTAATAAGGTCAGGTGGAATCCACCAAAGTGGTAAAATCTGATTTTATCAGAATGCTCAATAACTTAAGGTTTTTCTTATAGCAACAAAGAATGGTGATGCTCACCCAAAGGTAGCATCATCCAAGACCAAAATAATAGACACACACATATAGGGAGAGACTGGCCTAGGAATAATTGTTTACCCAAAGGTGACAGTTCTTCCATAGGTTGGTGCTGTCCCGTGGTAATGCAAAGTATTGAGTGGACCAGTACATTTCAAAACCCAAAGGTTAGGGATGTAGATTCAATTGACACTCTCGGTTGTGTGCTGGTATATTGGGTTGTATAACCAACAAAATATGAAGAGGACCAATGCATTTCAAAAACCCAAAGGTTAGAAATGCAGTTCCGGTTGATACTCTTTCGGTTTTATAAGCTAGTTCGTTAGAAACTAGCATGAACCATAATGTATAGGTATTAACGGTACCCAGTATTTAATTTAGTGAAAGGTCTTGATTGTGCATGGGGAAAACCTTACACATAAGAATTAGTGAAGGTGGTTGAAAATATACTGCACGTGCTTGCAAGAAAGTACTTTACTAGAGATAATTACCTGTGGTTTTTCATTCATGGGAACTATAGGGGAATGAAATGATGACCACCGTAGTGGCACATCAATCTCATCGACAGTTCGGCCATGGCAGCAAAGTAGGTAGTACATGCTTATGAGAGTTACTACCCAAGTTTAAAGTGATTATGCATGCACATGCAAGTATAGGAAGGATTTGCACCCTAGGGCTCCTTATGCCGAAAAGTGATAGGACCACTATAGTCACTTCTGGTTTTATGGTAAGTATGGCTTAATAAATGCATATCTTATGCTCAGAGAGGGAAAGATATGTTCGGGATATGTTGCTCGTATACTGTGTTGTATTCTCCACCAACTTGTCTTTTATGGCGTGTTTGTAACACATCCTAGTTAGGCTCCATGGTCAATAGTGCGCATTTATTTATTTAATAGTAACTAGAGTTGTGTACGCTATCCAGACTAATTAAGGGATAGGGAATGAATGTGGATCACTGCATCTAAGGATGTATAGGTCAGAAATATACGCCAGACAAAAACCCTTAAATGTTACACCAACTTGTTTTGTTATAACCGACACAGTCTTAACACCGGATAATTATTGAAGTTATGGGTATTGATTTGATATTCTGTTTGACAGGATGCCACCCACCAAGGATAAGTCGGTTGTAAACTATAACTTCAAGATGCAAAATAGTGATACCAGTGCCTTAGATTCTTCCCAGCGCACTAGAGACCGGACTCGAATAGGGAGTAAAAAGATGCGTTTGACTGCACGAACATATAGGGTTGTCATAAGGGCACGTGCAGAGGTTTTCAAAGGATCCAAGATGAAGAGACCGTTGGTGGTGAGGGATTGGCCATATGGGTGCGGATCAGTTGAGAAAATCCTCTCTGTTGTAGTGGATAAGTCGGACTCACCTTACTATACTCCGAGGTCCCCACCAAGAGATGAGGCAGAATCTGAGGAAGTGGAAAGACCGAAGTCACCATTCTACACTCCCAGAGTCCCAGGTCTCGCAACCATTCGCCACAGCACGCGAAAGATGAGATTTGGTTTCATGATCAAGGGGTGAATGAGAAGTAAACGTCTTAGTAAGAAATGAGGATATAAGAATGTGGAAATCATATAGGAGCCATTGAGAACTTTTAGACAATTCCATTCATGTTTATTTTATTGTTTTGTTTTGCTGAAACATGTAATTTATTTGAATTTAGAAGAATTTTGTTTTACTTGGATAAGGATTTACGCTATTTTAATAGAGTTGGTTCTTTTATTTGGTTTTGATTATGTGATTGATGGTTGCATAAGTCGTTTTTCTCTCCCATAGTGTAATCAATCACCGTGAATGGATGTTAGGATGGGCCTATAGAAGAAGGCATTATTGTTACTTAGTCCTTGAAATGTTAGAAAAGTGTGTTGACTACATCAAGGGGAAGATGATAACTTTCGAAGAAAATTAGTCCCACTGTGCTTGGAAGTGTTACGAAAGTAGTGGTGATGCTAGTCAACACTTGAGAAGGAAGTAAATTAGAAAACCCTGAGCCTCTGTTTTGGTTGAGATTTTGGGGCCTGATATTTTGAGCTACAGTGTTTCAAACAAGTCAATTAAGATACCCCATCTGATACAACCAAGGATTATCCATCTGATACAACCAAGGATTACCTAAGAACCTATCCTCGCAAATTTTATATTTTACAATCCAAGGCGGGTGATAGCTTGGAGGATATTTAACACCCCGGCTCAGAAAGTAGAGTTAATAAGATCACTTGTGCAAAGCTTCGTGAGGATGAAGGTAAAGTGTCTGCGATTGTGAGATGGTTGGAAGGATTAGGATGAAATGGTGTTTGAAAATTCATTTGAAAATTCATTGAGCTTCCCCAGTGGTGCAAGGTTGTTGCATCAAAGATGTTTGATATAAAACCGATATTGACCTTCAGGGGAATGTTGAACACCGCAGAAAGCAGAACAGCACAATACCAAAGATTTCTACTGAATAGGAAAGGGTGTGATTACTTAGTAGCCGTTCATCTAGTGTCCTCGCAGGAATCTTTTAGAATCATTACAGTAGCACCCTTATCGTGGAGTCACGTATGAAGAAAGGCTTGAGAGTCAATATCGTGGATCTCCTCGAGGATGTGACCTTCAACTGGTAAGCCACAACCAATCTAGTAAGTTGAACCATAAATAATCAGGCAGAGCGTGTCCACATGTGTCAGTATGAATGTCTTGAGAAGGAAAGGAAATGATCATCGAGTTTTAAGTTATCGGTGTCACTATAAGGTCTAAACCAGGCTGTAGGACAGTGTTTTGAGGTTCTGTTAAGCGTGAGCAATTAGTAATTGCATCCACCAGAAAACTACTAGGGGTAGGTTCACTTTCTGTGTGCCCTATGTAGATGATATACTGCTAGCCGACAGTGATCTTGACCTTTTTTGGGAAACTGATCATAAATTTAAAGACATAGAAAGGTATACCTATGTATTTGGTTTCGTGGTAAGTCATGGCAAGTCATGGTGGAAAGGAAGATTGTCTTAGGTTGCCACAGAAGGTTTGTGTTAGCAGGATCTTGTTAAAGTTCGACTTACCCAATGATGTGGGAGGATGCACTTATCCACAAATAGGACAATTTGAACTTGGAGTGGTGTTCGAAGGAGACTCTTGAGAGTGATTCCATGTAGGACGAGCCTCATGTTTCAGCTGTGGTCAGGTTGATGTATGCACAAGTGTGCACTCATCCCGATATTACATTCGTAGTTAGCATTTTTGGGAGCTTTTCAGTCTGATATAGGACTGGGTCTTTGAACCGCAGCTGAGAAGGTGGTGCGGTACTTACTGAGTGCCAAAGAGTTCAGGCTAGTCCAAGGAAAGGATGATTGACTTAGTATAGCCGGATGATCAGATTCAGACTCCAGTGGTTGAACTGATGACATGGAATTGATCTCTGGTGGTGTCGACTTGGTGGTTGAAAAAGTTCTAGAAGAAAATGGAAAGGTGTCAAGCAGACCGTTATTAGACTGTTGCTGCTCTATCCACTATGTAAGAATCGTGATGGTGATTTTGAGACGATCGAGAGGGTTGTTTGGTTAGGCTTTTCTCTGTAGAACTATAGGTTGCTGGCTCTGTCGCTAAACCCTTGTGGTTGTGGTAAGACAAGAGTTCTGCAATTGTTTATCCAAAGGAACATCGAAAGGCAAACAGCTCAAGGCGAGTAGGGACAAAGTATTTTCCTATCCGAGAAGAGGTGACTAGGAGAGAGGTCGATGGTGTTTACGTCCCTACTGGGCAATTGGTGACTGAATCTTTTCTTTGGTTTCACTTAGTAGAGTTTTAATCTGAGGTCATGCTTCCAGAAGACCGACTAGTACCGTATGAGCAGAAGTCCCTAGATTCATGAAGATAGACTCATGAAGGTATAGAACAGCATAGTACTTGGCATGTTTGTTTGGGTGATGGCAGCGTGATTCCCGAGGTTTAGTGGGAGTCTGGGTTGTTTTGACAATCATGATTGTTACATTCATGATATGTCGGTTAAGTGGGAGGATTTTGCTTTTCCTCTTTGGTTATTATTTGAGCTCTTTTATTTAACCAGTGATTTTTGTATTCTTTTGCCATCTTAATACATCTACTGGTTATGGTTGATTACTTATTCTTATATGACATATCTTACAAAATGGCGGTTAGCCATTGGCGGTATTTAGCCAAAGTTTTCAAAATGGCAATTAGCCATAGGCGGTATTTAGCCAAAGCTTTAAGATTGGTGGATAAGCCATGGGCGGTAAGTCAAAGTATGGTGTTGACTCAAGGTTCATGGCGGTTTAGCCCAAGTATGAGTTAATATCAAAGTGTACTACCTGTGAGGATGTTCAAGGTAGAGGACCTACGAGGAAACGAGCATTTACTTGTTGATCACTTATTATGCTCTTGATTTTCTTGTTGTTACATATACCCAAAGTGGTTCGAGTTGATGGATCATTTGTGGCCGTGATGATAGGAGGTTTTATGCCGTATGTTGAGGCATATCTTCTGTTATTGTTTGACACAAGTGGGCATTAATAGGACCAAAGTAATTTTGAGTGAAAGTGGGATTTTGGCCAATTTCAATAAAGACACCTGTATTAATTTTGCCCAAGTGGGAGATTGTTGGGTTATTGGGCTTAATTAATATGGTTTGGCTTTATTGGGCCCAAAAGGTGTTTTATTTTACTCCAGGTTAAGTGAGGGTATAACTGACCTTACACATTGTGGGAGTGTGATTAGGGTAAGGGAGAATATTATATATTCAACCCTAAGGTCCCCACAGCCGTCACTTGTTGTTTTTTGAATTCCTACTCACGGGAGAAAAGGTGAAAAGGCTGTGAAAGGCTAAAGGGAAGGAGAAAAGCTTGGGGATTGACTACAGCCGCCGTTAAAAGGTAAATTCTATTATTAGATTCTCTGTTTATGGTGTTCCAAATCTATGTGGGAATATACATGATTGATTGGGGTTTCTAAATCCCTACACTTTAAAAATATTCTCCTGAAAAATCTTTCCATGGGATGTATACCTTAAAGGAGTTTTCTCTAGGCCAGCAATGTAAGTTTGGCCCTGTGGAGGGATTCTTCCTCCGACCTATCTTCTACTTCTTCTTTTGCTATTTTTTTTTTTTTTTTGGGTACATACTTTCCATCAACTGGGATACCATCACCAACTCCATGTTCTTCCCTCCATCTCCTCGGTCCCTGCTTCTATTCTATCCAAACCTAATCGAAACCCCAATCTGAACCCTATTCTAATCAAAACCTTGTGGGGAAGGCGCGACACTATCCTTAAGTAGTACGCCCCTACGCGGGTCCTACCGCGCTTCCGCAACGCGGCACAGTGCTGCCAGATTAAATCACGTCGAAATACGCAGTTCGTGCGTTTCGAACCCGCGACCAACCTGGCTCTGATACCATATTTCAGAGTTTCTATTATTTTTCAACTTGATTACAAAGGAGCAGACGAACTGCTTAAATAGAAAATTACAAACCTCACAAACCTAACTATGGTTACATCGGAGATACAAAGTCTTCATCTTACCTAACCAGAGTAAGATACAAAGTCTTCTTCTTACCTAACTAAGGTAAGTTACAAAGTCTTCATCTAACTGAGGTTGGAACATAAAGTCTTCACCTAACTGCGGTTGGGACAACAAAGTCTCCAACTAACCGTGGTAGCCGAAAGTGATGCTGACTGCTGTTGGACCGCTGTCGGTATGGAACATAGACCAGTACATGACATACATACTCAATACAATACAAGTAGAGGACAGACATACTTAATACAAACTCGATACAGACATACAGACATACATTCAAAATACAATACATATTCTAATCCGTATCAAAGTCGGTATCACTGGTGTAGGGGATGTAGAAGTCTAGAGCATGGTCGACTTCGAACTCCATATGCTCGCGCATGATGCGATGAATGAACGGATGGTGCAGGACATTGTTGACTTCCCAAGCCGTGTTGGTACTTTGCAAAAGGCAAGAGGGCAAAGTGGCTGGATCAACTTGGTTGTGGGTGCACATGGTCATCATGAAAGAGAACCATCGAGCCTTATGCTCATCTGACTGATCACAATGGATGAAAAGATCCTGAGAGCTGGATTCGAGGAAGGTGAAGGTAGGGTCATAAGCAATAAGGTTATGATCCAAAATGGGTGGTGTAACCAGATGATGGTGGATGAAATCCGGTGGTCGATGGAAGATGTAAGTGACAAAGGGCTGTTCATCAAGGGCTGATAGATGATTGAGCCAAGTAGGAATAGGAGCAAAGAGACGGAGAAAACGGGCTAAGCACTGGGGTCTCTGGAGGCGAAAATAGGCTGAGCCTATTGGATTGGAGAAGATGGTGGAGACTGTGCTGAGATAATGCCAGAGAGTAAGGCGATTAAAGGTGAGGACCACCTTATGAACCGCAAGAAGGTGCCAAAAGAAGACCACGCATTCTTTATCAAATAATGCTGGATTAATGGCGAAGGGCATAAGGAAGGGATAGTCAGGGTGACAAGCGACCCAGTCAAACTGGAGTCCACTGGTGTGAACAATGGAGAGGAGGACAGACTGGTAGGTTGAGATGCTGTAAGCTTTCAGAGCACGAAGAGAGAGATGACTAAACAGTGAGGCTGGAAGCCTTGGTAGAAGACGAAGCAAAGGGTCAGGTGGTGGAGGTGCGGAGGAGGAAGCACCTGGAGTAAGGGGCATGCAAAGGACAGGGATGGAAGAAGGTGGAGGTGCGGAGGAGGAAGCACCTGGAGTAAGGGGCATGCAAAGGACAGGGATGGAAGAAGATAATGGTAACTTCCGCTTGGTACGAGAGAGGAAATCTGCAAGTACGTTGTCCTTGCCTTTGATATGGCGAATCGTAAACGACCATTGGGAGAACCATTGAGCCCAACGAAGGAGCTGCGATTCGGAAGTTGCTTCTGCTGAACCGCAACATCTTCGGGAAAGCTGTCATGTCCATTTCGATCAAGAAGGTATGACCGATGAGGAAGAACTGGAACTTCTCAATGCCGCGACGAACTGCTAGAATCTCTTTGAAAGTCGAATGATAATGTTGTTCGGACGGCTTGAACTCGCCACTGCGATATCCACAGATACGACGTGTCTTATCTGGAAGTTCTTCGAGGAGAACAACACCCCATTGGGTGTCACTGGCATCGGCCTGAGGATGCGAAGACCTGTAGAAGGGATCTGCAGGGTAGGAAGAGTCTGAGCCAGGGCCTTTAAATCCTTGATTGCCTTGGTATGAATAGCGGACCATGGAGGTGCATCTTTCTTCAAGAGACGATGAAGATGACTAGTCATGTGGGTCTGATGAGGAAGGAATTCTGCCATATAGTTGATGATGCCGAGAAACTGTTGTAACTCCTGACGGGTAAGAGGGCCGTCTGAGAAATCTAGAAGGGAGTGACCAATGTGAGGTTGTAGCTGGAATTGTCCATTGGAGATGGTGACACCAAGGAAGTCCACAGTGGTGACTGCTACTGTCATCTTTGTAGGAGATAGCATGATGCCGTGGGCTATAGTGATGTCCAAGAATGTTTGAAGAAGAAGGGCATGATCGTCCTCTGTGGTAGAAAACAGGAGGATGTCGTCTATGTAGATGAGAGCATTTTCTCTGATGGGAGCATAGATTTGCAACATAGCCTGCTGGAATAAGGACGGAGCCACCTTGAGTCCAAAAGGGAGGACTGTCCACTGGTAATGGCCGCCAGGGATACAGAAACCTGTCTTGGGGCGATCATCAGGATGAATGCCTAACTGCCAAAATCCTGCTTTGAGATCAAACTTGCTGAAAACTTTGGCCTTAGATAGCTGGAGAAGAAGAGCTGGTCTGGTTGGCAAAGGGAACTTGTCATCAAGCAAGAACGTGTTCAGAGGCTAATAATTGATCACAAGACGAAGTTTGCCACGTTTCTGTTCTGCTCTCTTGTTAACATAAAATGCCTCACAGGCCCAAGGGGAAGATGTCTTCTCGATGAGTCCTTGGGCTTCCAGGAGGGCAATTTCTGCACGGGCACTGATGAGATGTTCAGGGTTCATGCCTGAATGGCTGGCCTTGGTAGGATTGATATCTTCATTCTTTTTAAATGGGAGACGGATGAAGAACTTATCATTGTGCCATAGTGGGCTGGAACATTTCGGGAGAAAATCAGCATGATTATCTGCACTGCAACGGAGGAGCAATTGTTCTTTGAGATCTGCAATAGGAGTCATTAGAAACAATTTGGGCAAAGTGGTCCAAGGGGTAAAATGCTTCTTGTAGCTGAGACCATGGATGCCCCATCGGAGATGGGGTAACTGACATAGAACATCGAAGCCTATAAGAGCATCTCGACCAGGGAGAGAGGATCCTAACACTGTGTGGGAGATGGTAAGATTGGGGAACAATCTAAGCTTAACGGGATGTTTGGAAATGAGGTCAATGGAGAATGTTTGACCATCTGCTGCAGTAAAGAACTGGCTATGGGGTTTCCAAAATTCTGAGGGAAGAACCTTGGGGGCTAGGATGGTGGTAGCACATCCGGTGTCAAAATAACCAATGATCTTAATCGGACGATCCCAAGATGTAGGGAGGATGGAAAGAGGAGCCTGTGGTAAAGGAGTTTTGGTGATAGCCAAAGCTGGTGACTTAGGCGGGTCAAGAGAATTGATCGGGTAGATGGGGTCAAATCCATTGGACTCGGGTTCGGGTGAAGAAGAGTCTGGACCCTCGTCATTCCAGTTCTCAAGGACGAACAGTAGATCTGGCGTGAAATCATCGTCCACCGAGTAGAGAGATTCAACGTCTGCTTCAAGATCATCCGTCATGGAAAAGGGGGCAAGCATGTGCATGAGTTTGGCTTGCTTAGCTTTGTCAGGACAATTCTTTGCAAAGTGTCCGATTTTTCCGCAGGCATAGCACTTCGTAGAGGTCTTGTTCCTGAATTTCTTCCGTTTGAAGAACCTGTAAGGCCTCTGTTGCTGTGAAGTCCGTTTAAACCGATGAGGACGGTTATGCTTAGAACGGAATTTGCCTGGATGAACTTTGGAGAAATGAGATTTCTTCTTCGAAGGACATGAGCAATCTTTGTCCTTGCACTTGATCTTGAGATATGAGGTATCGCACGCATCTGTAAGCTTATGGGTAGTCTTCTCCCATTGCTTGAAGAAGAGCTGTTGATCACAGAGCTTTTGCAGGGCACTGAGGATCTCTTGGTAGAGACGTCCAATAGGGGCCTGATCAATACGAAGGCCGAATTGCTGCAAAGCCTTTGTAGCCTCTTTTCCCAGAGGTTCAGGGAAAGAGTTCAAGAAAACCTGCTTCATATTAGGATCATCCAGTCCACCTAGGATGTAGAAGCGGTCCAGCATGCGGGTGTAATGTTTTGCAAGATCTGCCTTTTGGAAGGAGCAGCACTTCATCTGGAAGTACTCTTCTCGTGCCTTGATGCGGTTGTTTTCAATAGGACCAATCATTTCATTGTATAATTGGGCAATGAAAACATCGATGGGGATCTGAGTCCACTGAAGCTGACGATAACCACCAAGGGCCATAAACCATTCTCTGAGAGTGCCATGGGAACGGGCCAAAAACTTGGTGAGGACGGTATTGTCGTGCACAAGACAATTAACATTTCGGCGATGGAGCCAGGCATGAAACTCCAAGATGCGGTCAGGCCATTTGTGGAAAGGAAGACCGTCAAAAGTAAACAACTGTTTGGGGTCTTGATTGCCAAAAGGGCTTGGAACATGGGCCTGAGGAGGCATCGTGGGATTTTGGGCCTGGGGCTGTTGCCGTTGCTGTGGTGGTGCTTGTGGAGCAGTGTCCACTTCACTGTCGCTGCTATAGATGATAGGTTCAGTTGCCTGAGGATCATCTGGTGCCTTAGTCTGATAGACTGGCAAAGGACTTGAGGAAGCCTGTGATTCTGAGTCCGAGAAGGTAGTGACAGAAGAAACCTTAGAGATTGCCAACGCAGGGATGGCCTGTGGAGCTAAGGTTAACTGGGTCAAATAATTGCTAAGGGTATTTGGATGTGCAGGTGATGGAACAACTGTATAGGCAGAGTCAGGAGGTGTTGGTTTAGATCTGGGAGGAACCCAGGGGACAAAACCAGGGGGTCCTGAAGGCTGCTCGTCCAAAGGTTGGAAAGTAGGTTGCACCATAGGCTTAGCAATATTTATAGGAGAGGGTTGGAAAATTGGCTGCGACACTGAAGGGTAAGGCGAGTCATGAGATCGCCTAGGTTTAGCGGACCGTGCCTTATGTGCAGCTAGTTGTCTCTGCTGGTCTTGGAGTTCCTTGAACATAGCTGTAGGAAAACTATGTGGAGCCTGATAGTCATGATAAACAGGGGTCATGACAGAGTCAGGGAACAGGGTCGGACTAGCCGGATAAGTATGAGTTTGGGCTAGGCGGAGCTGTTCTTCCAGAAGACGCTTTTCTTTTTCTCGGCCAGAAATGAGATAAGAGGCCTGAGCTGAATCCTTCACCGTCATAGCTATAGTCATAAGCTCCTGGTGGAGGGATTCAATCCGTGTTTTCAGATAACGGATGTCGCCTTCATTTTGCCGGAGAGCAAGAGTGTGATGTTCTTGATAGGAGAGAAGCTTGGTGAGATACTGATTTTGAACCAAAGCGTTCTCAGCTTGCCAATTAAGCTGGGCTTCAACAGAAGAATTATGTGCCATCTGGCCATTGTTGTCAAGAACATTTGGCGGAATAATCTTCCATTTGTGATAACGGCGGTCAGCATCCTCATAATCAACTGTAGGAGGAAAATTCCGCCGATGCCTTCGAATCGGTAGCCATGTAACATGGAATGAGCTGTCGCCATAACATAAGCGGGTTCCGGGGGAGATGGAGGAGCCGGTGGAAGATCAGGCCTACAATAAAGAGTGGATGGTGGAGGAGTCATCGGAGGGTCAGGAGACGAACAACAACCCAGAGAACAGGGTTTGCTGTTGCCATACTCGACGATGAACTGATATCGTCCACGATCTTCGCCAAGGGGGCCAACGTTAGGGCAACCTGCCTGATAACGAAGCCATAGAGAGTCCGGGCCGCGCTTCTTCTTTCTAGGTATCGGTGGCGGTGTAGGAGGAGGATCATCGAGATCATTCACCTGATCAGGCCAAGGAGGCCAGGCATCCATTGAAGGAAAAGGGAGAATCATACCCATATCGGTTGGTCGTGGGTACGTGACCATGGTACGTCCGTCATCAAGTGCTTTGTAGACGGGATTTGTTGCTGTCAACGGTGGTGTTGCAGCAGGTATATTGTGGGTAGATTCATACGCCGTGATCCAGGACTCTGGGATAAGCTTGAGAAGAGTCTCTCGATCGATCTGTCGTGGGACATGGGTGATCGTTGGGATCCGATCTTCACCGATCTGGACGAAGAGAGCTGCATCATTACTGGAGAAACCAGTATTGAGATTCATGGCATGGTTCTGCAGCCTGTAACAGATCTGATAGTGGAGGGTCGCAGCAATTGCTGATTCTTTTTGAGGAGCACCGGTGAGCTGTATCAGGAATTGCCAGGCATCCGGAAGATTAGGATCCTGAAGAGATATATTGTAATTCGGGTATACAGTGTAGAACACGGTGCCATCGTTCAGAGTGGTCTGAACATCAGTGATAGTGGCATGAGGGAACTTCTGGAATCGTGTGTCCAGGAAATTGAGACGCATCGCCACTGGAAGACCTTTGCGACCATGAAAGGTTGTTGCGATCTTAACTGCACCCAAATGAAGATGAGTGTAGCCAAGAAGGATCCACTGGCGGATCAGGTCCGGACTGATAGTAACCGGAAAATATTGTTCCTTGCCACTTGCAGTAACTTGGTTTTGTGAAAACGGGGGAGCCTGAACATACTCCTTAAGACCCTGAGTCTTCTTGGGAGCAATAATTGTTCGAAGCTTCCTGGTAACCGAGGTGGATGTCTGTGGGAAGACATCATAGGGATTGAGGATCGGGAAATTCGTCGGATGAATTTGCTGTTCAGCCGGTGTATAGCTGAGTTCGTACAGATAGTCGACCTTAGAAGCATGTGATTGCTTAAGGGTAACCGGAGCCGGAGAAGGCGGTTGGAGAGCCATGTAAATTTAAATAAGGGACAACCGTCTGATAGAGATGCACCTGGACGTCTGTCGTAGGACTATTTTCAAATGGTTAGGATGAAACGGAGAAGTATGAATAGTAAGCCTCTTAGACCCTGGTCGGAGGTAACCCGATTGTGCGGATTTTATAGCGGCCTTGCCGCATACCCACACCTACCTCAAGGGACGCACAACCGCAGCTTGGGAAGAACACTATGCATAATTCACACCTATTTCCGATGCAGAGGATCCACAAAGACGGCAATGCAGAGCATACTTAGGCAACATAAAGAATAACCATAAGAAAATAGTAAGAGAGACAGAAGAAGAACAGGGAGCAGAGCTCCATCAAACAGGAGTCGGAGGAACTACTCACAAGGCTCTGATACCAACATAGGGAATAGTGCCAACCAGCGCACCAAAAGATCGACCTTGTGGGGAAGGCGCGACACTATCCTTAAGTAGACGCCCACGCGGGTCCTAAGTCGACACCATGCTCTAGACTTCTACATCCCCTACACCGTGATACCACTTTGATACGTATTAGAATATGTATTGTATTTTGAATGTATGTCCGTATGTCTCGTATGTCCAGACGAGTTTGTATTAAGTATGTCTGTCTCTCTACTTGTATTGTATTGGGTATGTATGTCATGTACGGTCTATGTTCCATACCGACAATGTCCAACAAGAATCAGATCACTTTCGGCTACCACTTAGTTGGAGACTTTGTTGTCCCAACCAGCTTAGGTGAAGACTTTATGTTCCAACCTCGCTTAGATGAAGACTTTGTAACTTACCTTAGTTAGGTAAGAAGAAGACTTTGTATCTTACTCTGGTTAGGTAAGATGAAGACTTTGTATCTCCGATGTAACCATAGTTAGGTTTGTGATTTTCTATTTAAGCAGTTCGTCTGCTCCTTTGTAATCAAGTTGAAAAATCTAATAGAAACTCTGGACTGGCATCCCCTCCATTACCCATCATACAATGGCTGCACCATCTCTCCTTTCTCTATCCTTTCTTTTTCCCTTCTTCTGATTTTTTTTTTAAAGCCAAAATCCACTTCTGGAATCTACCAACTCTAAAACCCTCTTCCTACCATCACTGAAACCATCTCATTAAAAACCATTCTCATTTGAATCCCACCTATTTTTCACTTCACTCTCTATTTCATTTCTCTCTACTCCAATACCCACACCGTGATTCCCATTTTCACCTAACCCTCTCTTGGATTGCCTTATTTTCCATTTCATTTCTTCTTTGATTTCTAATCTATACTTCTCCATCTATCCGAGACCTTCTCTTGGGGTTTCTGTGTGAAGTCGTATTGGAGAAAAGAAAGTGTTGGGTTGGGGTTTCTCTTCCTCTGCGGTTGTGTTAGGGTTTCTTCCAAGATGAATATGAGTTAGGGTTTCTCTGCCGTTGTGCGTGTAATCCCTCCGCCTTAGTGCGTGTATTTCATACTTCTCATCTCCTTCTCTGCTCCTTCCGCCATGATCCTTGGAACCGCCAACTGTGGGATGTATAACTTGAAGGAGTTTTCTCCGATTTTCCAGTTAGGGTGTTGAGAGCGAAGAGAGTAGTGGTAAATGAGAACCCTTTTTTCAAGTCATTTTTATTGGGCACAGTTTTATCCAACTTGTTTTGAGAAACGGAAAAACAAGTTTAACTGTGTTCTGTCAAAAGTATTCTAGGAATTTATGTTACAAAAAATACAAAAAACACAACAGTTTTTAGGGTATTTTTCCGTTTCTTAGAACTGAAAAACAAAGAAAACAGTTTTTGGAAAAGTTATCAAACGGTGCCTTACTAAACCACGTTTAAAAATATGGAATCAAATGTGGCCAATTTGGATAGGAATCGGCCGTGGTCAATGAGTCAATCCAGATGATTCCTTTACCCAAAAAAAAAATAATCCGGATGATTCCAACTGATACTACTCCGTTTCTCACCGATTCCGACCACATTGGAATCGACACTGACCGATTCGATTCCCGATTAGGTTTTCTGAGACCATGAATAAGACCCGTTGATACCGTTTACGGGTCCGAAGGGTGCCCTCCGCGCCTTCGGTTTCACAGATTCCTGAGATTCGTGTGCTCTCTTTTGTATCCAATCCATCTTCGTTATCGATCCTGTTCTCCTGTTATTCTTCAAAACCCTAGAGAGTTCCTCAAAGAAGCCCTAAGTGGGGTTTCCGATTCCCTCAAGGTTTATACCTATTTGTTGTTCCTACAATAAATTGTTTTCAGATCCATTACATCGGCATACTTGTCTTGCGAGGGTCCCTACAATTTCGCATAAAATTTAGGGTTTCGGTAGCTTCTATCATTAGAGATTGTTTGGTGGCAAGGTGCAGATAGAGGGAAGCTTGCTTTCATTGATTCCTTGAAGGGTTGGCTTTGTCTGAAAGGGTAGAGGATTCCTTGAAAGATATATTTTTTTTTCATTGGGTTGTCGGCGGCGGTGGTATTAATGGCTGATCGTAGTTTGGTTGTCAAACAACCAATATGGATGAAGCAGGCGGAAGAGGCGAAGTTGAAGAGTGAGGCTGAGAAAGCTGCGGCTGCCAAAGCTGCTTTTGAGGCCACCTTCAAGGATGTTGAGAAGAAGGCGGACAAAGAGTATGCTTCTTCGGATAGTGAGGCAGAAGAGGTCGAAGAATTGGCTAACAAGCCTATTGGGCCTGTTGATCCTACAAAATGCACGGCCGCTGGTGCTGGGATTGCTGGTGGCACTGCTGGTGCTCCTTCGTCTTTTGTTGTTGTGACAAAAGACAGCGATGGTAGGAAGATACTCACCGGTGGTGCTCAGCTTAAAGTCAAGATCTCCCCTGGGGTTGGGGTTGGAGGTTCTGATCAGGAAGGGATGGTGAAGGATCAGGGAGATGGGAGTTATACTGTAACTTACGTCGTTCCGAAGAGAGGGAATTACATGGTGCACGTTGAGTGTTATGGGAAGTCCATAATGGGCAGTCCCTTTCCAGTGTTCTTCAGCCACGGTACTACTGGAAGCTTGCTGGGTATGCCATCTACAGTTCCATACCCCAATCTTGTTAACCAGACAATGCCCAACATGCCAAATTATTCAGGATCTGTTTCGGGACCTCTTGGATTAGCTGGAATGATCCAAGGTATTGCTGCTGGTCCTTCGGGAGGTGCATTGTTGCCTGGCTTAGTATCCCTTGGAGAAGTTTGTTGGGAATATCTGGCCGGGCGATGTGTGAAAACTGACTGTAAGTTTAATCACCCACCCCAAAATTTGTTGTCGACATTGGTGAATTCCTCAACCAACATGGGGACTTTGAGTCCTGCTGCTGCTGCAATGGCTGCTGCTCAGGCAATTGTTGCTGCACAAGTGCTTCAAGCTCAGGCACAGGGCCAACCTCAATCAGCGAGAGATTCATCTGGTTTGACTTCTTCCTTATCTTTGCATATTTATTTGAATCATTTGTAAGCCTTTATATTTCTTTTTGGGGTGCTATTTTCTTCATTCACTTTTTAAGTGATAACCACCTTTGGCTGCTTGTCTATCTTGGTAGTATTATTTAATTTGATACCCCAATGTCAGAGAAACCAGTAGAAGTGACTCTGCTGGTTCCATGAATTTAAGTCTCTCTTTCTCTCTCTTCAGTTTGTTTATATACTCACCTACACATGAAATGGTCAAATAGTGAGATGCATCATGTCTCATCAGTTTATTTACATCTAGGTTCATGTCAAGTTTGCAAGAAGTCCTTGCTGTTTCTACTTGAATATATGTTTGACAAAGCAAGCGGATGGAGTATGTCCTATGTCTAAGAATTTTGACTTGCTTGAATATTAATGAAACATTTTTTTGGAGCTAGACTTGTTTATGAAATCCTATTTCTATAAACAGGATACTGTGTTAACTATTTATTTTTAAAGTTCAATTAAAAATTTTAGTTTGGAAAGTACAGTATCAGATTTTTTGTTGGTGGGGGTCCTTTAGTGTCAGTAGTGTCAATCTCTTATATGGTGACACTCAAGCAAAGTCAGGAGTATTTTTTTTGGGTCCAGACTGCTAAAGTATTCAGGAAAGCAAGCTTCTCCCCCTGTTAGGAGGTTGGGAGTTACAGCCGAATGTGATGCCCAGCCATAAACTAGACTGTGCTCTTGTTCACTGTGACACCCTATACCAGTGTGGGTCCAAGTCCACTAGGCATCCTTCTGGGCTGTAGGGTCCACTCTCCCGACTGTGCATGTGCTTAAGCGACCCCAAAAGGAAATGAGTGGGGAGTACAGGTGCAATGCCTATACAAAGCGACAAATACAATGGCTCACATTTTACGTTGGGTTGTACTTCCAATAAATAGTTTGTTCCACTGTGCAATTATATCTTGACACTTTCACATATTGATTTAGCACCTCTTCAGCTCTTCTAATGTTTTTAATTGGTTAGATTTCACAGTTTTCTTGTTTCAGAGAATTATTTTTTTTTTATTTTTGAAGGCAAAAATTTTCATGCACGCCTGTGCATGTGCCCAACCGGCATTAAATGCAGTCAGATTAGCATAAATGCTGAGAGGGTGGACCTTGGTGCAACGGTTAGGTTGCTCCATTATGACCAAGTGGTCAAGGGGTTCGAGTCTCTGGAAACAGCCTCTCTGCAAAGCAGGGGTAAGGCTGCATACATTATGACCCTCCCTAGACCCCGCAGTGGCGGGTGCCTTGTGCACTGGGTACGCCCTGTTTAGATTAGCATAAATGCCTATCTGAAATGACATAAACACCCCTGCCCCCTATTTGACGGAGTTGATGGGAGAATGTCCTGTATATGAATACCTTTCCCTTCTGTAAATCTCTAATGTTACATTTAGTTGCTTTCTCTTATGATTTGGGAAAGGAAAATTGAGAGAAAAACAGGAGATCTGATTGTTTGGTCGCATTAGTGGGAGAAGGCTGGGGAAAAACTGCTTTTGGAAAGCTTATCCTGGGTTTTGTCTCACCTGTTACCATAGGAAGACACGAGGAAAAGAAAATTGAAGGAAAGCTGGTCATACCTGGCTTCTCCTCTCCCTTTCATAGGGTGGGGAAGGATTTACTAAAATTTAACACAATGATGAATTCTGTATTTGTTTTCTTTTGAATTTCTTACTGCAACTAACCAACTAGTGAAGGAAATATTGTCATTTACTTTGTTTTCCCCTTTTTTTTTTTTTTTTCTCATGTTGCTTTTCTTTCATCCAAGAAAGCAATCAAATCCAGCCTAAGGTGTGATGGGGTTCTAGAAGCCTAAGGTTAAGGGTGTTAATTTAAAATGAAACTGTTTCCTGAAATTGAACCGTTTAAACTGGAATTGGTAAACTGCTTATTATTTGGTTTGGGTTTGGCTTTATGTATTGAACAAAAAAAAAAATCTGTTCGGTTTTGGTTTTGAACCTTTTTAAAGCCGAATAACCGAACCGATTAAACCGATTAAACCGAATAACGAAAGTGAGTAAACTGATTATGAACTGTATTACAGGGTTTGGGGGGGGGGAACAAATCGAATTGGCTAATAGACCGTATTACCGGAATGGATTGCAAACCGATTAGTAATCAATTTCGATTCGGGAACTAGAAACCAATTAATTGTTTTGGTTTCTGTCCATTACGACATGAATCAAACTGAACCATTTAAACCAGAATTGAACCGATAATACCCCTGCCTAAGGCTATCTTGGGTATCATTTTTATTTTTGATAGAGATGGAAAGTCTCAATTTTTCTGTAGCTTTAGTGCTCTATAAGTGGGGATTGGGGAATAGCCTGCGTTAGTTCTTGTTATCCCTAAGAAGGACGAGAGTGGGGAGAGCAGAGTAGATGGACACAACAGCAAAAATGGGGGTGGAGTCTCTGAGAATAAACGCCTCTGCTCCTCCTCTTCGCAACTCCACTAGCTCTCGGAGGCATCTTCCTCTTTATCCCAATCGGTTCATGGGCTTCAACACACTCAGTCGCCCTTTCTCTTCCTCTGAATTGTTTGGAAATGTTCGTCTCAGCTCGAAGCATTTGAAGCTTTCAGCTCTTCAGGAACAGAAGAGAAGACTCTCCGTTGTCTCCATGGCTGCTGACGGTCTGTTTCTTCTTTTATGTTTTGTCTAATGATTGGTTTCCTTGCTTTTCTCGGTTGATTGAGGTTAAACTATTGACGAATTTAGATGAAATTGAATTCTTTTTAAGAAAATATAAATAATTTAAGGGATTTTGGAGTTGCAGGGACACGGTGGTGGTGGAATGGGGTGGGTGAAATGGTGTTGTAGGGACACTGTGTTGGGGCCGGCGGTATTGCAGCAGCAGCAGCAGCAGAAGAAGAAGAAGAAGAGGAGGAGGAGGTTTGCTTTTCTAATTACAAAGGGAATGACTATTTTACCCCTCAATGTTGGGGCTTATGAGCATGTGTTCATTTAAGTGTCTGCAAAAACATTGAAAAATGGTTTTCAGTGAATAATCATAAACAACTTTTGATCTATTTTTAGTTTTTGGTTTTTTTCAACCTTTATTAAATAGAAACAGATTCCATAAACGATACCAAACGCAACCAAAAACGTTTTTTAAGGCAAAAATAAAAAATAAAAATGATACCAAAGATAGCCTAAGGTCACTAGGTTCAGAAATCCAATGAAACTAGAATAGTGACAGGTTAGAAACCAGATTTGAAGAGGAATTTATTAACCAGAAATTAGAATTTCAGATGGACTTGAAACTCTGGTCGAAGGTCAGAAATATAGAGAAGAATAACTTCCCAAATTCAATTAGAAAATCCTAGTGAGAGAGGATTTCTGGAAATCTATGTAAAAGTTGTTTTTTTTTTAAGTTCAAAACAGTAGCAGAACTTTAGAGAGACTTGTGAACAAGAATTAACAAACCAGAATACTCAAAGAAGCAGTAGAATCCAACAATCTAACCATTAATAGAAAGTAAAAAAGCTTTAAAATTCTGACCTGAACCAATGGATGGATAGAGAAGAAGAAGGATAGAATGATATGGGTCATGCTTCTCATCTGAAACCAGATTGGAATCCCACCAACTTGCCCTAGTATCTCACTAAGAGTTTAATGTAGAAGAGGTTCAAGTAAGAACCACTCTATGGTAGCATCGATGATAGATTGCAGCAGAACATCAAAATTGCAACAAAACCAGAATTAGTAACTTAGAGAATAAGAACCAAACCAGCCAGCAGAACTTCACCAAACTTGGATCGAGTGAAAGTGGTGTTGAATGGATCTTATGCTCCAAAAATCAGACAATTCCGATGGCTAAAAAACTGAGATATGGAGTGAATTCAAAAATAGAAGGTTAGGGTGTATCTCGCAAACCAGCACTGAGATTGGACTCCAAAGTAGATCGAAAGTTGGTCTTGTTGGTGTGAATGCTTGCTGCAAGTTTGGGTCCATTCTGATGGTCAGTGATGGAGTTCTGAACTGGAGTTGAAAATAGAAGGTTAGCCTCAAATTAGAAGGTAAGTGATGCAGATCGATCCAGCCAGCAACAGGTTCCAAGACTCTGATCGAGTGGCCCTCTGAGGGGTCTGAAACAACTAGGGATGTCAACCGGTCGGGCCTAGCCGGTCCTCTCGGTGCTTAAAGCCTGCACCGTGACCGACCATTTAATTATTCGGGCCGGGCCTGGTCGGGCTCAGTCGGGTTAGGTCGGGCTTCGGGCTATAATCGGGCCTTAAACAGTGCAAAACTGGGCTGTGGTCCAGTTTAAATATAAACGGGCTTTAAACAGTGCAGCCATTTCCGAGTAGTGTGACGCCCGATTTTGTTCCAAATCTAGGATTCGTGACGCCACTCAAGCTGCGATTTCGATCCTTTTGTGTCTCAATAGCTATATCTACACGGCTCTATTTTGATCTAATGACAACCCAGTCTCACTCTTCTGGCGATCGTTCCATCACTAGTAACAACTACATGTACACATGGTTGTCTTAGGCATCGGTAACGTGTCCTCTTAATGACCACCTTATTTTTATGGTGAAGGGTTGAAGCAAGAACAGTTTATATGCAGATGCGATTCCCCACCAACACTTCCAAAATCCAAAACCACTTTCGATCACCATCAACACTTCTGTTTTCTGTGGTTTATGAAACCTGTGGGTTTTCTAAGAGTATTTTTAAAGATGATAATGTCTACTCTCTCTACGTTACAAGACACACTTCAAAAAACAGAGAAATGTTTATTTTTTCCTAAATATATGTGGTGTCCAAAGGGAACAGAAGGTACCAGCTGCTTTTGCACAATATATATATATATATATATATATATATATATATATATATATATATATTTTATGGGCCTAAAAATGTTAAAGGGTCGGGCTGGAACCGGACGGGCTAGGTCGGGCCTGGAATCGATCGGTCCGGTCGATTAAAGATGCTGCAGCCGATTCCTTGTGGACTCCATTCTTAAGTGACTTAAGTGTTGCTGCTGGCTCTCTTTGCTTGTGGTCCCCTTTTTAAAACAGTTCCATCGGCCCAGCTGAGAACTTAAAACAACTATAGAAGAATTGACAAAACTGTCCTCACGTATAGGCAAAATTGAATCTTCTAATAAAACCTTCAAGCAATCTGGTCTTGGGTCCCACAAGATCTTCTAGTAATATTTCCACAAGTCAAATATGAAGCTGTGACACTGTTCACGTGAACAGTGTTTTGGGCTTTTCTTCTTCGTGTTGTGCACGTCTGTCTTCAATGCACTGCAGAGTTCAGGTAGTGCATTGAAGATTCGAATGTAATCCAAAAGGTTTGGAGGTCGTTCTTCGGAGTACATTGGTAGGATAACAAATTCCACATGTTCAACTTCAACATCCTCAGATGTATCCATGGGATCATCCACATATGTGTCAGCAACCATTTCTGATTCAGACAAAAACTCTTTCCGTAAAAGTGCTACATCTGATTCTTTACTAACTGTCAAGAATTCTGTGTGAGGTAATACTAGAAACGGCTTTTCAACATGCTGTCCTTTACTTGTGATTGCACTTGTTTGCTGCTAAAGATGTTTACATTCTTCCTTTGCTGGTTGCTTCTCAAGAATAGGCTTCAACAATTGTTGGTGCTTGGCTTGGGCAGCCTTAAATTTTAGTTTCATGGCTGGCACGTTGAGTGGATTAAGTACCAATGGTTTTCCCTTGAAATCAAAGAAACATTGATACTTGGTACCTCCCACTAGCACATTATTGTCATACATCCATGGTCGTCCAAGTAAGACATCAGTCAATACCATGGGTATGATGTCACACCAAACATCTTCCTCATATACTCCCAATTTCAGCAGTACCGAACATTGTTGATTTACCTCCAAAATGTTGTTCTTGAGGAGGGAAACTTTGTAAGGCTGTGGATGAGCCTCTATTTTCAACTTTCCTGCTATGACAAAGGCTTGAGATATAGCATTTACACAGCTTCCACTATCCACGATCACTTGTGATGTCAAAGGTACTCTAACCATTAAATTATAAAAACTACAATGTTAGTGCCAATCCTCACCTTTTGTGATGTAGATAAGTAACTTGGGGCTTATTCTAGTGGAAATAAGCTTTGGGTTGGGTCCTATATGTATTGGGACTTTGATCGCATGAGTTTATTTTGTAATTGACCAATTTAATGGGCCTAAAATATGGGTAGAAAATAGGAAAACGAGATTTACTTCCTTAGTTTAGTTAGAGTCCTATTTTGAGTTTGTTTCTTTATTATTTCACTTTCGTAGTCAATTAGGTTACCTTATTAGTTAACGATAGGGTTAGACCTTGCCTTTTTAATGTCTGAGTCTATTTTTGAGGCTTCTATATAAGTTTGTAAGGGAGGCCAGCATGGTACACGAATTTGATTAATGAAATATTGGCTTTAGCCTTTGTGAAAATCCAGAGATAGGTTGGGTGAGATGCCCAGGCTGAGATAGCCATTCCCTTCCCCAACCCCATTCAATCAGTGGAACGAAGAGGCTTTAGTGGCACAATTTCGGAATGGGTTGCACCCTTAGATAAGTGTTGGATTGGCTTATGGCCGATTGCATACAATGGATAATGTTGTATAGGTAGTGTATCAGGTAGCGGAGAGTCTAAAGAAGCCTTACAATTGGAGGAGCTTCTTAGACACCTTCTCTAAGGGTGATATTGTGGGCAAACATCCTTCTCAAACCAGAGAAGTCATTCAACAACCACAGGTCAACGGTTCTTCTATGGCATCCACTGTCAAACCACGCTTATACTGCTTGTGGGCATGGTTTTGACAGACCTACTTCAAAGCCAAGCGTTGAAATACAATGCTTCACGTGCTGAGGGTTCGTGCATTTCTCTGCTTAGTGTTCTAATTGTATAGTTGCCTTTGTTGATAAGGGCACTCTCATGGCCACTGCTTTGGGAGAGCAACGGGAGAACAAGATAGTTTATTTGGAGGCAGAGCGTGATCCTAGTGAAGGCAGCGGTAGTGACAGTGATGGAGAGCAATAGCCTTGCAATGTTCTTCATCCTCTTTTGGCCACACATAAAATTTATGAAGAAGATGATTGGTGCTGTAGCAGCATTTTTCAGACCAGGGTGAAATGCAACGATGACAGTTTGTTCACCATGGCGATTGACGACGACAGTTGTACCAATGTTGTTTCTGAAGATGTTCACAAGCTTGGGTTGAAAATAGAGCCACATCCCAATCCCTACAAGGTTCAATGGGTGAACAACACCAATCTTAAAATCAATGATAGGTGTTTGCTCACATATTCCATTGGTGGGTTGATAGATACAATGCAATGTGATGTTTTACATTGCTATTCGAAAAAAAGGTGCAACATTGTGGGTATGAGAATACCCATTCCTTCAAGCACGGTGGACTCGAGGTGAAGCTTCTTTTAAGGACCTTCCAGCCATTAAGCTTAAGCGGACAACGGGATCGTTTTTTCTCCAGTGAGTTCACTCAGACGACACTTTTCAGAGGGGGAGAATTAATGCATTTGCATTTGTGTGGCTGGACCGTCATTATCCGATCTGGAAGCCCAAATTGAGATGAACCTGGTCCAAGTATTCTGGTCCAATAGAGGTTGGCCCTTGTATTGTGCATTTTGTTTTATTTCATACTGGGGGATTAGATAACGTTAGGAAAATTTATTTCAGCCATGGAGTATGGTTAGGAGTAGAGTTCAAGAAATCTACGAGTGAGTTTTTGTTTTTATTTATATGATGTGATCCCTCATTATTGGGCAGAATTGAATTAAATGAAAATTTGAGATTTTCCACACAGGTTGAGTGGTGCATGCTGCTCCTTCTCTATCTCTCTTCTCATGGTTCGTTTCAACAACTTCCTTTTCCGGTGAATTTCTTTCCTCTCTTTCTTCTTCCTGTTCCTCCTTGTTCCTTCCCACTGCTCTCCATCTTCTTCCGTTGTTTATTTCTTCACTATCCTTACTGCTATTTTTTTTCTTCTGTAAATGGAATATTGGTTGGGAAGACTTTGTTAGAACTCATCAGATATCAGTCCATTTGGTCAGAGATTCTGGGAGGCAACTCACTCACTTGGGGTGATTCAGTCCTTTGGTTATCAGCCCATAGGGCATCCCCTGTCAGGATATATTGATCTGAAACCAGACCTGTTATCTAAACTTATGCCAGGCCTTATTTCAGTAATTTATTTTTACATTAATCTTTGGTTGTTGGACTGGTATTGGTTGAGATTCAGCAGGGTTGAGTGTAGCAAGCCATCAATTGGAATCTCATATGAAACTCCTCCGGACAATAGCCTACCTTGGAGGTAGTTACTGCTACTACAAGTCGGCCTAAAATTAAAGGATAACAGCTTATAACAAGGCTGGACTCAGAGAGACCTAATCTACCATAACTAAAGCACTTTAATGACAAATAAAGTAAGAAATAAAAGATTCAAAGTACACTATTAAAGTAAATCCAGTATTTGCTACCTCCTACCCATATTTTAGGCCTATTAAAGTGGCATATTACAAAGAAACCCATTGGACCAAAGGCCCAGCACATATATAACCCAACCCAAGGCTTATTTCCTGTAAATAAGTCTAATTCTGTGTTTTATCTGCATCAAGGTGCCTTTTTTTTTTCCTTACAAAATCCCCTTGACTCAAATTTCCCTCTAAATTGGCTTTGTTGTTGCTTGTTTGTTAAATGAAAACCCATATAAAGTGTTTCCTCAGCTCCTCCATTTTTCAGTGTCTTTCCCTGGGAAAATTTTATGCTCAAATTGAGGTGTGAGGAAATTTTTTTTATTTATTTTATGCACAGGAAAATTTGTGGCTCCTAAAATTTCACAAGTGGTTTTACAAGGTAACAAATGGGCTTAAGAGAATCCAACTCAAGCTTTAGTAACTCGTTAGCAATTAGTCCTTATCACAGCATTATGTTATATGTACAATATGGATGGATAATTATTTATTTTTTTCATAAATTACTTAGTGAAATTCTATTCTATCACTTTTTCCCCCCCTTCATTTTATAGGTATCATTTGATCCGAGGGGAGCCGTATGTCCCTTATCAAGAGATAATTGTCAAGTCTAATAATTATTGTTGTTATTGTTGCTCTATGTAAATTCACATGCATACCCTCCTTTCGCCATGTATCCCCTGCCCCCACCCTCAAAGGTTACCCCCTGTTTACATTTCTCTCCTTTATTTCATTAGAGGGTTTCTTACATTTCAGTTTCTGTTCGTTATTTGGTTCACCTGGCAAAGCAGATGTGCTAAAAAAGAATGCTTCAAGTTAGCAACCTGAACTCACTTCTCACAGTGGAATAGCTGAGACAGCTTTTTAGTGGGTTTTTTTTTGTGTGTGTGTGTGTGTGGTTGAATGTAGCATCATTGATTCAGAACACTTTGCTTACTTAAAATACTCAATGCCAGAAGAAGCAACTGCTGCTCTTGCGTTGAACAATCGGGATGTTGGGGGCTGTCCTCCAAAACTTTCCATTTTTGAGTTCTAACTTGAACCAGTCTTCTTTGACAGTGATGATGCAGCAGGCAGTTGCTTTGCAGCAGATGCAATTTCAGCAGTCTCTTCTTGTGCAACAAGCAACAATAAATTCACAGCAAGCTGCTAATCGAGCTGCAATGAAGTCTGCAACTGAAACTGCAGCTGCCAGAGCCGCAGAGATAAGCAAGAAGTTGAAAGCCGATGGTCTGGGTGTTGAAGAGAAGGAACCTAAACAAAAATCCAGGTATCTGTTGCTTCCTTCTAACTTCTTTTATGTTCTTTTTCTTTTTTGGCTGGAAAAGAAAACCTTTAGAACTTACAGTGGCAGTTCTCTGCTGTCATGATTATCAATTACCTGTTGCGTACTAGTTTAGAATTTTTAGAGAAGGGAAGCATTTTTGATAGCAAGAAGAAAGTCCTCCAACTATAACAGATGTTCAGGTTAAAAACTTTTTATGAATCCTGTGGAACCTGATGTGTGCTCAAATGATATGGAAACTTCTGTAATGATATGTGTATTAGATAATTAAGATCATTTGATTAGGTCCATGGTTCGCTTTATGTCGTTAGGAAGCCTCATTCCCCTTCATGTGCATGAGCCATCCTTTGGGAGCCCAAACATGTTTTTGTTTCACAGGTACTGTTAGGTGTGCAACAGGGCCGGGTTTTTCCAAATCCAGGTCTTGCCCCAGGGTCCCTATATCATAGCTCAAGCGCAGACCAACTCAAGATTGTGTTGGGGTATCCTCACCCCAGGCCCAGCCCATCCAGGCACAGTTGCACTGGGTTGGGCCCGACTAAGACAATTCATCCTTTAATTTGGTAAAAGGGGTGTTTTAATATGTAGTCATGTATCAAATCAAAGGTCTATATTTGTTATCTGATATTATACTTGTCAATGGTCTATAATCCATTTGTTATTATATTACATATATTGATTGTATAATTTTATATACTGCCAGGCCTTGGGCAACCTTGGGCTCCTCGGGCCTAACTTTTACCCCCTAGGTAGTTGGTATTGTCTTTATTTCAGTTGTTCAACATTGACTACTATGTAATTTTCTTTTCTGGCCAAGGACATGGACACATGTAGGTGTCCGACACAGATATGGGGGCCTTGTTGCACCTGCTATGCTTATGTAAGAAATCTAATTTTCTGGTAATGTTTTGGTTTGGAAGTTAATAAAAAAACAAACAGTTGCATTGTTATTGTATTTATTGAAAAAATTGAAGTGCTGATCCTGTAAATGGTCTAATGAAAACTGATCTGCCTTAAATCTTAAGCAGGTCACCATCCAGTTCTCGTCCAAGATCAAAGTCCAGGTCAAGATCACCCATCAAATACCGATGCAGCCGAAGGTCCCGTTCGCGCTCTCCTCTGACCCACCATTCAAGGGATCGTAGATCCAGATCTCCCTTGGGATATCGACATCGCGCCAACTACAGTAATGAGTGGAGGTCACATAGAGAAAGCAGGGATATCAGATCTGGAAGACGGGAAAGAGAGAGATTACATGATCGTTATTCCTCTGTCTCAAGGAGGAATAGGAGTAGGAGTGTTACTCCTCGAACAAGAAAATCATCACGGGCTGGTTCAATCTCTCCAAAGCGACATCAAGAAAGTTTAAGCCCCAGAGCGAGGAAATCATCTCGTGCTAGATCAAGGTCACCAAGGCATCACAGAGGTAGTAAGTCATCCCCAAGACGCAAAAATGGGAGCACCTCAAACCAAAGAAGACGCTCAAGATCTAAATCTGCTGAGGGCAGGTCCCATGCGGATGATAGGAAAGATAGAAGCAGATCTGAGAAGTTGAAGCTTGATGGCAAAAAGACTGAGAAAACCGAGGATGCTATGAAGGAATCCAATCTGACAGTGAAGGATTCAAGGGAGATGAGAGAAGATGGAATTTTAGATTCATCAGCACCAACACATAAAAACTCGTTATCAGAGGATGAAGCTTTAATAGAAGGAAGAGATGTAAGTATGCATAAGAAGTCTAGGCTTGATGACAGACATTCTGGGAAGCCTGAGGCTGCAATAAAGGATCAGGATTTTGGTGAGAACAGCTCGATGGATTTGAGTGACGATAAGAGTTCTGCAAAGTATCTGGTGTTAAAATCACGTGAGAAGAGTTCAACATTTGGGGACGATAGGGCTCATTCAAGTATCAAGGAGTCAAGCAGACATGAAAAATCAACTTCTGCACAAAAAAAGCATTCAATAACCAACACATCAAGAAAGGAGCGGGATTCTTCTGACAAGGATAGAAACCATGCCCATGGTGAGGATTTGAGCAGGCATGGAAAATCAAATTCAGCATCTAGAAGACGTGAGAAAGATGATCCAGTTAGAACGGAAAAAGATTCTTTTCATGATGATTCAACATGTACAAGGGAAGATAGAAGAGCCATGGATTCTTGGAAGTCCAAATACCACAAGCATAGTTCAAGGCATTCAGGGGATAGTTCCTCTAGAGATATAAAGGATCGACACAAATCAGACAAATCAAAGCTGCAGGATTCTAAACTTGAAAGATCTGCTTCTGCAATGAAGGGATTTACATCGGTTAATTTTGATTCATTTGGTCATGGAGAGGATAATACTGTCAGTTCCCCAGAGCTGAAGACTCATATGTGTTCACCTGCAGTTGAAGATGGAACTTGTAGGGGTGCAGAAGATCTTAGTAGGCATGAAGAGTTGATTATGGAAGACAGGAAACTGGAAAGAAATGATTTCATCCCCCATGAAGAAGGCTGTATAGATGGCAGTTTTAGGGAAAGAGGAGAAGATGTTAATGATGCATCTTGTTCTAAGTTCAAGACCCATATCAGAAGTCCAAGAGGTGGTATAACCTATATGGGCACAGGAGATTTGAACATGCTTGAACAGTTTAAATTGGAGCATGGAAAACTAAATGAACATAGTTCCCTCAATGATCATGATTTTACTGATTCTGAATTTACTGACGTGGTAGGTGATGAGCAGCCTCGCAAAATAGGTTGCATATCAAATGAACAAGAATCTGGTAATATCTCCGAGGACTTGATGGAAGATGAGATGATTCCACCATCTTCCAAGCTGGAGACTAGGAAGAGAAGATCATTGGCACCCGATGAACACTCTAATGATGCAGCCAATCTGAGGAAGGATGAAAATTCAATGATGGACTGTGGTGTGTTCGATATAAACGAGGACAGAGACTGTACTGGTGAAGTGTCATCTGATGTCAAATACAATACGGAACCTGTTTATTTCCCACCTTTCACCAAGGGACAAGAGTATTATCCAGAAGGTTCAGTGGAAGACTATGAGAGGTATGGGGGTGTGGAGGGTAAAGGGGGACATGAAAAATCAAGCTCAGAGGATGGAAATATTGAGAGGAACAACCACCAAGATTACACTGGTGATGATTAAACAGACCCGATGGACGCTGAGAAGGCTGCAGATTGCCTGTGTTGAAGACTCAAAAGGGAAGTTCAACACCTAAGGTTGATAGGATTATTAGGGTTTCGAAGGAGTTCTATAGATGCAAGGCAAGCGAAATTCTAACTGGACCAGGGATCAGTCTTTGATTCAAGTGTTTCTTCTGCAGGAGATGAAGCATGGCATTTAAGATAGGCGTTTGAGTTGGTACTGAAGAGCACATCAAGATTCTTTTAAAAACATGTCACCTAGTTTGAGTTCTGGAGAAATGATCTTGTCTTTCCAGGAACAAGAGCATTCTGTGGATATCTTAAATTTCTGTACTAAGAATTTTGGTGTCACCTCTCTCAACTCTTCATAAACATTCTTGTGCATCTTTTGCAGGTCTGAGAAAACTGCACGGAAGAGATTGTAGGAGCAGACCTTGGTTTGGTCAAAGTGATTCCAAGGAGTGCACTGTATTCCATGCATCCAGGATCTATCATGCAGTGTTTGTGACAAACTAATTTTGCTGCTTAATGTGTGTTGAATTATTATCTATCATTTGGTAGTGGAGTTTTTATCAAAGGGCTTACCTAATGGAAAGGCTCTGGTTAATTTTTTTAAATTTATTTTCTCAAGATGCCAGATTCTATTTCAAGCCTTTATAGCCTGGATCTTATGTGGGCTAGGATTTACATCTCAACCAATGCAGGAGCTGTCTGATATGAATGATTTTCAGTAGAAAGATAATGGTGGCTGATGTCTGAAGGCGAACCTGCACTGTTGGTTTGTTTTCCAGAATGCATTACCATGGTTGTCGGTTCACGTGATATGGCTTTTCCGCTTGATACTGCTGTTTTCTCTGTCTTTGTGTTGGGTGATTGACAAGTGTCTAGCCTTGTTATAAGCTATTCTCTGAGGATTCTGATTATAGGCTCCACTTTATTTTCCTTTAACGGGTTAGTGGTTGCCTGTCATATCCAATAGACATGCAGGTTATAGGAGCTTTTCAGAGAAAGTTGGCAAGGTTCATCCTCTCTATTTGGATCAAGGTATGCAGAGGAATTTGGGTTACAGATTTGACTGCTCTTTGAGGGGAATCTATTTGCCACTCTCCTAGGCTGTTATGCAGTCCTGTCATTTTTGGGAAACTATGGTGTGTTAGCATTATTTTTGGATATGCTTATACCATGTGTTCTAAACCTTGGTCCTCTCCTCCCCCTCCCCCCTTTCTTTTTCCTCTTTTTTATTTTTCGTTTTTCCCTCCCTCCAATCCCAAGTGTCTGTGCTTAATTGAAGTGGTGTTCATCATAAATATGACTTGAAATTGTATTTGAATTGAATTCCAAGGTTGGTTAGTTGGTTGGTTGGGAAATTTGCAATCCATTAATAAATGGTAGCGTATTGAGAACGAAATGAAAATATATTTAAAGAGACCCTTTTCTAGAGACCCTTTCCACTGATATCCCTTTCACTCTCTTTCCTATCTAAGGTTACATTTGAATGCTTTCTAAGAAAGATTTTCTCCTAACTTTGGTTAATGGCGAAATAAGTGTTTGTTCACCAGCAACCACAGGAGTCAGAATTTATCCTATTGGTTAGTTTGGAAAAAAAAAATTCTGAATCGATGGCTCTGTTTGGTTGTAAAGAATATTAATTAAACCTAAAAGAGAAATCTTTGGAATTATTTTCCAACATGATTGTATAAAATTACTTAAATTTTTTATTTTGTTGAGTAATAATGCTTTTTAGATGTAATTTTTTGTTTACTTTCCAAATTTAAGAGATTTAAATGCAAAGTAAAGTGAATTTTTATAACCAAATATAGAATGATTTGGAGTCAAAAAATATAATTATGTATTACAAAAGTTTCATTTTTAGGTTTGAAAATTTCACTTCTATAGTTCTATGTGAAATTTGGGATCCGGCACTCGTCCAGAAAGCCACTTCAACATGGTTGGATCAACCATCATGTGAATATTTTTTGTTGGATTTTTATATAAATAGAATAATTTAAAAGTTGATATTGTACATTGATAAATCAAGGAGACGATTCCAATACTCAATGAAGCATATGGTTGAGAAATGGCATTAAATTTAACATAGGGGCAAAGTTCCCTCCGACGCATGTGTAGTTTCGGGCGTTGAAGGGGAGGGGGTATTTTAGGAAACCCAAAAAATAGGGAATACTTGGTACATTTTATAGGGGTGCTATAATACTTCAGATGAGGAGGTATGCAATTTGAGTTTTAAGCCGGCATCAAGAAAAAACTTTAACCCTTTAACATATTGGCAATGCAGAGAATTTGTGAATCCATGAACTTGTTGAAACTCCCAAATCAATCCTCCTCCATAAGACAAAATAAGTAATAAGTGTATCAACCTAAGAATATTGGCAAAAGAATTTTCGCACAACCCATTTAGGTTGGTTTTCGTTTGCGATCCAATTTAATTGGATTTTACTTGTAAAATAAAAGTGAAATTTAATAACCAAATTTGGTATTTTTTTTTTTTATAATTATGTTTTGTTGTTAATTATACTTGTGTGAGCTAATGACTACAAAACTTTCCTCTTTTTTATTTGATTTGATTTCATCTTCCTTCTCTTTATTTCTTACAATTCAAACAAAGTATAAGTATTTAATTTTATTTTACTTTCTATCCCTTTATTCTCTTATATTTTGTGACAGATCAAGTAGTGAAATAAAAATTTTCCAAAAAACAAAAGGAAAAATAAAAAATTTGTAAATACAGCATGGTTTGAGAAATCGGTATCGGGATGGCATGATTCAGGTGATTCACATTTGAATCCGAAGGCAATGACACTTATTCTCGGTGATCCCGTATCGATGGATTGGTATGAACCAAGGGTTTAATAAATAAATCTGATTTTTTTTAAAGAAAAACAAGGATAAATCCGTATGATCTTACCCAATTCAGAGCAATCCATATTGGTATTAGGATCAGTGACATGTCTCAAACATGGTTTGAGGTATCGGTATCATATTGTTTGTATTGGGCGATATGTACTGGTTTTGCAAGGAATCGACTCTGATACTGTACCAATACCGTATTAATGGCACAGTACAGCAATGAGTAAAATGATTAAAAAAACTCATTTTTGAAAAATAGATGCAGGGGTAATTTGTCTGATACAGCCGATCTGTATTGATATCATATCAGTTTTACAGGTGACCGATACCCGATCCGATACGGTGCACTGGAACACGGCGGCTCTAATCACTTTCAAAGCGTTTGAAATTGACACTTTGTCGACCCAGTCCACCTATAGGGACAAGGGAGGTAGGGGGAGCCAGCCATGAAAGCCAAGTTCAATGCTTCAGCTTCCACTTCTTTGAACTACTGTGGAGGCAGAGATAATCACCCTAACGGTAACCCCAACATCGTCCACCCTACCCGACTTATCATCACCTTCTCCTCCATCTCCACGACATCAACTCTGGAGCCAAGCTAACCTCTTCACTGATTAGTCATACTCCTATCGATTTCTTACCCCCCAAAGCAGAAAAGCAGGAAAAAGCTGTGTACCCTGTCTGTGTTGGCCCTTTTCCTTCATCAATTTCTTCTTTCTCTTTCTCTCTTTCTTTGAATCAGTTCGAACTTCGAGCTGAGGAGTAGATGATCTTCAATTTTCCGGGTTTCATTCGGCCGTTAAATTTGATGGACTTGTATCGTTTTTGTCTTGGGTTTTCTCTGGTATATGGGTTCTGGAGGGCTGTCCTTTGCGATCAAGAAGGTAAGAATTTGCTTTTGTTCGAACTCTGGTAAAACTAAATTATTAGAACGTGGGTTGATTTTATCTGAAAAATATGAAATTTACTTTCTTTGTTAATATGTACTTCTTTCTTTGTGCTACAGTATGAACTTACATGTTGAATTACGCACCAAAAAAATAAAATTTATATGTTGAATTGGATAGTTTGTAAGTGATAGAATGTTTTGTATAAGAATTTTAGGAAGCTGATCTGGAAATGTTGGAACATGCAGTTGCTTTAGTTCATATTTTCATATATTGCTTTATGTAATTCTGTTTTAGCATCTACATTAGTGCTTGATGGTTGATACTACTTTTACTGTGTTCTGTTTGAGCTATGGTTGTCTTTAATTAAACTCTTGTTTTAATTTGATGGGTGATTGTTTCTTTTAGTATGGATATACTTCATTTTAGTTAAGATACAGCTTGTTTCAATCTGCATATTCATTCAAAAAAAAAAAATAATTTATGTCAAGTATAATTCTATTATGTGATTTACATGGGTGGTTGATAGTTAATACCTCCTTTACTCTGTGTACCTGATCTATTCCAGTTTTTAAATGAATTTTGGATATTCTTCTTGTATGCTGACAGTTGCTTATTCATTTTGTGTTCAACAGGTTTCTTGAGTTTATACTGTGGGGAAGGTAGGAGTTTTGTGGATTCCAGTAACATTTCATGGGTTCCAGACGATACTTATGTGAATACAGGCAACATCACAACAGTGAACTTCATTGAAGGTTCTTCATCATCTCAAGTCCCAGTGCGGTACTTCCCAGATGCCCAAGAGAGACGCAATTGTTACAAACTGCCAGTAAAGAATATGTCTTCCATGATTCTTGTTAGGCCTCGGTTTTACTACAAGAACTATGATGGACTAGGGAAGCCTCCAGCCTTTTTTGTTTCTCTTGGGACAGCCATCACTGCTCCCATAAATCTTACCACCTCTGATCCTCGGGTTGAAGAATTCATATGGCCAGTTTCTAAAGAAACTCTCTCATTCTGTTTAGTTTCAAAACCTGATGGGGGAGTTCCAGTAATTTCTTACCTTGAAGTCCGCTCACTCCCTTTGGGAGCTTACACCAGTGGCATGGAGGACTTCCCAATTACATCACTAAGAAAGTGCTATAGAATCAATTGTGGTTACAGTAATGGATCAATAAGGTAAAAAACTCTTTAGTCATCATCATTGTTGTATTTTTTTTAAAAGTTTATCTAAAGTTCTGTTGTTTGTAATTTTTTTTATTTATTTTATAAACCAGGTACCCTGTTGATTTGTATGATCGTATATGGGATGCTGATCAGAGTTTCTCTCCTCTTCGTTTTTCATCTGAGTTCAATATTCAGCTTCCTTTAAATCTATCAGGAATTAAGGAGAGCCTGCCTCTTGCTGTTCTCCAGTCAGCAAGGGTTCTAACACGAAAGAACGTTTTGGCTTACAACCTTCCTCTTGATAACCTAGGAGATTATTATATTTCCCTGTATTTTGGTGGGATTCTGCCTGTGTCACCCTCATTTGATGTATTAATTAATGGGGATGTTGTGAGATTGAACTATACTGTGAAGAGTTCGGTAGCAAGTGTTCTCTTCTTTTCACAGAAGGGCATCCGAAGCTTGAACATAACGTTTCAAAATATCAGTTTCTATCCACAAGTGAATGCAATCGAGGTGTATGAGGTTGTTGATATTCCCTTGGAGGCTTCTTCAACTACAGGTGCCATAAGTACTGAAGAAAATAACCTTTAATCGTGTCTACAGCTTCTAGTAACACTCCATGTCATTAACTGGTGAAATTCACTCATAATGTGTTAATATATGCTGCAGTTTCAGCCCTCCAGGTTATCCAAGAGTCTACTGGTTTAGATCTAGGATGGGAAGATGATCCATGCTCTCCAACAGAATGGAAACACATTGGATGTGAAGCAAGCATGGTTACATCATTGTAAGTGTAATATTAGGAAGATTTATATTCATCTATTTGTCCCAGACAAGACTTGTGATCTTATTATGAGTTTACCATTCCTTTTCCCTGTTAGGGAGCTTTCAGATATTGACTTGAGGGCAATCAGCCCAACATTTGATGACCTACTGGATCTCAAGACATTGTAAGATTTTGAAATACTCTTAAGAGACTACTTATACATATTTTGAAGTTAGTGTTTATTATTATTACTGTTATTATTATTTTGCTGCTGGTGGAATCATGCTTCAGGGATTTGCACAACACATCACTTGCTGGACAGATACAGAATCTGGTCAGCCTACAACAACTTGAGAAATTGTAAACTTCTTCCTGGTTTATTTATATAATCCAAATCCATAGTTTGTTAGTTTTGGGATAACATGGAATAAATGTTGCAGGAACTTGAGTTTCAATAAGCTGACATCCTTTGGGTCTGATTTTGACACCTTGGTTAACCTTCAGATTTTGTAAGTTCCAGCATGAAGCACTTATGGAAGCTAGCTTTCAAGTATTTTGTCTTATCTCCAGCATGAAGCACTTATGGAAGCTAGCTTTCAAGTATTTTGTCTTATCTACTTATTGGATTCAGGCTATGCAGTAATAACCTTCTTCAGCATAATGAAGACATAAGACATTTCATATCCCAAAAATGTCTTCTCTGGATCCACAGATGGACAATAAATATATGACTACTAGTGCATTCTATTTGTTCTATGTGAAGGGACTTGCAAAACAACAGCTTAGAAGGAACTGTCCCAGTGAGCTTGGGAAATTTGAACAATCTTCACCTACTGTAAGTCACATAAGAAGTTCAGCTAATGATGCACCACTCCTCTTTATTTAGTCCAATAGTGTCTAGTGTTTTAATATATACAAACTATTTTCTGCAGAAATCTAGAAAACAACAAACTTCTAGGCCCCCTACCACAGTCTTTAAACAGAAAAAGTTTGGAAGTTAGGTACGCATTGGTGCTTTATCATTGTCTCATTTACAGACAGACACCTTTTTCGGCAAAGGAGATTCCAACACCTTTAATGCATCTTTTTTTGCAGAACATCGGGCAATTTGTGTCTTTCCTTCTCCTCATCAACATGCAATGGTTTTACAGGAAATACTACAAATGATGCCCCACAGGTTACAATAATCAACCCGAAGAAGCATAGTGGCCGTAATCAAAGGGCAATTATAATTGGTGCAATTGGAGGTGCCTTATGTGCTGTTCTCGTTATTGCATTTTCAGTATTCATGTACAGAAGGAGGAGAAATGAAACTGAAGTCACTACTACACCAAGTATGCCGGCTTCAGAGTCCACAAAGATGGTATTGTGACTAGATTTTGACTTCATTCTAATACCATTGCTGCTTGTAATATTAGGGAAAGCAACTGAGATGCGTAACTGGAATGCAACGAGGGTCTTGTCTTACAAAGAGGTCAAAGCAGCTACAAACAACTTCAAGAAGGCTATTGGTCATGGGAGTTTTGGTTCTGTTTATTGTGGAAAACTTCCAGAGGGAAAATTAGTTGCTGTGAAAGTGCGGTTTGACCAAACTCAACTTGGGGCTGATTCCTTTATCAATGAGGTTTACCATCCATAGTCTTCAGAATGCTTACTAGTGATCATTAATCAACTTCTCAAAATGCTAATGATGATGACCACGATGACCGTGATCCTGATCATGATAACACCATCTATGCTGGCATAATGGCATATGTTGGTGAAAGGAATAGTGCTTCATAATTCTGGGTCCTAAATTCATGTGTGATATTTCACCCTCTCCCTACGGAAGGATTGAAAAAAAAAAAGGAACAACAAAGGATCTGTTCAAAACATTGAAAAAATTTATCAACATTTGTTATATTTGTCCTTTCCCCTGAGAAATTGGGCTAACCTGTACTGGACATACGATGGATCAATACTTCTTGTTTGTTTACAAGAGACCTGATTTAAAATTTAGGGATTTTATGGATTGGGTACATTGAGAGTTACACAACCTACGTATGTAACATGGCCAACTGACTTAAGCATACCCTCAACGTATGTCAGTCCTTCTAAAGAAGACATCAATCTTAAAGAGTTGATTTTGATCACAGGCTAGCCAAACCTGTCCATAGTGAGAACTGAGAAGTCAAACAACGCCTATTGCATTTGAAGTTTTGGTTCTTTCTAATGCTTTAGAAGAATGAATGGTTTTCTATTCTTGCTCAGAAAGTTTTTTTTTTTTTTTTTTTTGTGGAATTCATATGATCTTCATTTGGTGGATGGCTATGCCTTCAGGGTCTTTCATGGACTTCATGCTTGGAAATTTTTAGAATTGCTTCTTTTAAATTATCCACTTCCTTTCTCTTCGCCTTATCTTGTTGTCAGTTCACTAAACAAAGTGGACTCCTTAAAGAAGGTTGATTCCTTGTTTCTTCCTCAGCTCAATGCTTCTTGTTTGATCTAAAGTTTCATGGTTTTCTGTGTGTCATTGGGGGCTGCAGGTGCATCTTTTGTCACTAGTTCGCCATCAAAATCTTGTATCCTTGGAAGGATTTTGTTATGAATCAAAGAAGCAAATTTTAGTCTACGAGTATTTAGCTGGTGGATCATTGGCCGAAGCTCTATATGGTAAGCTGTATCAAACAAGTCGATTTTATCTCCTAGTCTTAAACTCATAAATTCATTTTCAACTGTTTTGTAGTCTGGGTTTTTGATATTTCAGGATGGGTATTTCTTTCTATAATTTTGAATAAGCCATTTTTCAGGTCCAAACAGCAAAAAGGTAATGTTAAGCTGGGTGCACAGGCTGAAAATTGCTCTTGATACTGCAAAAGGTACTTCTCTTTCCTATATCAAAGTAATTATAACCTTTCAATTGTCAGGATTATGTAATTGATATATATTATGATATTAATGTTCATCTTCCTTAACCTTTCCCTTCAAAGGATTGGATTATTTGCACAATGGAAGCAATCCACGAATCATACACCGTGATGTGAAGTGCAGCAACATTCTTTTGGATTCGGAGATGAATGCCAAGGTCTCCGATTTTGGTCTCTCTAAGCAAGTACCTCGGGCTGATGCAACTCATATCACCACTGTTGTCAAGGGAACCGCTGGCTATCTTGACCCTGAGTAAGTCTTTGAATTCATCCTTGACTTGATTCTTGGTGAAGTAAGTCTTTATTCTTATTCATCATTTCTTTGTGCAGGTATTATTGCACCCTGCAATTAACTGAGAAAAGTGACGTCTACAGCTTTGGCGTTGTACTTTTGGAGCTTATTTGTGGTCGTGAACCTTTGAGTCATGCTGGCACTCCAGATTCATATAATTTGGTTTTATGGGTACTTTTGATTTCATGGTTTTTTTTTTTTTTAATATTTTTTATTGTCTTGTATCTGTTCAAAATCTGCACCCGTCGAATTTTCTTCCATCCAGAATATAAGAAATTTTATGGGTTAATTGAGAAAAATCACTTCTAAATAGGTCATCTTGATTAATTCAAGGGGTTTACTTATAATACTTAAAAAAGAACTAGGGGAAATTGTAGCATTTCCTTTTCTTGGGATACAAAACTCTAGGATTCTATGTTAAAAATCATAGTCTGGATTTTCAGTCCTTAGGAGAAGGTAGTGGAACAGATCTGTTGTTTGATTGTGTACTTATTGATTTGACAGCTTGAAACTATGTCAGGTGTACAAAAGGGCACTGTAGAAAGTAACAGATTTAACAAATTTACTTATCAATGCATTACTATAGCTTTGGTGCTTCAATATTGAGATGGCCATGTTATGTGCATATGCTGCTTGCACTGTAATCCTGTATGTATCTGTTCGTTATCTTGTAACTGAGGAGGCATATAATTAGATCTTAGATATTTTTGTTCTTTTCTTTTTATTTCTTGGAGGTAGTATACACAAATTGGGTTCACATATTGTTCAGAATTCAAGTTTTCTTTATGATTTATTTTCTGGCTAAAAGTTTTGTTTCCTGGACTCAAAATTTTTTTTTTTGGGGCCTTGGGAACATCTTGGAGTTAGATGAGCTTATTAGATCAAGTCCTGGGACCTGCACTATCTAGCCTTTAGTACTTTTTATACCTTTGCCACTGAAAACTAGCTTGTGTTCTTCTGGTTCTCTATTTGATCATTCAGATTTGGATCATACTTCTTCCCTTTATAGAGTTCATCTCTTCGTTAGCTTTAAATGGTCAAAAATGGGAAATGGTTAACCTTGGCATTTACATTGTTAGGAACCAGATAACCAAGTCATTAATTGTGGAGCAAAATGATCAAGGCCATCTCAGCAAAGTCCCGACTCTGGGCAGGGACATTTACTTTCTTTTGTGACTTCAACTTTTGGGGATAATCCCATTTAACAGAGACTGCATCTAATTCTTTCATGAATGTAGAGAGCATATTGGTGGTGGGCCTTATTTTCTATCAGGAGAAACTGATAAGCAGATTTTCAGTAGCGCAATCCCCTTTGTAGTTTTATCCCTCTAGAACCAGGTCAATATTCTTTTCTGGACATATTGTCTCTGAGTTTCCACAAGAAAGCATGAGTATCTAGGGTTTTAAATTATTTCTAGTAATACTTCAGTGTTTTTTATTTTTAAGTTTTGAGCAGAGTTGAATGGAAAAATAGGATGCATGTAGCTGACCCCATTTAATTGCGATGAGGCTTAGTTGAGTTGTAGAACTCCAGTGCTCTTCTTTGCTTCTATTTTTCTGCTTGAGCTACTGGCATTGTTTTTCCTGTTTCTTCACTGAAGACGTGGGAAATGAGAGGAACTGTTATAAGCTTCAAATGCTTCTGGATTTGAAAATTACCAGAACCATAGTATTAACTTTATGTTGTACCTTGTGTGTGTGTTAATTTGTTGATGCTCAGAGTTGTTTATGCATCTTCTTGATGTCAACATTGAAGATTATCTTGATTTTGAAAGTTTTGGCCCTGACATTATTATTCTAAATGAAATTGATTAATAGGTCTTCTGTAACATATTACCATCATTCATATTCAGTCAGTCAATTCTACAGTGGTCATGTTATTTTGGAATTTGATTGTCACTTGCAGGCAAAGCCATATTTGCAAGCAGGTGCCTATGAGATCGTGGATGAATGCTTGAAGGGAACTTTTGCTCTAGAGAGCATGGAAAAGGTAGCTTCTGTAGCTTCAAGGTCTGTGGAGAGAGATGCATCAAAAAGGCCAACAATGGCTGAGGTGTTGGCAGAACTAAAAGAAGCCTACAGTATTCAGCTCTCACACCTTGCATCTAGGGAACATATAAATTGATTTCTAGTCTCACTTTATTTAGGGATTCAGATATATGTCCTAAACTTTATATGTTACTTTATTTAGGGAGAATGAAGAAATAGAAGGCCTGTTTCTAGCATAAATAGGCAGAGTTTCCTCAGGAAGTGATGTAAACACAAAAATGTAGATCAAAATTATTATTATTTTTTTCAATATTTCCTCTTTAAGTTCATGTAAAGACACTACACTTTCAAATTTACCAGCTAAAATGGTGCATATCTCTGAGTAACCACTCCTGTATAGTTCGCCTGATCGTACCAAATCGCATCTTTCAAATTGCCCAACATCCAAATACATTGGAACCCATGATGTGGTTGTGCAAATTAAAGAGGAGCAATAGGTGTTTATTGAGATTGAAATGAATCTAAGTGGTTACTTAAGTTAGACCTGAATCAGAAATGTAGGATCAGGGTTTCTGTTCAAAATATAATCATGAGTAGGACAATATTATTTGATTGTAAACTAATCCACAAAAGAACCTTAAGAGGTTGCAGAGTGACACTAATTTTTGTAAGAACCTGTGGGTTTGCAGCTCTACCATAGTTATAGAGCAAAAAGAGGAGGAAACTATGGAAATTGCAGGTTAGGTAGGACCAAATTTTAGTAGTAGATAGGCCCCATCTCCTGCTTTTCTGCTAACTTTTCATGGGCTGTCCAGGATCCAAACCCACCTGATTATAAATGGGATAGCCTCAGGCATGTGGTCCATATCTATCCCTGTCCATTAATGATTTGGGTAGTTTGGATTGGGCTTAATTGTTACAAGAATAAAAAATAGGCAAGAGATCACTTCCTAATCGTGTGGTCCCTGCACCAGTGTGGGGGTCATTGAGAGCGCATGCAGTGGCATCAACATGAATGAATTTTTTTATTTCACAGGGGTGGAGTGGTAATTTTGTGCGCTCCTGCATCTGGGCACAGGTTCCACGCGACCAGCCGGCATTCTTTTTCCCAAAAAAAGTATTTGGGTTCAAGGCCACAGTTGATGTAAATCAGCTCAACAGAGATTGAAAAGAGTTGTCTCTCACTACCCATTTCCTGCAATAGGAGCAAAAGAGTGTGTTAATTTGTGATTGAGCTGCTTTAAATATTAAGCTAAATATTAGCTGTTAATCAGGCTGCTAATGTCTGATTTTAATGTAAAAACTGTCTGTGTTGATCATATTGTGACATAAATAAGATTCATGTAACCTAGAGGGGTCTCCTCTAATCTAAGGGTGTCAATTTGAAAACGAAACCGGCCATTTAAAATCAAATCGATCTGAACCGAAACAAGTTCAGTACACTTTTGATTTTAGAAATGAAACAAGTTTGATTTGGTTGTCTCATATAAAAAACGGTCGGTTTTGCATCAAATCGAACCGAATAGGATTTGCACTGGGGAGTGTCACATGTGTACCAGTTTCTAGACTTTTTTTTCCCCATAAAGATAGAGATGTACCAATTCCAGATTGGTCTCCACCAATAACGATACAGATTGACCAATCCAATTGATTCAATACCGATTCCTCAAACCATGCATGCTGGCATGACATGTCCTTGTTTTATGTATTTTCTGTTTTCATATAAAGTAAAGAAGTTGCATTATAATAAAAGATAAACCAAATAAACCAAGCAAGATATACACATGGGACTGTGTGATATCAAAATATGTTTTTTTTTTTTTTTTTTTTTTGGGGGTAACACATCAAAATATGTGTTTGGCCGACATGAATATGGTCCCAACAAGATAATAATAGGGTTTCAGTCAGCATTAAAGGTCAAATAAAAATTGCATGGAGGAGGCTCAGTTCCCTTTATTCTAATTCCACCATGCATTGTCTATTTCCTCAATTTTGTTGTCCCCAATTCTTCCGAGTTCCATGTACCTGTGGTTAAGGGTGTCAAACCCTAGTTCAATCCGATGAAATAAGGCCGAACTGGCCTGAACTAGATCGAATCAAAACTGAAATGAAGCTTATTGGATCAGTTTTAGATTGGGTTTTTAAAGACATTGTACTGTCTTTAAAATCGGATCAAAACAGAACCCAAATCGATATAACCTGATAAGAAACTGATGCTAGTCCAAAAAAACATGGTTTTTCTCATACTTATGAATATATGTACATATTAAACTGAACCGAAGCCAATACTAATCTGATAACACAATGATTAGAGAAACTGATAAGAAACTGAACCCAACCCAGACCAAAACATGTGCAACCTTATTGAATTGATTTTGAACTCACCTAGTCTCACACAGAAACCAGTGAAACCAAACCGAACCGGCCCAAACCAACTGATTGATACCCCCTACTAGTGGTCCATCAAGAATAAATAAATAAATACATTAAAATAAAGAACATTGTATTTGAACCCTAAAAAACTCTTTTTTCATACTAATCATTTATTTAACTTTGATACTTCCTATTGGGGCAAATTATCACCTAAAGAGGGTGATAACATATGATGTTTCTCTTGGGCAGGTTCTAAGGGGACTGTCCCCATGTGGTATACCTGTACTGTGTGCTGTTTATTGTAGACATGGTGGGTGCATGCATCTTTCTATATATATATATCAACAGAATGGTTTGCTTTTATCAGAAAAAAAAGACCATGATTTGCTACTTACCAAACAAAGACATAAAGGACTCTCAATAAGTCATTAGCAGCATATGGTAAGCTCACAAATATAGATTGCTTTCTCCAAATGGTGTTTAAAGGAATGAAGCCATGGGTGCCCAAATAAGACCACTTGCTCATCTTGTTCTTATTAAAACATTTGTCAGGGTTTTAGTTATATTCAATTAAGTTAGGTTCTCTAACAACTTAGTCACCTATATATATATATGAAGATAACTAAAAAAGGGTTTAAAATGAACATTTGAAAGCTTAGAAATGCACCTAAGGCATATGAGTGTGCCCCCTAGGTTGGATTGGTGTCCTATGTTAGACTAGAAACACCAGTGTAACGCCCCAAGAAGACAATATAGTATCAATCCACTTGGGAGATCATTGAGACGTCTCTATCAAGAGACAGCTTAGTACCAGAGGATTTAGGTGATCGATGAAAGATGCAAATTTAGTCCCACATTGATTAGGGATAGAGATCCCGAGCTATTGATAAAGAATATTTTCATTTACTTTGTATGACGCGTTTTAAAACTGTGAGGGTTCGGGAGATTAGTAAGGGAATGCAAACTTAGTCCCACACTGGCTAGGGAGGGAAATCTTGAACTATTGATAAAGAGTAGCCTCCTCCACTTGGTATAACACGTACGTCTTAAAGCTGTGAGGCCCATGGGGTCAAATACACATGCAGGTGAACCTCCATGTGAGAGGTGACCACTTGTCCTTTTTGTTTTCATTAATACCCCTCATTCCCTTGTAAATGGCAAAAATGGGACAAATGATTACCTCCTAACCCTCCTAACCGATCAAAGAAGGTAATGAGTTGTGTCTTTTAACAAGTCAATCATTTGAATAATTTTAATATAAGCCTAATCAAATCACCTAAACTCATAGCAACCACTCCTATCAGGGCCTAATAATATATATTTTGATGTCATCAACAATTTAAGTATAATAGTAATCAAAACAACAATAATTCACACAAACCATGCATAAATATGGCATTTATCACATACTTTATTATCACCATATTTAAACAGAAAAATATTTCATTCAATTGCATTACAAGTTTTTATATTCAAAGATTTTTTTTTCAATTTTTTTTATTTTTATTGTGTAACAACCATAATAATCAAATAAAGAACTCACATGCAGAGAATAACTTGACTTAAAAGGACCAAGTCACTGGTTACATTGTATTATAAACACATTTGGGAACCAATAGACAGAAAAACATGTGGTTCACCATTCCTCATGAACACATTTAGGAACCAATGGAAACAAGAAAATGAAGACACTCTGCCTCTTCACTTCCTTAAATAGATCCAAACATAGCCTAAGTAAATTTTGGACCTAAGAACCAGGGTTAACAATGACATTTATTATTCCAATAGTTTAATCATAGCCTCAAATCAACATGATAAAGTGATTTTCCTTTTGCCCATTGGTAGAAAACTTTCTCCCTTCAAGAATTCATGAAAACAGAAAAATGAAGAAACTATGCCTCATTACCATTTCAATGACTAGAGCACTTTTGTCTCAAAACCTTTCAAATTGACTTGTCCCAATATAAAAGAAAAAAAAGAAAAGATTGCTACACTGTTATTGTGCAGATATCTTTATACCATTCTCACTTAATAACAGTGGGACCTAGACTAACATTTATCTATCCTATTCCTGTTCATGTGAGCCCCATGTGGTTGATCTTAATTTCCAATCCTTCATCGGTTGTAGTGTACAGATTCCTTCTCACATTGTTTTTGTAAGAAATCTTCTCTCAAAAACAATATACTAATGGAGAGGGTTCAATATGGGTACCATCCAAGGCCATAAGTGGAAGGAGGTGGGATTTTCATCTTTCATGGGATAGGGTATCATTTCAAGCCCTTTTATGTTCACTTTGCTTTTTATAGTTCTTTTCCCCTACAACTAATAATTATATGAGAAAAAAAGAATACTACCTAATCCCGGGGGCCTACGCCCAGGAGCACTCGAAAATAACACCTTATCTTCGTGAAATAAAAGAATCTCATCTATGTTGATGTCTTTGTACGAATTTTCATTGGCCCTGTACTGTTACCTGCTGGTACAAGCACCACAGGACCAGAGAGTGATATCTTGCCCTTGCCCTAAGTATATAAATGGTGGGGTCCTCACAAGCCGCCGTAGACCTCACACTACCATCTTTTGGACTGTCTTGTCACCCTTTGTCAACCCAACTTAAAATCACACCATCAACTCATTAACAAAGGAAATAGCATTAACGAAGGTTATGAAGTGGTAAATGGAGATGGAGGTGATTTGAACAGTCAACCTATCAGTGTTCAGTGTTCACTTTACTGTGAATTGGGGATTTAGGTGCTATTGGTGGCAGATTAGCTCTTCAGAGTTCAGAGTCTTCAGACTTGAGTCACTTGACTCCCTCCCAAGAATATAACAAGAGAAAAGAAAAAATTGCCATCCTTTCTCTTGTAACTTTTCCTGCAAGAACCCAACACATCTATCTCTTTCTCTCTTTCCATGCATGCCTTCTCCTTTCCCCTTTTTGGATTATTAAAGCTTTTGACAGCATTGATTGCTTTCTGGGTTTGAAGATTTTCTGGGCTTCTAGCCCTGGAACCCTGGTGGGTCTGTGGGTGGAATATTTTTTTTTTTGTTTTCCTTTTCTTTCCGGCTTTTTATTTCAAAAAAAAAAAGTTATTGTTTGTTGGGTTCTTTTTTTCTGATCTTTTTTGTGGGTTTTCAGGAAAATGTACTCTGGGATACATTCGCTCGACGGTGTTGTCGGTCATGAAAGTTTACAGGGATCTCTTGAAGGCACTAATCTTCCTGGTGATGCTTGTTTAGTCCTCACTTCCGATCCGAAGCCTCGGTTGCGATGGACTGTTGAGCTCCATGAGAGATTCGTTGATGCTGTTACGCAGTTGGGTGGACCTGACAGTGAGTATTGTTCATTTTAACTGCTTCTCCTTTCTTTCCCCTTTCATTTCATTTTTCTACTGTAAAATTGCCTGAGCTTTTGCTACACTTTTTTCGGTTCTTTTTGTTCATCAATTTGTTGCTGCTTTTCATATTGTACTACTTCAGTTAGTTTTCTTAATATTTCGTGTGAAAATTTTAGGGTTATGCCAATAGTGGGTATCACCCGCTCACATCTCCCTTTCTACTGCCGGGATGATCAAGTTTTACGGTTAATGTGCCGAATTTTATTGACCAAGTAAAATGCTTTTTTTTTATTAATGGTATTTGGTGAAGAAGGTTCACTTCCCATTTAGTTGGGATCAGGCTGAGTTGTTGTTGTTGTTTGGTGAAGGAGGTTCACTATTGTTATTATTTTTCTTTTTGAAATTACACGCATTAGCCTGATTAGCATTGTTACTTTGCTGTAATGGAACCACTTATTTGGATACTTATGGGGGTTGGGGTTGGGGTTGGGGTTGGGGGGGGGGGGGAGGGATATTGCATAGCGCCAGTGTGGACTCAAACAAGTGTTGAAATTTCAAGAATTTGGTGTTTTTCCCCTTCTACTGCTGCTCGTCCATGGGTTAATCTTCCCATCCTCTGATTGTATCTTAATTTTTTACTAATGCAAATTTATAATGGGTCCATTGAGGAATTATATACGTGCTTGTGGAGGTTCTGGTACTGTGTTTTGAAATGCTGGAGGCTGGAGTACACCGTGGAGAAATTACTGAAAAGACGAATGCTTTTGAGGGACTAGTCAGTTGGCCTGCAGAGGAATAGAATGATCACTTCCTCTGTGGCTTGTCTTAGGAGAGAGTTATAGTTTGACGTACAATTTGGCATGAATATGCTTATGGTTAAAGGCAGTGTCAACTTACAGAGATAATAAACTATGCCTCACTGTTATTTATGGCCCTCTTCACTCCTGTACACTTTAGTCCTGGACTGATTCCTCATACTCAATTCCATTGATATGTTGTTTAACCTGCTCGTAAGAAACTGATGTATTTTTTATTTACAGAAGAGTGTCAGTTAAACCAAATGTTAATCCTGCTAGGCACTTGTGAAGCAAGTGGATTTTTTCCTCCTTGATTTGGAAGCTCATTAGGGATGGCCTCTTGATATGTTTGGTGGGTAATTTGAAATTATGGAGATGATTTTTATGCAAAGAGGATGAGGGTGAGCCTTGGCGCAACAGTAAGGTTGCTCCATTGTGACCTAGTGGTTGCAAGTTTGAGTCGGGAAACAGCCTATCCGCAAAACGGGGGTAAGGCTGCATAAAGTAAGGCTGTATACATTATGACCCTCCCTAGACCCGTAGTTTTTTTTTTATGCAAAGAGAATATAACAAACATCAAGTTGTAAAGGTCTTTTGAAGTGTAACCTATTGCCATCCATTGGGAAATTGAGAAGGGGGGAAGCTGGCATGTGGAGCAGTTATTGTTGTCAACTATCTTCTATTTTATTCTTCTTCATATAAAGAATTCGGTGTACTTAGCCTTGCATATCCTCGATGTCATTGTTCTAATGCTTGGGTGGATCAATATAAAATGTATTCTGGCCTATTGTAACTTTTGTTGCATCCTTTAGCATGTGGGTTCTGAGTGTAACAGTCTGTGGACCTCTTCCATAATTCCATTACAATTCTATTATGAACCGTTAAGTGGCTAGATTTTATGTGCATGGGAAACTATTACATGTAGAGTGAACCATTCAAATACATCTTTGAATGATATCCAACATAATATCGGTACATTCTGTATTCTTTGGATAATTTTCATTGGTGTGTGCAGGATTATAGCTTTCAACATTTATAAGCAGTCATCTAGTTACGATGACTCCTTACCAAAAAAAAATCTAGTTACGATGACTCATGACTACTAAAACTTTGTGGATCTAGCAGTGTTGGAAGTGTGCTCGTACACAATGTCTCACAAATCTCACATTTCACATTCAAGTGTCAATCGTGATACAATATGGTGGAGAATCTTAGGAATGTGATTTATTGTTGGCTGACATTTTACATTAAATTTATGTGGATGTCAGTTATTTATGGAAATTGATGGAGCTCATTTTGTTCTTTCTCCTTATGCCCTTTTTTGTGTTTTTTTGGTTGAATTCTCTGTTGGCCTTGAAATTGGTTTTTGTTCGACTTTGCTCCCTCCTGAGGGAGAAAAAACGAAGACCATAGTAGTGTCTTTTGGTGTAATTAACAGACACAAAGATCATAGATGTGTAAGGGTGTAATAAACCTTTGTCCTTCAAAATTTTATAAATGGTCTCTCATCAATTTTATTTTATTTTCAATAATTACTATTAAATTATTCTTTTTTAAAGTTACATTGGCAATTAAATTTAAACTATGAATATGGAAACTATTTCATACTAGATCTTTATTGTCCTTGTGTTTAAATCTTTTAATTGAAATTTCATTAAGTACCATTTTTAGTTTAAATGTCTTTAGAATAAAGGATCCCTTGGTGCCTGATGATTTCCATCATCAATGCATATTTCTGCCAGGTAGCAGTGTCTGTTGGTGTTTCTGAGCATTGGGTAGATAATGTAAGGTTGGGTCATGAATATTTTAGCCCCAAGCAGGATCTCAGGTATAGTCAATTCAGATTAACATTGCAGCAATCACACCAATCGATGGGAGATTACAGCAGCAGAAAATACACAATTGAATGTACTCAGTCTTGCAGTAGATCAAGCACACAGAGATTGATTGGAAAATAAAAGAAAATAGAAGGTAGAAGATGGATAGATAGAAGAAGGGGGCAAGGATCAAGAACTCGGGTTTCAACCAGGTTTCGACCTAGCTGAAACTGAGATTTGGTCGAAACTAGTCGAAACCAGGTCAAAACCGGGTATTTTTTCCCAGCCATCTTGAAACCTTGGTTTCGGTGCCCAAAAATGTTTTTTTAGGTCTGATTTTTTGCATATAGCCTATTTTTGACATTTTAAACACAATCCATGGATTATTTTCACCAAAAAATCACTCAAAATCGTACTTGTGGTTATTGACCAAAGTTTACTAATGTACGCGTTGATATAGACACTAAACTCGTATTATAGATACTTAGTTCACATGAATTTAAAGTACAAGAACCCTGAATGATACATATCATCCAAATACAACATTAAGCTGCTCCTTTCTCAATGCCATGCGGAGTTTCTTGGTGGGTCTAATCCACGAGCAACATACCACTGAAGATTGCGAAGCCGTTCCTCTAAACGCACAACATACGTATCCCATGACATGTTATGGGACCAATTGTTCTCATAGTCCATTCCAGCCCATTGATAAGCCCCATCATCAACTGGTCTAAGATATCCCAATCTAGGGAAGGGCTCATCGAGAGTGTAAGAAGGTGAAACCGGCACACATGGCTGGGATGGATACCCGAAGATACTGTCAGCAAGAGATAACCCAGCACCTAACCCATCCCCATATCCATATGTAGCAGCAGATGTATCATGACCACTCCCATATCCAAATGAACCAGTGCTCTCAAAATTACTTTTACCTTTGAGAAGATCGGTTCACAATTGTGTAGAATCAACTTGTAGATGCACCAAATGCCGCCAATATGCGAAGAAATCAAGCTTTGGAAACTAAAATAGACTCAAAACAAAGTCCTAATCTAGCCCAACTAAATACTTAAAAGAAAAACTACTAAAGTCACTTAAATTGAACCACTACTTGAACCGGTTCAATTTAAGAATAAAAACGCCAAAATAAAAGTAAGTATGGAACTAAAACATCTAATCCCGTATGCAGCCCTATTACCCATACTTTAGGTCCATAAAAGTGACCAATTACATTGAAAACCCATGGGATCAAAGGCCCAACATGTATAGAATCCAACCCTAGACTTATTCCTAATAAAACAAGCTTATTTTGGTGATGAATCTTCATCAACTCTCACCAGCTTGAAAAAATTCGTCCTCGAATTTTGCAGTGATGAGAGGGAAACATCTGAATAACAACTTTGACCATTCCCTAACAAAACTATGGTGATGCGAGAACATTAGGAATTAAGTCTAAAAGGCATGGAGCTTTCTCTTTAGAGAACCATGGTGGCATAACAAACTCTTTGTGCTGGACCTTTGAATCAATGTCAATTGTGAATGTCGTATTCATAGAGTCCTCAACGTTGGTAACCTTCTCATTGAAGACTTGAGGCACAAGCTCCATCTCTTCAAGAACATCTTGAATGTCAATGATTTCTTGTGGAGTATTCTTGACCACCACTTGACCTTCCATTGTTTCAGTTTGGTCTACTTTGATCTCTTCAACCTAGGCCTCTTCAGTAGAATCTTCCACATGTTTACCTTTTGTCTTTGAAGCTTCAAGCACCGTCTCTTCTTTATTATCACACTTCATTGTGATAACTTCAGCTTCAAGCTCCTTTTCCTTGAATGTTTCCTTCGTTTTTTCCTTTGATGGTGCAAAGTTGAGTTGAGTCTGTGTTCTAACATTAGTGATGCTTGACTTCCAACAATCCTCAATTTGTGAACCGAATTGCATTGATGGTTGCTTCAAGTTGTCTTCAATTCTGAAAGCCTTTTGGTAGTTACCTAGTCGAAGGGCAAGTCTACTTGGGATATGCTTTGGTAGGTACTTGTTCTTTAACTCGTGCTTCATCTCTTCCCAACTCCTAGTTTCACACGTTCTAACTTTAAGCCTCTCTTTATGGAATGTCCACCATTCACTAGCACGACCTGTCAATCACATGCAAACAAAGTGAAGCTTCCTTGCCTCAGTCATTCTGTACCAGTCAAAATATTCATCTAGAGAATCTAGCCAATCAAGGAATAGGTATGGGTCTGCCTGTCCATCAAAGTATGGAACTTTGGGCTTCACCTTCTTTGTAGTAATATCAATGCACCGATGAGGAGTACCAGTTTCAGCATTGAAATAACATCTCACATGTTCTTTGAATGTAGGCTGGACCATAGGAGTTCTAGGGCGTTCCCTTTCTTCTTTGTGCCTTTGGTTGGTGCGATGAACTTGAGGCTGTATTTGATATCTGTCTTCTTCCAGTGGTAGATTACTATCCCGTATTGGAGTAACTGGACGACCCTCAAGTTGTTTTAATCTCTCACTAATAGTTCTTTGTTCAGCTGCTGACTGCTGAAACATTTCAATAACCTTTGCCATAGGATTGGGTGGGGCTGGTAGTGCTATTGATTCACTCTTTGCCATGCTCTGATACCACTTAATGTAGTCCTAGGTTTGAATAGTCAAACTAGGAATCAAACCAGAATCTTTTATCGAAAGGTGAATCAGTTTTAGGCTAAAACCAGAAGAACAATGGGGTGAGAAATTGTATGAGCAAACCAAGAGAACAATGAGAAACAAACCATATGAGAAAACCAAGAGAACAATGGGAACCCAAATATATTTGATGCAAAAGCCAAGTTGTTTGGCAAGAAATAAGGGAACTCATGAGAGAAGGGCTGGTTCACTTCACCAATTGGTGGACCAACCCAATGGGCCATAGGGCCAACCAACTTTAAGTTGGGCCAGCCCAATAGGGCTGGGAGTTACTGGGTCTCTCAAACCCAGAATCATGGGGGCATAATTGTCAAGTTATTGACAAAATTTTGTAACTTCAAGTGTGGGCCGATATTCACTTATAGTGGTCTCCGCTTGAAGGAGTGAAGTACCTATTATGTTTCTAATTTAGTTCAGTCAAGTAATTGGAGTAGTTTCTAATTTTCTGTTGAAATTATTAAGTTAAATTTCAATTTTTCTTTTACTTGAGGAGCAAGTCCTGCCCTCTATTTATTGTAAGGTTGTTTTAGCCACTCCCTACGATTTTACCAAGTTGTATGAGATTCTGCTTGCTGCAATTATGAGTGTTTCTCAAGTTGTGTGTGGCTTGAAGGGCTGAAGGAGCTTGGCTAGGAGAGCCAAATCCATCTATCCCAACCCCTCCACTACCACCTTCATTCTCTTTCTTCTCCATCGAGCCAAGGCGGCTGTGTGATCATTCCTCTGCCCAGAAAGCCATCTGAGTGTTGTTGCTGTTGTTCCAGGCTGCTTCTGCTATTGCTGGAGATCATCACTCAAGGCTAGAGTCATCCTTCTTCATTGTGGTTGTGCTGTTGAGAATACCACCAACTGGAGCTGCTCCTGTACCCCTGCTAATGTAGTCCTAGATTGGTAGGAGACCAACTAGGAGCCAGTACACCAGGATCTGATATGAACTGGTAATCCGATTGGGGCAAAATATGAATTTAGGTCAAACTTAGGGTTAAGGTTTGGTTAGGGTTAGGGTTTGAGGTATTGGTTATGCTAGGCAGGTGTAGGGGAGTCTATCAGTGAAGGTCTTGAGATATTTTGATGAGTAGAAGTGTGTAAACTTGAATAGGCTGCAAGTTAGGGTTAGGGTTTTGGGTTTTGGAAAAGAGGAAAAGATGGATTTCTAGGTTTGGCTGGACAGAAGTTAACCAAACTTGAATGGTTTTCTATGAGGGTATGAGAGATAATCGGTTAGATTTGTAAACTGTTTTGACGGTTGGTTTGGGCTGGACAAAAATTAGGGTTTATGGGGTTTAATAAAAGTGGGGTTTTCTAGGGTTTGAGTGGGAGGATGGGGCTAATCTTTGGATCGAGTTTCCCGATATGTCAGGGGAGTAATCGATCCAAATATCACAGGTTTTGGCAGGCTGGTTAGGTCTGTGGAGATTTTAGTAGAAAAGAGAGAAAGTTAGGGTTTGGGGCTGTACAGGATTAGATATAGAATTGGGGGATGGGTAATGTTTCAGACGTACTTGTAATAGCAGAATGTAATTGGCACCAGCTTGTTGATGGAGGAACTTGAATAAAAATTGAATTTTGGATAGAAACTTGAAAGTAGAACTTGAGAGGAACCACTCGGGCTTCACACCGCAGAGTGTCGATTGGATCAAACTCCAATCCCAACAACAAGCCACCCAGGCTTCACACCGCAAGGTGTAGATTGGATCACACTTTAATCCTACCAGCTTTGATCATACACAAAGCAGATCTTCGAGGCCCGAAAGTTGTTTTTTTTCCCTTGATTCTTTTTGTGCTGCCTATTTTTTATATTTTGAACCCAATCCATGCATTAGTTTCACATAGAAAACACTCCAGATAATATTTGTGGTTTTGACACAAGTTTGATAGTGTATATTGTTTTTGGACATGGTATCGAATAATGTTTGATTGGAACATAACTCCTTCAATATAAATTAGATTTAAGCAATCTTGTATTTGTTTGAAAGCTCAACAAAGCTATCCAACGAATCCAAATTTTCTTAAATCTTATTTATATTGAAAAGTCAAACTTAATTTGGTGTGCGAGAATGCTGTTTAAAATCACTTTGAATGGAAATAAGTTTTTTGACATCAAAACAAATGAATATTTTACGGCTCTTTTGGTTTTTACCAATGTTTTATCATATTAAGATTTATGGAATTATTAGATTTGAAAAAAACTCCACCATTTAAAGGTTGAAACTTGAAAATTGCACCTGCCTCCGAAAATCCAGTTTTTGTTCTTGAATTGGGGGGTTGACTTTTTATCTGTTTAGAATTCAATTTTAAACTATTTTTATAGGATTCAAATAGGGGGTATTTGCTTATTTATGATTAATATCTTAAGTAAATGAATATTTGGCATAAATAAGTGTTTATCCTGGTGTTGAGCCAGGTTTCCTTAAGTTTCGATGGAGGATAAGTGAATTTATATAGGTGTTTTTAGGTCAAAACTTGCGAAATTGCCGAAATATGGCCGAAACCATGCAAAACCAGGTCGAAAATAAAGTCGACCCACATCTCGTCTCAGTAGGCTGCGAAACCGAGACAACTTTAGTTCTTCCATGGAAATTTGTAATAGTGGTTGCAGGAGCAGCACCAAAATGCATGCTCTTATACAAGATTTAAGAGAGTTGAATTGAACAACATGCAACTTGACTATTGATAAATACTGAAGAAAAAAGAAGAAGAAGAAGAAGAAGAGAAGCCGAGAGAGAGGAGGAGGTGAGATTCAGCAGAACTGGGAGAGTTCCACGATATGTGTAACTCTCCTCTCAATCTTCATTATATCAATCACTTAAAGGGTAAAATAGTAAACACCTAAATAAAATAAAAGAAACACCCTACCAACATATTAGACTAAAATACCCTTCTCATTATGATCTCGATATTAGCTCTCTGCGCTAATACCTAGATCACGATAACACTCCCTCTCAAGCTGGAGCATAGATGTCAATCATGCCCAGCTTGTTACAAATATAATCCACTCTTGTACTTCCCAATGACTTTGTGAACACGTCTGCGAGTTGTTCTCCTGTACGGACATGGCCAGGAGAAATCAAACCTTGTTGTAACTTTTCTCGAATGAAATGACAGTCAACTTTAATGTGTTTCGTCCTCTCATGAAACACCGGATTTGAAGCAATATGGACAGCAACTTGATTATCACACCACAGTTTCATTGGAGCACCATCAACAAAGCCAAGTTCAGTCATTAATTGCTTTACCCACATCAACTCACAGGTAACATGTGCCATAGCCCTGTATTCTGACTCTACACTGGAGCGGGCAACAACTGTCTGTTTCTTACTCTTCCAGAACACCAAATTTCCACCAACGAAGACACAGTAACTTGTAGTAGATCGTCTATCAACTGGAGATCCTGCCCAGTCAGCATCTGAAAAACCTACTATTCGCCCATGACCATGATCACTGTAGAGAAGACCACGTCCAGGAGCCTTTTTAAGATAGCGTAAAATATGCACAACAGCCTCCCAATGAGTTATCCGAGGAGCAGACAGAAACTGACTCACCACACTAACTGGAAAAGCTATATCAGGCCTAGTCACTGTGAGATAATTCAATTTACCAACAAGCCTCCGATACTTTTCTGGATCACCTAAAATCTCACCATCCTCTGCAACAAGTTTTAAGTTAGGATCCATAGGAGTATCTAGAGGCTTAGAACCTAGCATTCCTGTCTTTGACAAAAGATCAAGAACATATTTCCGTTGTGAGAGCGAGATCCCTTTCTTTGATTGAGCAACTTCCACACCCAAAAAATATTTCAGCTTTCCCAAGTCCTTGGTCTGAAATTTCTGCTGCAGGTGTGCCTTCAAACCATCAATTCCAGAAACATCATGTCCTGTGATGACTATATCATCAACATAAACCACAAGAAACAGTTTTCCACCTCCAGAACAGTGGAAAAATACAGAATGATCACTATCACACCGTGTCAGCCCAAACTCTAACACAACTTCAGTAAACCTGCCGAACCAAGCTCTAGGGGACTATTTCAGCCCATAGAGAGATTTCTTCAATTTACACACCAAGCCAGACTCCCCCTGAGCAACAAACCCAGGAGGTTGCTCCATATAAACCTCTTCATGCAAATCACCATGCAAGAATGCATTCTTGACATCAAGCTGATATAAGGGCCAATGATAAGTAGCAGCAAGAGATATCAAAATACGAATAGAAGTCAGCTTTGCCACGGGTGAAAAGGTATCCAAGTAATCCACACCATATACTTGGGCATACCCCTTAGCAACCAGACGGGCTTTCAAGCGAGCTAAGGACCCATCAGGATTCACCTTCACCGCATACACCAAGCGACAACCAATAGCAGTCTTCCCCGAAGGTAAGGGAACAAGATCCCAAGTCTGATTTTCTTCCAATGCCGATAATTCCTCACCTATAGCAGCCCCCCAACCAGGACTAGACAATGCCTCTGCGATAGACTTAGGAACAGGATGATGCTCAAGAGTATGTAAACAAGAATGAAAGGTGGAAGACAAACTATCATAAGAAACAAAGTTAGAAATGGGGTGTTGGTTACAAGCCCTAACCCCTTTACGACGAGCAATAGGAATATCAAGATCAGAAGAAGGGTCCAAAGGAGGAGGATCATTACCTATCACAAGATCTGCCGGCAAAGTAGGAGATGGCGTAGAAGTCGATGTAGCAGGGGTCGAAGGACATACTTTCCATTGGTGATGTTGATACACACTAGGTTGAGGTGCCGGTAATGAGGCAGCCTGCGGAGCATGGTGAACAGTAGACCGAACAACAGTAACAGGAATATCATCATCCAAGTCAGACACAGTACTAGAAGAATGAACGAACGGTGTAGACTCAAAGAAAGATACATCAGCGGTAACAAAATATTTTTGCAAGTCAAAAGAATAACAACAATAACCCTTTTGAATGCGAGAATAACCAACAAACATGCACTTGAGAGCCTTGGGATCCAACTTGGAAACTCCTGGACGATGATCACAAATAAAGCAAACACTACCAAACACACGTGGTGGCAAAACAAACAGTGGCTCAGAAGGAAACAACAAAGAAAAAGGAATACCACCACGTAAAACCGAAGAAGGCATACGATTAATGAGATAACACAATGTTAAAACAGCATCTTCCCAAAAGGATTTAAGCACTTTCATCTCAAACAAGAGACAATGAGTAACTTCCATCAAATATCTATTTTTCCTCTCAGCCACACCATTTTGCTGAGGGGTGTAGGCACAAGAGGACTGATGAATAATACCACGTTGAGTCATAAAATCAGCAAAAGGAGCAGAGAAATATTCCTTAGCATTATCACTACGAAGAACACGCAAAGAGTGTGAAAACTAATTATTCACTTCATTCACAAATGCACAGAATATAGAAAATAACTCAGAACGATTTTTCATTAAATAGATCCAGGTAAACCTGGAATAATCATCAACAAAAGTTACAAAGTAACGAAAACCCAAAGTGGAAACGACAGGACATGGACCCGAAACATCCGAATGAACTAAAGACAGTGGTTGGTCAGACTGTTTATTGACTCTAGGTGGATAACTCGCACGGTGGAGTTTCCCAAACTGACACGACTCACAATTAAAACTAGAAATAGACCAAAACGACCATCAAGAAGCTTCAAACTCTCCAACGAAGGATGACCCAAACGACAATGAATCTGGTGGGGTGACGCCACACCGGTACACGCCATAGATGAAGTGTCCTCAAGTATGTAAAGTCCCCCTGATGCACAACCTCTACCAATCATCATCTTCGACGAAAGATCCTGAAATACACAAGAGTCAGAAGAAAATGTTACAGAACAGTTATGGGATTTAATAAACTGACTAACAGAGAAAAGGTTAAAAGGAGAATCAGGAACATAAAGAACGGAAGACAAAGAAAAAGAAGGTGTAATATGGACAAGACATTACATCACCTTAGCCAAGGAACCATTAGCTAAAGTGACACTCGAAGAGGATTGCTTAAAGAAGAAAGTATACCTGAAACACCAGTCATGTGCTCGGAGGCCCCTGAATCAATGATCCAGGGACAGAAGAGACAATAAAGGCATGCGAGACATTATCTCGTCCGAACAAAGGTCGCAGCTTGAAGGTCAGGGCTGGTTGAGAAATCTGAAACCGTGTATGACGGGCATATTCATCATCGACATCTTCACGCCTTACCCTCGACTGTGGAGAAACAGGAGAATCACCGAGGATGCAATGAGTTGGCAACCGTTGCTGAGTTGGTTTGTCATGTAGTTTCCAACGTAAACGTTGGATATGTCCTGCGACCACAATGATGACAAGTGCGCACGGAACCACCAGAAACATCAGAGGTATCCTGAGTACCCAAGGTAGGTGCCTTACTAGAAACACCAGCCCCACCACCACGACCACGGCCACCACCACCACCACCACCAGAACTGACATTACCACCACCACCAGCCCCACTGTTGGGCACACGGTTGGATGGAAAAGAAGCCAGGGCTGAAGTATCACTATCAGTAGTGTGTTCCCGAGAGACACGAAGAACCCTGGAAAAGGTTTCAGACAAAGTGGCTACTTTGTCACCACCAAGAATTTGGGAAGGAACAAAGTCAAACTCCTTCCCAAGACCTCCCAAAAAACCCATAATAGCAAGTTGTTCCCGCTGGTTCTGCATCTGTTCCACATTGGCAGTGATAGGAAGTAAGGAATTAAGCTCTTCATACATTCTCTTAAAATCAGCAAAGTACTGGGTCAAAGTACGACCCTTCCTATCAGCTCTGTAGAACTCTTGGGACAAGTCATAAATACGGGACAGATTGTTTTGTCAAGAGTACAAGATATTAAGATACTCCCACAACTCCTTCACTATGTCAATGTGTGTCACTAGGTCCACAATTTGGTGATCCATAGAATTCAGCATCTGTCCCAATATTCGAACATCCACTGTCTCCCACGAAGAGTCATTCTCAGGCTTGGTTTCGAATAGATGTTTATGCTGATCACGGCCAGTTAACACTAGGCGAACAATTTTCTTCCACTGCAAAAAATTGGTAACCCCTTCCAACTTCTTCTTGGTAATACGATTTGAAGAGGAAGAAAAAATTTCTGTTGTGACTGACTTTGAACCCTCAACAGGTTTCGGCTCATCATCCATGATTTACTTGATGAAGTGAAGACAAAAGAGACTGCAAAATACTGAAAACAGGGACAGAAGTCGATCAAGATTGAAGAACCTTGATAGAAATCAATAAGGACAGCAAATAACTCCCTCAGATAAAACTTTGAAAAATCTGAAACCAACAGTAGAGACAGCAATCGATCTTCTCAACAAAATCCTGACAAAATCTTCACTTCATCTAATAACTCCTTCGAATAATCCTTAAACAAAAAAGGGAGAGACCTAGTTCTTAATTCATATCATGAACTAGTCTCTAAACCAATCCAGAAAACAGCATAGGGTGCTGCACCCCTTCAAACAGAAAATAGGTGAAGCCGCAAGTGCTGCAAATCTTCAAAAAAAAAAAAATTTCTTCAATCGAATGCTGTAAAGAAGGAAACCAATGATCCACGAAGTATGTAACAACCCTTACAGCTCTGATACCATGATAAATACTGAAGAAAAAAGAAGAAGAAAATGAAGAAGAAGAAGAAGAAGAGAAGCCGAGAAAGAGGAGGAGGTGAGATGCAGCAGAATTGGGAGAGTTCCACGATATGTGTAACTCCCCTCTCAATCTTCATTATATCAATCACTTAAAGGGTAAAATAGTAAACACCTAAATAAAATAAAAGAAACACCCTAGCAACATATTAGACTGAAATACCCTTCTCATTATGATCTCGGTATTAGCTCTCTGCGCTAATACCCAGATCACGATAACAACTATGGCTGTACTTTTCTAATAGCAGGGAATACTTTTTGTTACTGTTATATAGGTGATGCAATCTGAAAATCCATATTAAGGATCTCAGATGCAAACAGGTCCAATAATCAAATCTGTGATCAGACCTGAGATAAAGGAAGCAACTACATTGTTAAGGGAAGAAATCAGATTGATGGAAGGGGAGGGAAGAGAGATGAGATCGATTTTCTTGGGAGGAAGAAGAGAAGAGAAGAAATCAGGTTTGGGATACCTATCCCATATGCACTGCTCAACAACACCAAAACTCTTAGAAAAAATTCATATTTTTTACTCAAATCATTTCTAATTGATGGGGGATGTATTACATATATATATATAGACCTTCTAAAATTTCCTAATTTGACTCATAAAAGGACTCCTAATCACTCTAATACACTCAATAAAGTAAATAAACTCAAAACAAAATTCTATCTAGTTATTAAGTATCCTAATCTAACTTAAATACTCTATTTAACTACTAATCCCGTGTACTAATATTATCCCCAATTTATAGGCTTATAAATTAGGCTCATTACATTAATAAACCCAAAAATAAGAAGCCTAAGGTCTATAAAACCCAACAATGGGCCAAAAATAAAGTCTTATGAGGCCCAATTGGACAATCTTAACTGCATCAATTCTCCCGGTGTTGAGAAATCTCGACCTCGAGTTTTGTAAAACAAGAGAATCAGCACCACTCGATCAGCATCCACAAACATCGACTTCGATGGAGCAATGATCCAACACAACTCACAATTAACCGTCACGATCTTTTGATGGTCATTACCAAACGGCATCTCTTCGACAGGAATTTGATTGTGAGGTTTCACAACTAAAGTTGGACCATCGATCAATTCTTTAGTTGTAACCTTGATTGGACCGTTCACTTTAGCTGGATCATCACGTTCGTTAGCCACCTTTGTATAGCCTTCTGAAGATTCTATCATGCTTGACACCTTGCCATAGAAGCAGTTATTCTTATTGGCAAGCTCCCAACAACTTGTCTTCAAAGCAAGAAGCCCTGTATGGAGATTACAAAGTTCTGTTTGCAATTTACGGAAACCATCTCTAATTGAAAGGAGTAAATTGTATCGATCAACCTCCTTGATGTCGCCTTAGGTTCGACTCTGATACCAATTGATGCAATCTGAAAATCCAGATTAAGGATCTCAGATGCATGCATTCCCAATAATCAAATCTGTGATCAGATCTGAGATAAAAAGGAAGCTATTACGTTGTTAAGGGAAGAAATAGATTGATGGAAGAGGAGGGAAGAGAGATGAGATCGATCTTCTTGGGAGGAGGAAGAAAGAAGAAGAGAACAGAAGAAATCAGGTTTGGGATACCAATGCCGTATGGACTGCTCAACAGCACCAAAACTCTTTAAAAAAAAATCATATTCTTTATTCAAATCATCTCTAATATATGGGGGTTGTATTACATATATATAGACCCTGTTGTCATGGATTCGAGTCTGGAAACAGCCTCTCTGCAAAAGCAAGGGTAAGGCTGCGTACATTATGACACTCTCCAGACCCCGCAGTGGCGGGAACCTCATGCATTGGGTACGCCCTTTTTTTGTATTACATATATAGACCTTCTAAAATCCCTAATTTGACTCATAAAAGGACTCCTAATCACTCTAATACACTCAATAAAGTAAATAAACTCAAAACATAATTTTATCTAGCTATTAAGTATCTTAATCTAATTCAAACACTCAATTTAACTACTAATCCCGTGTACTTACATTATCCCCACCTTATAAGCTTATAAATTAGGCTCATTACATCAATAAACCCAAAAATAAGAAGCCTAAGGTCTATAGATCCCAACAATGGGTCAAAATAAAGTCTTATGAGGCCCAATTGACCCAATTGGACAATCTTAATTGCATCAATAGGTTATTGAATTATTTTGGCAACATTGTGGAATTCAGACATGAGTTATGGCTGAACGAGTATGGTCCACATCTATCATGTGTTTTGCAAGTCTATTTAACTACTCTCAGTAATTAGATCTACTAAATATCAATACCCGATCCACGTCTTTTTCTCCAGATTATTTGTATTAATCAAGACATCGAAGTTTGGGAAGTAAGAATTCCAGAATTTCAAGGCTTTAGCCATCAATCCGACATGCTTGCAAACTCGTGGGTTAGCCAGCCCTAAAGCCTTGTCCAGAAGTGCTTGATGGGCTTTACTTACTATTTGTAAGTCTAACCTGTTTAAAGACCTCAAGATTAAGCACAGCCTGTACCATGGACCTTTTAGTGTCCAGTTGACTGGCCTATTCCCCCCCCCCCCTCTTTTCTCTTCAAAATTTAGCCATTGCCAGATTGTGTGCTCCTTTAGCCAACCAAAAAACGGGCTTTAGCATTTAATCTTTTCTTCTTTATTGTTTTCTTTTTCAGTGTTGGTAAGCTCTTCCAATATTTTTCTTATAATTCATTTTTGAATTGGCTTGCAGAAGCAACACCAAAGACTATTATGAGAACAATGGGAGTAAAAGGCCTCACCCTTTATCATTTGAAGTCTCATCTACAGGTATCTGTCTGGACATTGACATTGTTTTCATCTACAGCCATTGTCTTCTAAAATTTTGTTTAGTTTTCTTTTAATTTTTGAAGTAGTAAGCCTAAGATGAAGGACATGGATTTGAATTCCTGTATGTTTACAATTTTGGTACATCAACTCTGTTCTCAATTTGCCCTATTTCTGCCCCAATTTTTGGTCATCTACCTTTTTGTCCCACTGTTGCTGGTTTCCAGTTCTAAACTAAATAAATGTTCTCTATAATTCGTATCCAACGTCTTTTATATGCAGAAATATCGGTTGGGGAAGCAATCATGCAAGGAATTCACTGAAAACTCCAAGGATGGTATCCATCTCTTCCTAATGGACAAAAGCTTCTGCACTCATCTATGCTTTCGGATTGCCTGCTTTACGTACTTTTTGATCCTTTTCTTTTGAATTTTGTTGATGATTCTAAGAAATGGGATGACAAATTAGTGTGTGCCTCAACTGGAATGTCCTTGTCAGCTCTATTGTGGTATGCCTTGTGCATGCCTTATTATCAGCTCCAATATACAGAGCTCTTGCTCCTTGGTTTCACTTTAATATGGTTTCCCATCGAGGTCCTGTTGTAGCTTATCCATAGTTTTTATCAAAATGCTTATTCATTTACCATTGCTGTGGGGTTTGCAGCTTCTTGTGCAGCAGAAAGTCAGGTTACTGGTTCATCAACATCTTCGTCCTCGTCAAGAATGATGACTCAAGACTTAAACGAGTATGTTATGATATCTGGGTTTGATGTCTACTACTCAAGTTTGCCTAGTTCTTCCTTCTGACATCATATATTATCTGTTGCTTTCAATTTTACAACAGTGGTTACCAGGTTACTGAGGCACTAAGAGTCCAGATGGAAGTCCAAAGAAGACTGCATGAACAGCTGGAGGTCAGTTTCTCAGCTGCAGTAGTAGCTTTTGCTTCTCCATCTCAGTCAATGAACTCTAGATGATCATACTTAAAACCATTGCTTTGGATTTTCTGATATCAGGTCCAGCGTCATCTCCACCTTCGGATTGAAGCCCAAGGCAAGTACTTGCAATCCATACTAGAGAAAGCCTGCAAAGCTCTCAATGAGCAGACTCTGGCATCAAATGGGGTTGAAACAGTTAGGCAAGAGCTATCTGAACTGGCTGTCAAGGTCTCCAATGATTGTCTAGGCATGGTCCCACTTGACACACTCAAAATACCTTCTCTGTCTGAGATTGCAGCGGCTTTGGAAGAGAAATCTGCTTCAAACAGGCCAAGCAGGATTGGGGACTGCTCTGTTGAAAGCTGCCTGACATCAACTGGGAGCCCAGTATCTCCAATGGCTATTGCCATGAAGAAAAGATCTCGGCCTATCTTAGCCACAGGGGATTCATTGCCCTGGGAGAGTGATTTGCGGCAAGATGTTGAGTGGATGATGACTAGTATTTGATGAAAGACTGGCCTAGCTCCATCAGGAAATGCCATTTTTGTGGTAATTAAGCTGACCTATCAATTTGTAATCGCAACTGTAACACGTGGTCTGTATATTCTCTAATCAGATCCTTGTACTTAAAAAGGGGTTTAGTTGGAATTGAAGTGGCATCCTTTTATGCCTATTAGTAACACAATCAAGAAATTATCTGATCATTGTGATCTGGGCATCATGTTTAGCTCATGCATGATCATGTAGCTGTTTGAATGTATCAGCAATGTGTATTTAGGCAATAGGGGGATGTGAACTTGGTAATATTGAAATTGGAACTCATTGGTTGAACTTGTTGGTTTAAGGGATTTGAATTAAAAATCTTGTTAAGGGAATGATTATCTTAATAGCATATAGCTCAATCCATTAATAGAATTTCTTTTGCCATAGATTTTCATCTAGGCGTCTCTCTGCTTGCAGTATATGTAATATAGCAAAGAGAGGTTATCAATGTAGCTCTCTCCTTGCTTTTACAATCTGTAATGGGTGAAAATTGGGAAACAATATGCAGTCTTTGTTGGGCTCACACCATGAAATTAAATCGCGGTCGAAACTGACCGAAATTCCTAGTTGTCTTGGTTTCAGGCCTGACGAAAACCAGGTCCAAAACCTAGATCCCCATCCTTGGCTCACACCATAGACTAGCAAATGAACAAAGCCTGCTGCATAATTTCTTGGGGCCACCCGCCTGAGGCTCACTAAGGCCCAGAAGATCCCAGTTTGTGTGTGGCGTGGGGGTCATATACGAGCCCAGGGGGGGATTTAGTCGGCCTAAAGTCGGATACCTCTCCTGCCTCCAAAAAAAAGAAGCCCAAGCACGTAGAATCAGTGTCACTGTGCTTCTGTATAAATATTTTTTTCTAGGTTCTCTAAACTATAAGACCAGTAGTTGTGCTTCAAAAGAAGTTTCAATTTCTCAGGGAAAAAGAAAACAAGCATATTTGGCCTATAACACTATTTGATATAAGTCTACTTAAGAGTGGTATTGTGTTTATGACCAATGCTCTCCCTCCTGTATCTATTTCTGAAATTTAGCTGTGCTTGCCTAGTTTATTACTGTAGAAGTAACAGGTATATAAAATAGACAGGCTTGTGGTTTTATGAAGATGCTTATTATCAAAGCCACTTTGGCATCTCTTTTATTTCATACCAACCCATATGCTCTCACCTTTTCTCTTGCCTCTTCATGAGTGTCTCTTTTACTATTCTTCCTTTAGTAAAGGTGGGAGGGGGAAGAGAGGTAGAGGAACAGGTGTTCTGAAGCTTGGGCAACAGTTGGGTCCTCTTTCAGATTAAAAACCATGAAAAAATCACTAGGTAAGTAAGTATATTTTAATTTTATTTTCATTTTTTCCCCATTTATTATAATTGTTGTTTCTCTATTTAGTGAGCAGTCAAGTACTTTCATATCAAAGTTTGAAAAAGAACTACTTTTCTTCTAACAAGTGTTTATCAGAAAACATGGTTTTTATCCACCATCTATTACTATCTATGGAAGCTCAAGCTCCACACACCTTGCATTTCAAAAAAACTAAAACAAAGTTAAATGAAAAAAAAAGTCAATGAAATGGACATTTTTTGTTAGTGAACTGTCCAGCAAGGTTTCTTGCCCATATTTTAGAAAGACTTGAAGTGAATTGTAATTTCTCTTCCATAAATTACAATTTCAATTTACTAGAAGAAATTGCTTCTTTCTCAGAATGAAATCTGTAAACTGTGCTTCTTGAAGCATTCAAGGATGGATGTTCTCTGTGCTTTTTTCCTTTTAAGGATAGGGAACTAGGTATTTAATTATGCACAAAAATAATTCATAACCATACGTGAATGCATTATCATGAATACAATTCTCAACCCCTACCAAAAAGCTAAGTAAAAATTATATTTTGCCATACCAGGTCAAAAACAGTCCTGTTATTCCATTGCTGTGTTCCTGGAGATCGATAATTAGTGGAGTTTGCATTCAATAACTTAAATGGGAGTCATCCTTAATATCTTCATATTCCTCATAAACTTGCACTTTTATTTTTTACACAAACTTTTACAACTAATTCAACCTCCCCTTGCTGAAAATAGTTTTTTTAGCAAACAAGAATTTACACCCTCCCACTGGGAAGAAGGGGGGAAAAAGGCATATTCTTGCTTATTTCATTTGTTTCTTGCTCATCTTCTTTCAGGCACATTGCACATCTGCCCTTCACTAAAGTCTTTCGTTTCCAAAAAAGTTGAAAGCATACTTTGCCATTTCCATTCACCAAACAAGTACAAGAGATTAGATGCAAAACTTGAAAAGAAGGTGGTGGAAGCAATCAAACACAAAGGCGCATCAGGGAAGAATACTTTCAGATCAATTAACAGCATAGTCATGAGGTTTCCTCAATTTAAAGAGGAGCTGAGAAACATCAAGAGTGTGTTTCAGCAGTACGGTGAGTTTTGATTTGTTCATGTTTTGTTTATCCTCTCTACACTCTCGGTAGATATTCTCCGAGGAGTTCTCTCTGACCTATGTGGATATTTTTCATTTTATAGATGAAGATTCAAATGGAATTATTGACCGTGAGGAGCTTAAGAAATGCTTGAGCAAACTGCAACTACAACTGACAGAGAAGGAAATGGAGGATCTACTCCATTCTTGTGACTTTGATGGCATCGAAGGAATGCAATTCAATCAGTTCATTGTCCTCCTTTGTCTTATCTATCTCCTGACGGAGCCTTCAACATCTTCACACACTGTAACCATAATTAGCTCTTTTATAATACTGTTTTTGGCATCTTGTTGGGTTCTTGTTAATTGATTCCCTTCACAAGTTGTGGATTTGTTTTGACACTGAAGATGGGATCACAACAACTTGATGCTACGTTTGATACAATTGTTCAAGCATTCTTGTTTCTTGATAAAAATGGAGATGGAAAGGTGAACAAGAATGACATGGTCAGGGCATTGAATGAGGGTTCTCATCAGGAGAAATCTCCAGGGCACGTCACCAAGACACGTTTCAGTATATTCACACTTCTTCACTTGTTATACAAAATTCCATATATCTTTGATTGTACTTTCTTTCTGTGCTTTTAGCTGTCTTTTGTTTAATGGTTTCTCCTGTAAAATGCAGAGGAAATGGACTGGAACAAGAGTGGAAAGGTCAGTTTTAAAGAGTTCCTTTCTGCAATAACCAATTGGATTGGGGTTGATACCGATGATGACAAGTCTCTGTAAGATGAGGTGTTGTGAAGTAGAGGATGAGCACAGCAGATGTGAAGCAGAAAATGAACCAAACAAACTCTTGTAGGTGAGACTGAGTTGGTGCAGCTTATCCATATGATCTATGTGCCAAATACTATTTGAAATGCTGCCTGTGCATTGAACTCAACTTTCTACAATTTCAAGATCTTGTAAAGTCAAGTCAAGACATTCTACCTATTATGGTTACCATAATAATTATTAGCTAGTCTGCACTCATTGTTGTCCCTCCCTCCCTGTATACAATTTATTCTACTCAGATCACAATATACCCTTGATACGAATGGTAAACAAGATCGAAGAATGAAATGTGAATTAATTGGTAGGTTAAACAAGCAGTATAATTCACAAACAAGCAGATGTGCTGGATTTGGTGATGAACCAATGCATAAACTCCGTAACGAATCATCATCTCCTCATTTCTATTTACATAAACTACTTGAAACAGTACACAAACAACCAAAAAAGGAAGGGGAAAACATGAACATTTCTTTTAATTTTCTGGACCATGGTCCTATCACAACACAGAGAAACCTACGTTATACATCATCGAGACTATCATAAAATAGAACTTATGATCCCTCATCAGATCTATCAGTTCAACAATGTATACCTTCATTGAATACCAATAGCTTGGATTCTCCTGATAGAAGTCAAAGAATAATCATTCCTGCGCAGCCACTCTTCCCTCATCTCCTTCCTTCGTGCTTCTTCCTTGAAGCACCCATCATTACCATCTAGTATGCTGATAATTTGCCTCATACTCGGCCGCAAACTCGGATCTGATCTGGTACATGCAATTCCCAATTTCACAAGCCTAATCAGCTCCCTGTTATCATACTCATCATTCAATCTCCAGTCCACCAGCTCCACCAATGGTCTCCTCTGTATCTCAAAATCACGAACCTTCTTCAACAACAGCACCTCAGGCCACCGGAAATCAACCGCCATCCGGCCAGTCACCACCTCGAGCATAAGCACCCCAAAGCTATAAATATCAGCCAATGTGGTCACCTCACCGGATTCAATGTACTCAGGGGCTATGTATCCGAATATCCCACGAACCGATCTTTCTGGATTAGCTGCAGCTGCCGCATGATGGCCATGGTCATTCCGGGCCAGGAATTCAGCAAGGGCGAAGCAGCCAAGACGTGGGTTCATGTCACCATCAAGAATGATGGCAGAAGAAGTAATATTCCTATGGATGACCTGCTCATCCCACCCCTCATGGAGATAAAAGATTGCAGAAGCGATGGATTTGATAATGTTGTAACGGATTCTCCATGTTAGGACAGAGGGAAAGCTCTTGTCATGGAAGAGGAAATTATTGAGCTGATTACGAGCAGAGTAGTCATAGACGACGAGCATCTCTCCTTGCTCAGTGCACCAGCCTCGGAGCTGCACCAAATTGCGGTGTCGGAGATTCCCAAGGTTCTGTAACTCATTGGAGAAGCGTACCCTTAGTGCAGGGCATTTCTTCATCCCAAGCCGCTTCACCAATACATGTTGACGGTTCTCTAGGTAGCCATGGTAGGCAGTACCAAAGTCCAGCTCTGCAACTCTTCGAGTGTCCGAGAAATCTTTCGTAGCAGCAATGATTTCCTTGAAAGGTATCTCTCGTGGTGTATCAACCGAAGGTATATTGCTCCGACGAGGGCCATTGCTGTTACTCACTCCACTCACTCCGCTCTCCCCACTCTGCTCACTCTCCCCATCCATGGCTGTCATGAATATTGTGTCACCACCAGCAGTTGCATAACCAGATGTTGAACTAGACCATTGAGAAGCATTTGTTGTTGTCGTCGTTGCCATTGTTGAAATTGTTATGATTGTGGTGGCAGCCGAAGAGGAATAGGAGATGTATTGAGGGTAGGATTTAAACGACGGCAACGCCGGCAATTTGCCAACGATATTACCAGCAAGAACTTCAACAACCCACTTCATATTAGGCCTTACTTGTGGATCACCCAGAGAACAGAGGAGACCGAGGTTGATTAGAAGCTCCATTTCAGAAAGCTTATAAGACCCATCTGATAAACGAGTATCTGCAGCTTGCAAACACTTGCCTTCATCGGATAGCCGTCGAACCCAATCAAGCAGGACAATCTGATCATCTTGACAGGCGAGGTCGATTGCTCGCCGACCACTCACCACCTCCAAAACAACGATCCCAAAGCTAAAAACATCAGATTTCACAGTCGCAACACTTTTTTTCTGGAAGCTTTCCGGTGGTAAGTACCCAATTGTGCCACCAATTCTGGTTGTCTCTGCCATCCTGAACTCATAATTGCTACTAAAAGATGGTGCTACATCTTCAAGTTCATGCTCTAGCCACCGTGCTAATCCGAAATCGCCCAAACGGGCATTATAATTGGAGTCTAACATGACATTACTAGTCTTGACGTCTCGGTGGATGATTTGTGTCTCCAGTTGCTCATGTAGATAGAACAGAGCAGCCGCAAGACCGGCCGCAATTCGCCATCGCCGTTCCCAATTGAGAGTCGGCATGGCAGGGCAATCCGGTCTCTTGAAGAGAATCCGGTCAAGGCTGAGATTAGGCATGTAGTCATATACAAGAAGCAACTGATCCTCGTGAACACACCAACCCCTTAGGCGAACGAGGTTTCGGTGACGGAGCTGAGCGACCGCCATCAATTCAGCAGCGAATGTCTTCTCGAACTGTTCGCCTTTCTCACTTAAGCACTTGACGGCGACAATAGTGCCATCGCTTGGTAAAACAGCTCTGTAAACACGTCCAAATCCACCACTGCCGAGGATTTGATCGTCGCTGAAGCCATTAGTAGCGATGTAAAGCTCAGCAAAGCTAAAGATTCTTGGGTTATTAGTACCCACCACCTTTTGGGTGAGATCAACACCGGCGGTATCCTGGAAGTTGCAGGAAGAGTGGGTGTTGCGAGTGACGTAGCAATCGGCGAAACTGGTCCAACCCCAGTCGTAGATGCCATGGAACATAGCACTGACCATGGTGAGAAGCCCGTGTTCCTGATCAGTAGACGATTTGCGACATGATTTACTCCGAAGAGGAATTGAGGGCTCGATTTCATCGAGATCATCAGAAGGTAAAATCGGGAGAAAATGTTTGAGTTGCATGGCTCATCAATCGAAATTACAGAGGAAGATGAGGAGATTAGCAGGTGATGGTGAGGGAAGTAATGGGTGGCTTCTTATTTAAAAGAGGTGTGGAGGGTGGCAGCGTTGAATTAGAAAGACGTGAGCTTTGCCGACTAAGACCGATGCCTCTCTCTCTCTCTCTCTCTCTCAAAATCCAAATTAATAAACAAACGTGGGAGGTCCCAACTCGCCAGTCGCCATTGAAGAAAATTTTGAAAAAAAAAAGAAGATTCTTGGGGTTTGCAGGATTCTATTATAAGTTCTAGAATGGAACTAAAGGAAGCTCAGGTCCTCTTTAACTCGTCATGGCAGTGTGTACAGAGAGAGAGAGAGAGAGAGGGGATTGCGGTGGTGGGTGCTGCGGGCCTTGGAAGACTTTTGTGTGATTTTCTCACCTGAACCAGACCGTTACTATTAATTTCCAACCTGTCGTCTTTGCTGGCCAGCCATGTGTGCCTGAAATCTTGGCAGATGAGAGAGAGACAAAGATTTGTTTTTTTTTTTAAAAATAAAATAAAATTGGAGTCCTCTTAAGTGTCACTGCGATTAGTGAATTTCTGTCCTTGTCACGAGGGTCCCACTAATAGAAATCGACCGCAAATCTTTTATTTTATTTATTATAAATGGTTCGAATGTTCGATTTTAATTTTGAAAATAAAATCATTTAAATGACAGTTTGAAACCGTTCAAATTATATAAATAACATTATAATTAAAAAATGGGAAGTAGTTTTTTTATCTGGGAGTGCGAGCTACGTAAAACACTCCTATGTGTCTTTCTCTCCTCTTCAAAACAAAGGGAACAAAGGTGTCTTTGCATATGGGAAAGATAAAGATAGAGAGAACTTTCTTCCCTTAAAAAATATATAATAATATAAAAGCAAAATTGAGAATATATAACTAGTAACCTATGACAAAAAATAAATAATTAGCAACATGTAATGGTAAGAATAAATAAATTAAAATTATTTTATTTTTCACAATTATAAGAATAAACATTTAGTAAATTATAATGATATAAGAATAAACAAGTAACAACTTATAATGGTAAGAATAAGTAAATCATAATTAATTTCCTTTCCGCACCTTTGGAAGAACACACTGATAATATTTAAAACGATTTAACGAAACCGTTTATGAATGGTTTTGATTTCACTATTTTAAATCGTTTATTAAAGGGTTCGAGAACTGTTTCTCTTTAATTTACTATACATCAAACCGAACCAGGTTGTATAACCATTTATAAACTGTTTAACAAACCCTTAATCTAAATGATTGAAAATTTAAAATAAAAATAGTAAAAAATTAGAGAGAACTGATGGTAAATTTCTGGTTATTTTTTAGGGAAGAGTTTCTAGCTCAAATCATAAAATAGTTATAATTTCTTCTCCATATTGGACGAAGTGTCGATATTATACTTAAATTTTAAAAGAGGCCAATCCAACATCAATAAAGGTAATGGGTGAAGAGAAACTCGGTCCCATTGAAAGAGAATTTTTTTCCATCATGGATGAAGAGAATCTAACCATTGAAGTGTTATTATTCCCTCCCAAGGTTGGTCTCAATCTTCCGGATGAAGCAGCTCAGTCTATTTTATATTATATTGAGTTAGAGGTGCCGTTGTTGAGATCCTGAAATCCGAACACCCTCATTAGCAAAAAATTAAAAAAAAATAAAAAAAAAAAAATAAAAGGTGTGTCCATAATTTTGAATCATGTGTGGTAACTCAGTAACTTTTTCAAATAATTTCAATATTTTTTCTGCTAAGGTAAGAAGTAAGAAGTAAGAACTAAGTAGGTGGAGCTTGGAATGAATCAAATTAATGATCCAATATGATAATTAATGATCTACCTAATCATCCTTGGGTGAGGCCTAAAAGTAGGTTCTCATTGCTCTACAAAAATACAAAAAGGAAAACATATCTGTCTAGTTGGTGGAAGACCTTTAATGTTTAATTAAGTGGGGAAACATGGTTGGTTGAAAGGATAAGACAACACTCTGAAACAGATGTTGCCATCCCACAGGTGGTAGTGGTTGTAGTAGGTGGAAGGTTGCCTACTCCATTTTTTTTGTGTGGATTTGATAAGACAACACTAATTAAGGTTGAAAAATGTCTCTAAATGCTTTCTAATCAAATAAGATGAAGCCCCCAATCTAATCTTAATCTAATCAAATCTAAAACCTAAAATCTCTTACTGCCACCTACTAAACATAACCTCAATTATGCTCTGATGTAACCCCTAGAAATAATTATGAAGCAATTACAGTAGTCATTTCAAAAGTGTTTAATGATTCTGTTTCTGATTCTGAATTGAGGGTGGAGATGGAATATGGGTTTATAGATTTAGAGGTTAAAGGATTTGGGTTTCCAAGTTTCATTAAGCACTGGTGGTGGTGGAGGTGGAGCCACCTTTGGTCAAATAGCTAACAATAGTTTATGAGCCCTCAACCACTGTGGACTTACTTGCTCTGTGGGGTGTACTTCACTATTTATTTTTTGAAAGGCCTAAAGGCCTGACCCACACACACCTGAACTCCAAAAGAGAAATTACTAATCACAGCAAAAAATATGTTTTGTGGGACACAAACCGCCGGCAGAAGACTTAGGAAGGAAAAATCAGATTCTGTTATTTTTATGTCAAACGTTACAGCCTCTAAGTCACAGCCTTACAGTAAGAGATCTCTCTCTGTCTCTCATGGAAGAGAGAGAGAGAGAGAGAGAGAGAGAGTTTTAGATCTTTTTTGGCCGGCTGTGTAGATAATTAGATAATGTGTATTATGTAAGTGGGGAGGGATTTTTTTTGTTTCATTTCTTACTTGGAGAGCATAAGAAGGAATGGAGAGAAATGTCTTAGTGTTGGCCCACATGATCAGAATAAGAGAGAGTGTGTCAGTGTGGATATCACTATTTATTATATCATACAGGGATAGTTTAGTATTTTTTCCCACAAAAATGTAGCGCTACATTGATTATTACTTTTAATATGCCACTATTAAAATCAAAGTTAACAAGATTCAAAATTTAAATATATATACACTTTTTTGGAGGTCGATTATGGTGGACGACAATTCAAAAACAATGGATGTGCATCTAGATCTGCTATCAATATCATCAAGATTCAAAAAAAAAATTTCGGGAGGGGGGGGGGGCAGTTTTGGTGGACAACAATCCATAGGGTAAAAAAAATATCCATTTTTTGAGGATAAATGATTGAATTTGAGTTTAAAAATTTGATTAGTTAGACCATTTCATAAATATCCAATCATCCTCATAATTGAAATATCACTCTTCCACGTTGCACAACAGCTACATCCATCACCAATTTTACCTATAAGCTACCCACAAATTTTTTTTTAACATTTTCTTAAGGTAGAAAAATCACCAAAACATTTCTTGATCCAGTAGCTGGACCAAGTGAATTTTCGATCTTCCGGCCATTAGAGTCTTTCTTAATGATAATAGAAAATTTCTTTCTTCTTAATTGGGTTCAACAAGGATGAAGTCATATTTTAATGGATATTGTAGTGTTTTTCAAATTTTTTTTAATTGGATAAATAAGATTATTCATAAGTGAAATCTTCTAACCATCTTAACTAATTTTAAATATAAAATCCAGTTGGATATATAAAAAGGGATCATTTGATGGATTCATCCATGATTCATATATATCTCTCTTCCCCAACAAAATCTTGCATTTCTATTTTTTATAGATATCATTCCCATGGTTACAAGGAGTTGTCGCCATGATATAGACTATATAAGAGTAATAAGACAACGGAAATGACATCATTATATGGTACATAAATTTCTACACTTCTATGTTTTTTGTCCGGAATAAAGAAGACCATTCCCATTCTAGAAAGTAGGACATTTCTTATATGATTTCACTCTCAATGTAACCAACCATTATACAAAGCAAAATTTTGTATTTTAAAAAAAAAAAAAAATAAAAAAAAATTTAACAATAGACATGAGAAAATACTCCTAGTTCACCTTGGTCGAGGCAATGATGATTTTTAATGAGGAAGGGTTTCCCATGATGCCAATGTAAGAGGAATTTTCATGTTATATCAATGAACGTCTAGAGAATAGTATCATCCATATGAGGTCCACCTGGTCAGGATAGGAAAGAGGGTGTTGGTGTGGGTTCCATTGTTTATTATGTGACATGTGTATAATGAAATATGCATAAGCGCGGCACATGCTTCCTTTATTTCTTTTTCAATTCCCCTTTTTTTTTTTTTTCTTGATTAGAAACATTATACATATCAAGATGTTTTTCTCTTTAACTCTGTTTGTGTCCATGTAAGACAAAAAAAAGAAAGGATCCAGTTTCCCTCCACCCGCGATGAAATCCCATTCACCAAGGAGTGGGAGATGGCGGGAATAGATACCAGGAGGATATTTTAGAACATATTAATTAAAACCGAAGAGGTTTGTGAACCCTAGGATCGTGGGTGAACCGTCGTCCTCTATGGGTGGAGGAAAACTTTGACCAAAAAAAAAAAGTTAAAATTTTCTTATAAAATAAGTGGAACCTTTTTTATTTTTAATTAGCACCCAAGTCTAAATATTTTTTTTCTTTCATTTCAGATTCTTGATGACTGAATTCAATAAAAAATATAGTGTTACATTGATTTTATTTTTTTTTAATATGCCATTATTAAAATCAAAATCACTAAGAATCAAAAGTTTTTTTGAAGGCAGTTTTGGTGGACGGCAATTCAAAAACAATGGATGTCCATCTAAATTTGCTATCAAAATAAAAATTATCAAGATTCAAAAAAAAAATTAAAAAGAATTTTTGGACGGCCAGTTTTGGTGGTCGGCAATCCATGGGCAAAAATAGTAAATGGGCATCTAGACCCTGTTACATGGTAAATCATGTTCAACTCAGATTCTATGAATAATTAAACCCGAGATCTCGTGTTCATATGTCAAGTTTTTCACACTGTAAAAGTTGATCACCAGGCGAAACAAAGCATGAAGAAAAACTAAATGCACGAGTATATGAGGCTGTATGGACATTACATGGAAACATATGAGAGGATAAATGATTGAATTTGAATCTGAAATTTGAAACATGAATTATTTGGACCATTTTCTAGATATCCGAACTGTCTATTTGAATGAAGATAAAAAAATAAAAAAGTGGACATGGTTCTCTTCGAATTTTCTAAAATTTGACAACCTTCAGCATAATTAAGTGGAATCTGAGAAGGGGTTACAACAAAGTCCGGATTAAGTTCTGCAATGCATATTGTAATGTTTTTCAAAATATTTTACTACATAGGTAGGATTATCCATAATTGAAATCTTTTAACCATCTTCACTATATAACTCACTATGTATTAAATTTTAAATATAAAAATCTAGTTGGTCATTAGGATACACGAGGGACCATTTGAAGAAGTCATCCATGATCCATATTTTTCTCCGATCTCTTTTCCCACAAAACCTTTCATTTTTCTTAAGAGATATTCCTCATATAACCATGCATGGTTGCACGGAGTTGTCGCCATGATATAGACCATAAAAGATAACGGTATTGACATCATTATATGGTACTTATGACCCTCCCTAGATCCCGCAGTGGCGAGAGCCTCGTGCACTGAGTACATCATTATATGGTAGTTATGATCTTCCCTAGACCCTGCAGTGGCAAGAGTCTCGTGCACTGAGTACATCATTATATGGTACATAAATTTCTATACTTCTCTTTTTTTTCCGTACAAATTAAAAAAGACCAATACAACCAAAATATGATTATAGGAGGGTTACATAGAGAAATTCATAAAAATAATAATTAAAAGGAGAAATGTTCTTTGTTAAGGAGTGTAACCCCTGCGTCCAGACACATGGGGATGAAATGACCACCTTGTCCTTATGAAAGACGATAATGACAACCCTGTTGATACCGTCAAGTGCGTTCCCGTTAATCCTTACACACAGAGACTACTCTCCCACAAAGAACTCTTGCCCTAAAAGAATATACAATGTATAACCAACATAACCATTCCTTCTTTTGCAGTAGATAAAGCAGCATCTAGGGAAGGGAGGCAAGAGAGCCGCCTCTGAACATTGATGGTTCCCACGTAGTAATTACTATATATTCTATTCTATATATATATATATATATATATATATACAATTTTTAGGTTAATTTCATTGTCATGATACATGTAATTAATCCTTCTTAGTGTTGGTGTTTCATTCAAGTAATGAAGAAGAAAACAAAATCACAAGGGTCAAGAGAGAGGGGAAAAAACTATTTAACCCTTTTGACTTAATTAATTTTCCTCTCCCTACGTGGGTAATGGTAATCAGTTCATCTATTACCAAAAAAAAAAAAAAAATCAGTTCATCTTGAAATGTATATGAAAATCCAAAGTTTGATCCTCACTCCTCCAATAATAACCAGCCCTTCTTCATCAATATGATTTTTTTTTTCATTAAAAAGAAAAAGATTGATATATTTTTCTATTAATATTTGTTTAAAAAAGGTTGGCTGTTAGTAGTTGGTAGTTGTTACCGATCACCATCATGTGCATAATACATAGCCCTTAAAAGGTTTATTTAGGTTGTATTTTTTATGGTTGGTATTTGTTTTTTGGGAGAAAGTTCTCTGTCTGGGAGTGTGGCCTATGCCAGCACTTCCATGAGTCTATCTCTCTCCTCTCCATATGAAAAGACACATTTGCCCCCTTGTTTTGAGGAGGAGAGAGATAGACACATGGGAGTGCTGGCGTAGGCCACACTCTCCGACAGAGAACTACTTCCCTTGTTTTTTTGTGAGAAAAAGAAAAACTAAGATTAAGCTAAGGGGGAAGGTATTCATACAGGAGATTCTCCTATCAACTTCATCAAACAAAGGGTGCAAGGGCTTTTATGTCATTTTAAATGCCAATCTAACTGCATTTAATACATGCTGTGCATTAAAACTTTTGCCTAAAGAGAATACAAACTGTTACATACTTACTTTTTTTTTTTTTTTTTTGTTGACAACTATGTTTGAACAAACTGTACTGTTACACACGTGCACCGGGTCTGCATCAGATCCTATGAAAACCATAGAAACCGTGGGATTGAGCCCAATGGGGTAAAGGGAGTCGAACTCAGGACACATGTCACCTACAGATCCCATCAAAAACTACTTTTTATAAATTAATATAATTGATCATGTCACCTGGATCAAACGGTAGAAGATGCTCCACACATCCCCAAGGATATAACAAATAGGGAGGAAAAGGAAGCGTCTCCAAAGTCTTAAAGTTTTTTTCTCTATTTGAAGTTTGAAGCATTCAGCTAAAAATCTAGCTGTAATTTGCATTGCAAGATCATAAAAGGGTAAAAGAGTGGAAGAATATCTAAGTAAATTCAGATTCACAATCAAAGCATCCTATGTTTTTTTTGTTTTTAGTGTTTAGGTGTATCTATCTATCTTGCCCCATAAGACTTTGACGAAAGAGGGGGAGGAGGGGTGGGGGGGGGCGGGGTGACGTAAAGACATAAGGTGAAGACAGGAGAATCGAACCAATGATCTCTTGGATTCGACCAACCGAGCAAGCAGTTGTTTTCAAGCATCCTATGGTTGAGTGTTCTCATAATCTCATGATTTTTAGGGTTACTTTAGTTCTCTTACCAATTTTAGCTACTCCAGTTCTGCAACAAGGATTTTAGAATTGCAAAAGCTGCATGGCTAGGGATGTCAATCTGTCTGTTTTGATTGGTTTCAATCAAGCTGACTCAGCCCTAAATCATATAATGGTATAGACCAAATTCATTTTTCTTGTTGGTCCCTAGCCTGTGATAGATGACAAAATGTATTGATAGAGGACGAAAGTTTGGATTTTGTATTTACACGCAAGAATCATCTCTCACCTCTTTGATAGAAACTCTTCTTCTTCATAGAAATATTTCATTCGTCAACAATCAAATATGTCGGCCCCTTTGATTCAACAAAGATTAAAGGTAGGGAATCCTTTCAGGTGCAGGAAAACTCCCCCCTTTTCCTTTTTTGGTAATCAAAGCAAGTTTGTTCATTATAAACAAACGGATCGAGTTTCCCTCCATCCACAGTGAATAGGAGGGAAAGGGTATCGAAAGAGTATTTTGAAATATACAAAAACCCTACGAGGGGTTTGTGAAAACCTAGGATGGTGGTTTAACTGTCCTCTATGTGCGGAGGAAAACTTAATCCTAAACAATATAGAACTTGGTTTATTCATCCATTATGGTGAAATCTAAAATCAAAAAATGATTATAAAGTTTGAATTTGATCTAAAAGGGCCAGGAAATGCGCTGCATTATTCACATACCATACTTAAAACACAATATTTCACAACATTAAAAGTTGTTTTCTCACTAGGTGATGGTGCAATTTTGGTCACGGCCAATATGATTACTTCATCTTTGGCTAGATTTTTACAGCTCTATATGATGTTTCAAATTGTTGGCAAAGAAATCCAACCCCATAAGAAATCCTCTCCAATTTTCTAAAAGTTTCATGCGGTGAAGTTCGAGGCTAAGAGCTTGACATGTGGAAGATGTTAAATTAGTGCGGAGCTTATTAAGTTTGTTCAAGTTGGTGTGAAGCTTCATAAATTTAAAAAATAAAAATAACATCCCTAAGGATCACATTCAAACTTCAAAGGGAGTTGAGGTTGGCAATGAATGAAGATGGATACAAGACTCAAAAGGGTGTTTTGCCATTACAAGGAAAAAAAAAAAGTATTGTATGAATGAAAAGTCAATTTACTTTTTATGGTAAAAAAGTCAAACTTCTTGGGAATAAAGGAAGAGATGAAATGGGTGGTACCTGCGCGTTGAAAATGAGTCCCAAATTCCCAAGTTCAGTTAAAACTAAACTCTAATCCTGTGTTGCAGCTAACCGCAAACATCAACTGCTTTCTCACCGAACCCATATTTAATAAAGCAGTTACAGAGAAACATCAAAGTCAAAAAAGTAAGCATAGACTTCTGTTTAGCCAAACATTCCTGACGTCCCAAAACCCCAGTAGCAACAAAGAGAAGCATGAAATGCATATATGCAAGGTGAACCCATGGCTGGAAACGAGCGCGGCCCTGGAGGGCCTTGGACGGTGCTTTTACAAGGACATGATCCGGTCTCACTGGAAATGGAATAGGCCAATGGGTGTCACTGAACTAAGCCAATCCTTGACAATTTCCCCCTTTTTCCGTAGCTTATCTGAACAAGTTTTGGGTACTGGTGTGTGGTTTGTATGTTTACCAATATCAAAAAAATAAAAAAACGTAAAGGTGTAAGCATTGGTCATATAAAAAAAAGTGTAACAATTGGTGCGATAGGTGCTCTTGCACAGGAAGATTCTCAAAACAAAGTTGCTGATATGATTTACCTATAGGAAAAGGACCTTTATGCTATTTTAACTGAAATGCATGAAAAAGATATCATATGAAATTCTACAATCTACAGGTAGCAAATCTTGATCCAAACTGTCACTACCCTTTCCAGAGGTTCCTGATTTTGTCAACCTCAGGTTGGCACTATTTGGCCAACCCACTTCATAATTGTTTGGAAGACCAGCAAGTTATTCTCTGTTTTGATTATCAAGAAAATTTTTGTTATATGCTAAGAGAAAAGGCTAAAAATCCCCCACGGTCAATGATGTTTTCCTGCTTTCCAAGGCATGGAAGAGTTGCTCATTGTGACTCGTGCATCAAACTGCAATTTTTTTTACAGATGGAAGATCCAAAAAATATTTCTTTGAACTAGTGTTGTATTTGGTTCAATACGCATCTTGTAACTACAACTGGGCACTTCAGTTTATAAATCTTACAGAGATTAATCTCACCAATCTTCCTAAACATCAGAGGCACATCCACTCAAGACATATCCATGGTAAGACCAATTAACCTTGCTAGTGGACACCAAGTAAAACTAACCTAATAGGAATTTGTACAACTCACATTCATTATGCTGTCCACTTTTCCTATGATAGGAGGAGGAGGGGGAGATAGTAATGGTACTTCAATGAATGGTTCATACAACAATAGAACAAATAATTTCCTGGGCTCCATAAAGAATGTATTCCAGTACCTCAAGGAGCTTTGACTAATTTCCCATATTCTGTTGTGGATTCCATAACTGATCAACAAAGTCTGAACCAGATTGGCTGAAGTAGCGTTGGCGCAAGAAAAGGAACAATGCAGTCAAAGCAGCCATAGCATATGGAAATACAGTCCAAACACCCTGCATGTTAATGCAAGTTATATTCTGGTCTTTCCACAAAAAGCAGAAGTTATTGAAGGGATATTTTGTAATACCACAGCTGTAGCAACACTAGCAATGGCCACCACAGGGTGCTCTCTCAACAAGAATCCAATCCCCAACTGAGGTTTAAAATCAGAGAACAAAGCAGTGTTAAGAAGCAAGTGAATTGAGTATGAATCAAAAGAGCGATGCTGAAAAAGAAAGTTACGATAATTCCAATGTAGATAATGACACTGTAATTCATCATTTCTTTGCCCTTTTTAATTTTTGGCATTGTAAATGGGAATGTTTTCTAGCCAAGTGTTACAAATCCATTTGCTGGATGGATCATCTGCCTTTTTCAGCCGCATGAAGGGAATGACATTGCTAATATAGATTGTCCACATAAGCAAAACATTAGGATTAGCAATCTGTACTATGTACAGTTCCAAAATCCACATCAACTGTATAAGCTACCATGTGTTGTATAATTTCTCAAACTAACATCCACATCAAAGATTACGTTTGGATATTAAAGAAGTATCAGAGGAGGGTTTTGCCATGCAGGGGGCTGTTGTAATGAAACTTGACACATGATGGAAGGATACGTTTACACATGTAGCCCTTGTGGGACAACTACCTAAGCTTCCACTTGTAAGATTCTTGGTTCATGAAGATCATTTTGCTGCGTGGCTTCTCTTGTAAATCCTTGCCATAATAAATATGGAATGGCATTAGTTTTTCGTATTACACGATGTTTTTTGGTGGAAGTTTTGAGCTATTTGTCACATATTTACTCCAATGATTCTGACGGTCTTTTCTGAATTAGGAGTGCAATTTATTAGATCATTAATCTGATAACTATTAGGAAGTACATTCAGGATTGGGCAGAGGTTGCAAAGCCCATACTATCACTCAGAGGGAACAACTTGGATCCAAGTGGACCATCCATCAAATTCAAATGTTGACAGTTGTCCATAGGAAACACTGGTCTTCCTCGAGCAGCGAGTATTTAGAGACAGGCAGGTCTCCTCTGGCCCAATTTGAGTGGTAACCCTGCTAGGCTGAAATCAAGGGTGATCCTCTTTGGCTTCAGATTAGCCTATTATTTGTGTGTTTAGAGATTGATGGTCAAAAGGCATTCTGGGGGCTTTCTCACCTTATCTGTAAACACGTAAGTTGGCCTATTAATGATCATCTAGTTACATTGGATGCCTAGGTTGGCACACTCTAATGTTGCAAAATTTCCAAAACAAGTGTCAGATAAGAGATTCATGTTCTCAATATCCTCTCATTATACTATGATTAATTATTTGAATGTCCTTTTCTTTTGCTATGCCATGATTTCCCTCTTTTAGGTTTCTACCTCTTCCTTACTTTATACAAGTATTTGTCATCCATAAGGAGGTTGTTTTTTTTTTTTTGGGGGGTGGGGGAGGGGGGGGAGTGGGGTTGGGGAAGGGGCATAACTGTCTATGCTATTTTCTCATGCTACTTGCCGAGTTGTAGTCCTTGTATGCATTCTTAACTGTCCCTAAGAACTTTCACATGCCTTAATCAAGGTCAAAAGACTATATGATAAAATAGTGGTATTTTAGGGACAAAACAGTAGGATGATAATGGAAAGGATATAGTTCACAACAATCTAAAAACTCAGCTTTTAAATACCACACCGCTATTTGAATGACAACAAATAAGAGCAGAAAATCTTTCATATATACATTTAGGCATTTTAGGACAAATCTGTATAAATATTTAGGGAAAAAGATCTCTGTCCGGAAGTGTGGCCTACACCAGCACCTCCCATGAGTCTATCTCTCTCTTCCCCATATGAAAAGACACCTCAGCCCCCTTGTTTTGAGGAGATAGATAGATACATGGGAGTACTGACATAGGTCACACTCCCGGACAGAAAACTGCTTCCCAAATATTTATAATGCACAACGATTTCCCTAATTAAATGAGTGGGTGAACATTCTTGAGATCAACTTAGAAGTACTTCAATGGATTTCAAGTAAAAGGAGTCAGTTATATGTTTAGCTGTAGGACAAAATGCAAAAATGCAAGTCTATTGTTGTGTTTCGGAACTAGGGGAAGCAAAGCTTCAACAAAGCGTGGGCAGCCCTGGCAAAGCTTCAAACAAAGAGGTTGGGCTGTTCACTTCATTGATTTGACTTCACTTTACTTGAGATTAAAGATAGGGAAATTTACTAGAAGGGAAAGGAAAAGCTTCTCAGTTGACTTATTTGGAGATCACATATCAGAAGTCAGTGGACTTATTTTCATTATTTTACTGTAGGGGAATATTCTTTAAGGTTATTGCTTAGCCTTTCTTTGGCTGGCCTTGGATAGTTCAGGAGTCCTTCCTTTTTCCTTTTATCAATACAATTTTGACATAAAAAGAAAAGGCAAATTAGCATTGAATACAGTATGAGAGTATAGGAACTAGTATCTATGATTGAAGAAGCATGAAGTTTGAATAAAACAGTAGATATTAATAAAATGAAAACAGTGACCAGATTTTGTTCTACTGAATTCTTAGAAAGCAACAGAACTAGATGACCTGAATAGGAAGAGTGATCAAGCCTCCAAAACAAACGCCAGCAAAAAAACACTCTGAAGATATCCCCTGTTTTGAGGTAGGCATGTGATAAGTAAGATGACCGTTAGGATAAAGTGTATTCACATGATTTCAGCTCCACATAATATAGCAGTTAATTAATGCAAAACACACATTTAAGTCATCATGAAGATGTGCAAAATTTAACTGGGCTGGATGTGAAAAATGATGATTAAAGGTACAACAGTGAACCTCAAAGGCTCAAACAAGACCCTGAAAACAAAAACTAATTGTTATCAAAAATAAAAATAAAAGGCAAAGTTGTACTGGAATGCTTTCTTCATCAAACGTGACATTCCAATGTATAGCAGCCATCAACCAGTGCAAATATGTCAGGAAACTGCACTACTGCAACTAAAAAATTAGGATGGTCAAACAGACGAGCATACAGCCTTTCCAACTTCTAGTCCGCTGCCTAGTCAAATCTTGCCAAATTTTTCTTCACATGTTATTTATAACAAGGGCAAGGGTTCTCTGAACCAACAGCATATTCTACACACAGAGACATTGAGTTTTTTATTCATTTCTTTTAAGGAGAGAGCAAAAAAAATGAATAAAAAATTCCATGTCTCTTGGCATAGGAAACACTGTTGGTTCAGAGAGACTTTTCCCTTACATTAAAAAGATTTCCTAACAATAATATAACTGGTGGCTACTCTCCCAGTTCCATCCCCAGTCTCTCAGGCTCAACTTGTTTCAACAGAAAATATTTTAAAGATATTTTCTTAAAAGCCAAAGGAAATTGTATAGGAATAAAAAGAAAAGAAAATATTTACAATTCTACTAAAATGAAATACAAAAACTTACACCCCAAGGAGTAGCTCAGTTGGCAGGGACCAACACCTCACAATTAAGAGATCATGAGTTCAACTCTCGTTGGGGCCTACCTATAAAAAAAAACACATATAAAAACTTTGAAAGCAGCATCCAATAAATTTTCATTGATGCCATTTTCCCAAAAAGTGGATGTATCTAGGTCAATGTCATAACTAGAACCCGCGGAGGACACAGCCCCCATCATAAGGATGGATCTTCTTCTCCAATCTTCATGTTGTTTATGTGCAGGCTCCACTATTAATGGACAGGTTCCAAAATGATACCAGTGGGCTTAAAAGAGTCTTTTCCATTTGTAAACCATTTTTGATAATGTCACGGTACTCAAAAGTATCTGGTCTTTAAGAAGAATATATAGGCTAGCAGAATAGTCTTAAGGACAATTTAGTATGTCATTGGTCACCTTATGGTGCACCCCCTCCCCCCCCCCCCCCTCTCTCATGACAATCTAGCTAAGCACTTTAAACCTAGGTAAGGCCTCTACGATGTCCTTTCTAGGTCAAACCTCTACAGCTCTAAAATTCCAAATCCATCTTTAACTAGTATATTGCAAAGAAGGCATCTGATGGCTTCTTCCATGTTCTCATCCTTTTAGGGGTCCAGGGAAGAACATGCACCATTTGTGCATTGGTCCAATCAGGCTTTCCTGAATTAAAAGCAGTAGAAGTTTCTCATCTGACCCTAAATGAACCTGATGAATTTGGGACAAACAGCCATCATATTCCCCAAAAACTCATAGTTGGAAACTTTAAATTTCTAGGGATTTTAGCTCCAAGATACATCATACATGCACAGATCCTGTGAGTGACTCAGTATGTAGCCCCTATTCAATGTTCCCCTGCAAGGTTCTGAAATTATATTTGAATTATAAATTTAACTACATGACTATAGAAGTAATAATCAGCCTGGCAAGAAAAGAAAAGCTCCAGACACTTTGCGTTCAAAATTGAGAGCCAAGAACTAACAAGAGATCATTTCTTCCCAAAATTAGTTGGTTGATGACAGGCCAATCCATCAAGGATAATATTTTGGGGGGTTTTGGGGGGGGGGGGGGGGTGGTTAAGAAAAAGGGGAAATTTTGGGCAGGCTTCAAAAGTTTATAATCTTTGGTGTCGGAGCGAAAATAAGATTTTAAACATAAATAGACCCAATCAACTGTATTCCAGAGTTAAGCTGTCCATTAACTAGGATGGATAACAGCATTTCCACAACCATATACATTAAGTCCTATTTGAATTTGAGAGCCAAGAACTGACATCACTTGCTTGGCAAAATTAGTTGGTGAAGGCATGCCAATTTATCAAGGGAATTTTTTTATTTTTTTTTGGGTGGGGGAGGGGAGGGAAAAGGGAATTTTGGGCAGGCTTCAAACAGTTTATAACCTTTGGTGTAAGAGTGCAAATAAGGTTTAAACTAAATAGCACAACCAAATGCATTCCGGAGTTATGCTTCCCCTTAACAAAGATAACTAAGCAGCATTTCCACAGCCATATTCATTAAGTTCCATTCGAAACCATATTGAGCTTTATGTTTCACAATATCAATTTCTGGTTAAACACTAAAAACAATTAGGCTCCAACAGGCTGCATGTAAAGCATTTAAAGTAATGAAGCTCCATCAGGTTGCATGTAAAGGGTTTAAAGTAATGAACAGTCAAAGTAGAACCAAAACAGAAATTTTACAATTACTACCAGCAATCATTGTGCACCTAACTCAAAAAATTTCTAACTAATTACTTGGATTTTTTGCAGAAAGTATGACAAAGAAATTTTTTATTTACATTTTAGCTACTAGCTAAAATTGTAATTATTTTCTGTTATGTTCTTGGTGTTTTCTTCTTAGAATAATTTATTTAACTCTTCAAAATCATACACCCAATCAGACAGAGTGATAAAAATTCACTCCACAGGAAACCAAGACTCAAGAACCATGCACATAAAGGAATGACAATTAAGTTAACCAGAAGTTGAATGCCTATAAAACAAATGATAATCACTGACCAGTGCTCCTGCTAGAAAAGATGTTGGATTCCTCACTCCAAGAGAAAACCGTTCCACTGCAGTAATAAGTCATAGTGCACTTCCTCAATAAATTGCACACAATAAACAGTCAACAGCAGATGTCCATTGAACAAATTAAAAATGTAAAAAGAATAAAAAAATAAAGATGCATCACAGAATAAAAAGTAAGCGAATTAGTTATAAATTGTAAAACCAATAGTAAGAAAATTACAGAAAAAAACATTTCCATATCTTGGGGATCCAGTGTAGCAAGACTAAGATGAAGTACAAACACTAGGTGGAAGTACTCCCACTTCATGTAATTGTGTTCTCTCTGCTGCGATTGCATTATGACTTGTTGTATTGCCATCATGGACTTCCCTTTGATCCTTCAAATTTCCCCCTTTTGACAACTTATGCTCTTTTCAATCCAGGACTTTGCTCAGTTCCTTTAAGTCATCTTTCCAAAGGAGTACAACTTGGGCCCGATGATGTAGACAAGTACTATAGCAAACAGTACTTGTGTAAGGCTAAGAAGAACCAGGCAAACACTTAGGCCCATGGTTCTTCAACTGGCTTTTGGGCCAGGCCAGCCCATTGGGCTGGGTGTTAGCTGGTTCACTCAAAACGAGAAATCGTGGGGCCTACATGTGTAGTTTTTATGTTCTGTTTTGGGTAGATACTACTATGTACTTGAAGATCTTTCCTTTTTATTTTATTTCTTTTTGTACAAGTCCCCTACATTATGCATGGGACTCTTTCTATTTGTTTTCTGATTTTGTTTATTTCCAACAGCACTCTATATAATTGTATGAGCCCCTAGAGCTCAATCCACGATTTATATATTGAATGAAAGCTTTGGTTTATGCCATGTTTTGCTGTGAGATACAGCTGAGAGAAGTTAGAAGCCTAGGATTAGTGAGACTGACCAAAGCCATCGGTGAGAGGCCTTAGTCATATCCCACTTCTTCGTCCCCTTTCTTCTCTACCTTCTCTTCAGTTTCCATTTTTCATAACCCGCAACCTGTGCTCGTGTGAGGCTTACCAAGACACCTTTGAGTGCTAGTTGATCTGCTGTGGACATTCTAAGGTCTGCTCTATCGAGACTCTCAAGGAGATTGCTGGTAGAAGGCTGTCACATCCTGCGGTATCTTTAGTTTGGAAATTTCTGGCAGAAATTTCAAGCTATTATATCTCTCCATCCATCCATCAGTTGAAGGCCTCATTCTAGTATCCTGTTGACCATCCCCCTGCCTCCCTTCGACAGTGGCTTCTGGTCCATCTCTTGGCTAGAAATCCCTGAGGCTGTAAGTTCCTAATCTGTGCTCAAGTTTCTATTTTGTTCAAGTGCATTTACTAGCAATCTTAGCCATCATCTGAGGCTGTTCTACTGAAGTGAGTAAGAAGACCTTACACCCTACACTCAAAGGCAGTTTGAGCCACATCTGAGGTGGTTATAAACTGCTACTGCTGGTTCTCCATTAGTTGCTATTTTGGAAACTGGTTTGTATTTTCTGTTTTAGACCTTGGTTGTAAATGGGATTTTAAGGGATTCATAGTATGGTTTTTATCTATATCAGTTTGACAGTATTTTGACCTAGGAAATAGGAATCAAGAGTTCTTCATAGTTTCTAACTTTGAGCCGCAACCTGTCATTCCAGTGACTCTACTGCTTAATGTCAAATCAGTCCTTAGACTGAGACCAAACCTTGTAGATTATTCTAGTGTCAATTCCCCATTCTGTTGGCCTAATTCTTAGGTTTATTACTACCCTGTTGCTACAGTTAAAAGGGGTTACACTTGCTGTATCACAACACCCATCAGTCCTATTTGTGGGTTCTGGGTTGGGTGTGTATCAGAGGCTCAGAGCCATGGAAGAGGGGAATTCCAACATCCCAAACCAGGCCCTCGACACTAATATGCAAATTGTTGAGTTGTTAAGACAGTTAACTAATCGTATGACTACAATGGAGCAACAGATTGAATCCATGTTGTTAAGAATTATATAGCTTTTCTATAAATATTGTATCGCAAGGGTATATATGTCATACCCTTGTTGCTTAGTCTTATCTGTGGGTGCCCTTTGTCTAAAGGGCAGTTTGTAATCCTGTAATGATCCCTATTATAGATAAACAAGTGCTGCTACCGGTTGGAGTCTAACTCCATTCTCTCCAATTGGTAGCTTGTCTTGCTGCCTTCTATTTCCTTCTTCCTCCTCTTCTACTTATTCTCTTCTTCTCTGCTTCTCTACAAGTCCTGGTTTGGTAGACTAGGTTTTGCAACACGTCACCTCAAAGTGTTGAACAACAACAACAGTCCACAGCCAACAATGCACAACGCTTCATCAACAGACCAGCACAAAGGCCAACTCCTCTACAAGCTACCTTTGAAGATCATGTTCGTACTAATTTTGATAAAGATGCACCACAAAGACAGCATGATCATACTCACAAGGTGAAGCTGGGACTGAAAGAGTTAATGATCGACCTGACCCATAACTATTCTATGACTGGATGTGTTCCCTAGATGACTATTTTGACTGGTACAACTTGTCGGAGCCTCGGAAATTAAAGTTTGTATGCTCTAAAATTGTGGAAACAACACGTGCGTTGTGGTGCAATCATGAGCTAAAGTTATCTTGCATAGAAGGGAGCCCAATACATGGGAAGAGATGTGGGAGGAACTTCAAGAGAAATACCTACCTCAAACTTTTGAATGAAAGTAACATGATCAGCTTAATACTCCCTGTCAAGGGTCTCTTTCAGTAGAAGATTATATGGATCAATTTGATGCTCACATTGCTAACACCAGGTTGGATGAGGAGGATGATCAGCTAATTTCCCATTTCAGATGGGGTTTGAGGCCTGAAATCTGTGATAAGATTGGGGTGACAAGCATCACAAGTTTGCACGAAGTTTTGAGAAAGCTCTTCTAGTGGAGGATTTGGTTAAAACATCAACCAACCCACAGTCCGGCGAGGGTAGAAGAAATTTTCCAGCCAACAAACCTAATGGTTTTGCAAACTGAGTTAAGGTAGTGAGGCAACTAAATCTTACCATTGCAATGGTTCAGCTTGTAAAGGTCTGTCTGCAGTGTCACAAGAATAACTCTGTCATTGCAGCCATTGAATCTAATCCGGAGCTTCAAGTGTTTAATCCCCAAGAAGATGAGACAGTCATTAATGCAACCCTTGAGGATGAGCACTACGATAACTCCAGATGATGAGGAAAATGAAGATATCTATAAAGTTCATGTAGTGAATCGAATTATGGTCGCCGAGTTGAAAGGTGAATTGGCACTGTCATTGCATTTTCTATGCCCGTATGACTATTGGACCACTCAAGGCTCAAGTCATTGTGGAAAGCAGCAGTTGTGTGAAGTGTGAACATCGTGCCAAAAACCTTTATTGTTGAGCGTAAGTTATAGCCGGAGAAGCACCCGTAACCTTACCAGGTTTCACTCCTCAACAACACACTTGAAGTAAACCAACAGTGTTTCGTACCCCTAAACCTGGCTGGCTATGAAGAAAATGTATGCCGCGAAGTCATTCCCATGGTGTTAATTGATGTTCTACTTGGGAAACCATGAATGTTTGACAATAATGTGTTGGTGGCACAAAGAACCAGTGTTTCATTTCAAAGGCAAGCCTCTAGTGCTGAACCCAATCAACAGACCGGCTGAAAAGGCAAAACTTAGAGCTGCCCAAGCAAAGAGACAACAGATTTTGCAATCTGCAACTAATGAACAGCAAGGAAAGTAAAAGTTCTCATGGCAAAGAACAGAAAGAAAGCCTGAGTACAAGCAAGGGACAGCACAAAGACATGAAACTCTTGGCCTTTCCAAAGCAAGAGTCCATAGAAACCAGCAAATAGACGGGTCTAATTTTGGCATTAGTAGCATAAGAGGTTGCACCTACAATTGATACCAACTTTCCTAAACTCATACGGGATTTGATTTCTGATTTTGCAGATCTAGTGCCTGACGAATTACCCAACGAGCTTCCACCCATGCTACAGGATATTCAGCATGCAATTGATCTAGTGTTGGGGTTGGTTTTGTCAAATCTTCCCACTTACCGTCTCAGCCCTACTGAGCATGTCGAACTCAAGAGACAAGTGGATGAGCTATTGAGGAAAGGATTTATCCAGGAGAGCATTAGCTCATGTACTGTTCCAGTATGGGTTACTCCAAAGAGAGATGGCTTGTGGCGCATGTGCATTGACAGCCGGGCGATAAATAAGATTACTGTCAAGTACAAGTTTCGAATTCCTAGACTTGATAAAATGTTAGACATGCTGATAGATGCAACAATCTTCTCCAAGATAGACCTCAAAAGTGGTTACCACCAGATATGTATTCGTCCAGGTGATGAATGGAAGACAACTTTCAAGACTAAGGATGGACTATATGAGTAGAAGGTCTTGTCCTTAGGCCTTACCAATGCCCCTAGTACATTTATGAGGGTGATGACTCAGGTGTTCCGAGATTTCATTGGCAAGTTCTTGATGGTGTATTTTGACGACATTCTGATCTACGGTAAGGCGAAGGATGAACATTAAGATCACTTGATGACTTGAAGCATATGATGTGGGTTCTACGTGTTGAGAATGATAACTGTAATCGTAAGAGAAGTGGTGCTTCCTTCCCTTCTTATAGATTCACACTAATGGTTATTTCTCACCAGTAGATGAAGTTATTTAAAAATAAGGCCTGAAATTAAACCATAACAATCATGCCATCTATAAAAGACAGATTTATTGCTTCTATATAGAAGGAAAAGAAAATGTTTACACACACAATTGAAACCCAAGTCAAGAACTCACCAAAACCAATGAGATTACCATATCTTTGGACAACCTGAGTAATGCTCAACGCCTTCTCTTTGCCAATCCCTACCTACACCAGAACTTAAAAGGGTAAAACCAAAAAGAAAAAGAAAGGACTGGAATATGGTAAAAAGGATGCAGGCCAGCAGTAGAGGTGGAGTGCAGTTCTAGAAACCCAATCTTAGCCACATGACATGCCAACTGAGCAAAGCCAAACTGTTGAATGGGAAGAGGGAATCAGGTATTGGTCATGAGTAAAATTTGTGGCCATAATTCAATCATGTGGCCCATATTGTATGGAACATTTTCCATTGTATTTCAAAGGTGAATAATTGCTCAAAGTTGGGCAAAGCCGAACATATCAAAGAGTCGGACTGGTAGGTGTGGCCTATCTGTCACTAATTTACTTGCCACATGGCAGAAAAAGCCACTGGAAATGCAGTGGAATGCAGTCTCACCAGACCTGAAAGTTTGACTAGGAATAGAAGATGGTGGACAAAGTGTCCACCAAATATGGGGGGCCAAACACAATTGCCATGTGACAGTAATTGTGGGTGTGATGGAGGGGTTCCAGATGCAAGGTTGAAGGAACTCTTTCTATAGTACAACTACATGGTCCTGAACAACTTTCCAGAATCTGATAGGGGCAACAAACCTTAGAGCAAATGTCATCAGATGCCCCTGACTTCGTAAAAAGCTTCCCCAGGTAAAACGGTACCATATCACTGATACAAACACCCCTGGATGTTGATGTTGATATGTGAGATGCAAAATCAAGAGGTACAACAATAAATTTTGCAAGAAAAAATAAATCATACTTTTATAGTATAAATACAACAAGGAAATAGAGCAATAAATTTTATCACAAAAAAAGATTCCTATCATTATAGTATAAGCAGTACAAACACTCAACAGTAATTTACCATTCTGTGTTTAAGCATTAGCTTTTATATTCAAAAAGCAATACTATTTAACTGTTAAATGAAAATTGACTTTGTAGGAATTGAATCTACAACAATAAGAAGCAGAATGGAAACTTACCAATAAACCCACAGAATTGTGGATATTATGTAGGGAGCATTCCTTGAGAAAGATTCAGCAAATGACGTCCAAGTTCCATCCAAAGATAGCATCCGAGCCAACGATATGCCTACCTACATCAATTTCTGAAAAGTGGCTTACGCACTAATAAATCTAAAACAGACTGAATCCAAGTACCCAACAACTTATAACCAGCGAACTAAAATATTTTATAAGGGAAAAAATGATATAGAATGGATAATATCATAGATAGTTGGACAGGTAAAGGGACCAGTCTGAGTTCTGCGAAACAGAAGTACCAGTGCAAAGGACAGACCCAAATATTTAGAGCCTCTTCACTAATGAAAAGTCCACAACCAGCAGCCATGAGCAACCAAAAGTAGATCCACCTGCAAGCTTACATTTTATTAGTGTTGATGTTCGAAAATAATCAATCTGAAAAAGCAAGCCAAAAATAGGACAACCCTCTCAAAACTGAATGAAAATTTTTCTCATTAAAAAAAAAATTATGAAAAGGAGAAATAGTTGAGATAAAATCAAGTAATGTAACTCAAATGATAAGACAGAGAACGGTGGACAGAGAAAAGGAACAACGATTGGTACTTTGTGTGAATCATAGAATGAAAATTTACCACATACCCTGGTGCATATTCAGGCAGTACAACTCTCTGTCCAAAAACTTTGAAACTGAAGCCAACAGAAGTTGATGCATTGTCGACCAGAGATGGTCCCAGAGTAGGCCACTTGAAGCCAACAGATATTACTGTGATTGTTGCAGCTATGCCCAAAGCAATTGCTAATTTTGCTAGGAATGAACTCCCTGGACTACTGGTTTCAGTTTTCCAATCTCCAAGTACTTCATCAGTGGGTGCATCTTGCCCGTTAGTAGTATTTCCAGATGTTGAAGCATCAACATTTCTTGAAACTCGAGGCTGGAAGCTTCTAATCCTGTCACTTTACATGAAAATGAATCACATCTTTATGCTCCAAATTATGCAATATAGAAAGCATGATGCAATTACTTTAGGGGCTATGAAGTAAGGAGAACTATCAAAAGCATCTAGGTAAATAACATGAGCAACCAGCAAGCCCAAATATGCAAGTAAAATCTCTAACACGCTCAGAAACAGAGGGGTGACAAGAAGGAATTAAAAAAAGCATCAGTATATCAAAGAATATTTTCCAAAAAAGAGAAGACCTGTGGTACCACATGGCTCTAAGAAGATTCGATGGTTAATTAGCTGGAACAAGGTAACTTGAGAATGTTTTTAGCTACGGGATGCCCAGACAAAACCCATAATAGGAAGGCAATAAATGCTTTAGAAGGCAAACATGCAAAATGAAAAGAAGAATGTTTACAACCATTCTTTATGCTGATGTGGCAACTGGACCACATCAGCCAACAGATATAACACCAAAAACCTAAACACACACGCATGTTTAAATGATCAGAATGACTCACAGAGAGAGAGAGAGAGAGAGAGAGAGAGTAATCCCCCCACCCTTAATTTTTCCTTTTTATCTTTATATCTTTTTCTTCACATTTTTTTTTTCTTGAGATAGTTGAGCAAGATGGAATCCACAACATCATGGTATAAGCGTAGAAACATTAACTAGCTAAGCTAGGGGCTCAAGCCATAAATGTGAAAATAATGCTATAGTTTCAATGGGCAGAAGATATACTAAAAATGGAAGAAAAATCACTAATTTTGATGATTTATGGCACCAGAAGTCGCAGAAAAAGCATCAGTCCTCACTCAGCCAAGGAATTGAAATTAACTTAATTATTCAGAATATGATCTTTATACACGAAGCAATTCTGATCAGCTTCTCGTCATTGAATTTTGTGTGCCCCTCTCCCATTGTTGAATCCTAATTTCTTCGATGATGATGGCTTTTACTATATTCCCATACTAGTTCAAAGGAATGTATAGGAAATGTGATGGTAAAGAAGCCATTAGAGAAGGAATTACAACTTGGGAAGGCCATTTCAACAAGTAACATGTGAACCACAATACCTAATCAACTGCAGCAAAAGTATACCAAATGCACGACAGCAATGAGATAACGATCAATAAAAACAGAATGATATTACAAGAAAAAGGGATTCACTCCCATTCCTCAACAATCTTTCGAGGAATATAATAAAAAAAATTGGCAAAAACAGAGTAAGATTTAAAAAAAAAGCGAGATTCAGTTCCATTCATTGAGAATCCTTCTCCATTGCAACACATTTTAATCAATCAAACAACAAAGACAACCTTAACAGAGAAAAACTGATTAGAAAAAGAGAAGAAGTTACCGAAACGTTCCGCTGCAGTTGAAGAGTTGCGGAATGGATCTCCGACCCTCCTTCGGAAACGATCGATGAGGGCTACTGAAAGAGCTTGTATTTCTTATGTGTTTACGAATAGGTTTTGGAGGCAGTAAGGAGGCGCCATGTGTTAGAAACGCTGCTATTGGCATCTTTTGTAAGAATTTAAGCTCAGTCAATGATGATTGACAGAGGAGCTCAGATTCTCAGAATCAGTTGCAGCAGCTGCTGAAGTTGCATGAGGGTGTTAAGAGATGAGACAAAGATAATAAGTCAATAATATCTCCAGAAAGGTCGAGCCTTCCAGTAATACGGATGAGAAGTAATTTTCTATCCGGCAGTGTGGTCTACCCCAGCATTTTCATTTGTCTACTTCTCCTCCTTAAAATACAAATTTTATGCTCATACGATATCATCAAATAAGCATCTTTTCTGGTATATCTTATTAAGAGGGAAATTGACTAGTAAAATTGCATCAAAGAAAGCAACAAAATGGTGGTACTTTGATTTTTCTTTTGATGAGTTGATCCACCGTTGAAAGGGTATCAATAAAACACCTTTAAGAAGTGAAAAATTGCCTTAGGAATGTTGAAACGAAATCATACTCCTTGAGCCCACCCCCACCTTAGTAACCACATGTCAAACCAAATCCCAAGTCGATTTAAAGGAGAAAATTCTTGCTTTGGATGCCTTCCAAGTCACTTGATCGTGGATCTTTATCCCCTCAATTTGTCTGTCCTTCAATTTTTTCAATTTCATCTAATAAGAGGGTGGAAATGATCATCCTACCCCTTGCCCGAATACACTACCCCACTATTAAAGAAGAGCCTTTGACACTATGGCGATAGGGTCGCACTCACCATTTCTTAATAATGTATTCACAATAGTCAATCTATCCAACCCTGTATCATATTTAATGTGCTCATTATTTCCATTGAAAAAGACACAAAAAAGGGTACCAAGGATCAAACCAGAGAGAAGTCTTAAGATCATTGCCAATAATGAATTGAACAAACTACTTTATCTCCATACATTAAATACGTTTTTGCCATTCTCAAGAGCACTTCTTCATCTTCCGAACTGTTCACGCCAAATCATTCTTTAAATACCTATGAGAAACTCATTTCACCCAAAGCGACTCTTTTTCATATCCACTCCACCAAATAGGCTTCAAAATACCCGCCAAATTCATATCAGTAATTTTTTTTATACTTAATTCACCCTCTCTCTTAGGTTTGCTCACTATTTTCCCAAGAGATTAAGTGAATCTTTTGACCCACATTAGGACAAGAACAAAGAAAATTAACAAACATGGATTTTAATTTCTTCTTAACTTTCCTAGGTAGGACAAAGATGTTAATCCGGTAGATATAAAAAGTTGAGAACTGCTTTCTCAATTGAATTTCCCCTCCGCAGCTTTCCCGCTAACCAAATGGGGCTCGAGGAAAGATCTCCTTCTCTCTCATATATATAGGATTCAGATAAGAACCACCGGAATCTACGGCAAATGAAACTTACCGGAATTTCAAGAAGAACCACCGGTTTGGCTTAAGGGGAGCTGCCCGTTGCCCATTGCCCGTCGTCGGACACTCACACACCTGTCTCTCAACAAACTGACCGAGTGGCCGTTTTCTGTTCTCACCGCCTCGATTTCATTTATTAACTCTTAAGGAGTCTTTGTGAATCTTTTGTCTCCCTGAGCTAGTTTTATTGTCTCCACTTCATGTTCATAGAAGTAAGGCAAAAAGAAGGATCTTTGAGGCTGTTCTGTTTTGGTTCTATTTCTATTCAATCTCGGGTTATTATACGAATGGCTTGCCAGGAGATTCATTCATGGACGTTCTGTGGGCTCGTCGGGGCTTTTCTGGATCTTTGGTTGTCGTATCTCCTGCTTTGTGGATCGGCTTTTGCCTTCTTTACTTCAAATTTTTTGGGTATTTTCGGTTGGTACTTGCCGTGTCTCTGCAACGGACTTTTTGGTGTTCCTCATGGAGGTATTTGTTTGCAGAGGTTTCTTATTGACTACCCAACTCAGAAGATCTCATCTGTTCAAATGTCTGTGATGAGCAACTTCCCTTTCGATTCCATCTTCATGAATGACCAAGAATGTCAATTGAGTGTTAGATTATTGGGAGATACTGACCACAGTGATGGACCTCAGGAGATTGAGGGAGAAGCCTCTTGCAGCTCCATCTCCTATGCCAAGAGAAGATCTCAAAACTTTGTTGTCAGAGACCCATCTTCCAAGAGGGAACAGGTTGGCTTATTGATAAGTTCTGCTGTACGTGATGGCCGCGCTGATGTTAAGGGAAAGGGAGTTGTGAATCAGAGGCCAAGGTCTGGTTTACGTTGCCGGCGCAGAGCTGTTTTTGTACGTAGTAAATTCGCGTCTGTCTCATCCTCTGACCCTCCTCGGCTTATCAAGCGAGAGGTCTCTCATTCCCCTTACTGCATGAGCGAATTTGGTCATGAAATTTCCGAAGAAGGCTCAGTGCCTATGAATTCTGCAAGGTTTGCTCTCCAAGGTGAGCGAGAATTCTTAAACCTGTTTCCATATATAGCCCCTTTTGCGCTGCCCGTTCAAATTCTCTGTTTTTCAATGAAAACATTCTTCAATTGTCTTCTTGAACATGACTTGTTGATTTCAAGTTGGTTTATCAGACTTTGTATGCTAAAATTTGCATATTGGTAACTGCATAAGGAATTCTCATGTTTTTGCTTTGAGATTTTAGATGACAGTGGGGTCACACTGGTGGTCGACTGGCTGAAGGAAGCCTACATGGCTTTGAACTGAATAGATCATTTGGTGAAAGTAAGGTCATGGAGACAGATGCATCATCTGCTAGAGAATTAGTATGCAACGTTCGAGATGGACTGGGGTTTGATGGGAATGAGAAAAATGTTATTAGAGTCTTGGAACAAGCAATTGACGAAGAGCAAGCTGGTCGTGCTGCTCTGTACCTTGAGCTAGAGAAGGAAAGAAGTGCTGCTGCAACTGCTGCTGATGAAGCCATGGCCATGATAATGCGTCTGCAAGAGGAGAAAGCATCAATAGCGATGGAAGCAAGGCAGTATCAGAGGATGATTGAAGAGAAATCTGCTTATGATGCAGAGGAAATGGGCATTCTCAAAGAGATTCTTGTGAGGAGAGAGAGGGAGAAGCACTTTCTGGAGAAGGAAGTGGAAACTTACAGGCAGCTAATACTTTTTAACAATGAGAGCTTGGAAGGTGATGGAAATGATATGGTGGAAATATCAGCACCAAGGTCTACTTTTTCATTGGACTCAAGTGAGGATCCGGAATCGATGCTGCAGCGGATTAGTGAATCTATAGACAAAAGAGAAATAGAGAAAAATTTAAAAACATCATCCAATTATGAGGCACAGAATTTTGAGGGACCAATTTCTGCTTATGCTTTTGTGAAAGAGCTACCATCTTCAGACTGGGATAGGGATGCCAACCTCCTTAAACAAGTGGATTTTCAGAGGAAAGTAAGTTCTGACAAAAGTCATCCACGTGTGCCAGGGTCCCGTGGTGATGGTAACCAAGAGGTTCAGGAGAAGGGAATGGTATCCATGGATGAGGAAAGATCTGTTCTTCAAAGAGGAGGGCAGATATCAGAGAGAGAGTCCAGGTTATATAAGTTAAACAGCCCTCCTAAGCATGGCTTGCTTGGGAAAACTATTATTTCAATCGATAAAGAACACGGTCAAAAGAGTAATGCTAGGCAATGTCAAGGACTTGAAATGAAGGCTGACTCAAATCCTTGTGGAACTGAAATGATTTTTCCATGTGATGGTGAAGAGTTTGAGAAGTGTGGGAAAAATCAAGATCGACGAGGAAGTGATCAACAATTTTCTAAGGTTGAGACTGAATCAAGTCTTTACAATGTTCATGTAATTGACGATAGATCTAAGTTGTGTAAAGAGGAAGCTAGAGAAGAAAGTCGAGCACAGTTGACAGACACAGCTTCAGACAGGTTTAGGATACATGGTCTTCCATCTGACCCCTCTGGTGTCAGTAGGATTGATGCTGCAACTGATCAACCAAATGCAAGCAGGGCAGCAACTGAGAAGGATATTCATAGAAGCTGCTCTGGCTTTACTGCCGGGTTGCCACCAATCAGTAACATACATGGGAATTCTTTTCCCTTTGGCTTGCGGAGGAATTCCATGTCTGCAGTTGATAATGAAAGACTGAAACTTGAAACTGAAGTTGGGTGGCTAAGAGAAAGGTTGAGGACTGTGCAGGAGGGAAGAGAGAAGCTGAGTTTTTCTGTGGAGCACAGGGAAAGGGAGAAAATACAGTTGCAACTCTTGGAGGATATAACAAAACAACTTCAAGAGATTCAGTAGGTAACTGAGCCTGGAAAAGCTGTTAGGCAGGCTTCTTTACCCTCAACATCTTCAAAGGTGTGTGATAAAAGTTTACAGTTATTCCTATTTCAATCCGTACAAAATATGCAAAATACTACTTACTCCATCCAAAATGACTGTCTACTTCGATAAATCTAACTTTTTAAGAAAGATTTTCATTGCTTTAATTACTCTCGTGTTTTTACTAATTTTCCAACTTTACAACTTTACCCTTCAAATATTTGCCATACCCGTCCCTCTTCTAATGCACTATCCTCTTCCCACCTGAATACATTGAACAAGCTAAGGGTAATATGGACAAGTACAAAAATTTTAAAGCATTTAATATGGTAATAGACAAACAAAATGGGACAGAGAAAAACTCCAAACAAGAGTCTTTGTGGAACAGAGGATCACATTGCTTTGGTATCGATCATCCATTGATTTTGTTGGTGGAAGTTGGTAGTTAAGTATTTCAATGTGTTCATTCAACTGATCGAATTTGATATAATTTGGATGAAATTTATGAGGCTTGCTGCAAATCCTGTGTTAAAATTTTGACAATATGGGGTTCATCAAAATAATTTGCACAAGCTTTGCAATCTATCTTTTTTTTTTTTTTGACACCACACTGTAGCTCTGTGTGTGTGTGTGTGTGTGTGGTGGAGTGGGTGGGTGGGAGTAACTAGGTGTAGAAGTATGGCAAACGGAAATTCTAAGAGAAGAAAAAAAAGGCTATTGTTAAGCATAAATACTCATAACGTCCTTCATAAGGCGTCTTCTATGTTTCTGCTTCAGAATACTGAGTAGTGACAGAATGAAGGAGATACTAGAACTAACATGATGCCTTGAATGAACCTAAGGTATCAACTTCTTCACACCGTTATTTTCTTCCCCAAAGTTATTAACTACACTGTACTAAGTAGGACTGGATGACATGATTCAAAATGACACTTTATTTTTCTGTATTTTTTATTGGAGTCTTGAATTGCTGGGTGCTTCTCAAACTGTAACTACATTTTGAGGAAGGTTTCAGAGTGATTAGGTCATGGACAATTGTTCTGATGTCTGCACAGTTTTAATGATTGTAGGCTTCTATGATTGCTTTATGTGTTAGAAAGGTAACTGTTAAACCTGTCTAATTATGGTTATTCTTGGTATCAACTTTTACTTGGTTTGTGAAGTTAGACATTTTTCGAGCTTACTTGCATGGGAATGCTTCAAACCTATATATACAATTAGTCTACTTATACTTAGATTTCCGTGTAGTCAACCTTTGGTACTGATTATTTTTGTTAAGGTAGTTTTCATACTCTTTGTAGAAAGTCAGCTAGCAAGTCCAGTCGGATTGTAGGAAACTCCTATTTTTGGGGCTTGGTGTACTATAATGTCCAGATAAGGTACCCATCTGCTCACTCCTTTTATAAATACTTTATGGATGCTAAGCAGGCCAGTAATGGTTATCTTCTTCTTCTCTCCTTTTATGGTGTAATACTATACAGAAAATTGTGTTTCCTGGCGGATTTGTCGTGAGGATGCTAGTGGCCTTCCAGTGTTAAGAGTGTAACTGTATTTGTTTGGGTTTGGGAGTGAGCTCTTTCTTTGAGTGATCGAGTGTTTTGTTTTGTCCTGTTATATTTTGTACTCGATTGGGCTTGGGGTTAGGCGGGAATGTCCCCCCCCCCCCAATTGTATTCTTCTTTAATTTTGATTCATTTTAATTCGGGTTAAAAAAAAATTTGTGTTACCATTTTCTTTCTTGGACATTTTTTGGGACAATATACTTCTTTTATTGTACTCTTTGCTTTGTACTTCAGTTATTGGTTGTATTACTTGTATGTTGTTTCAGTACCAATACTGTCATATGTCCATACTCTGGCTGCTGACCTAATCTTTTAGGGGCTGTTGCTTAGTATGCTGGTGTTGATGGCTGCTAACCAGAGTTTTTCTTTAAAATGGCCCTAAACTGTTTTCAGATTACTTTTCTTTTTTTTTCAGGTTAGCTCAAAGAAACGCCGATGTCGAAGTGTTTCATTGGCACTCCAGAATAGCACCTGAAACAGATCTGGCATCTAGTGACTCAATGCACTGGAGATGGCCAGTTTATAGTTGAAAACATTGTTGCAATAGCACGTAAGGTGAAAACTGTAACACTTGAAAGCATTGTCTACATCTAGATAGAGTTCTAGTCAATCCATTTCTGCCTTTAATGAGTGCACCTGGACAGATACGAGGGCTCATTCTAATGATATTTTACTGACATGGTCTGATGCTGAAATCTCGAAGGCGGCCTTCTAAATGATGATGTATTATGAACAAAATTTACTGTTTATATTCCAATGCGTGTCATGATCAAAGCCTTCTAAGCTTGCAAATGATGGCACTGATGATACTGGTGCTTATGGCTATTGGCTGATAAGAATCTTTCATCTGAAATGGTGGCAGGCTACCAGGATGGGAAGTGGTGGATATGCTGATTGCTTGTGGAGAGGGTGCCCTACTACTATAGGCAGTTCGGATATTTGTCTAAGAGGAGGAAAAAGAAAAGGACCAAAGGAAGAAAAAAAGGATTTTTTTTTTGGTTGATGCAGCCATGTTCAACACATGCCTTTTGTGAAGTGGTGAAGATGTAATTTAGTTCTTATGGATCAGGGAAGGAATGAAATAAAGATGTGTTGTCTTTTGGCCAGTGTTTACTTTCTTCTTGCTACTTATCATTAGAATTTTTGTTGTATGACTGCTGGTTTTATATCTACTTAGAAAACACTGTAGAAACTTATTCTTGTACAGTTATAGAATTTGTTGTCTCTCTTTTTATAAGTTGAGCTGAAGTTCCATAAATAAAAAAAGGGCCCGTATCCAGTGCTGCTCCTGCATATGCTGTGAGGTCCTGGGAGGGGTGAGTTTGAAATCAGTCAGGATTCAGCTCCTCTTCCTTGGAGGGCATTGCCCAATGAGTGTTCAATGAGACATCCAAAGGCTGGGCACACATCCTAATGGCTGATTGGGCACGCACTGGAATGCATGCGAAACAGTCCAACCGTTGGATGCTTCATTGGGCACTCATTGGGTGATGTCCTCCAAGGAGAGGAACCCAATCCGAAGGATGAATAGTGTTTTACTTTCTCACTGACCATTCAGGATGCTATAGGCCATGATTGGGCAATTTGATGCATGAATCAGGTTTCCACTGGAACTGTATTATGCGCCAGGAATTATGTCATTTGAGTCTTACTGAGTCACCCAAGACTCATCTGTTTTGACTGAGTCATAGAAAACCGCCGATTTTGGTCAAAACTAAAAACTGGTTCAAAATGGTTGAACCATAATAACTCCTTTAGCCAATCTCTCTATTTCTCACTGTTCTCCCCATCTTCTTTACCTGTTGCTGTTCATGTTCGATAATATTGACCCTAGCCGTAAAAACTTAACTCCTCTGTCACTTCTCGTTGCTGCAACTTCTTGGCCTGCGCGATACAGTGACGACAATTGCAAAACATTAAAACTCTTCTCATTCCATGAGATTCTTTCGTTTCTCTACCCTAACCTCAGGCTTTGGGGTTACCGCCCTCCCTTCTCCATGTGATAAAATCCCTTCCTTGCCCCCCTCTATTCTCTTTTCCCATGGCAGCATTGATTTATTATTTTTTGTTTCTTTTCTTGCAAACTCGATTTCCATTCCATAAGTTGTTCAAATGCTTAATAAGAAGAGTCTTGTTGCAGGTAAGGTTTTCGATGAATGGCCTACAAGAATATATAATGGAAACTGTGCATTATCCATCCAATCATCAAAATTGTATATTTTGGTGGGAACTGTATATCTGGCAGTACAGAGATAACTGTGTTATTCAATGGATGGTTATTGCTATCAGCCGAATATAGCACTGCCATCTTTAGTTGGCAAGCTATATTCGGTTCCCTTGGCAATACCTTCCATACCTGTTGTTTCCTCGTTTGCGCATCACAAGATCGGCAACCTATAGTTACCTTATATTTCATGTGAATAGAATAGGAAGATTTTCTATATTGCATGTGATGGACATAGTAAGTTCTTTGCTGAAAATTCTTACCAAAGAAGGATCTCACCACTCTTGTATATAACTTCACAATGCTCACGCTTTTAATCTCTTTCTATCTCGGTCTAGCAATTGCATATTGCATTGGGGAGTCTGGGGGACTCTTTGGTAGCTTCCCTTCATTCACTGAAACTAATTCCTACCTTCTTCCTCATGCAATGCACAGAGTATTAATAGCTTCGTGAGTTCTCCCCTCAACGTCACCCCAGGCTTCAAGACCTTTGACCGCTATATATAAACTCACAGCTACACCTTTTCTCATCTCATCTCATCTTATCTCTCCCCAATCCCCATGGCCCCCCCAAAAAAAACAGAAATCATGACCTCAAAAAACAAAAAAAGAATCATGGTGTCTTCAGATTCTGAAGGTTCTGTGCAAAAAAGATCTGCAACTTTCAAATTAAGTCATCAAGCAGCTCCTGCAAAAGAAGATTCCATAATAACAATGTCACAAGCTGCTCCACTTGTGGCTACCTATAATGATCGCGTTCGACCACTACTTGATGCTATTCATAAACTTCGTCACTTGAAGGTCATGCAAGAAGGCATAGAGCTCCCAACAATCGTCGTAGTTGGTGCCCAGTCATCCGGCAAGTCCAGTGTTCTCGAGTCCTTTGCTGGCATCAGCCTCCCTCGTGGTCAAGGCATCTGCACCAGGGTTCCCCTCATCATGCAATTACAGAACCACCGAAACTCTGTACCTGAGCTTCAATTGGAGTTTCATGGCAAGATAGTTCCTACTGACGAAACCCATATTGCAGAATCTATTAGTTCTGCCACAGATGAGATTGCAAGCTCCGGTAAGGGCATCTCTCATACCCCTCTTACACTTGTAGTGAAAAAGAAAGATGTCCTTGATTTAACCATGCTAGATTTACCTGGTATTACCAGGGTACCTGTTCATGGGCAACCAGAAGACATTTCTGAACAGATTTCTAACATCATAATGGAGTATATAACTCCAAAAGAGAGTATAATTCTCAATGTCTTAACGGCCACAGTTGATTTCTCAACTTGTGGGTCAATTAGAATGTCTCAACGTGTAGATAAGACTGGTGAGAGAACCTTAGCCGTTGTAACCAAGTCTGATAAAGCTCCAGAAGATCTTCTTGAGAAAGTTACTGCTGATGATGTCAAAATCGGCCTTGGTTATGTCTGTGTAAGGAACCGAATAGGAGATGAATCCTATGAGGAAGCAAGGAAGGAGGAGGCAAAACTCTTTGAATCACATCCCCTTCTCTCTAAGATTGATAAATCCATTGTGGGCGTACCCATTTTAGCTCAGAAATTGGTTCAGATTCAGGCAACCAGCATTGCTAAATGCTTACCTGATATTGTCAAGAAGATCAATGCAAAACTAAATCAAAACAATTCTGAGCTTCACAAGATGCCTAAGAATATGACGAATGTAGCTGAAGCAATGACTGCCTTCATGCAAATTCTTGGATCTGCAAAAGAAACACTGAGGAAAATTCTTCTCAGAGGGGAGTTTGATGACTACCCAGATGAGTTCATGCACTGTACTGCTCGAATGGCGGAGATGCTGAATGAATGTTCAAAAGAACTGCATTTGAAGAGTGAAGTGCAGAAACCAAAAGCTGATTTTCTAATGGAGGAAATCAAGGTTTTGGAGGAAGTCAAGGGAATCAGCCTTCCTAATTTCCTTCCTCGCACGGCTTTTCTTACTGTCTTGCGAAAGAAAGTCAATGAAGTATCAGACACTCCTTTGGAATTCGTTAGACGAGTCTGGGCTTATATGGAGGAAGTTGTGATCCGTGTACTGTTAGAGTAGTCATCAAGCTTTCCACAACTCAATTCCTCTACCAGAATGGCAGTTCAAAATCTAATGACAAAATTGAAATCGCATTTAATCAAACATGTAAGAGAGATGATAGAAATGGAGAAGCTGACAGACTATACCTGCACACCTGAATACATTTCTACATGGAATTCCCTTATGTTGAAGCAAGAAGAATTCATGCAGATAATGAATGATCATTCGAAACCTACTAATTTGGAACTTGAAGGATTTGGAAAGGTTGAGGTTGGGCACTTGAGACAGCATGCCTTGGTTGTCCAACAGGCATTCGATATGAAGATGAGGATGGCTGCATACTGGAAGATTGTGCTGAGGAGGTTGGTTGACAGTTTGGCCCTGCATCTTCTGTTTTGTGTCCAGAATTTGGTGAACAAAGAGATGGAAGAAGAGATGGTTTATGAGATAATAGGTCCCAACAGAGGTGGAATTGAAAGAATGCTTGAAGAATCCCCTTCCATGGCTACCAAGCACGAAAAGCTCCACAAAAGCATCAAACTGCTCAGGGAATCAAAGGAGGTTGTTGCAAATATCATGGACAGGATTGCTGCTAGTTAGGGTTTAGAATTTAATTATTTTATGCATGATAAATTTTTTTACTCTTTTTTTTTTTTTTTTTTTTTTTTTTTTGGGTGTTTTTGTTTTTTCTTTCCTTTCTGGTTGTAGTAGTCCTAGTGATGATGTTAGTTATTTCTATTTCACTTGCTTACGATTATATGGTTGGCATATGTAATGTTATATGTAAGGGTGTCAATTGGTCTGGTTTCAGTTTGTTTTTGTACGAGTTCAGTGTGGTTTTTGCATGTTGAAATAAAAACCGAATCAGATAAGAATCAGTCAATATAAGAATCGTTTTGCAATCGATCCAATTTTACCAGTTTATATTCGGTTTTTGTTATCCTGTTTACATACGGTTTGTACTTTGTAGTATTGGTTTTGGAAAATGGTTTGGTGTTTTAATCCCTAGAAGATGACATGTAGAAATGATTGACCAAGGAATTCGTCTTAGCAAACTAATCTCGTTGTTTTGATATAAAGAAACAATCGAATGGGTTGTCTTAATCATTGGGTGTGGGGTGTGCTTCATCTCCATCTCTTTTGACAACAAAGATAAGGACATCACTAAATTGTGAAGTGAGCAACTTGTAGTTAGTAGTACTAGACCATCTATGTGATTTTGTGGTTAAGAGTTACATCTCCAGAAAATAGCCAAGGGCTTCCAAGGTTACGAGTCTCGAGGTTTTTTGAAAAAAAAAGTGCACAAAATTATTAAAAAAAATTTAAAAAGATTACTTTGTCATTTATACAGAGAAGGGCTTATTACTTATTTGTGTTCATCCTGTGTATTCGGTTTTTATAAATAGTTCTTATTCGGTTATGAGCTGAATTGAATCAAACCAGGTCATTTCTTTTGTATTCGGTTTGCTTTGGTTCGATCCTAAACGGTGGGTTCCGGTTTCATTTGACACCCTTAGTTGTATGGTTTACCAAGGAAAGTGTAATTTGATTGGACCAAGTAAAATCCCCAACCCAAAAATAGAACCAAAAACAAAAAAATTCCTTTAGTTTCCTTTGCAACCAAACAAAGCCTTCAGAAACTCATCAGGATTTAAGAGTTTACGGTGGAAGCATAAATTTTGATCAAATTGAATAAAATTTAGGCATTTTTAGGTGCAATTTGATCATCTTTGTCAAACTTGTGGAAATTAGGTCAAATGATAAACTTGTGGCTGCAATGATCTCTGCATGTACACCCATAGTGTTTGTGAATAAGTTGAATCAGGAACTGCTACATACTCTGCTACATGCAGAGATCATTCAAGCCTTGAAAAACTGTCAATTTTAAATGCAAACTTGAAACCAGGAGACCCTCAGGACTGATGTCTTTTGTTTGTTTTTTTATTTTTGATAAGAGATATCTTTTATTTGTTGACACATGAGAAAGAAAGAAAGAAAACATAAAGGATTTTATTAGATAAGGAGCTAAGCTAACAAACATAATATACAAAACAAGAAGTAGCCAAGAGATGTTACATCAATAGAAAACTGCATAAAAGGGTATGGCTGGGCTGTGCTACACACATTCCGAAGATTGATTGGGCTGGGCATGCACTGGGATGTGTGCGACACAACCTAACCTTTGGATATTTCATTGGGCACTCATTGGACAATGGTTCTCCAAGGAGAGGAGCCCAATCCGATGGGGATGAATAGTATTTTCCTTTCTCATTGACCGTTCAGGATGCTATGCGCCATGATTGGGCAATTTGATGCATGAATCAGGTTTCCACTGGAACTGTATTTATGCGCCAGGAATTATGTCATTTGAGTCATACGGAGTCACCCAAGACTTATCTGTTATGATTGAGTCCTAGAATAAGTGCCGATTTTGGTCAAAACTAAAAACTGGTCCAAAATGGTCGGACCATAACTCCTTTAGCCAATCTCACTACTTCTCCCATTCTCTGAATCTTTTTTACCCTGTTCGTCTTCGATAATGTTGTCCCTAACCGTAAAAACCACAACTCCTTTAGCAAACTCGATTCTCATTCCATAAAGTTTGGTTTCCAGGACCTTTTGATACATCAACATTTCCCAAGGGCTTAATAAGAAGAGTATTGCGTTGCGATTGATTCGATTGACGTTCGGCATTTTTTAAACCACAAAACGCTTTGTTTCCATTTCGGTTGTGGGTTGCAGGTAAGGTATTCGATGAATCACCTACAAAAATATATAGTGGGAAACTGTGCATTATCCAATCATCAAAATTGTATATTTTGGCTGTACAGAAGTACTGTGTTATTCATTATTATTAATGGATGGTTATTGCATGTTGCATTGGGGCATCTGGGGGACTCTTTGGAAGCTTCCCTTCGCTCACTGCGACTGGAAAGTTCTCAAAATGGATGCCTTTTGTTGCTTCTTAATCATCCATATTTAATGCCTTTCTGGAGACACCAAACGAACCCCTGCTCCAGACGTTTTTCCTTGAGACTAATTCCTCCCTTCGTCCTCATGCAATGCACGGAGTATCAATAGCTTCTTGAGTTCTCTCTTCAACGTCACCACGATATTCAAGGCCCTCCACCCTTATATATATTATCTCACAGCTACACTCTTCTCTTTCATCTGTCTCTTTTTTTCATTCCATGGCCCCAAAGAACAAAAAACAAATCATGGTGTCTTCAGATTCTATAGGTTCTCTGCAAAAAAGATTTGCTAGTATCAAATTAAGTCGTCAAACATCATTTACAAATGAAAATTCTATAATAACAATTTCACAAGCTGCTCCACTTGTGGCTACCTATAATGACCGCGTTTGGCCATTATTGGATGTTGTTGATAAACTTTGGCACTTGAATATCATGCAAGAAGGCATAGAGCTCCCAACAATTGTCGTAGTTGGTGACCAGTATTCCGGCAAGTCCAGTGTTCTCGAGTCACTTGCCGGCATCAGCCTCCCTCGTGGTCAAGGCATCTGCACCTGGGTTCCCCTCATCATGCGATTAAAGAACCACACGAACCCTGTACCGCAGCTGCAGTTGGAGTTTCATGGCATGATAGTACCTACTGATGAAATTCATGTTGCTGAATCTATTAGTTCTGCAACAGAAGAGATTGCCGGCTCCGGTAAGGGTATCTCTCATACCCCTCTTACATTAGTTGTGAAAAAGAAAGGTGTCCCTGATCTAACCATGGTAGATTTACCTGGTATTACCAGGGTACCTGTTCATGGCCAACCTGAAGACATTTATGAACAGATTTCTAACATCATAATGGAGTATATAACTCCAAAAGAGAGTATAATTCTTAATGTCTTATCGGCCACCGTTGATTTCCCAACTTGTGAATCAATTAGAATGTCTCAACGAGTTGAGAAGACTGGTGAGAGAACCTTAGCCGTTGTAACCAAGGCTGATAAAGCTCCAGAAGGGCTTCTTTAGAAAGTTACTGCTGATGATGTCAACATCGGCCTTGGTTATGTCTGTGTAAGAAACCGAATAGGTGATGAATCCTATGAGGAAGCAAGGAAGGAGGAGGCAAGGCTCTTTAAATTACATCCCCTTCTCTCCAAGATTGATAAATCCATTGTGGGAATACCCATTTTAGCTCAGAAATTGGTTCAGATTCAGGCAACCAGCATTGCTAAATGCTTACCTGATATTATCAGGAAGATCAATGCAAAACTAAATCAAAATGATGCTGAGCTTAACAAGATGCCTAGGAATTTGACAAGTATAGCTGAAGCAATGACTGCCTTCATGCAAATTCTTGGATCTGCCAAAGAAACTCTGAGGAAAATTCTTCTGAGAGGGGAGTTTGATGACTACCCAGATGAGAAGTTCATGCACTGTACTGCTCGAATGGCTGAGATGCTGAATGAATATTCAAAAGAACTGCAGCTGACTGGTGGGCTTCAGAAATCAACAACAGAGTTCCTAATGGAGGAAGTCAAGGTTTTGGAGGAAGCCAAGGGAATTGGCCTTCCTAATTTCCTTCCTCACACAGCTTTTCTCACTGTCTTGAAAGGGAAAGTAAATGAAGTGCCAGATACTCCTTTAGAATTCGTTGGACAAGTTTGGGCTTATATGGAGCAAGTTTTGATCCGTGTACTGTTAGAGCAGTCATCAAGCTTTCCACAACTCAATTCTTCGACAAGAACGGCAGCCCAAAATCTAATGACAAAATTGAAGTCTCGTTCAATCAAACAAGTAAGAGAGATGGTAGAAATGGAGAAGCTGACAGACTATACTTGCACACCTGAATACATCTCAACATGGAATGCCCTTATGTTGAAGCAAGAAGAATTCATGCAGATAATGAATGATCATTCAAAACCTACTAATTTGGAGCTTGAAGGATTTGGTATGGTTGAGGTTGGGCACTTGAGGCAACATTCAATGGTTGTCCAACAGGCATTTGATATGAAGATGAGGATGACTGCATACTGGAAGATGGTTCTGAGGAGGTTGGTTGACAATTTAGCTCTGCATCTTCTATTTTGTGTTCAAAATTTGGTGAACAAAGAGATGGAAGAAGAGATTGTTTATGAGATAATGGGCCCCAAAAGAGGTGGAATTGAAAGAATGCTTGAAGAATCACCTTCCATGGCTACCAAGCGAGAAAAGCTCAACAGAAGCATCACATTGCTCAGGGAATCAAAGGATGTTGTTTCAAATATCATGGACAGGATTGCTGCTAGTTAGGGCTTTATTTCAAAGGTTTAGTATTTGGTTACTTTATGCATGAATTTTTATTCTTTTCTGGTTATTTTAGTCTTTGAGCTTATCTGGATCAATAGTGATGGTGTCAGTTATTTCTAGTATTTTTCTGGTTGTAGTAGTCTTCAAGCTTTTCTGGAGTCATAGTGGTGTGATGTTAGCTCTGTCTAGTATCTCCCTTTTGCCTATGTAATGTGGTTGTGCTTTAATGAATCAAAGGAAGTAGTTCTTTCGGTCTTATTTAAATGAATTTGATTGGAATGAATAATATCCCAACCCAATCCTTAACAACAAAAAAATTGCTGTACCATTTCTCATCTACTTTCTACTCTAGAAACATATATTCTCAAAATGTAGTCCCCAAATGGATAATATCTTTTCGGGATGTAGTTCTCTGTCCGGGAGTGTGGCCTACGCCAGCACTCCCATGTTTCTATCTCTCTCCTCCTCAAAACAAGAGGGCAGATGTGTCTTTTCATATGGAGAGGAGAGAGATAGACTCATGGGAGTGCTAGCATAAGCCACACTCTCGGATAGAGAACTTTCTCCCTATCTTTTCAAGAACATTCATTGGTGTTTTCTGTAGATTCTTACCCACACTGGCAGTATGGGGGAAACCCTCTCCCTGAGACTTCGTTTGGTCGCAAGGAGGTAGAGGGAAGTGAAACTTCCAAACCTAAAAAAGAATTTTTTTGTAATCATTACTCCACATGATTATATTACTATCTCCAAAACATTCTATATTTTGTTATAAAAATTCACTTTACTTAGTATCTAAATATCTTGGCTTTGGAAAGTAAAATAAAAATTAGGAAGAAGATCACGATGCTCAAACGACGAGGTGGTATTTTGTAGGATCCTGTGTTTTGAGTGCAGATTTCACGTAACTTTAAGACATTTGCAAACAACTGCTAGCTCAGTTGGTTGGTGGCATTGCAAGTTGATGCATGCCCCCTAAGCAGGTCAAGGGATCGATTCTCCTGGATTGCATATTGTGCCAAAAATATGCACTTTTTCTCTCCCCCTCCCCCCTCCCCCCTCCCCCCTAGTTGTAAACTGTGGGCTTGTCTTAGCCTTCCCCTTAGCTTGTAATTGGCCTATGGGTCCTTGAGTAGGATAGTCTCAAAACTAAAAAAATAAAAAATAAAAAATAAAAAACACACAACGTTAAGACATTTTCACCTCCCTTTAATTCCCATACAACCAAACGGAGCCTTAGGATATACCCAATTATTAATCAAGTCAATCGGATTGTTTGTTCACGCGGCTTAACATTTCATTTTTTTCAACTCCTTACATCCGAGGCCGATCCGTGGCCGATCCGTGTTTACGATAGCAGTGTTACGCGATAACGCGGTTTCTTGCTGAATGAGAGAAGACATTAAAAATTAGATCTTACATAGTGTTCTTCCAGAAACCCTAACTATAAAGCGTCTCTCTCTCGCTCTCTCTGTCTCGTCTCGATCACTGAGCAATCAATTTATTGGGTGGGTTCTAATTTCCTCTTGGAGATCTCCATGGAGTCGCATTCTCACAAGCAACAAACAACCCACGATCTCAAGCACAGACCTTCCAAGTCCGAATTGATATCTAGTTCCAAGGTGATCGCGGAGGCTGCGAAAGCCGGGCTCCACCATGAGACAGACAAGATTGACAAAGCAAAGGTTGCCAGCGCCGCCGCCGATCTAATAGGTGCCGCCTCCTCTTACGGCAAGCTAGACGAGAAGGGAGTCGGGAAGTACATGGAGAAGGCCGAGCAGTATCTTCATCAATACCACTCTTCACAGTCCACCACAAATTCCGGCCATTCAACGACTACAACCACCTCACATTCACATTCACAGTACCACCGCACATTCACATACAGGTGGTGGTGGTGGTGGGAATCAAAGTGAGAGCGGTGGCTTCGGGGATTACATCAAATTGGCTCAGGGGTTCTTGAAGAAGCACTAATTTCTCTTCTGTTGGGTGTCTCGTTTGCTTAATTTCTTCTTGTAAAACCACTCATTCTTATTGTATCTCTCTCTAATCCCAATTTCAATTTTGAGTTTGTTTTTTATTACCCTTTTTTACAGTGAAGAGTCGATTTTTAATTTTTAAGTGTGGAAACATAAACATTAGGGCAAAAGAGGTTGTTATGAAATATACCTCTGGATTTAGAACTCATCCATTGAGGGCAATTGGGTATCGTTAGGTTGGTTAGAGAAGATCCTGGAAGGAGAAAGGCAGCTCCCAGCTCGCAGAAATAACCCAATTCCATCTACTATTCACCAATAATAAATCCATTTCTTTGAATTCTTCAAAGGATGCATGTCTGTAAATCCAATTCTTTGAATTCTTCTTTGGGTTCTTTTGATGGCCCCTACCTTAGATGGTTCCCCATAGCTTCCAAGTCAAGGATCATATCTGACCCCTTTCATTGACTTGCAGTTAGTCTTGAATTGAAGGGCACATAATATAATTTCATATTTATATTTAAGGAGAGACAACGCCACTCGGTCATGCATTTAGGGGTGTACTTGTTCCTATACACAGTCGGGTGTGAAATGATCGACCTGCCTCCATGGAACCAATGTCTATCTCTCTGCCACTCCTATGGAAATGACCCCCTGCCTTCTCCATCCCACCTTTTCCATTGGACATATCCGCACATCCACTAGCTTAACTGGAGATGTCGGTTTACCCAACCCTCTCCTTTCAATAAAACCAAAGATGAAGCAAGAAATGGAGCGGAGATCAAGAGTCAAACACGCATAGAAAGACAATGCAATTGCGAAGAACTCCAAAAACCAGTGCAACGAACAGAACCATGGTAATGGGAGATGCTCACCACTATGTCGCTCTTCTCATTCTAAGTGACTAATGATTATCAGTTGTGTCTCCTGGTATGAACCAATAAGTTGCAGGTGGTAGGGGGTTGAGGTAGGCGCAAGGAGCTATAGGGGGAGGAGAGAGGGATCTAGGGAGAGGGACAGGGAACAACTAAGTTGTAGGTGGCAGGGGGTTGAGGTGGGCACAAAGTGTCGTAGTGGGGAGGAGAGGGAGTCGATGCTGGTGAGGGAGGGGGACGGAAATTGGAGACAGAGAAGAAGGGGAGGACAGGGAAATTACGAGATGGGCAAAGTCCTGTTACAGCAATGTGTTGTAACTTGTAACTTGTAACTTGTAACTAGGTTGGTTAGAAACACAAACCATACAATGCAGGGAAAGTCTTGTTCCAACAAAATTGTAACTTTGCTTTTTGGAAAAAAATTTTATACACGGTTGTATATAAGAGGAATCTTTTACATTGAATTTTAGTAACCGTCAGATTCAAAGGCTTTAATCTAAACCGTCCAAGGGTAAAGTATGTAGATACTTCTCCTATACAGTTACATTTTCCAATACCTGTAAAAGACTTGTCAATAAACTTTTCCCCCAAAAAAAAAACAAAAATGAAACAACTTCCATTTGTTTTAGTTCTCTGCAACCCACAAGCAACAGTTGTACATTACCTTGTAACCCAACCCCTGTACCTACGTAACCCATACCCAGCCGTTGTGCATCTCCAACTACTACTCAGGTAATTCTAGTAGTCTAATGTTCAGTTTCTGAATTTCTGCTGCTGTCGTGCTTTAGTTAATCCATTCATGTCAATAACTGGTGCTTTATCTTGTGACAAAGGATGACTTCTACGACGAAGAAGAGGAATTAAGACCCACAAGGTTGAACCTTTCAACAATAACCAAAATCCGGTCTCAATCATCGTCTCCTTTGGTTAAAAAAATCCCATATCGTGCTGATGGTGAGGGAAGGAGATTAAGGAAGACGAAAAGCTGCAAGAGCTTATGGGAACTGGAATACGAAGAGCTAAAAGGGTTCAGCGATCTGGGCTTCAAGTTCAAGAAAGAACTTGTGACACCACGAATGATGAGCGTCATCCCTGGTCTTCAAAGACTCGAGGAATATGAAGAAAAAGAAGAACACCGATGCACCGACGAAGCACCCAAACACGATGAATAACACCGATGCGCCGACAAACCCAACTCTTTATACCTAGAGAAACCAAGAAATTCAAACAGAATCACAAATTATATATGTTCCCAAAATCAAACTATAACTGGAAAAAGAAAACTTAGAAATAAAAAATAATAATAATAAGAAACCCATACTCGAAGCTAAAAGCCGTCCAGAATTTCGGCGATCACCAATGGAAAACTGAAATTACCCATGAATAAAAATAATAAAGGGATGAAATTCAAACGAAACTACGGATTCTCTCTCTAATCTCTAAATTCCACAGAACTCGGAAAAGCAAAATTATGGGACAAAAAATTCGAAAGAACGCGTTCTGAACCCAAAGAGGTTGAAAACAGATATAACCATGAATGGTCATTATAATTTTGAATGTAATTTGGAGAAAAAAATGAAAGAAATCCAACAATTCATAAGAGATCGTGGAACTATTTCCATTCTGCCATCTGAAATTGAAACGAAAGAAAGAAATAAGCAAGGATTGGTACAAAGAGTGAAAAGGGCGGGAAGATTACAGTACCGGTGCTCTGTTAACAGCTCCGACGATGGAAACGGGGCTAGCCATTGTGGGATACGACTGGTTGAGATAGAAGGTGGAGCGAACTGAAAAGGGAGGAGAAAAAAGGATGAAAAGATTCATGGTCGATTGAGAGTTGAGATTGAGGTGAAGAAACCGTGTTTTCCGGAGAGAGGAAGAGAGAAAAGGTTTTTTTGGGCAAGAGAAAAGGGAGTTGCAGAGAACGAAAAATATGGAAGTCATTTCGTTTTTTTCTCACAAAAAAAATATCGTTTTTTTTAATCAATTATTACAAAAGGCAGTTTTTACACGTATTTAAAAATGTAACCGTATAAGAGGAGTATCTACCATACTATCTACCATACTTTATCCTTGGATTGTTCAGATTAAAACCCTTGAATCTGACGGTTACTAAAAATCAGTGTAAAAGATTCCTCTTATACACGACCGTGCATGAAAACCAAGTCCTTACTTTTTTACTCTTTTAATACGAGCCACTTTTTTTTCCAATGAGGGTCAATCCTGTCATTTCACATAAAAACTGCGTTAATAATTTTAAATTTTTTGAAAACCATTTTTTCCCTACATTAAATAACTTTGGGAATAAGACAAGAGGCAAATTAAATGAAAGTTATAACTTCTTAGTTCACCACCTTGGTGAAATTGTTCGCTTTATTTATTTATAGAGTAAATTACTCCCCTCCCTCGATTATGGTCTAATGACAAACCCCTCCCCGGGTTTTGAGAAATGACTCTCCCCTCCCCGCATTCCCAAGATTCTATCAACCGCACCTTGCCGTTAAAAGGACTGTTAAGTGATGACATCACCCTAATTATATTCGTTTAAACCCCAAACTCGCCCTTATATTTATAATATTCCAATAATACCCCGCCTAATAAGAAGAGAAAACAAATAGAGAGAAAAGAGAAAGAGAAAATGTATCTCTTCTTCTTCTTGTTCGAACACATCTGTTATCTTCTTTCTCCCATGGAATCGAGAACATCATCGTACAAGTTAGCGGTTAGCTCGGCCATATTCTTTTAAATGCTATCCGCTAAACCAAGGTAAGCCCAATCGATAAACCCTAATTTTTATCTCTAATCCCATCGATAAACAAATTGACAAACCCTAATATTTGGGGACAACCCATTTTGCGTAAATTCAAGGGGTGGTGCTACATCAAATGTGATAAAAGCTCATTCAAAAGATTGATCCTACACACGGTTAGGTAAGATTTGCACCTATAGTAGTGCTTGGATCGGCAACCAACTCCCATCTCTCTCTAATTTTTATTGTTTAGATTGGAGTTATTTTCTCACTCCCATATCTCTCTGATTTCTATTATATAGGTTACGGTTTTGTATTCTTTAGATCACTCTACAACATTGATTTGTTTTTTTGTTGTTTTTGTTGTGCATCTTTTACAGGTAAATGTATCAAATGTCTAGCTCAAGTGTTAATTGCAAAGCAATCCTAATACACTCAAGTACAAATCCTTGAGGTGCAAATGTAATCGGAAAGCTGTGATTAGAATATCGAGACCGATAATAATCCAAATAGGCTTTTACGATTGCCCACGATTAATGGTTGTAATTTTTTGTTTGGTGTGATCCCATTGTTGCACCAACAACCGAGCTTGTGCGAATCCCACCCCCGATTTACAAGAGTTGCAGGAGGAGGTGCGGGTGCTACGAGAGGAGATACGGGTTTTGCGAGAGGTGTTACGGGGTTACAACAGGGTGCGAAGTGGAACAATTAGAATGGATGAAACGGAGAAGTTTGTTGCATCAATGAAGCTTGGAGTTTATTTTGTTCTAGTTTTCTTTGTTGGTGTAATTGTATCGTTATGATTGGCAAATAAATGTGAAACTGATGTACTTTTTTTTTTTTTTTTTGGTGAAAGTGAAACTGATGTACTTAAATCCCAGCATTAGTAATGAAAAATTGTACAACATCATTAGCAAATGATTCTACAATCATATTTAATCAACAAGATCTTCTAATTGGCTTTTTCCTCAAGTGATCATTATAGGACTTTATATTGAACTTCTTTCTCATCATTAAACTGAGCCAAGCAGCAGAACCACTATCACATACAATTTTAGATGAATTGCTGAAACCATCACACGGTGTATTCACAACTCAACTCCACCACCTCACCGCCCCTTACAAAACCATTTATGCAAGCTTTGGACAGCATTCCCTTGTATTAGTCTACTGTACCACAACATCTGGATATTTGGACAGCAATTCCCTTGTAAATAGGCTTTTAAAAATCTGAAAATTTGGACAGCATTTCCCCTTTAAATAGGCTATCTTAAACCTGGAAATTTGGACAGCATTCCTAAATTATCCAAAAAAAAAGTCTATGCTTCCAAAAGTATTTGTCTACCATACTTCAACATCCAACATATCTAAAAAAAAAATTTGTTTGGATCATCCACATCCAACTTAACATCATGTCCAAAATAAAAGTCTACCACAAAATCCAACATATCCAAAAAAAAAAAAAAAAAGTTTACAATCATCCACATCCAACTTAATATCATATCCAAATAAACATAAAAATCATCAAATTACAGCCTATGATTCTAATTTCTTCACTGCCTCCCTCCCCTCTTTGAACTTATTTCTTCTTCATTTCTCTTGCTTTCCTTTTATCTTCCTTGGCTTTCCTTTGTGCTTCAATCTTGGCCTGCATATTGTCATAAATGATGGTAGAAGAAGCTTGAGATCTGGTCAATCTTTGAGAGGTATTGACATCACATTTGCTCCCACTTCCCTTCTTTCCCTATACAAGCATGAATTCAATATTAGAATCCTTGTAATCATCACGATAACATAAAATAAGTATGAGTACTTAGGATAAAATCTTATGATTATACCTTTACTTCCTTCCCTTTAATTGGAGCTCTTTCGCATTTCCTTGAGTTGTGGCCTACCTCCTTGCAGCTGCTACATTTGACACTTCCAAATCTTTTTCTAAACTCTCCAAATGCTCCTTCATCAGGTTCCTTCCTCCTATTGATATGTAGTCTTCCCGGTAACCTCTTCAAGGGTGGAGGCTGAACAGCCCTAGGTGATGCTCGATTTTAACCGCTCCAAACCAGTAATGGGTGGATTATATCCTTGTAAGCATCCAAGTATCTTTTTACACTATAGTAATCATCACAATAGCTTTCCAATGTGTGCCTCTTGTAAAGAATACAACAGGTTGCATGCTTACAAGGTATTCCTGTACCTTCCCAAGCTCTGCAACCACAAGTGTGATTTTTCAAATTAACCTCATAACCGCCATCCCTATCTCGAGACTTCATACTCATCTAATCCAGCGACGGAGAATACACCCTCTAGATTCTTCACCGAGCAAATCCAACTTTCTCTTGATCTTTGGTGTGACTATTCCCTTAAAGGTGCAACCCAATTCATACCTTTTATGCATTGTTGACATCAATTGTTTCCTTATCTCATCAATTACAATCAGAATGGGCTTGTTCCTAAAATGGTTAATCCACTTGGTTAAATGATTCACTCATATTATTTGTTATATGGTCACTCTTGCATCTAAAATCAAATGCATGTCTAGCCCACATGTTGGGAGGATTTTTACTCAACCAATCATATGCTTCTTTGTTCTTGTCTTTCATGTCATTCATTGCTTTCTCAAAAAGAATGAATTAGATGCCTTAGATGCTTGACCAAAAAAGTCTTCTTAGTAACACACCTGGAAACCTTTTGTTGAAGTTTTGATACGATGCCTCTTGCAACATCTATGGTGATGGCCTGCAAATGTCTCATTAATGGCCTCATGTAGCCCCTACACAACATAAACAAGCAAAAATTGAGTTAATAAAGTGTATTTATTGTATAGTTTAATTTCTAAAATTCAAAATGTAAGATGGACAAAGAAAATACATACTTTTTGTTTATCGTATAAATGTGATGGTCATATCATCCATGTAAATGTGTAGAGCGGCATATAAATTTGTTAAGAAAACTGCCAACTTTCTCTACCTTCACTTTCAACCACACCATATGCAATGGGAAACAATCCTTTGTTTCCATCAACAACTATAGCAGCCGTGAGAACTCCTCCATACACACCCTTGAGATGGCAACCATCAAGACCTATAAATGGTCTACAACCCTCACAAAACCATTTATGCAAGCTTTGAAACAAAGAAACACTCTCTTAAAAATTGGAGGCCTGTGAATACACGCTTTGATGAAAATTGAGTCTAAAAGACTACCTGGATTTCTATCTCTCATCACTTCACCATAATGATTTAGTTTGCCAAATGACTCTGCATGACTACCTTCATTGGCTATACGGGCTTTCTTTTTGCTCGTACAATGAAACATAAGGGTATTACATTATACTTTTCCATAATATAAGCGCCATTGCCTTGGTCTTCATTTCGGATCCATCTTCAAGCGATAGGCAAGTTCTTTAGCAATCCAACCAGATGTAATAGACTTATTTGTGTACTTTCCGCACAACTATGCTCATTACAATATGACTTAATCATGTATGTGACTCCATCACTACTAGGTGAAGCATGCACTCTCCATGTACACTCCGGTGCCTTACACACAACAAGAACTCTTGCCTTTTCATTCTTCACAAACAGCTCTCAAAACCTTGTTGAATAACATAATCGTGAAGTACATGCTCGAAATGATCAACATTATCAAAAAGCATCCCAGTCTCTAAACTTAGTTTTCCATCATGAAATTTATCATTATCAAAGAAATGCCCATAATAGTCATCGACTCATAACCGAGATAATACATCATTATCATCACATTTCTCAATGTTTTCCTCCTCGAGACTTCTCCATTCCCTCATCACCCCCAAGGTCATCACATGACATGTCTTCCTCATCAAGATCCACATCCGTATCACTCTCTTCCAAACTATTCTTACCATCGCTTGAGCATTTCCATTCATCATCCATATCACCGCACTTGACTCATGAACCACAACATGATTCTTATTAGTTGCCCTGGTCTCTGTATCGGTCTTACCACCCCTTGTGTTAATGGCATAACTACTAGCTACCTGGGTCCTTGGATCACTCATGTCACAATCTCTATTGGTGGCTTTACCGCTAGATGCCTTGGTCCCTTTAACACTCATATCACAATCTTTGTTAGTCACATCATTACTAGATGCCTTAAAAGTAGCACCACCCCTTCGATTCGGTACTTTACCCTACTACCAAATCCACACCGATTTTGCCGATGCCACTACCAAAACCATACCGATTTTGTTGAATGCCACTACCAAATCCATATTGATTTTGTTGAATCCCACTACCAACCCCACATTGACTTTGCTTGGATGTCACCACCAACCCCACACGACTTTTGCTGAATGTCACCTTGTTGTTCCTTTCCATATTTGGTTGATTTTCCCAATGATCGATTGCACCAGGGAAGCCATTGATTGTATAAGTGTAGGTCGATTGATCATCAACATTAAGATCATAAACATACAAATTAATGACATCCAATTTTTCATTCAATGTAAACAATCGATATGCACAAACATCATCAACCACTTCCAAATCCTGGTTGGTAGGGAGTATACACTTGACTTTGAATGTCACAAGATGACCTACCGAAACATGCTTGATGACTATTGTATATGTCACATACCATGTCCAGAGATAGCCATCTTGATCTGGGTCTACCAGGATAGGTGTCGAGGTGTTCATGTCATAATGATAACAGATAGTTGCCCTAATCTCCATTGCTTGAAATTAAATAACCCCGTAATGTTTTAACGCATGGAAAATAATAAGAAAACAATTTGAAATCATATTCTTACAATTTATGGGGAAAAAAGAAGAAGAAGCAAGATGGAACATGTACAATCTATAGACCACAAGTATTCCTAGCTAGACATCTATTGACCATGCATGGTGATATTATATACATTTCTATAGGAAAGCATTGTCGGATGGCGATTGCCGTGCGATAATTGGTGCTGCAATTGGTGGATGGATGAACGATCGATATGGCCGCAGGATCTCAATCCTGGTTGCGACTCTCTCTTCTTCAAAGGAGCTATTGTCATGGCCTCTGCTCCCAACCCAGCTCTACCGATCGTTGGTCGTATTTTTGTGGTCTCGGTGTTGGTATGGCATCGATGACATCTCCATTATACATCTCGTAAGCTTCTCCGCTAAAGTCCGAGGTGCCTTGGTTAGTACCAATGGTTTCCTTATAACAGAGGCCGGTTTGTCTTACCGATCAACTTAGCATTCACCAAGGTAATTAAGCCATAATCTCGTAAAGTAGTAGTAATGATCTGGTCTTGTTTCTTTTGGTTTAGTGTTAATAGACAAGACAACTTTAACTAACCCATCGATTTGATGTTTCGTGCTCTGGGACATGGAGGTGGATGCTTGGAGTTGCAGGTTACCGGCTATGTTTCAATTTACACTAATGTGGTTTCTTCCGAGTCACCACGCTGGCTTTATAGAAAGCTTCACACTTATTTTTATTCCCGCTATTTTTGAGTTCTTCAAATGAGACCTTTTCAAACAATTTTTATATTATATATCTAGATAAGTTGAAACTTGAGCTCCAATTATCTCATAGATGATTAAGAAAACCAATTTTTGCTTCTTGTGTATTTATAATGTTATACGGGAAGGGAAGATGAAGCCAAAGCCTTACTCAAAAGAATCTACCCCGTGGATGAGGTGAAATGGAGATACAAGCTCAAAGAGTCTATTGAGACAGAGATCAATTGCACTACTATAGGTGCAAATCTTACCTAACCGTGTGTAGGATCAATCTTTTGAATGAGCTTTTATCACATTTGATGTAGCACCACCCCTTCGAATTTCTGCAAAATGGGTTGTCCCCAAATATTAGGGTTTGTCAATTTGTTTATCGATGGGATTAGAGATAAAAATTAGGGTTTATCGATTGGGCTTACCTTCGATTTAGCCGGATAGCATTTAAAAGAATATGGCCGGAGCTAACCGCTAACTTGTACGATGATGTTCTCTCGATTCCACGAGAAAGAAGATAATGATGTGTTCGAACAAGAAGAAGAAGAGATACATTTTCTCTTTCTCTTTTCTCTCTATTTGTTTTCTCTTCTTATTAGGCGGGGGTATTATTGGAATATTATAAATATAAGGGCAGTTTGGGGTTTAAACGAATATAATTAGGGTGATGTCATCACTTAACAGCCCTTTTTAACGGCAAGGGTACGGTTGATAGAATCTTGGGAATGCAGGGGAGGGGAGAGTCATTTCTCAAAACCCAGGGGAGGGGTTTGTCATTAGACCATAATCGAGGGGAGGGGGGAGTAATTTACTCTTATTTATATGATTGGGGTAGGTTGTTTTCAACCCAAGGCTATTGAACCTAACCCAATCTCAGGCCTAGAATCTAGAGCTAACCTAGCTCGAGGGCTGAAAATTCCAGTCTATCCCTGTCAAGCTCAAAGCTGGCTCATGTTTTTTGGGCCAAACTTGTACCCCTTGTATAACCCATCCTTTGGCTTCTTGGTGGTCGATCCATAGCCTCGATCGATTGTTTCCCTCTAGGGCTGCAAGTTTGGCCCTGACAGCTTGAACCCACCCTGAGTCCGAACAGGGCCTGGGCTAAAGATTTCTGGCCTTGAGGATGGGTCAGGGCTAGAAATTCCTGGCCCTGATCGGGCCGCGGTAGGGTTGAGGCCTTGGGCTCAGCCCAACCCTGATTTTGGGCCCTGATTTTGACCAGGATTTTGGCCTTGATTTCGATCCTGGTTTTTTACCCTAGTTTTGACCTTGATTATATATAATGATAATATGATATTAAATAGTTGTTCTCTGTGCCGTAGCCCAGCCTGCGCCCAGACACATGGGCCTACCATTTAGGGGGGCAAGATGGTCATTTCGTCCACTTCCATGTGTCTGGGCGCAACCTGCGACCCTGACACTGAGAACATTAATTTGGCCTTAAATATATTGTCAATGTAAAACCTAACATAGGTTTGTTATTTATCGAAACATAACATGACACTAAGACCTGACCAAAAAAAAAAAAAAAATGACACCACGACACCAACTACTGTTTTGGTTCTTTTTCTATTATTTTGATTTTTTTAAATAATAATAGGGTTCATAAATTTGACCTCTAAGAACATTATAACGGTTTGTGCCTGTTCTTCATCAACACATAATAATTGTATCCCGTCGTAGGATCTCTTGTACAGGATACCTTCGAGGAGAATGAATTATATTGCATATCTTCTCTAGAAGGGCCTCTTAATCAGGCTAAAAGGTATAGGGGACACAAAAGAAAAAATTTGACCTCAAATACAAGTCAAGGTTAGGGTTAGGTTTAGGGTCAGGATCAGGGTCAGCCCGGCCCTAGATGGCGAAATAGGGTCAAGGACAATCAAGGCCAACCCGACCCGGCCCTGACCCAATCAGGGCCAATCAGAGCGGGCTTGGGTTGGGCTTGGCCCGTTAGGGTCAGGGTTAGGGTTTTTAGGCCGTGAGTCAAGGTCAAGGTAGGCCTAGGCCCTGACTCATGGTTGGGCTGGATTTTAAAAAGCCTGACCCAACCCGACCCTGTTGCAACCCTATAATCCCCTCTGAATAAATTATCTTGAATTGTATAACGACGAAGAAACTATGTATTTTAAGATGAGGAATTGCGGTTCTATCATGCAGATGTTTATGCATCCTCCTTTCACATATTCAAATGTAAAATAGCAATGCAAATAAATTTACCCAAGTGGCAAAGTAAAGTTTTCAAAATTCAGGACTAGAGGAGAGTGCAAGATAGTGGTTGAAGGGTCGAAGCCTTGCATGGCAGATATGTAGATGCACATCAAAGGATATTTGATTCTCTTGATTGAATTAGACTATGAAAATTGGCATGTGGCTGATTTAGGCCATATACTATCTTTGCAATAGACAAATTTGCTACATTATCATTCCACGTGGCATAATGAGGATGGTTATCAAAGAGTGAACTTTTCCCATATAAATATAAAAGGAAAAAGAATGCTACCTGGTCGTGTGCAACGCGTGACTCCTGTGCCTATACATAAGGCCGCACGAAATGAGGAAACCACAGCCATGTTTTCCTTGGATTTTTTTAATCATCTATGCTAGAGACCGCAACTTAAAAGCCACACTTTAGGGCCCTTGTCCTTTGGTTTGTAATCCTTCGTTATTGTACCCTGCTGCTTCTTTTCTTAATTGACGAGGTTTTCTTTAACTGAGGCTCTGATGGTACAAGGAATCCCCGAAAGTAACTCACAACTCACAAAGAAAGTCACTCAGGATAAAAGGAGCCAACTCAAACTCTTGGCGGTTTCCTTTTGGTGACAAATCAAATGGAAAAGAGCAGAAACATCGTACACGCATTAAGCTCTATCATTTGAGTTCATCATCTAAAGAACAAAAAGGGCGGGGGGGAAGAAGAAGAAAGAAATCAAAATTAGAGTTTCTTGGTTACCAAGCAAACGCAAAACTAAGAGTAAATACACCATCAAGCAAGAGTTCAAGTCTTCACATAACAAAATGCCATTATTTACTATCTCCATTTTTCCATACTGTACTACCAGTCCTAAATGCTAACCCAAACCCAATAAGTTCTTCATTTCTCCACACAAAGAGAAGAAGAAGGTAGCTTTTTGACCTGGCTAAGAAAACTCTAAGAAGACCTATATAAACCCCACACACTAACACTAGATGGTATGAGAAAACCTTCCACTACCATTCCAATTCTTTCTCTACCTCTTCCCTCCACAAGCCCCAACTTGCATTCTCAGCTACTGCAGACTCTCTATATCTCTCTTACCCTTTTAAGGTGTTCATGTCACAAGACTCTGTGCCAAGTGGAACATCTCTTGAAAACAAAATGGCGAGGCTCGGTCTGGGTAGCTCCACTGATGAAGATGCAGAACTCATGTCCGAATCCACACCACTCTATGCCACTTACAATGACCGGATTCGGCCTCTGCTTGACACCGTCGACAAATTACGTCAATTAAAGGTCATGAAAGAAGGCATTGAGCTCCCTACCATCGTCGTCGTTGGTGATCAATCCTCTGGGAAATCCAGTGTTCTTGAGTCCCTTGCCGGCATTAGTCTCCCTCGCGGTATTGGCATCTGCACTCGTGTTCCCCTCGTAATGAGGCTTCAACAACATTCATCACCAGACCCAGAACTTCACTTGGAGTATAACAACAAAGAAGTCCCCACAGATGAAGCCCATGTTGCCCAAGCCATTGAAGAAGCTACTAAAGAGATTGCAGGTGATTCTAAGGGAATCTCCCATACCCCTATCACTCTTGTTGTGAAGAAGAAAAGTGTCCCTGATTTGACAATGGTTGATTTGCCTGGGATCACTAGAGTTCCTGTTCGTGGTCAGCCTGAAGACATCTATGAGCAGATTTCAAACATAATTATGGAGTATATAACTCCAAAAGAAAGCATAATTCTCAATGTCTTATCTGCTACTGTGGATTTCCCGACCTGCGAATCGATTAGAATGTCTCAACGCGTTGACAGGACCGGCGAGAGGACATTGGCTGTGGTCACCAAGGCTGATCAAGCTCCTCAAGGTCTGCTTGAGAAGGTAACTGCAGATGATGTCAACATTGGGCTTGGTTATGTCTGTGTAAAGAATCGAATTGGAGAAGAATCATATGAGGAAGCAAGAAAGGAGGAGATGAAATTGTTTGAATCACATCCCCTGCTTTCAAAGATTGATAAATCTATTGTGGGCATTCCTATTTTGGCTCAGAAGCTTGTGCAGATCCAAGCAAGTAGTCTGGCGAAATGCTTGCCAGACATAGTGAGGAAAATCAATGACAAGCTCAGTTTCAATGTTTCTGAGCTGAACAGATTGCCCAAGCATCTATCCAATGTGGCAGATGCAATGACTGCTTTTATGCAGATTATTGGGTCTTCTAAAGAATCTCTCAAAAAAATACTCATCAGAGGAGAGTTTGATGAGTACCCAGATGAGAAGGACATGCATTGCACAGCTCGAATGGCTGATTTTCTCAATGGGTGCTCACAAGAACTTGATCGAAGTTCGAGGGACTCTGCAAAGAAATTCTTAATGGAGGAAATTAAGGTTTTAGAGGAAGCAAAAGGGATTGAACTTCCCAATTTCCTCCCTCGCACGGCCTTCCTCGGCATATTACAGAGCAGAGTCAAGCAGATATCAAATACTCCAGTTGAATTCGTTGAAAAGGTCTGGAATTACATCGAAAATGTGGTTGTTCGTGTCTTGACATTCCACTCTGAGAGCTACCCACAACTTCAATCTTGTACCAGAAGGGCTGCACAGAATTTGATTTCAAAGATGAAGAACCAATCTGTTGATAGAGTGACGGAGATAACAGAGATGGAGAAGCTCACAGATTATACATGTAACCCAGATTACATGTCAAAATGGACCAAGCTCATGGCACAACGACCGAGCTTCATGGACAACTTGAAACGGAATCATTCGAAGTTGAAGATAGAAGATGTAGGTGAAGTGGAGGTTGAGCATCTTCGTGACTACAATCTGGCCATGTTGGAGAAAGCATTTGATATGAGAATGAGAATCATTGCTTATTGGGAGATTGTGTTGCAGAGATTGGTAGATAACTTGGCTCTTCATCTAGTGTTCAGTGTGCAGAACCTGGTAAACAGAGAGATGGAGAAGGAGATAGTGAATGAGCTGATGGGACCTAGTGGTGGTGGCATTGAAAGGTTGCTGGAGGAATCACCTTCAGTGGCCATCAAGCGTGAGCGGTTCAACCAGAGTATAAAGCTACTTAGGGAATGCAAGGAAGTTTTGGGGAACATTATGGATAGAATTGAAGCTGCTACCATCCACCATGTTGATGTGAGCTTCTGAATTCTGATAACCAACCCCCTTCATATTTCATCTCCTCCAGGGTGATCTACTATTAGTATTTGTGATGTGTTATTTGGTTTGCTAGTATGGTGTGTTTACTATTGTTTTCTGGTAAGATTTATTATTGTGTTTAGTTTTAGTTAATTACTTTTGGTAATTGAAATAGTTTATATGTAATAGCATTTTGAAGGTTTGGTTGGCTACCAGGTGGGTTCGTCCCAAATAGATTTGTGTTTGAAACTTTTGCCCTTTTTTTTAAAAAAAAATTCTTTATGATCTTAACCCAAGAATACCAGAGTATAGGGTTGTCAATTTTCCAGGCCCAGCCCGATCCGATTAAGCTCGACGTGTTTAATAATTGGGTGGTCCCGGTGTGGGGTCCTAGACTGTCGGGCGCCCAACCAATTACGAGCCCTAGCCCGCCTGGTTAAAACCTGATTTATTTTATATATATTAAAAATAAATTAAAAACAGTTAAAAAGGAACACACCTGAAAATACACATGGATTACCAAGAAAATCCATGGCATCAACACTTATTGATCTTAGAGTAAAACATTGAAGTAATCATCAATTTCAAGAAATAAACAACAGTTCTGTGAACTTAATTGTAATAGATAGCCTTGTCTTTCTAAAAACTTGATCACAAATTTGGGAATATAAAATTGGAAGAAAATAAGATTAATTATAATCATTCAGATGTAGGGAAAACGTATTTACCAAACTATATCTAGCTGTTAATCATGGGCTAGAAAGATATCAATGAAAGCTTCCAACAAAACACCTTTAATTAAGACTGTTTAGTTAAGGTCCAGTTAGGAGTTAAACAAGCCCACAGCCCAGTTAAGGTCTGAGACCAATCGAGCCGGTCCAGGCCCAGACCGATTATCTAAACAAGCGACCATGGTGCAGGGTTTGAGGGTTAAGCCCGGTTAGGCCTGACCAAACCCGACAGCTTGACAACCCTACCAGAGTATACGGGATAACAACCTCACAGCTATCAACCGCGTTATAACAATGGAAAATAGTTAGTGCTACTTTATTCTTTAAACCATGCTTCTCTATATTGATTCTTTCAGAAGACATACACTTCTTATTCTTATATGAGAGTCTTATAATAAGGTAATCATTATTATCCTAAATAATCCCAAAAATAAAGAGAACGAGGGAAGAGACTCTTAGAATGAGAAGCAACAATGTCACTTTAAAAGAAAGGAGAAACCAAATACAATTCTGGTCAGCATTGACCCAAAGAGTATCCCCCTAAACCCAAAAAAACAACAAAGACAAAAACAAAAGGGGGAGCGTAGGGCCCATGCATGCGCTGGTATCTCGAGGGGTGGGATGGGATTTCACGTGGCGTGGGGTGGTCATTCCCCCTCCCCCCCACCAAACAAAAACTGTATTTGGGTATGCCCTTGTGTCCCCACAAAGAACTTTTCTCCAAAACAAAATTATAAGACACTATATCGGAAGTGCCCTAAGTTGCATAGTTGGATGCCCACTTATGGAGTAAGTAAAATACCAAGAAAAAAAAAAAAAGAGGTTTAGAAATTCAAGACTATTCATGCAATAAACAGGAAGGTATTTGATTGGATTAGACTCTAAAATTTTAAAACATGACCGACTTATAACCACCCAACCTCTCTCTTGGCATGATATTATCAGTTTTGGCCCAATGAGCCTCACAGATTTAAAAGCACCATATCAAGTAGAGGAGGCTACTCTTTATCAATAACTCAGGATCTCCCTCTTTAATCAATGTGGGACTAAGTTTGCATCCTTTCACTGATCTCCCAAACGCTCTAGTATTAGGTCGTCTCTTGGTTGGGACACCTCACCGATCTCCCAAACAGGCCGGTACTATACCGTTTTCTTGGAGCGTTACATGACTAACTCAGATTCATTTTCTATCAAATAAACTATCAGAATTTCCACATCATCATTCCACATGGCATAATAAATTTTCTTTAACAAGAAATAATACTTTTTGAAGTTAAAAAATAATAATTTTATTTTTTGTTTCAAATGTTAGGTAAGAAATTACTAGCATTTTTCTAAACTTATGAATTGAAGAAAGAGATCAAAATTTCTTCCCAAAAATTCGTGGGTATTCAACATTTCAACTCTTTTAAAAAATTGTTTATAGATATGGATATTTTACGCAAATTTTTATAGATTATAATTGTGAATAACCATTAAAGACGCTGAAGCTTTAGAGCTGTGATAGACCTTAGTGCAGACACATATAATATAATACTAACTAGATGATGTTAAGCCCACATAATGAATAACTAACCAGTCCTTCATTTCATATGATGATACCTCTAAAAGAAATAGCTAATGTGGTTGGGAGGAGGGTGGGGGGCGATGTGCATCATGACACAAAGTTTTATAACTAACTATAGGTAGGCCTCCAATAATGAATAGTCATAATGCATATGAAAAAAATTTAGAATTTTTTAATGGGTTAAAGGTTCCGTACACGGCAGTGCGTGGTGCACGACAGTGCCTTCAAGGTTGGATTGGGATGAGAACCTATTTAATGTATACGGTCATGCCCATCCAATGGTTGAAAACACAACCGTGTACCATGCATGACCGGGTACAAAAACCTCTTCCTTTTTTATATTTTACTATTTTGGTGGTGCTATGGTTTTGGTAGATCTCCCTTCCTCATCCTACTATTCGAGAAGAAAGAAAGAAAAGAAGAAAAAAAATGTCTTGCGTTGAGTTTGCACGGTTGGATGAAGCTTCTTCCATGTGTTGAGCTCTTAAGCTCGCATTGCAGAGGATTTTAATCCAAGATTAAAGCATCAAAAGTAGAGAAAAATTCTATTACTCTTGAAAACAAAACCTATTCAGTCTATTCGATCACTCAAATATCAAAGATAACCCTAAGTCTGTACTATTGGATTGGTATGGTAGTGTAAATGATAGATTGGTAGTTTAATCCTTAGGATACAAAATATTCAATTAATTTACCCCAAGGGGTCAGATCAGTTGGCAAAAGACCAACTCCTCAAATAAGTGGTCATGAGTTCAAACCACCTTGGGCCTATCCCCATCCCCTAATTCCCCCCCCCTTATTATACAAGCTCCTAATCCAAAAAATATTCAATTAATTTTTAAAACCACAACTCTTCAAGTACTTAATTTATCTTATTTATTACCTTACTAATAACTCATATAAACATAAGTTTGACACCTACCTTCAACCCCTTATTTAGGTTGCTGAATTGAAATCCAACTAAATGGGCTTTCCGTTCATAGTAACTTCTGCTTCTCTTTTGTTTGTCCTCTTATATAGTAATTTTACATGTAAAAAAATCTTACTAGGCGTCACTATGCCTAGTGAAGTATAAAGCTTCACTATTTACCATTTGACCATAGAGGACTCCACATACATACCAATAATCAAATTTTAGTCCAAAGTAAATAAGAAAAGTTGCTCAAACTCATTCAAAGTTTTAACATTCCAACCTCCTTAGAACAATCCCATGCAATCTAGTCCAGCCCCCAGTATGCATAACAGATAAGCAAAATGTATTTTTAAATACTCGAATCGACAACCCCCTCCTTTCGTTTTTCTGAACATTTTATGAACAATTCCGTGATAAAATTTATCAAAGCTTTTTCCAAGAAAAAAATGGATGATCTCTTGTAGAATCTTCTCCCATTAATATTTTCTAAATTATAAAACAAATGATAGTTGATTAATTTTACAGTACAATTTTTTTTTTCGATTATTTCATACCAAAACAAACAGAGCCAATAAAATTGATTAAATTATCGATCAAATACGTACCCAATTGTTAAGAAAGTCTGTTTATACCTAAACTTTTTTTTTTTTTTTTTTTTTTCTGATGATGATATGGTTATACCTAAACTTGGTTAAACTGTTCAAATGAGAACTATAATCATCCTAGTACCCAATTTTTTTTTATCTCAACCCTACCTAACAATTGAGTCTCAGTATATCTCTCTAGCTAGTCATAATCAGATAATTGGGTATCAATTGATAACCATGCATGCAAAATGTTTAATAACTTTCTTAAGTAAGTAAATAAAAATTGTAGGTTGGGTCACAAGGAGAGGCCTAACAAATCCTTATCAAATTAAATGTGATTAAGAAAAAGCAGAGGTTGGGTAGAAGGGATAAGTCATTTCACAATTGATGTTTATATAAAAAGAACAATTTGTTGTCTCCAAAGAGGTGAATTATAACCTTCTTTTAATTGTCTTTTGTTTTATAACTTTCTTTTAATTGTTCTTTGTTTTATTCCTATTAGTTAATTAATAGAATAATAAAAAAACTTCAAAAGTTCTGATAAAAAAAAAAATCTTCAAAAATTGAAAGTTATTTAATACAATTTTCATGAAAAATAATAAGACTTACTCTTATTGAAAAAAATATGAGGAAAAGTTCTCCCTTGAGGACGCAGGGGCCACGCCCAGACACAGTGTGTGTGGGGGTGAGGGGTGTTGGGCAAAATGACCGCCCCACCCCCTATGACAGGCAAAAATCCCGCCCCTGAGATGCCAGCACGTGCTCTCATTGGTTGCCATGCACGCATGGCCCCTATGCTCCCCCCAAAAAATATATATGTTATCTTAAAAGGACAAAAAGTAAGGTTACAACTTACAAGTTCTTAATTCACCATTTTGATTGCAATGAGATTTTGTTTTCTTAATGGGAAAAAGAAGGTTGCTTGGTCAAGTCCCTTATGCCCAGACACATGAGTGGCGAAATGACCACCCTACCCACCAGATTGGATGCGTGAGCGTGTGCTTCCATTGATCTTTGCACTAACGCAGGAGCCATGTGATCAAGTTGCATTCTCTCTCCCTTAATTTAATTACCGCTACTTGATTTAAATTTGATATTTTTACTCCCAGTTGCATACCATTTTTTCCACAAACAAGGCGAGCTTCTGAACACAAAATGAAGATTTTGGGAGAGATGTTGTACAGTATATATTTTCAGGAGTGGATGACTTGGTCAAGTAGTGGACCTATCTAAAGTCTAAACCATTAAATGAGAAGAAGGTATGCATTAATCACATGCCGACTTCCATACCTTAATTTTATGGTACTTCATATACTAAAAAATATTTTTCTTATACTTTGAACCTAACTAATCATGCATTGATGAAGCATGTAAAATGGTGTTTTGAGTTAATCTATTTTTATACATATGGCTTGAAATTTAAGTATTTTGTTGCAATTTGTAAAGTAGTATCAATTCTAATTTGGGCAAGAGATCTTTTACTCTACTTGATCATATAGTCTCTACATCAGCACGAGGACAATGAGAGTGTGCGTATAGACATCAACATGGATGGGTTTTTTTTTTCATGAATGGGACGGTAATTTTTCATGATCCTCTTATCTGGGTGCAGGATTCAGGCAAACAAGCAACGTTTTTTTCCTAATTCTAATTTACCTAAAACAACTCATATTAGGGGAATTTAATAGGATTCAACAAACAACCCATTTACCTAAAATTAATATTACATGATATGCTAGCATGTTTTTTTTTTTTTATTTTTTATAATGGTAATCAAGAATATTATTCGAGAAAGAGGCATGAGGAGCTCAAAGCATCCAAATTACAGAGATCTAGAAGCCAAGGAGAGGAGATATGCCATCGTTAATTGATACAAACATTACATGTCGATAAATAGGTAGTATTATCAGAATTGGGATAATTTGACGTAAATTGTAAATAGCAAGACCGGATTTAAGGGTCTCAAAATTCAGCCCAAATCAATCAGGTCGACCAAAATAGACCAATTTAGCCCAAATCAAATCAAATAGAATCCTTTCATTTTGTTTTCGGGTTGGGTTATATGAACTGGTAGAAATCGAAACCAAAATAGATCGATCAAATGCCCCAATCGAATACAAAATTCAGGCTGAACCCGGTAGACAGTAACCTGATAAGAAATTGAAACCTCAAAAATATAAAATTCCCATTAATTTCCTTATATATACATGTTAACCTGAAACCAAACAGGACCGAACCCGTTAATAGCCCGATTACAAACTATTAAAAAAAACACTAATACACTAGGCCAAACCGGACCGAAAATTTTAAAAAAACTCTTTAACAATTTGTTTTCGGATTGGCTCAGTAATGGATTGAAACGATTCTTCTCAATCAAAACAGAACCAAATTGATCGATTAACACCCTTAACCCGACATATTGCCAGCTCTATATATAAGTAGCAAAGACTATGGGCTGCTCACCAGTCATTCTCTTCATCTTACTTTATTCCATGCAATATGGGATATTTTGAGAAGAAGTTTTCTGTACGACAGTGTGGTCTACGCTATCATTCCCATGTGTGTATCTCTTTCTTCGTCAAAATAAGGAGGCAGAGGTGTCTTTTCAAATGAGGAAGAGAGAGATAGACTCATGTAAGTGCTGGCATAGGCCACACTCCCGAACAGAGAACTTTCTCACATATATTAAAGGGAGAAAGTTCTTTGTAGGGGAGTGTGTGTCTTGCGCTCAAACATAGAGGGGGGCAAAATGACTGTCCTACCCCATGAAAGGTGGTAATGACCGCCCTATTGATGCTCTCATTTGCCCCGCATATGCGCAAGGGCCACACTCCCCCACAGAGAACTCTTGCCTATATTTAATTGAGAAAAAAAAAAAAAAATGTTGGACTCCAGTAAATTTGCTTGATCCTCCACCCTTTAATTAAGATAATGTGATTTAAATAATTCAATATTTAAAAAATATATATATTTAACCCTAGAATAGCATTCTCTTTAGTTACCATCAAGTACCATTATTAAAACAATATAAACGGTTGTTGCTACCTGGCATTGCAGCCATTAAATCATTAATTTTTAAACCCACTATCTAAACTAATCCAAAACATGTATGACAATGAAAGTACATGTTCTTTGGACAACTTTAGTTGTGACTAAATTAATGCAACTTTAGATTGATCTCAAAACAGGGAACCTTCCTGACCCAGTTCTCAAAAGTCGATCACCAACTTTATTTGTTTGGTATTTACCCAAAAAAAAAAAAAAACTTTACTTTATTTGTTTGGTTGGGTTTGGCAGTTTTAACATCAGCTAGCCTGAAAATCTTTATAGAGTTACATTAGTGCATGGTTAAGTTATTCCAATACAAAACAATCTAGATCTAATATTGCACCGGTTGATAGACTTTCTCATTTTGCTAGGATTAACTCCTTATTTTCTGACTGTTTGGAGGATCTTGTACATATTATGTTTGATTAGTACTGATTTTTTATCATTATCAAAAAAAAATCATTCCAATACATAGTTAAGGAGTCAATCTAGATTTGGAGGGCTAATTCGCCAGCGTACGGCCTCACACAGACAAGGGCAAAATGACCACCCCACCAACTACCCGAGCACCTTGCCTGGGTAGGGTCCATGCTCTGCCTGTGTGAAGCCACACTCCGACCGCTCTGCTGCCCAACTGTCGAGGATCCCGATTGGTAATCGAGGGAAGTGCAAAAGGTTTGTTCCCCGTCACTATGTCTAGTGAAGTATAACGCTTTACTATTTATCACATGACAATACATAGGTGAGTCCATCTTATAGAAGACTAGAAAATCATCTCATTGGTACAATTTTGGCTTTAAATGAATAGAGCTAGGAAGTAGTTAAAAGGGGGAATGTTTCCTGTGCCGAGGCGCAGGCTACACCTAGACACATGGGGGTGGGTGAAATGACCATCCTACCCCCCTAAATGGCAGGCCCATGTGTCTGGGCACAAGCTGCACTGCGGCACAGAGAACATCAGCCTTAGTTAAAATTATAAAAGATGTCATTTTGTATTTTATATTCATTCCCGTTTGATGGTATTTTGATAATTTTACTAAAACTTTGAATCAGAGCTTGAACAATTTTCCTTGCTTATTTTGGACTAAAATCTGGCCATTGAGATGTATGTGGGATCCTCTATCATATTGATTAATCAATGTATTGTCAAATGGCAAATAGTGAAGCTTTATACTTCACTAAGCATAGTGATATTGAGAGAGACCCAAAAAAAGAAATAAGGGAGTTTACCTAAATATAGGTTTACTTTCAAGGATTGACATAATTTTTTTTTCTTTGAGTAATAATTTTTATTATCCGAGAATGCAAAATCGACCTAGAATGCATTATGAGAATGCATATCAAACACAACCTTAATTTAATGGGTCTCAGTAAAAGTATAATTCATTTTTTAAAGGGTAAAGTACACGTACCCCCTCAGAATGCACCCAATATTCCTCGTACACCCCTAAGCGGCTCAATATTCCACGTACCACCCCTCAATATTCTACGTACCACCCCTGCTTTACAACCCAAATGCCATTTAAGTCCACACCAGGTATTAAATGCTATAAAAAGACCAAACTACCCTTTCTTCTATCTTTTCTAAAATTTGAACAGACCTATTTGCTAAAATTTGAAAAGACTAAAATGCCCTCACTTCCCCAAATCCTCATCTTCTTTTACATACCCCCACCACCACCACCATCACCACTCCAAGTTCTGAACTTCTTAATCGTACCTCCCTCCCCTCCCTCAACGGCTCAACCTTCTCAACTTTCACAGGTACCGATCTGTGTCACCCACCATAGTTCGTAACCGAGAACATTGCTTGAATCCACTCCTTCATGGGTTCAATTCCTTTACTTCCTCAATCTCCTCTAGATTTTTCATCTTTCGAACCCCACAATCTCTTGATCATGCTCTGCAAAGATTCATTTTTTTCCCCTTAAGAAAACTGAGTCATTTGCTACTTAACCTAGATCTGCTTGATTACCAGGATCGGGGAAAAAATTACTCAAAAGGGGAGAAACCCTCAAATAATGAAGGAGATCAAGACAATGTTCACTTACGATGGCAGCGAGAAATCTAGGTGGGGGTTGATTAGTAAGGGATCCACCAACATGGTTAAAGCCGAGGGGGAAATAATCTTGAATTGCTTCAAGCAGTACGAATCATGGAAGGAAACCTCTGGCCTGAAGGATTTTATGGAGATAGTCACTGATTACGTGAAAAAGTAGGAAATCAAGCTTCACTATAATCGCCTCATCTTACCGGTCACCATCGGTAGGATTCCGAAGGAGATGCCATGTGAAATTTGTCTTAATGGGTTCGCTTACAGCAACGGGAAAGTGAGGAAGAAAATTGAGAAGAGATTGTACCGTATCAGTCGTTCGGTTAGTAATTCCTTAGTGATGCTCAAGAAATTGAATATCGCCAACATCTCTTCCACTTCCAAGAGTAAAGAGGCATTTTTATTGATTTCACTAAAAATACCTAGCTAATGCACTCACTCTACCCGATTTCCAAAACCCACTCCCAGACCTGATTATTGAAACAGAGACCCTATTTTGAAGATGGGATGTTGTTGAGAGAGTTCGAAGATTTTACCCTAAATGTTCAATCCCTCACATTAAATTACATTGAAGCTTGAAACCCATCTTTAAAACCAAGCTTGTTGCCCTTCCTTAGGCTCTCATCATATGCTTCATTCTATCTTTAATTTCTCCATTTTCTAATGAAGCTGGAGAACAAGATAGTGTTTGGACATAGGAGATCTATTGGAACAGTGTGTTTGTTGCTGGAAATCGATACAGAGACAGAAAATGAGAGGAAAACCAATTTCAGGGAAAGCCATATTGGCTCTTTGCATTGTGAGCTTTCTTGCAGGATCACTCTTTGCAAAAAGGAAGTGGAATCATGTGGAAGGATCGAAGGTTGTTGCAGACATCGATCAAAGCAACGAATTACGATATGGTTGTGGCTAAAGATGGGAGTGGGAACTTCATTACAATCAGCGATGCTGTGGCTGCGGCTCTCAACTCAATGAGAGGGGAGGAAGTGGAGGAGGGGAGGAGAGACAGTGAGGTGGGGCTTCACGGTGGGATGGTGATGGTGTTAATGGTGGGGGGTGGTGGTGGTGGTGGTGGTGGGTATGTAAAAGAAGATGAGGGCATTTTAGTCTTTTCAAATTTTAGTAAATAGGTCACGGCAATTAGGTCTTTTCAAATTTTAGAAAAGATAGAAGAAAGGGTAGTTTGGTCATTTTATAGCATTTAATACCTGGTGTGGACTTAAATGACATTTGGGGTGTAAAGCAGGGGTGGTACATGGAATATTAAGCCGCTTAGGGGGGTACGAGGAATATTGGGTGCATTCTAGGGGGGTACATGTACTTTACCCGTTTTTAAATAGAGATCTAAAATCCATCTCACGTTCTCATTTTACTAGGTTAGAACTGAAATGATATTAATGAAATGGCATTCTTGTAATTTATAAATCTTTCAAAAGTAAGTTACTCCTCCCTCCCCTCGATTATGCTCAAATGACAAACCCCTCCCTTGGTTATTGCGTAATGACTCTCCCTTCCCCTGCATTAACAAGATTCTATCAACCATACCCATTCCGTTAAAAATGGTTGTTATGTGTTAGTAAAAGACCATATTACCCTTTGAAAGTTAAGTGTTAGAAAGAGACCATATTACCTCTGAGAGTTAAGTCTTACAAAAAGACCATATTACCCTAGTGTCTTAAGACATTCTACTTCTTTCTCCTTTCCCTATCGTCTTCAACCATTGGAAAAGAGAAACTCGAAGATGAGGAGTTGAAACCGCCAGCAACTTAAATCTCTTGGACCTACAACTCTTATCGGCTTGGATCTGCAACTCCCATCTCGACATGGACCGGTATCGCCCTTGATGAATCAAAGCAGTCCTGGCAAATGACGGCCTATTGACAGCGATCCAAATGCAGGCCATCGTTGTCGGTAAAAACGACCTGAATAATCCCTTTGTCCCTTTGTCAACTCGATTTCAAAACCCAAAACCACCATGAACAGTGGCAAAATTGGCTACTGCTGGCTGCAGAAAATGCCAACGACCCTCCTAGTAGCATCCTAAAGGCTGGAACAGAGGAAGAATCGTCAAAGCAGAATTCTACACTGGAACACAAGACTAAATCCAAATCTGATAACGGTGAGCCGAGATCTAAGAAACCCATTTCGCTCTATCTCTGGTCTTTTATGGGTTTTCGTTCTTTTAATCCCTTTCCTCATGCTTTGTCGTACCAAAAGGTTACGAATAACTATGAATTCCTCATTTCCTGCGATTTTACCAGTGGGTTTTTTTTTTTTTTTTTTTTTTTTTTTGTGAATTCTATTAAGATTTTGGTGCGGCATTTCCTGATCTATGCAAAACGAGAGAAAATTTTGTGGGCCTTTTGAGAATCCTTGGTTTTCGAAGGGTTACAGGTGAGGGTATGATGAGAGTTCTTTAGGATTGGAAGGATTTAGGGTTTTCTTGGATTGAGGAAAATTATTAGTGATGTAGTTAGATAAAAGTAGGGGCAGTGGAAATGGAAATCACCAGTTTGCGTTAGATCGAATGTGTGATAGCAGGGAGGACAATCAGACGACATTGTCCAATAATTTGCTTTTGTTCCCTATGTCATCTTCTTCTCTGACGGTGGAGTTAATTATATTGAACATCATGTTTCTAAATTTGATACCCCTACAGGCGTGGCGATCAAGTATGGTGTCGATGGAAAAAACAAAAACTTGGGTGGAAACCAGTTGGTGTTGTTTGATTGTTCAAATCATTTTGTTTTTTGGTTTCTTATTCGTATAGTTCATCTGGGTTGGGGGCAAATGGCGTTGCAGGTGGAAGAAGAAGAAGAAGAAGGGCATTAGGGAGGGTAATCTTGGGATATCACAATCATAAGGGTATTTGTGGGTTTAAATGAATATATTTAAGGTGATGTCATCACTTAACAGCCATTTTTAACGAAACGGGTACAGTTGATAGAATCTTGTTAATGTAGGGGAGGGGAGAGTCATTACGCAATACCCAGGGAAAGGGTTTGTCATTCGAGCATAATCGAGGGGAGGGGGGAGTAATTTACTCATCTTTAAACATATTTTTTTAAGGCAAAAGGTTTTGTGCACGATTTTGCATTGTACACAGACCATGTCTGTAACCGTTGAATGGAAATGAAGAATTGTGTATTGTATATGATCATTGCTCATCCAACGATCGAAAACACGATCGAGCACTATTCACAGCTGTGTACGAAACTCCTCCCCTTTTTTATAATGACTTACAATTCTTGGTTAAGGGTGAAATTTGATCATTGAGATGCTTTTGTAACCTTAATTAATAAAGTGGGTTAACCTATGTACCTATCTAAATTAATCTACCACGTGGTAAGAAATATTATAACCTGGTGATATGAAAACGGCAAGGACAAGATCCTATTATATTTTTTTTATTAATATAGTGATTAGTGAAAGATCACATTTGTGGTACATATATGTAAAACTAACCCTAGATTAAGAACATAAGCATGATCTGACAGACCACTTCCCTACTAACGACAGCATAATTAGGTATATAATTAATAACACTAAAATACAATTACTGTCTTACTTTGACCAAACAAATTAGATTTTTTTTTGGTAACGACCAAACAAATTAGATTACGGTTAAAACAAGATGCACGGTCCATTACTCAACATTTTTAATTAGGTCTTTAAATAATCTTGAAGCTCACAAATCACGTTAGCATCACGCGCTGTCTTCTTCAATCTTTATTGATATCTTAGCGTTGTTAATAAGCGTTTCTATTGGTCTCTCTTTTAGAGAATATATTAAAGAATAGAATCCTAATTGAAAAATCCATGGGTTTTTTCTGGAACAAGGTGAAAATAGTAAAATCAAACCCATGACTTCCTGGGAGTCTGTATTTTATTCGTAAAACACCAACTAATTGAGCAAGCAGTTGTCTTTCACATAGGGAAGTTGGGTCGAGGGCTTCTATCGTATTATTAATTTTTTGGGAAAGAGATCGCTATCTCGGCCTCTAGAGCATGCACGTTGTGCTGGCCAATGGAGAGCACGTGCAAGCATCGACCTAGGAGGAATTTTAGCCTTTTCATGGGGGCAGCGCGGGACTTTCACCTGCTTTATTTTGTATTTAGACGCAAAAGCTACACAGGGCACGCGACTAGATTGCGTTCTTTTTCCTTAATTTTTTTAAGGAAAAACAAAATTAAAGAAGAAGAAGATAAAGAAGATAAAGAAACTCTATTCTCCTCTTTCTACATTTGATGTTCTAGAAAGGCACCCTTTGAATCTAGCTGTATTTAATTTAAGGGGGGAAATACCAACATAAAAATGTTGTGTTAAGAAATTCCATGTATTATTAAAAAAAAAAAAAAAAAAAACTTAGTCTATTTTTGGAATGCAAAATTAAGCGAAAATTTTCCTTCATCATTGATTCACTGGTGATGCAATCATGTGATGAGATTCCCACTCATTATTAGGGGTCAAAACTACCCCTCTCCTTGGGCAACCAATTGTATCGATGCCCACGGCGGGTGAAGAAAAAATCCGTCCCAAAATTAAAAGAAGAAACTCTATGCTCCTTTTTATGTATTTAACGTTCCAATAACATACCATTTAAACCTAGATATATTCTATTTAAAGGGAAAAAAATGTCTCCGATTTTGACATCCCATATCAATACTTATTTTTGTCAAGTGCCTTCGGATTATTCTAGTCAATGGATGGTTTGTTAGCTCACATGCCAATTTTTTCTTTTGAGAGATTCTTCAAGGGTTGCTGTAATCATTTCATATGCCTTGTGTCTAAACGCAGGGTAACGCACCACACGTGTCCAGATAATGTTCTCTTTCTTTTAAAAAAACAAAAGAATCTATTTTTGTTTATTCAATCAAGATTTATTATGATACAACTAAATATTCGTTAAATGACAATATGAACAAAACGTTTTCAAAGTTGAAATGCTATAGAATATTACCACTTGATAGAAATAATTGATGGAGTCTAGAGTAGAAAACTCCTACGGTTGCAACAACCGCCCATAACTATATAATGTTTCTACTAACATGCATTCTTCACTTTCTATGAGGTTTACCGTCCCTTTTTTTTTAGGTTTTTTGGTGAAGGTTTACCATCCCCTTATTGTTAGAAGAAAAACAGGGAAAATTACATGATTAGTTACTTTTTGGTTTTCATTAATAAAAGTGTCAATCTCATGTTTGAGTTAACAAAAATAGACAAAAATGAGTTTAGTTTTACAAAATTAGACAAAATAGTCTCTCCCTCCCACACTTACTTTTTTAGATATTTTTATCCCTGTCATTGCCTTCTCGCCCAGGCATCCTCCGTTCCCTGCAACCCTACCCTTGTCCCAGCCACCGCCATTCTCTGCTACTCCAAGTAACAGAGGAAAAAAAATAGAGATTTTTTCAGAGGGGAACTGCCGAGGAAGGAAAGAGAGTCACTGTTTTGTCTAGTTTTGTAAAACTAAACTCGTTTTTGTCTATTTTTGTTAACTCAAACATAGGGTGGACAGTTTTGTAAATGAAAATCCAAAAATAGTTAATCATGTAATTTTGCCAAGAAAAAAATTAACATTGTCAATTTGTTTGGCTAACTTTGCCAGAATCCTAGCGTGCTGATCCAAGGCTTGCTCCTTTGAGAGAATGGTCATAGACTTGATGAGTGGATCATATTCTTTTGATGACATCTTTGGTCACAAAACTATTTTATACTCTTTATTTGCTTTCTAAGAAATGTATAGTTTTCGATTCCATTCCTAGCCTCTATGTGGGTCTATTATTCGATGCCTGGTTTTAGTGCACGATATTGGAAACGGGTATCGATGACCCGCAAAACTAATACGATACCGATATGGTATCGGCCTGGATAAGTTGTATTGAACACAAATGCCCCTAAATTTTCTTAAAAGAACGAGTTTTTTGACCATTTTATCTATTGTCCATATCGTACTATCGATACGATATTGGTACAATATCAATATCGATGACTAGCAAAACCGATACATATCGTCCGATACGAACAATACGATACCAATACTTAGAACCATGATTCTATGGCCCTTAATGGGCGACCTGCACAAATTTATTTTTTTACAACACAAATAACTGTAAAGGACAGTTCATAGCATTTATGTCCATTCATTAATTCGTAAAGCTAACATTTTTCTTACTAGGAATCTCAATTCTTGATTGATGTTTGTGTCTCACGGGTCCGGTCCACCTCAAAAGGATGCACGTATTAAGGATGATTGGATGGGAAGACGGGGGAGGTTTCCTTTTCCCAGTTTAATGCCCAAGACACCTAAAGGCTGGTTGTCCTCTGTGGCGTGATAGGGTTTGTAGCGTACCATTCGATAGTCTACAGTGTTTTGATATGCAGCCCAACATACAAGCTGTAGCCCCAAGCATTACGAGCCATTAGATGTGTGCTACACTTCCTATCGTGCTACAGAAGAGTCCAACACGATTGATATGGGATTGAGAGGAATATCTAAGACCATGACAACTCCACCATTCAATTTAGGTGACCTCACCATAGGGATCCACACCCCTACATGGGACCCACACTATACTGCCCTGCTCAATTTTGGCCCCCTCGCTAGCACACCCATATCTCATGAAGTCCATACAACAATGCCCATTAACCTATATCTCTTTTTATGTTGGTAATGCTTGAGAGGCACAGAAACACGAATTGTTGATTAATAAATAAAGGGTGTATGTTCTCTGTTTGGAAGCGTATTTGGGTACATGCTGCGCCTATAAACATAGCATGGGATAGGGCCAAGTTTGAGTCATTTAAGGGGTGAATCGATCATTTCACCCACCCGCATGTATTTGGTGTATTCTGCGCTCCCGGTGCAGAGAAATTTATCCCATAAATAAGTAACTTGTGTGACAAGCGCGGATGTTGTAGGAAAGAAATCCGTGACAGTAATATCCATGTGTTCCAAAGTGTTTATTGTATTTATGTGTGTATGTGTTGCCCATGTGACATGCTCTTTTGTTATTACTACTAATGTGATGGTGGACAAGGTTGACAGATTCTCACTCCCTCCCTCCCTCCCCTTTTTGTGTACCATAAGCCTCTTCATCATTTAATAATCAAACCGAACCTACCAATAAACTATTATGCGAATCAGGATCATCACAGCTTTGCCATGAAATAGGCCCCCATTGTATAGTTGTAGACTTGTAGTATATTTGTACCCTCATCTAATTGTGATAATCTTAATTTTTTTGGGATCTTTTTGTCCCTCTCAATTTATTTTGTAGGTAGGGGATCACTGTCAGATTGCATGACCCCTACACCAGTGTGGGAGCCAATGAAAATGCATGAGGCATCCAATAGACATGGGAGTTTTCATTTTATGGAAGTGGGGCAATCATCTTGCCCTTTCCGTGTCTAAGCACAGGGACCACGCAAACACAGCCTGATAATCATCTTTTTACCTATTTTTCAAATCTCCCAATAATTTCGGATTTTCTCTTTCTCATCATTTTAGAGCAATTAGGTATTCAAAATAGATATGTTATCAATACAAATAGGCATATATTAGACAGTTTTGCCCTTGTTTTGCTTTAAAAATTGGTTTTTGACTATTTTATCCCTGCTCTGCCATTCAATCGATACATGATCGACATGTTATTGGGATCAGTGGCTAGCGATATCGATTAGGTGTCAGGCGATCCGATATTGATATTGATACTGATACTGATACTGATACCTCAAAGTCTCAAACCATGCTCTCTGTAAGTGGCTGGAAGTATACACATTCATGGTTTGAGGTTATCGGTATTGGATCACCTATATTGGTGGAATGGTACGAACCAGAAGTAAAAATGTCCAAAAAAAAAAAAAAAAAAAAACCTATTTTTTAGGAAACCCTAGGGTATTTCTGTCTGATATTGGTGATCCGATCTGATACTGTATTGATATCATATTGATTTTTTAGATGGCTGACACGATGGACTAAATCCATGATATCTAATCTAACAGACAAGAACTTAATAGGATAATCTCCATATTTGATTTTGTCAAGTGTTTTGAAAATCAAATCGGAAACTGATGGAATTAGTCAATTTGACTTAATCCACCTATATACTCATTCCAATTAACACTGATTCTTCGTTAAATAGATTCTGGCCGGTTGATCAAACCTCACACAAATCTAAAACAAATTCTGGTCCGACCAATTTCAAATTGATGGAAACTAATCCCATACCATCATCATGAGTTTTTGAAACCTTCTTCATTCTAATCGTGCCTCTTCCACCCTCATGTGCATAGAGAGATTATCCCCATCATTGTGGATTCATAATTTCCTCTTTTACTCATTCTGGATTATACATACTAGAATCTCGAAGCCACTCCTAAGAAACAGAAGTTACAGTTCCAGCCGTCGGATGCGCGTTGCACTCATTGACTTTATAGAGCATACACATTTGACTCTTGAAGTCACACAAAAGCCGATTTGGCTCTCCTCCAATCGTGGCGGGAACTGAAAGATCTAGTCCAGCAAAAATAGGGGGTTTTGGTCATTTCATAGGTGAGATTCGCATGTAAAATGATTCAAACACCCCTATTTTTTGTTGGGCTGGATCTTGCCACAGTTGGAGGAGAGCCGAATACGTTAAATATAAAAATTCATAAGAACAGTTCCAACCGTTTGATGCGCGCTGCATTTATTGACTTTTTCAAAGGGGTTTTTTATCTTCTCATTTAAGCATCCAATCGTCCACTCCAATATTTAAGAAGATAAAAAGACGTCACTGCCCATATTTTTTCGATCGAATGCTCAAGTCAGGTGCAATGGATAAAAAACCTTCCCAAAGACGTAGGGTGTAACAACGCTACAAGTAGCACTGTTGGAGTGCAGTGCAGGACAGAAAAGAACCAAAAAATCCAAATCAAAAGCATGAAACGAACTCCACTCACCCTACGGTTACGGACGGCGGTATCTGACCATCACCCCCCGCAATATTTTCTCTCTCTCTCGAGAACGACGTGACCTCTTAACGGGGGAAGCTAGTAAGCTACGCTCACGCAAAGCTTTTTATAATATCACGCAGGAAGCAGAGTAAAAAAAGAGCGAGCTTAGTGCGCGCACTCTTCACAGACACGACACGTTCCGACAGATCGGAAACATCCAAGAGAGCGATTGAGATTTGAGAGAGAGAGAGAGAGAGAGAGAGAGAGAGAGAGAGAGAAGACAATTTACTTTCTTTTTCATTCGATTTGCATTCTGAGTTTGAGACTCTGAGACCTGCGGCTGATGATTTATTTCTCACAATTCTCTTCCATCTATCTTTTTTGTCCTTCTTTTATTTCTCTCTGATCTTTTTTTTTTTATTTTTCATGATCGATCGATTCCTTTGGGTTTCTAGATCGTATCTCACAACGAAGAAAGGCGGTGCTTGTTCTTAGTTTCTCATTGTTGATTCTTCTTCAAACGTTATTGAAGCTGGAACTTTCTTCATTGGCCTTGTTGAGCTCCTGGTGAATTTTGTTTGATTTGAGAGCCATGAAAAAAGAGAATCTTGTGGCAGATTGATGAGATCTAGTTCTTACATTGCAGCTTTTCCTTCTATTGCATTCTTTAAAATCGGATTTTTCGCGCAGAGTTGACAATGCCAGGTAATTCGAGTTTGAAGTTTTTAGTCTCGAATGGGATTGAGTTAAAAAGATCGTATTATTCTGATTAGCTGTACATTGATTATTTTTCATTTTAGGCGAGGGATTTTTAATTCAAGAAGATGAACGGGTGAGAAAATCCGATTATGAAATATCTGAGGACGAGAGGAGAAGGACTCGGATCGGATCTATTAAGAAGAAGGCAATGAGTGCTTCAACCAGGTTTTCACACACTCTCAGGAAAAGAGGCAATAAGCGAGTCGGCGACTGTCGGTTTCCATCTGTATCAATCGAAGATGTTCGAGATGCAAAGGAGGAAGAAGCGGTGAATGTGTTTCGTCAGGCTCTGCTCAAGAAAGATCTTCTTCCATCCCGCTTTGATGATTATCATACAATGAGAAGGTATGTAAATTTATCCATTTCTTCTCTTTCTCCTTCTGCTTCTTTTAATTTGATATTTACTATATCATACCAGATTAACATTGGGAATTTATTCTTTCTTTTTCCGATGATTGAAAAAAATGAATTCCTCATCATTTTGGTAAATTCAGTTCTATGTTGCATTATAATTGATAAATCTGATACCAGAGCATTATAATAGGTGAAGAAACTGACATGAAGCAGACCCCTCGCAGTCTTTCTATCTAACTATACCTGTACTGTGGTTTGGGTATTTTGCTTTCTTAGATCTAATTACTGTTCGTTTTATACTTCTGGAACAATCAAACTTTCGTTTTCCGCTCATGTTTTCTATTTCATCTTTTTCCTTTTTGCTGCCTTAAGACCCAAGTCTTATTGTTTTCCAAGTCCTCATCACTTTTAATGTAGAATAAGTAGGACGTCCCTCAATCCTTCGTCACGGAAAAACTATTCCTTGTTTTCTGATTTTCAACTAATCTCAAATGTGGAACTGAACTTGAGAAAACCTTTTCTTTTCCTAATAATTGATGAAAGTTTAATTCTTCTAATCCATTACCCCATCCTAGTGTTTGTTTTTGTCGACTGACTATGGTGTTTAGACTTCCTGAATGAGATAGCATTGGATGAAGGCCGTCTTCTGCTGTTGTTCCTATAAGTCATGGTTCATTCATTAGAAATTAGAAGTAGTTTGATTGCTAACTTATGAATGCAAGTGCCCATGCATCTGGAAATGGTAATTCCTATTCTTATTACTTGTCACATCAATTTCTTCAGTCCAATCCACCACCAAAGATGATGTTTAACTATCTCCCTGAGTCTGCAGAGCTCTCACATTAGCATGTACAGGAAGAAGGTGATCTGCTCGAGGTCTTCAAGCAACACACCTTCTCTTAGGGATCTATGTTCCATGGTTTCATGTGCTTCTATGTCTTTGGAATAGCATATTTTTTGACTAATTCGTTTAAACTCATTCTCCTCCCAAAGTTTAGGACCAGAACTAGAAATATTTCTCCCATGCTTTTGCTTTTCATTTTTTGTCCCGCAACGCATTCATTGACTTCTGTAGATATCTGTGGTGTGCATACTTTGATGAGATGCATGGATTCTGTAGGTTATTAATGCCAAATTGTATAGAAAAATAGCAGTATCTTAACCAAGTTGACTTTGTAAATGAGTAAGTTGTTCAAGGTTTAGTTCTTGTGCTATGTGCCATTTTCTTTTGTTGTTTTCTCCTAATTCACGGAAGGGTACTTGTTGATGCAGATTTTTGAAAGCAAGAAAATTTGATCTTGAAAAAACTGTCCAGATGTGGTCAGATATGCTGAAGTGGAGAAAGGAGTATGGGGTTGAATCTATTGTACAAGTAAGTTCATTCAAAATCTCATTTATTTTCCTTTATATTAGTGTAAAATCTGCAAATTATTTTCTACGCTCTAATGGATACTGTTCTGCAACAAACTGTGGTTAGGATTTTGTTTATGATGAATTTGAAGAGGTTCAACGTTATTACCCTCACGGTTACCATGGGGTGGACAAAGAGGGAAGGCCTGTTTATATTGAGAGACTTGGCAAAATTGAGCCTACTAAACTTATGGATGTTACCACCGTGGACCGGTTTTTAAAGTACCATGTTCAGGGGTTTGAAAAGAACTTTTCAGAGAAGTTTCCAGCGTGTTCTATTGCTGCAAAAAGGCATATTAACTCATCAACGACAATTTTGGATGTACAAGGACTGGTATGCTTTAAGGCTAATCACTAATATGATTATTCTATTGCCATGTGGCATAATATTTCGGATTTATTACTGATTTGCATGGCTTGATCAATTGGGCAGAACTGGATGAGTTTCAGCAAGGTTGCACATGAATTGATTACACGCATGCAAAAAATGGATGGTGACAACTATCCTGAGGTGTCTGATTCATTAAGAAACTGCTTCAAAAGTTCAAAATCATTTCGAGTTCTAGAGGAGTTCACCCTTTCTGTTACTAATACCAGTTCATCATATGCAGACATTGCATCTGATGTTCATTGTTAATGCTGGAAGTGGTTTCAAACTGCTATGGAACACTGTAAAAGGATTTCTTGATCCAAAAACTACCTCAAAGATAATTGTAAGAAGGCCTTGTCTTACTTCTAGTGTCTTCAACTTATGCTGGCTTTCTGAAAGTAATTGGCATTGATCTGGTTTCACAGGTTTTAGGAAATAAATATCAGAACAAACTGCTGGAACATATAGACCCAAGGTCAAGTTTTTTCCTTTATCAATTAGTTACTAATATTGTTTCACTATCTTCTGTTTGGTACATAAGAAAGAGCTTTTTGGACTTCTTTCCCCAAGATTCATCCTGTCATTTTGATTCTCAACAGCCAACTGCCGGATTTCCTAGGTGGCTCTTGTTCATGCCCGAATGAAGGAGGGTGCATGAGATCTAGTAAGGGACCATGGAATGATCCAGAAATAATGAAGGTACGATCCTTCTACTCATTGCTACTGTTAATTCATAAACTATGACACATGAACAGAGGCCTCAAGTACTCTCTTTATCACGTGTATGATCCCTATCAGCACAGCTGTTACATACTGGAGAAGCTAGATATTTAACAAAAACTAGCAGTATTTTTATGGGGACAATGTCTAAGTTTTAAGTACATGCCTCTAAGGTGACATGACAAAAAAATAAGGAAAAAAAAAAAAACAGTGGAGTTTGTAATTGACTATCTTTGCTTATGTTTGAGTTATTTAACCATTTCTTTATTTTGTTACAGATCTTAAGTAATGAAATATCCTCTGCTGAGTCAGGATCAGATGTTGAAGTCTCATCAACTGGGCTAAGAATTTCTAGCTTCACACAATTAACAACACTCCGTGAAGAAGTGAGTTTATGTCCCATATTTTTTTTAATAAGCATATTTATGTTTTATATTTTCCCTTAGGACCAACATTCCTATTTATATTTGCCATCAGAATGCAGGTATCATGTGTCAAGTATAATATTTAGGGAAAGTTTCTCTGAGCAAGTGGCGGAGGATACGTTACCACCCTCTCTCTAGTCTCCGTCTCTATCTCTCTCTTCCTCACATAAAATGACCTCTCTGCCCCTATTTACGAAACTCTTCCGTCGCCCCTCATTGGTGCACTACGCTATGCCTCTTGCTGAGAGAACCCTCTCCCTATGTTTATTTCTGATACTTTTTCTTTTAACATTTTTTCAAACCCCATTAAGTTGGGAAAAGGCTGAGGTTTTTTTTTTTTTTTTTTTTTTTTTGGGGGGGGGGTTTAATACTCGACCATATTATTGGTGTAACAATAACCAAGATTTGTAAAGTAGCATCAGCATAGGATGGTTTAGTTTAGTTTGAGAAAGTACTCATTGGGGAATGTAAGCTTTTCCTTGCATTTAGATATTCAATCCATCAGCAGACCACCTGTAGCTCTGCATCTTTTGTGGTTTGCTACTTGTATTGGTGATCCTTGTGATCTCCTAGCAAGCTTTCTACTGCTGATGCTGTTACCTTGCCCGAGTAGCCTAGGATGTTCAAGTTGGGTTAGTGCAATGCAACCAAGAAGGAACAAATCATAAAACATTTGCAGATGCTGGTCTTTGCCTCATGGTTCAGATTTTCAGTCACAGGACTGAGAACTTCCTAGGTTTCGGTACTTTGTATGAATTGTCATATTTTATGTCTTTCTCCCCTATCTCAATGAATAAATGCAGATATGAGACTTGGATCCCTTGTGTGTAGTATTGCAATTTCCTCAAAGAGTTGGTTCATTGAGTTATCAGGTTGTGCCTTCTGTTTCCTGAATGATGACTTTTGAAGGGAACACACCTACCTACAAGGAGATCTTCTGTGTGACTATTCAGAAGAAAAAAAAAGTGTATATAGAATTCATAACTTTATATTATTTTAATGTAAAATCCATGCTTTTACAATAAGTTAAAAGCATCATCATACCATGAGTAAGACTTAATATACCAACTTATATTCTCAATTGAAGAGCATGAACTTCTCGCTCAGTTAGTTGATTTACATACTGAAACACGCAACCTGACACTCCTCTTTGTGATCCTACCTATTCCTACTAAATTATTTTAAGAAAGAATAATCTGTCAGCCCCTAGATCCCGTTTACATCCCTCTTTCAGGTGTCAGAATTTGCACACACTGTCAATTAACCTTGAGTATTGCCACTGATTAGGCATGATACCATGCAACATTGTGCCTCCTATTCCTATTCTATCATTAAAAAAAAGTTGTTTCCTGTTGCCCCCTGCATATCTGAGAACCTTTCAGGTTAGGGGATTGTTTAGGTCACACTTGATGTCATGATTGTACACACAGCGAAGGTTGTAAATGGCTTACAATATATGTCAGCTATTTTCTGAAGGAAAAATAAATAAATATTCATGTTTGAAAATCGTCGGTTCCACGACTCAATTTGAACTTAGTAATTCAACAAAGCCTTCCAAACTACTTGCAATTAGCTCTAACACCCTCTTCTGCCATTTCACATCTTTAAATAGGTGAGTGAGGGTTTACGTGCCCTGCCAATACGACAAAATCTGCCTTTCATCTGGTTTCAGATCAACAGGGCAGAACAAAACATGGGCTGAGGTCATGTGGATTTTGAAGAGAAATTTTTTTGAAAACTGACTGGCCCTTATTTTGTAAACAATGTAGTGCTTTATTGGAAACTGACTGGTTTGCACCCAGTTGTATCATAAGACACATGTTGAAAAAAATTGTACAAAGTACTGATCCTATGCAAATGTACAGTTGGAAGCCTTGCTAACATCTTGAGTACATTCTTGTGATACTGAATGGTTACACCTCTCTAATTTCTGCATCTCCTTTACACCCCCCTCCTCCCAAAAAAAAACAGGAAAATAAATAACATCTTCTTTGCTGTTGGTTCCTACTGTTTCTCAGGAAAGAATAGATGATCTTTTAGCCCTCCGCAGCCAGGCTGAATCAGTTGGCATTGCCACCACAGTTGAAGATGTCAGTTCAGCAGGTACATGATCACCAGGAAACTTTTCATTTAATCAATCATTTGCTTCATGTTAATGCTTGCATCAAACTATGCAACATAATAATCTGCATAGATCATTATAGTTATTAAATCCATAGGATTTACTCCCCACACTAAGATCTGAGTGTTTTGCTTGACAATCATTTTTATCCTGCATAACTTGTTAATTATTGTTTTCTCCTCTTGGCGAGCAGCCAGGGTTTGGGGGTGCTCAGAACTTTTTATTGTAGGCTTAGGAGGGGATTTTCATTTGAAGTTTGTCCCTCTGTATGACCTTTGAACTCCATGGTTATTCTTTGTCTAGCAGTTTTTATTAAATACTAGTATAATGCTTTTGATATTGTCCTGTGTCACATACAATGTTTTCTTCCATGCATGCCTATTGCACATGTTTCTTATAGATTTTAGTTTTTTTCTGCCAGATGCTTCAATTGATAATGTCACGGAAAGAAGGCTGAAGAAGTTCATTTCTCGTTTAACAACTTTAGTGGCTCGGTTCTTACTTGAAGTGTTAGCTGTCCTACATATTGTACGTTTTGGGTTTGGGAAGATTGTTTCAGTGAATAATGCCAGTGAGCGGTTGGAAAACCAACGTATTCCAGAATCAGCTAATCCAAATTCTGAAGACCAACTTGCTTCACAGGCTGCCAGGGAGGACTTAATCCGTCCTTGTTTGCAGAGGCTACAAAGTTTAGAAGCATTGGTAGCTGAACTGACCAATAAACCAGTGAAAATCCCTCCAGAGAAAGATATCATGCTTCTGGAGTCATTGAGTCGTATTAAATCCATAGAATATGACTTGCAGAAGACAAAGAAAGTAAGAAATTTTCCTTCTCACCACCTGATTTATTGTTTAGTCGGCAGTTTATGATAATCATAGGTTTCAGCAGTTTCTTCATTGGAATTTGTTTCAGTCTAACTTCTGGAAATCAACTCTCCTCTTTATGTTTCATAGGCACTACATGCAACAGCATCAAAACAAGTGGAGCTTGCAGAGTCACTGGAGAATATAAAGGAAACTAACCTAGTAAGTTTATGTTCCTTTCAGGCCCAAAAAAAATTCCAGATTCCAATTCCATGAGTGCAAGAGATGTCTGTGCTCTTCCAGTGTGAGTTTAGCAGCGCTGTAAATGAGTTGGTCTAAGCAAACCAAAATTTCCCCTTCATGGCTTTCTGCATGCCAAGGTTTTCTGAGGTTCAGGCTCATCAGCTACCAACCAAAGCTCAAGCTTTGCTTAAATGAGCTGACCTAGCTAGGCTCATTAACAACTCTAAAGTTTAGATTTGGCTATGGGTTCACCACAAACTGGCCTTTGACAGAGTTCGGTGGCAAGACATGATCCATGCAGCCAACCCCATTTAGTTAGTGAAAGTGCTTTGCTGAATATACCATTCCCTCTACAAATTTTATAAGGAGTAGAAAGGGGGATGGAGAATGTTTTACTGAAATGCAAAAAGTTAGAAACAAACATGTTTTTCCAAAATAGTGATGGTATGTTGATCATTGCTACTCTTGGCTCCCATGGAGAACTCGATCCCAATCATATGGCTGGATTGTTTCCCTCAATCATATGTTCCAATGTACAACCAAAGAAACGCCTAATGGCAGAATATACAAAATAAATTTTATAAATATTAATTATGTTCCCTTCAAATATTTTATGATTAAACAAACACAGCGTAAGCGAGATGTAAGTACTAAGTACCCTTCTAAACAGTGGCCAGATTTCTCCTCTCTCCTAACTCTGGAACTAAGGACTTCTCTTAATTCATTGGATTCTTGAAAGAAAGTAGTGGACAACATCATTGTCAAAAATCATGTTTCCTTTTGTTCTGTAGAAAGTTTGTTCGGATGAAATCTGAAGAACAATTGGAAAAATGGAAGGAAAATCTTGTCAGCAGATGAAATGGAGAATACCTTATTCCTAAATGTAGATCTTTTTTCATTATTAATTCTGGTTAGAAGATAACTTTGTGGCATTTATCACATATTTTATTTCCCCAACACCCCTACCCCACAAAGAAAAGATTGCTGACGATTTACTTGTCAACCACAGAGAAAGAACTCTTGCTGGTTTAAGAATTGCAGACCTCCTCCCCCTGGAAGCTGAACACATTTGGAAACAGGATGGATGCTCCAAGCTGCTGCAGAGTTACCCTTGTTTCAGATTTTCCGAAATGCTGGTGGTGGTAACGAGCCTTGATCGAAGTGCCTGGATGAGTTTCACTGATTCAAGGTACATAAATCTGTGTAACTCTGATCTCTTGTTTTTAGTTGGTAATTGTTGTTTCTTTTCTTCTTATAAGTTATAACCCTTGTTTTCATTTTCAACTTTTCAGAATTTTTCAGGTGTTTGAAGTAGGCAGGAACACATACACATACACACACACACACACGCACACGCACTAACTCAGGGGCAATGAGGTGTAACTAAAATGATATACCAAGCATTCACGGTCATATGATGGCTGACTCTGCATCAAATTTCTTTGCGATGTTGTACATTTATCTTGACTCACTTCTTTTGTGTTCATTAAAGCAAAAGGGAATGGACTAGTTCACCACTTCCTGTTGACTTGTCTTTCTGTATTTCTTCCCCTTTCTCTTTTACTCTCTCCAGGTAGTCTGATGTGCCCTATGAAGTAATCTCCCGTCTCTGACCTCTCTCTGTGCGCACAAGTTTCATTTCCACATCACTCACCCTTTTCAACTACCAGGGCGTTAAAAGGAAGTCAGCCTTCAGCCTTTGCTTGGGCTCTTTTTTAATTTATTGCCACTACCCTTTTTTATTACCTTCTGAATTTTTATTTTTTTTTAAACTGTATGTATTGATGACGATAGATCTGTGCTTTTCCAGAGTTCAGAGCAACTTTAAATAAACAAAAAATAATAATTGGCCCTTTCCAACCAATAATTTAACTCCATCTTGACAGACTGAGCAAAGCTGATTGTTATATACCAACGTTCACTCGCGGACGACCTACACGGATTATTCACAGAAAGGAAAATTCAGATTTTGGGAGTTCAATATGAAAGATTTTTATAGGCAATCCAAGCATCAAATTTGAAGCCATAGCGATTCTATTTAATGGGCCAGGGTATGAACAACTGTTGTCTCCGTAAGAACTTCATAACATATGGTCGTCGAACATCTTTCATTACCACAAAATAAAAAGGAACATCTTTCAATTGATTTTTATTTTTATGATGTTCTATACCATGAGGTTTGACGAAGGATATTTTATTCCCAGGTTTGGAAAATTTTGCGTATCCCTTTGAGGTTTGCAAACGGTAACAGATAGGTCATTCCGTCATTAATGTACGATGTTAAAAACATGGGGTGAAATGACAAAATTACCCTTGCACCCAAAAAAAAAAAAACCCTGCAACTACTCATCTTCCCCACAAAAATCTGCAACTCACATATCTCGATCCTCAAGCACACCTACCCTGAAACCAATCAAATTGGATGGTAACTGTAATGGATTAGTTGAATCAACTGTTACACTATCAACCTCTTCCTTTTTTGGTTTTAATTTGTTCTTGTTTTCTGGGTTTTGTTTCATTTTTATCTATTAATCACAAATTCTGGATTCTTGATTTTTTATTCTGATTCTCTTCCAGTAGTCAATAATGGAAGAAAACGATACCCGAGGTTGTTTCGTTGGTGTCTTTGATGACGAGTCTGGTATCTCTCGGTTCATCGTCGTCGGCGGAGTCAGATTCATTGGTGGTCTTGTCGACATCGAGGACCGCTTGGCCGTCGAGATCTACGACCCTAGGATTGACATTTGGGAGCTTTGCCCTCCATTGCCGGTGGATTTCAGATATGGAACCTCTTCTCAGTGACTCACATCTGCTCTATTCAAAGGAAAATTCTTCATCTTTGGCATCTACTTCGATCTGAAGTTTAAGAAAATTCCTCTCTCTTTCTCTTCCTTCTAAACCTAAACCATGGGTTTAACCAAACATTTAGGTTACGATTGATCTTCAAAACAGGGGTTGATTTGGATGGTGGAACCCTTGGATTATGATTATCTATATGGATACTGCCTCCAATTAGGATCTCAGGTCAAAACCAAAGAGCAGCAAGGAGTTCAATCACTTCCTTCTCTGCCTGGTATTATCAACAGTAACACAAACAGTAGCTGGGTAGAAGAAGAAGAAGAGAAGTAGAGAATCAGAGGAGGGAAGAAATGCACGCAAGGCTCATGGCAACCATTGGTTAACCTAACAAAATTTCATTCCAAAACTCTCAAATCTAATTTGTCCAACGCCTATCTGCATCATTTGGTTTCCTAACTAGAGTAGGACTCTCCAATATCTCAAAATATTAGTCTCAGGTTTCTGATTTTGCTGAGATATTCTACTTACATGATCGAATTGTTTGGGTTGAGTTTTAAACATCTCTCTTTGAAACCTAATTTAGGGCAGAAGCAGAAGTGGAATGGGGAGCAAGACGAGTTGCAGGTGAGCAAAGGGTTCAGAGTTGGGGTTGGAGTGGATTCCACTTGATGACTAGGATGACAAAAGGTTAAAATCTCTCTTTTTCATGTCTTTGCTTCATTCCTGATGAGATTTCTCTTAGGAAGATGAGTTGCAGGTGGAGTGGATTTGAAAATTTTCCTAATTTCAGTGAAGGTTGAAAGGGTTTGAAACTGCAACTCATCTTCCCAATCGATTGGGGAGATGAATTGTGTTCAAGATATCCTTAATTAGTAACATTTTTATCATAAAAGTTGAAAGGATGATTTAATGGACGCCCATTGGATGATTCATTAGATTCCATCGTACTTAAACTATGGAATCCTTGATTTCCTATCCTCCAACTTGAAACACGGCCGATCAAAATTCCTTTAAATTTTATCCGTCTTTTACCCCCTTTTTTTTTTTTTTTTTTTTTTATCATAAAGTTGAAAGGATGATTTAATGGACGCCATTGATGATTCAATCGTAGGAATCCTTGAATCCTCAACTTGAAACACGAATTACCTAAAAATCCGTCTTTACCCCTTTCTTTCTTTCCTTACGAGAACAACTCCGTACAAAAGCTACTCTGAAAGATCAGGATAGCCATCAAAAACCAAACAGTATTCGATTCGCTGAACAAGATTGGTTGGTCAATTCGAATTGGGTCAAAAGCATAGAATCCAAAACCTTGTTTTGATACAGGTAGACATGGAGTGGATGAGCACAAGTTTTAAAGCCAATTTGAGGTGTGAAGAAGCCCTCCCCAAGAATAGTCAGATGTGCAAATGGGGGGATTGAATATTCTTATCTAAGTAATAGGCTATTATTATCCACTCTGATCAGTTGGAATGAACTTATTGATGCTTTTCATGAAGGTACTTAATTTCTCCTTTGTTTTTTTAAAATAAGATAAAAGATTTTAAAAAAAGTCATTTTTTAGACCAATTCGAATTCAATGACACTACCCTTAATAATAATACTTATCCCAGTTGGGCTTCAAACAAAAGTTCCAACTTTTGACTTTGACCGGTGTACTGTGCGCCTGTGCACGCTTAGCAGCGTGCTGGCTTTGGCTCTATTCACAAGTCATTGAGGAGAATAATATCATAAAATAAGACTTTTGCGTATCTTCAGCTCTGACAACCCCCACCATACTATTATTCACTTATTACCATCATACCCTATACAAACGAAAACAAAAACACACCATGAAGCATGGAGGGACCACCCACCTTGGTGATGTCGTTTTGGAATAATTAATCTTCAGATTCTACTTTTGGATTATCTAAATTTACTACAGGATTAAACTAAAGGGAGGCATTGGTTGTTGGTTTTCACCTGTTGACTCCATCTTTCTCCTTAAACTTCTCTTTTCTTTTCAATGTATGGTTCCATGACCTCATTGTGTGTTTGGAGCCGTAGGGTGTCAAAAGTTGTCCCTCTCCAATTGGCTTGATTTGACGCCCAAGATTGATCCAAAAAATGATTAAACGTATTGGGTTCAAACATTGACTGATTAATAATCAGGCATTTTCGGTGCAAGGTGACCTGACGGTTGTCTGATTTTTGGACTAACCAAATATTGTGATCAACTGTTAACTGACCATTTTATAGCCCGACTAATTGATTATCTGGATTGTCTTAAGCTTGATTATATATTGGAAACGAATCAACCTAATAAAAACATATCCATGCCCTGGCCTATGAAACCCCCCGATTACCTAAACAGATGAAAATGGTACAAGGCCTTAAATTGGTGGGGACCAATTAGGCCCAACGGCAATGGACTCACCCAAAAAATCAATGGGATCTTGAAACCCTACTGCAATCAAACACACCCATGCCCATAGAAATAGGTACATTTTTGTTTTTTCTTTCCTAATCCACACACACACACACACACACCATCATATCATAGGATTCGAATCTTGACTCTCCACTAACAATATCTAGAGACCGTACAACAAGGTCAAGGACAGTACCCTAATAGCAACGGAAGTAGTTGACCATCCTTTTCCATGCATGCAGGTGGAGATATATAGAGATGAAACAGACAATTTCCATGAGAAACCCGATCGTAGCATGCATCATTAATCTACCCATGGCTCAGGCCTAGCCATGATTCCATGGCCTGATAATGTTTTGGAATAATTAGGACAATATTGGTTTCTTTATTAAAAGTATGGTCAAATGTTCTCTGTGCCTAAGCCCAGACACATGGGGGTGGGCGAAATGACCATCCTACCCCCTGAATGGCAAGCCCATGTGTCTAGGTGCAGCCTGCGCTGCGGCACAAAGAACATCTACCCAGATATTATTACTTGGCCTTGTTTGGGCCAGTCAGTCCTGATCTTGACATTTCTTCTTAAATTTTTACTTTAACATTGCTGGTGTAACATGAACATGCAAAGCAAAAGCCCCAACCAGAACGACCCATACACAGACCATTGAAGAAACAAATGGAGAAGAGCTAGCCATTGGTTCTGATGGACCATTAAATTTGGTACTTGGTCCAGTCATGAGTCATGTCCATAGTTTCAAAAATCAAGAGTGGGATGAGAATTGGTCGTGACTGATATTCCCCCCCCCCCACCACCCCAATGCCGGTCAATGATGGTCAATTATATGGATATGTGGCAAAACTAGGAAAGATAAAGTAAACAATAATCATATTAAAGCTGATTTGGGAATAGCTCCGATACATGATAAGGTACGAGAAAACCGTTTGAGGTAGCATAGTCATGTTCAATGGAGACCTTAAGATACTCTAATACAAAGGAGTGATTTGATTCAAATTGAGTGAACTAAAAGAGCCAAACGTAAAACCTAAAATGACTCTAGGGAAAGTTACAAGGAGAGACATCTATAGCTTAGGTCTAGTATCAAGTCTTACCTTGAACAGAGCTGATTGGAGGGTAAGTATTCGTGTAACTAACCCCATTTAGTTGATGCCTAAGGTGTATGAACCACCCCCAACAAAAACTGCCACATGGTGGATAATCTAAACACCGAAATGCCCTCTCACACTGGTGTGTGAAGCCAACACCTCTTGAAATTTAACCCAACATTCTAAAAATTTTGGGTGGTAATCCGGGCCAGAAGCCAACGTTTTGACAGTTCCCGCCTATATGAGATGGAAATAAATTTACTATATGGGTTTGAAGCATGTCAGTCATGTTGGATGATTTACACAAGAAAATGTCACACTGACACATGGTGGCAGGCTGAAGCAGTGGCCATGTTAAACCTACTTTGGCTGCTGTCTGGCTGCCATGTGGAAGATTCTTGGCTCATCTAAATATCTTGCACAAATAACCCATCTACTTGAAGAAAAGCTTTGCTTAGAACAATTATCACTACCAGCTTAATCCAAAAACATAATAATACATTCACTACTAATGGGAGTCAGAAATAAACTAAGACTCCCTCCCTTCCCCTGTACACAGCAACTCGGGGCTAAAAGGGAACAAAGAGAAAAATAGGAATGAGACCCCTGTACATGTACCTCTCTGTAACCCTCTCTCCGACGCCTTTTATCAATAGTAATGTACAAGGAAGAACAATAAGATTTCAAAAACAATAACCCCCATTGCCTCCCTCCAACTCCGGTAAACCCCGCACCAGGACCCTCCTTCCATCTAACCAGTCCGACAGGGAGTAAACAGCCTCCATCTGTACATAACCCCATTACCCAATTAGTACCACATTTTCCACGAAAGTAAACAAAAGAATCCCACCATATCCCTTGTGTCTGATTTACTGTGGACATGTTAATATACAATTAAAAGAATCTGAATCATGAAATTAACTCTTTACCTGTACATTGCTGTTACATGGGCATGCAGAACAAAAGCCCAACCAGACCGACCCACAACACTGAGGACTGCTCAACCACTCCAGGGATTCATCCTGCTGATCCAGAATTGGTAGGCCTGGCATGCAGACCACCCTCCCCTGCAGGCAGATGCTGTAGTTGAGACTCTGGCGGTTGTGGTAGCTGCTGCTGTTGGGGTGGTTCCTGCTGGTGTTGCGGGGATGGTGGGTTTGCTTGTGAGGGTTGGGATGGGGGTGGTGGTGCAGGGTGTGCTGGTGGCTGCTGTTGTTGCTGCTGCTGCATCTGTTGCGTTTGTTGTTGGGGAGCCAGTGCTGGTGCTGGTGCTGGTGCTGGCGGGGGTAGTGGTGGCAGCGAGGGTTGTGACTGTTGTGGTGGGTGCAACCACTGTGTCCCAACATTGTGTCCATGACTGGACATGCTGCCTGAGAATTGCCTCTGAGCAAAACCTCGGCTAGGAGAGGACATGGACTCGGTTCCTTTAGTATTTGGCAGAGATGAGTTTCCAACAGCAGCCAAGTTGGTGACTGCATTTGGCGAACCTGCATCATATAATGGTTCTGGTGCCTTCCACTGTGAAGTGCTTGCATTGGAAACAACAGGTACGACACTGCTCAATTCAGTAGAGGACTGAGGCATTGCTGTGCTGGTAGCCATCTGAAATGCATTGTTCCCAGGCTGCTGGGTAACTTGAATATGCTCAACTGGAGACTGCAGAGGCGGATCAGAGTTCATTTGTCGACTCTGTTGAAGCATTCTTTGGATGGCATGTGGTGGTTGACCTGCCTGTCTTTGCTGAGGCTGTGAATGCTGCTGCTGGTGGGAAGAAGCCATAGACAGTGGAGGAACTGGTTGTTGGGATGGTAATATATGACTAGAAGAAACTGATGGGACCTGTCCTTGATTGCAGTTATCCGGATGAGAAGGCACCTGTGACAGCTGCTTTGATGAAGGGGGTGGTGGATGAGGAAACATCTTTTGCTGTGGCTGCAACTGATTTGAAGATTGGGGCATCAACTGTTTACCAGGTTGAATGGAATTGGAACCTAAGCCAGTATATAAGCCCTGTCCTTGCATCAGATGCATGACCTTTTCACCCTTCTCAGCAACTTGATTTCCTGGAGCCGTAGGAAACCCGTTCATATGGGAGGGATCAATAGCAACGTTCTGATGAATCATCATATTTCCTCTACCCAATCCCTTCATAAGTTTAGCCTGCTGCTGTTGCGATTGTGACTGTTGCCGTTGTTGAGGGTGATGCCTGCTAGGCTGTTGAAGCTGTTGCTGTTGCTGCTGCTGCTGCTGCCGTTGCCGCTGCTTCATCATCTGATTTGGGAGGCTAACACCACCAGCTTGAGGGTTTCGACCATGCCCATGAGGTTGTAGGTGATGTTTTTGCTGGGGTTGCGAAGAGATGGGATTCATTGGAGAAGATGGAGTCAAGGGATGCTGGGATTTCAGAGGGGGCATTGATACTGGCTGAGAGGATACCTGTTGCTGAATCTGAGAACTATTTTGTATGGAAGATGATATGGGATGTTGAGAGTGTGATTGGGGATGCGGCATCAAAGGATTGGAGGCAGCAAACTGGTGCTGTTGTTGATGCAAATACCGTTGCTGCTGATGCAAATGCCTCTCTTTAGCAAGCCGAAGCATATAGGCCTGCTGTTGTGGGTTAGTAGCATGGCTGTTTCCTTGGAGGCGAGGGTGGTGCGGGTTGCTCAGAACATGGGATTGTTGTGGGGGCATCTGATGTTGCTGATGTTGGACTGGAAATGGCTGAACTGGTGGAGGGATTGTCTGATTGGAGAATGCGGTACTCAGCCCATTATAAGGGGGCACCCCTTGGCTGCTCCCTTGGGTGACCTGCATCTGAAGTTCTTGCATCATCATCTGCCTCTGATCCTCTGGATTCTGACCAGGCTAAAACAGAAAAGAAATGCTATAATCAGGGAACTGAAACTCATATATCAAAATTCTGACATCAGATGAACGATTGATCGACTAGTTCAGGGAGAAAAAGACACAAGCTCGGAACAGAACCACCACAAAAATAAGCATTGTGTCACCATTTACAGTGACAATAATAAACGGTATAACGTTGCCAAGCAAATTTAGTGCTGCAGATGCCATCAACACAGCTTTAATTTTTATTTATCTTGATGATTTCATATTTTCAGATGCCATCAAGTCAGCTTGATTTTGTGTTTATAATAATGATTTAATATTTGGTTAAACTGTGGCAGCGTAGATATGGTTGCCAAACATCCCAGTTTATCTTGGCGTGTGGCTGATGATGTGGCAACTTCCAATTGTATGGATACGAAGGGCCCCTTATGGATTAGCCATATGTGAAATTTTCTGGTCCAATTCAATCAGATGACCAAATTGTATTTATTTATTTGTGTATTTTGCATGTCCTATAATTTTAGATCCTAGCTTTGACCTTTTAACCATATTTTGAACTGTTCTCCATGTTATAACTCAAACTGAGCTGAGATTTTATAGGTAGAAAGGGAATGGCATGAATATTTGCCCCAAATTTGAGAGCCAGATGAATTTACAAGTGAAAGATATTTGGTCTTCTGGATATTTAGTTATCACTTTCTTTTCCTGATAAGTGCACAAGGTCGCTGACATGTAAGAAAGGGCGAACTTCTAGAGATATTTTATAAAAATAATACAACTTAACAGTCAACATGTTTTGTCAGACAATCAACATGGATAATGGTCCTCTCAGGCCTGAGTTCAGGTTATCAGACGACAGGCCTCGACCAGCATTGAAACTGGAATCAAAAACAAAATTTCAACAACATTTCATGATTTAGACAAAAAGTCCAAAGAATTCCTAGCCATCTTCCACCTTTTACTGCTTACAGTCTTTTGTTTTTGTCTCTCTTCCCAACTTTTTTCTTATTTCTTCTATCGCTTCTCCTTTTTAATCCCTCTTCATTTCTTCCTACCCCATAAAAAATTCATATAATATATCCTTTATATCACTCTCATCACCCTCCAAACCAAGGAAAAAAAAATCCCAAAAATTTTAGGAATGGTCAATATTTGAACATTTTGTCTCACTTGATTGAATGAGTCAGGAGTTTAGTAGCATCCACAAAACTCTTCCATGTTATGTCAGCACATGATACCTATATATGCTGACATAATATGCAAGAGTTTTGTGGATGCTACTTTATAGGTTTCCTGGCGACTATGCACCATGTTCTGTGACCTATTTCGAGTGTTGAGATTTTCTGTTTAATGCATTGGGGCCCCTTTCATTATATTTTATATATATAGATTGGAGCAGACAGTAAGAATCTTTCCCATAGTTGTAAATGGGGCCGTTATATATATATACCGATAATGTTAACACACTTTTATTTTTCAACCCGAAAAGGTATTATCAAACAGAAACAAAAAAATTACTGTAGTCCAGCAGAATTTAAACATACCCGCATCAAATGCAAACCATCACGGGGTCCAAGCATAGAGTTTCCTGGTGCAGAAACAGCTCCAGTGTGCATATTTACAGGGCTTGGCATCCCTACCCCACCAGGAGGAAGCATACTTCCAGAGTTCAGCATAGCTGCTGAACCTATTCCCTGAAATCCTGGTCGAGGCATTGCCATGCCTCTATTCATTCCACACATCATACCCATTCCATTTCCACCAGGTAGCATACGAACACCACGATCTGTGCCTGGCATAGCTCCAGGAACGCTCATGGCAGGCTGCTGGATGTTTCTACCAGAAAGCATTTGATTATACTGTTGAATTCTTTGTTGTTCATCAACCGGTAGAGATGCTGCTCTTGGAGCACCATATCTTTGACCATCCCAACAAATAACAATCAATCAATACCAGTACAACAAATTAGAATTGAAAAAAGGAAAAAAGAAAAACTGATAATCCCAAGCACAAAGTACCTCGTAGGAGCACTCAAGCCAGAAGATGGTGATGGCAAGCTATTGCCAAGAGTCATACCAGAAGACCCTTGTAGCATGGTATTTGCACCAGAAGTTGGGAGAACTGGTGCAACAGAACCCTGATTTGAAATCGCTAAACCACTATTATGAGACCCTTGATATCCAGGGGGAAAAACATCTGAGCTGGATGTAGTGGCATCGCAGAGATCAAGAGGCCTTCATCACATTCAAAGGAATCAATTAAAAATCATATTATTATGAGAAAAAACACACATGCAGCAATATAAGTGCATCAAGTGCCCAAAATCATGAATGAAGGAGTACGTGAAGCAAAAGTTCAAATTCTTAGCAATTTTGTCAACTCAAATGCACAACACCAAACTTACGTTAGAGGACCTCCATTCAAGTTATTTGGGCAGACTTGGGAAAGTGCAACAATATGAGAATTGTGGACTGGTGCCATTTGCTTCCGTTCCTGATTATCATTCTTCAAAAAGAAAAAAAAGGCAATAAAAATAATCAGTCAGTCAAGAACTAGTTTAAGGGATGTAAATGAAGGTAGCATCAAATAACTCAGAAGCCACCTTAGTACAATTGCTCGCAGATCCAAAAACTAATGAATCCACACATTGTAAAACTATTAATTCTACACTTTTACAATGTTTTTATACATGTTTTAATGCAAATACTTAGAGAGCAAACCACTTAAATCCATGTTGCCCGAAAACCATGGAAAGAGGAATTCTCAGTCTGAGAACACATGGAGCACGGACAATTGGCAGTTCAGGAGTTACAACGTTGGGCCACTAACAGTGAGCCAATTAATCATGCAGATGGAAGAGAATGCATAACTACATATTTAATGGCTTAGACACCACAAATATACGAATGCCTTATACCGTCATAGACAGTGTTGTCAAGTCATGTCTGTAAATGAATTTCATTTACTTAAGATATTATTCATAAATAAGCAAATACACCCTATTTGAATCCACCCTATTTGAATCCAATAAAAATAGTTAAAAAATAAAATTCCAAAAGGATAAAAAGTCAACCCACCAGTTCAAGATCAAAAACTGGATTTTCAGCGGTAGGTAAAATTTTCAAACTTTTTAACACTGGGGTTCTCTCAAGTCTAAAAATTCTATAAATCTTAATATGGCAAAACATTGCTAAAAACCAAAAAGTGCAGTAAAATATTCATTTGTTTTGATATCTAAAAAAATAATTTCATTCAGAGTGATTTTGACAACATTCGCATACACCAAATAAGGTTTGACCGGAACATAACTCCTTCAATATAAATCAGATTTAAGCAATTTGTATTAGTTGGAAAGCTGGTTTTGTGGTCTACCTAATACAAAAAGTCTCGTGTAAAAATCAAATCATTTGACTAGTCAAACTTCATAGAGAACAAGACCATTTCTCTAAATCGAGAGCAGTTCAATTACTTATAGATCATATTTTCTAAAAACAATATAAACCAAATGTGAGACTAGGTATACCAGGACAATGACCAATTCCAAGAACACTATAAACCAACTGAAAGTTTTGATTGTTTCAAACTTCCAATAGCTTGTTTCTTCAGTTTTGTTGTCTTCTAGTTCTATGTTAATTTTTTATGACTTGATGTGGCTTAATATTGATTTTTGATGACTTGATGTGGTTTTATGTTGATTTTTTAAGTTATAAGGTATACATTGTAGCATACTTGTTAAATTATTTATCCACCTATGTCCCCCTTTGGATAGTCCGCCGTGTTAGAGCTCCTGTATGATATACATATTGTTTCCTCCCTTTCCTAAAAGGTCGGCCTTTTAGAGGAAGCGGTTTCTACATGGTATCAGAGCAAGCAAGGGTCACGGTATCGAGTCCCCCTGGGAGCGGACAGGTGTTAAATTATTTATCCACCCGTGTCCCCCTTTGGATAGTCCACCGTGTTAGAGCTCTTGTATGATATATATATTGTTTCCTCCTTTTCCTAAAAGGTTGGCCTTTTAGAGGAAGCGGTTCCAACAATACCATATAGAAACCGTTTCCTCTACAAGGTCGGCCTTTTAGAGGAAGCGGTTTCTACATTGTATCAGAGTAGGCAGGGGTCACGGTATCGAGTCCCCCTGGGAGTGGGCAGGTGTTAAATTATTTATCCACCCATGCCTCCCTTTGGATAGTCCTCCGTGTTAGAGCTCCTGTATGATATACATATTGTTTCTTCCCTTTCCTACAAGGTCGGCCTTTTACAGGAAACGGTTTTTACAATACTAAATAATATTAAAAAAGAGGGGAAATAAAAAATAACACTTGGTCGCCTAGGTGGACGCGTTTGTCGCATAGGCGGGTGCATTGTCGCCTAAGTGCTTAGGCACCCCTCCACCACCTTGGATCGCCTTGCCTCCTTGACAACTATGATCATAGAACAAAGCATGGAAAGAATCAACTAGCCTGAGAATCTCAGAGTGGTTATCAACCCAGATTTATTATGCAGATTGGTTATCAAGAATGAAGCATGTTAATTTATTATGCAAATGGGCATATAATATAGAAATAAGATAATAAATGGCCTAGAAACCACAAAGATTGGATATATATTGAAGATTTGAAGGGAATGCTAGAGAACTTCTCATTATCATGTGTAAACGGACTACAATGATGAATGGAACTGAAAGTTGGGCAATGAAGAAACAACATGTAAATAAAAATTAGAGTAGCTAAGATGAGGATGTTGAGATTGATGAGTTGTAAAACTAAAAAAGATAAAATTCGGAATGAACAAATTAATGTAATTTGAGAGTAGCTCTGAAACATGATAAGAGAGGGTCGTTTAAGGTGGCATGAAGCATGAACATGTGCAAAGAACATCCTTGATGATTCCAAATGGAGGAGCTAAAAGAGCAAGGAGTAGACCTGAAATGGTCTTGAGAGAATTCATGGGTTAGGTATACAATTGAATGGTGAAACAGGATCTGGGTAGCCACCCCCAATTTAGTTGGGATGAGGCTAAGTTGAGTTGACATCGGACACACTACCAGCAGCTTAGTTACATAGGCACAGAAAATATTCTGATAAATTTGGAAACACTCATAATTATTTATATGGCATAAAAATATATTTAAAATATTTGAAATCAAAATTTAGTATGCACAACAATGTCCAAAAATCATTTTTCTTTTGCTTTTGCTAAGTGGGTGTTCATATTGCCAATTCTAGTGCCTTTGTGTCTGAAGCAAGGTTTTGACTTCATATCCTTATCCATGAAATATAGCAACTATGGGAAGTACCGGAGAGTGAGAACTAGCCAAAGTAGAAGTTAAAAACATGCCAATTTTATCATGATTCATGAAGTTGGGCAGCTAAAGATCAAGAACTACAAAAATGGAATATTAAATGCCAAACAAACTCTCCTCGACAAATAACAAGACCTTTTATTTAAACTCTTGGAACGTAATCCAATTACAAATAAAAGGTTGCTGACTTATGTGTGCAAATTTTCATCCTAGGCTTTTAACTCAGTAAAAAAATCGATCTATATAAAAACAATGTGATAATCTGTCCTCTAAAAAAGAAATTATTGAATGAATTGATCGTAAATTACAAGATTATTCAAATTTCTAACAAATTATATCCTATTTTGGTTATAAAAAAACAAAAGGAATTAGAATTCAGAAATAGGATTTTAGAGACCCTTTCTTAAACCTAAGCAATCTTTTCGTAGGGGTTTGCCCCAATTAGATCGAGGGAGATTAAAACCAAATCAGAAAGAGTTCCCAGATTATAGTAAGATCTTCTATTTGGTTGATCCTATATTTCATTATAGTTCTATGACTCAGAGTTTCAGTTCCTATTGGATCCCTTTGAATTGGATCTATTCATCAAAAAGAATCGATTCGATACATTTCTTATGTATCCATGGCGACTCTCGTTAACTCTACTTGGGCTTAGTGCAATTTGAAACTGGGATTTTCTCAGCCCCATCGGCGAACAAAAAAAACAAAGACAACAAGGAACTCAAGCCCACAGATCAATTTCAAGGAGCTTCTTTCTCTCCATTCAAACTGCCCAGGCAACGACAGCTTCTGCCTTCCTTTTCTCTCACTCCTACAAGAATAGTACTAGGTGAGCTATCTTCTCTGTCGTCTTATCAACCCAGTCGATTAACCTTTGTTACCTTTATGAGCTAGGATGCAGGTTGCCCTTCCAGAAGCCAAGGGCTTACTCACTCTTCGGTCTTTGGACTGATCCGTAGGCGGGGACTGATGCAGGTGCACTACCTTGGACCAACCCAAACCCATTTGGGTATCCAGACAGAGATGAACCAGGTCCAAATTGGGTCTTTGGCTAGTATGATATTTTAGGGTTTTTATTTATTTCTATTTTGGGATTAACATGCAATATTTTATTTTGATAGCTCAAGTAGAAGATAGCTACTAGGATATAATTTCCTAATTAATTTGAGTTTCCAAATTAGAATAGGTTTCCTTTTCATGTTGGGTTCTTTTTTATTTAAGTACACATAACCATGTAATTAGAACTCAAAATAGAGAACGGATTGAATAGGTTTTTATGAAGAGCCTGCGTGGCTAGGTGTGTGAGCGAACTCTCCCTCCCCATCCTTCCTAGGAAGAATAGCGATTTGGTTGGTGATTCTGAGTTGCCCTATTTGAATCAGCAGCTTGGAAGGGTTGATGGATTGGGCAAGGCTACAGAAATGGCTTTAGCTCACGAACCCACTCACAAAAGACTAACTCAATCTCGCTCCTCGTCCTATCTTGAGGCTCATGCCAGGCTTAGTCAAACTGTCGAATCCCTTATATGAATATGAGCTAGCTCACTCATATGAACTCCGGAAGTAAGCACTATGTTTGCTCATATACGAAATTGAGATTGTTGGACCAATGCTAGCGGGATGTGAGCTTACCTCTGCCCCTCACCTCCTGTTCCTTGGAAGAATAGCGATTTCGTTGGTGATTCTGAGTTGCCCTATTTGAATCAGCAGCTTGGAAGGGCTGTTGGATCGGGCAAGGTTAGGAGGGGGGGGGGGGGGAGAAGTTCGCTCACACACCTAGCCATGCAGGTTCTTCACAAACAACTATTCAATCCATTCTCTATTCTGAGTTCTAATTGCACGGTTACGTGTACGTAAATTTTAAAAAAAAAAAAAAAACCAACATGAAAAGGAAACCTACTCTAATTTGGAAACTCAATTTAATTAGGAAAATATATCCTAGTAGCTATCTTCTACTTAAGCTATCAAACAAAATATTGCATGTTAATCCTAAAATATCCTACTAGCCAAAGACCCAAATTGGGCCCGGTTCATCTCTGTCTAGATACCTAAATGGGTTTGGGTTGGTCCAAGGTAGTGCACCTGCATCAATTCCCCTGGTGTTGAGAAAAACTCGACCTCAAGTTTTGTAAAACGAGAGAATCAGCACCACTCAATCGGCATCCACAAACATTGGCTTGATGGGGAGATGATCCAGCGCATGTCATGATCAACCAACACAATCTTCTAATGGTCGTTAGCAAACGACATCTCTTCGATGGGAATCTGATTATGGGATTTCACAACTGAAATGACCATCGATCAATTCTTCAACCGCAACCTTGATCGGATTGTTCACTTCAGCTTGATTGTCACGTTCTTTGACCACCTCTGATCTGCCTTCTGAAGATTCTATCATGCTTGACACCTTGTCATAGAAGGTGTTATTATTATTAGCAAGCTCCCGACAACCTATCTTCAAATCAAAAAGTGTTGTTTGCAATTTAGGGAATCCACCTTTAATCGAAAGGAGCAAATCGTATCGATCAACCTCCACGATGTAGCCTCAGGTTAAACTCTATTGTAAATAAATAGAATCTCTAAGGGCTATTGGGACTACAGAATAAGGACGGACGAAATAATTTTAAGAATTAAAGATGGAGGGCAAACTCAAAAGTAAAATTAAATAAGGGGTAAAAGAATAAAGGAGAACATAGGCATAATTTGGGGAAAAGTTAAAGAAATTAAATAACAAAGGGGAATCATGGGTAATGTAGTCCTAGATGGATGATAGAATCTACTAGGAACCAGGTAAAATCAGACCCTTGCAACCAACTAGCCAATTGGCAGTTTTGGGGCTGTTTAGGTCAAAACCAGGGTTAGGTTTTGATGAATGGGGGTAAATTTTATATGGTAATGCTAGGCAGGTCTAGGGGAAACTAACAGTGAAGGTTTGATCAAAGTTTGAACAGAATTTCAAATTTCAGAAAATTAGGGTTAGGGTTTCTGGTTTTGGGAAATAGGAAAATAGGTGAAATTAGGGTTTAGGATGGGAATTCAGGCAGGGGGTTCTGGTCGAGTGTTAATGGTAGGAAGAGAGAGATTCGGTTGTAGTTTGATGAGGTTTGGGTGGCTGGTTAGGGCAGGATGGAAAGTTTAGGGTTTTGGAGTTTTACAGAGATGAGGGAAACTAGGGTTTAGCTGTTGGGATGGGGCAGAGGCTAAGGTTGAGTGTAGGGAATGTTGAAAAGGGGCTGTGGCTGAATTATGGATGAGTTTTGATAGTTGGTTAAGGCTGTAATTACATTAGGGTTTAGGGAATTCAAATAAAATACAAAGGGGGATGTAGGGTAGGCTGTAGAGGATTAGGAGAAGAAGGTTTAATACTGAAACAGTAAAGTACTCACTGGATTATGCAGGTTCTTCAATGGCAGCAGCTTCGAAGAACTAGAAGAAGGACCTCCCGATCTACAAGATGCAAGGAGTCGATCGGAGTCCACCAATCCCTTCACCTTGATGTTACTCACAAGGCACACTCACGTGGAGCTCAACAGCAGCAGCAAAACAAACGAAATTTTCGAAGTCTAAATTGTGGGGGAGCCTCCCACGTTTTCATTAATAAATAATATGGCCCAAGGCCCAATCCTATTACAAATCTAAAAGCTCTCCCTCAAAATTGTGGAGGGAGGCTAATTAAATTAAAAAAAACAAATAACTTAAAAGATCCTCTAAGGACCAATAGAAATAAAACAAATTCTAGCCAATAGGTAAGAGTCACTTAAATTGAACCAGTCAGACCAATGGCTCAATTTAACTACAAAAAAAACACCTAAGTACAGAAACTGAAAACTGAAAATTAAAACTAAAACTAAAATAACTAAGGCTCCTAGCTAAGACCCTATGATTAGGGTGGCTTCCTCAGCTCGTGGATGCTTGGCTCTGTATCAATGAGGGGCAGGGAAAGGGAAATAACGAAGAAGAGGGGACTTATCACAGTGGGGGAGAGCTCACGGTAATGGAGTTCGACTGGGAGTGGGCTTCGTCAGTGGAGAAACTCACGATGATGGAGAACTCACGACAGAAGAGGGGTGGAAAACATGAGGAGCTTGGTCCTCTACCAGCAGAACAATCAGCAGAGACAATGGCATAAGTAGCAAGCTGTGACAAGAGTTCGAGTTGTTCCAGCGGTTGGGGAGCTTGACCCGCACTTGGACTTCAACAAGGGACTGCGACATCGACCAAAGAAGGGATCTGCGAATTCAATGGTGGAAAGCTTTGAACCAGGTATGTATCCTCCTTTTTCTTTGGGTTTGCTAATTCTTGTTCTCTCTTATTCTTTCGCTCTTCTTTTTCTTTTTTTGTTTTTTTTCAATCTGTGGGAAGGGGGAGGGAAGGTTCGAAGAAAGGTGATGGTGGTGATAATGCTGGAATCGACGGGAGGGATTGGTTGTTGGAATCGAAAGGAGTAGTGGGTCTGGGTTTTTTATTCGACCTCTGTTTCCACATAGTCAACTCCTCTCTTTTTTTTTTGGTGGGAATTGCTCGGGGGTTGCTGTGGTTGGGGTTTCAGTGGAGTCAAAGGGGAGGAAGAGGGGTAGTGGTGCTGCGGAAGATGGGAAGGAGATGGGGTACTGATGCAGATCGAAATATAAAGAAAAACAGACCAAAAACTGTTCTCAGTACTATTCACGTGAACAGTATCATAGCCCATATTTGCCTTGTGTAGGGATGCTTTGTAGAAGATCTTGTGGGCCCATCAAGTGGAGAAAGATTCTATCTTAATGCTGCCATAGTTTAGTTTCTATTTTCAGTTTTACAAAGTATATTTTATTTTATTTAGGTAGCTTCTATTTCAGTTTGTTACTATTTTTGTTTTTAGGAGTTTCTATTTTGATGTATGGCAGCTAGATTTATAAGAAGTTACTAGTTTGGTTGTAAGCTACTTGGTAGCGAACACTTTCGATTTTGGGCTCAACCCTTGAGTCTATATAATGTAATGCCCTTAGAGACCTCCAACGGTTGAAGATTGAAGAAAATAGAGAGCTATGGCTTGACGCTGTGGGAGGCAGTGGCTGTGGGATGCAGCAATGGTGAGAGGCCATGGATGAGATCGTGGACTGAGAGAGTCCCATATCCCGCATCTTCTTCTTCCATACCCTTTAATGTTCTTCTTTCATATGTAAACAGAAAAGAAAAAAAAAAAAAATTTAAAAAAAAAATTCAGCTGTTCAATTTTGCTCTCCCTTATTTTATTGATCCTGCTGCAATTGATCTCACACTGTTTTTCCCTGGTTCGAGTTCGAGTTTGCATTAGGTACTGGTGTGACGGTAGAACAGAAATGGGGAAAAAAGAATATATGGAAGAAGGAGACTGGGATGAGAGAGATAGAGAAGGTGATGGATCCTTCAGCTCTGATACCAAATTGAGGGAGGGCCAGTAGGGAAGAAGGGGGTAACCTTAGAGGGGTCTCAAAGTTGCAGGGGAGGGGAAGAAATCACATAGGAGGAAGGGGGGGGAGAAGTTGGCACACAAAGCTAGCCACGCAGGCTCCTCACAAACAACAATTCAATCCATTCTCTATTCTGAGTTCTAATTGCACGGTTACATGTACTTAAATAAAAAAAGAAATCCAACATGAAAAGCAAACCTACTCTAATTTGGAAACTCAGGCTGTGTTTGGTACGCATTCTTGGAATGCATTCTAGGCCAATTTCGCATTCTTGGATGATAAAAATCGGTCGAGAATGCATACCAAATACTGCCTCAAATTAATTAGGAAAATAAATCCTAGTAGCTATCTTCTACTTAAGCTATCATAATAAAATATTGCATGTTAATCCCAAAACAGACATAAATAAAAATCCTAAATATCCTACTAGCCAAAGACCCAAATTGCACCCGGTTCATCTCCGTCTGGATACCCTAATGGGTTTGGGTTGGTCCAAGGTAAGGCACCTAAATCACAGACTAATTATTGTAATTTGTTCCAACCCAAGACATAAACAAAGACAAAGATAATCTTCTAAAATAATAAATAAATAAATAAAAGGTTCTAGCTGCCTTCACCTGCTACCTATTCAGTGGAATACCTCTGTCTTACGATACCAATCCGGGCACAGCTTAAGATCAATGCGACGGGCTATTCCAAGGCTCAAGATTCAGAGATGGCTTTTTCCATTAAAATTATCTTATTAGTATATCTTATTAATTAGAGGGTGGACCTTGGTGCAACGGTAAGGTTGCTCCATTGTGACCAAGTGGTCACGGATTCGATTCTCTAGAAACAACCTCTCCGCGAAGTGGGGGTAAAGGCTGCGTACATTATGACCCTCCCCAAACCCCGTAGTGGAGGGAGCCTCGTGCACTATGTACGCCCCAAAAAAAAAAAGTGGGCAGTTACTTTATTACAAAATCAACAATATCTTATCTCTCTGCATAAGATAGCCCATTTATACAGAATGGTAAAGAGGGCCCCTAGTGGGCGGGCCTTGGTGCAACGGTAACGTAGCTCCATTATGACCAAGTAATCATGGGTTTCAGTCCGGAAACAACCTCTTTGTGAAAGCAGCGATAAACTGCGTACATTATGACCCTCCCCAGACCCCGCAGTGGCGGGAGCCTCGTGCACTGGATAAAGGAGGCCCCAATGATCGATGATCATAAAGGTCAATAGAAAAATGAAGGGCTATTTTGATCCTTACCAACTTGATCTTGTTGCCAAATATAATAAAAAATAAGAATAAGAAAACTTTTTCTTTTATTTTAGAAAGGTTTTCTTGCCCCAATAGTTATACATCACTAGGATTTATTTTCCTAATTAATTTGAGTTTCCAAATTAGAGTAGGTTTCCTTTTCATGTTGTGTGCGAACTTCTCCCCACACTAAGCCACGCAGACTCTTCTCAAACAACTAATCTATCCATTCTCTATTCTGAGTTCTAATTGCACAATTACATGTACTTTTTATAAAAAAAAGAAACCCAACATGAAAAGGAAACCAACTCTAATTTGGAAACTTCAATTAATTAGGAAAATACACCCTAGTAGCTATCTTCTGCTTAAGCTATCAACATAAAATATTGCATGTATCCCAAAATAGAAATAAATAAAAGCCCTAAAATATACTACTAGCCAAAGACCCAAATTGGACCCGGTTCATCTCCGTCTAGATACTCAAATGGGTTTGGGTTGGTCCAAGGTAGTGCACCTGCATCAATTCCCCCGGTGTTCAGAAAAACTCGACCTCGAGTTTTGTAAAACGAGAGAATCAACACCACTCAATCAGCATCCACAAACATTGCCTTGATGGGGTGATGATCCAATGCATCTCATGATCAACCATCACGATCTTCTGATGGTCGTTAGCAAACGACATCTCTTTGATGGGAATCTGATCATGGGATTTCACAACTGAAATTGGACCATTGATCAATTCTTCAACCACAACCTTGATCGGATTGTTCACTTTAGCTTGATTGTCACGTTCTTTGACCACCTCAGATCCGAAGATTCTATCATGCTTGACACCTTATCATAGAAGGTGTTATTATTATTGGCAAGCTTCTGACAACCTGTCTTCAAATCAAGATGTTTTGTTTGCAATTTATGGAATTCACCTTTAATCGAAGAAGCAAATTGTATCGATCAACCTCCATGATGTAGCCTCAGGTTTTGCTTTGTTGTAAATAAATAAATTCTCTAATGGCTATTGGGACTACAGAATAAGGAAGGCCGAAATAAGTTTCAGAATTAAAGATGGAGGGCAAACTTGAAAATAAAATTAAATAAGGGGTAAAAGAATAAAGGAGAGCATAGGCGTAATTTGGGGAAAACAAAAAATTAAAGAAATTAAAGAACAAAGGGGAATCGTGAGGGGATGGGAAAGGGAAATTACGAAGAAGAGGGGACTTCATAGTGGGGGAGAGCTCGCGGTAGTGGAGTTCGACTAGGACTGGGCTTTGTCAGTGGAGAAACTCACGATGATGGAGAACTCACGACAGAAGAAGGGTGGAAAACGTGAGGAGCTTGGTCTTCTACCAGTAGAACAATCAGCGGAGACAATGGCGGAAGTCGCATGTTGTGACAAGAGTTTGAGTCATTCCAGCGGTTGGGGAACTCGACTTGCACTTGGACTTCAACAAGGGACTGTGACGTCGACCGAAGAAGGGATTTGAGACTTCAATGGAAGGGGGAGAGAAGGTTCAACAGTTCAGGGGGGTGGGAAGGAAAGGTGGTGGCGGTGATAATGCTAGAATCGCCAGGAGGGATTGGTTGCTGGAATTGAAGGGAGGAGTGGGTTTGGGTTTTCGATTCAACCTCTGTTTCCACATAGTCGACTCCTCTTTTTTTTGGGGTTGCTGCGGTTGGGGTTTCAGTGGAGTCAAAGGAGAGGAAGAGGGGTAGGGGTGCTCCGGAAGATGGGAAGGAGATGGGGTACTAGTGTGACGGTAGAACAGAAATGGGAAAAAAGGAATATAGAGAAGGAGAATGGGATGAGAGAGATTGAGATTAGTTGATGAATCTTCGGCTCTGATACCAAATTGATGGAGGGCAAGTAGAGAAGAAGGGGGTAAACTGAGAGGGATCTCAGAGTTGCAGGGGAGGGGAAGAAATCACATAGTAAGGAGGCGGGGAGAAGTTCGCACACACACCTAGCCACCCAGGCTCTTCACAAACAACAATTCAATCCATTCTCTATTCTGAGTTCAAATTACACGATTACATGTACTTAAATAAAAAAGAAACCCAACATGAAAAGGAAACCTACTCTAATCTTGAAACTCAAATTAATTAGGAAAATAAATCCTAGTAGCTATCTTCTACTTAAGCTATCATAACAAAATAGTGCATGTTAATCCCAAAATAGAAAATAAAAATCCTAAAACATCCTACTAGCCAAAGACCCAAATTGCACTCAGTTCATCTCCGTCTGGATACCCAAATGGGTTGGGTTGGTCCAAGGTAGTGCACCTGCATCACGGACGAATTATAGTAATTTGTTCCAACCCAAGACATTAACAAAGACGAGGATAATCTTTCTAAAATAAAAAAGATGGGTTCTAGCTGCCTTCGCCTACTTCCTATTCAGTGGAATACCTATGTCTTGTGATACCTATCCGGGCATGACTTACGGTCAATGCGACCGGTTATTCCAAGGCTCAAGATTCAGAGATTGCTTTTTCCATTAGTATTATCTTATTAGTATACCTTATTAATTAGTTGGCAGTTACTTTATTACGCATATCAACAATATCTCTATTCTTTGCATAGAATAGCCCATTTATACAGAATGGCAAAGGGGGGCCTTGGTGCAACGGTAAGGTTGCTCCATTGTGACCAAGAGGTCATGGGTTCAAGTCCGGAAACAGCCTCTTTGTGAACGCATGGGTAAGGCTGCGTACATTGTAACCCTCCCCAAACTCCGCAGTGGCGGTAGCCTTGTTCACTGGGTAAAGGAGGGCCCTATGATCGATGATCATAGAGATCAATAGAAAAATGAAGGGATATTTTAATACCTACCAACTTGATCTTGTTGCCAAATATAATAAAAAAAACCTTTTTCTTTTATTTTAGAAAGTTTTTCTTGCCCCAATAGTTATACATCACTAAGATGGACTCCACTATTTAAGTTGAGAGTTTTTTGGAAGATGACCAAAGTGTAAAGAAGGTTAAAAACCTCTTTTTTGTTTTTCTTTCCTTCTTTATTTACACTTTAAATTTACTATTTACTTTATTAGTTTCCTTATACTTAGAGATCATGACATGCATCTAGATCATTAAAAAAAATGTGGGAACAAAAACAAACAAAATAAATAGGAATTATTTACACTCCTGTCTTAAGAATATACTGATTCTCTGCTAGCTGATTTGATATTTCTACTGCTGTATATGTGTTACCTCTTCTTGTTGTATTAGTGTGGGCATGTTGTATCATTAATCTCAAGGACCTATGTTTGACAGTGCAGGAAGTTTAACATGCTAAAACTCGTTATATGTATGTTCTATCGTTTCTAGATCACTCAAGACTTTGAACCTGGATATATGCTTGCTTAATTTTTTAGACTTATATTATCGCATTAACTACTATATAATTTTTTCATTCCTCTATTTCCTATTACATATCCAGTTATTCATCTACTATTTAATTGTTGCCTACTATCTTGCCATTCCCTGTCTTGCTCTAGTTTAACATCATAGAACCCATTTTATTTATGTTTGTTATTGAATCCAGCTGTTTCTTTGTGTTAGGCCTGATCTGCTGTAGCCTTGATAGCATTTTTATATGTGTCATATGGTATTACCTGCCCCTCATTTTGATGTTAATCTGAACTATTTGTTACCTTACCTTTCACTATTTGTTTAGTTTAAGCACTGCTTTACCATCTCTATGCCCTGCTTTGCTTGTTTATGCATCTTTTTTACTTATTGAAAGTGTCTTTTAATGCTTTAGGTGTGTCCTCTTCTTTCTACTTTCTACTTTCTAATTTTTGTATCATACTTTTCTAATATATATACCGAGCTTCTTATAGTGGTGCGTCAGGTTGGGAGCCGGCACTTTAAATTAACCTGCCACTCTCTTTAGCAAGGATCCTTTTGCTTTATGATTTCTTTTCTCTTGATCTCATGTCTTTACGTCCTCATTCTTTTAGGGCATCCCCCGTAAGCGACGCGCCGTATCGACGCCCGACCGTGGTGATGAGTAGACAAGGGCAAGTGAGAGGAATATTCCAACCAAGTAGTGTAGGATTAGATTAGCTTCCTGGAACATTGGATCCTTAACGGGAAAGAGCCTAGAGTTGGTTGTTATGAGGAGACGAAGGATAAATACCGCCTGTATCCAAGAGACAAGATGGAAGGGTAACAAACCTAGGTGTTGGATGACTTCAAACTTTGGTATTCGGGTGATTATAGTAATAGAAGCAGAGTGGACATAATTGTGGACAAAGACCTAAAGAATGATGTAGTAGAGGTCAAAAGAATGGGAGACAGGATTATATCCATCAAACTGGTATTGGAGAAAGAAGTTGTCAACATTGTTTGCGCATATGCGCCCCAAGTTGGATTGGATGAAAGTACTAAGCGTCAATTTTGGGAACACATGGATGGTTTAATGCAGGGTTTTGGCCAGGATGAATCGATTTTTATTCGAGGGGACCTGAACGGACATATTGGGAGGGATAGAGGATACGATGGTGTACATGGCGGTTACGGGTTGGGGAGAGGAACGAGGAGGGGATCTCAATCCTAGACTTAGCGGTAGCTTATGATCTTTCCATTGTGAACACTTTCATTGAAAAAAATAAGGAACACTTAGTTACCTATAATAGTAGGATTCATACCAACCAAATAGACTTCTTCCTGACTAAAAGGGTAAACAGAAAGGTATATAAGGATTGTAAAGTTATCCTTGGAGAGAGCCTAACCACCCAACATAGACTGATGGTCCTAGATGTGTGCCTCTGTGATAGCAGGTGGGAACCTTTGCACCCTAAGATAAGGTGGTGGAGGCTAAAAGGGGAGTCTCTAAGGACATTTACTGATACGGTCAAACAAAGAAAGTGGGACTTTGAGGGAGACACCAATACGATGTGGAATGAGATGATGACTTGTATTAAGAGGGTTGCCAAGAATGGGCTAGGGGAAGCGAAAGGTAGCTGTCAAGCCCCTAGGGAGGAGACTTGGTGGTGGAACGTTGAGGTCAAGCTACCATTAGGACCAAGAAAGATTGTTTTAAGACTTGGCAAATGACCAACGAAACAAAGGATAAAAATAGGTATATTGATGCCAGAAATGAGGCTAAGAAGATTGTGGGGATGGCTAGGGCGAAGAAATATAAGGATCTCTATATCAACCTAAACATAAAAGAAGGGGAAAAAGCTATTTATACGATAGCTAAGATGAGAGAAAGGAAGAGTAGAGATTTCGACCAGGTCAAGTGTATCAAGAGTGTTGGTAAGGGATGAGGACATTGTGAAGAGATGGGATGATTATATTTGTGACCTACTAAATGGAGATAGGTTGACTAGAAATGAGTTGGACGATTATATTATTCAACAAGACACCAGTAGCTATAGATATGTACGAAAGGTTAGTGTGGCAAAAGTTAAAGAAGCCTTAAGAAAGATGAAAGTAGGCAAGACACCAGGCCCATATGAGATGCCAATAAAAGTTTGGAAAACCCTAGGAGGTCATGGGGTATATTGGTTAACCAAGCTGTTTAACAGGATTATGAACACAAGGAAGATGTCAGATGAATGGAGGAGAAGAACTGAAGTCTCGGTCTACAAAAATAAAGGTGATATCCAAAGTTGCAATAACTATAGAAGTATAAAGCTAATGAATCACACTTCGAAACTTTGGGAGAAGGTTATTGAAGCCAGTTTGAGAAGAGAGACTCATAACTCGGTGAACCATTTTGGCTTTATGCCAGGTAGATCCACGACAGAAGCTATCTACTCATTGAGGCTGCTCATGGAAAGATATAGAGATAGCAAGAAGGATCTCCATATGGTCTTCATTGACCTGGAAAAAAAGCCTATGATCGAGTCCCTAGAGATTTAATCCAGAATATTTTGGTGAAGAGACGGGTATCGAGTATATATGTGGATGTAATTCAAGATATGTATGAGGGAGTGGTGACTAGTGTGAGATCTATAGGAGGTCAGGGTAAGGAATTCCTAATTACGATTGGGTTACATGAGGGATCAGCCTTAAGCCCTTACTTATTTGCGCTTATCATGGACGACCTAACCAAGAGCATCCAAGAAGAGGTACCATGGTGTATGCTCTTCGCCGATGATATCGTTTTGGTGGATGAGACTAGAGCAGGGATTAATACTAAGTTAGAGCTTTATGATCTACCTTGGAAACAAGAGGCCTTAAGATTATTAGAACGAAGACAGAGTATATGATGTGTAACTTCAGTCCATAGTTGTCAAGGCGTCCCCTAGGCGCCACCTTGGCATCCCAGTGGAAATCTTGGGGGCAAGGCGCTATTTTATTTTTTACTGTTTTTTTTTTATGTTCTATTTTATTTGTTATGTTTCTCTTGGATTGTGTACATTATTACTGTACACTGTTTTACACCGAATCACCTAAAGGCAAAAAAATATCGAATGAAACACTCGACTCTGGCTACTCTTGGTCTCACGCCTTCGCTCAAGGGAAGAAATGAAACCTTTGATTCCTGTCATAGCTCTCGTCACCAGTGACTCCGGCAACCAAATGTAATTCTCCTTCTCCTTCTCCTTCTAGTGATTTTTTTTCTTTGTTCTCCTTCTTCCCCTCCTCCAACTGACCATTCTCTGTTTTTTTTTTTTTCCTTTTCTTTATTTTGATTGTTTCAGTTATTTTTCTGCTCAAGCTCCAGCTCCAGCGACTCATGCAACCACAAACATGGCTCCGGTGACAACTGCAACCCCAGATTTTCTCCGGTAAGTTCTCTTCTTCTCTTCCGCGATTTGTTCTCTGTTCTTCCTCTTCGTATCTTTATCCATTTTTTTCATTCTTCTTTTCCTCCTCCAACGTCAATTCCTCTGTTGAGTTTTTTTTTTTTTCCCCCTTTTTCTCTATTCTGCTTGTTCTTCTTGATCAGCGGCTCCCTGACTGCAGTAGATTCTTCTTCCTGTTCATCTTCTCCTCCTCCTGCCCCTTTTTTTCCCTTTGTTCTTCTACTGTATTTCCCTCCCCCCCCCCCCCACCCCTCTTTTTCTTCTCATCTTCCTTCTTCTTCTATATCAGTGGCTGCTGGTGATGAGGTCAGTGGCTGTAATTCTCTTGTATGTGATATTATTCAAATCAAATTGTGCAGCTGTTAGTATAAATCATGTAATTTTGTCATTTTGCGATTATATGTTATGTAATCTGAAATTATTTGATTGTGTTTCACTTATTTTGTAATGTTGTGATTATATGATTATGCACTTGAATTGTGGAATATAACCTCATCAGCAGCATTTAGGTTCAACAACTCATACACGCCCAGGGTACCTATGCTGTAAAGTGTAATGGGCTGTTAAATTAGCATATATTGAATGAGTTTGCTATTGCTGTAAAGTGTAATGGACCATTTATTTATTCATGTATGTGTAGCTCACTCATTTTTGCTAAGCGCTTAGGAAGGACCTCGAACGCCTTGGATCGCCTAGCACCTTGAAAACTACGGTTTAGTCATTCTATGATGGATACTGACATAGTGATATGGTGTGAATTGGAGAGATACCGCAAACCGACTATTTTAGATTTCTAGGATCAATCATAGTAAAGAAGGTGACATAGAGGATGATGTTTAGCAGAGAATTAAAGAGGGATGGAAGAAGTGGAGAAGTGCGTCCGGAGTGCTGTGTGACCAACGTATTACTTTAAAGCTTAAGCGCATAGCAAGCATCTATAGTTGGGGGCTGAAGGAAGATCACATAGAATAGTGAAGGTGTGAGTATTCTATATGGTTAGGTGCTTCCCCACAGGTCAGCTCCGCTACCACCTAAAAGACTGCAATTAACCTATTCGATAGAATTCTCTAAGAAAAGTTCTATAGGACTGTTGTACGACCAGCTATGATGTATGGGGCAGAATGCTAGGCAGTTAAGAAGTGTCATATTGAGAAACTTTGTGTGGCAGAAATGATTATGGTAAGATGGATGTGCGGAAAGTTCTATAGCACAGTTGTGTGACCGGCTATGATGTATGGGGCAGAATGTTGGGCAATTAAGAAATGTTATATTGAGAAGCTTTGTGTAGCAGAGATGAGGATGTTAAGATGGATGTGCAGAAAGACTAGGAAGGATAAACTAAAGAATGAGAATGTTAGAGCTGACTTGGGAGTTGCCCCAATCAATGACAAGCTCCGAGAGAGTCGTTTGAGATGATATGGCCACGTTCAACGGAGGCCTAGGGATGCCCCAGTAAGGAGGAGTGATATAATCCCTATTGAATGAGCTAAAAGAGCTAGGGGCAGGCCTAAAATAACCATAGGAGAAGTTGTGAGGAATGACATGCATAGTCTAAGGCTTGTACCAAGTATGAACTCGGATAGAGACTATTGGAAGGCAAGGATCCATGTAGCACACTCCATTTAGCTGAGATTTTCCTGACTTACTGGGCGGTCCTCTTTCTTCTTTCCATTTAGCAGACTTTTTTTTTAAACCCTTGTTTTCCCTACTTTGTTCTGTTTGGATCCATATAGACAACCCCATTAAGTTGGGATAAGGCTGGGTTTGATGTTGTTGTATAGCAGAAATTGACCTACAGATGAGATCTCAAAACGCTCTTCCTGGACTAACTGCCAGAAAACTACGTTGAATGAACCTGGATACTCACTTTAGATTCCTTTCGTATTGGTTTATACATTCCTCTTACTCTCAACTCTAGGGATATTTTTTTGGTTGGGGTATATCTTTTAAGTTTGAATCTTCTACAATCTCAAGTGCGAGAAAGTGTGGATTGACAACAACTAATTGCATATATAGTGGTATTGGACCCGCTCCTCGTCTAAGGTACTGGCATTGAGAAATTACGGCTCTTGGTCTAATTCTTTTTTGTAATCAAAAGATATGGGTCAAAATTTCTATTGATATTGATAGAACGAGTATTTTATTGAAGGATTAAGTTATTACAAGTTATTACTAAACAAAGAAAAATTAGAATTTGAAAATGAAAGAAGTAAAATATTATGCTTCAAGATGCAGTTATGAACCAAACCTGGCTCCTACGAGAATGCATTTGCTGACCAAGCAAAATGATTTTCTCAAAATGAGACTTAAGAGTATCCTCTTCCATCGGACCCTGCAAACGTTGAAACAACTGTCTGGCACTGCCCTGAATTATGAATGCACCACCAACAGATAGGATCAGTTAATTCTTCAAGCTGCAGTTATGTAGGTATAAAGTTACCCCATAACCAGCATACAAAGAAAAAGGATGCAGAGTACAAGTTAGAAAACAGAAAGCATGCCTTTGGAATGCCAGGTAAAGTAGATGGATAAGGTTGAGATGACCCTGAATCTTCAGCACTATCAGCGCCATCACCACCATTCCTATCCATTAAATTTTTGTGACGCTCTTTGCACTCTTTAGGTTTCCGAAAGATGCACTGGAAACGTTGGACAGGTAAATAAAATTCAGCACCTTTAATCCCCAAGGACAAAAGCAATGAATATATGCCAAAAACTATAGAAGAAATACGACTGAAAGCAATGAGCAATCAAAAAGCTAGTGAAGTAACTTAATACAGCACCAAAAGCAAGGGTAAGTCATGAGTGACATAAGATTATAAACATAGTTGTACCTTGAACTGTAGTGTACTGTTGATAGCGTCACTTACAAGCTCCCAGTTTGGACCCATGTCATGTACAAGGACAACAAGTGCCTACATTAAAAAACCAGAAAATATTTAAGAGATCCATTCCTAGTTTTAAAAACCCCTCAATTCTAAAATCATTGAAAGGATCCCAATAACCTGATCTTCAAATAGTGACCATGGACTCCCAGACCCTGACTGCCCAGCAGGCACCTGCAACAAGGAAGGGGGGAAATCAAACATTTAATGCCAAAAGATCATGTGAATGAAGAAATACTAGAAAAGAAACCAGCATCAAAGTGAACTAGAAAATCTCAACAGGCTGTCAACATAAAGCAAACCTTCAGTGCCTTGGCTTTCCTTCCCCGATCCCTACCAGCAATCATTTTCATTAGCTTATTTGGATTGGACATATTACTCATTTGGGAAGCCACTGGAGAAGGAATTGACCCAGTCACTGGAACATAGTTCTCAGGAGAAGTATCTGCTAATTGCTTCATGATCTTAGGCTTCTTTGCGACATGTTGGCCAAAAAGACCTTCAGAGAAGGCATTCATAATTCAAGTAAATGTAAAAACATTTTATGAATTTATTAATCTTCCTGATTACAAGCAAAATACAAAATGAGAAAGAGCATTACCACTGTTTCCATTAGATTCAAAATGATGACCCTCTGTTCTCTTTTTGGAATGATCCCTCTGCAATTAAAAGGCACAATATGAATACTACTGAAGATATTGCATTACCATATGCCCAAACACCTAAAAAAGCACATACAGGAAACGAAAAAATGAACCATAGACAAGCAACAGGAAAAAGACCAAAGAGCTAACTCTGATAACACACAATTCTGTACAGCATCCTTCAGTTTCTATACCTCATAAGCATAAATTTCACTAGCAACACCATTTTAAGCTCCACAAATGTCAATTGTGTGCTTGCAACCAAAGAATCAGTATGAATACAATTCACTGATCTTACTGGGTGCACATTCCAACTTAGAATCATTTTCATGTTCTACACCCCAGGCCACATGTAACCAAATCATGCTTTGCCAATTTATTGTAAAAATTTATGCATTTGTTTAAACACAAAATGGAGGTAACTTCAAAAAATTTCAAATGTTTGGCAATGACACCTGCTCGTTTCTGAAATAATTACACTTCCATCAGTTTTAATTAGGAAGTCCAAGGACAGCAGTCAGAAGGTACTGTCAAAAAATCTTAGTTCCCAAATTGGACAAGTGATGAAAGCCTCAGCCTAAAAAACTAAAAATAAAATAACAATAAATAAGAGAAAGTCAAAAAAAAAAAAAATCAAGGGATACACAATGGAACGCACAGTGCACCAAAAACCTTGCAAGCTAGGGTAAAGTTAGTATAAACTCATTAGTTTAATCTCAAGGTTCTTCAAACAAGACAGACTAGGAATTCTAGTTTCATTTTAAAACTTGAGATTTCTAAATGTTTGAGGGGTAATTCTGTGATGGGGATTGGGGTTACTTAAGAGGCTCGGGCAACTACTATGCTCCTTTCTTTCTCATGTAAGCCACCCCAGTTTACTAGAATTTTTTTATTCTTTACTCAGGAGCAGGAAGAAAAAGCACACATGGGACTAGAAACACAGCATTAAGTGATCATTCCCATTGGAAAAAGTGTATAATCTAGGCAATTCTGACAGATTCTACACCATCCTGAAAATCATACCTAACCAACAAAAGGAGGGGCAATATACTTGATGCTTTCTCAAGGACAAAATAAGATCCCCCTATCAGTTGATTGGGGAGCTTTCATAATGAACCATACTTAACAGTAACAACTAAATGCTTTAAATTTTGTTGTTCTAAAGGGAAAATAACAAATCAACTTTCATATGCCATTGGTTAAACCAGAAGCATCATAAGAAAGAACACAAGAACCAAATAAATAAATAAAATATGATACCTGTTCACTTTGAACCATGGAATCAGATTGCCATCTCTGTTCATATAAAACACCCTGCAACCATATAGAATTCAGGCAATCTAACAATGACAATAGAAAAGAAGAATCCAGAATGATAGAACCATACTTTTCCAGAGAGAATGGCAGCTTCTGTTGAATGGATTGAGTTCTTATAAAATAAATTCTTAGCTTTCTTCTTCTTTTTAGGTTTCGTTAATATATCTGTATAATCAAAAGGTAACTGCTTGCCAAATTCTCCTGTTGACTCAGCCTCCATTTCTTTCCTGAACTGGGATCCACCATGTAGTGTGCTTAGGTCATCCTGAAAAGAACTAGTGTCTCCACTTGAAACATCTGTTTTGTTGGTAACCTGTACACTCCCAGTAGCTGCAGCACTAAAAGGACATAGAACACGCTGCCTGGATGCAGTACGCATACGCTTCGTTGGAATTGAACCAACAGCGAGATTGTTAGGTCTTTTCCCCATTAACGATGATGGTTGTGTGGCTAGTTTATTTTCCATGCAGTGCCCATAAGGCAAATCAGTTCTGCCTTCATATGATCTTGGAGGATATGATTTCAGTAACGTTTTCCGCTTCTTCTGAACAAACTTTGATGGTTTTCTACCTCTAAAGTTTCCAGGAGAATAATACGTTCCAGTTCCTCCTTCATCCTCTTCATATGCATTCTCTCTGGATCCAAACTCTGAATCCAAAATAAAGTCCATCAAGTGCATGACATTGTTAAACTAGCAAGTAAGAAGCAACCACAACTTCTCCTGACAAATACCTGATAAAGCATCAAACATAGATGTCTCAACTTCCTCTAGTTGCATATTGTTGCCAGTTTTCTGAAATTTTCAAAAGAAATCGTATATGGTAAGCTAATGAACTATATGCAAGAATAAAATAAGAAGCTCTAAGCATTATATTGCCAGCAGCAAAATATTTTTGCAAAAGGTCTGTGACCATCTGATATCTCTTCTATAAAGTAATTTGAAGGGGCTTTTATTTTCCGAATTTCAAAAGCATCTTTAGCACTTTCTTTTCTTTTCTTTTTTCATTTTTTTTTTTTAGGGGGGTAGGGGAGGTTTACATTTATTTGATTCTCCTGAACTTTTTTTAAGCCTATGCAATGTCATAGCAGGTTCAAAGCAAAAGTTGTTTGCTTCTCAAAGAGTTGCTGCATAAAATTTTTTCATTTTTCATTGTGATAACTTACAGCAGATAATTCATTTAGAGTAATCAAAGTCCTTCCCAGAAAAATCACATTAGAAAATCAGAAACTGTACCAAAAACAACCTAACTACCTCAAGGAATTGGAGCAGGCTTAAAATAACATAGATGTCAGTCATCAAAACAAAACAATATCTTACTGTCCAATACTTAGATTTGCTTAAACGAGTATGTCCAAATAGAAATTGATAGATATAGATATTGGAAAGGATCTTAACACATAGATCAATCCTGTTTCAAAATCTGAGTATCTATACCTAATTTTTCTTTCCCTCTTTTTTTTCTTTTTTTTTTTTTCGTGGGGGTGGAGATGTTCTCTTAGAAATGTATTAGTTTTTTCTCCAATGATATTATATTCTTCTAAAGATCTGATGCAGAAATGCTATGTTAGTGACCATATACTATACTGAAGTCATCATCTAGATCCTTACACAGCATGCATGGGTTGATTGGGGGGGAAAACAAGAAGAAAATAAAAAGAGGGGACCTAAATAAAGCCAATTTACTCGAAACAACAAATGTCCTAAATAAAGCTAATTTTCTGCAGAAGGAACCCATATTCCCCCAATGACCCCTTTGAATTTATACTTCATGAAATAGCTTCAACTTGCTAGAAAGTTAAAAAATAAAAGAAACAAATGAAAAGGTATAAACATTGATTTCTATGTTGTTAGTTGTTACACACTGCTGCTATTCAGGAAGTTTATAGTTGTCAAGGCATCAGCTAGGCGATTCCTAGGTGCCCAGGTGCCTTGGTCTTATTGGTTTCACCTTGCATCTAGGCCCCCTCCAAAGCCTTGGGTCGCCAAGATGCCGTGACAACTATAGCATGTATGTAGATAACACAGTGACAAGCACACAATTACCTCATGAACCCAGTGAGATTCAATGGACTTTCTGTACTCTTCCATTGCACCAGGGAGAACAGTATAGAAAAGGCTTTCCTGCCAAGAAAAGAATCAGCACATAATGGTCATATGAAGTTGTTATTGAATACACAGACGGGGGGAAAAAGTAGAATACAAGTCATTTTCTGAATGTGTAAAATTCACGAATCTTTAAATAAAAACATCTAAAGAATAAAATGGTTTTCTAAAATAAGTGAGAAAATTTTATTATTTGATTATTTTAAAAAAAATAAATAGCCTTGTGACCAAGTGGACCTTGGTGCAATGGTTAGGTTGCTCCATTGTGACCAAGTGGTCACGGGTTCGAGTCTCTGGAAACAGCCTCTCTGCGAAGCAGGGGTAAGGCTGCGTACATTATGACCCTCCCCAGACCCCGCAGTGACGGGAGCCTCGTGCACTGAATACACCCTTTTTTTTTTAAAAAAAATTAGGGGGGAAAGAAAATTTCCAATAATGAGACAACATCAACTTCAATTAAAAAAAAAAAAAAATTGGAAAAGAAAAAGAAAAGATGCAAGTACAAGGCCCATACTCTAGAAAAATGTTCCTCCCTTTCCAGAATGCCCAAATCAGATATTCTGTCAGGAGTCACTGGTGCTTCAGCTTGAAGAGCAGGATCATGGAAACTATTACATTTCAGGAACCTCACTGCATATCCCTGAATTGCAAGTCTGGAACTCTGGTCAGAGTTTTGCTCTTCCATATTTTTGCTTGTTTCCTGATAAAACACAGCCACACATGTAAGGCAAACAGATCTATATTTTGAATAGATAATCATTCAATCCAATAAACAGAAGGTGAATATTAAATTCATTGAAAGGGCATTTGCATCATAACAGGACTGATCCAGAAGAATAAAATAAAAACAGATCTCAGAGAGGTATAGTAACTGCTACATAATGACCACATATTTATATTACAAAATACTTGTAGGCAAACTCAGAGTGGAACCACAATACAACTTTAACTGCCCATCTTTCTACATCTCGCCTTTAACGAGTCAACCATCCTTCCTGTCAGAGAAATATGAACCACTTGTTTCTCCATTGCTTCACTTTAGATGATTAAGAGGTCGAGCCTCCTTTTTAGCTTTAGAAGATGTTTCTGAGATGTAAGATCTTCACACGGATGAGAACCATCACAAATTCTAAACATAAGATGAAAGGAGATTATGGAGTGTTCATTTCCTTTCTTTAGAAACATGTTTCAAAGGAAGTGTGATGCGAACACGGGATTTGGAAACCCTATTTGGGTCGCTATAGGCCCACCAAAGCTAGTAAAGGCTCAAAATAATGTGGTCAATGGTAATTTCATAATTATAGAACAGTCCAGGCCCTTAAAATAAAGTAAACCAAATAGTGAACGAATCAGGAATTAATTTTAAAAGAAACACGATAATTATGGAAATTGGCATAGAGAAGAATTAAACAGAATTACAAGTTAAAAATCAAGGGGGATGTAGGTAATATAGGAAAGAGGGGCCTTAAATGTAAATAAGAAAACTTAGCTTCTTCTTCCTCCTCAAGATTCTAACAGAACTGTGAACAGTTGCCATGATGCAGGAGCAGTTCTTTGGACCGGGGAGAACCTGTTTGAGAGTTCCAACCGAGAACTGGCCCTGAATTGGGATTTGGGTCTAGTAGGATATTAGCAGTTTATTTATTTATTTGGATTTATCTTGTAATCTTTTGTTTTATTGGGCTAGAGTTCCATTCCATTTTTAGTTTTAGAGTTTGATGTCCATTATAGATTTCATTGGGTTACATAATTAGGAGATAAGAGTTAGATTTTACTTCTATTTCAGTTTTAGAATACAATTAGGAAACTTTCATTCGTTTTTTACAAATATGCTTTTAACCAATTCATTAGACAAATTTCACAATGGAATAGAAAATTTAATTTGGTTTGAGTGCCTGTGAAGCTTGTGCGGTCTCTCCTCTCTCCCTCTTCCCTGTGATCTGGTTTCCTTTCCCTTCTTCTGTTACTTTTCTTCTTCTCCTCCTTTTTTCTTTTCTATTTTCTTTCACCACCTGTTTCTAACAGTACTTGCAGCCCCAAACATTGAAAATGATTCCCTTTGATTCTCATCGGGTCAGTTCAAGATTTAGGAATGATTCTGACATTATACAAAAAAGATCCAGCTTGTGTATTTTGGGGATCTAAATCTGATCACAGTTGAGGGTTTCATCCAGATTCTCAAATCTGCCATCTTCCTTACTGCCAGCAAAGAATTCTGAGATGCCATTCTGCTATGAAGGTGAATGTTAGGGTTTCTTATTACCTGAATCTCAGAGAACCTTCAATTGTGCTTCAAAATCTTAAAGCCCCAAGTCGATTGGGTCTTGGGTAAAGGAGGTTTCCCTTCGAACCACCATTCCATCGCTGCTGGTCTTCTATTCCAAGGTAGAAGACAAACTCCCTTTTCCCCCATTCTTCTCATTAGTCCTTTATTTCTCTGGGTTTACAAAACCACCCCTCAATTCCCTCCTTGTCCTTTAGTTATCTTTGATTCCAGTTATATCTCCCACCTTTGAATCATAATTACCTCCATATCTCTCACCATCTAAGTACATAGTCTACCCCTTTCATAATATCATAAATTCTGTCCTATTGCTTGTAATATAAGAAAACCTAAATAGGGTTTTGTGACCGGATTCCACATCAAGCCATGGTAGAACAAATTTGAAAGGGGAGAAGATCTCCTTCATCACTCCATCTTTGGACTAGAGATCCTAGGGTTATGGTCTTCACCCATAGGCCTTCCAAATCCAACCGACAGTCGACTTGGGAGCAAAATCAACTTGAAGAGTGAAACAATTTAAGAACTTGAGAACCAGAACGGGTGAAGAAGAAGAAGAGAGTTGAGAATGGGAGAGAAGGTGGGACTGAGTAGAGACTAGAGACTAGAGAGCAGAAGTCGATACTAGCAGTCCCCTCCCCCCTCCCCCAAAGCCTTATTTATATCTGAAAGAGTACATAGCAACAGACTCCTATTTGTAATAGGAATCAGAAATAGAAACTAGTTACAACTCAAATAGACTAACCTAGAGACAACTGCTAAACACACTAGGACCCCAAGACACCAAGTCACGATACAAGGGAAAACTCCCTATATCATATTACAATAATTAACAAAGAGATATCTGGTGGCAGAAGTTCAGGCTAGCCCTTGGATCTGTTGAAATCTCAGCAGAGATAACTTTGGGTCTGGATTCCTGAGTTTCAAATCGCCTTAGGGTAGTGATTCAAACCCCAAATTTTCAAGCCCAATCGATTACCTATCAAGGGCTTCGAAACAGTTCTTTTGAGGGTTACAGTCACTGTCCAACAGAATATCGATGGCAACAAAAACAAAAGAGAAGGAATAATAGGAGGAGAAGAAAAAAGAAGAAATCGAATATAGGAGATCAAACCTGGGAGGAGGGACCCCGGTCTGATTCGACGAAGAGGAGGAGAAAACAATAAGTAGCAAAAGGGGTTGCTGGTTCGAATGGACAGCACTAGGTTTTAGGTTAATTCTAGGGTTTAGGATGGGAATTTGGGAATGGGTCTTATATGACTTTAATATGCAGGTCTAGAGTGCTTTAATGGAGAATTAGGGTTGATGGATGGAGGGGGGTGTGGATTAGGTTAGAGGAAGAAGGGAATAACTAAATTAACAAACAACTCACTGGATCTGCCGATCTGCAGTAGCAGCAAGTTGAGGAAGCTTGATTGAAGAAGAACAAGGACCTCCCGATCTACAAGATGCAAGGAGTCGATCGGAGTCCACCAATCCCTTCACCTTGATATTACCCACAAGGTAACCTTGATATTACTCACAACGTTCACTCAACAGAGCAGAGCAGCAGCTATGGCAGCAAACAAAAGCTTTTCATTAATTAAATTCGTCTGTAATGCTGGCCTCCCTTACAAACTTATATAGAAGACTCAAAAATAGACTTAGACACTAAAAAGGAATGGCCTAACCATAACCCTAACCTATTAGGTAACTTAAACTGACTAGGAAACTAGAATACTAAAGGAAATAGATTCAAAACATGGCTGGACTTACAGAGTCCTAATCCAGCCCAACTTACATCACATGACCACTTAAGTTGTCACATGACCACTTAACCAAGTCACATGATCACTTAAATTGAACCAATTGGATGCAACCAATTTGAACTGGTTCAATTAAAAAACATAAAAATAACTAAGTATTGGGCTAATCCCGTATGCAACCTATACACCTAGATTTTAGGCCCATAAAAGTGGCATATTACATTAGAAACCCATGGGATCAAAGGCCCAACATGTATGTAACCCAACCCTAGACTTATTCCCAATGAAATAAGCCCTATTTGATGATGAATCTGCATCACCCAAGTTCATTCAATTTTTTCAATCCAACTGAGAATATTAGCTTACATACCCTTTTATAGAATTAAACAAAAAGCCCTAATCCTATCCTAAAACTGGAAATAAAAGTTAACTCTAACTCCAACTCTATCTACGACTCCATCAACAGAAATTTTAAAATAAAAAATAACAAAAATAACTCAAAGAGATAAGTCCCTATATCCCATGCATAAATGCATCAAAGTGCTGGATTTATCAAGACAAGTCGAAGGAGTTATCCCCAGGCAATTGGGTGATTCCATCTGACTAAAGGAGATTCATAGCATTCTCTTGACAAACTTGTTCGGCGTTAAAGGTACCACAAAGACTTAGAGAGCAATTGTCAGAAAGGAAGCTAGTCACTTGTGAAAGGTGTCTTACCCAACTTACTTTCGAAGCACGCCCAGAAATAACACAGCATCTGGCTTAAAGTGTTCTCTGGACTGTGGCATCAAGTATCATAGCAAAGTGAAGGCTCAATTTTTACTGGAAAGCCAGCCATTCATATCTCTCAAACTCTTCTCAATGGTCCACCAAAAGCGGAAGGCAACACTTCCCACAAGGGTTCAGCATCATTAAAATAGCAAATAGCCTAACATAACTGGCCTTTGTTAAGAAGTATTTGATAAATTAATACTAATACTTGTTATAGTCAGACTCTTCAATGTGTCAAACTGCTTGTTTGTTAAGATAACAAGCAGTCTTGACTGAAAGGTCAGATGTTATGGATCAGTAATTGTAAAAGCAAGTTTAGTTCTTAATATAGAAAACCTCACATAAATCAATCCTTCTCCCAGTTATTTAAAAAAAATTAAAATAAAAACACCATTAATCATGCAAGTAACTCCTGGGTTAAAGGTAGCAACTGCAGTTCAGTTTGAGCACTGAAGGGGAATTCAGTCAGTCATGGAGTGGATGGTAGTGCGGAATTCAGGATCTTGGATATACTCTCTCTCATACGATGCGTAGGGCAAGGACGATGTGGTCTCACCGGAATATCTCAAACCAGTGGCAACCCAGATCAGGCACCTTTCCAGCAAATTTTGTTGGCCATATAATCAGCTTTTTTAGGAGTCCATTATACATTGCACTTCATTTAGGAAAGTAAAGCAGCAGTAGGATATGAGTTGTGGAAATTTCCTGTTTTCTGTATTTAATGACTATTGTGCTGCTTCCAAGCATAGTTTTCACCCTGTATGTTACTCTTCCTGTATGATGCATTAGGATTTTTTTTCTTTTCCTTGCTTTGGAATTAAAACCTATAATTCATTAAAAAGAATAACATATATTTAGATAAAATTAATTATAAAACGAAGCCATAAAAAGTTCAATGACAAAATCACATCTACAAATAGAAAATCATAGTGGAAGGATCACTATGGCATTCCATTAAGATTGACTGAAATATAGAAACAAGGAAAATCACAATATAGCACCAGAGGCACCAAACAGATTTTTGCAAAAGCACAATGGATGGACCAATATGACATTCCATTAAGATCGACTGAAATATAGAAACAGGGAAAATCACAATATAGCACCAGCAGCACAAAATAGATTTTGGCAAAAGCAAACCACTACCATATTATGTTCTCCAACACGGTCTCCAATGGCTTCACCCGCATTAAACTTCTTTGATCCAACTAAAGCTGCCTTCCATTCTTTAAGCATAACAGTTGGATCATTATTGTTAAGAAATGTCTTGGCTGAATGCCAGAACTGCATGACAGCCTTCGCCACGATGTGAGCTAATTTTTTTTGCTTCCGACATAGATTCTGTTCATTAAACCTCAACCGACCAGTAAAAGCAACCATATGACACATTTGGGCGGCAGAAGTTATCTTCCAAAGACGCTCCTATTCACAGAATTGAAAGTGAAAGAAAGCAAGAAGTTAATTCTTCCAAATCGAGGTAGTCAGAGATTTAACAAATCCAACAGTCTAAATTAAATGCCAAAAAAAAAACTTTGATGAACATAATCTTATTTAAAGGGAGGGGGGAAAAGATCTACATGACATAAAGTATGCCAACAACTAGATAGGTCCATCTCTTTCCAATTTTTTAAAGCATACCTGCATGAAGTCATTTGCCAACCATGCCATTTCCTCAAGGACAAAGTCCCAGTGAGATTTGCGTCTGTAATCGGAGTGCAAATTTCCCACAGACAGCTCAGCAATCCTCTTACGCTTGGCCTGTAACCAGAATGAGTCAGACTGTTGACTACCAAAAGAAATTTTATTATATTAATAAAAATAAATAAATAAATAGCACTCCCAAATCAGGAAGAAAGGTCCAACACTGGAGACTAGAATACAGAAGCATCAGAAATTACTTCTATTGTCTGTGCCTCTTTCAGAATAAAATCTTCATGCTCCTTGCTCAACACTTTTAGCTGGTTCCATGTACAAGTTTGAGGCTCAGAGGCAGCTACAAGGCCCCTCCCACAAAAACTGGGATCCAGAAGCTCACAATAGGAGGAAACAGCTGTGCTTGAAGGTCCACCTTGAGGAGAGAAACCAGGCTTTTTCAAATTGGAATTATCACCCAATGAAGTATCAAGCTTATTCTCTGTTTTTGAACCAACATTTTCACCGGGTTCCGCCCCCTCAATGTCTGTAGGAGGTCTCCCCTCATTTTGCAAGCAAGTTCTACTATCACATATTTCTTCCTCAAATTTGACATCAGAAACATTGTTGCTGAGCTTTTGCTGAACAAAATCATGGATGTCATTGCTAACACCAAAAGCATCAACAGCTTTGGTCTCACTATTTTGTTTGACCAAATTGGCATTGGCAGTGGCAAGACTCTCTCCAAAGATTAATTTCTGTTCTTTAGAATTTCCATTAGCATGGATTTTATTCAGACAAGGATCACTGGAAGTATTCCCATCTAAGCCATGGGTAATCTGAGTGCTAGAGGATTCTGAGTCTAACCCCTTTGTACTCAAGGTTGTAGTTCCATTTTGATCTTGGTTTTGCATGCCTTTCTCATCTCCAATTGAAGTGTTGAACCCATTAACAGGATGATTCTCTGTCTTTGCAGCAGCTGTAGAAGGGTTGCAAGCAAGAACAGCTGAAACTCCCTGTTCACCCAAATCAGGAGAAACGCAAGCAGTGGAATCAGGAACTATATCATCATCCACTAGCAGTTGCTGATTATCATTGCCATCCTGCAAGTCTCTAGAAGCCGTAACTTCAGGCCCTTCCGGCAGACGAACTTTTGGCAGGACTGTAGCTGTGTTAATAGCCTGCCCAGCATCCATTTCCATATCAACCTGATTATCAGAAGCCACGGTCTTAGAAACCAAACTACCATTTGGACCAGTTGATTTTGAGTTAGAAATGGAAGGCACAGTATGGTCCTTTTGGACCTTTGCTTTGCTTATTGACCCCTTTGCATCCCTTGAACCATGGCGAGCAGAAGGTAACCTTGAAGGTCCATTACCATCAACAGGTGGAACTATATCAGTTGAGCAAGCCCAAGCACTGTCACGACTTGATCTGGACCTATTCCTTCGAGCATATGCTTGACTTTTCCCAAGGCGCAATATCGCCAAGTCTTCAGAATCCTTCACATTATGGTTCCCATCTAGCTGAGAGAACTGTTCCGAAGGAGCAATGTTACTTCTTCTGCCAGTATGTTTAGAATTTCTCTTGCCCTCAAGTGGATAATTTTCACCATCAAAAAGCAAGAGATTATCACCACTATTTGGCTCCCGACTTTGAGGAACCCCTGGCCTGCCACTACTATCAACAGAATCTCCATGAGGTGAGGCAGCCAATGCAAAGCTACCCTTCGCTTCACTGTGACATCACAATAATCCAACCGATAAACCAAAACCCTACATATTTACTAACAATTGATCTGACAACCTATTTTAAAAAAGGACTATACCTGGTCACAAATTGCTCAGCAGGCTGATCAGTCAAAGAAGTAGATTGAACACTGACTGAGGTTGCAGGCCTGAGTTTAAAATCCAAGGGATTACCACCCTGAAAGAAAGAGAGCTTTGAACCACCATACAGAGCTAATATAAAATTCAAAAGTACAATTTAAGAAAGTATAATAGGGTCCACAACAATCATACTTTCTCCAGAAATTCTAGCTCCTTTCTCCGCTCCTCACGAACATCATACTCCTGCCTGTAATCAACAAAATTATAGTTTTTGGGTTTTACATTAAGAGAACACCAGAAGAAAACATGAAAGAAATGTAGGCATTAGGCAAGGATTTAGGTATCTGTTTTTGGGATCAGTCTGTCTCAGCCAATACTGGTCCAGATTAGGCCAGATCAATAGCAGACAATATGCCTGATTCGATACTGATACATTAGAACATTGAACATAACTGTTACCTCAACTCTGCTTGAGCCTTCTCGATTGCTGCTCGGCGTGGAGAGAATTTAGTATCAATACCAACTCCACCATCAATGACCCCTCCCATGGAGTCAACCTCAGCATTTACTAAGAGTGCAGATCCAGGGCTATGTCCATGCATTCCTTTTATGCCTACTCTTCAATCTCTACAGAAACGTTTCCAACCACTTGGATTCAAAAACTCCCTCAAAAGCCTAAATTCAGAAATAAAAACCAGCAGACAAGATTTAGCAAGAAGGTGAATCCAACAAGAATTCACTATGATCAGATACACGCATTTCAATTTCATATTCTAGGTCACTCATTGACTGAATTAAGACAATATATTGCAAATTAAATGAGAAAAACAAATAATTAGAAGAGATGCATAATAAATAGGGAAGTAACCTGCTCCATACCCCCTTTGGATGAGGGACTGCATGCTTTGCCATAGTCCATAGGCACTGAGCAAAAAGATTGTGATCAACACAAGGGTTGAATAAGGTATCACCTAAGTGAGAATATTATCCATTATTCCTCTTACCAATATGAATGCATAGACAAGGCCAGGAAACAGCTTATTAATGTAGCAATGTACAAAAACTCGTTATATCTCGGTCAAGATCTCGAGAATTTCAAGTATCTCAACCTGACTGAAACGAAATGCATGTTCGAATTGAAAAAATGCAATATCTCGACCGAAATTTCGGTCATTTTGCGAGATTTCAAGACTTTGTAACATCTCGCCGAAATATCGGCAAGATGTTACAAACCCACTTTATAAAAAGACCAAATCTCGTGACTCTCGGTTGAAATTTCGAACAAGAGCTCACAAGGCTGCTATTTTTCGATTTTTTGGTTCTATTTCTTCCTCCTTCATTTCTCTTTGGTGATTTTTGAACTGGCCTTTGAATCTTTGCCGCATCTACACCAGAAGCACTTGGAGAACACAAGATTGAACCTTCTTAGCACATTTGTGAAGCTTTTCCACTATTTCAGGTAAAACCATTTTCTCCAAAAATAAACATGTTTGTTTGTGATGAAATTAATATATGTCAAATACCGGAGGCCGATCTACAACCTCACGGTGTCAAAAAAAAATTTTGTATATATATTATTTTTATTTTTGGGGGTTATGTACATTGTATGGAGATCCATTAAATATATGTTAGACACTATTGGCCGATCGAAATTTGTATGTGTAATTAACTAAGTTATACATTAGGATTTGACCGTATACTTCCAATCAATGGTGCAAATCCAAAACACCACTTTGGGTGACTATTTTTGCAATTTGAACATTTACATGTATTTACATAGCCTAAAATAGGGTTTCCATGAAGTTTCAGGCCTTAACTTGACCTAAAACCCACCGAAATGACCTACAGAAACCTTGCAGAAAAATACAATATTTCGACCGAAATTTCGGATATTTCGGATATTTCAGTCAGACCGAAATACCGAAACGAAACGAGATTTTAAACCTTGTACTGTAGAAGGGGTTCAACTTAGAACCACTCTATAGTAGGATCGATGATAGGTTGCAGTAGAACATCAATTTAGAAACAAAATCAAAATTTGTAACTTAGTAAATAAGAACCAAACCAGCCATGAGAAGGCAACCAAACTTGGATCGAATGTTGCTTGTATGGAGAAGAAACACTGCTGAAAATCACACTCAATTCTGGTGATGGGATTGAAAGATATGGAGGCAATACCAAATTAGATGGTTAAGCCTTGTAGGCCACACCAGCCATCAGCTTGGGCTCAAATCTGGATCGAGTGTCGGTCTTGTTGAGAGGAAGCTCTGCAGCAAATTGAATGTGATTCTGATGGATAGAAGTGGAGTTATGAGATGGAAATGAAAATAGAAGGTTTAGACTTAGGGTTTAATCCAGCCAGCAGAATTGGGATCGAGTGGAGTGTTTGGTGGTATGGTTCTGCTCTACAAATCTCAACAGGTTCTGATGGAAGGTGGTAAAGTTATGGAACTCTGAAGTTGCAGCAACAAATCAACTAGCAGGAACAGCAGCAGTCTTCTATTACTTGAGTATAGCAACAGCAGTCTTAGGAGTCAACTGAGGATGGATTCTGATCTTCAGGTTGAGTTCTTAATGAATTGTTGCAATCACAAACAGTAGCAGCAGCAAGGAATATCGAGCAGGGTAGGGAAAAGATAGGAGAAGAAGAGAAAAAGGGTAAGGAGATTCGGCTCTCTCAGCCCTAGGGGTTTTAGCTCTCACCACCCAGGCTCCCTGCCCTTCATTTCACTCACAATGGACAAGAGAATCTCCATGCATAAAGCAAGCTTTCATTCATCTACTAAAATCGTTCTGAGGCTTCTAAAAGCCTTTACAATAAATAGAGGGCTTATACTTGCTCCTCAAGAAACTAACTTGACTGGAAAATAGAAACTAAATCTTGCAACATAAAAATAGAAACTAATTGAAAATAGCAACTACTAAGGCTTTATAGAATCAGCCTTCTAAACAAGCAAGGAAACAAAAAATAGAAACAGACTGAAATTAGAAACTACCTAATATACTTTCTAAAACTGAAAATAGAACCTAAACTATGGCAGCATTAGGATAGAATCTTTCTCCACTTGATGGACCCACAAAATCTTCTAAAAGATATCTCCACACAAGGGAAATATGGGCTGTGACACTGTTCACGTGAACAGTGTTTTTGCCTCTTCTTCTTCATTTGTTGTTCTACATCACTTATACTCCAAGGATCCAAAGTACAAAAACTAATAAAAGGGCCCCATCTGACAATTAAGAACATTCAAACTAAAGAACAACACTAAGGCAGTAGGAAATTGACAAATGAAAACATCCTAAATGTAATGCCCGCATTTCCATTTTAATGTTTTAATATTGATTTGAAATAATTGTTATTATTTTAATGTCTTTTGAATTAGTTTATTTATTTATGATGAATAGTGCAAGCACGAGGTGGCATGCTTATATTAATCTTAGTGATTAAATATTGATCAATATTTGATTAGTATGATTAATTAAATTTATTCTATTTATTAGGGGGATTAATGAGGGGATTTGAGGTGGCGTAGCATGATTGGACCATGTGTCCTACTTACGGGCTGCCACATGGTGCATGGAGAGGATGAGGTGGTGGCATGGTTAGTAGCCACATGGCATAGAGGAGAGGTGTGTACAGCTCCAAACTCCTAGGGCTGTGAGTGCACGTGGTGCACTAACCTTACACGCAGAACATGAGGACTTTTGTTGTTTTAAAAACAATGTGTTAATATGAATCTTTTGATGTAATATAACTTACTGATAACTATGTTAAACCTACAGTTCTTGTCACCAGCGTTTGTTTATACAATGCATTAATATCCAACTCCAGTGTTATTAAGTCTTCTGTTGTGTATGTGTTGTATATGGGAGTTGTGATCTTTAAAAACAACTTATACTCCAAGGATCCAAAGTACAGAAACTAATAAAAGAGCCCTATCTGACAATTAAGAACATTCTAACTAAAGAACAACACTAAGGCAGCAGGAAATTGACAAATGAAAACATCCTAAATGTAATGCCCCACATTTCCATTTTAATGTTCTAATATTGATTGGAAATAATTGTTATTATTTTAATATAAGCACGAGGTGGCATGCTTATATTAATCTTATTGATTAAATATTTATTAGTATGATTAATTAAGTTAATCCTATTTATTACGGGGATTAATGAGGGAATTAGAGTTGGTGTAGCATGATTGGACCATGTGTCCTACTTACGGGCTGCCACATAGTGCATGGAGAGGATGAGGTGGTGGCATGGTTAGTAGCCACATGGCATAGAGGAGAGGTGTGTACAGCTCCAAACTCCTTGGGCTGTGAGTGCACGTGGTGCACTAACCTTACAAGCAGAACATGAGAACTTTTTTTGTTTTGAAGACAATGTTTTGATATGATTCTTTTGATGTAATATAACTTTTTGATAACTCTATTACACCTACAGTTCTTGCCACCAACGCTTGTTTATACAATGCGTTAATCTAAATCCAACTCCAATGTTATTAAGTCTTCTGTTGTGTATGTGTCGCATATGGGAGTTGTGATATTTATATGAATGTGAATGGTGATCTCTAATCAGCACCCGTGAGGGCAGTACCTTATACCCTGTCCAGGTTTGGGGTCGTTACATGAAAAGTATTAAACAAATATCTATCTGCTTACAGAGCATTATCATACTGTATTAATTTGTATAAGCAAGGTAACGGAAAATCTATGGCATCATTGCCTGCATGTCTGTTCGTAAATTTTGTGAAAAATGCCGACTGATCCATAGGGGGGGCATTATCGTCGTGTTAATTTGTAAAAAAAAGGCAACAGCCTGCATTTGTAGATAGACACAGAGAAGCTGATATACCAGTGAACAGATAAGACACTTTGATGCAGTAGATATAGATACCTGTATATATGCAACTGAATATAGACAGGTAGATGAATTGACTAATAAACACTTAGATACAGTAGATGCAGTAGACATAGATACCTGTATATATGCACCTGAATATAGACAGGTAGATGAATTGACTAATAGACACTTAGATACACTAGATGCAGTAGATATGCATACCTACATATAAAAAAAGGGGTACCCAGTGCACGAGGCCCCCACCACTCGGGGTCTGGGGAGGGTCATAATTAGATATACATACCTACATATATGAATCCAAATATAGACGGGTAGATGGATTGACTAACAGACAGATAGAAAGATATGGATAGGTACACCAATATGAAGTACTGAGTAGAAGAATAATACTATAATAAATGTATTTAACCTCACACATGTAAGTGTCTGGACGCACAAACATGCACGTGCGCGTGTGTGTGTAGTGAAAGGAAACAGAATGACAGTTGTTAGTTAATTTGCTGTTATTTACAAATAATACCCGCACATGTTAAATTATGTGCTGTATGCCTTATTTTCAATGCTACATAATTTTAAAATATATATCTTATACAGTCACACCTTCCTTACAATTTGTATATTTTTCTGTATTTTGTTCTAGTGTAATTTATTTGATATGTTTATATTTAACAATCATTAAAATACATGAATGAGACATAACTATAAGAATATTTATTTATATGCCGATATTTTCAATATCTTAGTGGACTTAAACCTCAACACATCCCCTCTATTATTTTTCAGTCTAACATATCATGGCAATGAGATTCAGAAACAATTCAAGAAGCAGTTTCTAACATGCTGGCAACCATCCTAGTAGATTCTAAGCAGCACCTCGTATTTGCTCACAGATCAACATGAACACCCTCAGATTCCATTCTAATGATACACAACATAGTCAGCCACAAGAACATGTTTTGTAGATACATTAATATGCAACTCAAAGAAAATACTGAAACTTTTTAAAAAATAAACTGTGTACATTGTAATAACAAGATACTGCAGTGAGCTCAGAAGATGGATATCATTTAACCAAGAGATCTTTTCACACCCAAGACAGACATCAACCTGTGCAATGGCATCAGTCCTATATAGTCACACACTCATGCACACAACCACACTGAGAGAGAGAGAGAGCTTAGTCCCAAGTCCCATCCAATTAGGCTGGTTTATGGAGTAATTCTCCTTTCATAAGTCCACTGAATGGTAAACACGCTCTCTTTACATTAACTATTTGAGCAGAGATATACAGAACCTCCATTTTTTTAGTTTTTCTTAAGGAGGTTATGTAGGCTTCAATATGTCATTATACATGTCCATTTTGTCCTTTAGTCAGAAGTTATACCTCTCTTTCCCTTTAAATGCTTAGAATCAAACTTACAGGAGCAAAGCAATATATACATATTTGATATTAATATTTAATGATAGGGAAAAGGCTCTCTGAGCATAAGGCGTACACTTCGCCTCCTCACATTCATTATTATATCAATCGTTATAAGGAGAGAGAAACAGTATTTAAAAAATGAATGTGAGAGGGTGTAGTGCACCCTGCTTGCTCAGAGAACCCCTCTCCCTTAATGATATATATAATTGAGTGGTCTGCTTGCATTTGGTAAAGGATTCTTAAGCTGAGTAGACTTCACTTCAGCTAGGTAGTTGTATTACCAGTAAATGAATGGATTCTCTAAAACCAATATGAAACAATCTTCAATGCCTCTAAAAAGGAAGATATAAACGTAATAACTGATGCCATACGAACACAACTTACAGAGAATAATCAAAAGGTCAAAGAATAACTTTGCATGGAAATCATTCTGCAACAAGGAACGTGAGTGAGGAAGAAACAGAGTTCTCAGCATTCAAAAAACGAAGATACTCAGTTACAAGCATGTATAGTGAAGATAAAAACACAACCCAGAAGAGGGCATTGTCCCTTGATCCAATTGAGCCCATGTATCCCCACTTCTTGGCGCTTTTGCCACTATTTAGCCACGAAAGCCAGAGAACGAGGAGGAATTGAATTGAACTTACTAACTATACAACCCCACACGACCATAACAATAACTTAAAATTATGCTTATGTGTTGTTTGAAATGGCCAACAATGTACAGAGAATTCGAAGCGAGTATTTTCCAGAATTAGGGAAGAATTTCAGAAATATGGCGATCAACCGAACACAATCACAAATCAAATAGAGCAACAAACATAAGAAATTCACAACGTACCCCATAAATTACGCCAATCGAAATCGTCCTGCGCAGATTAATTGATTGATTTTATAGTTGTATAGTAGAATTACAATTGATCTGAGCACCTGAAACTGAAACCCTAGAGTCCTTCGTTGCTTTCGTTCTTCTGTCCTTCTTCTCAATAACTAGGAGAAGGAAGAACGCGCGGGCCGTGTATGTATTATGGATGCCAGTAACTCGACCCGACCCGTAAACCGATTTTCTTATACTCGTATCATGTTGGTGAATCTCTGCCTGGTTCATACTTATAGGTCCCAATTCGAGTTATTCCTCTCGTAACTCGACTTGTATAATAGATAAAACCTGAGTGAACCGTGTGGTTTTTCGTGAACCGGTTTGGTTTCTGCTGTTTAATCTTTAAACCAAACATTTGCGGGTCGGTATTCCTAGATTGACCCGCATATCCCTTTGCAGTCAAACCCGGTTACAGCTCTCTCAGGATTCCTAGTATAAGTATGAAATATGAACATTGCCAATTGACCATGATGGTATACTTTCTCAAAACTTTATTTTGAATTTAAGGGGAAAAAAAGTGCTAATTATGGATTTTTTTTTCTTCTCAATCCTGACTATTTTCAATCACTTAGGCTCTTTTTTGTATCATTTTTATTTTTGTTAATGACCTATTTAAAAAAAATCGTTAATTAAAATCATTTTGATCAAAAAATGAAAATCGTTTGGTAATAACTACACATGATTTATTATAAAATGAAAATTAGGTTTGGTATGTCTATGCACTAATAATTTTTAGGGCAAGAGATCTCTACTTGGTGGCACCCCCTACACCCTCTCACAAGATACTTTGAAATGACACCCCTATCTTTTGAGTGGATACCCAGGCGCGCTCCCCCATTGATCTAGATGTTGATGTAGAGACCATGCAACCAAGCAGTGATCTCATGCCCTAATTTTTATTACATTTTTTTAAGAGAAATGGCCCTAGACCATGGAAAGTTAACTTTTAAGAAAAATGGGCCCAACACCCATATATAGTATAAGTGATGGGTGAAGAGTTGCCCCCTTCACCCATCTCCCTTCCCAATTTCTTTCATTTTCTACTTTTATGTGAATCAAATCGTAACACTGAAACAAAGACAACTGTTAATTTTTTTTTGTAATTCATGAGTGTATGACCTAAAACCAATGAGACTGTTGGCCTCCAACAAACTAGCTGCAGATGCTACCAACCTTGTCCTCTTGTAACAAATGGCAATCGGGTTCGTGCCCTGTCGATCTCCCCTGGTCAATCTCTGTGTTAAATTTCTATTTCTTAGTAACTAACAATGTTCACTTACACAGTTATATATACATAACCAAGAAGAATCATAACCAACAACAGATTCACATGGATGGTTACAAGAGAATTGATACTGTGTATGGGCCAATTATGAGTAACCACATGGGAGAGAACGACTCGTATTGTAGCTGGTTTGATACCCGGACTGAATGTGTCATTAAAATCATTTCTCGGGCGTTGATGAAAACTTTTAATAACTAAACACGCCTTATAGCACTCAATGGACCCAATTGTTGTCCATTTTAAAGGAAATAACCACTTGCACCCAATGACATTTTCTGTAGAAGAAGGGGGCACCAACACCCAAGTACCATTATGTAGCAAGGCATTAAATTCATCTTGCATCGCGGCTCGCCATGGAGCAGATTTCATAGCTTCTGTGTAACAAGTAGGCTCATCAGTAGGGGCCAATGGATGTTTGGTAGCAGTCAAGTTAAGGTGAGCAGGAGGTGGTTTTAATGAACTAGTACGAGAACATGTGGACATCGGGTAGAATATGGAAAAATTGACTCCACAAAAGAAATATGACAAGAGATAAAAATTCGATTATAGCTAGCATCAAGCACTTGTAACCCTTATGATTAAGGGAGTAACCAAGGAAAATGCAAGGACAAGACTGTGGTTCAAGTTTATGACAGCTATAAGGATGCAATCACGGGTAACAAAGGCACCCAAAGGTGCACAAGAAGGAGTAGTCTGGAACAACATGAAAAAAGAGTTTGGTAGGCATTCTGTTTATAAGATAATTGCAGTTTAAACAACATAAGTCCAAAATTTAGTCGGTAAGTGAACATGAAATAAAAGAGAAAGAGAAGTCTCAATGACATGTCGATGCTTACATTCAACAACACCATTCTGAGCCTGGGTGTGAGGACAAGAGACCTGGTGGAAAATTCCATGAAGAACAAAGAAAAGACAACATATCTTGAAACTCTCCTCCACCATCAGTCTAAAGAGACTTGATTTTACAACAAAATAAATTTTCCACCATAGTCTTGAAAGTGGAGACGATAGAAAGAGCATCTGATTTAAGTGCAAGGGGATATACCCAACTGTACTTGTGATCATCAACAAACAAAATATAGTAACGAAATTTATCCAATGAAACAATGAGAGTTGGTCCCCAAAGATCACAGTGTACCATCTCTAAGGGATGAGAACTAATAGAAGGTGATGTTTGAAATGGAAGTCTATGTCTCTTAGAACAGCAACAAGCATCACAAAGTGTAATTGGACATTTAGTAGAAAATGGCAAAGCAAACCGATGTACAACAAACAAAATGAGAGCATAGCTAGAAGAGATGGTAGCAGAAGAGAGTTGCATAAAATAGAGGCCATTATTACTCCAACCTTGATAGACAATCTTCCCGATTGTTGATCCTTAATAAATAAAAAAGGAAGTGTGAAATTCAAAGTATACTTGATTCTCACAATCAAACTTATGCACAGATAAGAGATTAATTACAATGGATTCCAGGAACACAAAGGAAACTTGAAATGTTAAAAGATCAAGTAGGAGAGAGAAATTTGCAAGAACCAGAATGAGTACTTTGCAGACCTTGACCATTACCAACTACAATCTGCTCAAGGACAGTATAAGGATAACTTATAGCAAGATTGCCAATGTATGCGGTTAAGTCATTATTAGAACCAGACTCAATGATCCAAGTAGCAAAAGAAGTGGTAGAGTACATACCCAGATAAGCATGATTAAAACGTTCAGAACAATGAGCAGCAATGTGACCATAGGAATTACAAATTTGACAGCACTCACGAGGCTGATGAGCAAAAGAAGACTCATTGTAGGTAGATGGTGAAGCCTGAGTATCATAGCCATGAGACTAACGCAAGGCAGAATGATCGGCACTAGTGGCCTGGTGAGGCTGGTAAGAACCAGTAGAACGAAAACCAGAATGTTATATAGCCTGATGAGGAGAATGGTGCTGATTTGGACCACCACGAGAGTTGCCACGGAAATAAGAACCACGACGAGAGTAAGAGCCACAATAGAGACCATTATCGCGAAAGAAACCACGAGAGGGCAAACCATGAATACTTTGTGGGCGAGAAGCAACAACATTAGTAGTGGTTGTCAGCAATGGTGATGTGGAACCATCAACAGAGAGAGACTAAAAAAAACTCTCATGACTCAATATGATACCACTGAGTTCAACAAAAGTCACCGGATCAGCACAGAGATGAACGAAAGTGGCAAAGTCGCAGTATTCGACACCGGCCACTCAGGGCAGCAAGAACAAGATCCTCATCCTGGATCCGAGATCTATTGCAGCCAATGTATCAACAATAAAACGAATGGGTAGTAAATAATCAACGATAGTGTCAGTGCCCTTGGTGATTCAAGCAAGCCGATCTTTGAGATCAAGAACACGACTATGTAAAGAAGGCGCAAAAACGCGAGCAAGGATCATCCAAGCCTCCTGAGAGATAGAAGTGCTAACAATGTGAGAAACTGCAGACTTAGATAACGATGAGATCAACCAACTCAAGATCAGTTAATCTTGACGGTCCCATAAGGAGATCGCGGACAAATCTGTGGGAGTTAAAGAAGCAGAAGAAGCCGATCGTGGGAATGAACCATCCCATAACCAAGCAAATTATACCCTTTGAGCAAAGGAATGAACTGCACGTGCCAGAGCATATAGTTTATAGAGGTAAGTTTCAGCGACAGTTGCAGTGAAACATTAGGAGCAACAAAAAGAAGAAGACAATGAAGTTTCACTAATAGAGCTAGTTACAGAGGGTGACAACACCATGACAGGACCTTCAGAAGCTGTAAGAGAAAAAACTCTGGTTACCATGTGGAATTCACTATTTCTCATTAATTAACAATGTTGACTTACACGATTATATATACATAACCAAGAAGGAATCGTAACCAACAATAGACTCATGTGGACGGTTACACTATGGTTACAAGATAACTGATACTGTGTATGGCAATGTACATGACTAAGGTAGTTTATCACTTACACTCCGCTCTCCTTACCAGTTCCATATCTTTCGGTGGATCCACAACGAGGCAAAACGATCTTGAAACAACCAAGATCATAACCTCTTACCATGAACAAAGCATCTGTTGGCAAAATCATAGTTGTTCAGCTTTGAGAGTAGTCACGGACCCAAACAACTTCATTTGTCGTTCACAGTCAAGGATGACAAGATGAGGTTTATGTATATGATGACTAATGGGAAGAAAAATATTGTAAAGTATGAGGAAAGGGAAGGAAGCGGTGTAGGGGTTGGCGGTGTGTTGCTAGTGGTGGTAGAGGAGTTGATGTGGTGGCAGGTGTGCAACGATGGGTTGAACAGTGATGAGTGTTGGCTTACAAGGAGAGTGTTGGAGTTGTAGAGAAGGGAGGTGGGCAAAGGTAGTTAAGGGTGTTGGAGTTGCAGAGAAGGGCAGTGGAGGCTATTGGGTACTAGAGTTGTGGCAGAAATATGTGCGTGAGAGAGAGGGACAATAGTAGTGACAGAAAAAGGAAGGGAGGTTCTATGAAAATTGAAATTACTTCTTTACCATCAGTTTCGAGCTATTAGAGCACGTGTTCATTAAAGTTCAACGCAAAAATAACAAATAAAAAAAAAGTTTTTGCCCATTATTCATACTAGACTCTTGAGTCTATTATGATTTTTGGGGTTTTTTCATATGTTTTATATAACAAGAAGTTTCAAAAATGATACCAAACACATGAAAAAAAAAAATGAAAAATTATCAGCAAATTAAAATGAAATATGATACCAAAAGACCCTTAATGTATCTAGTAGTTGTTTTATATTATGGATAAAAACAATTTGATCTGGTTAATATAAAAAAAATTTGAGGGGAAAATATACCTATTACTTTACATTTTAATTGTTGTTACCATTGAATGAACATAGTATTGCTAGGGAAAAATTAGTTTGCTAGATAAGTTTGTGATTTTAAGTGTCTTAATGCATATTTATTTGATGTGTTTTTTAGTTTATCAAACAAAAAGATTAGGGGAGTGCAAGCATGTGTGGCAATCAATGATAGTGCACGCATTGGTATCTCGGGGGGATTTTCGTTTTTCATGGGGGGGGGGCGGTCATTTTGCCCCCCCACTATGTTTGGGCTTGGCCTTCCCCCCCCCCCCCCCCCCCCCAACAAAGAACATTTTCCCAACAAGATATTATATAAAATATAACCATCAAATCCTCTAATAACATAAGAGACATGGAATAAACAATAGTTTTCTAAAATAGGTTTCATTATAAGTAAGAGTGTAATAAAAAAAAATTTAATTGGAAAACTATGAGAAATCTTGGCCTGGGCCACATAAGCACCGACCTAGGACTGTTGTGGGCCCAGGGCCCACTAGGGTTAGGGCATGAGGAGGGAGGCCACTTGGTGGTCCCTATATATATAAAAGAGGAGAAAGGGGGGCTGCGATTAGAATGTGATCGCAGCAGCCTCTCTCTCCCTCTCTTGACTCTCTCTCTCTCTCTCTCTCTCTCCCTCTCTCTCTCTTCCTTTGATCACACTTCTTGCTCCCTTGGATTTGGAGTGTGGAATCTCCATTGCAGAAACCTAACGTGTGTGTGGATCGTCGTGAAGCTTGCATTGTCAAAGTTCCTGCGGATCGACGTTTAGGGCAACCAAATTCTTTCCGTTGCGTGGGAAACATCAACGAGGTAAAACCCTAACCCGAGTTGTTTCCATTCTACAAAAACTAAGTTAGCATATGAGAAGAGAGAGTGTATGATTAATTATGGAACAACATATCTAGAAATTTGCTACAACTAGGAAATTAACTAAGCATTGGGGGATGGAAAGCGTGTGATAATTAAGAAACTTACTTATTACAAAATAAGAAATCAAAATATTGAATTATCATACGATAAATGGCTATTTCAAGCCGTTTGAACTATAAAAGTTGAAAAAAAAAAACAACTTAGGAGATCAAAAAGAATTTTGGGAATTTGCTTGAAAGGGGTGAACAAGAGAGGATTTTGACATTCAATAGAAAAATAAACTAGGAAAGTTCTAAAGATTAGAAAAATATATTTGGGAAAATGACTTACTATACAAACAAATAACAAAACAAAAAATTCCTCCATGGAAATTGGCGATTTTATAACATAAAAAATCCAAGAAAAAATGTAGGCTCAGCATTAGAGGTGGGAAGCATTGAGATCAATATACTACCTTTTCCTATTACAGTAATTTAGCAATAATGTGCATTAATTTACCCAAGATTTGTTCTCATGATAAGCTTTTCATGATGGTCCAACTTTTTATCACGTGGTAAGTCGGATAGGGCTCAAAATTTGTGAACAGGTAGAGCTCAAGATCCCAACCTATGTTTTGAGTTTTAGCCAAACTAGAGCTTACCAAGTTATAGAATAAAGTTCTAAAATTTTAAGAACTAAAAGTAGATACATGACCATCACAGATGACTAAAAAAATACAAGATTCATGCCAATGCATGGACTAGTATTTGATTGAATTGGGTCTTGAAATTTGACATTTGGTTAATCGAATCTTAGACCTATCTATCCAACTACTAGAAATGCCACATAATCCTGCCAGGTGGTTAAAATTGAAAATTATTCATTTTTCAAAGGTTTGCATAGATACTTACTATTTTCACAATACATTTATGTCCTCTAGTTAGCTTGTGGTTCTCCAAACAATGATCCAAACTCTTTGGTGGTACAAATCACACAATTTTATTAAATTACCTAGACAATTGACTATTGTGAATTATTTGTCTGATGTGCATGAGTCTTTAGTCGACATTTATGCTGATAAGATAGTAAAAGAATTGCCAAAATCTGTAACATATACAAAAACTAAAAGAACAATCTAAACATTATACATATGGATAAAAGTCATTTGTGGGTGTAGACACCCCATTTTGTCACCCCATTGCCTCACTTGGATAGACCGAGACTGACCCTAGAGACCATGACCATAGCTAGAATATGCTTAGACCTCCCCCCTTGGTGTTATTTATGGTCCAAGTTAACCTTTCAAAAAATGGCACCAACTGCTGTTTTTCCTGAAAACGACATTGTTTTTCTTCATCTCATGCAATATTGTTTCTTATCCCACGACCTCAGTTCCCTCTAAACACTTTTTAGACACCGAATAAGACCCTAGAAACCTTCCTTTGGCTGGCGGAAGTGATTATTTTCCATCCAAGGTCAAGATTGACCTCTTTTCTTATAGCAAGAAGATCCCACAAGAATGAAAGTTGATAACTCATAACTTTCATGGTTTTGTCCCTAAGGCTATAAATAGGTGACCCCTTACACGTTTTAAGGGAATTCAGACTATTAAATACTCATATGACACGTATTATCATGCATTAGAGCGTATGTTGGAGCTTGAGTTGCTGTGTTGATGCGTCAGTTCCGACTTGAAGCTTCTTTAACTTGAGTCTAAGCCACTCAAACCACTCTCTTCCCTTCACGAAAGTTGTAGGCATGTGAGTCTTCTTTCTTTCAGCCTTTATTTTTATTTCTCGTTGAATTTATATCCCTTTTCTACTGAGTACACATCACTGCTGCCCTTTATGGGGCAACAATGTTGTGCACAACTGTATGGATTTCTGGTCAGGTTTCGCAAGGAGTCCTCCACACCATTATTTTCCTCACTATTTTCTTTCTCTTTTGATTTTATCATGACTTTTGTCGTTGTTTTAGTATTTTTTTCTTATTTTATTTTCAGTTCATACTGTTTTTTATGGCTTTTTTCTCCATTTTCTTTAATCGTCGTTTTCTTAATTTAACTTTTTTCTCTTTATTTTTTATTTGATTATTTTCATCTATTTATGCTACGTTTGGATGTTTCTACTACTGTTTTGACAGTTTTCATCTTTGCTTTGGGTTCCAAATTCATTCCCCTACCCTTTTTGTGTTTTCAGTATTTATAGGCTAGGTTAGTCACGAGGGTATTTTGGTAAATTCCCTTGCATAAAATTTCATTATTAGATTTATTTTTCCTGATGCAATATGTTTAGGATATTAATACACATGTTCATAATGTTTTCTATGATTCTCATTGTTCTTATACTTTATGTTGATTATTTTCATGCCTTGATGACATATATGAGATGAATGTTGAATCTGTATATTATTCCAACATATTTAGTATAGGATTCCCCTTTGATCATACCATTTATGTTTTAAATTTCAGTATACTAACCTTGCTGGTAAAGCTGGATTGAGGTATGTCATCCCTACTTCCCCTTTTGTGATGTATATGTGTGATTTCAGCATGTTTGTTTCTTTACTAATTTGGCCCATTCAAAATACATTGACCTAGAGTAGAAATCCAATTTTATCAAGTGGACTGGGATGCCTAACACTTTCCCCGAACCCCAACCTTTGGATTTGACCAGTTTGGATGGAATTATTTTGTTTTATTTTTAATATGGATCCTAAACCCTAATATAGGTGGTGACTCCTTATCAATTGAGACCTTGAGGGCTGGTTTTCATCCAAAACCATTTGTCCTCATAGTGGGGAGATCGCTCACGCCCAGACACAAAGGGGAGCAAAACAACAGTCCGCCCCCCCATGATGCCAACGTGCACTCTCTCTTTGGCCTCTGCACCCGCGCAAGGTCATGCTCCCCATAGATAATGGCAACCTTATACATATTAACAAATCTTGAGAGTCCTTATTTTTTTCCAACCATCCAATTCAATCTCCTAGACACACATTGAATTCTAGCTCATTTGTTTGAATCCATGCAAAAGTGACTATAGCATAATATATATTAGGAGAAAGTTTTCCTCTACTGGGCTGGAAGGTTCATCGGACCATCCTAGGGTTCACAAACCAACATAGGATTCTAGTATTTCCCCAAAATACCCTCCCAATTCCCTATGTGCATCAGATGTGCCGTAGTCAATGGATTCCCATTCATTGTGACTGAAGAAAAACTTGGTCCTAGGTATTAAGTAACCTTAAAAAAAAAAAAAAAAAACAAAAAAAATTATCTTCATCGTAGGAGTTGGTACGTTTGACAAACCTTAATTTTCCAAGGGAACTTTTATTGTAGCAATTAAAATAAAATTTCTCATTTTAAAACTTATCATTAATAGATTCTAACTTTACATTAAATCTTTATCTGACTGGAGAACCTAATTCTCCTTCCTCTCTATCTCTTTTATATTCCATTGTTTTCTCTCCCTAGTTTAATGCGTAAAAATTGCTAATGGAAGCATCAGTGTAGGTATTGCGACCTTGGAGCGGATTTTTTTATTCCCGCCTTGCGATTAGGTCTAATTTTGGGGTCCCTTGGCGATTGGGGGATTAGAATGAACAAATGATAAAAAAAAAAAAAAAGAGTTGCCACCTAGGATCAGGGGCCTAGGACCCTAAAATGGTATCTCCATCCATAATTAGTAGAATGGGCTACGCATGATTCCATATGATCTTGTCAAAGTCTAGGTAAGAGGTAAAGTTACGAGAGTGGGAAGGTGTTACGCACCCACCTCACCTAGTTGGATCGGTCTTTCTACTAGATGCTAAAGTTCGAACATTCTTTTAAAATAACACATCCTATACCAACATGCAAGGCTAGCATATGATTGATCATCATGCATTGATTATATCAAAGGAAACTAAATATGTTATCTTCATGCATGCATGCATGTTAATATTTACACTAAAACATGTTTTTTTTTTTTTTTTTTTGGGTAAGAACTAAAAGATGCTACTTTATTGGTCTACACTGTACTAAAGGTGAAAAGGCACAAAAGAAAGTCATATATGAAATCGACCTCAACAAAGGGGCGAGTAGGAAAACTGTATTGTATCAAAAGCTACGTGCAAAATTTCTCCTGGCTCAGGTGGAGACAGACAAATGCCTTATTTCTCTCTTCTTAAGGATGTCTGTGCTTTGGAACTTCAAGAAAAATGGGATTTTACGATAAGGGATGCAAGTTTGAGTCACTCGGAATGCGGACATAGGGACACTAATGCGAATCTCGAGTTAGGGGTTTGGCCGAATGCAGAGGTGGATCGATTGTGGGACTTACACGTTCACAAAAAGTGAAAAAGGGGGATGACCTACACTCCCCAAAGCTTCGAATCCTCTCACCAACAAGGGAGGGGGTCCTCTATTTATAGGGGACCCCAACAATTCCATGGGTTTGTGGAGGTGTACGTTGTAATCCGTGACACCACTGAAAAAAGTGGTATGCGGTGCCACAGGCTTATGAGACCTGTACTCATAGTACCGTGTGGATCTGGGAATTACATACGGTACAAGGTACAGATGCGGTGTTGCGGGTACGAGTGTCGTACATCTTCGACATGAGTTTCGTCCTTTGGGTACATATCCAACTTTTTCTCACATTTTTTTTTATGTTACTATATCGGTTTATTTACCTTCTTATTGCTCTTGAAGTTTTGGGCTTATGAGGTCCTAAGGGTCCATTGTAACCTGGTCTTAGAAGGGGGGGGGGAATGATCAAAACACACCTTTGCGTTTGGGAGGATAGACGGATATGACCTGTAGAGCTTAAAATAAGAGATTGAGAAGTTTCTTGCTGGACATGGGAGCTTGTGAGCCACTTTCTTGTTGGATTTGGGAGCTTCCTTTGTTTTTGCTACCACTGACGAAACCCCGTTATCCTATGAAATCAAGAACAAAGTAGGTTACCACTAAGTCGTAGAAGACGATGACGAAGGAGGAGACCGAGTTGGACCCATTCAAACTGTGGTGCTGCCCACTTGGAAAAGGCTGTGCCTCGTTCATGCGCGGTAGAGTCATCAACATTGTGTGTTGGATTGTTGGGCCACAATAACATGCCTCATTCTTCTTCAACCTCCTGATCAGCTGACCTTCAAGAAATTTGACGATGTTACATCAATCCATCGACAATGAAGCAAAACCCACTCATCGATCATCTTTGTTCTATCTCTACTCTCCATTGTGTAGTCTATTGTTTACCCAAGTTTGTCTTCCTTGCGCTCTCTCTACTCTCTCATCCTCCCTATGCAACATTCATCTCTCGTCCATCTCACTTGCTACTCACTGAGCCACTCTCAAGTCTCTTAGCATATTTCCATCCAACCAAACAAAGTGGGGTGGGATACTATAGTAAAATTTTATCCATTTTTTTAGCTTTGCATTGTTTAACCCCCCACCCCCCACCCCCACCAACATGTGGGAGTGGGATCCATTCCCACACTCCCTACCAGCGAGTTCGATTTCTCAGAACATACATGTGAGAGAGAACCAACTGTTTGATTTCGCCATTTAAAGGGGAAGAGGGATATTCATGGAAAGAAATTGGACAGATGGTTACCTCTCATATGTACGTTCCGATTATGTGCAGATGACCCATTCTCAATACCAACAACACTTTCTAGCATACACGGTTCTACCAAATTCATCCCTTCTTTAGAAAATGCTAAATCAAGGGCAGATTATAGGGCATACATTGACGGTATAGCCAAAAAAAATCGTTCGTGATAGTACGATAACACCTGCTGCCTGTTTCGAAGTGGGTCCCACCAATAACTTTCACGCCTAACGAGGTAGAGATTATACGTTTTCCTTCGTCCTCATTGGACAGGACTGTACCTTACACAACTGTGGCGTTGTGGGGAATCTGGCGCTCATACTCAAATTGCAAACTCAAGACGAGGAAGAGAAGAAGTAGCAGATCTTCTGGTGGGGCCCAACTTACCCTTATCCTCTACCTACCAACGAACCAACCAACCAACTGCCAAGTTTACCGTTAAATAGACATAACTCAACTCATACGTTTCACATATAAAAAAGGTAAATAAAAAATAAAAAGAAAAATTAATTAATGATATAATAAAAAGCAAAACGGTAGGTGATAATAAAGGCATAAAATATTCTTAAAATAGGGTTTGGCTGGTCAAAGATTTGTTTTCTGAAGCCTAAAAAAGGTCTTTTCGTATTTGAAAAGAAAAAACGATGGAAATAAAAATAAAAATAAATAAATTTTTTTGTAGCCAAACGGTGAGGACTTAGTCTAATATGTTTGTGAAAATGCTTAAATGGTCTGTATTAAATCCAAAACTACTGCTGTTACGCCACCACACGTCGTTTCCTTCTTATCTATCTTCCCCCCATAAATATAATGATGAGATCGAGACATGTGCCGTTTAGTCTGGGGAGTCATTTTGACACGATTTTTGCTAATCTCTCTCTCTCTCTACCTTCTTTTCTCCTTCTCACACAAAATCTTATCTTTCACCATTAATCAATGTTTCTTTTTTATTTCTCTAAGTCTCCCTTTTTTAGGGTTCCCTAGTTTTCAAACCTTGTATTGTATATATCTATTATCTCTCTTTCTTTCTTTCTTTAAAACTGTTGTCTTAAAACTTAATGGTAGGTTTTGTGTTTTCTTTTCTTCTGATACCGTCATAAAGGGTGTATACTGTATGACTGACTCTACACATTCATATTTCTTCCTTCTGGTTAGTTTTTCTTTCTGCTTCTTCTTCTTAAGTATTCATTTCATTTCACATACTGTAATGTATATTACAAGACCATGGAATATATACAACAGGAAAAAAAAAATCATTTTTGTTGGGTTTTGGCTTCCATCAAAGAGGGTCAGAGGGAGGAGGACATTTTGATTGGAAATATCAAATCTGTGGTAATGGAGGTGGTGGGGGTTTGGGGGGTGTGGGGTGGGTGGTGTTTTGGGAAAAAAAAAAACAAGTAATGAAGATTTCTTCATAACTGTCATCCTCAATGTGTTTTTATGGACTAGTGGGTTGAATATTGTCGGGTCTCAGGAGAGATATATAAATACAAGTACTTGTCATGTCAGTGCTTAGCAGGGTTACTAATGGCTGGAGACGCATAACCTGTGTTGGCATTGTGGAGTCTCATCTCGGCAGTGTCCCTAATGGTCTAAGGAACCATAGGCAGTCTCTTCTTCTGTCTATCTAGTCTGGCCTATGTTTTCTGATCTCTGTTTCAAGGCTTGAAGGAGGGCTTTGCAGGGAGTAGTCTTTAGGGTCGATTCATGGCTGCAGTGCCAGTTTTGTTGTACGATGGAGACTTTTCGGAGTCTGAATCTCTATGTGGTTACTGGGTCTTCGGGGGCTTGTTCTTTTGGGTTATTACGTCTAGGGTTTCTTCTGTTCTGTTTTTCTCTCTGTGTTTCTTCAACATGCCGTGTCTAGCTTCTTTGGTTGATGAGGAGAATAATCGCTGCTCTATTCTGGTATTGGTTTACGGTTTTGATATTTTTTATGCTTTGTTCTTCTGGTTTACTTTGAGCTTTATTATTTTGATTTTTTGGTTTGATGCACTTTCTGTTTCGTGCTCATTGGTTTGGCCCCCTGGTTTATCTGTTTGTATTCGCCTCTGGTTTTGCATGCAATAATTTGTAATACCCGTTTTGGCTTTTTGGGTTGTTGATGTTTTTGAACCTCTTCTTTTTCTGATACTTGCAGTTACAAGTCTCAGAACCAATAACAGTGCATGGGAGACATGGTTGAGAGGGGAAGAGGAACGGAGGAACAGGGTCCGAGTTGTAGGAGAGATTTGGCGATGGTGTCATCTTCTTCTGCATGTTATACAAGTCCATTACCCGTTAGAGAGGCACCACCGAACTACCGTCCATATCCATCCCCACTTGCGAAGTACCAGGATGTTATAGCAGACCGAAAGCTTTTCATGGATTCCCTGGAGAAGCTCCATAGTACGATGGGAACCAAGTTTATGTAAGGCTGAAAGTTATCTTTTTAGAAATTTCTTCATGTTTTGGTTCTAATTTCTGCTTGTACTTCAAATATGAAACAACATCAATGTCGACCAAGGTTGAAATGGTGAGGAAGTTCAACGTTGATTGTAAAGTTTAGGTCTTTAAGCAAGATACCACTCTGCTTGATCTCATGTAGGATATTCGATATATTACAGACGGCATGGCGGAAGAGTTGCTTTCCCGTACAGTTTTCCTTTTTTTTTTTAAAAAAAATTCTTTTTAAACAAATACAGATTTGTAATATCTACCCATCTTGGTGATCCTTATCGTAAAGGTAAGCTTCATATTTTGTTCAAAATAGCTCCCATGTAGAAGTAAGTAGAGGACCGAAGTAAACAGAGGACTTGTTTCCCGAAAGTTTTAGAGTGCATGTTGGGGCCACAGCTGCTACATCTAGACAGTTCATGGTCGGCCTGCTCAACTTGCAGTTCATTCAGAATTTTCTCTTGTTTCTCTCTTCTTCTTGGTTGACATCATCACTAATTGGGTTATAGATTGCTCTTATGTGTTTTAATTTACTTCCACATTTCTATAACTTTAGGGACTCATGAATATTACTGTTGTTGCATTGTTCATGGTGATAATTGTAGATTAATATGGGCATGGGAATTTTGTGATGATTGTATGTAAATCATGTAAGCAGAAGAGTAATAGGCCTGTCCCAAACTTCTCTATTTCTGTACTCTTCTGAAAACTATCTTCATGTAACAATCTCTAGTTTCTATAGTAATTCCCACCCATTCAATTTGGTGCGTGATGAAATATTATTTAGTGGATTGAGTTATTCTGGATACTAAACTTGGCAAAAGCTGGCTCTATTGATGTTCAAGTTTAGCTAAGAAGGTTATTAAAGATGTCCTAGGCGAGTCGAACGTCATGCCTCCAGGGAGACTTGGTTGTGGGATGATGAGGTTCAAGCAACCATCAAGTCTAAGAAAGCTAGTTTTAAGACATGACAAAAGGCTAACGATGTGGAAAAAGGGATAAGGATGTGGAAGATCTAAAAAGAGAAAAATTTGCCAGAAATAAAGTTAAGAAGATTGTGGGAAAAGCAAGGGCTAAGAAATATAAAGATCTTTGTAACAATCTAAGCACAAAGAAAGGGGAAAAAATAAGATAACTAAAATGAGGGAAAAGGAAGATTAGAGATATCGACCATGTTAAATGTATTAAAAGTGAAGATGGTAAAGTACTAATAAGGGATGAGGACATTAAAGAGAGATTGAAAGATTATTTCTACAACCTATTAAATGGAGACATTTCGAGTAATAGCGGAAGACTGCATTACCCATCACAACGCTGCATGTTGTTGATATGTAAGAAAAATTAGGGTGTTTGAAGTAAAAAAAACTTTAAGGAGGATGAAAATAGACAAAGCAGCAGATCTAGATGAGGTCCCAATAGAAGTGTGGAAGAGCTTAGGAATTTGTGGTTTATCTTGGTTAACCAAACAGTTTAATAAGATAATGAGCATAAGGAAAATGCTAGATGAATGGAGGAGAAGCATTGTGATTCCGATCTACAAAAATAAATGTGATATTCAGAGCTGCAATAATGATGGAGGCATAAAACTAATGAGTCATACTATGAAATTATGGGATATGATTTTTGAAACCTACCTATGACAAGAAACTACTATTACGGAGAATCAATTTGGTTTTATACCAGAAAGATCCACATCAAAGGCTATTTATCCAACTCATGGAAAGATTTAGAGATTGCAAGAAGGAAGTCCATATGGTCTTTATTGACCTAGAAAAAGATTATGAAAAAGTCCCTAGAGAGTCAATCTAGCAAGTTCTATAGAAGAGAAGCGTTTCAAGTAAATATGTAGACATAATTAAAGATATGTATGATGATGTGGTGTCTAGTGTAATAAATTCTGGGGGTTCAAGCTAGTGAATTCCTAATTACAATTGGGTTACATTGATCAGCTTTAAGCCTTTATTTTGTTTGCACTTACCATGGATGATTTAATTAGAGGCATTCAAGATGAGGTTCCTTGGTGTATGTTTTTTGTTGATGATATTGTTTTGGTGTGTTAGTTACACTCGAAAGGATAATGAGGTGGTGAAAATTGATGAGGAAGATTCCAAAAAGTGATTATGTTAGGTATCTGGGCTCAATCATAAATAAAGAAGTTGATATAGAGAATGATGTTTCACAAAGAATTAAAATAGGATGGATGAATTGGAGAGGTGCGTTTGGACTCCGGAGTATTGTGTGATTGACGCATTCCTTTAAAACTTAAAGGAAAATTTTATAGAATAGTCATATGACTGGCTATGATGTATGGTGCGGACTGTTGGGCAAAGAATCATTATGTAGTAAACTAAGTGTAGCGGAGATGAGGATGTTGAGATGGATGTGTGGTAAAATTAGGAAGGATAAAGTAATAGATGATCATATTAGAGCTGATTTGGGAATAGCTCTGATATATGATAAGCTACGAGAAAGTCATTTGAGGTGGCATGGCCATGTTCAACATAGGCCTTTGGATGCGCCAGTGTGGAGGATGACTTGATTAAGATTGAAAGAACTTAAAGAGCCAGGGGCTAACCTTATATGAACCTAGGAGAAGTGGTGAAGAAAGACATGCCTAGCTTAGGCCTTGTATCAAGTATGACCTCGGATAGAGCTTATTGGAGGGCAACGATCCATGTAGCCGATGCTATTTAGTTGGGATAAATCTGAGTGATAGTTGTTGTTGTTTAGCTAAGTAACTCTACGTTGAGATGTTGAGTTGCCAGTTTAAAGCCACTTTTGCTATTGGCCAGATGGGATTGGGATGTTTGGTTGATCCCCCTCATTGATTCGATAATCACTTTCTTACACTAATTTTGCCAGGGTTAGGACAAGATGACCTAACCCAGTCTCATCTTGACTCATCTTATGTAAGAAGCTAATACTATATTCAACATTTGCATGACCAAATTCTTAATTTTCCATATTTGATGAAGAGAGAACCCCCAATAGCAATAATGCTGTTTGGGTAGGGGGTGTGCTTGTTGGTTATGCAGTGGTTTAGTAGGGTAACCTAGGACTTTGGAGGCTTTCTTATTTTATTCGTTGAATTGGCCTTCTTACCCCTACTTTGAATATCTTGTTCGGATGGAGCACAGTTCAGCCAAACTTATTGAGGGAGGACTTGTTTGTTTCACTGAACCAGATCGACTGGTGCTTCTTGTTTATCGCATTGCTTTGTTGGTACTATAGTGTATTGTTTGTGTCTTTGGATTTCCAAATCAAATCAATTATTCATCCAGAAAAAGACGTCTGAGTAGTTAGCTTGTGAAGTAGCCTAGGTGGTGGCTTGGTGCTTTGTTGCCTAGGCAATGAAGTCGTGTTATATAGAGGGGGGTTGTATTTTTGTAAACACTAAACATATGTTGTAGAAGACTTCCATTAAATTTTTCTTCTTTGATACATTAATGGGTTAGCAAGGACATTGAATTGGATTAATGGGTCCGAGCTGTCAGTTTTGAGTTAATCAATCAGGCATGGCTCTCTAGGTGAAAATTTGTTTCAGACCAGTCAAAGCTTGTTTCAAAATTTCACCATGTGCTTGCAAAAAGCTTGTTTCAAGTTTTTATGAACCAATTGGCTGTAATGTCATGTTACCAAGCTTTGACATCCGAATTTCAATTGGTTCTTATTTCTTGGATGCACTAAATTTGTGCTTTTCATCTCTCTCTCTCCCCAGTTTGAATCATTGATACTGCTGTGCATGCCAAAACTGGCTGTTAAGATGTATGTGTTGCCCTACATTCTCTACAATCAGTTTGGCACAGGTTAGTTGTACTCGTCAAGTTGTCATAGCATGAAAACTTCTGTTGCTATATCCTTGTTCCTTAGTCGTAATTACCGACTCATGTGAGTTTTCTCAAGTATGCTCTCGTAGGCCCAAACTTAAATCCTTTAGTGGTTTCAGATGCACTAATCTTTGTTATTGGTTTGTGTCCAACAATAAAGGTGGTGCTTCTTGAAGGAAGAAATCCAAGCTACTTAAATTGTGTAAGTTGGAAGATGCAAGTCCTTAAAGACGGATCTCATAATTCTATGGGGTTATTTTTTGCTCATTGGGTGTGTCTGGGCATTTTCTTTTCAAGTTTATTTTCCTTAATTTTCCCATTCTTTGTTTTTGTCATTTTGTCGAACAACTTCCTTGGTTTGGACACATATCTTTGTGGAGTTTCCTTCCTTTTAAGCTGTATACTTGTCCTGGACTTTTCAAGTGCTTATCAAGAAAAAAGTAAAAATGATACAATGTTCCATAAGGCTGGAGTCCTTTATGAATTGTATTTGATCATTTACATTACTGAAGAGGAACTTCTTATCAAATTGAAGACCTACTTTACATTGTTGATAGAAGTTGGTTTTTGAAGTAAATCATTGTAATGTGGTGATTTAAGCAGAGTGTTCCTTTTTTTCTGATCGTTCATGAGGTTCGTGGAAATGATGCAGGACATTTGGGGGTTGCTCTTACTAGCCCTAGCCCAGGCCCAATTAGATACTCCAAGGAATACTATCTCAGGCCCAAGCCCTACCAGCCCTGCATTTCGTTTTTATTTCAGTTATTGCTATAGAAGTAGTTATTAGAGGACAGGTATCGCTGTAGAAGTAGTTGTGAGGGAGTTATTTTCTGCAAATTTTTTTGGGAAAATTACACTGCCACCCCTTGAGGTTTGTATTAAATACAGAGTGATCCCCTGTGTTTCTAAATTATACAGGACTAATATTCCCCTAATTCTCAATTTTTTTCTTTTTACTAATTTTACTCTTGAAACAAACTTAATGGGACCCACCATCCCTCCTCCTCCTTCTTCTTCTTCTCTACAACCCTACTGGCCCTACCACCTGCTGCAACTCAATCCCACCCACCCTACCCTCCTGCAACCTAACAACACCACACCCTACCCTCCCTGATGATCAATTCAACTAACTACTACTATTGCTTCTTAATTTCTTTTGTCGCCTCAAACTTCTACATTTCTCTCTTGCTTAAAACCAACGGTAAGTCGGTAACACTCTAGATCTCACATATCCATATCTTAATACCCTATATTTGCTGAAACCCTATATGCTCTCTCTTTCCAATTATTTCAAAATCTCTTTAAATCTCTTACATGATTTCTTTTTTCCTTATATATAGGCTAAAGTAGCAAGTTTCTTCCTTAAATCCCCCCTTGCTCAGCTTCTTTGCCTTACAAATAGAAAACCTGAGGTTGCTGTAAGAAACATGGGGTTATGGGTTTGATACCAATTTCATTTTAATTGTTACTGTTGCAGTACTGCTGATCTCTTCATGTGTTCACCTTGTCTCTGCTAAATTAGAGCCGAGTAGTAGATGTAATCTCTACCAAGGTAGTTGGGTGAATGATTCATCTCCTTTCTACAACTCATCGAATTGTCCATTTATCGGTATTAATCTTGCTGGGATTCGAGAGCTGCAGGTTCAGATTAAAGGTGTCTCCCCATGTCTTCGTTTCAGCATCGAAGAAGCAGATCAGATAGGAATGCTTCTCTAGCAGGTAGAGTTTGCGGTCGGTGGCGCCAGTGGAGATCCAAGTGCTGGTGGCGGAGTCCTTGAATAACGACGGCATGGATTGACACATGTCCCATCTCCCGGAGTCGATGTCGTACATTTCGACGGCGAGTGGGTCATCGATGAAGTCGCAGGTGCCACCGGTGACAAGGACGCGGGAGTCGAGGCGTGCGACGATGGGGTTCTCGCGCCACACAAGTGGCACTTTCACATGGTGCCAATTCAAGTGGAAGGGATCGAAGGAGAGTGGGACGAAGGTTGCAGCGGTGGTGGGGTGGTGGTTGAAGAAGAACAAGAAAGAAGAAGAAGAAGAAGAAATAGTAGTGGGTCCCACTTTTTTATGTTAGAAAAGTAAAAAATTAGAATAGGGTTATTTTAATTGAAGGGCAAAGTTGGTATTTAAAATATATTATTTAACACCGTTCACTCACCGTCCACTTAGGGGGTCTGGTTGTATATTTTAGAAACACAGGTGGTCGTTTTGTATTTTATATAAACCTTAGGGGGTGGCACTGTAATTTTCCCTTTTTTTTTATTTTGAGTTTTTAAAAGACTGTATTTTGAGAAGGAATGGGGAACAGAATTGAATAATGGAAAGAATGAATTGAGTTTCTGGCTTTGTGCGTGTGCACTCTCCTTCCCCCCCCCCCCTCCTCCTTTTTTCCCCCTGCAATTCTCATTTTCCCTCTTCTTCTTCTACTGCTTCTTCTCATGGTTTCTCCTTCCGCTGCAATTCTGATTTTTTTCCTAGATTCTCTTTCTTCCTTACCCCTTCCCCCATTATCTGGTATCAAAGCCCAAACCTGGGTTAATCTCTCTCTCTCTTTCTCTCGGATTCTTCTCCCTTTCAGTCTCTCTACCCCTCTTATCTTTCTTCTCCTATCTAAGTTCTCTTATCTTGTTCCCTTCCTTGTTCTGGAAACCCCAAGCCAGAACTCCAAAATACTCATATACAACTACCTTATCCTCTTTACCATAACATCCATTGAACCCCTTTAACGACACGATTGCAACAACCAATCGTTCCATATTATTCCATCTTATCCCAAGTTGGAATGACGAACAGCACTGGAGATGCTGCAACAGTAATGGTGTATGGCTTCGACATTCCACTCAACAATATTGAGAGGACGTGCTGTTTCAAGATTTCATCTCCTTTTCTCGTGACCAGAGCTTTTGAACGGCATGGATCTGCAGCAGATGGACTGGTTTCCCGGGTTTATCCAAACTCAAGGTCGAGTTTTTTTCAAAGCAAGGGAGAGTTGATGCAGGACATTTGGGGCTACTCCTACTAGCCTTAGCTCAGGCCCAAGCCCAAGCCCTACCAGCCTGCATTTAGTTTTTATTTCAGTTATTGCTGTAGAAGTAGTTATTAGAGGATAGTTATTGCTGTAGAAGTAGTTGTTAGGGAGTTATTTTCTGCAATTTTTTTTTGATTTGGAGTTTTTAAAAGATTGTATTTTGAGAAGGAATGGGGAACAGAATTGAAGAATGGAAAGAATGAATTAAGTTTCTGGCTGTGTGCGTGTGCACTCTCCTTCCCCTCCCTCTCTTTCTCATGGCTTCTTCTCTTTTCCCCCTGCAATTCTGATTTTCCCTCTTCTTCTACTGCTTCTTCTCACGGTTTCTCCTCTTCCCCCTGCAATTCTGATTTTCTTCCTTACTCCTTCCCCCATTAGGAAAGGTTAAGTTTTTGTTTGGGGTTTGGTAATGTGAAAAGATTGCCTCTAAATTGTGCCATTTCTGCCCAACAATTTGAGTACGCACAAAAAAAAGCTAAGCTGCCTCTGTTTTCCTTGACTGTCACAGCAAAGCCAGCACAAATGAATGAGCATTAAATGTATAATCCCCTTGCAAGTAAAAAATATAGAGGAGAATGCTACACCATGTTGTATTGGAACCCAGGAGGGGATCTAGAATGAGGTCGGAGAAAGATGCTGGCTGGGTTAGATCTGATGACTCGTGGCGTGGGGGTCGGGCTCCCTCTACTCGTGGCAGTGGTAGAGGTTGGGTTGGATCAGGTAGGGGAGGTAGGGTGTCTGAAGGCCCGTTCTGGGGGGGGTTGGTTTCTGCTACTGCTTCTGTGGAATCTTTATACGTCTCGGGCAAGGAGTTTCCTTCACTGGGGTCTGTTGGTGGGGGAGGTTCTTCTTCGGGTTTGGGAGCCACTGTGGTCACTCCATTGGTCCTCGACTCTCTAGGGGAGAGAGACGATCTTCTAGATTTGGCTGGTGTATTTGCATCCCAAGTGCAGAAGCCTCTGTTTGAGGGGGTTGCTTCTGTGTCTCTGCTTTCCTCTTGGGGACTTAAAGGGTGTTCTGTTGATGGCTTGGATGCTGCAAACATGGTGCTTTATGAGGGGGTATCTCCACCAAAAGCATCTTGCTCTCCCCTGTCCTCTCATCTTGCTGTGGAGGGATTGAAGGACTGTCCTTGGTCCTCCTTATTTGGTGCTCGTCCCTCTACTCAAGAGGTCCTTTCTTTATACTTTGTTGCTCCTTCCTTGGAAGAGGGGAAGCAAATTGTTCACTGTGTTAGAGTTGTTAGAATATCTTGTATAGGGGTAGTTCTGTCATTGTCTAGTTATAAGACATGACTAAGTTGTATTTTTACTTTATTGTCGTATTTCTCCTTACCTCCCTAGGGAGACTTGTGTAATTTGGAAGACTTAATGAATGAAGCTAATATGTGTGTTGAGAATCACTCTCAACACGCACAATCGATTCTCCCATTCTCTTCTCTCCTTCTCCTTCTTCTTCTTCTTCTTCTTCTTCTTCTTCTTCTTGCTGTAAACTTCGTCCCTTACCAGATTCGATCTACCTTTGAGTTTCAACTTGGTATCAAAGCCAGGTTCTCTGGTTTGAGAGTCGGCTGAGCTCAGTCCTCATCTTCTCCTCTCTTTGGAACCCTATAAATGTAAAGGGGGTTCCATTGAGGCTGTATATGTGAAACCTATACTCCTTACAGCTTGGGAGTGGTATTCCCTAAGTTGGAGAGAGTTTCGGAGCTCTTGAAGGTGACTTGAAGCTATGGAGGAAGACAGCAAGTTACCGCCATCTTGTGAAGCTTCTTCTTGGTTCTCCTTCTCTTCTCCACATCTTGGCATGAGACCTATTGGAGTTGCATCGCCTAGGGGTGTTGTTTCAGACCCCGAAGCTCTTGTTTGTTGAAAAAGAAATGCTGCCTTGCTGCTAGATGTTTTGAAGACTTGAAACCAGGCTCTGTTTTTTCCGCCAGCCTAGGAGTGTCTCAGTTTCGATTCTGCCTTTGGCAGCTTGGATGACCTTGGAACTTGTCCCATTTGTGTCGTATGGCAGTGCTTTTTTGAAGCCCTAAGAGCCTGCCCTTGAAGGTGGAGGGTCAGAGGACTGCTACTGTTTTTTTTCTACTGCTACACAGGTATCGGCTGCTCTGTTTTTTTGTCTTCTCTGAGGTCTGCTGTATTGGATGGCTGAATGTGATAGTATTACATCTTGATACACTTATTGGGTGTTATGGACTAAAGGTTCTTGGCTACTAGCAGAATTTGGTTTGAGTTATGCAAGTTTTTGCTCTCCATATGCTTGCTGTTTTTTAGGCTTGGCCTCAGCCTTGTGGGTTGGTTGATTTGGGACCATTTTTTGTATTGGTCTGTCTCCTTGTTTTGGGTTGAGTATACTCCCCACTTGCGCAAACAATTTATATTGATTGTTGAAGTATTTGCCTATTATGTCCACTGTGTCTGGACAAGATTCTGAGGTCAGTGGACCAATTACAGCCGGCAGCCCAAGTGGTGGTTTCCCAACCATGGCTTCCTTTGATAACCCCAACACCCAGATCTCAGTTGTGAAGTTGGACAATACCAACTATTTGGATTGGTCCCGTTCCGTGAAGTTGTCCCTACGTAGTAGGGGGAAGTTGGGGTACATTACTGGGTCTATCACAGCTCCTGCTACTACTGATGCAGGCTATCTCAAGTGGGAGACTGAAAACTCCACTGTCATGACTTGGCTGATCTTTTCCATGAAACCTGAGATAGGTCGAAGATTTATGAGTAAGGAGACTACTAAAGATATTTGGGATGGTGTATCCAGAATTTTTTATAGAGTTGGAGATTCCATGAAAGTGTATCAAATTCTCCAAAAAATCATTCATATGAAACAGGGTGATAGGAGTATATCTAAGTACTACAACTCTGTTATTAGCTTGTGGGAGGAGTATGATCATTATACCAATCTCCAGCTTGTCCAATGCCGAGGATCGGCAAAAGTCTACAGAGCCAAGAAAAGGAAAGGATCCTTATTTTGCTTGGTGGTCTTAACTCTGAATATGAGCCCCTTCGCCTGCAAATCTTAGGGAGGTTTCCATTTCCATCTTTGGATGATGTGTGCAGTTATTTGCAAAGTGAGGAAACCTGGAGGACCACTATGGATATTGTACCATCAATAGAGAGGTCTGCTCTTGTTTCCAGTTCCCAAAAAGATTGGAAAAGTGGGGGGAAAGGCCGTGAGAGATACAAATGTGACCATTGTGGCAAGCTTGGACATACCAAGGACCGGTGCTGGGATCTTCATGGGTAGCCCCCTGGTATGTGTGGTAGTTCATCTCATGCCCGTGGAGGCAAGCGAGGGGGAGCTAAGGCTCATTCTGTGACATCTGAGTCCGAGCCACCTGGACCGTAGCCTGTTCCTGATTCCCTCTCACAGGATGATATTGCAGCCCTACGTCGGTTGATGTCTCTCCTTGGAGGGTCAGCTACTGGTTCTAGCTCTGGAGGGTTGACTACTTCTGCCTCAGCTCTACAGGTCTCATCTGCTACCCCTACTGCACCCACTTGGATCATTGACTCTGGAGCCTTCGATCACATAATTGGTATGTCCCAGTACTATGATTCCTATTCCATTTGTTCTGGCCGGGACATGGTAAGGGTTGCTGATGGTTCCCTTCCCTCTGTCTCTGGTAAGGGTAATGTGCGGGTTACTCCTTCTATTTCCCTTGAGTCTGTCCTTCATGTTCCCGACTTTGCTACTAACCTATTATCAGTGAGTCACCTAACCAAATCAGTACATTGTTGTGTCACTTTCTTTCCTTCTTATTGTGTCTTTCAGGATTTGGAGACAAAGAGGGTTATTGGCAGTGGGACTGAGAAAGGAGGACTCTATCTTCTTGAGCCACAGTCACCTGCTCAATCTACTGCTGCAGCTTATGTTTGTGGTCGGCATGACCGGAGTGCTTTGGAGTCTGTTATGCTTTGGCATCAACGTTTGGGTCATCCCTCTTTTGTTGTTATGAGGAGACACTTACCCCACTTGTTTACTTCTTTTCCAGCATCTTATGTTTTTCAGTGTGAATCTTGTATTTTTGCTAAACATTGTCGCACATCTTATCCTTATCGTGGTAATAGATCTACTGCACCTTTTTCCCTTATTCATACTGATGTTTGGGGGCCTTCTCCTACTACTTCCTTATCTGGTTTTCGTTATTTTGTTTCATTTGTGGATGACTATTCTCGGTCTACTTGGACTATTTTGTTAAAACAAAAGAGTGATGTTTGTGATGCTTTTAAGGAGTTTTATCACTTTATCAGTACTCAGTTTGGTACTTACATCAAAATTGTTAGATCTGATAAGGGGGGTGAGTACATGTATGGGGGGCTCCAACAGTTCTTTTCTGATAAGGGCATCATCCATCAACTGGCTTGTGTTGACACCCCACAACAAAATGGGGTGGCTGAACGCAAAAACCGCCATTTGCTGGAAATCACCAGGGGTCTTCTCTTTGGTATGCACGTGCCTAAGACCTTCTGGTCTAATGCCCTTCTTACCGCTGCCTTTCTTATTAACCGGATGCCAAGTCCACTCCTTGGCTCCAAATCCCCCTTGGCTCTTCTTTCTCCTCAATCCTCAGTTTTTTCCTTGTCTCCACGCGTCTTTGGTTGTGTTTGTTATGTACATGTCAACAAATCAGCCCGCACCAAGCTTGATCCCAAAGCTCTCAAGTGCATCTTCGTAGGCTACTCTGATTCCACTAAAGGGTATAAGTGCTACCATCCTTCTTCCCGAAGGCGATTTCTCTCCAAAGATGTCACCTTCTTTGAGTCTATTCCTTTTTTTTCATCTTCCCCTCGCCATTCTGTTCAGGGGGAGAGTATTAGCAGTGAACAGAATGCGGATGTCATTCCCTTCCTATCTCCTTTGCCTACCTCCACTTCCCCATTTCTATTTGATATAGGAAAGTACAAAGAAGTGGATGTTGTGGATGATGCTGATGTTGATGGTATTGGTGATGGTGATGCTAGCAGACAAAAGGAATACAAGGGGATAAGATTCAAAGAAGATGTGTATTCACAAGAGGTGAATGCTTGTTGAAGGAAAAAGGGAAGCAACCATGGTACAAGCGACCCTGCCAAAACCCCTCTTTGGATCCACATCCTCAGTCTCATCCTCTTCAGTCAGGTAATCCCTCTCCTTCTGAATTAGATCTTCCCATTGCTATTAGAGAGGGGAAGAGAACCTGTACTAATCCCATAGCCCAGTTTGTTTCCTATGACTCCATTTCTCCTACAGGTGTTGCTTTTTCCACTGCTCTTGAGTCTTCTTCTATTCCCAAAAATGTTACAGAGGCCTTATCCAATCCAAAAGGGATGCAAGCAATGACTGAGGAAATGGTTGCTCTAGAGAAGAACAATACTTGGACACTTGTTGATCTTCCCAGGGGGAGAACTCCAGTTGGATGTAGATGGGTTTATACAATCAAGTATAAATCCGATGGTACAGTGGAAAGGTACAAAGCTCGGCTGGTTGCAAAAGGGTATAGTCAGGTGTATGGCATTGACTACCAGGAGACTTTTGCCCCTGTAGCCAAGCATAACTCCATCAGGGTTCTTCTTTCAATAGCAGCCAATAAAGATTGGCCTATGTACCAATTAGATGTGAAGAATGCATTTCTTCATGGAGATTTAGCAGAAGTTGTGTATATGCAGCCTCCACCTGGTTTTAAGTGTCCCTCAGCTGAAGAGAAAGTGTGTTTGTTGAAGAAAGCTCTCTATGGCCTAAAGCAGTCTCCTAAGGCCTAGTTTGAGAGATTTAGACAAGCCATTCTGAAGAATGGGTATTCTCAGAGTCAAGCTGACTACACCTTGTTTATCGGAGAGGTAATGGTACGATTCTGCTCTCATTGTCTATGTTGATGACATTGTGGTGATGGGAATGATGTTGCTGAGATAGATAGATTGAAGTCTTATCTGGCTAAACAGTTTGAGATCAAAGACCTTGGAATCTTAAATTACTTCTTGGGTATTGAGGTATCTAGATCAAGGAAAGGGATCAACATTTGCCAAAGGAAATTTGTCTTGGATCTTCTGAAAGAGACAGGGATGATGGGGTGCAAACCAACCACTTCCCCCATTGATCCGAATCATAAACTTGGTGATGAATGTGGTTCTTCTCTTATAGATGCAAGCAAGTACCGAGGTTAGTTGGGAAACTAATCTATCTCTCCCTAACTTGACCGGACATCTCTTATGCGGTTGGAGTGGTGAGTCGGTTCATGCATGCTCCCAGGGTGGACATCCGGATGCGATATATCGCATCATCAAATACTTGAAATCCTGTCCAGGAAAGGGCCTTCTATTTGCCAGGCATGACCATTTGCAGATTGAAGGCTACACAGATGCTGATTGGGCTGGTTCAGTCTCTGACAGGAGATCTACTTCTGGGTATTGTACCTTCTTGGGTGGTAATCTAGTTACCTGGAGGAGCAAGAAACAACCAGTTGTTGCTCGATCTAGTGCTGAGGCCGAGTTTAGGGCTATGGCCCATGGAGTATGTGAGCTTATATGGCTAAAACGACTTCTTCACGATTTGAGCTTTGAAACTGAAGGGCCAATGAGACTTTATTGTGACAACAAAGCTGCCATAAGCATTGCCCATAATCCGGTTCAACATGATCGAACCAAGCATATTGAGGTCGATCGTCACTTCATCAAAGAGAAGTTGGATTCTGGGTGCATTTGTACTCCTTTTGTGAAGACAGGTGATCAAGTAGCCGATATGTTCACCAAGGGTCTCTCTTCTAGTCTATTTAGTACTCTATTGTGCAAGCTGGGAATGATTGACATTTATTCTCCAGCTTGAGGGGGAGTGTTAGAGTTGTTAGAATATCTTGTATAGGGGTAGTTCTGTCATTGTCTAGTTATAAGACATGACTAAGTTGTATTTTTACTTTATTGTCTTATTTCTCCTTACCTCCCTAGGGAGGCTTGTGTAATTTGGAAGACTTAATGAATGAAGCTAATATGTGTGTTGAGAATCACTCTCAACACACACAATCGATTCTCTCATTCTCTTCTCTTCTTCTTCTTCTTCTTCTTCTTCTTGCTGTAAACTTCTTCTCTTATCAGATTCGATCTACCTTTGAGTTTCAACTCACTGCCCTAGTCATATTGTTTCAGAGGAGTTACACCTCTGGGAGAAAACTTGTGTTGGTCATTTCGTTGGATGTAGGCCATCCTATGAGTATGTGAAGGGCTTCATTGCTCACCTTTGGAGATTAGTAGGGCATGTTGATGTAAAACTCACAAATGAAGGGTTCTTCATCTTCCAGTTCACCAATGGGGAAGACAAACTTCGTGCTATTGATGGAGGGCCATGTTCCTCCAAAGTAGGCCTCTCATCATCCGCCCTTGGGATCTTTTCTCCCCTCTGAAGAGAATGGAGTTCTCTTCCCTTCCAATCTGGATTCGTCTTCCGGGGCTTCCGTTTCACCTTTGGACATGCAATGGATTGAGTCGCATTGGTAGTGCCACTGGCACCCCGTTGTTTTCTGATTGCCTTACTCTCTCAAAGGAGAGATTGTCGTTTGCCAGAATTTGTGTTGAGATCTCAGCTTCGACAAACCTCCCGCATTCCATTACCATCTACCCAGAGGATGGTTTCTATTTTGAACAAGAAGTGGTGTTTGAATGGGAACCCCCTGTTGTCCCACTTGTGTTTCGTTTGGCCATTCCTCCTCCCAATGTGGGAATACAAAGTCGGTTCCTCCGATGCAGAGTAACAAACCATCAACAGGAGTCAACATTCATGGCCATCATCCTCGATCTTGTAGTCGTAGGAATCAAGTTGCAAGTGTCGGCGCTGGTAGGGGCAGCAACTGTTCACGAAGATAGATTTCCAATCGTTGGAAACTTAGCCATTCCTGGGACTGATGCGAGTTGTCAGCTGTGCTGCAGCCCCAGTCATTTCCTTTCTCATACTTCCCTTGGTATTGGCAAATCTGAGAGATTGGGCTCGATCCATTCTGGGATAGTGTACGACCTGATAGCTGGCATGCAAACTTCTTCTCAATATGGTAGCGAGTTTCTTGCCAACTCTTTTGATTTGCCAGCCTCCTCAGAAGTGGAGTGCAATGAGGTTTTATCCCCCTCCAATAAAATCGGCTCCTTATGGTTATCCTCTTAGAGATGCCCAACTAAGTGAGACAATGTTGAGTGTTGAGGTGGCATCTCCATATATGGAAGTGGTCCCAAAGAAGCGCAAGAAGAAACATTCAAAAAACCATAGCAAATCCCTCTACGGTGATCGATCCTTGTGATGGGGATAGACCTTTGAGTATTTTATTGCTTTCTTCTAAGGGAGTGGATAATATTGCGGACCCCACCTTAGCGTACTCATCCTCAAAAGGCATCAATGTGGTTGTCGAGTTGGGAACTTCTATGGGTGAAGGCGGTCTTTTGGTTCATGACGCGAAAAATGACTCATCCAATCTCGCTCCCCCAATGGGAGATCCGATGTGTGCTCATGCGGAGGAGAGGATTTGAGAGACCTCAGGCAGAGATGATGACCTATCAATTTTAGACCACTCCAACATTGATGTTGGTGCTCCATCTTTAATGATTGGTGGGGAGAATAAGTCTATTCGGCAGCAACACCTTCGTTACGGCTCCTCAGATAGCAAAATGGTGGGATCTCACCTTGCAACCTGTAGTTATTTCTGCCATTGGGGTTTCTCCCCCTCCTATTGAAGAGGGCCTTCCCTTAGCGCTGATCCCCTCCTCTCCCCCCTTGGCTGTACCGCCAGAAAGGTAACCAGTCCTCGGAAGCGGTGGTGGATGCAATATATTACAATCCAAAGGAACTAGATTCTGTGGGCGCACAAAAGTCTTCTGGTCGTGGCAACAGTATTGCCACTGTCTGCGACTATAAGTAAAGGCGCGAAGAAGAATGGTAATAGGAAATGGGAGCTGTTGCTCCAGCAAATGGCCATGCGAAAGGTGTTGACAATTCCGATCTTCGCCGGAAGATCAAATTAGCTAAATATGTCTTTACGAGTAGGTAGCAGTTTCTTCATGTACATATAGTAGCAGTAGACTACTATTGGTAGAATAGTGGAACTAGAGTAGTGTGACTATAGTGCTTGGCGTGTCTGCACTGTGTCTGTGTAGGAATCTGTGTACACACATCACATTGGCAAGGCTCATAATTTTAAGTGTCCAGGTAACATAGCCGAAGGGGTTGGCAAGGCGATCTTGAATGGAATGAAAGTTACCTCATTTGACCTGTTACCTTTTGTGCATGGCTTTTAGAGAAATACTTTATGTTTGGTGAATTCCATTGGATTTTTCTTTTTTGTCTTGGATTCATGTTGGTACCTTCAATGTCCTCATGTTCTGAGGAACCATTGGGCGGACAAAATAATCGATTGCCAACGCATTGGCAACTCTCACCTCCATGGTTGTAATTCATGGTGGCTGCAGGATATTACCTTTTAGAATAGAGCAAAGAGATCAACCGGCATATCTAACTACAATCAATGCCTTGATAGCCGATGGACGACCATGGTATGCGAACATTGTGGGCTTCATTGAAGAGAGAAAATACCCAAAGGATGCCACTCAAAAGGACCGGAGATTCCTAAGGAGATATGCTACACAGTTCATACTAAACGAAGGCATTCTATAGAAATGAGCATACGAAGGAATACAGCTAGTATGTGAGGATGCAGAACAAGCACAAAGTGTAAGTGAACAGACACATCTGGACATCTTTGGTCCACATATGAATGCTAGGATGTTAAGAAAGAAGATCCTACGGTTAGGGTATTTCTGGAATACTATGGAAGTGGACTGTGCAAAATACTTAAAGAAGTGCCACAAGTGTCAGAATTTGTGTCCACACTTGTCAGATTGGTGAAGCTCCTAATTTGAAGTGTCCGGGTAGCATAGCTGGAGGGGTTGGCAAGACGATCCTGAATGGCATGCAAGTTGCCTCATTTGACCTGTTATCTTTTGTGCATGGCTTTTAGAGAGAGATTCTATGGGTGGTGAATTCCCTTGAATTGTTCTTTGTGTCCTAAATTCATGTTGGTACCTTCAATCTTGTCATGTTGTGAGCAACCAAGGGGCATCTACAGTATCTATATATCTTTTACAGATGATGTGACTATTAATCCAATTGGAGTACAAAATATGTTTTTAGGGGTCCATCTGATTGTAACCAATTAGATTGCAACTTCTGTTGTAACCTAAATTATATTACCCTTTTGAAGGTAGCTCATGGGGTCAAATGGTAACTTGAGTTTAATTTGTGTAGTCCGATAAAAGACCCCAACTTGTCCACTGCTAATGTAAAACTAGGACGAGTTGATTGTGTGTAATTCCATAAAGACCCCAACCTTTTTATGTAGCAACAAAGCTCGCTACTAATAAACAATTCTACAATTAGGTAGCAACTTTTGAGCTTCATTCAAATTGTTGAAATTATCAACAGCTAAATCACCCACTGGAAAGGAGTTAAACACATTACATAATGTTGATCCAGTGACGTTGAAACATGTGGAATTGGGTCTTGGCTAAGAAATGTGATAAATGTAAAACTGCGATGTGTTTGTTAGTTGTATCACTTACATATCTGTAGAAAAAATGCATGAACATATGTAAATAACTTGTACGCCCCCTGGAGGTTTTCTATAGGATTAGATTTAATCTACATTTTGGGTGTTATGTGTAGACTTTTAGATTTCTCTCCTTTATCCTTGTTTGCCAGAGGAGGAAAATTGTTTGCAACTTCCCTAGACCGTAATTTCATAAAAAACTAAATAAAATCCTTAGACCATAATCTGAACCAATAGAATAAGAAAAGTTACAAACAAATAAGAAACGTAGAAAAGGAGATAAAAATATAGGCACACGTCTTTGTCAGAGAAAGGTAGGACCAGAACCACTTGAAAGCTTCCATGGCTATTATGACTTCTTATTCATCCAAAGCATCTGTAGGGTTCGGCACTGGAAGGAATTTAGTAAAGCAAGATATGATGCAAAAGATTTTGCATGGATCCATCTGGATTTTTTTACTTTCTCCTCGTTAATTCTTCTATTTTCTTTCTTAGAAAGTAGCATGGCCTCCAAAGTTGTTGTTTTCTTAGTAACGTCTACTATATTAGTGAGTTCTTTGGGAAAAAAAGCTGGGGAATGATGGTATCCTTGTGTAACCTGTTCTTTATCATTAGTTTTCTCCTTATGAGTGTGTTGGAACTTACTTTTGCGCTATTGACATTCCATTTTTTTGCATGGCTATTGTATTTTTAGGATCCCAATAATAGGTGGCAAGGAACTAGACTTACATCGGCTCTTTGTAGAGGTTACGTCCCGTGGTGGTCTCGAACAGGTTAGATGAAATAATCTACTACATGCTTCTTTTCCTCTATGTATAATTGATTCTGTTTGGTTAATTGGTCCCATCAGTTTTCTTATTACTGTATTGTATAAGAAGTTCGTCAGTTTTGGAATTCATTTTACCACCAATTATCCATTTTCTATTGTATGATGCTGGTCATTTGAAGTACCATTGAATCAGATTTCAAAAAGGGGGTAAATTATGGTTGACATGTCCATTTGTTTTTAGTATCAACAGTGCAGCTGAAATTGAATATGTTATTTAGCAAAATTAACTATAATCATATAACACTGGCCAACTCAGGTTCTGAATTGAAAACGTCACATGATTGCTTGTTGAATGAGGTTGGATACTTTTCTTGTGTGAGCTGGTCTAGCTATGGCAGCATTCATTTGAGGACAAATTTTATGCTCCTTTTTTCTATTTGAACTTGTATACATGGTAATCTATCTTTACTTTGAGAAGTATGACATACCTTGCTGGAAAGCCCTCTGCTCTTCTTTTTCTCTACCTAGCAAGTGTTGGTAAACCATGGCTTATGGATCTTAAATTTTTCAATGAAGCTGCCAACCACAATTGATTCGTACACTGGCCTCAAGGCAAATGAGAAACAGATTTGTGTTTGATGCAGTTTAAAGAAGAAAATTGCCCATGTGTTACTGTTCATGTGAACAGTGATCGATGTGCTGTTTAGCTTTAGTTATGAACCCCATATGGTCAGCTGGAGTGGAATATTAAATGCTGCCAATATCATATCTTTAGCTGCAATATTGTTTAGTTGCTATTTCCCTTAGTTTCTATTTCAGTACTTTCTATTATCTTGTATGGCTATTGAGTCAATAGCTTGATTGTTAGAGTTTCTATTTTCCAGCAAGTTACTATTTAGGAGTTAGTTTCTTTTTCAGTTGTATTCGCAGCCAAGCAAAATCTCCACACCAATGGGAGTTGCCTATTTTGTAGCTATTGATGAGTTGATTATAAATAAAGAAGAGGGGCCCCTATTGCCCCAAGCCCCCAACGATTTGAAGAAAAGAAATTAAGCTTATTGCTTAGCTGAGAGAATCAGTTGCCCTGTGAGAGAGCTATGGTGGGAGACCATGGGTGTGAGACCCCTCCTATCCTTCTTCCTTTCCCTTCTTCTCCAATCGATCTCCATTCTCTCTCTTGTTTCTATAACCTGCAACTAAGCAACGGGCCCTTCTCTGAAGTTATTGTTCTTCTGAGGCTCTTAAACAACCCACACTGCCACTGAAGATTCGTGACTGGTCTGAGAGCCAATTCATACCTGTTGCTGGTTCTTTTCTATTTTTATACGGCTGATTCAAGCCTGCTGTTCTCTGCAACCTGAGATCCAATAGAACTGCAGTTCTGGGGATCTATTCCCCTGTCCAAAACCTCCACTCGATCACCAGGGAATCCGGATCTGAGGCATGCTGTTTGGAATTTTAGAGACCTCCAGAATAGGCCTGTGGTTGATTTGTTCCATAAGTTTCCTGCTGCAGCCTGGAAGGCCTGTATCTCTGTAACCTCTCACCAGATCAGGGGAATATTCAAAGCACAACATCACCTCACATAGGATCCAAATTTGAGGCTGAATTGCTGGTTTGAGTTTATCCTCTAACCTTCTAATTCTGCGACTCTTTTGAGTTATTTCTGCAGCCATTACTCCCTTTGACCTGAGGTTTTCAGGTTTGATCAGTCCTTAGAGACCCATATAAGACCAACACACCTACCCGCAGATAAAACTTTAAGAACAAGTACTTTGTAGTGCTTTTTATCTCTTTGATCTGTGATTCTGTGTTTTTCTGCCAATAAAACAGTGTTCTTTTTCTTTTGCCTCCTTTTTTTTTATGGGGAAGGAGGAAGTTGTTGAAAAACAGAATTCTTACTTCTACCACTGAGGGCCTTGATGAAGACCTGATGCAAACCAACTAGTGGCCCATGATCCTTTTTCACTTTGGTTTGGGGTTTGGTACAGGAAGGCATGAAACTGAATGTAACCGTAACTAGTTCTTTACCAACTCTTGTTATAATTTGATTACAATGTATATGTTATTTCTCATCTATGGGTTTTGGATAATTGAACTATTGTGCTCTCCGTCTGCTTGTTATTCTACGGCTTTTTATAGTCCTCACCTGTCTTACGGCCAAAACTTGGTGGTTTCCTTTTACTTCATTGGTGTGGCATATTTCAAGACATGGACTAACTTAGCTTGACAATTAAGGTTGGCTGAATGGAAATAGATGCCAAAGAAGGAAAACTAGGTCTATGGCATTCTTGTTAAAAATATAGTTGTCTCATTTCATATTACTTGTTGCTTTTCCAAAACAATGCAGGTCATTAGAGAGAGGAGATGGAAAGAAGTAACCGCTGTTTTCAGTTTTCCCTCTACAGCTACAAATGCATCTTTTGTCCTGCGCAAGTACTACATTTCCTTGCTTCATCACTTTGAGCAGATCTACTTCTTTGGAGCCCAAGGTTGGACCTCACCACCGGCTGGTGAGAATATTGAACTTTTGGTATCATTGTAGATGTTAATGTATCTTTACCGTAAATGTCAAAAAGAAAACAAGTAAAGGAGAAAGGAAAGTTGTGTGCTTAACCTACAATGACTGTTAGGGATATCTGTTGCAGTTCCTTTGCAGACTTCTCCCGTGCCAGTTCAACCTCAAAGGTCAGTTGAACCAGTGCTACCATCAGCAGAAGCTCAAGCGAGTATGACTGTCAAACGAAGGAAAAGTTGTGTGGAGTTCTCAACTGGTGGTTTGTTCTTCTCTAATGCTTCATTTTTTATGTGGATAAAAGGTTTCAGGCCATCTATTTATCCATAATATCTTGCTTGTTTTCTTCAATGCTGTTTCCTACCATGTTGAAGATATTGAATTATTTCCTCGCTTGTTGGTGCAGCAAGTACATCTCCGCCAACGGGTTGTCCTGTGGTCGGTGTCATTGATGGAAAATTTGAACATGGTTATCTTGTCAGTGTTATGGTTGGTACACAGCAGCTAAAAGGTGTTCTGTATCATGCTAATGAACTCTCAGTTGGCCAGGTGCCACAATACTCTGGTTTTCTTGCCAATAATAGTACCAGGGATGCTGCAGCAGCAGGCACAGGCCGCCGTAGGCGTCGAAAGAAATCAGAGATGAGAAGGCGGGATCCTGCCCACCCAAAACCTAACAGAAGTGGCTATAACTTTTTCTTTGCTGAGCAGCATGCGAGGCTGAAACTACTTCATCCTGGAAAGGATAGAGAAATCAGTAAGATGATTGGTGAATTATGGAACAAACTGACGGAGACTGAGAAAGCGGTGAGGAAAAGCCCCATTTCTTTGTTATGAGTTTCATCTGTAAAATCTAAAATTCTCACAATTTATTTCTTGAAGGATATTCAACTTACCTATATTTTTCTTTTGTTCATGGCGTATGGTGTTCAGGTTTATCAGGAAAAAGGCTTTAAGGATAAAGAGAGGTACAGAAGTGAAATGGAGGTATACAGGGAGAGACAGAGAACTGGAAGTGTTATCAGTGATGCTGTTCCAATCCAGCAGAGGCATGTGGTGCCGGATGTAGCAATGGTGGAAGCACATCCAAACATGAATGCTGAAGAAGGTGACTCCCTTCAAACAATTGAGACTGACACTAGTTCTGGACTATCTGTTTCTGAGGAGGAGAAGACTGCGGGCAAGGACTCAGAAGTTGAAAAATCTCCAGTGGCAGCAAATGGTTCTGAATCTATCAATGTAGCTCCGGGTGTCTCAACTGAGGGAGATGATTTTGAGTTGCGGAAGAGGGATCTGAATGTAGATGAGAACAAGGTTCAGGGCCAATAAAATAAGAATCAGTTGCTTGTGAGGACATTGATCTGTCGAGGAAATTGATATATTCTTGAAAGGATTTCGGCTTCAGTCATTCATCACTTTGTGATGTATGTGTAGAATCAGGTCATCGTTTCTTCTATTTTTACTAACTTATTTTTAGGATGTCTTTGTAAAGTAGGTCTGTAGTTACAAAGGATGTTTTCTTGTTTTTTGGAAGTGCTCCCCCCCCCCCCCCTCCAACAATCAAGATTTTAGATGTAGTTGGAAAGTGTTTAATGTATTCAGTATAGTAAACTCATTTTCTCATTTAAGTTTGGCCATTTGTACAGCCCAGTACCAATTCAATCCAGGCAGCTGAAACTGTTTCCCTATTTGATTTCAAGAGACCCTTACTATGAATTCTGTGTAGTTAAATGGGAGTTGATACAGCATTCTTTGTTTGGAGGTCATTTGAAGATCCATGCTCATTTCAAGCTTTGGGCTAACCCCCAACATCTTACCATTTGTGTGCTGGTAGGTAGTCTATTGAGATCTTACGTTGCACGGCCATCAGTCTTCTCTCCCTGCTATGTGGTATTGGTGATGGAATATCCTTGGAAACTATTCTTCTCAAATGTATTGCTGTTAGATGCGATACGTGATGATGCAGGTCTGCATCATGTGATGTGTGTGCTGTCATGGACATATGCTCTCAAAGATCCACGGATGATCAATTATTCTCTACCTGTCTTCTCTGGTTCCGGGTGATCTGGTAGATGGTCAGCAGAGACTCCACTATTTTTGAATTCCTGATTTTGAACTGTGGATCTGATTTAAATTTCTCGTGGTATTTTTTCAGTAGATAGAGAAATAGCAGAAAATGTTTCTGATTTAATTTTCCCTGTTATGATTTACCTTCTTTGTGCATGGTTTCATGAGTACATTGCCATAATTTTCCAGTGACTTTTTTCATGGAATGATCTCCTCTTGGGTTGGAGAAAGAGTTTCTGGTTACTCTTGATCATACACTGAGTCTGTGACTTGATGAATTGCCAGTCCAAATTCAGTTAATGGTGAGCAAGAAGCCAAACTTTGAGCAGCTTCTGCATAGGCCTGGCCCAAGTATGAAATATGGTTTACACCTTCAACCTCCTTTTCTTACATTACTCTAGGCTTTGCTGTTCTGACCGAGGAGTGAAGGGTTTCTGTTTTGAACTCTGATTTAAATTTTGGTGCTGGGTTGACAACCAGATATTTAAGCTTATCAGACAGATCTCAAAATAAACACTAATTGGCAGCCAAGGCCATAGATTGGGCAGAAACCATGGGGGGATAAAACCAGGTTGGAAGAGCTGATCAAACCGGGTTAGATTGGAACCGGACACCAAAGCCATCTTGGTTCTTCAGTCAGACCTAGTAAGAAAAACTAGAACCAAACCCTTAAATGTATTGATGTCTGGTTCAGTTTTTGGGTTGCCCTTAGGTCGGACCGACGGAGTGGAAATTGAGATCCTTCTCTTCAAGTAAGAAACCAAGTGGATGTTTTGAAGGACGAACTGATTCAACCCATTGATGGTGTAAGATATGATCATGTGATCAATCTGTGAGCTCTGGTACCTCATAAATTTGAGTGCATATGCCAAACTGGGCTCAGCCCAGAACTTGCTGAAAGCTGAAAGGGACAATCAACTACCAAAGTAAAAATTTGGTGTAATCACACCAATCTTTGTTAGTTTGTTATGCACTCACTTCTCTCCTAGACACTCTTCTGTGTGAAATAGGTTTGTTGTTATCTGATCTTATCTTTAGAAAATCTTGTGAAACTAATTAAATTTCAACTACCATATTTACTATGAACCAAAAAGAGAAACCCCACATTTCTTGAGCCTATGGGAAACTGGGAAAGAGAGGAAAACTGAACCCATTTGGGAAGGAAAGGGTCACGTGACAATTAACACAAAGCTGAACCATTGGGGGAAAACTGAAGCTTGCCGCAGAATGGGCTCTGCATTCACCAGTCAACCCATTATTGGAAGCTTAATCACTTACAAGAACCACACACAACTCATCTCCTAGAATGGTTTATCATGGGTGGGGGGAGCTTTAGTGAACATGAGTGTGTCTGGGCCATGGGAAGGAGATAAAGGAATAGTTGATGACATTGAAGAAAAGCAAGTGATGTTTATAGCTCTGATATGAAATCCTCGGCAACACAGCAACTTTCCATGCATAAGCGTGGTCCGAGCTGGCAACACTGGGGAACCTCTTGAACTAGTTGGAGTGCCCAGTGTTTCAGCCGGACCATGAGTGTGCCAGGGAAGGAAATTATCCGTGTGTGTGTGCATCCTTTGCCTGTTTAAATTAAGGATTAGTAGCAATGGCTGAGCCCCTGTTTGAGTAAGGTGCACGAAAGCGCTGATCTACGACCACCCTGGGTAAGACTTTTCTTGTGAGGTTGAAATATTGTTTTCTTTTTTAGTTTTTAGATAAATAAAAGGTAAAATTGCTTCATGAATTTTGTTTCTCATTATGGACTAACTATTTTCCCCCCAATCTGTCAGGTGAGAAAAAGGTGGAAGAGACCATAATGGAGAAAACCCGCCAAAAGGCCTGTTGTTTGTTGGGGGGGGGGGGGGGAGGGGAGAGGGAGAGGGAGAGAGGAGGCTTCAACCTTCATCTGAGGCACATGGTTGGGTTATGGGCATGGCTTAAAAATTGAGAATAGGATTGGTGAGTTGGCCGATTCGGATTGGAGTCAGCCATGATTGATCCCGATTCCAGCCAATTCGGCACGGGCAATTCATGCAAGACATCCTAGAATAGTTGAGTTTTCAGATCTGGCCCTTTGTTTGTAAAGAAGGATTGAATTTATCTAGAGACTATCTCCTTCATCCAATGGTTAAAAACCCAATTATCTTGTTCATGTTGCAAAAAAAATTAGGGAGTGTTTGTATCAAGTTTAAAAAACTAGGAATCAGACACGGAATCAGCTTCCATTGATTTAGATTCGAATCAGCAAAAATCCTAAATATATGAAATCGGCAACAAGAAGAAGAAGAAGAAGAAGAAAAGATTTCCATAGGACAAACAATATGATTGGACCTATGGAAATTTTTTATGTATTCATGGGTGGGAGCTTGAGGTTGCTGCTCTAATTTTCTCTCGTTTTGATAGAGTCAGTTGCAACAATCAAGAAAATTATCCATCCCCACCAAAAAAAAGAAGAAAAAAAAAATGTAAGAAAGGAATGGAAATTAACTCTGGTTGCAGCTCTTGTCAAAACTGCTAGTAGAATCAAAGTGTATTTTGCTAAAGAAAGAAGTAATGGAATTGTGTTCTGATTTTTTGGTAGTTCTGGAGCTCAATGGAGGTCTTTTGTTAAGGATCATGATGGATATTCCTTTACATGTAAAATTGGTTATAAAGTTGGTTTCTAAATTTAGTGGATATGCTTTTCACATTATCATCTTGCCTCACATTTCTGAGCAAGAAATTCAACACATTGGAAAGCAAGTGAAAGCTCTAACTTGCCAAATTATCAGTCCATATGGTACAAGAGACTGAAAAATAGAGTCCAATTGTAACTAGAAACTCTCGAGACTAGAAAGCAAGCTTGTAAATTACTTTCTTCTAAAGAGATGGAATGTTTCACATATCAAATTAATCTGTTTAACTGTATACTTGGAAAGACTTACAAGCACTACTTGCATTGAAATGCTACAATTCTCCATTTTCCACTTGGTGCTAATTATAAGAGTCAAAGAGGATATATAGTTCAGGCTAATTTTTATCCTAGACGGCTATACCAAGGTAGAGGAAAGCTGTCCTCCTAGGCAAGTTCTTAATTAGTCAGTCTGGCCAACTGCACTGGGTGAACCAGAATGGTAACCCAATAGATTTTCCATTTTTAAGTGAAAATTAGCAATCAAACAAGAAAAGGGACCCCCAGACCCCTTTCCTGTTTGCTTTTGATTAGTCAGTTTGGGCAGGAAGCAATGTAAAATGAAAATGGGTAAAGAAGGGAATAATTCTTTCCTGAAGGCATTTAGTGTCTTAAGTAGTGCAATTTTTCAGTAGTTCAAGGATATTTAAAGCTCCTTTTTACGCGAACTTATTGCTCTAAAATAATACACCAGATTTCGTCTTCCATTGGTTTTCATTTCTCTAATTATATGTATTATTGTTGAACTTCTGAAATAAGCAAAAAATAGTAGTGATTTAGAAGTATTCTCCTTGCTCCTGGTTTCTATAGATGGCATGCATGTGTATTTGGGGAAAAGAAAAAGATCAATACAGATGGTTTTCAACAAGTTACACTTTATCCCTTTCCTAGTTTGATATTTCTGTTCTTGATAAATTTCATGCTATAGCCTATAAGTCATTAGTTACCCTTGTTTCTTTGAGTCTTGGATCTCAAACTATAGCAACTTCTGCAAATGAAAACAGAATAGATTTGAAGAACTAAATGGGTTGCTTTTGAGTGAAAACATACAGGTGGTCAGGTTCCCTCCGTTCATTGTTCAACCGCCTCTTCTACTCTCTATATATACTTCAATGATCATTTCAGCCTGATTGTGGCTACCATCTGATCTATTTTTAATCTGAAATCAGTTCTGGAAATGGAGCTTGTCACACCCCTATCCCGACAAGGGATAAAATACAATATCAGGGTATGATTGGGGTGACACGCGTCATCCCACCTCACCGCCAGGATCTCGATGCAGTGGCCAACTCACAGTCATAAACCAATATTACAATACAATAATATCAGAGTGCGAAAGATAAAGGAATATTACATTTCCAACGATCATAAAATAAGCGGAAGCGTTCTGAGTTACCTCATGTTCACACGGCTAAGTGATACATAAATAGTTTGGATGGATATCCCGAATGACCATAAAGCATAACTACCCCAAAACAAGTATAATAATAAATATTTATACAAGGCACGTGGCCCCAAAAAAAAAAAAAAGAAGGGAACAAGTCCCAAGTATCAATACAGCCCGTAGGCACAATCATCATGGGCAACCATCGCCATGATCCTCGCCACGGTCTCTGGCTCCACAAGAATCATCCGCATCAAAATCTAAAAAGAATGTGTACACGGGGTTAGCTCCACCGAGCTAGTGAGAGAGAAAAGGGGATGCACAATCACACAATCACAAATAGTCCATGGTGCATGCTATTATTAATTCATTTACCACCTAACACACAATGCTAAGTCAATGGGTATATGCTACGCAATAACTCGGAAGACATTGTGGATCCTTCCATTCTCACCACAATGCAACCTCAATTATTACTATGGAGCCCGCGCGGCCGTAGTCATCACCACCCGGAGGGCACCCGATAACCATTACTACCCCGGCCTGGCCTCTCTAACTCTCCACAGCGCAGTGCTCGCTACCCAACACCTAAACCCCGTTGGTAAGGGTCGTAGCATAGGAACTCGAGCCATTTACCACCTAACACACAATGCTAAGTCATTGGGTATATGCTACGCAATAACTCGGGAAGACATTGTGGATCCTTCCATTCTCACCACAATGCAACCTCAATTATTACTATGGAGCCCGCGCCGTCGTAGTCATCACCACCCGCAGGCGGCACCCCGATAACCATTACTACCCCCGGCCTGGCCTCTCTAACTCTCCACACAAAGCGCAGGTGCTCGCTACCCAACACCTAAACCCCTGTTGGTAAGGGTCGTAGCATAGGAACCGAGCCTAACCACGGATATACTACATGAATCCTATCGTGTTGAGAGGTACATCCGGTGTGTCAACGTCCCATTCCATCTAACACCCGGTACCAAAGACAACACGGCGATACGACAAGAATGAGATGCAATATACAATTCCATCGTACTCGGGGTTCCGGTGCAGATTTCCCAGACCGTAACCCAACACAAATCCATATCATCCAAATCATCATCATCGAATAAGAATAAATGCAAATATGCAATCATGCTTGAATGATAATGTCACAATATAATTCATAAATGCATGAATAAGCAATAGTAAACAAGCTCAAACAATACCCAAACCCACTCACCAATTACTTCAAATGGAGTTTGTATAAGCGCAACGATTCCCGCTCAAAATCACCCCATTGCACATATGTTGGCGCCTATGGAAGTGAATAAGAGTGTGAGAGAGGTAGGGGAGGCCTCATAGAGAAACCCCACCGTTTACATAAGTTATAAGCCTTAAAACCGCATCGGAGGCAACGTCGGACTCGCGAGGCTGCCTCCCGACCTTGCCTCCGACCTTCCCCTCGCAGCTCGGGACACATCGGAGGCAAACATCGGACTCACGCAGCTCTTGCCTCCGATGCAACCCAAGTGTGATTTCAAGGTCTTTAAAAGCCCAGGGTTGTCCCATTTGGTTCTCTAAGCCTCAAGGGACTAGGGAGGGGTGTCTTGGAGTCTATTTGGGTCTTAGAAACACCCAACATTCAAAGATTTAAGGGGGTTTAAAGGATCAAAAGCTCAAAAATCCAGATTTGGGGTTTTCTTTGGTGGTTGAAGCTTTAGAATCAAATAGATTCAGCAAGAGGTCAAAATAGAGGTCTTTATAGGATTGTAATGAAAATGGGATAGCATCCTACAAGGGAAAACTACACATGGCTCGAGCTAACCCTTTGGGTTTCCAAAAAGAAATCCCCATCTTGGGCTGCAACCAACGAACCACCCAAGCTCAAACGAGCAAGGGGGAAGAGAGAAAAATGGGGGAAAAGGGCACTTGGCTTACCTGGTTTGAGGTACACACGAGGTGCCCTCTTTAAAGCTCCAAACCCAGCCGTTTCCTTCTTCTTCTTCCCTTCCTTCTCCTCCTTCTCCTCCTCTCTTCAAAGCTCTCCTCTCCTTTCACGATTAGGTTAGGAAAGAGAAAGAAAAAAGAAAGACTAAGGAATAGTCTTACCCCTCTCTCTCATATAGACTTCACATTTATTGGCCTATTTGGATAAGGCCTCATAAGTGTAACCTAGGGTCTATTTGGGTAGGGTCAAACATGGTAGGGCACCAATAGCACCTTAGCCACAGGTCTCACCCACAAGGGTCCTTGTTAGCGCATTGGATGCGTGGTCGGAGGCAGCCGAAACCTTGCCTCCGATGCGAGTAGGAAGGTGGTTCCCACCATAAGAGGTCGGGCCTTTGGACCACACTTCGAGGGCTTTGAGAGGCGCAGAAGCACACAACAAAATTTGGTCAACTACTTACCCTCGACACGTCAAGGTGCAACCTCCGTGGTCCCGACTAGTTTCCACAGGCAACCTCGTACTATGGTCAATATAGCTGGGTTTAACCACCAGTGAGAACAACTCACCGGCATACGTGGCAGTGATAACTACACGTCACAGGGAAGAATTAATAATTAATTATACTCCCGGGGTGCGGGTATAACAGAGCTTGTCTCTCATCTCTTCGGTTGTTATTCTTCAAAATCTTCTTCCTCTGCTGCTACGGTTTCAAATCCAGGAGTTGAGAATTCTCCAGCCAGTTTTGCAAGGAAGAGACTCCAGAAAGAACTTGAAAAAAATAACAAGAGATCCTCCAAGTCACTGCAGTGGTGGGCTTGTTAGAAATGAGATCTTCAAGTGGCAGGGAGCAATCATGGGTCCTGTTGATACCCCATTTGAAGGTGGTGTATTTTTTCTCTCTGTATGTTTCCCCAGGGATTACCCCCATAAACCTCACAAAGTCAAATTCCTAACAAAGGAAAACAAGCAATTCTTTGGCATTTTTGTTTATATGAATAAGAACATGAACTGAAGAAATGTGTAGGACAGATGCTCATACTTTCATGCTAACGATGATTTTTTTTCCCCCCACAAGTAATAATCTCTTGAGGATTGGCTTATAACAGAGAACTTAAGCATTTCAATTTAGGGAATGAAGAATAGAATAGTATGAGGGCTCTAATGATCTTACTTTATTTTTCTTGATTATAGTTGTATCTGAGGTTTAATCAGTTTTATCTTTAAGGATAAACATAACTCTGCTACACTAGATATGCTCCAATATCTTTCTCTTCTGTATCATTGATAGATTCGAGAAGCTACACTTCTATCAGATCAATACTAACCTTTTAATGATCTGGGTTGTAGGTCTATCATCCAAATATTGATGCGAATGGCAATATTCAAGTGGACTCCTGCCTTGACTATTGACAAGGTTTTACTGTCCCTATGCTCCCTACTTACTGATCCAAATGCAAAGGGTTTTCTGAATCCAATTGCTCGCCTTTATAACCAAGAAAGGAGGCTTTATAATGAGAAAGCAAGGGCATGGACACATAAATATGCAATGGGCTAAACCACTGAGGGACCTGATTGGCCTTGCTCATGAACACTTGTATTTCGATCTTATATACATGACAGATCTGGTACATACTATTAGGTATATACATGATTCTTGGATTGCATATTAATGATGGCCACACTCATCTCTATCTAGTTCATGTAATGTACATAATAGACTTTCTTACACTGGAATGACTGGTTTATAGAAGGAAATGAACAGCCATTTTGATTCTGTTGAATGTGATTGATTTTAGTAGTGAATTTTGATAACTCAGATCTGGGAAAACCCCCCATCTTACTCAGCGTGCTTAACATGATTAGATAAGCTTAACAATCTACTTCTAAAACCTAACTGAGACAGGTAAGTATTAACTTCAATGTGGAAAAAGGAAGAGTTAGTGAGGTAACATGGCTAGTTCAGTGAAAACAAGAAACAAATAACAATAAACTCTCTCTTTATTGATTTTCAGTAAAGAATTAATAATATGTTCGCTTGTGTAATGGAATAAAATAAAAGACAATGAAAACTATTCTTTATTTTTTTTAACCCCTTTTTGTTTTCTTAGAATTTACAATTGAAAAAAGAAACAAAACAAGAAAGAGTAAAGAATTAAGCACGGGAGTGCTGGTCAAAGTCTTTTTTTTTTTGCTCATCCAAGTGTGATCCAGTTTCCACCCTCTTGTTCATTACATCCTGAAGCTCCTTGGCACGGCTGGTGATGCCACTACTTAAATAAGCCTTGATCATGGTGCTGTATGTGATTTTGTCAGGCTTATATCCTCTCTTCTCCATTATTACCAGAACATCTTTCATCTCAGCCAGGCATTCCATCCTTCCATATGCATCAATCAGGCAGTTGAAAAACACAGTATCCAACATCACATCTGAGTTCTCAATGAACCTTAAGACACCTCCAATCTTGTCCACAGCCCCTGCTCGCCCATAAGCCCTGACAAGGGAACATAGTGTAACACAATTGGGTTTGATCCTCTCAGACCTCATCAGTCTGAACAAGTATTCCATCTGCTTCAGGTCACCAGCCCTACCGAATGCATCAATTACCACATTGTATGTCACAATTGTCCATGAGAAGTAGTACTTATGCATGTATTCCATCACAGAGCTCATCTTGTCATACTCACCGGCCTTCCCATATGAATCTAGGAGAATGTTGAAGGTCTTGATGCTGGGACGGATCCCAGAGCACTGAAACTTTTCGTAACACCTCTCCATTGTTTCAAGCTGGCCACTGCTCCCAAAGGCTCTGAGTGTGGAGTTCATGGTCCAGACATCAGGCTCACAGTCCTTCTCACCAAGCATTTGCATTAATGTTGATTCCATCTCCTCAAATCTTATATAAAAACAAACAAATAAACAAGGAGTCTAATCTCTTTGCATCTAGACAGAAGCACAAAACAAAAAGAATACATACAGATAAATAGATATATGGTTGGATACCTGCCAGCTTTCCCATAGGCATCAATGAGGGTATTGTATGTGATGGTATTGGGCTTGATTCCCTGGGCTGCCATGTCTGAGAGCAGAGTCTGTACTTGGTCGAAGGCAAAGAAATGGAAGCAGGATTTTATAAGGATGGAGTAAGTGTAGATGTCAGGCTGGCAACCTGGTGTTTTCTTCATCTGGTTGAGGATGGAAAATGCTTGGTCGAAGAGGCCACTCCTACTATACGCAGAAAGAAGGGCAGTGTAGGACTCATGGTTCACTATGCAGCCTTCATCAACCATATCTTGGAATAAAGACTGGGCCCTCTCAGGCTGTTTGCATTTCCCAAGCATGACAATAAGCTTAATGTATATGCCAGTGTTGGGCCTATACCAGAGCTGCTCACGTAGTAGTTCAAATACCTACAGTTCAATATTTCCAGTGTGGACTATGTAATTAGAGAGGCACTTAGTTCTATGGCATTGTCTTTTTTAAAGGAAAGAACAAGCATATACGACATTCCAACAATGCAATATGCACTACAGAGGTTTGCTACAGACAATACGACCTCTCCAGAGTATGTAGTCAATGAAAGAGGCAAAAGAGGGTACTAGAAGAGAATTGGTAAGGAAGAATCAGTAATGCAGCATCCGAGCATTTTTTTTTTCAAGGTTTCACCAGCATAAAAAATGTAAAATAGAAACAAAGAAAATCATAAAATAATATTTCCACATAAATGAAAAATGAATCACAAAAAGATTGATCTGATCAATCTTCATCGAACCATCTCTTTCTAAAGCCCTATCAGATGGCAGAAATAATGCAGGAACATGATCACCACCATCGGATGTGGTTTGATCCTCTATTTTGGATCTTTGATTTGTATCTTGGTTGTATTGTAATAATATAGGCTAGATACATGGTGCAATGTAGGAAATTTATATTATATTGTAATAATATAAAACTCCGCTAGTGTGTTATGCTATCGGTCCCTAGCCCAGATAAAGGAGGAGGGTTGATATGAAGGAGCTAAAAGAGCCAGAGGTAGGCCCAAAATGACTCTAGGAGAAGTGGTGAGGAAAGACATGGATAGTTTAGGATTTGTAACAAGTATGAATTTGAGTAGAGCTGATTGGATTTATAAAGATCCTCTCCACCCACAAGTCAATTCGCTAGATTTTAGGAGCTTGATCACTATTTAAATCATAGGAGTAATCTTAATTCAGTTTTAATGTTTGATGTTTGAGTCAACTTAGGACTTCTTTATAGCCTACGGTTGGAAGGGAGAGAGTATTAGTTGGTTAGTCTTTTATTACTTATTCACTCAGTGAGTCAGCAAGGGGCTCCTCCAACAGCCCACACATGGAGTGTCCTTATTAGTTTCTGTTTTGTTTTTAGTTTCCTTTTTAAAGTCTGCCACTCAGTAATAAACACATTTTAAGAGGCATAGCCTCCCCCACAATTGAATGAATGGAATATAGTTAATTTGGCTTTGAAATTGAGGTTGTTGCCTCCTTCCTCGCTCCTTCTCCCCACGATTTGGGGCTTTCTTTCTTCTCTCCTCTCTCTCTTCTCTCTTTTTCTCCTTCTCTTCCATTGATCTAACCCATCACCAGCAGATCATCTTCAATCGATTTGATCTGCATCAAGAGAAGGCCACTTTAAGTGCAGGGGGAGGGTTGTTTCAGGTGAAGAAAGCACTTCCAACTGTCACTTTATTATTGAACTTTGGAGTTACAGTAGAGTTTAAGCTTGTTTAAAATATATAACAAGTTTTCCAAAACAACCAAATTGTCTCGTTCCTTTCCTGCAACCACTTTGGTACTTTGCTGATAGTCAAAGTGGGGGCTTGCGCTTGAATTGAAGCATTCTCTTAAATAAGATACTTTATAAGCTTTGAAATTTTTTTTAATAGCCCTTTTGCTAAGGTGGGGAAAAGTTTTCGGGAAGGAAAATCCCAGAGGCTATTGGAGGTTCAGATTTGATCCATCAGTTCACATGCTTATTCTGCTTCCTGGAGAAAAGTTGAGCAGCAGCAAGGAAAAACAAACTTAAAGGACTCTGCCTAGTTATTTATGTAAGTTTAACATCCGCATGAGGATCCACAATAATGCACCAAGCCTATGAGGCAACATGAATAGTTGATCTTGAACATGATGTCATACAACAGATGCCACAAGCAGTCCTTGATGCACAGACATTTATTGGTCAAAGAAGAGAGGTAACAACTCACAAATGGCTAAAATAGTTCTTAAACAGAAGCCGGTTGCTGCCTACTTTGTTAAATATTCATATTCTATCGATAATCACAAAGATGATAGTCCAGCTTCAACTACTGGATCTCATTTCAAGAACTCCTCTTCCTAGCATTAGAGAATACAACTACAAGGCAACTTAGTAAGCAATAATATTGCCACAAATCAACTGATTTCACAAAATGAGCACTGCATGGCCATGAAACAATGAGTATTATAAAAAATGCTAAACAAGCCAAACCCAAGCTGCCTTCTGTTAGTGCAGAGCGTCCATGGATATTCTTACATGCTCCGCCTTCTCCATTCCAACTTCCATAGAGTACACTAGTACAAACCTTCACTTCCAAAAGAAGAAAATCATCCCATCTAATTTGGAAATAAGCCCCGTTTCCCACATTCTCATGGAGGAAGTGTAGGACTTTCTAGCATTTAATTCTTTCCTGTCGGTGGATTGGGATCAAGGCCTTGAGCAATGGTTAGAGGGGGGAAAGAAATTCCAACCTATTAAACATATGATTGTCGCCTCATTCTCAACACACTAGTAGCACAATTTTAATTACTTTTTTCAGCATTGTAACTGATAATATGTCCCCTTTTTTTAAAGTCTGAACAGAATCGCATCGAGTTGATCAAGTGTCTCATCATTCTCTACACATTAGTTTGAACTAAATTATGACTGATTAAGAATTTTTCACCTTGCATTTGAAGTTTTTTTTTTTTTGGGAAATAAAGTTTTCTTTTATTTCAATGCAAATTGAACTCTCTAGTTTCAACGAGGAAAAAAATAAAAACCCAGTTCAAAATTCGCCAGAGTGAGACAAGTTTGAATTGAATTGCACCGAATTGAACCAACCTTAAGAGCGGATTCCCAGCGCAAAGCGGTGATCCTCTCGTGAAGGGCTTCGAGAACAGTCCTGGGTAAGAGCTTCTTCGAATTGGTAGGACCTCCCTTCTTCTCAATGACAGCTTTTGTGGCCTCTCTGCGCAGTATCACCGATATAGCCTTCTGAGAAGCAATCTTTCGGTTCACTAGTTCTTTCCTCTCCCGAGCTTCCCTCTCTTTTTCCTTTCCGCTGCTGCTTCTTCCAATCCGTTTGTTTTCCGGATACGTCGCTATATCTGTTGTCTCTGCGTTCGCAACTTGGGTAGTAGCAGGTGAAGAAACGGTTGGGATTTGTGGCCTTGGTTTCGGTATGGGCAAGTTTTTGGGTTTCAATTCTGGAAGTGGAGGACGTTGGGCTGATGAGATTGAAGTTCCACTGAAGCATTGCGAGCTCGTAAGAGATGCCATGAGAGATTGAGAACCGCGAAATGAAACGCAATTCTGCTTTTTGAGTTTGAAACTCCTTATCCTCCACAACCAGAGTTCAGTCTTTGAGGGTTAGAAGTTGTCTACAAAGTCTACAACTCTTTTCTTCTGTTTTTGGTTTCAGTACAAGACCCAAGTGGTAACTACTCTCCCCACGTGGGGAGAGAATACGGACTCGGTATTGGGTAATGGGCTGGGCCTAGGCGGGTATAATGGGCTGGGTCTAGGCGGGTAAGCCAGGTCAATGGGTGTTATTGTCACACGGCCCACCTCATCAAGTTCTTAAAATTTGGACTTTTATGTTAGGAGAAAGTTTTCCTACACCATGGTTTAAGGAAAAGTACACTCATCAATGGTCATAAATGTTCTTCTCCTATGGTACAAAGTCAATAATACCCCTGTATTGTTTCCTGATACCAATTGCACACCATCTGACCAAGGGTGAAGGAAAACTACCTCTATTTCAACTTCTCTTACCAGTTTCAGCCTCGTATTGATGGAGGAAACTTTTTCAACAAAAAAAAGGGGAAAGTTTTCATACACGGTTGTGTATGTGAGAGAGTAAGAGTCAAGGCATTAATTAATGGGTGGGTGTTTATGACTTTTCCAACTCTTTGTGAGAGGGGACACGGCCGTGCATGTTTACACGGCCGTGTATTAAAAATTAAAACTTCCCCCCGCCCCCAGAAGAAAAAAATAAAAATTAAAGAACTCCTCTGCAACTAACAAAAACAAGAACAGAAATCCCTTCCTCCCCAATGGGGTTTTGCTTCCAACATTGTGGGAGCAAGATTTTAATCTTTAGGAGCATTAACTCTTAAAAAGAAAAGAAAAAAAAAAAAAAAACCTAGAAACTACCCCAATGGCTAGGATCCTAAGGTTCTTGGTAATGGAAAGGAGTTGTGCCCATTTGCTATCACCCTATTCATCATCATCAGCTACATTTGTTTCAAATGATGAGGATAATTTAACACACAATCCAATGCCTTAGCCTTAGATATTTTCTCTAAATAATGGGCCCTTTGATAATCCAATAACCTTAAGTGTCTCCTCAAGTCCAATCTTAAAAGAAGGGTCCCCCCCAGGAATCATTTCCACTCCCCCACTTTCTAATTTTGGCAGATATAACCTACAAGAGATAAGCCTACAAACATTCTAGTTTCGGAAGCTTAAAGTCTTAAAAAAGAGAATTAAGGTATACTTGTATCCCCCTCTATGGCCCATGTTCTAGCTAGTTCTATTCTCATGTGGAATAACAGTACCTTCTTGGTAAAGAAAGGAAGAAAGCAACACAAAGAATGAAAAAAGATACTGTAAAAGAACTGAACATAGACACAAAAAATTTGTGAATGATGCCTCATTTCATCAAAAGGCCACCTTGAGGCAATAAAAAATTAAAGAAAAGCAGAAAGCAGAGATCCAAAATCTGGACATCTATGGAGAAAGTAAAATTCATGGGCTTCCTACTTATGGAATTTGAGCTATACTATGAAAAAAGGAAAACCCATTTGAAGATTTATCTGATCTCAAATGGTCTGATGGGTCTTACTATAATTCTCAATCCAGTTTAACATACTTCTGTATCATATTCAATAATTGAAATTTGAAACTGAAAAAAACTTGACACTCTTGTCATGAATCAGATACTGGAAGGGCATCCCAGATCATGTCCATGTCCAAGGAAGGCATTCTACTCAAAAGAACTGCATCCATGTCTGATAACTCCTGAGTCTTCTTGGTCTCAACTACTTCAGATACAATTCTGTTCTCCAAATCGAATGAACAATCTTTTCTCGTCGGCTTTTGGTTCAAGATTTTGAGGCTTGAACTCTGACATACACGTTTCTTTGGCGACGAAGGGGGTAGTGGTATGTTAGTGGCTTTCTTTTGGTCATTGAATGCTTGTAGCTTTGCTTCCAGGAGAGCTGCAGTGCTACCATGAGAATAATTGGCCTTGAGTTGATGTTTGAGGTCTGGGAAATTCAAATGTGCATAGTCCCCCCTTAGCTTGTAAGCGGCGGTGTCATATGCGAAAGCAGCTTCCTCAGCTGTGTCAAAGGTCCCCAACCACACCCTTGTCCTATTTCTTGGTAATCTGATCTCTGCAACCCACTTCCCCCAATGCCTTTGCCTTACACCCCTAAACAGTTTACCTGGAGATGAAGATGATGAAGTCCTCTGATGATGATCTTGAATTCCTTTTCCAGTGCACTTCATCGGCTGTGTGTTGCTGACTCCAAGCCAATGGTCAGTGAGGCCTTTCGAAGTACAATTCATTAAATTCTTATTGATCTTGAGCCATTCCATCCCTGATTGGAGCTGAATCTGATGAAAATCATGGGCAGAGAGCAATGGATTCTGTGAGGATGACATGGGTTGATAGCTCTGATCCTTGCCAAGTGTGTTGGAAATATGTTTGCTGGTCTCTATGGTGGTTGGTTCCTGCAAAAACAGAGTTAAATTTGGGTGGTTTGATGCAGTTAGAGATGAAGATGGAAGTGAAGATGGTTGAGAGACTTTTGCCAATTGGGGGAATGTTTCTATAAAGTTTACAGGGATGAAGCTTTGATCAATATCAGCTCCACTTGGGCTTACAGAGCTTGATATAGAACCAGCACAAGCAAATACCCTGCATCCTTGTTCTGGTACCATAACATGAGTGGAGAATTCAGCAGAGTTATTGTTCAAAGACACAACAGTAGCATTGCCTGCTGAGGAACTACACTCCGATGACGGGGATGAAGATCTTGCACCATCACCATCACCATCCCAAGTGATTGGATCAGACAACCACTCAGTACTTCTTGTCATTCCATGAAGACAAGATGGCAATTCCTTCTGTATGTAACTTGCCATCTTGGGAAACTGATCCTTCATGGCAGGAAAGATTTGGGAAGAAGCAAAAGAGAAGAAGAGATTTATAGAGAATGATGCAAAAGAAGACTCTTTATGTTATAAATATTTCACCTTAGCACATCTCATGTGACAGGTATATAATCTGAGTAAGATCTGTAGCTAATTAAAATGGAAAAGTTAAACACCTTCCACCTCACATTCGTGCTTGCCTATACTCAAGGATTTTATAAGAAGTCAAGGACGAATCGAAACTTGACAGCTCATACAACCTAGGCATATATAACTGTCATTCATCTCTCTTGGATGGGTTGGTTTTTGTTCCATGACAAAGACTGGAAGATGAGAAAGAAACTCAGAATCATATGGCTTTATGTGCTGTGTTCTTCTACTGTTCATGTGACCTTCTCAAACACCCCACATGTCTTCCTCTCACCTTTTTCTTTATTGATAGATTTTAATACAGAATTGATCTGTTAATATGAGGATTTTTGCATTTTCTGTCACAAAACAGAACTGTAAAAGCAATTAAATTAGTTTAATTATTACTCACACTAATCTATAGTTATAATCTGTATTATGAAAATAGTCTCCTCTAGTGATTTATACCAGAAATCAAGACCAATATTAAAAAGGAAAGAAGTTTTTACAGTGGATGATAGAATGGGTAAGCTGGAATATGACAGGTTAGCAGCTACTGTTATTCTCAAATGTGAATTTAACTAATACTTCCATCATGAAAGAGTCCAATTTTTTCTTGAAAGAACATATGATCCTAACCTTTCATGGGTCACATCCAGATAACAATATTTTGATCTAATGATCATAACCATTCAACATGTGATTGATCCTCAGCCGCAAAGTCAGCTCTCACTTTATAAGAAGCAATGTGCCAAATGAATTTTTCAGATTAATGAATTGGTGTTCCAGAAGCTAAATGTTATACCAGAAGCCTCCATATTATTGTCTAGTTCACATCAAAGCCTAATTCCTTGTCTTTTGTTAAGAGGTGATTAGAAGGACAACACACATTACTTTACTTCGGAAAGCGTCATCATCATCATAATCATAATCATCATGATCAAAACATCATTATTCGTTTTGAGCATAACTTAATAAAATTCTATAGCTATAACTTATTTGGCTTTTCTTCTATCTTTTTCAGATGTTCTTTAAGATAGGTGGGGGAGGAGGGGGGTGGGAGAGAGGTGGGAGGGGCACTCTACCATCTCATCAAGGCAAGCAGAAACAAGACAAACACATGGACCATCTCTACCTCCAATGTTGAGATTTGAGACTCAAATTGATTAAAATCACTAATTTGTTCTTGTTATGGGATGGAATCACCATCTTGGTAATGTTGCTCCAGGGCATTTAAACTGTGGTTCCAAGTCAAAATCTTATTCATTCTATAGTACTGTAGAAGGATTACAGAGCTCCCCACCCCAAAAAAAAACCCCCAACACACACAGATTTTATGAAGAGTTTTACTTATTTATTTAGTTTTGTCAGATTAAATTCATATATGACCAACTTGAACTGGCAATGCACTAGTTTGAACTTGGTTATTAAATTTTATCAAGCACATGGTGAGCAAACCCTCATTTCCTTCTTCTTTGCACAAACTTCTTTTTGGTTCCTTCCTGCTTTCTGGGCCCCTAAAACAATAAAGAAGGATTTTTTTTCTTGGACATGGTCATTAATCTGTTAGCAATTCAAAGATGTTGGCTTCTTAACCATCCCAACTACCCTCAGAGGGTTTTGATTTAAGTATCATTATATTTCCCCTAAAAAAAATTCTCTTTCAAGAAGCATGAACTAAATATCAAAACACAAATAAGAAAGGGTTCATCTAGGAAGAAAGCAACTATTCTCAAGCCTTGACTGAATAATATTATTCCTCTCTCACCCTCTCCCTCATCTGTTTGCACGCCTGTCTCAGTCCTTTGAGGCAGAGGATCACCATGCTGCCCGTCGTGTGGAAAGGAATTCCCACGCTCAAGTCAATAAAAGCATGGGAAAGGGTGTCATACGGTTTGTATATATACATAAAGGTCTACAAGTCTAGGAGGAGAGAGAGAATGTGTGTGTCAGAAAAAATAGAAAATGAGAGGACAACATATGGTGCTGCCAGTGTGGCCTTTCCCTTAAGTTTTTACCCCACATTCTATCTAGCTTTCATCATGTGGAATTATTTCTTGCTTTAAGTATTTCCACCACTTTCATCTTCTAGTTAAATACACAACTTTTTGTAGAAAAACGTGAATCTATAATGATGCAGAAAAAGAATGGAAATTGCAAATAAACAATCACATAATGAAAATACAAAGATTTACGTGGTTCGATAAGTTGCCTACATCCACGGTAAGATGAGATCTGTTTCACTAAATGTAGAATAAGGTTATAGTCGTTCGTCCTCAAACCTCTCTCAAATCAATTGCAGAGAAAAAACTCTCGCTTCAAATTTATCGCGAAACCCTATCCAAATAATTCACCTAAATACCCATATAACGAAACCCTATACGGGGATTTGGAATCAACCCATTAATGCAAGCGATAGAATACAAGACATTGTACCCCCAACACATTTGTCTAGGAAGGTATTGAGAATCCTTTTCTAAATCCACCCAAGCAAGCAATTGAGTATTGCATGCTACATATCCCTATACGTACCCATGAGTAGTCTACAAGAACATATATACGTAGACAATCAGCAAACCCTTATGAAGATAGAATAGAAAAGCTTATCCAATCCTGTAAAAACTAAGTTGTACTTATCCAACTTCTCATGAGCACCACCATCATGTCCCTCACCAACAATATTCTTTATTTTTAATATTTGAAGATTATATCAAGTAATAGCTTTACTGCTATTTTAATATAACATACATGATTATTATTAATTAATGATCTTGTTAACAGTAATATAAAAAATCCAGTTAATTAATTTAGTGTCTGGTAAGTTAGACAAATAAAATTGAGATTGGATCTTAATTAAAGGACAACATGGATTAGGAGTCGAAATTCGCGACAACGATTAGGTGAAGGGAAAAATTAGAAGTATCCATGCATCAAATGAGATTAAGGAAGAAGATCTATTTAATCCAATGGGTTCATGTAAGAGAGTTCAAGCTAGAGGAGTGCAATTATATATAAATTTAGCTCCTTAATTATTAGCTGTAGTGAAGCTTTGTTTGAACCCTAGTTGTTGGCCACATTCATTCCCCTTGAAATATGCATTCCAAGGATAAGTTAATCTGTTTAGTTAATTCAAACATGTCTACGTACTCAAGATATATTAATTAAGATTAAAAAAAAACATATGAAGTCACGATAACAACTTCATAAGAAGATATTTTAAGGAAGTGTTTAGCTCTCATCACTAATTTTATAAATTAAGGATTTCATTCTTAAAGAGTTGGGAGTTGGGAGAGAAACAAGATTTCGTGCCTACGTACAAGAGACAAACAAAAAGGGCTGTTTTCTATTTAATTATTTCCTTTGAGTATGTACTTGTTATGTGTGTCTAGAATTTTTGGACCCGTTTTGAAGAATGATCCGCTTTGATATTTTTGGGGGGTTTTTGTTTTAGGGTTTCAGGGAGAGAGCAGTAGCGCCGTTTTGGATGTTCTTGAGAATTCTCTATGGTAACTTTCTCCGATTTACATAGTGAAATAGCCTCGTCTTCGCTCGTGGATGTAGCACACCATACTGGTGTGTGAACCACGTTAAATCTTTGTGTCATCTTACTTTGTTTTTGTTTTTTTCGTGTTTTGGTTGATGTTTGTTCTAACAGTACTTTATAGTTTGGTGTTAATATTATAATCTGAAGTGCTATAAATCCAGACTCATAGATGACACGATATTGTCCGCTTTGGACTGAGATCTGCACGGTTTTAAAATGTGTCATTTCACGGTACATCCTCAGGCAATGTGAGACTATTCCGTGGTTCCTTAGTTCTATATCCACACTTCCACTGTGGTTTATCCTTGACTCTAATACTAATGAAGTGACACAAACCCAACCTCATAAAAATGTTTATTTTGAATCAAGGAAGAGTAATAGTTGGGTGTTAATATTATAATCAACAAGGCATCATGAGATGGAGAAGGTCATGAGAATTGGTTATAATATATAGGGGATGTTTAACTAAGCAAGCGCATGCATTCTCATAAAGAAGATTAAGAAGATCTTGAAAAGAGAGAGAGAGAGAGAGAGAGAGGGGAAATGGAGGCGCATGGCCTCTTTATTCAACCATGTAACATGGTTGCTAAGTAGAGTGGATAGCACGTTAAAGACAAAAGCTCAACATTGGACCACTACACAAGGAAGATGCTTTCCTTCTTGACAACATGATCTCTCCCTAGAAAGAAAGAGTCTTTTTAGTGATCTTATGGGTTGATGATGTAGAGAAGATTTTGGAAGAATTTCTAGATGGTTTGGACCGACAAAAGTTTACACGATCAACTCGAGAATAATGATTCACCAGTGTAGCTTCTGGGGTCCATAACTTTTGACACAGGTGGAATTATTGGAGTCATAATGATCTATCCCAATATCTAAATGGCAGCCAAAGCCCTAGTACCGGTTCAAAGGTCAAATTTGCATGTTTAAAGGGTGTTTTGGGACTTCAAAGTTTAAGACGCCATTTGATTATTTCTTAGTTTTGCTTTGTTAACATAACTAGTGGCTTGTTTCTCAAGTTTCTCTTACTTCCTTCTATGTAATTTGACCTACCTATGAAAGCTCAATTTGAAATTTTATTGAGTTTAGCTTAAAAATTATCAATAAACTCGTTTATTGTTTTTCTTGATAGTAAGAATAAAAAGTTAATTTTACTTTGTGAATTCAAGGATTCATTAGAGCTAAAACGATATCTAACCCCCGTACTTCCAACTGTGTTAATTGAGATCTCTCCACAAGCAAAGACTGGTCATCTTGTAAAGGCATAAGTTCCTTCTAGGCTGCTTTGCTGTGAAGTGTACTTTGCCTTTATCATTTTAAAGGCCCATATCCTGCCATGTATGGCATCTTTCCTGTTGGAAATGGACACAGTTAAAAAAGACAAAAGGTGATGTGGTGAGCATGTAGATGCCTTTTAGACCCCATTTGCTGCCACCTCAACCCTATAAATATATATATACATGAACATCAAGATCTTAAAGTAAGGAATCTTTCACAATGAGGTGAACTTACCTTGAAAAAGGGGTTTTTCTAGGGCCAAATGAGAAAAGGGTAGGGGGTTGAAAACTTGCCAGATGAGGCAAGGCTCTGATGCAACAAAAATACACGTAAGATTCCTAGTTTGTTTAATTCTTTTTTTGGAACATGACTAGATTTCTAGAATATTGTGAAAAGTCTCTTTCTTAAACCATGAGAAGAGGTAAAGATTCTCTTCAATAATCCGCTTCTTTGCAAGTTCTATTTTTTTTCCTTCAGACCAAGCCAAGCCTTGATCAAGTACTGGTCATAGGTTCAGGTCTAGAAACAATCTCTCTACGGAAGTAGGATAAGTGTGAGTGTATTATGATCCAACCTAGACCCAATAGTGATGGGAGTCTCGTGCACTGGTACACCCTGCAGTGATATCTCAATTATTCTTTTAGTTATTAATGAGTTAATTGTGCATGACAATTATAAAAAAAACTGGTAGTCAAACTCCTTCATTGCAAACAACCGCTAGCTCGGTTGGTTGGTGGCTTGTCAGTTGAGGCATGCCCCCCAGGAGGTCAAGGGATTGATTCTTCTGTCCCCTTCTGTCCCCTCTCCCCATTGGTAGTTGTAGATTATTGGCTTGTCTTAGCCTTCCCCCTTAGCTTGTAGTTGACCTATGGGCCCTTAAGTAGGATAGACAAAAAAAAAAAACCTCGTTTATTAAGACTTATAATGAAGGTGCCTATCCAAAGAATTTCTTATCATTTTCGATTTTGCTCGTTATATACCATAACTACTTTCATCCCAACATTAGGAGAGAGGGAGAGAGGGAGAGAGGGAGGAGGGAGTCTTCTTCGTCTCATAACACACGGACAAAAATGATAATATTATTTATCTAAATAAAATTTTTTTTGTCATTCAATTATATAATTATTTTTTGTCTTATTTGAACGCTATCAAATGACTACAATTCTATGTAACCATGCTTGGAAAGTAACCCTTTTTTAACTAAATTTTTAGAAGAGTTGTATTTGATAAAAACCCATTTTTTATTCGAAAATTTTATTATTTATTAAGATACAAAAGGAAGAAGACACATATATTTTACCAAAAAAAAAAAAAAGGTGATCACAACCACACACAAGCAGACTATGAAAGTTAGGGACACCCAACCTAACCATAATCATTTGGAAGCAAAAGACCAAGAGCTAGTTTATATGTTTTCAAAGCCTGCGTCTTATTTTGTCTTTGCTTGCTTGATTTTCTAATAGAGTTCCAATGATTTGCATTAGAAGTTGGTGAAAACAAACCAAAGATGTATCCAAAGCATTAGCTCTGTCCTTTCCTAGCTTCCAACTATTTAATGTATTTCAAGGTATTGTCTTATCTATCTTTCACAACTTTAAACAATGGGTATTGAAAGTACTATAAAATAGAACTTTTTAATGAGATAGTATTTTTTTTTAAATCTCTTAAAATGAAATCTGTTTCAAACATATATGTCATGGTTCCTTGTTTCAATTGGATGCAAATATCTAAATTTTCATCATTTTAGATACTTTTTCGGACCTATTATCAAAACTACGTAGCAATCTCAAATTTTTATTAATTTTTCATGATATTATAAATGGATCAATACATCAAGAAACTAGTTCTTCATATTTGAAATCAATGTACGTTACACCCTTTCTTCATCGCCCTAACGTCCGAATCATCTCAATCCTTATTTGCTTCTCCAAACTATTTAACTTTAATGAGAAATCTCTTATATATACAATAATAAGCAATGAACCAAACTAATTAAACTCGACATTCTTATAATTATTCTTAAATGAGAGATCCCAAGAAGTTAATTTCTATGGCCAAAGAGTTGCCAAAGAAGGCATCAAGAGGGAGAATGATTGATAGGATGACGACTGAGTAGTTGGGTAAGTGGTCAAAAATCTTTGACAAATGATAATTAAGAAATCAAAGTTGCGTTCAAGGTGAAAATATCAAAGGAGATTAAAAATTAACCCCGTAATATATGCTTTTTTTAATTAATCATAATTTTTTTTTTTAAATCAAAACAAGCGATTAACAAAAACATAAATGCAACATTTACAATTCTCGTTACCAAAGGCCAAGCGTTCTACGGCTAAGACTAAAAAGATGTGTATATTACTTCACACTCCTACAATATTTAGAATAGGAGTTGTAAACAAAAAAAAGAAGGTATTTTCTTATTGACACATCTCAAGATGTCAAATAATTTGTAATATTATTTTTTTGTTTTTTTAGTATAATTTTTTTCAGTAAGGGTAATAGTATCATTTTATATGTTTACGCAAAAAATATGTATAACAATGACATCTTTTGATACTAATATAATACTATCATTTTTAAGTTATTTTTAAAAACCCTTTTAAATCCCTATCTAAAACAGCTTTAGGGAATAAAACATTAATGGGTAATTCAAAGAAGATGTCAATTTCTAAATACATATATAGAGATGTCATTCAAACACACGCAAAAGTGTGATGGTTCACTCTTTTTCTCCTTCACAAAACAAATGAAAACAAATGAACTTCTAAACAAAATTTCCTTATGAAAAAATGGTTTATGTGGGAGAGCGTGTCTTCTACGCTTAGACACAGGAGGGATGCTTCCAATCCATGGATTTTTTTTCATTGAAAAAAGATTTAATCTTGGAGGTCAATAGGTTCCTGAGAACCCAGCCTAGGAGCTAAGCGGAGGCAGCAGCTTAGAGAGTGCATAGTTTTGACTTGATCAGCAATCTTGGCCTTGGCTAAGCCGATAAGGGCTAGAATGGGAGGAGCTGGTGGTGTTAGGTTGCCTTCCAAGAAAAAAGAAAGATGAAAATGAATAGAGAATATTTGGATCGTATGAGGAAAAAAGAAAGAAAGAATGACAGTTTTGGAGAAAAAGGGAACCTGTTATTGGTGTGCCACGCATTAGCTAAGCAGTGTACAAGGCTGTGATCCGGATTTTAAGGTGTATACATTCACCACATCTCTCTCTCTCTCTCTCAAAAAGGAAGTCCACTAGGAACTTCCTGGAGCTTTCAATTATTGGGATTTCTCCTAAAAGTGGAGGTTGGGTTATAAGGACTAAGTCAGGTCGTTATTCTCTCCTGTTACTGCACGATGCAGTATTGCATCGTGCAGCAGTTGTAGAAGCTATGTGCACCATGTGGGGTCTTACTATGCCACATGGTCTCTGCAGCGCCGCACGATGCAATACTGCACTATGCAGTAATAGTAGAGGATAAAAATTCTGAAGGTGAGCTGAAGCCGACATAAAATTGCCACCCCCAAAGAAAAGGCAAAGGGTCATTATCAGTGTTGGTCCAGTCTATGTGGGGTTTTGGTGGTGAGTTTGTTGTTGATCCTAATCTTTGGCATTTTTTTTGCACAAAATAACCACCTTTGAGACTTGAAACTGGGCATTTGTCTTCACAGCTGGATCTGGCTCCTATTCAAGGAGTCCAGCGCCCAGGGAGTGCCCAGAGGGGCATCCAAGGGCTGATCTGTGTCGCACATATACATCCCGACATGTGCCTAGCTAGTCAACCATCGGGATGTGTGTGGCACAGCCCAACGGCTAGATGCCCCTTGGGCTCTCCCTGGGCACTGGGCTCCCTAGAGAGGAGCTCAATCCTTGCTCTAAGCAATGGCCCTTACCCCCCCTCCCCCAAAAAAAAAAGTTCAGGTACAAAAAGTTCTTCTCCCCCCACCCCCATGGTACGGTGTCGATAATATCCTGTATTGTAGGGGGATCTCCTCTCAACACCATCCCACACTATCAGGGATCAGGCTCCTCTCCTGTGAGGCCAATGCCTAGTGAGTGCCCAATGAGACATCCAATGACTGGGTTGCTAGGCGCCCGTGGGGATGTTTGTCGACACGCATCCTAGCACACACTCATCAACTCAGTCGATGGATGCCTCACTGGGCACCCATTAGGTGTTGGGCTCGCAAGAGAGGAGCTGAATTCCACTATTGTGGGGGATCTTTATCTCCTCCAGTTCCCTGCCCGGCCCAATTCCCAAGTTCCTCTCACAAGGGAGACTGGAATGACCATCCTACCCTTGCCCGAACACTCTGCCCAGATGAGGTCCACCACTACCCCCCCTATTAGAGGAACTGGGGAGGGAAGGGAACTGGAGGAGATAATTTTCCCTATCATGGGTGTGAAAAAAACTCGGTCCAAATTTGAGAAGTTCCCTTCACTGCGAGGCATGGTTTGAGGTATCGGATCGGATCGGCCGATTTTGCCTGGATCGGATCGGTATTGGGATCGATCTACTGTTCGGACAGGGGTAAAAATGTAAAAAAAGTTAGTTTTTTTTATTATAAGAAAATAGGGACAAAAGTGTCATATTTACCCGAGTTTAGGCAATCCTGATCTATATTGGCCGATCTGATTCAGATCCAATCGATACCGAGATCCCGAACCATGCCGCAAGGTGAAGAAAACCTTTCCCCAATTTTTTTAAACAAAGCAAGCATTGGATGTACTTGTAATTGATCCCAACTTTTTTTGTTTTTCTATCTAATAAAGTCAACTTAATATATCATGACAAGATGATGTAACATGTTTACTGAAAAAAAGACAAGCTTATGTATGTAACATAGACAAATAATATATGGTTTTCAAGCATGCGTATATATATTGTATTCTAACATTAATATTGAATATTATACTTGTACTTCTCCAATAATTCTCATTTGGAGTTGGTAGAGACTATTAGTTATACACTTTGGATGATGTTGCTAGCTCCTGGAAAAACTTATTAATTACCGCCAATGACTAATCTAACCTAATCTCTATATATATTTCGTCACTTTAATTGCTTAAAATACACCATAAAAAATTCAGCTGGTGCATGGCATTCAACTAATTTACATGAACCCTAACATGGTGAGGATATATTAAAGTTTCATCCTCCGATGTTAAAAAGCTTGTCAGCTTCTAAGTGTAGAGGCATCAGTGATTCAATTATTCACTTTGAACCCTAACATAGAAAGTTGATATATCAAGGATCCAAGATTGGATTGATGTTTGGTCGCATAGCTCCTACGCCAATGTGGGGACCAATAAGAGCACACGTAGAGGCATATATATGGATGAGATTTTTTTTTGTTTTAATTTCACAGGGGCGAGGTAACACTTCTATTTTCTTAATTTACCCCTCTTAAACAAACAGCCACCAAACTTGAATAATGTTTGGTAACACTTTTATTTTGTTAGGGAGCAATTTTGTGAAACAATAGTGTATTTGACAACTGACAATAAAAAATGTTTCTGAATCATGTTACAAAAATGCATTTGATGACCGACAAGTATTCGTATATTTCTCCACCTTTAAGATTGCAAGTATTCCCGGAGTGAAAACATTTTTAAAATATTTTTTCATTTCCACTCTTGAGGACCGGTTCACTTAATGGGAATACTAAAGTTGTGTTTGGTATGTATTCTTGGAATGTATTCTAAGTTGATTTTGCATTCTCAGACGATAAAAGCAACTATTTTTATCATCGGAGAATGTGAAATCGACTTAGAATGCATTCCAAGAATGTATACCAAACACTACCTAAGACACACCCAAATGTATTAAATGAACGGGCACATCCAAATGCATTTCAGGTGTTTTTCTACTCATAGTTCAAGATCTCGTCTTGTCTCACCATTTCGAGCAGATCTAGATTTCCGAAATTTCGCCAAAATATGATATTTTTTCTGTCATATTTGGACAGTCCATCTCGATGGATTTTTGGTCATATTAAGACCTGTTACTTCATGTACACCTTTATTTAAGCTAAATAAACACATTTAAACATTCATATTGCAAAAAAATGAACTCAAAGTGATGTTCTGGGTTTGCACCTGTAATTGACAGTATACGATTGGACCTTGATGTATAAATAGTTAAATACACATTGTTTAAGTAATAAACCAAAATTTCATGAAATATACCGAAATTTGAACTTTTTTCATTTCGTATGGTCATCTCGTCTCAACAGTATCAAAATATGTGAAATATATCTAAATATCGACGATATATCGCGAGATTTTGAACCATGTTTCTACTTCCATGGAATAAAAAAAAAATTGACAAAAACACTACCTCACTGTGGTACCAAACATGGCATTGCCATTAATTGGTGTAAATTTTTATCTTTTTAAGGAGTAGAATAAGAATTTAATGCCGCGTACTTGTCTTTCCACTGACCCTAGAGGTATGCAACACATCACAATGATAGAGATCTCTGACTCCTAAAATTCCCTGTATTATTATTACACTCACAACCTTGTCCTGACTCTCCCAACTTAACCAGACTCTTCACTACAACACTGACCAGAATCTTCACATCACTGACCCACAGAGTCCCTGCTGCAACCAATCTAAAGAGAGCTGCTCCTTGTGCCCACAGCCCAGCAAGCAGTGATGTACTGATATGGGCTTCCCATGTTTTGCCTTCCCATACAGTGTTTCGGATTTGCGGATCCAACGGCTGGAGGAACTCGGGGTGTGAGCCCGGGTGCCTTCAGCCATTGGATCCGTGCTGGAGGAGTGGAGGGGATACAGGTCACCAGGTAATCATCCAATGGATCGAATGAATTTTCCTACAGAGGGTATGATTTGAAATTACTCTAGGCTCATTCTTTTCTCTTTTCCTTTTTCCCTTCCAAAAAAGTAAAACGGGCTGAAAATTCATTAATACCACCTTTAAAGATGAAAGTTTGAAAATGCTCCTAAACTCACATTATGATCCTCGTCCCATTCCCATTAATACCTCCTTGCGGTTTGCAGTGGCTGGGAGGAAACAGCCTTCTCACCTCTCTCCCCCCCCCCCCCCCCTTTATCATATTAAGAGTGGGAAGGGGGTTTTGGGAAAATGAAGCTGTCTTTCATCAGGAAAAGATTGATGGGAGTGACTTCTAATTACTCAGAATCTATGTTCAAAACTCCACCATGTTCTATCCACAACACACCCATACATAAGAAGTCCCATTATTTTGCAAGGCAGGCTCGAGTGCTTTGCTTCCTAACTTTACTGGGCAATTAAGAATTGCTATGGCTGATGTTTATGCCTGCAGTATTCATACTCTTTCCCTTTTTTATGTAAGTTCTCATGCTGTTGTTGCTTTTCTGGTTCCCCACCTGATTAGGGTGAGAATGCTGTGTTGTTTTGTTAATACTCCACTTCTCCTCCATCTAAATAAAAAAGAGGACTCATTCTCTTCATCAATAGTGGAGAGAATCACTTCAACCATGGGGTCTGAACTTAAGATTGGACCCGGGGAAGAGAGTTTTGTCCTCGTACAATAAGAGGGTGGGAGTAAATGATGAACCCAGAATCCAATCATAACATCACTTCACCAATGGTAAACATGGTTGAAGGAAAACTTAAATCCAAAAAATATAAAAGAATGAATGATACTGGATCTTCCACTTTCTCCAGCCAAAGGTAAAATAATGAACTTCTTGGGCTAAGTACAGGCTAAGAGTCTTTCGAGTTTGATTGATTACCTTGTTCATGGATGCAAATACTGAGTCACTGATGAAGAAAAAAAAATGTCAGTATTTCTTTTTATTTATTTTTTTTTTTGGGTAAACAAAAAATGTCAGTATGTCACCCAAATACCCAAGAACATGACTACGCTCAATAAACTCTATTTTATCCTCTTTCCTTATAATCTAATTTATAAGCCAAGTTCTACTCAATGAACCAGGTGCCCTGGAAAGCAGGAGAGATTATAAAGGAAAACAGTGTGTACAGAAACTACTGATCACCATAGGCCTTCAAAACTAGTTCACCAGCAATTGGAATGAGATTGTTTTGCAGAGTCTCAGGTATAGTAAGGTAAGCATATCTAAATCCTTAGCACCTTCAGACACTGGCCATACAATGGACAATGCTACAACCCCCTCCATAATCATCAATGGGTAGTCCAATGACTGAAGGCTCATGATGATGTCTTTGAGCTCCACCATTGTTCACAGTATATTCCAATCCAAACAGGCCAAAATTGATCTTTACTGAAGAACTTTAACCCAATCAATTAAATGACAATTTGAACATGCTCCAACCCAGTGAAAATAACCACCTCTAGCCTAGAAACAAAAAGCATAATCGTCTCTTAAAGTTATCTGACAAAAACATTTCGCAATCCCAAAGACCTAGGTACCAATGGCAAGGAAACAACAAGACATGAGCGTGACTGTGTGAATAATTCTATCCGCAGCTTCTACGGCACATGGATCACTAAATACAAAAGCTGTATTGAAGCTTAAACAAATAGCAAAAATTAGGAGTTACAACTTACAACCACAGAATGTAGGGAACTTAGTCTGGTCTGATCCTAGTACAGCACTTCTGGAAAATAGAAAGTTCCAACAGTTAGAAATTATATCCCTCCTACAACAGTTGAATAACTAGAATTCACATGCATTGTCTAGTAGGAGATGGAAAGCAAATTCTACTGCATAGTCCATCTTCCTTAAAAGTCAATCATAAGCACCTCATAGGGACTCATTCCTATAGGTCAAGTTGAATTCCTGGGAGAGTGAAAGCAACTCCTAGTACATGCATCTTCCCACCAGTACCCCAATACGAATTCCCATTTCTCAGTTGCTGGCCAGAATTAATACCCAAATCAAACAATCTCATAACCTATCATTCTTATTTTCCTATCAATGCCATTCTCAATAAAGTATTATCCCTGATGAATCTTCCTCTAAATACATCCCCACAGAGAACTACGACAACAAACGTAAATGCGTAAATGGTGCTGAAAATTCCACTCCTAGCTTCTACAGAATCCCTAAACTTGCATCCTTTAAAACTCATCAATCACTCCATCACAACTTCACAAGTGTTAACATATTGTTTCCTGTTTATGAACTGATCAGCTTAGCTATGCTTGCAAGATATTCACTAGGGCTCTAAGTTATCTAGATTCAGTGGACTTTCTAATCATCAGAAAGTTTGAGAAAGGACAATTCCTTAAGATGCATTGAGAAGTAGGGGATCTACCTTTGTCATTATGCTGAATAACCAAAATAACAATGACTGCCTGCAATTGAAATGCAGATCACAGGAAAAAATTCGAGGCAACAAGCACTAGTTCACATGATTCATAATCCTTGGCAGTTTAAGATGTGCATCAAGCCAGACCATCTGGGTACACCATTAATTAGAAATTGTTAAATACACATATAGCCTAAAATTGTGACAGAAGTTTCATATTGCATTAGTTTATAAGTCGTCAGCCATAACAAATTAGGAAGTTAATTTTTTTTTTTAATGGAACTACAGATCTACTCCATCAAATAATTGCGTCCTTTATCTTTGGTGCTTATCATTGGTAGGAGGAAGCCTCTCATTCTAATTTACAAGAACAGGAAAAAGTAAATTGACAAAAATAAAGGAGAATTTTAGGTCAGATATAAATTATGGATCCAACATCAAACAGAGTTGCAGGAAGAGGATATGAACTATTTCCTCCACATGATATGTCAAGACCTTTAGACCTAAGACATTAAAATACAGAACCAGATAGACCCGTGAAACTCGATACCCACATACAACTCTTCAATTCTAGCAATCCAGCCATGGACAAAGGAAGAAAAATACAAATCCGATCTAAGTACCTAATATCCCCACGAGCACAACCTGCGTATTATTATTTTTTGTTGCTTTTGCTACTACTGTTACCTCCAGCATCACCTCCCGCGGCTTTCTTCGCTTGTTTCTCTTGAAGCGCTTTTGCATCCCTGCACATCAACCAAATTTCAAGATCAGGCCCAAAATGAAAATTTTGAGAAAAAAAAATAGAGGGGAGTGAAGAGAAAGATAATAACCTCTCTCTGCGTTGCTCAGGAGTCAATCCATCGTCTTTGCCCTTCGACTTGGCGCCGTTCCTGGCTGAAGATCTCTCCCGGTCACGATCTCTCTGGTTTCCCCGTAAGTTCGAATTAAGGCCAATAAAATCCAAAAAAAAATGCGAGACCCAAAGCACGATTTTTATCTAATTTTTTCCCCAAAATATATCTGTAACTAAAACCAAGTAATCCTTAATATAAACTACAAGATTTAAAGATGAAGGTTCGACCCAAAATCGAGCCTACCCACAGGAGGGGAACGAAAAGCCAAACAAAATCCAACAAGGGAGACCCAATTAATGATGTTCATCGTTTTTATTTTAAAAAAAAAAAACAATTATTATAACTAAAAACTTGAAATCTTTAGGATGAGTTATGAGATTCAATAATGGAGATTGGACGCAGAAAGGCAAAATCAAGAGAACAACAAACAAGAACAAGATGACAAACTAACAAAAGAAGAAATTCAAAGGATATTGGTCATTCTCTAAAGGCGCAAAGAAGATCCACAGCACAACAGAGACGCTGCAAAATAGCATCATAAAAGGATCATGTCAGAAATTGCACAGAAAAGAAAATCGGCAGACGGGTTCTTCTTATTTCTGCAAGCGAACAATGGAGAGACCAAGAAGGAAAAAACATAATGAGAGAACAGACCTTGATGATCGGAGACAAAGACGGGGATGTGAGAGAGTCCAGTCCTCCCTTGCGTTGAAGCTCTGGTGATGGATTGTAGACTTTTAATGGATCTCCTCCAAACCTCACGAGGTTTTTTTTTTTTTTTTATATAATCAAAGCTCACGAGTCAATAGACTCAGGGCTCAATAATAATGTGGAAGGCGAATGACGAAAGAGGACATCAGAATCTGACTATTTACCTAAATATCTCCAAGCCTCAAGTATTTAAATAGAGATCTTTTGCCCTTAAGTATTATACGAATACGATCCCCTACTTTCCTCGTTAAAGTATGGCTGACTTACCAGTAGACAGTTGGCTCTATGGGCGGTGCTAGAGTTCACCAGTAAGGACCGTTCAATTGAAATATTCTATCGCAAAGGATTGGTAGCATAGCGGGGTGCATCCCGAGCCATTGGTTATTGATAACGGGCAAAAAGAACATCCAATCCAACGGCTGCACTTCAGGTGATAATCCAACCCTAGTCCTCAAACCCCAAAAAATATGGAAATCCCACCCAGTACCACTATGGTTTTATGCATGGTATCGCATCGGGTATCGGTCACCTTCAAACCAAGGTTCTAAAACTCGGGTTTCGACTAAGTTTCGATCAACCGGAAAATGAGTTCGTCTCGGTTTCAACCATATCTCGGTCGAAACCTGAGACTTTCTCCAAGCTAACTTGAACTTTGGTTTCGAAGCCCATAAGTTGTTTTTTTTGCCCTGATTCTTATTGTATTGCCTATTTTTGACATTTCAAACTCAATCCATGTATTAGTTTCACATAGAGAATACTAAAAATATTACTTATGGTTTTGATCCAAGTTTGATACTGTATACTGTTCTTGGACATGGTATCGAATAAGGTTTGACCGGAACATAACTCCTTCAATATAAATGAGATTTAAGCAATCTTGGATTTGTTAGAAAGCTTTGTTTTGATAGCTTTCCAACAAGTCTAAGACTGTTTAAATCTGATTTATATTGAAGGAGTTATGTACCTGTCAAACTTTATTTGGTGTGTGCGAATGCTGTCAAAATCGCTCTAAATGAAAATATTTTTTTGGACATCAAAACAAATGAATATTTTACCGCACTTTTGGTTTTAGAAATGTTTTAACATATTAAGATTTATGAAATTTTTAGATTTGACAAAAACCCTAGCATTAGAAAGTTGAAAATTGCACCTACCAACTACCATCGAGAATCTAGTTTCTGGCAGTTTTTGGTATAAATACTTGTCTGTCCTAGTTTCGAGCCAAGTTTCCCCTAGTTTCAATGGACATATGTGTCGAAACCACCGAATATGGTCGAAACCATCGAAACCCGGTCGAATCCAGGGATTTTATAAAATCCCCTTTCAACTCATTTCGAAAACCTGCAAAATCGAGTTAACTCGGTGGTTTTGACAGGTTTCGGTCGAGTTTTTCTTTCATGCTTCAAACCCGATATTCGGACTAGCTCACCCCAGGTTTTCTTAAAAATTGATTTTTTTACTAGTTTAACCTTGATCTGTACGGTTTCACAATCATGGTTCTGAATCTCGGATCGGATCCACCGATATCGACTAGATCAGATCGGTATCGGTTGAGGTCGATCCCGAGATTAGACCGATACAACAAGGTTTGATTGGATCGTTCTATGGATCGGCCGATCTGATCCAACTGAATATTTTTTATTTTTTCAAAGTTTTAAAGTTTTTTTTTTAATTCTTTGAAAAGTTTTATTTTTTCAAAGTTTCAAAGTTTTTTTAATTACTGGTAAAAAATAAAACTGTTTTTTGCGTGGTTCCTACATCCAGACACGAGCATGCAAAATTATCGCTCAACCCCTCTTGAAATAAAATCCCACATACATTGATGCTCTTGTATCCACTCTCATTGACCCCACGTTGGTTCATGGACTATATGACCAAGTAGCAATAAAGTTTAGCTCGTCTCCATGGAGCCCAGCATGCCTAGGGTGCGGCCAGCCGTTGGGCTGTGCTGCACACATCCCTAGGCATGTACCGAGATGTGTGCGGCATAGCTCAACCACTGGATGAACCCTGACAACACTCTGGGCGCTGGGCCCCCTGGAGACGATCCTGATCCGCAGCAAGCTCTGTTGCCCTTTTCCCTGAATGCATCTCCTGCATCTTCCACCATGGATCAACGCGGATTGACGTCACCACATTTTCCTAAAAGTAGAGGAAAGCTTTCTTTCACGTGGGTGAAGAATTCACCCACAAATCTAAGGACATCATTGCTCCCCTATATGATAGAGTTCCAAAAAATACCTCTCTATGTGCAAGTGTATTGATGGTCATCTTCCTTCATCAATCGCTACAAAGTTCTATAATCATTAATCAAATAGGGCTTTCTCGCAAACTATTTTCAGATAGGTGACCCACTTATTCCGATTTCATATCATATTACTGCATAGTATAATCTGTAACAAGCTGCTACTAATTTGGAACTTTGTATGGTATAATTTATGAGTTAGTCCGCAATTAATGAATGCTTGCCAGACCATTTCTTTTTTTGGTAAAAGCTTGCCAGACCATTTCAATAGAGAAAGAATCACATTCTGAATATTTCCAAAGAAACATAGCTTTACATGAATTAAATAAGGCTCCTTTTTTTTTTTGGCACATAGGTCAGTAAGTATTAAAGAGAGACAATACGTAAACAATAAGTGACCATTTTGGGTTGTTATGAGTGTGCCAATTGGATGATAACCAGGGTAGGTTGATCTGTTGAAAGTAACCAACAAACCCTACTGGTGTATCCCATAATTCCATATCATCAATCCTTGGTTACAGTAATCTTTTCACATGCATATGTAAGATAATTCAATTTTTTTCCTACCTCATAGTAAGACTGCTTCTATAATCTGCAGGGCTCAGGCTATACCTCAGTGAAAACTTTCCATCTCAGAGACAAATGAAAGACTTCCTCTGTAGTAGTCCAATTTGTAGATTCAAACATTTGGCACAACAAGCTTCATTGAAGACCTTGTATTACAATAATTGTCGAATTAATGTGCAGCTTAGACCAGGATCCCCATTATTCAACTTTGACAAAAGCACAAAAGTACAGTCTATGCAACATCTCCGATGATTCTCAAGGTTTTCTTATGGTCTAGCAAACAACCTTATTCTAGCGAATCGCCAGGCAAGTCACGATAATCCTCAGTATCCTCAGTCACTGAGTGTGGAAATAATTCTTCTTGAGGATAGATCTTCTGAAAAAGCTGCCAAAAAGATCAGATAGCACAAGAATAATAATCAATATTAGGAGTAGAAACTGCAATGCTGTTGACTGGAGGAAGACCGTATGATGCTGATCTTTCTCTATCAACAAGAAAAGAAAAACACTTCAACTTTGACATGCTCAAATCCATAATATATAAGACCTACCAGCTATGGATCACATTTGAAATGAAACTAAAATGGCCACCAAATAAATGACTCAACCTTAATGTAATCTACTTGGACATTTGAAAGGTTGTGCCTACTGACATTGTCTGAGTCCCAGAATCACCAGAGCCAAGTTGTCAAGAGTTTTTCTCTTTTCTTTGGGGGAGGGGGAGGGGCTCTAAAAACTGTGACTATCAACAAGTGAAGAGAACAAATTCAGAAGAAAAAAAGCGGGTGAAAATAAAGGGCACCCTCATGGAGCTAATTCATGAGCCCCTAAAAAATTAAATCATTAGTTTTTTCCCCTTTAATTCTTATCAAGAATGAAAGGGAAACATATTGAGCAGAGATGGGGTATCATTATGAGAAAATTCTAAATACTTAAAAGGTTCCTAGAGAATATTTATAGAGTTTAACAGTGCAACCCTGTAGTCCAAGGGAGAAAACAAAAAATAAAGCAGACGGCAATCCAAAAAAAGAATCCCAGATAGGCACATAGTCCTACCCAGGTTGGATGGGGCTCAACTCTTATGGACAACTAGAACTCACGATGGTTGCTCACATGTTAAGTTTCCACCCCACCAGAGTTTTCCAAGCGGCAAAATGGAGCTTTGAAAATCCAGGACTAGGGAAGATTCCATGTCAATACATGCATGGCTGAAAAATACAAGGGAAGATGCAAGTAAATGAAAGCATATATGATTAAATTTGATTCTGAAATTTGACATGTGGTCAATCCAGTCCATTCCCTAGATACCCAACAGTCAGAAGTGCCACATCATCCTCCACATGGCAGAACTAGGACTATTCAAAGATTCTGATGCAGATCTGGGGTTCAAAACCCGGCTCGCACCGCTTACCGGCCCACCCAAGTGTTAGATAACTCAAATCACAAGCACAAGTGGCAAAACGGCAAATATTTGAAGTCTTACAAGAGCAATGGCAGAATGGTAAATAACTGAAGTTATAGAACTCAAAGGGTAATAAGGTAAACTAGAAGAGAGGACAGAATAGAAATTACCACTTAAAGAATAAGGGTAATCTAAAAGTTAAAGGAAAAATAAGGACATGACAGATTAAAAGATTAAAGGGAGGGGTATTCTTGGAATTGAAACACTTAAAATGGGGATAAATAGAATAGCATCAGAGAACATGGGTTTTTGTCTGTAAAAAACATGTTCTTACTTGCAATTTTAAAGACTTTAAAGTCTTCTTCGACCTTGCAATAACTCGATAGAAAGAGAGGCGGTGAACTGGAGTCGTTCCAGCAGGGGGAACAAAATCGCAGAGCCAAAGTCTGCCAAATCCAGCAAGAAATAATCTCAAAGTTCTGCTAGCAATCGATTGGTGAGATCTAAACCCAGGGGCCGCAGTAAAGACGATTCCAGTGGAGGAACCAGATTTGATTCCCTCTTCAGCAAGGACTTTAGACGTGAGCTCCTGGGGTTGAAGTTGCCTCTGGTTGGCAAGTATAAACCCCAAATCTGAGGGTGAACAGAGGGAAGTTTAATCGGTTGACAGGGTACCATGGTACAGGAATTTGGAACTTAAGGAGAAAGGATAAGGTAAAAGATAGAAAGGAGAGATCGCATGGAAGGAAGGAGAGAGGAGTAAAGGTTGCACACACAACTCTTGGCAGCACCGATAAGCACTTCTTTCAATTTCAATCAAAACAATCCAACCTCAATCGTTGGGTACCAAAACAAATCCTAACCCTACCTTGAAACTGAAATAGAGTTCGACTCTATATGGGACTCAAACTGAAACAAACTCTACCTCTAACTCCTCGTACGACTATATCAGCCAAGTATATTCGGTTCAGGTGTTTAATAGATGATGGTTTGATGGTCGAAATATGCAGAAAAAGCTGGGCATAAGGCATGTGTAGGTGCTGTTAATACCCCGAATAAAAATGAAGCAAAAGAACAAATAATCAGCTACCATGGCAACTCAAGGCTGCTTTGGGGATGAAGGAGCAGGCAACAGGTGTGAGTTGATAAGGTTTTAATGGATAAAATAAGGTAAATGGATAGCCATTCAATTGGAAGAGGGCTGGTGAGAACTTGAACCAAAAATAGGGAGGTGAAAAAGAGAGGAAGAAGATGAGTCACCTTAGACTCCACCTTAAATTTTCTTTGAACCTATCTATACAGCAGCTCGCCCGTTTTCAGAGGAGGTGGGGAGACCACTTCTTATTGCTCAAACTTGTGCTGGAAATCCAGCCTTCCTATAGTTACTTGCCATGACATGAAACAGAAGTACTCACCAAAAACAAGCCCAACTCTTACTAACACTAAAAAAACTTGTAGAAGCTCTAGAAACTACAAATGATATACACTGAAAGCCCATAAAAAACACAGAAAACCCAAAATCCAACCAAATCCAGGGCCCAAACAAAGTCAAAGAAAACCCCCTATAACTTTCAATGACTTACACTCCTCCCAGATCCATTTGACCCAGATACTTGAAACATTTTAAATTAATCTATTGAAATCCTAAGAAATGCCCTCCATGGTCTGCATAGACTAAAAAACCTCAGAAAAGCTTGCTACACCCATCTGGAAGCCTGCAACAGTATTCTTCTCAACATCAAACCCTCAAGTTGTATTAGATAGAACCCAGCCCTGACTTGAATCTGAATTGGATTAACTATCTTCAACCTAAACATGCTGCTAATCTCATGGTGCTAAACAGATCCCACCCCTGCTTACTCATTTAACCCATGCAAGCATCAACCCTAACAATAAGACCAATCTACTATTAAATTTGTTAGGGTAAATTACAGCTGAGATACTCAATGTTTGGGGTACCTCATATTTGAAATATTAAGTTTAGGGTTCCTGAATAAAGGATAACATTAGTCATGCTTAATCAGATCTAGTCACATGGGTTCAAAATTTTTCATATTTCCGCCTTTGCCCATATGAAGAAAGCAACTGTAACAAAATGATTTGTCCTTCCCATCCTCAAGCACCCTCCTCCAGCTTGGTCATCGGATGCCATTGCCAATGACAGAGCAACTTTCTGGTTGGTGAACCTGCTGGAATCCGGCTACACTCTTTTTTCTTGATATTTCATCTCCTATGCTTATTTCCTTGGTTTTGATAGTGTTGGAAAGCAAAGAAGTTTCAGTGAGAGAAGAGGAAGGTGAGTAGGAGGAAGAGAAGATAATGGAGATGTGAAGGAATGAGATAAAGAAAATATGGGTTTGTAGGAAAAAATGGTTCAAGAATCACCACCGACAGAATTTACAGTCTACAAGCTGTGGATTGTTGGGATAAGGCTGAGTTCTTGTTGCTGTAAGCTGTAGATTTTGAACCCAACAAACCCTTTGAGAGTTATTATTCAAGGCTTGACCTGTTCGTGTTCAACCTCCCCCTTCTTCACAACCCTCTTTTTCACAGACCTCTCATTCAACTCCTCGAGTACTAAGTGAGATGGATTGTAGAAAGATAGTTTGGAATTTCTATGGTATGGAAATTTGTTGACTTTCTGGGGTTTTGTAGGTTCTTTCAATTGAAGCAGCAAACATTGGCTACTCTGAATTCAAGGGCTTACACCAATCGAATATCTCTGCTTCTGTTTCTCCAGCACATGGTTGCCACATTGGGTTAGTCTTTTTCTTCGTTTCAAGGCAGTTCAGGGCTTCTCAAAGGGAGGAAAAAACAGAGAGAATAGAAGAGAATTTAAAAGTTGTCTTCCCCAGGCTGAAGGCACAACTGTTCTAAGCATCTTTCTTTCCTTCTTGTGGCAAAAGGCAGTCAGAAAATGGCCTGAATTCATGGTTAATTTCATAATCTGGAGCACCTTCGCCATGCCCATGACTGCAGGAGTTCTTCTTGTCTCAGAGGCCTTCAACAGACAGAGTTGGTGTGGCGGTTGTTGCCTTCACTATAGGTAATGGCCTCTATGTGTGTTGGATTACGCATAGAACCAAGTTCTGTGCAAATGAGTCATCACCAAATTGCTAAAACCAGCATCGAAATTCCCCAATCTCGGTCAGCCCACTTAATGGATGCTTGGAATATGTTTCATGTGGATTTCAGGTTGGGTTTTTGCAAGAATCGGACCCCTTATTTTCTGCTTCTCTTCTTTGATCATAATGTCTCTGATCTTGATCTTCGTTAGATACAGAGGTGATGAAAAACGTTGCTAGGAGAGAGAGAGAGAGCTTACTTGATTCCTCAATTCGATCACCGCTTTGATCTCCACTAAAATGGAAATGGCGGTGACGACCTTTACCAAACCCTATGATGTTGCTCCATGCAAGGAGTTAGAATGTGATAGAAAGTGAAACTCCGTTTGAAAATCCATTGGAAGGCCGCTTTTATGTAAGGGATATTTTCTTAAAATACTAATTTGTTGTTAAACCTGACTAAGTTATCCTTGTTTAGGAATTCCAAAAGTAATATTTCAAACATAAGGTACCTCAAACATAGTTTTCTCAAAGATTGGGTACCTCAGCTGCGATTTACACAATTTCTTAAGTGCTACATAAGATAGTAACAGGAAAACCTTTACAAATAATATTAAGTTCTTTTCAAGAAAGGACGAGAAGAAAATAAAAAGTACTTTTATCACAAATTGTATTGTCAATGAGAAGCCCTCACTTGAAGTCACTTTCATAAAAAGAAATGCAGTGCTTTGTCACTCGTCAAAGGAAGATAATAAAACCTAACTCCATTGGTGTCAGTTGTCATTCACAAGCTAAATATATGGCATATCATCCAATTTTGAAACATCAAAACAATAAACAAAAAAAATATTCTTATAAAAAACCAGCTACAAAATACCTGCCGAGTTGACTCTAAGAGCTCTCTATAGTCCAGAGCTCCATCTGGCATAGGACAGAAGTTGATTGCCTCTGATGAACCCTGCTAAATAAATACATGTAATTAAGCTAATTGAAGCTCTCAAAACTAAAAATCTGAGCAGAGTCAGAAAAATTGCATTTATTCACGTACTGCACACAAGCTACACATATTTTCTCGTAAACATTAGTAACAAGGAACAATTAAAAGAATGGAAGGGATACATATTGTCATGAAAACATTAGAAACAAGGAACAATTGAAAAGTTTGGTTTCAAAGCATTTAAACCAAGTCCAGAAAATTTTCTTATTTAGATCTCACTATTGACAAAGTAGCAGAGGTTAGCTCTGCCGTTCCTTGATGGAACAGATGTGCTACATTAATGCTCCATTAAATGGGAAGCAGATAAAGATCCTCACACCATGAAAGAGCACATGCAAACAAGCTACTCCCTATTCCAAAATAATAGGATTTGCTTAACAAGTTAAGAGTATAAGAACCTTAACAGTAAGAAAATGACAATTCTCAAAGGAAGTTGATGAGAAACAAACCGTTGCCAACTCCTGAATATAAATTGAACTCCACATAAGTGTGGGCTTTGATTCTCCTTCTGTACCCTCAGAGGCACTACTTTCAAAGTTCTTTGAAATGGAAAGTGGGAAAAGAACATTCATGGCTGCTCGTAACAGCTCCTTTCCTTGAGCAGCATCATTGCAAAGAGCCGAAAGATACACAACAGACCTGAGTGGCAAGAAAAATGAAGTATACGATACTAAATTAATGAGAGCTTCTTTAAAATGGCATGATTGAAACAAAATTGCAACAAGAGAAACCATTACCCAACATCCCATGCCGTAAATAAGATCTACCTAACATCAATAGGTGGCTTGAGCTGAACCTAACTAACTACGTACTATCCTACATTTGATTAAATGGTGCTTCCTTAAACAATGAGTTGAGATAGGTTGTTACATGAGAATGTCGAAAGTGAAACATAGTTCAATGACAGTCTTTTTCTGAAGCATCAAGCATCTGAATTAAGCCTGATCAGACTATGCATATGCATGTGTGTTGTCAAACAGCAAACTTAACACAGCAGGACAATATCATTGATTCAGATAGGATTTGAGACAAATTAGGTTGCACTTGGGTCTTTTTTTGGGGAGGGGTGAATATAAGAATTCATTACCAAAGGAAAATTCAAAAAAACAAGGCCCTGCCATACATGGTGGGAAAAGAGGCTAGGGACTGAAGAAGAGAAGGCGGGAGCCCCCAAACATCAATGATCAATCTATATCTAGGCTTATCAGATTGCAAGCTTAGATCTGACATCAAAGAGTACCAAATCCCAAATCTGCTGAAAGGATCTGGACTTAGAGGTCCATATTCTAAGGTTGCGCTCAAACCAAATATGGTAAATGGCAGCTCCAAAAGTAAGCGTACCAACCGAGTCACAACAAGGGTTACCAGCAAAAATCATTGCCACGGTCCACCCAGATCCATTCTCCCTCAAAGGGAAAAATCCTTCTTCTGTGAGGCCAACATTTAGCCAAGAGGCCTTGCCAGACTGCGAAGGAAGAAGAGGCAGTCAAAAAACAGGTGATCCACATCTTCAGTAGCATTCCAACAAAAGCAGCACTGGAGGGAGACCAGAATCTGTCTGTGATTCCCTGGGGCAAGAGCTTCTCCATGTGATTAACTTATTACCTAGTTAGATTTAGTTGGAGCGATGGCCCAGTTGTTAAGGGTAACCCAGCCCAAGTTGCATGTCCTCTCTCCCAAGTTCTGTGGGTGACCAATCACTTGGATGGACCATAAGCATCACTCCAGTGAAACAAAGTGTTAGAATAAGTGGGAGTATTTTGAGCAAGGGTACAATTGTAATTAGGGATGTGACACTGTTCATGTGAACGGTATCGGTGAACAGTGACAGTGAACAGTGACGGGCCAATTCTGTAATTTTTCTCTCCCCTCTTTTATTATAAATAAAGGGGCTTGGATGTTCATTAAAACATCCAACCATTGAGCTCTATTCTTTCCTATTAACACAAAGGTTACATGATAACCACTTCTTGAAATATTCATAATCCAAATATCACACTCATTAGAAAAGTTTAATCAATCAATCATTTTATTTTATTACATTAAGAACCCCATCATCTGAAAATCATGATACACTATCAAACGGAAGTACCGGCTTAAACACCTTGTTACTTTTATGTCAAGGAAACTTAAATACAAGGAAAGAGAAAAGAGGCCCATTATGTTTTACATGCTCTTTAATTATATTCACATAGCCACTATGCTTTACACTACTACTCAATGCCTTTAATCATGCAAAGGAGTGCTAAAACATAGTCCTCCAAACAGTGTGATCTTGTGTATCAGACATTCAAATTTTGCCTACACATGAACATCCACTCACGTATGAGATGCATGGCTTATATTATCCTTGTCCATCACATAGAGAATAACTTTCCATTTGCCAATAAAATTGCAGGAATGATTTACCATGATATTTCATTGTCAATAAAGAAAAATGAATGTTAACTTACAAGCCTGAGGGACAAACAGCCATGTTGCTACCTAACTGAAGTGCTCGAACCGATGTCACCTGCTCAGGGCACAAAGCTAGCAGGATACAAAATCCAAATCAATATTTAACCTAGTTGTTGGAAGAAAAAAAAAAGAAAAGTAAAGACAGCAAAGAAAAGTGCAAAGATCTTACATCGAGGAGGAAATACCACCAGCAAATTTGACAAATCTGGCTTTATGGAACCCCTTATAACGCATATTCCCCTAGCAACTTTTCCCTCAGCATTTTCATGCTGAAGATTTGAGGAAGGAGATAACAATGATGGTAACGAAACTGTAAAGGATGGATCCATAACTAGTTCATGACTAAATAAGTCCTGGCCAGATGCCAATCTAACACCTTTATAACGCCGACTTTCCTGCATAGTTTTCAACAGAAGACAATAGTATAGTTTAGTCACAAAGCTTCAATAGTTGTCAGAACTAAAGCGCAGATTCCTGTAGAATTCTACTGACAAGCTTCCGAAAGAAAGAGTTAGACAGATGGAACAGAGTAGGCATTGGTTGCAACAATGAGGAAATCACATAAACCGTGTTGTAAAATATTTAGATAGAGGGAAGAAAAGTTACAACCAAATTAAGTTTACGAGTTGGATAATTAGGTAATCCAAAGGAATTGGACTTCAGCTGTGAGACAAGGAAACAATTTTTTTTTTTAAAATTAGGATAACCTCAGATATATTAAGTTTGTTTCAGTGACATCCCAATTTAATAAAAACAAAAGCTTTCAGTGGAAACCATAGTTGTCACGTCGTCACGGAGATCCAAGTCTCGCCATGGCGATCATATCGACCATGTTTTATTTTTAATTTTCTCTATTTTTAATGTCATTTAGTATGCTATAATATACCCTATAACATAAAAAATTAACATGAAAGTGTACTACTAATCTACTATGGTTTAATTCATGAATGTGTAATATCCATTAGTGTATCTGTGTATATGAAATCATGGATTATCAAATAATTGATAGCAATAGTCTTGCTGATAACAAAGTTGAAAAATCATGAGAGTTGAAATATGATTCATATGAAAGTGACTACAAAAGTAACATAACAAAAAAACAATTACAAGAACATAATTTATATTGAGTGAATAAAGCTAATAAACAACCCATCTAAATAAAAAAAAATTTTGCTGATGTGAATATGTGATTGTGTATTAGTCAATAGTGTATTAGTGTTTTTTGTTTGATGTTTTTTAATTTTTTTTTATGTTAAGGAAAAAACATTAAAATAAAAAATGGTTAAAAGAAATTATTGTTAAAAATTTAAGTTTAATAATTTGAAACAACCATGTCACCCGATATGGCCATATGTCGTGGTATGGCGTCCATGGCGGCGCCATGCCGACGACATGGAGGCCATATCGGTCGATATTCTTACATCATCCATATCGGCCATGGCGCCGCCATGGACGCCATATCGGTCGATATTCTTACATCATCCATATCGGTGGTCGATATGCCCACTTCTCCAACGATATGACGCCATGGCAGCATGGTGACGCTATGACAACTATGGTAGAAACCAAACATTTTCTTGTTTTGGTTAACCGAAAGCTGAACATCTTTTTCATTTTCTGCTGAATAACAAGTTCACTGAGAAAGACAGCGAATATAGAGTACAATGAACTCAGCAAGGGGCAGAGTTCAATAGCCTCCCCAAGCATTAAAAAAAGATGGACTATTAACCCCACAATATACTCTTGGCAGAAACCAAACATGCTTGTATATTTCCATGTATTGCGCTATCCAGATATTCTTATGTTACACTTAATGAGCAAAGTTATGCAAAACCTACGAAGGAAATGCAGTGAATAGTGGAAAATGATTTAAACATTCTCATCTCATATCCCCCCCCCCAACTTATTTTTTCCTAGTTCTGAGTTTTAATGGTTGAACCCCTCAACTATGCTTCCCACAGTAAGGAAATGTGGTAACTGTCTGTAAAGCACAAGGTGCAGTGAATGTCACTTCCCAGAATCATCAGGTAATTGGTCATGCCCCATTTGTTAGAGTTCACCAAATGCATTTAAATGAGTTTAACCTGATTTATTAGCATTAGAGAGACACACTTTTGCCAAATCAATGAGAGAAAGAGAGATGAAGAAAATGGAAAAGTTTCAATGTGGTTTCCTTGTGTCATGACATTCTGTTTGTGCAACGCAGTTTCTGTCTTTGGCCTGTAATATTCAGACCTACGCTACAGAATAAATATGATGGCAAGATTTCCTTAGCGTAGAAAATAAACTCTTCAACTTAAAAAGTTGGAAAAAAAAAGAACAAAATTAAGATAACCTTTCAAAAATGACAACTTAATGATAAACGTGACAAAAATGTATAAAATATGTTCCCACAGTGCCGAAAGCTAACAATTTCACATGCACCATTAATGGGCCACACCCAGAAGACATCTTGGAACCAAAATCAACAAAACTTGAAGATTTTCAACCACATTATCTGTGCACTTTTTGTAATGTACTAAAATTCTATGGAATATTAGTTCTACAGTTTCAGTCCATGCTGTCTTGTGTTTAGATATATGCACATTTTGTGCTTAAGGAAAGTAAACTTGAAGTAAAGTTAAAAAATCAGCATAACTCGAAGCTTTTCAACTATCTAATCTATGCACTTCTTCTTTTTTTATGGGAACCTTCACCACCCAATGGAATATTATATAATCTAATTGTGTTGATCTTGAGCCCTATGGATCTTGGATCTCTCTGTCTCGCATAAAACCCAACAGAACTCTAAAATTCAGCAAAGAAGATTATATGTATCCCCATACCTTGTCAAGAAGCACAGATGTCACTGGCATGCGCATGACCTGGAAAATAAAATTTGTCATTTTAGATAGTTAATACCTGGATCTAGGGTCAGCAATTAAAAAAAGGTGTGCAACAGAATTCTTCAATGAATAAAATGCCCTGTTAATGAGTTAAAGCTAATAAACCTATGATTTAATCCAAGAATAGACAAGCATAAATGGCTAGATATTGGAAATAAGTAGCCCTGATCCTGTAATCAAGCATCTGATTTGAAAAGACTATGCAGAGTACAAATCAACAATTACCATCAGCAAGCTTGTTTCCATATGGCTTTTTATTTCCTTTCACAACTTCAAACGCTAACAGTAAGGTTGCTCCACTGCGACCTAGTGGTCGTGGGTTTGAGTCAGGAAAGAGCCTCTCCCATAGATTTCTCAAACAACCGCCCATGCAACAGACTTGACATCAAAATGCTATACTGTGCCATGTAGGCTGACAACATGCTCAGTCCTCAAGTGAAACCAATATTCAGAAGCAAGGGGTCCAACATTCCCATTAAACCAAACACATGCTTTATACCAGTGCCATAAGCAAGCACAAAACAAACCAGCATTTTCTAATCATGACATTTCACCCTGAACACCTTATATTTGGTTGGATATTGGGGCCATAAGATTGGGTACATATAGCTTGAGACACAAACAAACATCTTCCTTAGTCTCATACTCCCATTACCATGTTCCAAACTTCCAATCCAAGAAACTAGCAATACAAGGGTAAGACCATCCTAAAGTGAAACTCGAATAAAATTATGAAACCAACGTAAAATATAGGCATGGACAGTGTAATAGAAAGAAAAATCAGTAAATGATAACTCTTGAACCAGTCAAAATACCCAGAGCACCAAATTGAAAAAAAAATAATAATAACAATAAATTAATGGCTTCTGTTTTAGCCATTAAATAACTACTGTTGTAGGTAGCTTATAAGAAATACATATGACTTGCTAATGCAAAACAAAGACCAATGACACAACACTAAGGAATATTGATGCAAGTTAAGGGCTCCAAAAGGTCAAGGGGAGAGCCAAGAAGACAGGGGTCAGGGAACTCAAAGAAGGAAAAAGAATCAGGGCTTGTTATTTAATGGAAGATACAGCTACAAATAAAGTGGGGCAGCAGAGACCTTAAGTGGTTGGTTGACTTGGTAGAGTTCTACATACCATGAAAGGAAGAAACAAAGCTTTTATAACATATTTGGACTGCGAGACAGATACCATTATTAATAGATAAGGCCTCTAACCCAAATTGATGAAAAGGAATGCTTGCACCTAAAGTTGTTTGGAATCCAGTTACCAAGACTTACATAGAGGGCACCTTTGACAGCAGCACGACGACAAAAAGCTTGTGGCAGCTCCCCTTGTCCATAAATAGGATAAATCATTGCCCCCATTGCATTTTGAAACCTGAAAGAGGTGCCAAAAATTCAGCTTGTAACAGAAAACCCTAGAAATTACATTAGAAACCACAACAGAGCTATGGTTAGTTCCATAAATGTTGATCGAAAGCTCTGTTTTTCTACCGAGATCGAAAACAACCTCGAGTGATTTCCCTGCCCAGACATTGAATGAGGAACCGTACTCTACCCATATTGATTCCTATAGAAGTTGCAAGTTGAGATTGAATGATGAAATATATTACTTGTACAACATAGATGTCTCATATTTCTCAAAAACGTGATTTGACTGATAGGATTTTGTATAATACTTATGAGATTAATGATATTGATAAAATTGATATTCAAATATTTCTTCTTAGAATGTATTGATTTAACCCCATAAGCGGGACCACCATCCCCGAAAGCTTGTTGCTGCCAGAACCACTTTTCAGGCTGTGTTTGGTTGCCAAAAAAAAAAAAGAAAATAAAATAAAATAAAAATAATCATACCACATATGCCAATCTTGTATGCACAATACACTGCAAGCACTGAAGTAAAATTCATAACTACTATTCATCATCTCCTTCCTAAAGTAACCTGTAAAATCTTCCCTATTTTTTCTCTGACTTCCTCTTTCCGCTCATCTCTCTTCCAGCTTTCTCCCTCTGCTTCTTTCCCCTACTCCCCACCTCTCCCGCACATCCTCCGCCTCTCCCAAACAATAACCCTCCCTCCTCTCTCCCGCCCTGACCCACCCCTCCCGCATACCCCCTCCGTCTTATCTCTCTCCCAGCTTTCTCTTTCTTAAGGACTAAGAAAGAGAACGAAACTCACCATCTCCACCGAGTTTGGATAGAGTCTTTGCATACTTCAAAATAGGCAAGCCATGCATCAAAACCTTTTTCCAAATGCCAAACCTTAAGCTTCCGAATGAGACAGAGATGCTCCCAAGCACCTCCCCCACCATTGTCGACCTGGTTTTCAAACCTGCTCAATTGTCGCAAAAATCAAAATAACACCACTGGAGTCAGTCAACAAGCCTCGTCCCAGCAAGCCAATGCCAGAGAGGAAGGAATGGATCTCTTCGCTTGCTTGATCACCCGCTCCCCGGCTCTGGATCTATTGGTTGAGAGTTGAAACTGTAGAGATTGTTTTTGTATTATATTAAATTAAGGAGAAAACAAACAAGTTGAAAGATGACTTCTATCAAAATTTTAATGGTTGAAAATCGAAATGGAGAAAAGCATGCAAGTACTGCCCCTCCACTGCAACCCAGCCTCCAGTTAAGAAATGGAACCAAGAACCCCCCCCCTCTCTGCTTCCCTTCCAAACTCCCCATCTCTCCCGCACATCCCCATTCCTTCCTGCAGAGCCCCTGTGTCTTTGTGGTTCTCTCGCACAGCCCCACTACTCCCTACTTTTTCTTTGACTTGTTCAGCAGTGTTGTTTTGATGTCTGCATTGTTTTGCTCAGCTGTGATTGGAGAAGAAAGGCAACTTGGCGGGAGAGCAGAAAACGAAAACACAGAATTTTCCCACAAACACGAAATTTTCTCATGTTCAAGACGGGGAAAAAAATTATTGACGCCAATAGTAAAAAGCATGGGTCTCGATGAGATTTTGAAATTTAAAAATCAGAATCTTCCATCACCCAAACAACAAACCAACAGCAAGAAACTTGTAGGAGAATATTCAAACCATAATGAATCTGTACGGTTTTCTTTTATTTTCTATCAAAACACAATGTCTTAGAGACTCTCCTAGTTGTTCCAAAGCAACTAGAAAGAGATACTTTAACCAGAGAGAATTCAGTTCAGATGTAAGATATCTATCCAGAAGTTTTAGCAACTCAATCATCATGTATGATGGAATCAACCACTGTAGCAATCATATTTCTACAGTTAAGCATCCATGCAATATCTCATACCATCAAATATTTAGATCATAGACCTATCAGTGGCTTTAGGATTGATCACTGTTCAAACAGGCAACGAGATGACCAAATGAGCAGCAAGACTTACCTGCCAATTGAAGAGTGGTAGAGAGCTAAACTCCGCACTACATCGTTTGTCTTGAGAAGATTCTTGGAAACTTCAGGGTTGTCTTGATCGTAATCTGCCATGGCTATTGCATAAAGTATAATCCTATAGGGATTAAATGAAGCAAAGTCACTGACCAGCCATATATCAAAGGACGTCAGTAGCGTGCATAAAAGCAAAGAAACAAGATCAGTTCTGAAGAGCAGATTGTTTGTAATACTATGGGTTTAAGGATGACTGCCAAGGTGTGGTCATTTCGATCTTATTAAGGTGATATAAGGTTGTTAAAGTTAATCATAATTTCATTTTTCTGTACTTATTGTCGTATTTTAAAGACACTCAGGAGTTCAGGTAATCCACTAGGATCAGCAGGATAATGAGCAAAATAAGTTTAAACAGTCACATATTTTGACCACATCTATACGTATTGTATGAAAGAAATCAATTCAAACACTTGTACGCCCAATTGAAACAGAAACCTCTTAAGAGCAACAAATTTGAAGTTTAAACCAACAAAAAATAGTCTTCTAATATAAACAACATATTTCTAAAAAATTATGACTTTCATAAGTATAAAAACGAGAACCCTTACTAACAACAGAAAGAAGAGCGATGCGATGTGTACGATTTAATCTTCGGTGGCAACCGCTGCTTCTTCAGGAACTCAACAAACGGACTCTCCAAATCCTCCTCCAAAATCTTCCCACTCTCTTCTTTCCCATCACCGCCAGCACCTTCCGATCCAAAATGCTCCTGAACGAGCTTAAAAAACCTCATCAACTGGTTTTTTTCAGTCAATCCAAGAGTCCGGTCTTTAAAAATTGACGCACGGGAATCTGGCACAGTCAACAATCTTCCATGACCATCAATTCCGTAAATGAAAGTCGCATCGATGCTCTTAAACTCCAAGCAATGGCTCGCCCCGGATTTCAGTATCAGATCGACAGCCGAATCGGCACAGAACAAAACCCTAGGTCCAGCGAGATCCAAGTTGAAACTACGCGAAGGTTCGAGAGATTCTGGAGATACAAGACAGGAAATCTCGATGTCGGAGTATAGACGACGGGGTTTGAGGTTGACGAGAGTGTAATCAGTGCCATCGTTGAGAGTGTGATATTCAATGGAAGATGATGATGACAACGATGGAGCAGTGTCGAGGTGGGAATGAAGAAAAGAGGTGAAGTTGCCCACGTTGAGAGAGGAGAAATGGCTGCCGTAGAAGGAGTTGGGGTCGAGGTGGAGAACGGATTTACCGGCGGCTGAAGCGGCAGAGGAGATGACGGATTCCGGCAATCCAGTTCCGACGACGATGAGATCGAAGGTGGAGGGATCTATGGAGGGGTACGACACGTTTTCATGCTCAGCCATCGGAACTGACGACGGCGGGGGAAAGAGAGAGAGATACACGATTTCACCGGATCTCGCTTAAACCCGAATCCACGTTATTGATTACGCTTCACTCCACACGTGATGCAATTCTGGTCGAAACTTCCACAAATGCTACTGTTTTGTGTACACGGTACTGTTTCGTGTTTTTTTTTTTTCTCTTCTCTTTGGACGGAGTTTCCCTTGACTTGTTAAGGATTCTCTTTGTTAAAAAAAAGTTAAAATCTCTAATTAGTTAGTTTTTTATTTTTGCAAAAATCTCTAATAAATGGTTAATAAACAAAAACATAGTGTAATTTTAAAGAAGGAGATAGAGATAAATAGAAATGGTACACACCAACTGTATAGTAATTTGACACGGCCTCAATGTCATCCTACGTTCACTTTTTAAGGCCACGGCTTAGAATTCACTGAATCAACTCTCCTTATCCAAGTAAGAATAATATCCTCACATTTTCTAGTTTAAGCTCGATCTTTGTTATGGAATATTTTGTTTTAGCCCAGAAGAGTTTCCCCATGATTTTACCAAAAGTTTATAGTTGAAACTTAAGTCAGTCCCCTATTTATACCGGAGGATTCCAACCATAATTGGAAAATCAAGTTTTCTAACTTGACTTGCCTCTTTGATAACCTGGTGACTCTATCATGTCAAGCCTAGTTAGGGCGAGTCACGTTTTTCTTAGTTTTAGATACAATAAATACGTATAATTTAATAAAAAAAATCGAGAAAATCTAAAAAAATACTTGAAAAAAAAAACACATCATGAATTTGTTGTTCTTCAATGAAAATTTGGTAGAATTTTCTTTAAGCTTATGTTGTATATGTTACAAATTCAGTATTCACCCAAATTTTCTATTCATAAGTGAATAGTGATTCAATCGGAAAACATAAATGAATCCTCTCCCTCATCCCCTCCATGTATTCTTATTTTAGTATAGGTTCTATGCAGGTTCATTATGTACACCGTTTAGTTCAAGAATAATTTAATAAACTGGGAAAAAATAAAAGAGAGGAAAGCTTCAAGGCTGTTATCTGTCAAAAAGTGCAAAGTGACTTAGGGTTTCATTTCCTCTCAACAACCTATTGAACAAGAGGATTCCAGGATATTTACCATTTTTCTCAACTCAAGTATAACAATTTAATGAGATTTTAAAAAATTACTAGACTTATTGATGTTGTTTGTGACTTGGGTGAAAAGACCGAAGAACTCAAATTAGTTGTGATTGATTATTGTCATTTTTTCACCTGGCCTAGTGTACATGACTTAACTTAGTTATCAAAAATTTGATCCGACTTCGACGACTCACACTAGTCTAAACCTGGTTTTCCAACTATGATTCCAATACTAAAAAACTAGTCATTATGCTTTCTAACATACTGATTTTTTGAACACCGGTTGCCCTCTACATAGAGCCAATCGGTCGTTATCATGCAGATTGAATTTGAACAGCTCTCGAATTCTATCGTTCAATGGTTTAGTCAGTCGCCACTTCGATCATCTACACAATGGTGTTCTCGATAGCCAACGGTCCTTGTTCTGGCCAACACACTCTAGCAATTGGTTGGTTGCTCAATTGACTGTCAGAGCCATTTTGGGTCTTTAACCAAATTATCACATATCACTTGGACAATTCTTTCAGTTAATACATATATCATGTCAAGTGAACCAAAATAAGATCCATTTGGTTATCAAATAGCAAAGTAAAGATTCACAATGAGGGTTAACCATTAGGTCAATCCGTTTTGACTTTGTCAATTTTGGTCATTAGGTGATTAAATGAACTTTGAGCACCCGGGACTATTACATCTGAAGATATTCTAAATAAACACAAGATGAAAAACATATCCTAGGAACACATTCAAGCAAACTAATAAGATCTTCGAATCTTGGCACGAGTTGCTTGAATCATCGTGATGGTTTAACTTCATCTTCAAGTTTATGCTCCACCACTTCATGGCAAAGTCTCTTGAGCACCTTGATATCTCCACTTTGATGCTTGGCTCAAGGACACACATTTTCAATGCTTGGAATCTGGTTACTCAGTCTATATAGCATTTGGAAGAGCAAATTGCTTTTTCACACAAATATATTGCAATCACCAAAACATATAAACCATGAAATTCATGGATTTTCACTTTAAGTACATAGATTATTCTTTTTTTTTTGGGGGGGTTAAACATAGATTATTCATTCAACAACCATTAAATTCATAGATTATTCATTCAACAACTATTAAATTCATAGATTATTCATTCAACAACCCCTTTTCTAAACACATTAGTGCTGGATTTTGTCCAATCATGTACAAATGATCTCTCTTTATATTTTCCATATGAGAGGAGTGGATTCTTTATGGAGTATCTTTTTCATTGGAAGTCAAATACCATGAATCCAATGCACCTATGTATATAGTTCGAGAGACATCAACTGTTGGTATACTAAAACCCATAATACTTTACTACAACGATAAATAACTCTCAAGACTAAGACCAATTGTAAAGTACAGATAAGAATCATATTCCTTAACAACTGACAGAAGTCCATTCAAGATTATCATGTGATGCAGTTCAATGTATAACAGACTACATTCCTAAGAACACACAATGTGATGATCATATGAACAAAATATCCAATTCAATTCGGGAGGGGAGTAGGGGAGCAAAGTCCTGAGGTTGATAGGCACCTTTATCACTACACAGACTATAATGGATTGGAGGGGGAAAATTATTTGCTCCATTTCCTGGCCAGTCTAGCTCCCCAAGTCCCTCTAATAGGAGGGGGTGGACCCCACCGGGACAGTGTGTTGGGGTAGGGGTGGGGTGGTCATTTCCACCCCATATTAGAGGGACTTGGGGATATGGAGCAGATAATGAGCCGATTGGAGGGTGAGATTGTGGTCTCTTTATTCAAATGGACCATTTGATTCTTAGGTTTGTTATAATTCATGAATTGTGATTCCCCCTCACCCTAGTCAGTTTTAAAGAATGGACCGCTATGATCCTCTAACCTAGCCGGTTATGGGGGATTTAGGGGGCAATTATCTCCTCCAGTTCTCTGCCCGACCCAGTTCCCCAGTTCCTCTAATAGGGGGTGGTGGATCCCACCAGGGGCAAAGTGTTCGGGCAGGGGTAGGGTGATCATTCGAGCACCCCTTTGTTAGAGGAACTGGGGAACTAGGAATTTTTATCTGTTGCTATAACTGGAGCGCTGCTGTGCGCATCGTGCGGCACACCAGCGGCCATGTATGCACAGCGGACCTCATTGTACACACATGGCCACTGCTGCACCGTACGATGCGCACAACAGAGCTCCAGTTACAGCAGCAGAAAAAGGTCCAGGAATTAGGCCGGACAGGGAGCTGGAGGAAATAAACATCCGATTTTAGGGTGACTGATTTGGAGATAAAGCAAGTAAGAGAAACAATGGGTCCCACTACATCTGGTCTGTGTTTTGTTTCACAGTTATTACAGTTTTAACCTCCGTAAATATTTTTCTCTTACACCGACTTTTCAGTTTTCACCTCCATTTCCAACTCACTCTCCCTTCCCCAACATTGAGCAGAGAAGGTTCGAACGACCCATATAATGCACACGCCACTCTACTATCATCCTTACCTCAGATTCTAATCTTACAAAAACGAAATCCCTCTCGTTTTGTCTCTCTCTCCCTCTCTCTCTCTCTCTCTCTCTCTCTCTCTCTCTTCAAACACTAATGCATATCGATTGAAGACTCTTCAAGTAATCTCGGTTGCTTCTGCATTCAGATTTCTAGGTGAGCAGATTTTCCCTATATTTATTATCTAGTTATCTTTTTTTTTTTGTTTACCTGTTTGATTGAATTCCTAATTTGTGTTGTTGATGCAAAAGTAGCATCTTTGTTCTTCCGAGAACGCGAATCGATTGATGGATTTTCCAGAATCTGTTTATGAGGCTTTTTAGCATATAATCGGTGTTAGATTGCTTATTTCCAATTAAACTCTGGTTGTTGTGGTAATTTTGCTGCGCTGGTTTGTGTTTTTGCCCTTAGTTCTCCCATATAATGTTTTTTTTTTCATTTTCTATTTTTGCTAGTTGACTTGAAGATCTTAGTGTGCTCGGTTTTGTTGGATTCATCTAGTACTAATGGGGAAAAAGGCTAAAAAGAAGACACGAAGCACTCAGAAGGAGAAGCCGGTTTCCTCTGCTTCTCCTAAAACCATTCCCCCGAACTTGAATCCAACGGATGGGATTGAAGGTGCTGGAGTAGTAGTTAATGAGAGAAAGGCATGTACCCATCTCAGTAAGGGTGTTGATTTGGGTAAAATTTCTTCAAAAATTGGTTCAGTGGAATCTGTTAGGTGCGAAGATTGTAGGGAAGATGCGGTTGATCGGAGGTCAGGTAAGGGAAGGAGTAAAGCTGGGAAGAAGAAAGGAACAGGTCAAATAAATGCAAAGTCAGATTCAAAATCCATTTGGGTCTGCTTGGATTGTGGGCATTTTGCTTGTGGAGGGATTGGTTTGCCAACAACTCCCCAAAGTCATGCTGCTAGGCATGCCAGACAATATCGTCATCCCTGTGTGATTCAATTTGACAACCCTCAACTCCGCTGGTGCTTCCCATGTAATTCACTAATTCCTGTAGACAGACTAGAAGACAATGGTGAGCAGAAAGATATCTTATTGGATGTTGTGAAATTGATCAAGGGTCAATCCTCTGCAGGGGCTTCACCTGATGCCGAAGATGTTTGGTTTGGTAATAGTAGTGCTGGAATTAGCACGGTTTTAAACAACACTGGATCAGGAACTTTAGATGGTGGTTATAGAGTAAAGGGGTTGGTTAACCTTGGAAATACTTGCTTCTTCAATTCAGTAATGCAGAACCTTTTTGCCATTGATACATTGCGGGATTACTTCATGAATTTAGACTGGCCTGATGGGCCTATGACTACGGCTTTAAAGAAGCTTTTCAGTGAAGTAAGTCTGGAAGTGGATTCAGGGAGTGTGATAAACCCAAAATCCTTCTTTGGGTGCATCTGTGCCAAAGCTCCCCAATTTAGGGGATACCAGGAACAGGACAGCCATGAATTGCTCCGGTGCTTGCTTGATGGGTTGTGTACCGAGCAGTTGGGAGCGAGAAAATTACGGAATTCTTCTGGGGAAGATGGAGCCACTTCAGATCAAGGTCCCACTTTTGTAGATGCAATATTTGGGGGTCAACTAACCAGTACTGTTTGCTGCATGGAGTGTGGGCACTCATCGGTTGTTTTTGAGCCCTTTTTGGATCTCTCACTGCCAGTGCCAACTAAAAAATCTCCACCTAAGAGGGCCCCAATAGTCTCAAGACCCAGGAAAACGAAGTTGCATCCTAAGAAAGGTGGGAGAACCCGTTTAAAGGAGAGTGCTAATTTCTCCCCCATATTGCCAAAGCATGAGCCTGATCCTGGTCCATCAGAAAGCAATGGTTCTTCTATTTTGCCTTCCAGCGTACCTGTTGTCAAACAATCGGTGGCTCCAGTTGATGATTCTTCTTGGATGGATTACATTGAAAGCGTGCCTGTTGCAGAAAAATTAGTGGCTTCAGTTGATGATTCTTCTTGGTTGGATTATAGTGAAACAGGTAATGCATCAGAGTTCCTAGTTTCAATTCCTCAGAATCAGGATACCTCAGATGCTCAAGATTCTGGAGACAAGCAGGTCTACAAGGATGTTGCAGAGCAGATAGCTGGGCCCTCAGATGGTGTTTCAAGGCTAGGATATGCACAACCAGTTGAAGTTGCTGCCGAGCACCATTTAGTTCCCCAAAACTATGATAACTCAGCTATTCAAGATTCTGAAAACAAGCAAGTTATCCAGAATGGCATGTTACAGGATAGTTCGGAACTCCTGAGCCAGGGTTGCTCTTCTAATAGGGAATCAAAGTTGGACTTCTATTCTTCTCAGGGTAACTCTTGTGAAGATGAGCTCCCTTTACAGGTTCAAAGTTCAGAAGTTCTGTTGCTTCCCTATAAAGAGGAAAACTCTACTGCCGAAGAGATCATGAGAAATGAAGGTGAGGCCTCCACATCTCTTGCAAGCTGCGAACCAGACAGGTTAGACTTTGATGGCTTTGGGGACTTATTTAATGAGCCTGAGATGGTTCCTGATCCCAGTACAAAATCCTGGTCAGGTGACATGAGCATCGAGTTCCAAGCAAGTGAAATGACAGAAACAAGTTTTATTTCAGGAAACAGCTGTGACACTGATCCAGATGAAGTTGATAATACGGATGCGCCAGTCTCTATAGATAGTTGTTTGGCATATTTTACGAAGCCTGAACTTCTCCCTGACAAGCATGCTTGGCATTGTGAAAATTGTTCTAAGATTTTGCAAGGCCAAAGGATGGAAGGTAAACGGTGTCTGGAGAAAACAGCACTAAGGACTAGTATAAACGGAGTTGAGGTAAGAAGTGGAAATGCCCCATCAGGTTTCAACAAGGATTCTCGGCATCTCACCAAATGCAGTCATTTGAACAATGGGAAGCTTGAAAATGATACTGTTTCCACAATTACTGCTGAAAGCTTACCTCTGAATAATAAGGGACTTGATGATTCAAGCCATAATTGCACTAAGCTTGAAATCTGTCGAACGGGAGAGGAGACAGATCCAGAGTTTGTAAACCCCATCTCCAATTGTCTAGATTGTTTGAAAATTTTGCAAGGAGACAAAGTACTTGGTTTGCCAAACCATACAACTCAGGAGCAAGCGGAAACTTCGGATCACCATGATTCTAGCATTCAAACCAGTGATTTGTGTAATTTGGATGAGTATAACTGTATCCAACGCAACACTGTTCAAGTGCAGCCTAAGGTTTCCCAGCCTTCGGCTAGAGTATGTGACTCAGATGAGAATGAGGATGGGGAAGCAGACTCAAAAAATGTGAAGGTAATGAGAGATGCAACTAAGAGGATTCTCATCAATAGGGTCCCACCTATCCTGACCATTCATCTTAAGAGATTCAGTCAAGATTCCCGTGGCCGCTTAAACAAACTCAGTGGTCATGTTAGTTTCGAAGAAACAATTGATCTTTGGCCTTATATGGATCCCAGGTGCTTTTCAATTTTTTGGAATTTCTTATTGACCAGTTGTTTATCTAATATTATATTGGTTTTTGTCATCATTGTCATCATCACCTTCTTTCTGTTGTTGTTCTTGTTGTTCCTGCTACTGCTGCTGTTCTTGTTTCATAAACAGTTGCTAAACTCTGGCTCTTTTCTCGTCTCTTCTATTAAACGAGAAGCAGAATAAATATGCATAGTTATTTCTGACTCATTGACAATTTGAATAAGCAGATTCGTACGTTACATAGATACAAGTAAAACATATTCACACCTATATCAAAGGTTATGAAGAGAAGGAACCACAAGGCAGTTCCTTAAGACCCAAAATATCAAACTCTGAAATTTAACTCCTCAAAGATCTAGCTGATTAGTAGAATACCATATCCATATATGGGTTTTAAATTTTTTCCTCTTTAAGTTGCTGATCTTCACACCGTTCCATGAGCCACCAATTTTTTTGTTCCTTATCCATTTCTCTTTAAACCTCACATTTTTCCTTTAGTTATTCATTATTTTTGAAATATCCATTTCTCTCTTTGCTGGGATTATCGGACCAGCAACTTAGATATTATTTTGTCTAGATTGATCAGCCATGAACCCATAAACTCAACATATGATCCTTGGCCCCACGGGGATTTTATTCAATTTTTTTAGTTGTTGCAGACATTATGTGGCACTGAAGTTAATGTTAAAGGTTTGGAGGGTTTGACCCCTGAAGACTTGTTAGTATTGCTCACAATTTGGTCGTACTTAACCCTTAATATGTTTACATATATGAACTTGAAGCACTGTTGGTGATCCCAACACGTGGACAAGAGAATGTCTGTTTCAATACCTGTACATTGGTAAATTTGTTAGCTTCCTTCCATTTCTTGAAATAAATATCATTTACTGGTGGGATAGATGGATTTTACATAAGGTCTCATGTTCAAAAACTATTATTTGATTTAAGGTGGTATGTCTGCTATGCTTCTATTAAATTTCATTTTGATGTCAGTTTGAAGGGAAAGGTTATTGACAAATTTTTTGTACAATATCATTAAAATATTGATAGGTGCGATATAATTAGTAAAAGATATGTGAATCTTGAATTTAATTATTTTTTGAGAAATAAAACACCAGGGATTGTTGCAAACATGGTGCCAACATCAAATGTTTCTTCTATTACTTGGTTCTGAGAAAACTGAGGTTCAAGGAAATGGGTGCCTCTCATGGACCATGTTAACACTTACTTTTTATCGAACTGCATGACATCCTATATATATCGAACAAAGATATATCCCTTGTGCCTAGTTTGAACCTCTTGATAGGGTCAGTTGATATAACTTTTTTTTGGGGTGGGGGAGTGTGGGCGATGCAGATAAGTCAGTAAAAATGGGCTTATTGTAGTAGAAATAAGCATTGGGTTGGGTTCTATACATGTTGGGCACTTGGTCCAATGAGTTTTTTTTTTTGTAATAGGCCACTTCAATGGGCCTAAAATATGGGTAAGAAGACTGGATACGAGATTTACTTTATTGGCTAGTCTGGTTAGAGTCGTATCTCTTTATTTTATTTGTTATTAAGTGTTTTACTTAGACTGGAATAGTTCTCTTACAGTCCAGCCTTATTAGTCTATCTTTCCTTTATTATTTCAGTTTCCTAGTTAGTTTAAGTTACCTCAACAGTTTAGGATTGGTTTACGCCTTTCCTTTTTTGAGTTTTAGTTTGTTTTTGAATCTTATATATAAGTTCGTAATGGGCTGTAGCTTTGTACACAAATTTGATGAATGAAAGATTGGCTTTTGCCTTCGGTTCTGTGGTGATTCAGAATGCTCCCTGTTGTGGTGATTTAGTAGGCTTCCCTGATGGTGATTCCAGGGACCCTTGGTGGTTGGCTTTTGCCTTTGGTTCTGTGGTGATTTAAAATGCTCCCTGTTGTGGTGATTTAGTAGGCTTCCCTGATGGTGATTCCAGGAACCCTAGATGGAGATTCCAAGGTTGGGGTACTGGTGGTGATTCACTGATTCCTGATCATCTTTTCTATTTTAAGCTTTAATTCTGTACATACCTATTAAATTCTTATTTCATAAACTGTTTTAAAAATCCTCTCTTTCCCATCGAAGTCTAGTTTCCTACTTCAATTTGGATTTCTCCAAATCTCTTTTTTGAAAATTGATTTCTGAATTCTGATTTCAGTTCTGTGTTCTGCTATTAGTTCTGAATCTTGTGACGGTTTCAAAATCTGAACTTTCCAATTAATACTGGAAGTTCTGTTGCAACTAGGATTTGCTAAATCTTCAGATTTCAGAATCTGTTTTGGCTGTTTTATTCCTACTTTCCATCACTGCTTATTCAATTGCCAAGAGCCATAATTGATCACTGCTTTGAACCCCCCATTCTTTCCACCGATTCGGCAATTGTTGAGTTGCCCTTCCCCAAGTAGGATTGCTCCATAACTGAGTATCTAACCCTTAGAATCCAATTACACTTTGCTGGACTGATCCTCAGTCCATAATATACCTTCGACCAGAATACCAGAATTTGAGCATAATAAGACAGTCCTCTTTAAGTAATTTAAATTTCTTTCAATTCTGGTTTGTCCTTACTCCCTGCTATCCTGTCGCAAGCTGTTCTTCCACTGGATACTCCTGGTTCAAGGTAAGCATTGCATTAGTTTGGGGGTATCTCTTGTTTTTCAAGATAATAGCTTGTATCTTATCAATCATGTTACTAATCTTGCTCTCTGCAAATTCTATATTTGTTGATTCATTTAATAATGTCTTTTGACTAAAATGGCCATTATCTAGCGCTGGTTCTGCCTATGCGGGGTCCTGGGAGGAGTGAGTTTGGAGATGGTCCTAGCCTTTGGCCTTTTTTGCATAAAGTGGCCACACTCAAGATTTGAATCTGGGCATTTGCCCTGGCAGCCTGTACCTTTTACCATTGCACCACCCTCCAAGCAATAGCCCCTTAATAATATCTTTAGGCTCTTTACTCAATTTAGATAATGGGAGTGTGATGCAGATTTATCACCAAACTGGCTTCTTTGCTTAAGAATAAGACTAGGGTTGGGTTATATACATGTTGGGCCTTTGATCCCGAGAGTTTTCTATGTAATAGGTCACTTTTATGGACCTAAAATATGGGTAATTAGGTTGCATACGGGATTAGCTTCTATACTTAGTTTATTTTCATGTTTTGGTGTTTTAAATTGAACCGTTCTAAAACTGGTTTGAACCAGTGGTTCAATTTAACTGATTTTAGTAGTTTTCTTTTAAGCGTTTAGTGGAGCTAGATTAGGACTCTGTTTTGAGTCTATTTCAGTTTTCTAATCAGTTTAAGTTACCTAATAGGTTAAGGATTGGGTTAGGCCTTTCCTTTTTAGTGTAGGAGTCTATTTTTGAGTCTTTTATATAAGGTTTTAAGGAGGGTGGGGGGAGTATTGATCATGAATTTTGATGTTAATGAAAAACTTTTGCTGCTCTTCTTCTCCATTGAAGATTTGTCTTGTGTTTGATCAAGGCTGGTGTGATCGGTGTTTGATCCGATTGACACATTGTGGTGGGAAGCCCGGGTGGTTTGTTGGTGGGATTGGTGTTTGATCCAAAGGACACTTTGTGGTGTGAAGCCCGAGTGGTTCCTTTGAAGATCTACTTTTCAAGTTGTAGTTCAAGTTTGGATTTTTGTTCAAGTATCTCAATCAAACAAGCTGCTGCCCAGGAAATTCTGCAACAACAGTAAGTTTGAATCATTCCCATCCCCAACAATTCTTCTTCTAATCCTCTCACAGCCCAAATCCTAGGATTCCCCCTTTTGTTTTCAATTTTTCCCAATACCTAAATTCTGCCCAAACCAAACCAGCCAGCCAAATCACACCAAACTTTGATCGAATTCTCCTCTCATACTAAGGAAAACTCTATCCAAGTGGTTCCCTCATCTGACCATCAGAAACCCTAAAAATCCCATCTTTCCCTCTTTCAAAAACCCAAAACTGTAACCTCTACATTGCTGCCGATTCTGGTTAGCATACCTAGAACCATTAAAACTTAACGTAACCTTCACTGGAAGACTCCCCTACATCAATTTACCCTAACCCTACCATCAAACCCTAGGTCCCATTAAACCCTAACCCTACTTTGACCTATTCGAACTACCTTGTTCACAGCAGATCCTGGTTATTGACTTCTAGTTGGATTCCTACCAATCTAGAACTACATTAGAGTGAATAGGGTATTGAATTTGACACTATTTATTTTCATAAATTGAAGCTGTACTAACTGTTCAGAATACAAAGTGGACCTCTTCCTTGTCCATTAAGTATATCAAGATCCGCAAAAATTGCAAGATAAGAAGAGTCTTAATGCCTACCCTACTCCAAAACCTACATTATGTTCCTGCTCTGGTTTCCATGCTATAGTGCGCTCCATTGCATCTCCTTAGTGAGTGAGAGTTCTCCTCTCATTAGGGATCCATTAACGTGAGATTTCAGGGATAGCTTGCTAACACAATGGCCTCTTGATTCCAGCCGATAAGTACTTGAAACAGCAATCAAACGATGAGACAATAGTCCTGCAACTCAGGTCTAGAGGTAAACAGTGCAGCTGGTTCTTGCTTTGGTTTGGTTCTCACAAGTGGGGAAAATTTAGGGTCTGGTTTTCGGGGGTTTGATACTCTATAAGGTGAGGAACAGAAACACCAAGTGTGAGAAAGAAGAAGAAGTACCAAAGGAGATCAATGGTCAACTCTGCGGGACGGTGAATCTTGTCGTCTAAACAAGGAAAGGAGAAAGGGAAGAAATAAGGGACAAAGAATAAAATAATAAGAATCAACAAGAATAAAAAGAGAAGTGCTCACCTGGGAAGATGGGAGGAAGATAGTTTGAACCAGGGAGAACAAGAAAGAAAGGGGATGGAAGAACACGCACCACTTACGCCCTGTGAGAAATCTCAAACTCAACTTTTCATTCCATACAATTTTCTGAGGATAACAATTACAATGTATAAATAGATACTACCAAGTACCAACTGACATTGGCTCTAATAAGGAAACAAGAAAACTGGAAGATAACTCAAACAAGGAAACAAAATAAAGACTCTCCTACATATCTAACTCTATCTAAAACTCCCACGTATAAAAAGTAATTAAAAATTACTAAATAACCCAGTTGCATGCATGGTCAAGTTTGGGTAAAAAATTGGTTCAATGAGGAACCAGCCCCATTCCTGTCCTCCTTTCTACCTGCATTAGGATGTCTTTCTACACTTGGACTTGTTTGACCGTAGGGGCACCTATGTCCTATCTGGGCTAAGAGCTTAAACTTTAATAGTGAATGTAATAGGGTAACTGATGCAGGTAACTCACATAAATGGGCATATTTTATTAGAAATAAGCCTTAGGCTGGGTTATGTATGTGTTGGGCTTTGATCCCATGTGTTTTCATTGTAATGGACCACTTTAATGGGCCTAAACTTACGGGAATTACCTCATTAGTTAGTTAACTAGTCTTTTATTTAATTTAAGTTGTGTAGATGTTTTCCTTTAAGGTTTATCTTTCCTATTTCAACTATGTTTTGTAATTAACAATAGGATTTGAATTCATAGTTAGACTAGGATTTGATTTCATAGTCAGATTAGGATTATGTTTTAGCTTTTCTATCTAAGCTTGTAAAAGCCATTGGCTCAGAGACGATTGAAGATTAATAAAGTTGAGTTTTCTGCAATGGAACTGTGCGATTCAGTCATAGGTGTGAAGCCTTGGACAGTGGGATTCTGATCCAATTGGTGGGAAGCCATTGTTATCTTCTTCTCTTTTCATATACTCTGTTTTGATTGCAAGTAAGGTACTGATTAGTCTCTATTCGATTGATCTTGCTAAGCTCTAATTTCTTCTCTGATTTAAGTGGAATTTTCCCTCCTTCGTTTACTCTTATTCTTTCTTATTTGTTCTTGTTGATTTATATTTTTAGAACCCTGATTTTATAACCGGCAGCACCCCTGTTTTGGTTATATTTCAGCCTGATTTGATTACCTATCTGAGACTGATCTGTCCAGCAAATGAGGGTAATCTTTTGGGGTCTTCAGGGTCTTCCCGGGAGAGACCTTCAACCAGGGATTTAGGAGGATTTGAGTTCCTGATTTGCTGCTGTTGGTTTCCTTAAATCTGTATTAATTCATACTTCAGACTTCAGTTTCTTACATTACTTCTAATCTAACCCTTGAATCTGTTTTATCTTTTGGGGTTTGAATTAACCAGCCAAGAAGCGAACTCGATTTGAGTTTCATACTGATCCGACCTTCTGATTCTGATTAATTAGGAATCTCCTAATTGCTGGAATTCAATTTTATATTTGATTAATCTTCAATTGCTTTTAATCCGACCGTTGGAGCATTACCACCTTCTGAAGGACACCTATATTATTTATTTGTGATTGATTGTCAGGGAGTTTAACCTTCATCTGAGAAGGTTGACTTTTGTTGATTTTTTGGGTTTGGGTTTGCTTGGGATTTAAGCAAGGGAGGTGTTTAGCCTGAACCTAAGGTTCATCCTACCTACTCCCCCACCAGTAACAACCATAGACTTTGATTAAATTGTGGGTAACCAGACAGTGATTGTTATCCACAAGTTCAATGGTTAAGCAGGCCTGTTGTTACATTTTATCCCTTCCCCTGCTTATGTTGTCATTGTACGTGCCATGGTATTTATTAATTTTATAATTTTTTTTTGTCTAATGTGAATCTAGCTAATGTTTTAAAAAGTTTACAGATTTGTAGTACTAAATTATATTTTGTTAAATGATGCTCCATATCAGTAACTGTGTTATCTGCAGCCACACATTATTCCTAGTTGAAAACATCTTTCATGATTTCTGACATGTGATGCTAATCAACATCATAGACTATCTTACTCCTAGCCAAAGCTCTAGATCAGAAATGTCTGTAACCTTTGGTTTAATTTTCTTATGATGAGCTCTACTTGTTTAAAATTCTTACGAGATTGTACCATCTTGTTGTTAGATGAAGATATATGGGTTTCATGGTGGTTAATGGTCATATTCTTTTCTTGGTTGAATGAGATTTAAGGGAGATGTATGCAACAGACTATCAGTTGCTGCTTTTGAATGTTAAACCATTAAGATGCTCTTTGTATTCCTCTACAATAGTAATAGAAAATCAAAAGTTTATGTTTCTTTTTTCATGGATAATAAAGCATCTTATTTAGAGGAGGAGGTAAAGTATAATACAACAGCAACAACTACTACAGCCCAAGCAAGATATAGACTACTAGAACAATAAGAATAAAAGTATGTTGAAGGCCGTGCTTTTTCCTTGTCTTTCTCTGCCCCCTCACCATAACCTCTCTCTTTGCACGGTTCTTCAAGGATGACTATATTCTTAGTACTAAAAATGGTAACAACCATACTTGTCGCACATGACACAGTTTGAAGTCCATGTTTGAGCGATCCAACCAGGAGGATATCCTCAAGGTCCAGAATCAGACAGATCAGATGATAGCTACATGTTTTAAGACTTTCAGTTTTATCTGTATAATCCTCTGAAAACTTACAATAGATTTTCATAGGTTCTGATACTCGATTTAATTGTAAAGCCACTTGGCGTGTGCATTCCAGCATGAACTTTTAGTCAGATCATTAACCTCTTTTTCGTTCTTTGCTCTTTCTTCAGGTGCGGAGAAGAGAGACATAAGTGTAAATACCACCTAGTTGGGGTGGTGGTGCATTCTGGGACCATGCAAGGAGGCCATTATATTGCATATGTGAGAGGCAATAAAAGCCGAGAGAGAACTGAGCATTTCGGTGTCGAATCCAAATGGTACTATACCAGTGACTCTTATGTCCGTGAGGTTTCTCTTGGAGAAGTTCTGCGGAGTGAGGCATACATCTTATTTTATGAAAAAGTTTGAAAATTCTTTCCATTTTCATTCATTCCCTTGTTCAGTGATACTGAGCTTCAATGCAACTAAGCCCCCACCCCCTCAACAGAAGGTAAGAAGGAGAGCAAATGAAGGGCTTGAGAAGCAGAGGTGAGTTAAACAACATTTTTGAATCCCAAGGAGGATTTCATACTTATTTGCCGAAAATTGTAAAAGTGAGAGGTTTTTTGTTTCATTAATTACAGAGGGTTTTCTTTTAGTAAATACATAGAAAGTGAAGTAAATTCTGGGGAAAAAAACTAGTATTTCATATAGGTTAGGAATATATATATATGGAGAATGTTCTCTGTGCCGGGGGCGCAGGCTGCACCCAGACACATGGAGGTGGGTGCAATGACCCCCCTGCCCCCCTGAGTGGTAGGCCCATGTGGGCGCAGCCTGCGCTGCGGCACAGAGAACATTAGCCCATATATATATCTATCTATCTATCTATCCATGAGCAACGATTCTCTTTCTAATTGATGCCTGCAGCAGTATGCTTAATGGTGCCCAATTGATGGTGTCAGTTTAGTATCGAAACCGAAACGATACCGATCATTTAATATGGATCGAACTGAAACCGGATTGATTTCAAAGTATGAAAATTTTCATCGATTCGTTTGGTTTCATGATTGGAACCGTAAAATTGAACAGAATTACCCATTTTCAAACCGAATAAATCATATTCTTTTTTAATATTTTAATTAACTTGAATGATAAATTTGATTCCATTTTTATGTTTGAAAAAATTTTAATGGATTATGACTCTAACAAACAAGGGGTTCTTTTGTTGTAAAAACATTGTTAAAACATTTAAAAACAGGGCCCAAATCAAATACAAACCGGGGTCAAAACTGAATATAAACTTAATCAAAATCGAACTGTGTCGGTTAAGTTTTGGTCTGAAAACACATGCTGTTATTCAGTTTCAGTTTCCACATTTTGTATCTTGAACTAAACTGAAAAAACTGAAACCGAATCAATTGACACCCTTATGCCCAATAGCCCAAGGAAAATCATCTTATGAATTTTACTGTGACAGGCATCTGATAACTGGGGTTCTGCACGGCTCATGGTTTTCACATCGATGCCTTTTTATTACAATTTCCAGCATTGAACACTTCATAGAGTAGTCATATATGTATAGGGGCAGAGCTACTTTCTTCTCTTGGTTGTATGGTTGAAGATTTTGATCTAATTTTTGCTATAATCCCTTTTTATTAAACCCTCTTTAGTCTTCAGGATTTTCTTTGGTCTAGGGCTGTAGGTAGGTAAGGGTGTTAAAATGGAACCGGAACCAGAACCAACTATTTACAATTGAAGTGAACTGAACAGCAGAGAAATGACTTGATTCTGATTTCATAGGTTCTTTTTTGGTTCGGTTTTGATTTACACCAGAAAACTGATGGTTCTAAACCGAATAAGAACAGATAAAACTGGACCAAATAAATTCAATTTTCTGTATTGCTTTTATGTTCAAACAAATGTTGATTCTGTGTTTTCTAAGGAACTGTATTTTTAAGGTGGTTTTTTATGATGTTAGATTATTGTGCAATAAGAGAATTCACAATATATATTGAGATGGTAAGCTGTACTTAGGGGTGTCGAGCCCGACCAATCTATTTCAGTCTATATATAAAAACAGAATCTTCAGTCTATCGAAGATTATTCATCATGCTTTTTGGGGGGAGGGGGAGGGGGGGAGGTGTTGAACTTTGAAATTTGCTTATGAAATATGAATTATTTTTCATTTTGATGTTTATATTTACATGTTATGGGTCTATGATTTATTGATTGTTAAAATATTTTTTAAGAATGATTAGTGTTGGTCATGTTTCATTTTATAGTGCATCTAGGGACACAAATGACAATATACAGGGGCTGCCAAGGTTAATAAGGGCCTGCCTGGCCTAATCCAGCCCAAGGTTGGGCTGGGGCTGAATTAAGAGACCTTAAAAACCCAAGCACAACCCGACCCATTGATACCCTACGTTAGTTTTTCTAAACTTATCTGTTTATACTCTCAAATTAGGTGTAAAAGGAATCAAATTAAGGGTATGAAACCAAATGTGAACCAGCACCATAAATCGCACGTTAACTGAATGTGAATTAGAATTAAACACATTACAAACCAGAATTGCAAACAGTTCTTCAAAACCGGCACCAAAAAACGATTTTAAGGAGAGCGAACAACGGCATTGTCGGTGAGAGAGAAGAGGGAGGTTGCATTAACGAGCTCTTCAGGTATTAGCGTCAAAGACTCTGGTGTGTACGCTTTTTGAAGTCGAACCACCGAAGAATCATAGTACTTTTTGGATTAAAACTGAGATCTGGCTTCACCAATAACACATTTTCTACTAGGACCGCGGTTAAGTTACTCTATAAAAACATTATAAATGAAAATAGAAGTAGAAGGTATGAAATTTTATTTGGCATTTTAGTCAGTGCTTTATCTATAAAAGATAAGTTGTCTTTCCTAATGTAAATCCTTAATTTTGTTTTTGTAAGAATGCACTGGAAATTAACTAGGTGGCATTTGTTTCTAAGGGTGTCAATCGTTGCGGTTTTGGTTATTCGGTTTGGTTGGGGTGCAATTTACATTTTGATAAGGTGAAATCAGAACCGAACTGGATAAGAATCAACCAAAATCAAAATTGTTTTGCATACGGTCCAGTTTTATCTGTTTTTATTTGGTTTTCGTTATGCAATTCACAACCGGTTTACGTGCGGTTTGTGTAGTGTTAGTTTTGGTAAACAGTAATGAAGACAACCTTGGTTTTCAAGGTCTTTATATTCCCGTGATTCCTCAATCTTTCCCGATCTCCCTCACTCATCATATTTTCCATGCCTATGTGATAAAAAAAAAAAAACTTCTCATTTTCACTCGTCCTTTTCCTTTCCTATTCTTTGTGTTTTTTTCTTTTCCACTCTCACATGATAAACAAATTATTTCTTCTATTAGAAAGTAGAGTTTTGTTAATCCATTTTAACATTATCCATCATTTTCAAATCATACTTGAACAAATATAATATATAGTTAACCCAAGAAATTTTACTTATTTTATGTTTCAAGTATGATGCAATAATTGTTGTTTATTAAATTAATCCAATTGATGCATGGGTTAATATTCGAGTTAGAAGTACCAGTTTCTATTCGGTTTTTTTGATTTTTTATTATGTTTAAAATCGCAGTTTTGCGGTGCAAATCAAAACCGAACCAGAAAGAGAACCTATAAAATCAAAACCAGATCATTTTTCTAAGGTGTGATTCGATTCAATCGTAAATGGTCGGTTTTGGTTTCAATAGTCGGTTTGTTTCTATCATGTGATTTCTCTAAAACAATATTTCCTTTGGGACCACTAGGTTTAAGGACTGAATTCTTATATGTTTTTTGGATTTATCATTTGGTTGTTTTCTTTATATCTGAATCATCCATCCAAAAGAAGAGTAAACAATCTTATGGATTTCCAGCCCTTAGGATTTGATTGATTTCTATGAATAGAAACCTTGCTGGAATTGATGGATTTCCAGCCCTTAGGATTTGATTCATTTCTATGAGTAGAAAACTGGTTGGAATTGATGGATTTCCATGAGTAGAAACCTGGTTGAAATTTGATCCTAACCAGAAATATATGTCCACAATACACACAGTGAGCATTGGAATTAGGAAATGGAAAGAAAAAAAAAAAGATCTTTCTCTTCTCTGTCTTTCCCCTATGATGAATCAAAATCAGAAAGAAAACAAGCTAATTACTGCTACCAATCCCAAGGAATAAAGATAGAAAGATCTAAATCTCCCATTATCATAATCTTGGAACAGAATCCGGCCTGATAATGGAAGATAATTATGGTGGGTCGCAGCCTTTATATACACAACATCTGGAACTCATTCTTGCAGTATATATGGAGTGGACTAAGGTTCTCTTCTTTTCTCCCAGTGACACAGTGCGACAATCTTTTCCTTTCTGTTGTTATCCATTTCTAATGTGGATTTTCACAAAGAAATTTAGTTCAGAAAGATCAGTGTTCATGGCATTTCATCTCCAATTCACTAACCCATTTCTTACTCTGTTTAAAAAGTAAGAATTTCCCATTGTACAGGGCTACAGGCTCCCAATGTAGAAGAGATTATCCAAGAACAGAACTGGGGTTGCAACCTCAGAAATATCCTTCAAACAACAAAATCAATTTCAAGAAGATCGAAAGCACAAGGACGCCACGGAAACACCAAGCTCAGGACCAAGAACAAGAAGATGAAGAAGAACAAGAACAAGAACAAGAACAAGAACAAGAAAAAGAAGGTGACTGCTTCAGCATGCCATTGACTTGGTACCTGGTTCTGTGCTGTCCGATTTTTCTTGTTCTTGCTCTTGTTCTTCTTCTTCTTATAGGCACAAGTGTCTCAGGAAATTTCTCATTATCCGACATGGTTACAAATTGGGTTGGAAGAGAAACATTGGAGGAAGAATGTTGGAGAGGGTAGTGTTTAGCTATATCCAATGGAGGAAAGGAAAGAAGAAACAACAATTTAGTTTTGTTTTGTATTGTAAATAAGAATGTTTTTGGCGTTTGTTGATTTTTTATTTCTATTTGATGTTGTGGGTTAGTCCCTCCTGTTGATGGCATGAAGGTGGGATTTTGTAGTTTTTGGCCCTGGTACCTTGCCAGGGTTCATGTTTTGTGGTTATTATTGTATATTCTTTCTTAATACAAATGGTCTTTCGGCGAAATTTTTTGAATTGGAAAATAGAGACGCAATGCCTTTCAATCTTAAGAATAGATTTAAAAAAAAAAAAAAAATTCAATGAATTTATCCCCTTCATATTAAAGCATTCTCTAAAAGGTATACAGTGCGGTAATACTAGTTGGAGATGTTGACATCTGGCAGGTCGAACATCCAACGGTCCAAATTCATTGACTTCTGTTGAGCTGGGACTGTTGGATGTCCGAGCTGCCAGGTGTCGACATCTCCACCTAGCACTGTGGCACTGCACACTTTTAGGAATTGAAGAGGACTAAAATCCATATCAACTATCAAAATCAACCACAAGAAATGAGAGAGAGAGAGAGAGAGAGAGAGAGAGAGAGAGAGCATCACCTCCACTGGTTCTAAGTATCGATATCATATCACTCAATATGGGCGATATGTATCGGTTTTGCTAATCATCAATATCGATACTATACTGATACCGTATCGGTAGCACGATACAGATAAGGGGTAAAATGGTCAGAAAACTCATTTTTTAATGAAATTCAAGGATAATTTTGTCCGATACAGCCAATCCAAGCTGATACTGTATCGATATCATATCATTTTTGTGAGTTATCGATACTCGCTCCGATACCGTGCACTAAAACCATGTTACCTCCTGCATCCGATGCTGCTGAAATTAATGGCATGAACAGTGATCTTTCTGAAGCTTCTCTCTCTCTCTCTTCATGTGGTTGATTTTGATAGTTGATATTCCTTTCCAGGGCCCCTTCATGCATGAGGTGCATTCCTTAAATGCCGTTTGGTGAGTCAAATCAGAAAACCAGAGAACTTAATAACGATTCTCACAGTAATAGTAGCCAAAGTTATGTTTTCACTGAATTAAAGGATGAAATAAGTTCGTGAAAGAGAGAGCTGAAAGCTTTTATAGAGTTGAGCACATAGAAAAATCTAGAGAGCTGGCTGCACATTGAATCCATTCTGGGACTTGTACAAGGACATGATCTGGTCTGAGTCAAGGCCCGAGTGTCTTCAGCTATTGGATGCATGTTGGAGGGGCTGGCACTAGGGATGAAACAGGGCTGGGTTGGGCCAAGTATTTTAAAATCTTAGACCAACCCTGAGTCCTCTTAGCTCAACCCAAGTCCTACTCAACTCTAGGTCGGGCTGAGATATCTCAGCCCAGGTCCAATCGTGCTGAGCTCAGCCCAGCCCAACCCTTATTGACCCTAATTGGGCCGGGTTGGGGTTGGGTTGGCCCTGATTGATCCTGATTTTTGCCATTTACATCATCCAATGCATTAAAAAAATAAGACATGTGATTGGGTATTAGTTTGTTTCATCTTCAATTGACTATTAGATTTTTCTTTTGATTAAAAAACTTAGTCCAATCTTAAAATTATAAATATTGTTTTTTTAGTAGATAAATTGTAAATATTTTCAATCAATAGATAATAAACCTTTTTATTGGTAAATCAACAGATAATTAGATACTAAACAAAAATTGCAAAATGTAAACAATATATTGTAAAGCATAATCCAACACAAGGCCGCGCTGGGTTGGGCTAACCCGACTTGACCCGAGGTCTGAAAATTTCAACCCCGAGGAAATTTCAACCCTAACTCACCCTTAGGGTTGAAAAATTCAGGCCTTGTTTGGGCTCAGGCAAGCTTGGGCATGGTTCTAAGTATCAATATCGTATCGCCCGTATCGAGTGATACATACTGGTTTTGCTAGTCACTGATATTGATACCGATACCGCATCGGTAGCACAATACGAACATGGGGTAAAATGGTTAGAAAACTCATTTTTTAAAGAAAATTCAGGGGTAGTTTTGTCTGATATAGCCGATACCGTATCGATAGCACGGTACGGACATGGGGTAAAATGGTTAGAAAACTCATTTTTTAAGAAAATTTAGGGGTAATTTTGTCCAATATAGCCGATATCATATCAATATCATATCGATTTTGCGTATTGCAGATACCCATTTTGATATCGTGCATGAAAACCATGGGCTCAGGCTGACAGGGCCAAACTTATACCCCTAGGTGGCATGCTGGAGATGATCTCTTTCCCCAATAAAGTAACTACAGCTGGAAAAGGTTGTTTCCACGTCATGTTTGAGTTGTAGTTTAACTGTTTAAGGGGTAATTTGGTCATTTGACTGCTGTCTTCCTATAAACCGGGGGAACCGGAGACTCATGTTTCCAGAACCAGAAGACTCGCTCGACCGTCCGTTAATAGTGAGGGATCGCAAAGCGGTAACCTTCTCTGTCAGTTTTTGGTTCGAAAATTACCGGACTATTAATCAAGTTAAAATGAGAAAACTGCGAAAGACAGAAAAAGAGATAGAGAGAAAGACAAATAGAGAGAGAGAGACAGAGACAGATAGAGGCATTCAAGAGCATAGAAAGGGAGAGGAGAGGGAGATATAAAAACGTTGTAATCTGATTTCTCCGCATCTATCTCTGCTCTCCTCTCCTCTCCTTTCTCTTTCTCTCTTTGCTCTCTCATTACATTTCCTTTTTGCAGGTTTCTTATCCTGCCTTTAATGGTGAAATGTATTTTTCCCTTTCTTTTTGATAGATAAAAGCTGCCAGTGTTCAGATCTGTTCTTCTTAGAAGGAAGGAAGGAAGCTATCTCTTGCTCCGTAATGTACGAGTAGAGAATTTGACAGTTTCTGATCCGTTTACAAGCCTCACACTAGTGGATCTTTCTGTCGGATTGATTTTCTTGCATTCTTGAGCTTAAATTCTTGAATTTTTCTGCTACATTGTCGATTTGTTCAATAATAAGAACCAAATTGTCTTCCGAACCTTTGTTTTCTCTCAATTTCACTATCTTTTCATTGCATTCCGTCAATGGAAACCAGTGGTGGAAGTAATCGACGTAGACTGACACATCAGGTCTCACTCATCGACACATCGAATATCAGAACTCTCCGCAGATCAGTCAGTAACGAAGACGATAGCTATAGAGAATCCCTGGCCGGTTTAACCCTCGGTGCAGTCCTCAGTGGTGAAGAGAAGAGACCAGTTAGAGTTCCACCGGTCAGCCGTACACTCCTCGACTACATCAACGAAGAATCACCTTCTAAAAGTCTCTCCGGTCACAACCGAAAGAGTTGGAAATCGTTCCGAGATCGCCTCCGGCTCCGCCGTGCCAGTGCCGCGTGGGCCTCCTCCTCCGGTGATAGTGACGCCGACGAGTGTAGTCTCCAGATTTCAGACCCAATCCTGGCCCAGCCGATCGCAGGTTCAACCGAAGTAGACGCCGTTACGGAGTACGAGGCGGTCACCGCTGCTAATGAACCGGTCATGTTGAGGCTCGCGGCAGCATTAGCTACGGAGAGAGACCTGCAACGGCAACGGCAGTTGGAACGGGAGAGATCGTATACGGTTCCTGTGGTAGAGGATTTGAGAGAAGAACCAGTGGTACATGAACCGGTTGTACAGACAGAACCGGAGGTTGTGGTGGGGGCGGAGGCAGAGGCAGAGGAGGCGCCGCCGGCGAGGATGTCGTTGATGGCACTGCTGGAAGAAACGGACAGGGAAGCGGGGTTGCTGGGGTCCACATTGACAGGTGACGTGGTGGACGAAGAAGAAGAAGAAGAAGAAGAAGAGATGGATGGGGATGGTGACGACAATGGGGGAGAGTACGTGTGCTGCGTGTGTATGGTGAGGCATAAAGGTGCGGCATTCATACCTTGTGGGCATACGTTTTGCAGGCTTTGCTCAAGAGAGCTTTGGGTATCAAGGGGGAATTGTCCACTCTGCAATGGATACATCTTGGAGATTCTTGATATCTTTTGATCGCCATGACACTCCAAAACTATGCTTTAGAACGAACGAAGCCCAGAACTGAGTAATCTCTCCCTTTCTCTTTCTCTTACTTATCTACATCGTGTTTCTTATTAATTTTTTTCTTGTGCATCTGTGGTTGAAATTGGTCCAGGAAATAAGAAAACCTGTTAAGATTTTCTGCCGTGTGTAAATATAAGAAAAATCAGAAGAAAAGAAATGAATTCTATTGTTTGCTTACTTTGAAAGTCTATCTTCATAAAAAAAAATAAAATGTACAAAGTCATCTTAGGAAGAATTCCAGCCCAATATTCAGTATTAGATGGACTGTCCAGGTTATATCATTTGATTAATCCAATTAGGAGCGAGTGAAATTCCTGACATGTTCTTTGTCAAATAAAAAAATCCATCTACGTTGATGCCCTTGCACGCTCTCTTATTGGTTCTTGTGTTGGTGCAGGATTACACGACCAGACAACAATCGATTGCTCTTAAATTAATTATTACAATTTTATTATGTATTTGTTGTAATTATTTTGATAATGTGCAATTGTCTATTTTTACCATTATTGTTCACAACTATAGGTAGAATTGGATGCTCTACTCTAGGGATTGGCTCGAAAAGATAATGCAGGCACTATAAAGTGCTGAACATTGATCCATTGAAATTCCCGAATGATTTACTACCAATTATTTTACACGTCTGTGGTGTTCCAATGATTGATGTCTATTGACAGGACTGATTACACACCGGCCACTCGATGTTTAGGGTATAAACGTGAATGGAGATGACACTCAATAAGGTTTTCATACCCCGTTAAGAGAGAACACTCAAAGAAGAGAGTTGTCAGATTGTGATTGGTCGAAATCCTTGATTATATTATATTTAATTTTAAAAAGTATTTCAAATGTTTTGGTTTGGTCACTGGTCTTGATACTCCTAGTTTTATTTGCAATGGATTAAGGTTCATGACGGTGTAAGGTCCATTGTGGGTGTTGTGTGTGCGAGGGATAGAGTGTAATAAGCTTTCTATTATTGGAGATTTCAGGTTACGCCTATTGTATTAATGTCGCTTTTTAGTGCAATTATGGATAATTTAAAGGGTACCCTTTAGGATCACACCACTTGGCGCGATTGTGTCAGTTAGATTATAATCTTAATATTTATTTTTTCTATTAAAAAGAAGTTATGACCTAAAACCTAATTGCATATTACAATTAACAAAATGAAATTGAAGAGAGAAAATAGAGTCTTCTCTTCTTCCAGTTTGGATTTAGCTATTGGAGGTAGAGCACTCATTGGAGATCATGACCTTGTGCTGCATTTCTTTGGAGGACATGTGACTTGTGTGTTTTAGGTAACCATCGAATCCTAATTGGGTTTGTTAGCACATGTGTTCATCGATACATTTGGCCTTAAATTTTGTTTATGATATTGTATTGCATCGCTTTTGCTGCCACTTTCACAACCGACAATAATTGAAAAAGGAATCAGTAAGAGACTGTTAAGAGAACTGAAAAGGTTTTGAAATCAACCGGACCAATGGTTACCGGTTGCAATTAATTTTGATTTTAGAAACTAAATTATTATCGGTCTCAAAACTAGACTAAATCGATATATGGAATAAGGGAAAATTGATTAGATTTATTAGATAAGAAAATTAATTACAAAACAAGTATGTTTGATTTTCTTTTACACTTACTTTGTATTGTAAACCTACTTGTTTTGTAATCCTTTTTCTTATATCGTAAATCTACAAAATTATCCAACAAAAAAAATAAAAAACCAAACCACTGGTTTGCACCCTTACATTGCCTATATTGTGTCAAATTATTAAAATAATTGTTGGAATCAAAGAGTCAGAACGTCCCACTGGATCAAATTCATCATACATATGAATTTAGATCCTTTGTTGTCGTCTGCCCGTACGGTCTCACACAGGCACGACTTGGACCCCACCCGGGTAGAGTGCTCGGGTAGGGCGATCATTTTGCCCCTGCTTGTGTGAGGCTGCAAGCTGGCCGCACAGGCACGCGGCAGCAGAGAATCCAAATCCTCATACATATAAGGATACAATAGTTGTAATGTGGTAATGGCGACATGCCATGGACTTCTTCGTTAGAGAAGTTGTCTGGCCCCATGCGACACTCGTGTTGGTTCTTCCAGTCTTCATGGTAAGGTTTAAGGCAACTTAATGGATGACTAGATATATCTTCAGCCAGGCAGGTAGCTAAAGTTGGTAGGAAACCTTAATTGTCTACTTTCTTAACAATGGGAAAAGGTCCTTCATAGCGCAGTACTGGTGGGGGTCCCCTTCCTTGAACTTGCAATGTCACCTCTTCTCATCAACTCATTTCTTAATTCTCATGGCGACCTTCTCTAAGTATGTTCTAGCTATACTGATTTGCTCTTGCCAATCCTTAACAAACCGATATGTTGTTGGACTTCTCCTTGCGTATCCTTGTGCCATGGTGTGAGGTGTCAATGGTTGTTGTCCTATTGCAAGTTTAAATGGAGTATGACCTGTAAACATCTCATTTTGTCATTTTCGAAAATTATTTTGACAATGATGAGTATCCCTCGAGACTGAGAGACATCTTTTCTATGGCTTAGGAAGATTTCCCACATCCCTTGACACGTTCACAAGTTGCCCATACAAACTAGCTAAAATATCCCTAACAGAAAAATGTAACAACAAGTGGTTAGCTTTTGCATAACCTTCCAGTATGTCCAATTGATAGATTATTTAGTCATATTCACCCTTCATAAGGAGAAGATTTTGTTTAAATGGAATAGGACCCACATTGGAGACAATCATTGTCATCCAATACAGCCCCAATTTTCACGCGAAGTTAAATTATGTTAAATATGAAGAAAAATGGCAAGTTGAATTATGTGAAATATTATGAAAATAGTTTTTGAATAATCCTATTCGGACATACAGAGCCTAAGGTATGGGCATTCGGACATTCCAAATCAATCCTGAAAATAATCAATTTGGTCCAGTTCTATTATAAATTAACCTGATTCAAAAATGAACTAACCAAAGTAGCAAAACATAGATCTTTTAAGATTAAAAAATGAGGTCGGCATTTAAAGACCCTGACTCGCCAACAACGGACCATCAATTGACATTCCTCTTCGTCGAGGGGACCGTTCAATATGTCAAACACAATCTTTCAAACATCAAGTTTATCAGTTCTAGGCATTGACATGAATTCATGTCCATTCGAAATTTGAGCCCCTAACTCGACAACAAGGACTATTCTTCGACAATGCCTCGATGTCGTACCGCCCCATTTTGTTGTCTAATTCTGCAAATTTGCCAAATATTGTGCATTCTTTCTTTGAAAAATTGCGATGCCCATTCCTATTGGAAACCAATTTGGAAACAAAGGACCTATATTTGGTCATTCTTTGGTCTCTGAGAAACTCTTTAGACGTGAGAAAAAGAGGGAGAGAAAGATAAATTTGGAGCTTTACAGAACCGTCGGAAGTCTTGGCACAATTGGGAGACTGCCAATCCTCTTCTCAAGATAAACCAAGATTAGTTTTAATTTTTCAAATCTTCTTTTATTTCACCATTCACAAATAAATACACAGCCATTTCTTTTTTTTTTTGATAAAACATAACCACTTCCCACTCCTACAACTTCTCCTACATTTTCTCTTCAACTCATCCGATTGCTAATAACTAATTACACACTTACTACTAATTAACTACTTAATATTAAATAAACTTACTACTATTAATTAACTACTTAATAAGATACACATGAAGTACGTAACAATCCTTCTCCTAAAATTGGTCTTGTCCTCAAGACCACTCAATTACAAATAAAAATTTTAAATAATTCCACCCGGAATTATACATGACCACCTCATCATACAAGATTATTGGCACAACTTACACACTTGATACATAACCACTTGGGGAAATGCCCAACTTATACATAATACATTCTTTGTTTGCTCCTTTTAGAAACTATAAATAAGATTACTCTCACTTTGAGAAAGATCATTAAACTGGGCATTTATCCATTGCCAGTACATGTACAAAGCTAACCTTATATGATATATAAGAAGCTCAAAACAAAGCTAATCTTGTCACATCTTATATGATATATATGTATAGAAGCTATTACATTTCACCATCATCCCCATGTACATGTACAAAGCTAATCTTGTGACATCTTTCTTTGATGTTTAGAACTCTAGGGGACTTTTTTTGGTCCAATCTATCACACTTATATTTTGGGGTACAAGTCAACTGCTACTTTGGATGGCATTGTGCAAAACAGGTTGAGTTGGTTGTGACCCCTTGAAGTGTATGCTGATGCTGATTTTCCTAGAAGTTATGTGCTACATTAGTCTTTTAATAACGATCGTATATTCCTATAATCACCAACCATCGGTTTCACTTGGCACTTATCAGCCTCTCTAACAATATAAATCTGATCCCCGGCACCGTTGTACATGTCCTGATTCCGGTGCCATGTCCACAGAGCATAAGTTGAATTCTTCACCTGCCATTCACAAATTACCCATTAAATATCATTTCAATAGCATCAACAGCCATTTCTTATGTCTACCATTACTCTAGAACTTCATAAGTGATCGATGAATCATAATTGGACAATCAAGCATTTGCGGAAACAACATAAGGTGATGGAGCACCCCTAGAGGAGGTACCATGGCAACAATTGAATGATCAAGTTAATCCACTCTGTTTTTGTGGTTAGAAGACCCAAATTTTGATTATGTTGGTTAACATAAAGAACTTCTTCTATCATGTTACGTAGTATTAGGGAAGAGAGAGAGAGAGAGAGAGTACCTCTAGGATTCCATGGCCAAAGCTGCTTTCTCTGTATGCACTGTAATCAGGTTGTCGGTCCCAGCAGAACTTACCTGCTGCTGGTCCAGAGGTAAAATTGAAGGCACAGAAGCCACTCATGTGTTTATCTGGTGTACTCAAAGGATCTGGACAGTTACCAGGTTCATCAGCATGTGTGATGGCCATTTTCTCTCGATTACCCCCATCTCCAACTGTGATATAGACAGGTCCACATGGATCTAAAGTATAGTTATAGACTCTGTTTGACCGCTCATAGGCATGAACCTGATGATCATCACCAAACAAAGCAACTTCAATATACCAAAAAGAGAAAAAAATTGAAGCAACTCACACTGTTGTATATTGGATGATCTCTGGTCCCTTCTATGTAGGACCATCACCATCACTGTAAACATAAACAGTGGTGCTTGTACGTCTTGAGCAAAACAAAGAAGAAAAAGAGCAAGAGAGAGAGAGAGAGGGTCCACTATTTGATGGTTACATGGTAAAGTTCAGCTAATTTGAATTGGTTTTTTGCATGGAGATCTCTTAGTTGGAACCATCAAATTATTAGTCCTACTCTGCCACATGATAGACATTTTAAACCATGCAGATTTCGTAAATTCAGAACCTGTTCTGTGAAAAATTAGGAAGAGCCAGAAGATGGTGATTGCCATCTATTGTATTGTTGACTTACATGTCCATTGAAAACTATGTCAACACCATAAGAGTAGAGTAACTCTTCCATCTCCACCATCATACACTCTGCTTCTCTATAGTGGGCTTTGTAAGTGCTATACCAAGGTGGGTGCCAAGTAGCTACCAACCATGGAGTCACAGATCTGTCCACATTAGCTAAGTCTCTCTCCAGCCACCTGTATTGCTCCCCTGTAAAGGAAAACATATGCCAATATTATTTCGTACGTTATCCTTGGATGATAAAACAAAAATCTGCATTCAATCATTACTCAGATATCCAGCTATAGGTGAAGTACCAAAAATGATGGGGAAGGTCTAGAACTTCTAAAATTCTTTTTCCCCCCTGTTTACTTTAAATTAACCATGCATACAAAATTTGAACAAGAAGCATGAGATGGTAAGAAAATCGAAACCTGTACACCCTTATTTGACTATCATTCTTTTGAGGTAAAACAAACTTTAACTGCTCATAACAACTCAACTCAACCATGCCTTATCCCAACTAAGCAGGTCAGCTACATGGATCCTGTTTTGACATTCAACTCCATTCAAAGCCATTCTTAAATAACCTGTCATTATGTGGATTAGAATATAGAACAGACTGATTTTGTTCCTGCAGGGCTGACCTTGTGGTTGTAGTTGCATGCGCATGCCAGACTGTAGAAATGAAATCCTACACATGATGCAGAAAACGAACAGAAAGAGCAAACAAACAATCATACAACACAAGGGTATATGTAGCTCAGCAAGGTGCCTACGTCCATGGAGAGATGACAGCAGTTTCATTAGCAATGGAGAAAGGGTTACAAGCTATCTTCTTCACACTTCTGTGTCTACAAAGAATTCCACATAACCCTAATAACCTCCATTGTTACTAATTTATAGGGCAAACAAAAAGATAGAAATTTCCGAATTACCACTTGAAAACCCCAAAAATTTTTCTTGGGGGCAACCTCCCAAGTCCCAGAAGGACCCCCAGCTTGGTGTGGCCCAAGAAATGAAGATAAACAGCAGGGTTGCCCAACTCCTACGGGCTTTTAACAGCCCTTCTGCAGCAGCCCACAACCCAGGCTATAGAATACAAGACAACAACCCTCAACACAGACGGAAGAATGTATCCTAAGTGAAAGAATTATGCAAAATTCCTACACAAGTAGCACAATCACACATGAATCACTGACATCTGGACCTTACAAGCAACTTCAACTTACTTTTGCCAGACAATGTTACTTGAGCTCTAGAGAGAGTTTATTTTTTTGGTTCTGTCTTACACATGATCCACCTTTTGAATGGAAATTAAAGGAAGGGACATAAATAGGTATTATTATCTCAAGGCACCATTTTTATATTGAAGCATACTACGCTTTAGAAGTGACCAGAGCAGCATTATAGAAAATGAAAATATTTATGTCTTAGGCTACCCATTTTCTTATATCAGATATTTCTCACGGATGCATAAAGCCTTCAGTTAAGGTGGATGCTAGTTATAATTTTCCCACAAATAATGCTACAAAATATAGATGCACATATGGAAAGATGGGACGCTAAACTCATGGATTTACCTGTCTTGTTATAAGAAATGTAGGCACCAAGCATGATAAAATGGATTCCGCCTGCATTAAATGAATAGTAGAATGTTGATGAAGATCCACTTTCTTTAGAAGGGAATGCAAATCGAGAACTGTAAGCGACGAAGCTGAGGTTTTCAGCCTGTGGTTCTATCTCATGGTTCCCTTCCACAACCATTATTGGAACTTTTGACACCAGAGGTTGCATAAATCTGAAACAACATCCCATAAAAGTCATATGAACTGCAAGTAAAGAAATAGAAAGAGAACTCTTAGAAGCCATACTTTTCTTCCTAGGAGTAAATTTTCAAGAGAGAGAGAGTGAATTATACTACCTTCCCCAGTAATCCCAACGAGGTTGATATGTCTCATGTATGGGAGTATTCGAAAATGAGCAAGAATAGCAGTCGGATCCAGTTCCATTTGTAAGATACAGGTTGGCATAAGTTACATCACCGACTAATAGAACAAGATCAGGACTATTATGTATCAAGTGACTAATTGTAGAAGTTGTATTGTATGTAAGACCCAGATCGCCCACCACAGCAATTTTTTTTGGGTAACTCTGGGGACCAGAAACTGGCATCGTCTTGAAAGAATATATCTTACTCATGGCCGGTATAGAAGGATCTCCACATCGATAGTAATATATCATGTCAGGTTTCAACCCTGCAGAACAGATGATGAGTGATAATTACTGAAATTTTCAAAATCTGTTAAGAGTCTACAGAAAGAAGGGAAGAAAGAGGGAGATCTCAAATGGCAATTCTCTTCCCTTTTCTTTCCTTTTCTTTGGGGGGGGGGGGGGGTAGGGGTTAAAGGGCGGCAGTAAGTATAAGATGTGATTTTCCAACCATGGAATTGAGAATTTTGGGAGGAAAGTAAAATCAATGATTGTAGTATCATAATGCAATGAAACCAACTGGAGATATCCTATGCTATGATGCAATCAATTGGATGGTCATAGCAATCCAATCTCTCCCATCCTCTACGCTATTTAGAATAATTTCCACAAATCAGTTGGATAGGATCATCCAATCAGGTTCTACTGGGCTTGGGAATTCCTGGAGAGAGAGTAGGTCCTCACATTAGCCATTTGACCCTATATCAATGATTGTTGTGATCTCTCATACTCAGAAGGTTCAATGAAAGCAGTGGTTCCAGAGATGTCTGCGACCACACATTGAGAACTCTAATTTTAAGGACAGTCCTAAGATGAGCAGAATGTCCTGAGCAGTTTTATAACTTCTCTTTCCTCATTTTGTAGAAAATAATTAATATATTAAAGACTAAGTTCCATACAACCAGCAGGACGGGTCAGTCCAACCCAAGTAATTAATAAGTTCTTTCTTTGCTTCAGTAGTACCACATTAAGAAGCTCACTGATGTGGGCCAACAGTGAGTACAGGAGGTCAATGCAGTTTTATATCTCGGCTGAAATGGGATGAAACATTTACAGTCCTGGACAGCGACAATTGTCTGATTTTAAATCATGTCATAGACCATTCTAAAGAAGCAACCAAATCTCTTATCTCCTTTCTTCAGAGATTTAAAGTGCACCAGGCAGAAACATTAGCATCATTATCAGATTCTAAGTGAAGCATTAATGGATTTTCATCAAGCCATCTCAAGATTTTGTCGAAAAGTATCCTATTGCAGCAGCTGTCCCACTCTGAAGAAGAATATTAGATGATTATGTATACAAAATTTTTACAGCAACAGCTTATCTGACCTTGGGATCAAATTAATATTCATTATTTTCAGTTCTTTGATTAGCAACCTCTCATTTAAAAGGCACCAAAGATGAAAGCATTGAAGGATGATCATTTTTTCCCATTTTACTTTATTGTACTAAGAAACAATACACCTCATCAAATAACCTTATAACCTAAAATAAATATACATTAATTTTTATATTATCTATCATCATTCTCAGGTTTCACGCACGTTTGACCAGAAATAGCAAACAGACATGAAGCCATGACTATTTTTAGCTTCAAATTAATGTTCACATACACATGCATGCCTAGGGAGGAGCAGGAGATAATCTGGTTTGAAATCAGGACCATAGAAGGAACATACAAAAACGGAGACAGAACCCAAAACAATAACAAAATTCACCATCCAGAATATCTATAAATACCAAAAGGGGGAAAGAATTAATATGAAATCCATCTGAAACTTACCTGTGAGACGAACATGGTGGATAATTCCTGAGGTGTAATTCTGGAGTCCTTCGAAAGGATAAATCTGGTTGTAAATAAGAGAGAAACCAGTTGCTTCATGTGTTGATGGATATCGTAGCATCCCATAACGAACAACACTTGCTACAGTTTTAGGATTTAATGGCTTTATGTTGTTCCCGATTTGGAACTCCCCTGCAAATTCAATCCCAAAGGCCATCCTTAGTCACAGCTCAACTGAGAGTATATTCCAATTCAGAATTGTAGAAGAAGCAACAAGTTCCATAGTTACATTATAGTTGGACTACTTTTTATGTGATCCCTACTCAGATTTACAGAGTAGATTAAAGCTAGCCTGTTTTTTGAATTTCCCATCTCAAGTCTCGACGATTCTGACCCAATTCAAAATCCATTTCTTCTCAATCTTTAAAGATGTAAACCGCCAGCCAGTATGCCATGGTTAAGAAGAACATTGTACCAATAGACAACCAGACAGTTAACAATCAGTTGGATTCACTTAAAAACTTTAAATATACTAGAGAGATAAAACCCATGTCTACAATTACAACATAGTTCTTCTGTAGCATCTGCATTTCCTATCATCCTCACTATCTACAGTGCCAATTTGATGAGGAAACAAATACGGAAGAATAAATGTATGTGGTCATTGACAAATATGTTATGTATCGGTCATATTATAATGGACCATTCAAATTGTATTAGAAAAGTCCCCAAATATCATATAAAAATTCCCAGAAAAAAACATGGTCAAAGATTCGAAGGACGAGAAGAATAAACAGGAATTTTTTTAAAAAATTCTCGATTCCTTGAAACCCATATTCCGATTTTTGTTTGAGAAAGTGAATCTCCAGTTCTCCACAGCAAAGACTTAATGAAGTTTATCAAACACCATAATCAACCAGTTCACCGTAAGCAAAAATTCTTGATTCCTTGAAACTCATATCCCAATTTTTGTTTGAGAAAGTGTATCTCCAGTTCTCCACAGCAAACACTTAATGAAGTTTATCAAACACCATAATCAAACTGAATTTCCCAATAAACTCACCAACCTCATTGATTCAAATAAAACCCAAATCAAATAACCAAGCAAAAGAACAAGAACCTGTAATCCAAGAAATCCAGACTGAATCATAAGTCGAAGAAAGAGTGACAGATATCTGCTCTGGCTCAAACCCCTTAACCTGCCTGCGCACGCGAGGATCGGTATCTGGCAAATCAACAGCCTTCCCACGTAGGCTTTCATCAAAAGGAACAGTGACGGGTTTGAAAGGCCCATCGAGGGTCGTCGGAATTCGGCCATGAACGACGGCAAAAATCTTCAGAAACAACAGAGTGATCAAAATCGCAGAGGAACAGAAAAACTTCGATGCCATTCCAAAGATCCTTCCCATTTGATTAATTTGTTTATTGGGTTCTTCTCATCATTTGTTTTCTTTATTATTTTTTTCTTCTTCTTTTGCTTCTTCTCTACGCTATATGGTGATCTGTATTAGGGTTTAGCACTTCGATGAGGATTTTTTTAGAATGGAGAAGACTTTCTGAAACAAAGAATATTTGCGGCAGTATTCGGATATGATAGGGCCATAGGGGCGTTCTGGATGGTTAGTGACAGTTATATGAAAGTGCGGCTGACGTGGAAAACATTAATAAATTTGTCGGCTTATCTTCTCATCTTCAATTTTGGAAATGATCAGGGGTGCGGCGGTCATTTTGCATACTTTTATGTCAGGATGCAGAATCAGCGTGCGTTTTGCAACCGGATGGACTCAGTGGGGCATCCATTCTCTCTCTCTCTTTCTCTCTTCCCTTTGAAATGACCCCTACCCCGCTATCCCTCTTGTATGATGCTCCATCCCATCTTCCCATCGGTGCCGCCCACTAGCTTACCACATGCAGGCAGTGCGTCTATCCTTCTCCCAAAATTAGAATTTTTCAAAGTGCAATATATATTCTAAAATTAAGAATGGTTTTAGAGTAATTCACCTAAAGTGATGTATGCATAAGTGTTTTTAAAGATTCATTGACGTAAAAATAGTTTTTTTTTTTTTTTTAAAAGAGATAAAACTAGGGTTAAAAATTCCCCAAAATCCCAATTAATCCAAACTATTTGTTTGATAGATTACCCTTTTGATTGGTCGTACGTCAAATTTGATAGTCCACCTCAATTATGTGACTCACTCGATATTAAACTGTCCAGTTGTAATTTGCACCTTTGAATTATTATACTTGATTCAACTCATCCTTATCCCAACTAATGAGGCCAGTTACATTGATCATTTTTCTCCAATCAGCGTTATTGATAGTCATATTTGTTATTCGTTCTAAGCTATGCATTATGTTCCTTATCATTTCTTCTAAAGTCATTTTAGGCTTTCCTTTGTTCCTTTTCTCTCCGTCAATTTAAATCAAACCACTTCTTCGTATCGGATCGTTCAAAGGCCTCTATTGCACAAAGTCTCAGGATCCATGCAAAAGGACTTGGCTAATGTTTTTTTTCCCCTATATATTCTCTTAACTGTTTATTAATTCAATTGTTGAATAATTCGGCTTTTTTTTTAATCTATATTTGGTGTTCGATTGTCGTTGGTACCGATATGATACAGATATGTGTTGGATAGTATCCGTATTAATAAAAAATTCAAAAAACACCATCAATACGTACCGATTAGATATTTGTATAGTTCATGACCAATGCTGATATGAATTGGCCGATACAACTTATCCGACACCTAAAAATCCCTGCAAACTAAACCATCCACTCTTGAGATGTGCAGAGAAACCACCATTAAACATGAACTCTTTGATCTTATTAACACCGAGGCATGGTGTGCTAGTGCTTTTTATGTCTCTCTCTTCCCTCATATGAAATGATTTCGCTACCCTCCTATGTGTGATGTTGTTTTGTTGCATTACATTGGTGCATTGCCATATACCACTTGGTCGGAGAACCCTTTCCCATACTTTTTGTATTTTCAGATCAAGTTTTTAGATCTCAAAATCAAGTTATCCAGATTGGCTGAGTCAACTCAAAACCTATTCCTCTCAATCTAAGCCAGAATCGAACCAAATTGTGTCGGATTCCGAGTTGTTAAACCTGGCCCCATCCAAGATCAATTAGATCCAAATCAATGGTTGGGACTTGGGGTGTGATTTAGGAGTAAGAAGGATCCAAATCGTCTCTAATGAGATCGCCCAATGAGCGCCAAGACATCCAACAACTGGGCTGGCTTGCACACATCCCGGCATGCCCCAATTACCACACCCAGCCAGCCCTACCATTGGATTCTCATTGAGCACTCATTTAGTGCGCTCCTCATGAAGAGGATTCGAATCTGAACCTCAATTTGATTAGATATCGATGATATTTTTGAATTGTTTTTCTCCATCTTGAGTCGAACTTAGAGAGCAAGGAGTGTTAGTTACAAAAGAAACAAAGACGATGATGTGTGGTCGAACCCAATAAGAATCCAGAAGGCTCCTCTCCTTGGAGTGATCGCCCAATGTGGTATCCAAAGGCTAGGTTGTGCTGCATACTTCTTGATGGCTGACTTGATGCATGCCGGAATGTGTGTGGTACAGCCCAATCGTTGGATGCCTCATTGGGTACTCATTTGGAGATGCCCTTCAAAGAGAAGAGCCCAATCCCATCGACCATGGCCAAGCTGAGTCATGATTCAATGGGAACGGGGTCTCCTGTGGGACCTATTCTCGATGTTGCTATATTGGAATCAATGGTGGGCTCTACAATGCAATTTATTCAAATGGGACAGTCTTTATAGGCCCTTTTTTTTTTTTTTCGGGTAAAAAATATTTATATTGCCAGTCCTACTGAACCTCTTATCCACTTTGAAGATGAGGGAGAATCTTGTTTCCATTTTTTAGATAGATAAGTAGATAACAAAAAGAGAGACAGAAGCTTCTACTTTAGAATCAGGAAATTTGGCATTAGAGAAGGGACTGTTGGGCCCTCCACGAGACCGGGCCCACAAGCACTCGTGATTCGTGAAGGTGAAAAAGCCCATCTTGCTTACTGATTTCGCGCCAGCCTTCATTGCCCGGGTCGCCCAATGGGCCCATCTTCTGAACGTTTAGTCAGTTGTTATAAACTAACTGTGAAGGTTGGATACCATACTCCATAAAAGTGAAACTCCTGATGGGGCCTAGGTGGAATTTTTTTCCTGTCCTGTTCCCTGTCTGGTACAGTGGTCCAGTCCTCTCATAGGGAGGTGGAAATGACGTTTTAACCTCCCTCGGGCAGTGTGTTCGGATAGGGGATAAGTTCATCATTTTCCGCTTCCTATGAGAGGAACTGGACCACTATACTAGGTAGGGAACAAGAGACGATAATGATCCGGCTGAGTTATCCATCCATCCAAGTTTTGGTTGGATGGCTCATCAAATTGTGTTATATAGAATGATGATGTGGCTATTCTGATAGTTGTGCATCTTAAAAATAATTTGGATTGACCATCTGTTAAATTTCAGCCTAAAGGAGAGAGAGAGAGGGGGTGATATAACAATTAGAAATCATATCTTCAAGACGACCTCTATTTGTAAAGAAGAGATTCCCCTTGGAAACAAGTCCCCAAAGGAACCCAAAAGATGTGTCTCTCTAAGAGAGAAGACACAAAAAACTAGTCATTGTCGGAGTCAAAAGTATTTTGGATGGCACGCAATACAAGATTGTTGATTCCGGCAATGCGTTAGACGATGCTCATTCGACACCGATAAAAACTCGATTAATGCGTTGGACAACGCTCATTCGACACCGGTAAAACCTCGATTAATGTCAAATAGAGTGTATTGCATGACAGAAAAGTTCCTGACAAACCGCAACTTAGAACTCACTATGGTCGACGTCCAACACACAATAACGAATGTCAGGAAAATCGAATACAATATAAAAAATTCCCTATCCGATGTCAACAAAAGGAATACTGGATTCACTTAGAGCAAAAAGGGTCGTGTACAAGCTAAGGCTACTACTAGTACATATGTGATGTAGAGGAGATATCAAATGAGTTCTTGAGCCAGTTGGACTAGCAGAAGTCCACTAGGATTGGTCGGAGGTATTAAGCGAAATATGGCGAATTATATATCAAATCGAAGATCTTGACGAGCTCTTCTGGTTATGGCGTTGATGTATGCATTCTTTGGCCCTTTTTCATGCATTTCGAAGGCAAAACAATCTGCCAAAATTTTTGCAATTTGAATTTGAATTTGAATTTTGAATTTTGAATTTTGAATTTCAAACTTTTGTTTTCTTCTGTAAGCAAGCCTCTCTATATAAGGGTTGTGAAATATCCTTTTTAAGTAGTTTACAGTTTGAATAAAAGTAAATTTTCCGCTTTTCTCTACTTATGGATTCAAGGTTCGCTTGTACTAGAACGATATTTAGCCCACCTATCTTCTACTGCTTCAATATGTAGGACCACATGCCCAATCAGTTGTAAGATAAATAATTTTTATTTTCCTATCCTTTACATAGTAGGCCATACAAATGGGACAAGTCATAGATTACCTCCTACTAGGAGTTTTCCATCTATCTAGTATGAGAGCCAAGACTGCCAAATCTTCATGAGGTAAAAAAGATTGTTGTAGAGAAAGTCCTCTGTGTAAGGGTGAACTTGTGGTACCTTATCAGAAGAAAAGATATTTTTTTACTAACGTAATTTGCCTTTTTTGGTGAAAACATTTCGGTTTAAAGTATCTAATTTTTCAAACTATTCAGGCTATTTCAACTGAGATGTCTCTGTTAGAAAAACAACGCCCAAAATGGTGATTTTGCAGAAGATAAACGAAGAGCAAGAGAAGAACAAGCACATGCACAAGACAAGATTTACGTGGTTCACCCCCAAGAAGGAAGGTTACATCCACGACTGGACGATAGAATGATTCCACTATTTCTGTGAAGGAAATACAAACCCTCACTCTCCTATCTCTCAAAGAGATAACTACAATATATAAGAAAACCCTAAACCAGAAAGTACAAAACTACCCCTAGAGACCCACCTGATCTGGTTCAGACCTGAACCAACATAGGGAGAAATACATATCAAATCGAAGATCTCAACGAGCTCTACAGGTAACAGCACCTATGGTGTTGATGTATGCACTTTTTGGCCATTTTGGTGTGTTTTGAAGGAGAAATAACCCGTCGAAGAATCACCACAACACTTTCTAGACTGAGATCAGGCTTCACCAATAACAATCTGAATGTTTTAAAATAGGTTCCAAACAAAATTTCTAAAATGGCTTAACAATGAGGGGTTGCACAACCCAAAAAGAAGACCAATTTATGTGGTCTAAGCTGATTTATAACATGGCAAAAAGCTCCTTCAATATTTTCTTTTATCTAATAAAGTTTTAGGGGATTCCCCGGATCCTAGATAATATTCGGATTTAAAAAAAAAAAACCATTAGATGGGGAGAGGAGGAAGGTGTGTAATATCATTTTTACCTCCTACTTGACGAAGGGTCATAGCGCCAACTATGTACAGTACACAAAAACCATACCCTTGTGACATTGTCTGTCACACCCCCATCCCTGAACCGACGGAAAATGCAACCGAAGCATACAACTACGCTCCCCAACCACCAGAATCACTGATGCAGTATCCAAGACTAACTCATTCACAACGACAAACAATAGGTAAAATGAAAGGATTAATATTAATAACATCAGAGTTAGCAGAAGCTAGGTGATAGCATATAAAATATTGTCTATTCAAGTTTACCCCTTCAAGTACAATTCATTCTAATCATGATCTATGTATTATCACTGTATAATAAATACACCTATCAAGAAAGGAATAAAAAGAATACACCTTTGAAACAAAAGATAGTTTATCAAAGTGTAACAAAAGATGGCCACTAGCCAAGAATCACTGTTCCCTCGTGGAACACATCTCACAGTAGCACTCCGGTCCATGATCCTCATACTCCGGAGTCCACCACTCTTCATGACCTTCTTCAGGAGTCTTGAACTCTGCGCCGTCCTGCTCGAATGTACCTGCATCAACTAAAAATATATTTCCTCGAGAAGTGAGCTCCAACTGAGCCCAATGAGTGGCTAAGCCACACAAGCATACACAATAATAATAATGAATGGGGTTGACTACAAACCATACATGATGGACGGATATCAAGGTATCCCATACCACCAAGGTAGACCGTACATCACATACAATTTCCAATCATGCTACATGAATGAATGATGATGTATAGTTTTATTGTTATCCACCTAACACACAACTAAGTCAGGTATAGTACTATAGCAACACCTTAGGTAGCATCCCCGACATCGGTACCATAAACGGATGGTATACCGGCGATGACAAACCTGAGTTACGCTGGAAGCCAGCCGTATCGGTCTCCACCAAGAGATATACGTAAACCTCCAAGTTAAATCCAGTCCTGGCGTTCGGCCCAAAATACGGTCGATGCCCGAACTGCCCAGGTGGGTATACCCGAATAACGGTCGGAACCCACAGATTTAATCGACACCTAACCCCCTGTCGGTAAGGGTCATAGTACTGGGTAAACATTTATCCTAGCCAGCATTCACCTATTGTATGAGTGAGGTACGCATGTGCATAGGCCAGAGGTCGAGTCCATAGATACCGAAATACGGTCGACCGGCTATCCTCTCGCCCCTCTAGCCCATACGTACGTATACAAGTACGAGATGTGAATACCGAAGGTAGTCGGTCGGTCACCATCCCGTTTCCACCTAATGCAATGGACAACTCTAATGCAATTTCAAGTACGGCAATCTCAAGCCCAGCACCCACCGGCACTTGGATCCCGCTTCCGAAGCCCTAGATCTACATACCATGAGTGAGTCCATATTATGGAATCCCCAGGTCCAGCACCAACCAGCACCCGAGTCCCATAACTAAATCCAATACCATTCGCACCATAGTGCAATAAAATAAATAATATCGCAAGACAAGAATGTAAAGTCCTATCAACATCTAAACATTTATATCGTCCTATATTTTATCGTCCTATATCTTACCAATAATTATATATTATAGCACACATGCATGAATGGCATTCGCAAGACACGACACACAAACATTCCATAAATTAAGACGTTTGCCTAACTCACTCAACTTGATTCTCAGTCAATCGTCAGTACGGAGTTCTTCAAATTGGCATTCGATGCCAAGTACACTGTCCCACGTACTAATACGCCCCCGAGCCGGGTCAGTCAACCTAAAGAGGGTGTACAACGTGGGGAGAGATTAGTGCCTTAGGGCTAGAAGAGTTGGGCCCCATAAGTTATCAAACAAGGCTGAAATAGGGGACCAGCACATAGAACAAGGTTATATCATGTGCCTGTCCATGTGCTTGTCCCTCTCGGACTTCCCACCAGCAGATCTAGGTTCTCAGGGACTGACACTTGCATGTGCCTATCCATGTGTCTGTCCCTCTCAGGGACCGGCAGATCTAGTTTCTCAGGGACTGGCACTTACATGTGTCTGTCCCTCTCGGACTTCCCACCGGCAGATCTAGTTCCTCAGGGACTGGCACTTGCATGTGCCTATCCATGTGCCTGTCCCTCTCGGACTTCCCACCGGTAAATCTAGTTTCTCAGGGACTGGCACTTGCATGTGCCTGTCCCTCTCAGACTTCCCACCGGCAAATCTAGTTTCTCAGGGACAGGCACTTGTATGTGCCTGTCCATGTGCCAGTCTTGCTGTTCATGCCATTCTGAGAATGGTTTTACCTTGGGGTAAAATGGGGTATTCTTAGGGGTTTTTAGAGGTCTCTTTGGCCATGAAAACAACTCAATCAAGGTGCCATAGCATACCCCCAACATGGGTTTGTAAACCCAATGATCGATTGATTGGGTTTTCCTCCATTAAAATACACATGGGAAGGGAACTCATGGGTTTGGGTATTGGGGTTTGGAAGTGTCTTTAATCAATGTTATTTAACATCCCTCAAACCACACATCTATGGTCTTCCATGAGGGTTGGTGAAACCCATAAATGGAGGTAAATCCCCAACTTAGGGTTCATAAATGGAAAAGGCTGAATGGGTTTAAGGTAGGGTTAGGTGCTTCATAGTTAAGCATCAAGGATTTGCCATTAATGGCTCTTCTAATAAGGTAGGTGAAACATTCATTGCTCATAATTCCAAACCCTAAGTCTATAAATTAGGAAGTGAAAGAGAGAGAGAGAGAGAGAATGCTCACCAATGTAGGAGAGCAAGCTTGGGTTCCACCTCTCTCCTTTCTTCTCCTTCTTCCTTCTTCTTCTTCTTCTTTTTCTTCTTCTTCTTTCTTTTCCACGATTTAGGTTTTCTTATTGTGAGGTGAATAGTGGTTTGACCCCTATTTACCTCACTTTAGTCTTAGGTCATGTTTGGTTAGTTTTAAGTCCTTAAGACCATTTGCTTAGGGGCTTATTTGGTTAGGTGAAAGCCTAAGGTCTAGTTTAAGTCATTGGGTCATTAGATCCACTTGGGCCCATGGCCCATGGCCTAAGTTCTAGTTACAAATAGAAAGAGGCTAAGGTCCTAAGCCTAAGCCCATTCTAGTTCTTATGCTTATTAATGGTCATGCATAGGCATGAGTTACTTAGATAGTGACTTACTCCCAGTCATCGCTAAGTGGATAAGGACGATTCAGGTGCGAGCCCCGTAAATCCCCATCATAAGGGAATTCCAAGAATATGCTTTCGTGGACGATTTTCCCCCTTGTCTCTGATGGTGAATCTTTCCTCGACAACTTCCCCCATTTCGTGGTTGACAGTCTTGTGTAATGGTTTGAGTATTATGACTCACAATTCACGAGTGTACTCCGCTCCCGGTTCTACACAAAAGATTCAAACCAGACCGGTGGTCAGATCGGGTTTCAAACCGGGTTTTGGGCACGGATTTAACATTGTCATTCCTTTTTTTTTCTTTTGTCATTTAAGAATTGGCATCCACATTCACCCACCATCCTAGGGTTTTAGTATGTTCCAAAATACCAACCCAATACCCATTCACCGTGGATGGAGGGAAACTCGGTTCTAAAATCATGTTAGATTTTTTATTTTTTTTGGGATGTGCTAGGCCACACATCGGGCCAGACAAGAATCCACTAGCAAGGGGGTTCACTGGCCATACATATTACTGCACTACTATACTATTACTTCTACTTCAAGAAGGATGGAGGGTTGAACCATTTCTTGAACTTAGGGTAGACCCAACTGTCCAGTTGCCACCTACCAGTGAGCTAGCTCATCCCCAATCATGTTAGATAATGATTACAAAAGTTTAAATTTTAGTTTCGATTTGATTTCATTTGATGGGAACAGGATGGGTTAAACCGGAGCCTAGTCCTATTCCTAAAAGGAAGACCTTCGTTGGGACTGCACTGTAAAATCAGTGAGTCCCATGCTGGTTATATACAAAATGGGGACAGTTATAACAACATCATAAGCTGGGTGTATCAGCAAGACACGCCTCACCCTGTGTGCTACCATCCTCTGCTTATGAGGCATGGCTCCTATCGAGTCCCTGGAGAGGAAAGGCGAGACAGCACAGGGAGGAGTCGGTCTTCCTGCAGGACATACTCTCCTATCACTCTCTCTGCTTTTTTCAGCAGTTCTGGAGATCCATAGCCCCGCTTCATGCATAAGCAAAATCTGTTATTACTAGCATAACATGTTTCACCGTCTTGAACAATCTCATATTTTCGGCATTACAAATTAATACCTAGGCTGTGTTTGGTATGCATTCTAGGTCGATTTTGCATTCTCAGACAATAAAAACAACCATTTTTTTCATCTCAAAATGCGAAATGGACTTAGAACGCATTCCAAGAATGCGTACCAAACACTGCTCTAATCTCACAGCAATAAATCCCATAATTCACAATCTTAAACACTCATATTTTCAAGCATTACAGATCAATGCCTAACTTGTACCGACTTTTAAACCATAACATCGCTATTAATAAAGGGTTGATTGAATAGAACCACCCAACTACCATACATCAGCACTAGAAGTTTCTGCTGAATCTGTTTCCACGACTGAAAAAGTTCAATGTTCCATTCACACAGAGTTTTCACCTTCTCATAAGGTCCATATCAATGCCACAACCAAATTGTAGCTCAATTAACTTTTCGTATGGAACTGGTAATTACAGGATAATATGGGGCTATAAATTCAGTGAAATGAGCACACAGAGAACACAAGCAGGTAGAGATAGCAAACTATAAGTGCTTCAAGAGTCCAGACAGCTCAAAGAGACAAATAGTACCAAGTAAACATACTATTCACATTATAGAAATAAATGGCGGCAGTTAACAGACTATATTAAAGCCAAAAGAGGGGTTTGGGGATCTACAACACATCAACATCCTTACTCCAGTCTTGAAATCAGCGTTTTCATGTATAAAAGTATCAACTGTTGGATTGTTCACAACTCATTAGGAATCTTAAACACTTTGATGTGTTAATGAATTCCATGGAGAACAACTGGACCCTTCGCCACCAACTTCTGCACTTGATGAATTCACAAAATCATACAGAAAACCTCTACAACCTCAAGAAACAAAATGGATATAGAGAAGGAGCCACTGAGTCACCAAGAAAAAGCAAAGCAAGATAAACTTATCTACTCAGCCTTTGGTTCTCATGATTGTAATACTTCCTTTTCCTCCTTCAGTGTGGATTTTGGTTTTAACAACCACAGGCTTCCCAGAAAAAGCTGAAGTGGGATAAGAAGCAGAGGCATCATCATCATTTTGCTTTGTCTTTGAAGGAGGTGGAGTTTGAATCCGCTGGTTTATGTCCTTCAGAGTAACATTTCCATGGACACCACAGGGCTTGATGAGGGCAAAAGGATAGGCAACAGCAGAAGACATCTTTGTGGGAGTTCGAATGAAAGACTTCCTACCTAAATACGTAGCACAAGTAGTTCCATCATACGGTAATTTCAGAGTTTAAACAGAACAAGCTACAAGTTGAAGATAAGGAAAAGACAAATACCTTTGAAAGCACTTTTAGGAGTTTGGGTCGAACACCCGCCACCGCCGTGTACCATATTAACTTCCACCTCAGGTGGGAAATTGCAGAACTCTAAGGGAAGGAGAAAAGCAGTCCAATGTTAAAAACATAATTGTGATACAAATTTGATGATAAGAAGTGCATGATCAAATAAAAGTACTGAATGAAAATGCTTCCATGAAGGTGCTGTCATGATGAGAAAGAGGAAACCCATGCCAACACAAACTCAGGTTGGGTTAGATGGGTTCAACCAAATTTTCAAATGGCAACTCCCATGGGAACAAGTTTGTTAAATCAAATTCGCAAACAAAATATAGATTATGCACCTGTAATGTCAATTTGCTCGTCAGAGGCTCCAGGCACATTCCTGTAGCCCATGCATCAAAACAATTAATAGAAAGGTGGATAATGACTAATTGAATGTCTTTAGTTGAAAGAAGCATACATATCATCCGAGCTAAAATGCATCTCAGTGTCGTTGAAGCAATTGACAAGCCACCCCTCAGAAGACTGATCCAGACTCTCGTTACCAGAGGCAGCCCTATCTTCTAACACACATATCATAATTAGAATAGACTGTATTGACTATTCTTGACGAATTCTGGTTGGAGACAAAATGAGTTTTGGCAAGAAGAAAACCTGTGAGTTCTGAAACCCAATCGGAAGTTATAGGTAAAGCTGCTCCAACTTGGTTCTCCCTATCCTGAAGAGAGGAAAAAATGCAATGCATAAATTTCATAATTTAACAAGTAAACATCAGAACATTCCCATCAGCCATAACACCCAAACACCCTTACTATATCCAGGGATAAAAATCAATCTAACACATACATTTTTGCTGCTTGGAAAACGTATATCTCAAATCCACAGAAAATAAGCCTTTAAGAGAATGGCAGATCTCAACCAACCTTTGATTTTACAAATGCAGATGAGATCTGTTCATTGCAATAAAAATGATCCATAGTACTTGTGTTGAATTGTAACATCCGTCTCCTCTTTAAATGCGATGAAGACTCCATATGCTCTTCCTGTTCCTGGTTCATATTTTCTGAAACACAACCCTTCAAATTAAAAAGAGGGTATGGAATGCAATACCACTTACATACAAAAGCAAAGAATAGAGGAAAACAGAACATACTCCCACTGTCAGTAACATGGAATGCTAAATCCCCGCAAGCTTTAATTGGGGTTGTTTCATCAAACATGTAGGAGAGACTTTCTTCATTCTGGTTTACTTCATCCCATAGACTATTAGAGATTTCTGTTGCATCCAAAAGGGATCATTCAAAATAAGACAGTTTCTTCCATGTGTCCTTCACTATTAAGAAAGAACCACAGCAAGGACTTACCGAAATGGGAATCCTTTTGGAGATGGAATTCATCACCTTGCCATTCCCACGGTTCACTAATAACAAGTTTGCAGAATTAAAATCATAAAACTGGATCAGAAGTCACAAAATGCTTAAATGTGAAAAGGTAGAAAAACATCACAAGTGGGTTATTTTAGGTTCAAATCTAGGTCAAATCATTCAACCAGACCATCCAATGTGAAAGAAAACCCAAACGTAATTGGGCTATTTTAGGTTCAAATCTAGGTCAAATGCTGCATTTTATTGTAACAGTAGGACGGTCTTTCAGAGAAGAAGCAAAACAGCACAAAAAACTGAAGAAATACACAGGTTGGAAATGACATGATGGTAGCCCAATGAAACAACATTCACTGATATACTAACATAAGACAAAAGCTTTTTTTTTTTTTTTTTTTGTGTGTGTGTTTGTTGGATAAGACAAAGCAGTCTTACATGAATAAGGAAGAAAAGAATATCAGTAGATCTAGCTTTCTACAACAGGATAGAACATAAGAATTTCTCTGAAGATACTAAAAGAAGCCCATAACAATCGATAATCAAATGCAGGATAGAAGACCGCATCTAGAGTTCCGGATCAGAAATTACTAATGACGGACAGAGGGGTACAAAGAATTTCCGGATGAGAAGAGAAGGAACTGAATCTACCCAAAGCATTTCACCAGAAACTTATAAGTCTATACTTGTTCAACTCCAAGGTAATATATGGCAAGTAAAAAGGAAAATGTTAAACACATAATGGAAAAAGCTTAACAGCCCATGAATTGAATCAGAAGCCTAAAACCATATATTCATTCCCCGTCAAAATTTTTGCAGAAATCAAACGAACCCTTCTCCCCATCACTCCAACACACCAAACTCCACATCTCATTTCCAAACAAACCCATTAACTAAAATCAGAAAATAAAAAGACCCATAACCACAGAAATTGATTTGGTACTCACATATCAGTGTTGAAATCCATGTATCAAACTTTCGCTGGTAACTGATGGCGCCGATGGAGAAGACAGTGAGAACCCAAGTCAATCTTGCTCAGAACAATCTAAAAAAACTAAAACTAGCCGTTATATTGAGAATTTAACATATATAAATCCAAGTGTAGCTTGAGAAATGTGCAGTCCGCCGAATGTGTTACTTCTCTGGTTTTTCTTTTCTACTCTCTTGACTCCTCATAGAAATATGGGTAACCATTAATAGAGCGAAAGGGCTCTACTCATAGAGTCATAGTCCGTTACTCCGTTACTTGTGGGGATCATCTAGTATTATACGATTAGTTTCTGATTTATCTTTCTAGTGTTCTTAATTTCGCACTTTTTATTGTGAATCCTTAGACACTACTTTCACGCCAATCACACAGCTGCCATTTCCATTCAGGTCTTTAACATGAAAATATTACAATACTACCATCATCATAAACTTCCTTATTCTTCGTTTTTTTTGGTAACTATTCCCTATTCTTCTACAAAACTAGCAAATCATCTATTCTTCTCATCACATGGTTCATGATACACTTTTTTTTCTCCATAGATTAGAGGGTTAATGATCAAATCAGTTAATTGCATTATAATTTTCATGTAATAAACCATGAATTAGATGTCTTTTGGAAGAAAAGAAATCCTCTCTAGCGCGCCTCTAATAGCTGGAACCACTAGGGGTGCATGCCCAGATGATCCCAACTGTCGAATGTGCGCTAGAAGGATTGGTGTGCTAGAGAGGATCCCAATCCCTTTTGGAAGAAATCAAATTGCTCTATATGATAAATCACTAAAGGGAAAAAGATTTCTACCAAGCTGCGTGTAGCTTGCACTCAAACATAAGACTCTGGAAAATGATCACTTCACACCTTGAAATGAAAAATCTCACCCCATTGATGCCCCTACACACACCCTCATTGGTCATACACTTGTGCAAGGGCCATACACACTATAAATTTTTGGCAAGTTAGTCCTTAAACAAATTCAATGCAATTGTTCTATTAATCTAGTTGAATAATGTTCATGATTGGCAAAAAAATAACTTTGATAGCCTCAAAAGATCAAGGTTTTTAATCTTGGGATCGAAGAACCGGGTTAGACACTGTTGGTCTTGAGCTCGCTCGACTGATCGGACCTATCTAGATATTGCATAAAATATCAGTAGTATTGGTCAAGATCAAGTGGATGGGCAATTGGGCATTGATAGACCCTCAGAGGGATCCATGGACATCCTTCATCTGATCCAAAATTTTTAAAATATAGACAAGATAGAACCAGGTTCAAGCCACCTCTTCTAAATCTGGCCAAACATGGGCATTTTGGTCCTTGTGAAATACTATTTCAAGGAAAATGCTGGTGGGTATAACTGTAATTCTAGGTATAGATTTGTAGAATTCATAGAGGGAAGATATTGTCTATAAACAAGAGTGAGAGAGTGAGTGCTAGATTTAAGGGTAAGGCGAGGGAGGGATCCAGTGGGGCCCACATATCAAAGCAGGTAAAAACGTGCTGCCTCTTTTGATGCAAGAGCGTGCCGGTTGTGCAGAGAGACACTCATACCACGTACTCGGCCCATCTCATCTCTTCTATTCCCTTTGCTTCGCTTTTGGTTCCTTTTTTTTTTTCTCGTTTTCATTTCTGAAAAACAGAGCCATCAATTTATCGTCTCTCCACACATATCATCTCGTCTACCGAGAATTTTGAAAGTTAAAGAAGATGATCTTCCTTCTCTCTCCTCATTAGTAAATTAGTTATACTTAACTCTAGTAATCAGTGTTTGATGGATGCTTATTTGTGGTCTACCAAATCCAACTTTTTTTTTTTTTAATAGACTACAGGAGGGTTAGGTGGCCTTTGACCTGGCCCAGCCTATTTTTGAATTCAGTTCAAGCCCTATACCAAACATGCCCAACTCAGATCTCTCTCTTCTTGACAGGAGTGTTCCTTGATCCAACAATCTAGCTTTTCCATTCCACTTTGCCTGATGTTGAAGTTAAGCATCCTTTAAATTTTTTTTTTTATATTGGATGACTGTGACTTGAGCAAATTGACCTCACCCATTTTCACTACTAAATGTGGGAGGGAGATCGCTGATAGGTGGTGCAGCTTCAGCACTGGCATAGGGGTCAATGAGAGTGCATGCAAGAGTATTCAACAGAGGTGAGATTTTTTTTTTTTAATTTATAAGGGGGGCCGGTGGGAGAAGGTGATCATTTCGCCTTTTCTATGTTTGGGTGTAGGAGTCTAGCAACCTTCTTTTCCCCATTTACTTTTTTGCTCGACCTGACAAGGGCGCATAGACGACTAGGCCCAACATCAAAATGTAGTTCAGAGGTCTCAATCAAGTGACCAAAGTTTGGAAAATGCTTCGATAGGACATGTCTAAACTAATTGAACAATGTAGTTGTCCGCAATGAAGTAGTGGATGATACGTGTGATGATTGTGATAAGTGAACAAAAATAACATCAAAACCTTATCTCAGCTAAATGGGGTCAACTACATGGATCCTTGTTCTCCAATCAACTCTATTCGAAGTCATAGAAGATATGAGGCCTAAGCTATGCATGTCTTTCCTCACCATTTCACTTAGGGTTATTTTAGGCTTATACCTAGTTTCTTTTATTTCTTTCAATCAGAATTAAATCACTCGTTCGAATTGGAGCATCCCAAAGCCTCCGTTGAGCATGGTCATGCCACCTCCAATGACTCTCTTATAGCTTGTCATATATCGAGGCTATTCCCAACTCATTTCTAATATGATCATTTTTCTTCATTCATAGTTTTGCCACACATCCATCTAAACATCCTCATTTCTACTACATTTAGTTTATCTATGACGCTTCTTAACTGCTCAACATTCCACATAATACATCATAGTCAATCGTATGGTAGTCCTATAAAATATTCCTTTTGGCTTTAAAGAAATACGCTAATCACATAACACTCCAGACGTACTTCTCCATTTCATCCATTCTATTTAAATTCTGAGGACAATTTCATCCTCTATATCACCATCTTTATTGACAATACAACCCAGATCTCTAAAATAATCACTTCGAAAAAATTCTCTCTCATCAGTATTCACCATCTCCTTAACCGTCTTAGTGTAGCTAAAATTGCACACAATATACTTCATCTTTATTCTACTTATCTTAAGACTTTTTGATTCCATGATTGATCTCCATAATTCCAATTTGACGTTAATCTCAGTTTTTGTCTCATCCATCAACACAATATAATCAGCAAAAAATATATACCAAGGAACCTCATCTTGTATGTCTCTGGTTAGATCACTCAAGATAAGCGTACACAAATAAGAGCTTAAAAATAATCCTTGATGTAGTCAAATTGTAATTGAAAACTCACTATTTTAACCCCTTACAATTCCTAGACTAATCACCACACCATCATACATAAGTGAATAAAAACAATTAAGAAATTAATAGAGACATATAAATTCAGTTTACAAACTATAGTTCTCCTAATTTAGCCCCATCCATGTCTTGCATCCAATATGTGCTTTACTCATGTCATTATCACATTCCTTTATTTTTCTTTTCCTTTTCTCTTTTAAGTGTCCTCAGTTATCAATCGAGAGATACCCGGTAGAGGACTTTTTGACAAACCATTGTAAAAACAAAAATTAAAAGAAAAGCAAAGTCCATAGCTATGATTTCATAGAGGGTATCTAATTCCTTTTACCTTTGTTTGTTTCTCACACATTCACAGAGAGAGAGAGAGAGAGAGAGAGAGAGAGAGAGAGAGAGAGAGAGAGAGAGAGAGAGAGAGCAATTTAGTAATGGTGTGCGTATGTGAACAACTCACAACTGTTCAGATGAAATCTATTCTATGAGAATGTTCCATCTAAACGATTGTGAGTTGTTCCCTTACGCTCACCTACGTGAACAGTCACCCCATCCAATCCAGGCAAGTAAACTTTCTCATTTATGTACCAACAAAGGTAAGTGAATCCTTCTAGAGTTTTCACTTTATAAATAGTGTAGACCAAATAATTAAGAAGAGCCTTTAACTATGGGATATAATGACAAGACATAAAGAAGTTAAGAACCTTCGAAAGAGAATTAGCTATTAGTACAATATGAAATTATCTAAAAAGAGAAAAAGATTCCTTTATAGAGATGGATTATGGACCCTTAAAGCCAAGGCTTTGATGATTTTGAATTAAAAAAGTGGACACTTTAAAACGGTACTTCAAATTTTTTTAAATGCAAAATTACTTCTTTGGTAAAAATTAAAATAGAACAACTTGTTACCAAAAAAAAAATTTTGAGAACAACTCTCGTTACGGTAATACTTGAAATGCTTCTCATTATGCCTCCCAATTTTTATGTTCGTGGATTGATGATTTGGTAATTTACATCTTGTATAGATGAAGTATTTCACTAATCATATGATTTACTATGTATATGGTTCTTTATTCCTGTTTTTTTTAAACTAAATTCTATTTTTCTTGTGATTTTTTAGGGCACGATAATGACATTTGAATACATCAAATTTGTATAAATTTGGTCTATTTTTTAATGTTAATGTGGGTAATATATCTTAATGGGAGAAAGAACGCTATCTAGGCATGTGCGGTGCGTTGCCTTTGCGTTCAGACACAGATGCACGTGAATTGATTGTCATGCCCCATGGAAAGATAGAATTTTTTAGGGGTGTGGTGGTCATTTCGCATGTCCTTGAGTCTGGGCACAAGGGCAGCACACTGGACGCACCAGGTAGTGTTCTCTTACCCTATCTTAATTTAGTGGGTTAACCCCAGTTACAATGCCTTGAAGAGATAGGTGCTCTAGCTGACAAACTCAAAAACAAAATCCTTAAAGAAGAAAAGGGAGAGAGAACAAAAAGTAGAGAATGAGACAAGGTTTTGTGAACTAATGGCCCTAATTCTCTAGTCTCTCCAAAGTTAGGTGGCACTAGGAATTAGTTCATAATTCATTTTATCATGTATCTTTGAGAAAAAAAAAAATTCCTTGCGCAAAGGGCCCACTAGGGGCCATACAAGAGACCTAGAGAGGGCCAGATCGAATGGGGGTCTAAGAGAACCACACACTTCTTGGAAAACAAGCACAGGTACACATTGAGAGGAATTGATCCACTAACAAAACCTCAGGCAAACTCTTAAGCAAGCATTGCGAAATTGTTAGGTCTAGTCCTAGATGTGCTCCTTGAAAAAATTATAGGTCATACTTAGGTTGACATTTTATGAACACAAACAAGCTGAATCCAATCAAGCTTGATTATATTTGTTTATTATTACCATTGTCTTCTTGCCCTATTAATCTTTGAAGGTGCAACTGTACCATCAACCTACCAATTCATCACTCATAAAATATTAATAGAATGCTTACCCTTGTAACCCTAGGACAGGATGGTCAATACTAAAGATGAAGATGAAGATAGAAGGAATGAAAGAAAATGAAAAGAAGTGATATATAGTTTGGGGCCGACGCCATGAGAAGAGTGATCTATTCACCCATTTTTTGTTCACCATCCACCCTGTAAACCTATCCATCCACCATATCTCATTTACATACCATAGTGTCTCGTTGAGCCCATGCAGGTAACAGGGATATGAGCACCATGCGTACAAGAAATTACGCAGACTACCAGATCATAAACATATGTGACCACCCAAAAATAAGAAAGAAGACACAAATGTTAAAAAAATAATAAATAAGTGGTTTGCCTCCTTGGCCATCCTTTCCCGGTGGAGAATGCCTGAAGTAGTTTCTCTCCTTTCCCGATGGTCCATGAAGGGGAGTGCCAAGTCCCATCATACATTATCTAGGCTTGCCCCTTGTGGTCGAGTTTAGATCTGCTACCACATGCAGACGGGTGGGGATAGTTCTGAACCCTCCATGAGGATGTAGGATCTGCCTCTAGGGTTTGAAAACCACGTCCTATGGAGGGGTCAGATCTGTCCTCACCCGTCCCCCTGTGGATAGCTAATCTGGATTTCGGTCGGCCACCAACAGTGTCAGAGATCATCCTGCTTTGAAAGGGAAAGGAAAGATGATAGTAAGATTATATTTTTAGCATGTCTAAATGATTGACACATCAACTTGACAATTCATATGGGGGTAACTATGCATGGTTACAAATTCTGTTTATAACCTGCTTCATTACAAAGAGAGGCAGGCACCCTTAAAAGCCAAACTGGCACCCTAAAGAGTTGGAGAGAAAATGAACTACTCTTCCCAACAGCTAAAATACAAACCCTGCAGCCAAAAGCCCTCATGGGTGTAGCCCAAGCCCATCATCTACATTTTAGATCAAGCAAAGATATTATGCAAGGTCGTTGTCAATTGTCACATTCAATTCATGATGATACACAGTAGTTGGTAGGTTTGCCATCCGAGTATGTTGGTGAAGGGGCACCAGTTTCAATTCAAAAAGTTTGTGGGTCCCATCCTCAGAAATGTTTCCACTTTGATTTGACAATCCAAACCCTCCAATGGGGATGACTTTTCTTATACGAAACGGACCTTAAGAAGGTGACACAAATCGTCTTATATACTTAAGGCCTTTAAAAAAGTTTAAACTCCAGAGGGACCCATTAAAATTGTGGGTCCCACTCCAAGACCTTATTACTTATAAAAATATCTAGATGTTGGGGTGACTTTGATAATGGGTTTTTTTTCTAGACGTCACTATGCCTAGTAAACTATAATGTTTCACTCTCGGATATTTTATTATAGCGTTAGGTTCCTTTGTAGTGCGATACAGCATGTAGAGCACATCCAATGGCCCTGTGTGTTTGGCACGTAGCCCAACACCTTACCTATATGTTGAATTGCATGCCCAAGCATACAGGGCCATCGAATGGTGCGCGACACAGGGTGTCGCACTATAGAGGATCCGAATCCTTTTATAGTATATGAGTTAATCCATGTGATGTATGTCATAATGGATAAATTTTAATTCAAAGTAAACAAAGAGAATTGCTCAAACTCTTATTCAAAGTTCTTGTAAAATTACTAAAATACATCAAATGTTTCCACTTTGATTTGACAATCCAAACCCTCCAATGGGGATGACTTTTCTTACACGAAACGGACCTTAAGAAGGTGACACAAATCGTCTTCTATACTTAAGGCCTTTAAAAAAGTTTAAACTCCAGAGGGACCCATTAAAATTGTGGGTCCCACTCCAAGACCTTATTACCTATAAAAATATCGAGATGTTGGGGTGACTTTGATAATGGGTTTTTTTTCTAGATGTCACTATGCCTAGTAAACTATAATACGTCATTATCTGACATTTTATAGTAGCGTTAGGCTCCTCTGTAGTGTGATACAGTGTGTAGCGCACATCCAACGACCTTGTGTGTTTGGCACGTAGCCCAACACCTTACCTATGTGTTGGGTTGCATGCCCAAGCATATAGGGCCATCGGATGGTGCGCTACACATTGTGTCGCGCTATAGAGGACCCGAATCCTTTTATAGTATATCAGTTAATCCATGTGATGTATATCATAATGGCTAAATTTTAGTTCAAAATAAACAAAGAGAATTGCTCAAACTCTTATTCAAAGTTCTTGTAAAATTACTAAAATGCATCAAATGTTTCCACTTTGATTTGACAATCCAAACCCTCCAATGGGGATGACTTTTCTTACACGAAACGGACCTTAAGAAGGTGACACAAATCGTCTTATATACTTAAAGGCCTTTAAAAAGGCTTAAACTCCAGAGGGACCCATTAAAATTGTGGGTCCCACTCCAAGACCTTATTACCTATAAAAATATCAAGATGTTGGGGTGACTTTGATAATGGGTTTTTTTCTAGATGTCACTATGCCTAGTAAACTATAATGTTTCACTATCTGACATTTTATTGTAGCGTTAGGTTCCTCTGTAGTGCGATACAGTATGTAGAGCACATCCAACGGCCCTGTGTGTTTGACATGTAGCCCAACACCTTGCTTATGTGTTGAATTGCATGCCCAAGCATACAGGGCCATCGGATGGTGCGCTACACACTGTGTCGCGCTATAGAGGACCCGAATCCTTTTATAGTATATCAGTTAATCAATGTGATGTACATCATAATGGCTAAATTTTAGTTCAAAATAAACAAAGAGAATTGCTCAAACTCTTATTCAAAGTTCTTGTAAAATTACTAAAATGCATCAAATGCATATGAATATAAAATATAGAATGGCATCTTTTATAATTTTAACTACTTCATCTACTCATTTCAAGCTGAAATAAACTAACTCGTGTACTGTTATGTGGCAAATAATAAAGTGTTATTTCACTAGGAGTCGTGACAAAAAGAAAATCCTTAACAGTAATATTCTTTGTTAGAGTTAATGACACAAGTAACTTGTGATTTTTTAGGACTATAAAATCGTCACATGTTAAAAAGGAATGGGTTTCCAATTTCCTACGTTATCCAAATGGGAAGGTTGAACATAGATCTTCAACTGGATCCTCTGCTCATGGTGGTACTCAAGTGGCATAAGCACAGCCATAAGCACATTGAGCATGAGCAGAGGATCCAAATCGTTTAAAACTATGTTTGGACGCCAAGAAAAGAAAAGAAAAAATATAATAAGATAAAATTCATGATGATACAAATGATTGATTTATGTGTCGATCTCTCTCCACAAATTCAACTAATTCTACTGATTCTAATCCAAATTCTTAAACCTTGATCTTAAGGTGTAATGGTTTTATCTCATTCTGCAGATTTCTATATTAATTGTCAAGGATAGGGTTGTTAATGGGCCAGGTTTCTTGATAGGCCTGCCTCTCAGGTCCATCCCCTCCATGGACCTGTATTATCCTCAAAGCCCAATAATGCAGCAAATGCTGATATCTTGTTGGGTCATTTCATAAGTTGGTGGGCTTGGATTTGACAATAACAAAATGTTGGTTTAATTGTTAGGCTGGCCTCTTTTTCCTATGTCCATGTCTCTAGGGATGCCAACTCGATTGCGCATTCCCTAGCCCGGAAGGTCTTGTCTTTGACAACTCGATTACTCAGACTTCTCATATACTCTGCCTTATTTACAGTTTACACCCCTAAATTTATAACAACAATATACATCATTGTACAAATAGTGGATCATTTCCACTAGAGAACTAGGTCCCTTATGGGATCCGGATCTTCTACAATGTGGAGGTCGCCCAATGAGACATCCAACGTCTGGGCTGGCTGGCATACACTTCGACACGCTCCCAGCCAGCCCAATCGTTGGATGCTTATTAGGCAATGCGTTCATTGGAGAGGATCCCGATCCTCCCTTGTGGTTACATCAATCGGAGCTATCTGTACGATGATTTTTTTTTACTACCACCCATTTTATATCGAGTCTCAATCCCTACAATTCCCATGATTTCCCTAATTTAGACTTAGTTGCCGTCTTGTTTTGGATGTAACAAATAATTTATTTTAGATCATTGACTCATCAACATAAACTTGACATGTTTTGTTTGAAAATGAAATGAAGAAATAAATGAAAATTTTATACAAAAATAAAAAATAAAATGGAAAGTTTTCTAATCATTACAAAACAATGATTGTGTAACAAACCCAAAAGCTTTTTAAATGTATTAATATAGTTTTATTTCACTTTTCAACCATCCTTTCATTTGAGTAGTCTATTAAAAATTCATTTCAAAAGTTTAATTAATATATTTGGTATGACTTAAATTTGTTGGAAAACCTTTTTTTCTATTTTTAATTCATTTTCATTTTCTTTCCAACTAGTTGGAGTCAGATTTTTTCTTCCCTCAATGGTTGCCTTTTAGTTTTAGACAATGACAATAAACACTTAAGAAGCCATTTTTATTGTCTAGTAGCTTGTACATTGGGATATCCATTTTACACCAGCTTGTACGACGAGAATTTTTTTTTATTACTGTGAACATGTGAACACTAAAACAAAAAATATGAATATGTAATTGACAATCAACTAAATAATACCATAGAACTTCATAATTTTTTTCAGGTAAAAACATAGTACTTTTTCGTCAAATGGGTGAAAGATGGGGTTTTTCGGTGACTAATTAATGGAGCTCATAAAATACATTTGCTTTGTCATAAGAATGATTATACATATAGATGACATATTCAGCCCTTATTGATAACAAGTTTGTTCTTGATTTCTTGATTCGGGGTGAAATTATTATTTTTTTATTTCATGTTTTTTGAGATCAAAATCACTACTTACTAAAATATTTTTAAATTGATTCCCAAATGGATGAGAACATAATCAACACTTGAAAGGCTTAAAACGGAATCAATTCAAGCATTATATATATATCAATTACAAAAATACCATTATGACTTATGAAACTAAACAATATTTACAAAAAATGTGATTATGGTTTATGAAACTACACAATATTTACAGAAATATCATTATGGATTATAAAAATACATAATATTTACAGAAGTCTTTCTAGATTAAAATTATATTTTCATAAAGTAAAGAAAAGAAAATGTCTAATAAATATATATGTTCATTCAATGACCAGTTGGGTTTTGATTTATCTTATAATGGCTCGATATATTTGATAAAATAAAGAACTATGTGAATGTTAAATAGAAGGGGAGAAAATTTAAAAGAAGGAAAATGATCTGAAAATGCAATAATGCAATATGAAAGGTTCATTGACACAATAACCTATTGCCAGAACTTTTAGACCAAATTGGGAAAATACGAACCAAACAATATGGAAATAAATTTTTGTTCAGTGGTTGTTATTTGTTTGTAAAATGTCTCCATATTCCAATTTTGCCCATAGTCAATGGTGCCTTATAAAGTCATCGCCAAAGATGCTAAATTTGAAAATGACAAATCTTAGCAAATGGCATAAGTAGTGCATTTGAAGGTGAAGGAGAATAAAATTGAAATAAGAAAAAGCTCACTAACACTCTTCTCCATGAGGTCTAGTTTTGCATAATTTGTTATCTCTTTTCTAGATTAATGTAGTAGCATTAATTTGGTTTGATTTCTTTTAAGAACAAGTAATTTTGTCCATCAAAGTATGAAACTAGGGTATTGTATTTTTTCCAAATTGTTTAAACTTTATTTGTTTTACTAGCATACATAAATCTAAAATATTTAAAATGAAAGTTATTTTCCAAAGGTGTTTCAATAAATTAAGTCATTTCTATTTTTTAGATCCATATAATTTCTTTCTAGCTTTGTTTGTTTCAATGTGATATATTTTCTAGGTTTTGCTAAAAGTCCAATCTATTTTGTATGAATACAATACAAATAAATAATTATTTTTTTTTTGGGTCAGAAAATGATGATGATTTCTTGATTATTAATATACTTGGAATCCAAATATGATTCTACCACCAATATATGATTGAATTGTTTTCTTACTCAATCATGCCTAAACATTTGTTCTTATCGTGGTAAAAAAAGTTGTAAATATTCATAAATAATAATAAATTTTCGGGACAAATTTTTACCATCCAATTAGGGAAGAAAGATTACCATCATAGACTCGCACAGTCGCACCCAAACCATACATAATTATTCCAAAAATGAAAATCCATACAAAATTAAATGGGGAAAGGGTTTGTTGTCATGTTGTGTGGCCTTTGCACTAGTATTGGGCCAATGAGGGAGCTTGTAGGAGCATCCAAAACGAGAGGCATGGCAGTCATTTCACCTTCTCTCATGTGTGCATGGGCACATGGAGATATTGTTGGACAATGTTCTTTTTCTCTAATTAAATATATAAAGAGAAAAAGAAGGGTGCCAAGCTGTGTGACACCTGCAAGCTCCCTCTATGAAATGAAAAAAACCTCTCACCCCATTTGGATGCCATCATGCCCTTTCTCATTGAGTACGTGCTACCACAAGGGCCATGCAGCTTGGAAGTGATCCCCTCCCATATGTAAGGGCAAGAGATGGCTATCTAGTCATGTAACACCTGACAGTACTAAGGGTGTCAAAACCTAAATTGAACCGGTCAAATTAGACGGCTGGCCCAAGTGAACCCAATCCAAACCTAACTGAAACCTTATCGGTTTGGCTTCGATTTGCAAGTTAGAGCACCCTTAGGTTTCAACTCGGTTCAGGCTAAATTGCTAAAATGATAGGTCACCGCTTGGCCTAATCAATAGGACTGAACCGAAGCGATTGAAACCAATAACAATAAGCGAACCGAACCTGAGTCCAAACTGAAATCGAAAAGTTCATATTGGTTCGATTTCGATTTCTTGAATCTCACAACAAAACCAAAAAACCAAACCGAACCACCCGACTGACACCCTTATCTAGCAGTCTAGCACCCACATGGGGTCCAATAAAATTGTATACAAGTGCATTTGATTGAATGAGATTTTTTTGTAATTCACTGGGGGTTGAATAGTAATTTCTTAGGATCTTGTGTCTAGACGCAGGAACCACACCACCGGTTTGCGTTCTTTTTCCCATATGTAAAATAACGAAGGACCAAAAAAATGAGCAATCAGTCAACATCCTGGTCACCCTAACGGTTGTAAAACTACCAATTTAATCAGGCAAAAGTTTTACGTGGCTGAGACGAATCGAAGTCGGGATCTCCTCCTGCCCTTTCTTACAGCACATAACAACTCAAGCCTCGGACACCTGAGCGAGCACTAAAGGCTGAAGCCTGCAGGAGAGGGAGACAAACCGCATCAGCATTCTCTCTCAATTAATACTCAAGAGTCTCTAGCAGCGGCCCAGTCCCTTCTCTTAATCATCACAAGAACAAATCCGAGACAGGGACCGAGCCTCTGCAATTCATCCATTTTTTTTTCTTTCTCATTTCCCCTCATTTTCAGAGTTGCAGAATAGAGGTATAAGAGGAAGGACGGAAGGAGGAAGCGTAAGGCAGTAGAACTTGACAGAACAGCCTCTCTCCAGGGGGATCGGTTAGGGATCTTGAAACATTTTGGTGGATCTGTTCTCTTCTCGGCGGATCCAAGATGAATATCTTCAGATTAGCAGGGGACATGACCCATCTCGCTAGCGTCCTTGTCTTGCTCCTCAAGATCCACACCATCAAATCCTGCGCTGGTACTCCTCTCTCACTCTTCCCCTTCCCCCGTATTTTCAACGTTAATTGGAATGTCCAATTTTGCATCTTGATGAAATTACAAGTTTCTGACATTTCACCGAACTTCAGCTGGATTATTGGTGGGATTTTGATCTGGATGTACTTATGTGTTGCTGGATTTACTGTTGTGGAAATACCGGACGAACAATAGTTCTACTCTTAGTGTAACTGATTTACTGTGGCTCTGTTTGGGTTATCTTAGGAGAGGTGTTGTCTTTCCCTCCCTTCCCACCTCCTTATTATGCCAATTCAGGTGGCAATGCCATTCCTTGAGGATGTTGTTGTTGTTGGTTTATTTATTTATTTATTTTTTAATTAATGGAAAAAATACATATTCACATTTAATAGTTTTATTTGATAAGACACGTCTTATAATTGCTTTGATGGGCATATTTTTGTGCTTGAATGATTCAATTTCTCTTCTGGAGACAGTGCAGCGGTTTCTAATGCTGTTTAGTTGTTATCAACTTTAGTGAAACTGAGAGGGCATTACACTGAACATAAATCAAGTACATTGGATTTCCTTTTGGGAGCTCATTATGAACACTAGGTATAAGAAAATAAACATATGTTCAGTAGGAATTGTGACATTGCATTTATGCTATGTTTCTCTGGATGAAGGTTGTAGATGGTGGATGTGGAGTAAACATCCCTTGAAAAACAATATGACAATTGAGTGGCAGAATAGAATACATCTCTTTTTAACTTTACACATAAATAAAGAAGGTGATATAGAGGATGATGTTTCATAGAGAATTAGAATAGGATGGATGAAGTGGAGAGGTGCACTGGAGACTGGAGTGTTGTGTGATCGACATATTCCTTTAAAGCTTAAAGGAAAATTTTATAGGACAGTCATACAATTGACTATGATGTATGGTGCAGAATGTTGGGCAGTTAAGAAGCATCATATAGATAAACTCAGTATAACAGAGTTGAGGATGTTGAGATGATTGTGTGCCAAAACTAGGAAGGAAAAGTAAGGAATGATCATATTAGAGCTGATTTGGGAGTAGCTCTGATACATTATAAGCTACGAGAAAGTTGTTTGAGGTGGCATAGCTATGTTCAACGGAGGCCTTTGGATGCTCCAGTACGGAAGAGTGTTTTGATTCAGATTGAAGGAACTAAAAGAGCCAAGAGCAGACCTAAAATGACTTCAAGAGAAGTGGTGAGGAAAGAGATGTGTAGCTTTAGCCTTGTATCAAGTATGACCTCAAACAGAGCTGATTGGAGGATAAGGATCCAAGTAGACGACCTCATTTATTTGGGATAAGGCTGAGTTGTTGTTTTTGTATACTTTACACATAAATATAGAAAAAGTATGTACAATATAATGATCAAATTAGCCATACTCTGCTGTATATATGACCGCTTATGCAGTAATAAAAGATAATATAAGACAAATTATTATAGATATTATTTTCTGTTTTTGTCTTATGTTCATTATGTTTAGCTGATAAGAGTGTACCAGCTTGCTTGCACAGGCATAAACTTGCAGACACATCAAAATCTGTGATGACTTGAGAAAAACACTGTTGTCCAACGATCCTACATCGTTTCATCACTCTTTTTTCATCTTGTCTTTGGATTCAATTATTGCAAATAATGGCATTTCAACAATGACATCAATAAAAGAAGGGGAAAATAGGAAAACTCTTCTACATTGTATTTCAATGTCTAGAAGCTTCTGAGCTGTGTTTTACTAGTTATTTCAGAACGTAGCTATGTGTTATTTAAGTAATGAACTTTTATTAAATAAATTTGATTTTTTTGGCTTTACTTTGGGGATCTTCTATCGGTTAGAAGTGCGCTTTGAGAAATATTCAGCAGTAAAGGTTAATTTCTTGGGAAAAGTTAGTCCATTTTGGGTTTTGCCTCTTTCATTGTTACCATAACATATGCTCAAGGTAATAAATATGTTCTTTCATGATAAGGGCTCAAGGGGCCATTTCTTGGAGCAACAGTAAAAGGTTCGGGCTGCTGGGGTAAATGCCTGGGTTCGAATCTTGAGAGTGGCCTCTTTGTGTAAAAAATACCGAAGGTTTGGACCATCTGCATAGGCGGGACCAGAACTAGGTAATGACCCCTTTTTTTCATGACAAGGGCTTCCATCTACATCATTTGGTTAGATTTTGGTGTTCCAATCCAAGAGATTGGAAGGTGGTGTGTACTCTTCAGCAGTTTGAGCCCTTGGTCTAAGATCAATAAGCATGATAATAGATGTCGACTGATTGAAAAATGGGTGTGAGATTTGGAACTCACCAAAATAGTTTGAAAATATTTATAGAAAGTAAAGAGGGGTCGAAAACAGTTCAGCGTAGAAGTTATGAGGGTCAAAGGAGCAGGAAGTGGTGGAGTTAGTTTATGGAAGAATCATATGGAATCCTAGCATTTCAAGAAATGAATGTCATTTAAATCAGTAGAGGGGACTGACTAAGGTTTTGTGAGAACACATTACATTGTAGTGCATCCCTCATGCAAGCGATTCTGAACATGTAAAGAATAGCTGCTGAAACAGAAGTTTGGTGGATATGTGCCAAGGTTGTCAAAGTGGCAAATTGATATACGGTCCTTTGGACCTAAGGCAAGGCATTGAATGCTTGATGCCTAGGTGATGATTACGGAATGACAAAAAATGGTGGTTTTCCTTAAATTAATGGTTAGTATCTGTTGGACTAAGATGGTCATTGAGAGGGGGGGGGGGGGGGGGGGGAAGGGAATCAGTGAACTCCAAAAACTTTAACTCAACTCTTTCGTTTCCCTACTTACTAGCACTCAAAAAGCCTCACAATCACAAATGCGGACTTCATTGATGTTCAGCCACACAATCACACTGCTTGCCGACCCTCAACCAAGCACACACACATATATTGCCCGACAATCCTCAATCAAACTCACACACAATCACAATCATGTGCACCCTTGCCATGCTACCACAAAGTGGCCAGGCCTACAAAGGCGTGCACACCCATCCTGCATATAAAGGCACACACTCTAATATACAATATGGAATTGAAAATATAAGGCACACCCACAACACAAATATAATGTGGTTCAGCAATTACTCATCACTAATTTTAACAGCTGCAGTTGCTCAGGTGCTGCAACACCTGCTTCCACCCTTGCTGCTACAAAGGCTAGGGCTTCTACCACTGTTTACCCAGCATACAACTGGGAGTGTGCTTCAACGCTAGAAAGTTTAGGTAGTTGCAACTAACAGGGAACAACAGTCCTTGTCCAACTGTGACTGAACACCCAATACAGAAACAAATTGGGCTTATAATTAATGCCCTACAATGAAGCACAAACTAGTCTTGGATTTCAACATACATCAACCTAGAGCTAGCATACAAATAGGTACAAGTAATACAATGAAACAGTGTAACTGATAGAAATCTTATAGCCCTGTAGACTGTCTCAGTTCCTGGTACCCGGAGAATCTCTCTGAGTGGCCAATGGAGTGTCAGACTCGAGAATATATATACTCTTATCATTTTTCGACGTCTTTCCACGCAAACCTTTATATCTTCCTCATCTGAACTCCCATTGACCCGGATCTTTTTACTACGTGAAGAAAACTCGAAGGGCTACACTTTTCATGAAGACAACAACAACCCAGGCTGCTATCTTCAGCCTACACGCCATGCCTTAAGATTATGCCATAATTTTCCACTCCGATATCGGATTGACCTCATTCAAATTTTCCTGGAAAACTAACTCACATATCTTCGTTACTTGTATTTTGAACTTCTCCAAATTTCAACTCAACGATAGCTCAAAAAATCAGAGAAATTACTGTTCAAGACTCACTAGATGCCATCTCATACACTCAAGCCACATCAACCTGCCATGTGGCAGACCCCGTGCCATCATGCGCCATGTGGCACCTTTGCCACCACAGATCCACCTGTGCCATGTCGTCAAGCATGGCCACCTCAGACATCCATGCACCTCACATGCATACATGTGCATGCCACACCATCATTACTTCATGGTCATGATGCCACCTGTGAACCTCCATACACTGGTCACCTCAACTTCATGCTGCCACCATGGTCAGATGTCATCATGCCTATCCACACCAACATACCATGTGGGGACCACATAATCACAATCCAACCACCTCATCACCTATCCAATGTGCACCTCACACACTATCAGGCCAACTAATCAATTTTTCAACTGGACCAAAATACCCCTGAGTTGCCAGACCACCTGTTAGCTGCTATCTCTACAACATCATCAGTACTCACCTATACTGACTACAAACACCTGGATTCCCCCATTTGCTTCTTTTCTGTGCACTGATACGGAAAACTCCATACCTTCTTCATATGAACTCAGAATGAGGTGATTCCAGTTGCATTAGAAAGAGGATTCAAAGCACTACAACCTTCCAGTTTATGCTCTCTTCCTATTCTGCCACTTGTCCTGCTCAAATTGGCTGTAAAGTGGACACATCAGCATGAACCTATGAATGTAATGTGCATGTACACTGTTCCCTATTCTGCCACTAGCTACTAACCACTGTATCACCCTGTAATAACCTGACATATAATGCCACATCAGTCCGGAAACCTCTCTAACACTGCCAAACTGCCACATTTCCTGAACTCACTGCTACTGCACTGCGAGCTCTGCTAGAACACCTGTAATTCCTGTAACATCACTGTGGATGCCCTGCCACATCAGTACACTGTTTGTACACCTCTGTACTCATAGCTACCATCTGTACTGCTACTCTGTTGACTCAGCCTGACTGCAGTGTGTGTACAACAGTATCTACTACGGACAGCAATAAGGACCCCAAATATGGAATAAAACATAAGGTTCAAGACATAACTGTTACAACAAAAAGAGGAACACCGTATTAGCATATCGAAGCAGTGAATGCTGAAAGAAAAAGTGAACAATAAGAACCTTGTTTGGTGACTAAATGCTCAAAATAAGTTTTTACAAAATGACAGATCAAAGAGCCACAAATGATGAATCGCTGTAGAATAGTCAGACTTAGTGACCCAACTCATGTTGTTAACTGGTTGCATTTTGGCAACTAACTTGCTGGTAGCACCTGGCTTATGCAAGAATCTCTCAGTTCACGACCCAAAACACAGGTGGTTGCAAACTTGCAATGGTTTGATGAGACTTATATGTGCTATCTAGAAGTGACTAATTTGGTTAGATATAATCCACAATGCCATAGAATCATGGGTATGAAAAAGTGGATTCACTGAGTTAGTGACAACCTATTGATGAGGATGGGAAGAATTCAAGAAACCATACTGCTGTATACTTGAAAGATAGATTGAAGAGGGTTGTTTTATATGAGGTCATATAACGAACTCCTTCCAGCTGGATGAATTGTCATTTCCATGCAAGTTTTTTGGGGATCCTGTAATTCCCACCTAGGTTATTTCGTTCATAGTTGTCACGGCGATCCAAGTCGGTGGAGGAGTGTCTAATCGATATATCGACACGTCGCCCGCCATGGCGATCATGTCGACCATGGCAGAATTGTAATTAAATCCAAAGTTGAATGGCAAAGTTGAATGGCAAACTAGTAGATAAATCAAGATTTATAAGAGCAATGGCAGAATTGTAATTAATCTGAAGTTGTAAAGGAGTGGTAGAACTGTAATTTAATGGAGTTAAAGAGAAAACTGAATGGGCTAAACAGAATAGCAGTAGAGACTATAGGGGGTTTTATGTAAATAATATAAGTTGCCCTTGCAATTTTAAAGACTTAATATGTCTTCTTCAACCTTGCAATAACACGATAAAAGAGAGGCGGTGAACTGGAGTAGTTCCAACAGAGGAAACTCCTTATGAAGATGATTCTCCCTGCAATTTCTGGACAAAATCACAGCGCCAAGGTCTGCCGATCCCAACGAGAAATAGCCCCAAAATTCTGCTGGCAACCAAATGGTGAGATCTGAAATCAGATCTGGCGGATGTCTTAGTTGCAGGTTACTTCGAAAATTTGAATCTCACAGAAAGAGAGACTTCTGGATATGAAACTTTCAGGTATGGATCACCCAAAAGAAAAGAACTTATGGATCAAATCTCAGAACCAGTCAATGTGTGTGTAAGGATCCTATAATGGCTTTCCAGAATCTGGTAGTACTGCCCAGAAAGAAAAAACTCAGAAACCAAGGCTAAAATAGGAGATTTAGGGAAACAGGGATGCCATGGTGTTGGTCGATACGCACATTTCTCCAGCGCCAGGACGCTATGACAACTATGATTTCGTTCCCCCATTTTTTTTCTTTTCTGAGGGGGTAGGGGTTTTAATGTAGACAACATAATAGGCATGATTGCTATTTACTTTCAGTAGATCATTTGTTCTTATCTACATAATTTGTATTCAATTTCTGCTTAACATACGGGACTGATTGGGAGAGTTACCGCTTAGTTACTTTCTTGCTGCGGCTTCACTTCTTCCAATTTGTGATGCCTTGGGTCCAACTCACAAATTCTCAAATCTCAAAGCTCAATATGAGCCTCAAGCCACTACTGTTGCATACCTTTGCCTCCACTGTCCCTTGCTCATGTCGGAATTTTCAGAAAGAGCATTACAATTGCTCATTGATGATTAGGGCCTCATCCTGGAACAAACAGTGCATATAGGGTGAGATCGTTGCTCTTCATTTGGTCAGCAGTACTTTGTGATTAAAAGGTCTAAACTATATTATGTAGAGGTGAGCATTTACGTATTGGACTTGATACATATTTGTATATGGAGATCTGCCATTTTTTTATTTGTTTTTTCCATATAAGACCTCTTACATTGCCCATAAGGCCATAACCCTCCACTGCCCTTTCCCCCCAAAAAAAGAAAAAATGACAATTTCAAGACTACTATTTATCCAATGCGGTTACTAGTTTCCAGTAAATTTGATCTGAGATATGGAATCCGTTCATATGGATTTTGATGCTACTTATCCAAAACAAATATAAATTTTGAGGTTTTTGTGGTTAGGCTCCTTAGTTACTTATTCAACAACAACAACTCAGCCTTATCCCAACTAAATGGGGTCAGCTACATGGATCCAAGCAAAGACAAAGACATAAATTAGCAATAAAAGAAGAAGAAGAAGAACATCGACAAGACTCAGCATAACCCACCTAGTCGATGCCCTCCAAACAGCTCTATACGAGGCCATACATGGGGCTAGGCCCAACCTATGCATGTCTTTCCTCACTACCTCTCCTTGGGTCATTATAGGCCTGCCCCTAGCTCAATTAGATCCTTCAATCTGAAACAAATCACTCCCTCGTACAGGTGCATCTCAAGGCCTCCATTGGACAAGACCATGCTGCCTCAAACGACTCTCTCGAAGCTTCTCATGTTTAGGGCTACCCTCAACTCAGCACTAGTCTGTTCAATCCTTACATTATCCTTCCTAGTCTAGGTATCTACTACCCAACATTCCACACCATAAATCATGTTTTGGGTGCATTACAACAACAACACAACATCATAGCCCAACTAAATAGGGTCAGCCACACAGAGCCTTGCCCTCCAATCAGCTCTATTTGAAGTCGTACATGGTACGGGGCTTAAGCTAAGCATGTCTTTCCTCGCCACTTCTCCTATGGTTATTTTAGGTCTGCCTTTGGTTCTTTTGGTTCCTTAGTTGCTTATTCATGGATAATTAATCGATTGTTCTTTCAATCTATTTTGACGTTCTTCTACGATATATTTGTTATGCATTCTCATCACTTCCATGTCAGTGGTCTTCTTATGGCTTTAACTAGCGGTTGTGACTTATGTATATTCTATGACTTCTGAGTTCTGACATCATGATTACAGGCATATCTTTGAAGACTCAAGAACTCTACGCCCTTGTTTTTGTTGCTCGGTACTTGGATATTTTTACTGATTTTATCTCACTATATAATACCACTATGAAGTTAATATTCTTGGGGAGCTCGCTTTCAATTGTCTGGTACATGAGGCGCCACAAGATTGTTCGTCGATCTTATGATAAAGACCAAGACACCTTTCGCCATTTTTACCTTGTACTGCCTTGCCTACTTTTGGCCCTTGTTATTAATGAAAGGTTCACCTTTAAGGAGGTATTGGCAAGTCTTTTCAGCTTATTCGTGAATGGCTACTTCCACTTACAGTTTGTCCTTATTATGTTTTCTGTGTTGTCATTTTTATACTTTTAAGCTACTTCATCCCCTTCCCCCCTTTTTCCTTTGTTTCCCCATGGTTTCTTTTCTTACATACCATACCTGTCTGCAACAATGGAGCAGGTAATGTGGACATTTTCCTTGTACTTGGAGGCTGTTGCCATACTTCCTCAGTTGGTATTGCTGCAGAGGACCAGGAACATTGACAACTTGACAGGGCAATATGTTTTTCTTCTGGGGTGAATTACCATCTTAAATTCTTATTCATTAATTTACTAAGTGCAGCGAGTATTTTGACAAATGAGTTTCATTATCATGCTTTATTTTTTATTTTTTTATTTCTTGTGATGATCATGTGATGTATTTATATTTGGAACATCTCTTTAAGTTATAATTTTCTTTGATTTATTTATATGGGGAAATGTTTCCTTACATGGTTTGTTAGGAAGCCTTTCCTAAACAGCCATAAAAATTTGGGGCTATATTGCCTGTATCACCCTTGACTCATGTCACCATTATCCACAATCAACTGGTCAAGCTTGGTTAAGAATTAAATGATTAGGGAAAAGATCCATTATATGGTGAGCCATATGGTTGATTTTGGCCTTGAAACTTCACAAATATCCATGTGGTCCTCTATCTATTCAATGGGTGGAATTGCCACGTCAGCCATCATATATTGTTTGAATCTTAACTGAAGGTTTAAAATGCAAGAGAGAAAATCAATTAGATGGTGGACCATATAGTTGAGACAGGTCACAAAATTTGAATGTAGACTTCCTAATGGGTGCTCTGTATATACCCAAAGGTTTGATTCAAAGTGCTTTCACGAAAGCCGGTTCCCGGTTGGCTAATGTATTCTAGACACCACATAAACCAGCTATCTATTCTGTCAATCAAGACTGCTCCTCCGGTGGACTCCATTCTTTTCTGTCAGGGGAGGCATAATTGTTAGATTGTAAAATGTTTCACTTATGAATTATGAAACATTGATGGTTTAGGTTCTTTATCTTCCCTTTATGTTGTTCACACTTCAAATGGTTCAAGATATAATTAGTTTCCCACTGGTGCAAGATGTAATGATTCCTATATGTGTCATTTCAATAGTTATTTTGGTGAACTTTGGGTTCATTGTGTCACAATAAATAGATCAAAAAAAATGTGGCAATTTTGTTACATTGTTCTAGTCTTATCATGTATAAACATAATCCGATTTTTTTTTTCCAGTTTGTTGAAATGTAACCGCTCCCCTCCTGAGTCGGGCAAAATAATGAAGTGAATAAAGATCTGGATGTTAAAAAAAAAAAAAAATCATGGCCACAAACAATAGACATGTGATTGTTGTCTATGTAAAACTGCCCAACACATGAATGCAATTTGGTGTGACAATTTTTTTGCTTGGGGGGGGGTGGTGTTCGCCAAGGGTTTCATCTAACTATACTCAACCAAGCATTACCCATCTATTTTGGATTTGCTATGTTAATCCTGTTCCAAATTTTTCCTTGACTTCCCATTTTATCCATTATTTTCCATTGAAGATAAACATTCTTGTCTTTTGCTGTGCTTGAACCCTCCATTTGCTTGTCTCTCTGATGCGTTTAACTTGCAAGTTATTACTCCTGATCACTGTGATTACTTACACATTTTTGTTTATTTCCTGATTGTATTGATCCGGGAATATATCGATGTTTTCAGCCTTCATAGTTTCAGTTCAGAAGGATTATCAACTGTTTAATGATTTCTGCATCTTATAATGCAGTGGATACCGAGCATTGTACATCCTCAACTGGATTTATCGTTTCTTCACTGAGCCACATTATGTCCACTGGATAAGTATGACTCTCTCTCTCTCTTGCTATGCACAGCCACCGTCACATGTGTGATTGTGTTTTTAAAGTAAATGAAAGAAAGAAAAATAAGCTGATGTGTATCTTGACAGTCTACTGCAATGTGTGGTGTACTTCTTGAACATTACACATGAAACTTGTCAAACCTGGGCTAAGACCCTTTACTTATGTTTACTTGAAGTAAATAAACGAGTTCACTTACATCCACGAGAAGGGCTCTTGAATGGATGAGTCCTACTTGTTTCCCTTTTTAACTTTCCCTCCTTTGAGTAGTTCATCCGAGGTACTCTTGGCATAATGGATATTCAAAACTGAAGACCACCTGTCTCATATTGCATAGAGCGACATAAAGTGTGAAGTACCTGTCTGGTGTTGTTGGTTTTGTCTTGTTATGCTTGTGTGTCTTTGTTTTTTCCTGTTTCCAGTGTATGTCAGTTCAGGTGTTATGAATGTTTCCTCTGTTGCAGCTTGGATAGCTGGGCTCATTCAGACATTACTTTATGCTGATTTCTTCTATTATTACTTCCAAAGGTATGTGCTGTATGTTCTGAAGTGAATTCAAACATATGTATTTGTGTGAAATAAAGTGTATCATATTCTCCTTTTAACAATTTGCAGCTGGAAGAACAATGAGAGGCTCCATTTACCAGCTTGAGTTCTTCTTGAATGTCTTGTCAGCACCTTAAGGATTCAGTGTAGCATATATGGGATATATATTTGTTTGAGCACAGGTTCTTGAGCTTCATTTCTTTTGTCCTCCTTTTTGTCCATATCGGTGCTTTCCAGGGCTTGTTAAACATGGGGCCAGTATTCTTCATTTACTCATTTTAAAGAGTTTTAAACATGGAATGCCATTCCTATCATGAAAATAGAGATTTATCCTAATGGAACATGTTTAACTGTCATTAGGAATCAGATCACATATTCTTTTCTGGAATCCTGTATGGATAAATATTCCAAATTAAGGATCAACATCTGAAAGGATTCTGTTGTATTCTAGTTCTTGAACTTCAAATTCCTGTTATACAAATTGGTATCACCAGCAGTCTCTCAAAAATGTTGTGTTAAGGAATTCTTTGGGATACCTAAATTTTTAGAAATTATTGGTTAAATGTTTATTCTGTGTGTGAGTATTTAAGCAACGAGTGCCTGTGGTCAAAACCTCTTTCTCTCTCTCTACACACAAGTAATATCGAACCTCCATTTTTATCTTCAAAGGGTCGAGGTTCTCATAGAAGCTGAACCTGACTAAGGCTACCAACAAAACTGGAAAAAAGATGAATTTATTCTTCAGGATGGGCATTCTTCTTTGAATGGAAAAATGCACGAGACAGGAATTCCGCAAGGTTAACATCCTTGTTGAAGAGGGTTGTCTTGCCTCAACCTTCACCTTGGTGCCCTGGTTTGCATGGCTCCAATGGGGTGCTCAAAATAGAGTTGACAAGAATCGAATTTTTTTTTTTTTTTTTTTTTGGTGGGGGGAGGGGGAAGGAGGAGTGGTCTATCCTATCAAACTGCCCAATGGGACTTTAACTATAGCCACTTGGGGGGGGGGGGGGGGAGTGTCTTATGGGCACAAGGTGAATACAGGAGAATCGAACCCATGACCTTGGGAGCCTGCATTCTGGGTAGTGGTTATGAGGATGGCATCTCCTAGAAGGAGAGCTAGCATCGGTTAAAAATTTATGATCAAGATCAGACGTTTTTTGGGTAGAATCTAGTTCAGACATAAGCGACTATTTTAGTTCCTTCTGGAAAAAAAAAAGTTTGTTTGAGGATTGTATAGGTGGCAAATTATGTCAAATTTATGTCAGTACTAGATTAGTGGGCACGCCTTGGTGCAATGGTTAAGTTGTGTTAGGTAAAGCTGTGTACATTTGCCCCTCCCAAACCCTGCAGTAGTGGGAGAAAGAACGCCATCTGGTTGCACCAGACACGGCGTCCCTGCACCTTGATATAGAGATGTGCAAAATGACAGCCACATCCCTGGTCATTTTCGAGTTCCAAGGGGGTGTGGCAGTATGCAAGCCCTTGTGCTAATGTGCAGGGGCGACGTGCATTGCACGAGTGGGTGCGTTCTCTTTCCCTTTTATTATTTGTACTAGGTCTTGTAGATTCAGTACAGCTGCTATGTATTAATCGGGTCATTATCTATTTGGTCAATATTGGATCCGGTTTCCCTAATTTTCGAAGGTGTTCACACATTGCACATGCTTTGGCCAGGGGAATACTTAATGGTTACAGTCAGATTTTTAGTAGATTCGAGAATTCATGGTGTCCTTCTCTCGAAGATCTCATTGTGGCCCTTTAAGAAGAATCGTTTTAGCTAGACCTCCGATTAGCGAGGATTCAGATCCTCTACTGTTGAGCAGCCCGACAGGACTCTACTGTCAAGACACAATAAGGCGGGGAATGACCGCCTTATCTCTGCCCAAGCACCTTGCTCGAATGGGGGTAAGGCGATCATTTACCACCTTATTGTGTCTTGACAGTAGGATACTGCCGGGCAACTCGACAGTAGAGGATCCAAATTGTCCGATTAACCTGATTTTGTACCTTCAGTTTTCTTTTTCAAATCATAAATGAATAGAAACCAGAATTTTCAAATCCGAGATTTTTTCATGTCACTTTCTCGATGATTTAATGGTGCCCCTCGAAACAAAATCTTTTCTCGTAAATATCCGATTGACTTGATTTCAGTGTTATCAGATTTCCCTTTCAAAATTAGGTACCTGTGAGACGTGTGAACTAGGATTTTCAAATTTGCAATTCCCCCCTATTTGTTTCCTTGTTTGTCAATAATGGCTCTTGAAATAGAAATTTTTCCATGCGGACATCTGAGTGACCCGATTTCAATGTCATCGTATTTCCTTTTCAAAATTAGTTGGTTGTGACATAGGATTTTGAAATTTCTAGGTTTCCCTATCTATTTCCTTCTCAACCAATAATGGCCTTCAAAATAGAATCTTTTTGACTAACCTGATTTCAGTGTCAGGGATTCTCTTTTTATAGATTTTAACTTGAAGTACACTTTGCCTTGAAGTATTAATTGAACGGTTGAACCTTTTAAGGAGAAACCCACTTGCACCATAAGAATATATGGGGCCAAATGATCACCCTGTTTCATTCAATGAAAGACAGAAATCCCATCCCCATGATACTTTTTCGCATCCTCTCATTAGCCTTGCATAAACCACGCTCCCTCATAGAGAAGTCATACCTTTAAAAATAAGATCAACAAGAGGTGATGATGGTGTTCGCAACTAGGGATGCAAATAGATTGGATTCGGCCCGGATAGTGCTATATCCGCATTTGCATCCAATTAATTTTCGCACGAATTCTGATAGTGTTAAACGGATATAAACATGGATACGGATCAAATATTTTATCCGTTTACATGTAAATATAGCTTTTCATATAACCTATTTGTATCCACATCCATTTAACTTTTGGATGGATTCGGATAGGGCTAAACGGATATGAACATGGATACGGAAACGGATTTTGACTATTCATTTACACCCCTATTCGCACAACCTTTTAAGAACATGAACTGTATATAACATGAAGCCATGAACCATGAAAAGACTATTATAACCCAAAGGTTTATCACTCTGTTTCCAAGAATAAAAAACGGTTTAGTACTCTGATTTCAGTCTACCCCATTGGGTCCTCCGTCGCCGTATGATGTTGATTGACTAATAACTAAACAGAATAACATAAACGAAATGGGTTATTTATAATTCATTAATGCATGTTAGTTAGGATCTTGTAATGGGTCTGATCTGGTGGTCCGTTGAGGTTGACCCGGAAAAACAACTTTTGGGTTAACCCATCAGTTGAGCTGTTTTTAGGTCGTCTCATGATCAAGGTTCGTCATCTAAGTATTAGACTCGAGATAGGTCAAGGCTGATACCGATTTGAATCGATCAAAATCGGCTTAGATCGATAAAAAATAATCAAAATTCATGTTTTACTGGATTGGGCTAGGATCAATGAAAAATGGGCAAGAGATCTCTACTTGGTCGTATGGTATCTACACAAGCATATGGGCAAATGGGAGAGCACGCTTGGGTATCTACCCAGGGGACAGATGCATCATTTCACGGTATACTGTGAGAGGCAATAGGAAACACCACCAAGTAGAGATCTTTTTTTCATAAAAAATATAATAAAATACTAAAAATCGATACGTATCAATTAAAATCCCTAAAATATCGATCAAAATATCCAAAAAAATGACAAGTATCAGACCAACCGAGTTGACCGATCCAGGAGTACCTTGCCAGTTCGGTCTAATCTCGGGATCGGGATCAGACTCAGCTAATATCGATCCAATCCAGCCAATTTCGACCGATCCGAGATTATGAACCATATGCTCATGATACTTGACCACCAACCCTTCTCCGGAGCTTCTCCCTCAAATTAATGTACAACTCATCTCATAAAATCCACTTTAATCAATCAAAATCAGAATCACACGCCTATTTGAAAGGTCTTAGAAGAGCTAATTAAATATCTGCATTTGGAGACATGCGGTGGTTAGTTCAAATGCATTATCATTGATTACCGATAATATAGATCGAGGTGCCTAGAATGAAGTTTAAGTGATTGGGAAACTAAATAATTCACTATTGAAGAATATATCGTTATATATGAGGTTGATTGTTGTTACTTGATTCGTAATTAAGTCTGCTTCTATTGCTTTTAGGTGTTTGTAGGGATCTTTATCGTCTCCAGTGTGGTGCACTACTCAGTAAAACTACGTGCATTGTGTTATTGGTGAAGCCTGATTTTGGTCCAGAAAGTGTAGTTGGGATCTTTGGAGGGCCGTTTCGGCCTCGAAGGGACCTCAGATTGCCGAAAAATGACGTACGTCCCCGCCAGAGGCAATTGTGAACCGGACAACATAAAAGGAATAGACACCTGTAAAATCAGACCGAATGCAAAACGATTATGATTTTCGTTGATTCCTATTCAGTTGAGTTTTGCTTTCACCTTATTAAAATGTAAACCGCACTGTTACCAAACCCATTTCGATTCTCCTCCAGTTGTGGCAAGAGCTGGACGATCCAACCCAGCAAAACAAGGGGTATTTGGGTCATTTTACAGGTGGCCCCCCCTGCAAAATACCAACCCCCCTTTGTTTTTTCTAGGTCTCTCTCTCTCTCTCATATGATGTGGTCTGTATGGGGATGATATGGAAATGTCAATTGCTTAGGGGATTTGAACAGAATAATTTGGCACGCCATCCTGGAAGTTAACGTCCAACCCATGTATATATGTATATATATATATATATATACACGCATGCAAGGCTGTATAGAGAGAGAGAGAGAGAGAGGCATATAGATAGCTAGCAAAACACTACAAGTTCGATCTCTCCCAATGAGTTCCTCATTATTATGGTGTCTCCTAGTATTTTTCCTAGTTGGTGAAGCAATTCCAGCTGGAACTACTAACCCTAAATTTGATACAAACTATGAGATTACCTGGGGATATGATCATGTTCAGTCTATAGACCAAGGAACACAAATCCAGCTCTCCATGGACAACTCTTCTGGTTAATCCATCTTCTTTATTACCTTCTCCTTCTTGATTGCATGCTTCTTTCTTTTCTTCTTACTAATTATTTGATTTTACAGTACAGGCTCTGGGTTTGGATCCAAGTTGAATTATGGTTCTGGATTTTTCTCTTTGAAAATAAAGCTACCTGATAAGGACTCTGCAGGAGTAGTTACAGCTTACTATGTAATTAAGGTTTCCCTTTTCTGGTGATCTGTTCTTCTTCTTCTTCTTCTTCTGCACTGTAAGAATGGTTTGGGTCTTATTATTGATTTGAATGAATTATTGGCAGCTGAATTCACACAGTGATAAATATGATGTACTCGATTTTGAATTTTTGGGTAATAAACAAGGGAAGCCTTATACATTACAGACTAATGTTTTTACAAATGGAGAAGGAAACAGAGAGCAAAGAATTCATCTCTGGTTTGATCCAACAGCAGATTTCCACTACTACAAAATCCTTTGGAACCAACATCAAATTGTGTAAGTCTAACATTCTCCCTTTAATTATTTGATGCATATATATGTATAAGAAAGCTCAATATTCCAATTGCATCTTATGCTTATCATCACACATGCATGGATTGAAAGAACTCTCTCTCTCTCTCTTCCATCATTCATGTGACCAATTAAGTTGCAACATGCTGATCGAGTTTAGGGTTTAACCAAGAATGGAGAGAGAGAGAGAGAGAGAGAGAGAGAGAGAGAGAGAGAGAGAGAGAATGTTGAAATGGATGTATGGCAAAACTATGAAGGTTAAAGTAAGGAATGATCATATTAGAGCTAATTTAGAAATAGTTTCGATACATGATAAATTACGAGAAAATCGTTTGAAGTGGCATGGTCGTGTTAAACAAAGGCATTTAGATGATCCAGTATAAAAAAGTGATTTGATTCAGTTTGAAGGAAAATAGACAGACCTAAAATGACCATAGAAAGACATGTATATTTTAAGCCTATCAAATATGACTTCGGATAGAACTGATTGAAGGGCAAGGATCTAGAGGTTGGTTCACATTCTCGTACGTTGGATGCCAGCCAAATGGAATCCACACCCCCTGCCCGCAAGGAGGAGTGGATTCCAAATGGCTGGCATCCAACGTACGAGAACACATTCTCGTACGAGAATGTGATCCAAGATCAATAATCTATATAGATAACCTAATTTAGTTGGGATAATGCTAACTAGTTATAAATCAACTTCTCTAACTAGCTAATTGTGTATTTTGATGACTGGATTGCCATTACAGGTTTTATGTTGACACTGCCCCCATTTGGGTTTTCAAGAATATGACTAACATTGGAGTTAACTACCCAACTCAAGCAATGCAAATAGAAGCAAGTTTATGGGATGGGGAGAGTTGGGCCACAGATGGAGGCCAAACAAAGACAGATTGGAGCCAAACACCATTCAAAGCAAATTTCCAAGGATTCAACATTGATGGCTGCCCAACTCAAAACTCCAACACTAATCAATCTTGTAATTCATCTAAGTATTGGTGGAACACTGAGAAATATTGGCAGCTAAATTCCACCCAAGGAACAGAATATGAAGAGGTGAAAAGCAAGTACATGACATATGACTACTGTTCTGATAGATCAAGGTACCCATCAACTCCTCCAGAGTGTCCTCAATGACAAGGACCTAACCATCCTTCACCATCTTCCTTCCTTCCTTTATCACAAACAAGTCATTACTAATTCTCTACCACCCAACTGTGATTCTTGAATAATAAAGGAAACCAGACTATGTACGTACCATTACCATTATAAATATAGTCATGTTAGTCTGCACATACGTGTAGGTGCACGTACATGTGAGACGCAACCATCTATCCTATTTTTGTCATTTACAAGGGGAGGAAAGGTATTTATGGAAACAAAATAAACATGTGATTGGCTTTGAGATGTACGTATGTGCAAATGATCCATGTTCTCATAAATAATTGTTACCAAAGTGTGTCTCAGGGAATATATAGCATTGTAATTATCGGATCCAATAAAAATGCTTAGTTGTGCCGTTATCTGTTCAACTGGTGATTGGAGAAATTTACCATATATAGTGTTGTATTTTTTGAAATGTAATTTCCAGTTTATTTCTAGGGAGATCAACACTATAGCTGACTCCCTAACTAAGGAAGACATGCACTCTCTGTTCCGAGCAGGACAGTTTGGTCAAACTCTTCTCCATGGTTGATGGAATCTTTTAATCCGACATCTACGAGTTTTGCTCACTTTAATGAATAGAAAATTCTTTTACCAAAAAAATAAATGAAACACATAGCTTCTGTGAATAATTATTCATGTAAAAATTTTTAAGGATTATTTCTATGAGGTAAAATATGATGTAAAATATAAATGTAATATTTTTCAATGTTTGTGTGAAATTTATTTTACATGAATAATTATTTAAAATAATTACATAATATGACATCTTAGCAGAACTGATTAGGTAGCGCATATTATAATATATGGTATCAAGTTTGCTAATTCATTGACAAAGGAACACATTTTTTTATTTATGAGTCAACTATAATTTCTACCGTTTCCTATAAAATTCCAGGGCCATTCAAAAACCTGAAGAATTAACCTCTTTGACAGAAAGACAGCTCCCTTTGCAAGAAGAATTAGGTTGTCTACATACCATAATTATAATTACAAAAATTATATATAATTTTGAAAACAAGAAAATGTAAATGGTATGGATCTAATTCTTCATCAACCATGGAGGAAATGTGATGCAATTTTGCATTGGATATAGGAGGACTCTTTGATTTATTTTTATAATTTCCTTCTTTTTTTTTTCTAATTTATTTCTGTTGATGGAGTCATAGATAGAGTTTATTTCAGTCTTTTAGTCCAAATTCGAGTCAAGTTCTGTTTTAGTTTTGGATAAGGATTAGGATTGTTTTAAGCCTTTCAGTACATGCTGTAATGAAGAATTCATGGGTTTTTGGAATGAAAATTTGAATTGATACCATTTGACTGCCAAGATCTGTCAGTTGTGCTACTGTACCCTCCTCTTTTCTGAACCTCTGTCCATCTCAGGTACAGTCCTTTCTCTTTATTTTTCTTTCCTTCCTTATATTATTTTATGGAATTTAGCTCGTCTCCAGGGAGCCCAGCACGCCCAGGGTGCTGCCAGCTGTTGGGCTGTGCTGCATACATCCCTAGGTATGTGCCGAGATATGTGCGGCACAGCTCAACCGTTGGATACCCCCTGGCAGCACCCTGGGCGCTGGGCTCCCTAGAGACAATCTTGATCCTTATGGGGTTTGGAAACCCTAGGATGGTGGGTGAACCGTCCTCTATGGGTGGAGGAAAACTTTGTCCATATATTACATTTCCTTCTTAGAATTATTACTCTTAACTCTTATTTATTTTTTCATTCCAAGTTTACCCCTTCCATTTATCCGTTACACTCTTTTGTTTGTATTTCTTCCCTTATATTGAAATTCCAATAAATTATGATACTACCACCGGTACTGTAAATTTTAATTTATTTACAATTCTGCCATCACTTTAATAATCTTTCCAATATTTTACAGTTTTGCCACTATGCTCTCAAATTGAGTTATTTATCATATGGGAAGTAGTTTTCTGTTCGGGAGTGTGGTCATGTGTCTCTCTGCTCAAAACAAGGGGAGCTGAGTGTCTTTTCATAAGGCCGGGGAGGAGAGAGATAGACTCATGGGAGTGTTGGCGTAGGCCACACTCCTGAACAAAGTTATTTTTCTCGTATCATATTCATGGACCCATAGCGAACCCAACTAGGGATTTTCAACCCTGGGATCGCTCATCAACATGAACCTTTGAAGATGCATGTTCAAGGATTTCTTATTTGAACATGCATGCCTAGCTAGTTCAACAGCTAATGGTTCTAAATGTTGAACTAAAAGAGAGATAGTAAGCTGGAAATACCATAAAGAAGAAAAGATGTATCATCGAAGTTACCAAGAGTAACTACGTACTAACTAGTAAGATTCTAGTTGAAGATGTAAACAAAACTAAGCTCTATTGCCCTTCAAACTCCTGCCTATATTGCTAGTGAGCTGAGCCTCCATGCTCTATGTCGTAATCATATCGGTCTGCAAATAAGATTCTATCAGTTGGAACGATCAGGAAAGAAGGCATATCTTCCATCCTCAAGTGATTTAGTTGAAATTCCCATCTGCAATACGTTAGGAAATACCGGAACAGGAGTAGGGATTTAGTACTCTTAAACAAGGTTCGGATGGTAAATTGTCTTATATGTATCTCCAATTAGGTCCAGCTTGGCTTGGTCAATCTTCATTACAAATCACACCAAAAAAATTAAAAAAAGTTTTAAAAAAAAATCACATTAATCCCACGTGATGCCATTATCTAGTAAGAAGATCGAACACTTGGCTTCCAAATCTCTCGGAATACCGTTATTCTGTCCAAAATTTTAGTAGCAAAAATTAAGTCTCATTTGCAGACGTTATTTTTCCCAAAATTTGAGTGGCAAAGAGCCTTATTTACGGTCATTACTCTGTCCGAAGCCGGAGTAACTCAAAAACCATCCTAGCTGTTATTTTGTCCAACCAAAAAGAGGCAAGACAATCATTCGTCTCCACCTGAGCCGAGGAGAGATATATTCTGTATCCCGAATTTTAGCATTTGTCGGGCCGCAAATAGACCACCCTCAATCATAGAGGACGGAGGTGAAAGAGAGGAACGTGGAGATCTTCATCACACCCCAAAAAACCTCTGCGAGGGGATCCGACGCGGAGACGTGGAGATCTTTATCTAATGTTGATATTTCTTGTACTCTTTGTTTAGTGGGTTTGGAATCTCATTGGCACTTGATTGTCTCAAGCATATTTGGGCTGCTGGATCACTTGGATTACGCACAAGCATATTTGGGCTGCTGGATCACGCACTGAATTCCTCTAGGTGACTTCCTTAGTATTTTGAGTCTCTTGACCCATTTTGATCTTATTCCCAAATTTGATCTAATCTCATATCCTTTCTATTTCAGCTATCGCCAAGTATTTTGTTTGGCTCTTTGAGAATAAACATGTATTCCAGAAAGAACAATTTGCTCGTAATCTTGTCATTAATAGTATTTCTAAGTGGTATGCTGATTTTTGGTACTCAATTAACCTTTCCTCAAACTCTTCCTACGATGCTATTTCCTGCATGTCCCTTACTGAAATTATCGTGCATTATCCTCTCCGGGAACCATCTAATTAGTTTACAAGCCAATTGCAATTGTTGGTTGGGTAGGGAATCATCTCAATAGGCCATCAGTCAACCTTTGAATTTCCCTTGCAAACAAACGGAACCTAAGGAGCCACTGATCGTATTTCGGCTCGCAATCATAAAGAAGATGGCTCATGGCCATGTTATCTTGAGCCACAGTCTGCAAAGAACAGAGTTGATGAATTGCAACATGTAGACAACTAGCAGTTAAATCTTTTTTCGGAGAAGATTTTAAGAAGTCTTGCTAGCATAGAGATATGCTGGAACAAACACCCTCTCCTAATAGCACATCAGAAGTCCAATAAAATATGCCGAATATGGGCATGAAATCGCTATTTGCAACACTTAATTGTAAACAAGAGGAGAGAACAAGTTTTACCTTTATTCCCATATCTTGGTCTCCTTTTTTGTATTATAAGATTGTCAAGTGTCATCATACAATGTTCTAACTGCAAGGTGCAACAATGACCCTTGAACCAAAGTTCTGAACCATCCATCCATAAATATGCAACATACATGAAAACTCCTTAACTGATACAATTCTATTAAATCCAACTATCCATTTAACACACGAGGCCTTCACTTACAACAAGAGATGCCCCTACCTCAGAGAACACCAAAGAAAGGATTTACGATTGCGGAGTTTAACTCGGACCCAGCTGTGTTTAGCACTGCCATGTCAACTTTGTCTCTTGGAAGAAACAAGAACTCACCACCTTCAATTTTCTCAAATCCAGCGACTTCAAGAAACTCAACTCCCCCTTTTAAGCTACCAACTCTCTCCTGTGGAGAATATTTGGGACAGAAAAAAACCAGTGTCAAATGATAGAATGTAATGGTGGGGGAAGTGCAATTTATTTGAGAAGAATATTTAGGCACCCATATATGTGGACTATTAATAAGGGTAAATGAGGAAGATGGACAACCAATTAGATTTGTAGGTGCTGTGATGGCACTTGAAAGTACCATTGCCATTCATCATGACAGTCCAAAAAGCATGCAGGAAACCAGACAATGATGATCCAACCTGTGATTTTGAGGCTATATTTAGAGCTGACAAATTTTTTACCTGACTTGCAATCCACACTAACCCACCCGACCAGTTCAGCTTCAAATCCTAATCAAAGGGTCCTGGGTCAGTGCATAGTGGCCAATCGTAACTAAAGTTAGCCTGGATTGGCAGGCCAATTCCAATCTGAATAACCCAATGTAAACAAGTTCTGGTTGGTACCGCATAAAATGAACCACTTTAGCCATAAGAGACCTAGGTGAACCTGGAAATTTAGTAAAGAACCCATAAACCAACCCAATGATTTCCCAGACATACACCAGCATGTGACTTCAGCATTTTGAGTTTAAAATGATCTACCAGTGCAGTATCTTACCTGAAATGATGGATTGTTGAGTCGAATCTTTCTGAACTTCTCCTCATTCGGATTCTTTGCAACATTCCCCACATAAGTTAGAAGAGTCTGGAATGCCCTCTTCACTTTAGCATCATCATCCTAACCCGATAGAGAAAAACAGGAATGAGGTAAAACATTTGCACTCTTTGCTGAGGAAGTTGGAGTAATACATATCAGCAAGTTTGACTGAAGTCGTGTTGACAGTTCCCCACAGAAGCATGGGCAAGGCCAAAGCGGAAAGTTTTAAAAATCTCTTCAAATTTTGGACTTCAAATATAATTTATATATATATATATATATATTTTGGAAGTTCATTCAAATAGGATATTTCTCAAATTAAGTATGCCTACTAATCTAATATAGTGCAGCACTCCCCCAGATGAACCCCACCAAGAAAAAAGAAAAATCTCAAAAAGTATTCATTACGTAAGAAGTGCCCCAAATCACATTACCTAAATCCCGTAGACCCAACTCTTTGCCTATGTGTTTTGAGTTCCCATAGAGTATGCTCCCCAATGCTCAATCCCCAATCCATATTCTAGCAGATATTTACTATCTATAACTCTGGATCATGGTTCAAGATTTCGCGAAATATCGCTGATATATCGGCATATTTCGGAAATCTCGACACTACCGAGACGAAATGGACATACGAAATGAAAGAAGTACAAATTTCGGCGAAATTTCATGATATTTCGGGATTTACATGGCAATTGTGGATGACTACACTCGTTTCTTCTCTGAAACTATACCGTGGTCCACGTATGTCCTTCAAACAAAGAGCAATGGACGTCGACTCCAACGGAGCATGAGTGTGGTCGATCCAGGAAGGCATAGCAAATTAGCAATTATTACTAGGATTTGTTTTATGACAGTTGTGAGTCTTGTGAGTTGTGACTTTGTGTATTGACTATTGAGTATTGAACTAATGACTTTTATGGAGTTTATGAGTTATGACTTATGAACTTATGCACTTATGACTTTATGAGTTTAAAGTTTAAACTAAAGGCTACTTTTGACTTTATTTTTGCTTAAATTTGTTATTATGTCTTTTAGTACTTATACAACGTGTATGTAACTATTTATACATCAGGGTCCGACCGTATACTGTCAATCAAGGGTGCAAACCCAAAACACCACTTTGAGTTCACTTGTTTGCAATATGAAGGTTTAAATGTTGTTTATTTAGCTTAAATAAGGGTGTACAAGAAGTATCAGACCTTAATATGGCCAAAAACCCACCGAGATGGATTGCCGAAATATGGCAGAAAAAATACCATATTTCAGAGAAAATTCGGTAAATTTCGGATATTTCAGAAATCTTGACCTGCCCAAAATGGCGAGACGGGATGAGATCTTGAACCTTGCTCTGGATGATGTATGCCTCATGGGACTTATTCTTAATTATCTTTTTAATGAGCTATTTGTGTATATGATACACCCAAATATTATAAACATTCATTGAAATTTTTTTGAAAGAAATTCTGCAGCTTGTATTGGAGTATTACAATATTGAGACTTTTTTTTCGTTCAGTTTCCCATTTAACAAAAATTCCATTTTTTTAATGGTTTGGTTGCAAACAAATATGGCCAACACTAGAGGTTTTTGAACACTGCTTAGTTCCTTATGTTCTAATTATCTGAACTAAATAAGTATCACTTGATCAATTCTAAGTAAATCCTGATGGAGTGACAGTGGGTCAGCAATACAGGTCTGAGACAGGTTTTGGTCAAATACGAACCCCCTGACGAGGGAGAGGTGGATCGGTATACTAGACATATCAAAGCAAACAAGAGAGATTCAATAATAAAAGAAAAACAAGAAGAACCCCTTCGGGTTTGCCATAAAACCTTAACAAAGTAATCTACAAAATAAATGTGCCATTCACCTTGTGATTTTGCTTAAGAGATCGTAAACAGTCTCTCATGCGCTCAGCCTTTGTAGCAGGCCTAACAGGCAATGAACTCTGAAATTTAAATAGAAGACAGGTATAAATAATCTATCAATAGAAATTTCAACCGAAATATAGTATACAAGAATAGTCAATTTTTATAAGTTCAACAGACGGGCACCTTTCTTTCCTCCACGACAGGTGTGGGGGGTTTTACAGCTGCAGGGTCTTCAGCTGGCAACCCAAGCTTCCTCCTCCTTTCTGCCTGTAAAGACGTAGATTAGCAATTTTGGAGTCTCACAAGCCTAAAAACCCAAGTCTAGACTCAAATGTATGATGCTAACCTCTATCTTAGACCAAACCTATTACGAAGACTAAATATCACACAAAGATAGAATCAAATCCTGATAACCATTAATAGTTAAATAAAAAGAATCAAAAGTAAAATCCCATATTGATCACCATTCTTTACTTTTTGAGTGATGTTTAAGTTGCATGAGTTATGGACATGTAAACTCTCTTTGCACTACCTTCTACACTAAAGAAGAAAGGAATTATAACACTTGTATAATATTACTCTCTCTATAAGAAATCGGCATGCAAACTAGGAAAAGATAAACATCTACAGATAATAAGAAAGTAGGAACTAAAATGCTGATCATTTAACTGCAATCAACAAAAATAAGGATGCAGAATCCAGGTAGGACCTTATCTTCCTCTAGTTTCTGTCTGATTTTCTCCCTTGCTCTTTTCTCTTCTTCTTTCTCTGCTTTCCGCAAGGCCAATATACTACAATACAGCAAAGGAAGTGCAAGTCATTCAAAAATTATAAATATATCAAGTAAACTACCAGGCGGAAAGGTTGAAGCTCAGAATGGACAATGGGTAAGATTGAAAGGAAAATACAACAGTATAAAGCTTTCAAGTTTCAGACAAACCGTTTTCTTTCATTATCCTCCTCAATTCGCTTTGCTTCAAGTAATTCCTTACCAGCTCGAATCCTTTCCTATAACCATACGGTAACTTGATTACATGGTAGGAACCTCAACAAAACAATAGCAAAAATTCAAGACAGATGCAAGATCACATTACAGGCATGTTTCCAGGACATGCTCTCATACAAGATTATCATCATCATCTGCTACATAACATTATGAGAACTCACCTTCCCATTGTAGGTGCCAACGAGAATCTTGAGGCCAACCTAAAATTTTGGTTTCCTAATTCAGCATTGGGAAAAGCCGACCCCTTTTAGTTGGGATAAGGCTGAGTTGATAGCTAATTTGGCATTGGGAAAAAGAGTAATTTGGACAGGAAAACTGGTTACAAATGGAAGTTCCCTCCTATATGGTTGTAATAACATATATTGGGTTTAAGTGAAAACATATTTTAGACTCTGGTATGGTGCATTGCAGCAAAATGGACTAAGAACACAAACGATTGCCACTAGAAGTGAGGGGGAAGTAGAAATCTCCACGTGTATCAGCCATGTGGAGGTGCTAGATCAGCTGTAATACTCAACTAAACTAAGCCTTTCCCAGCTAAAAGCGGTCGGCGAATCCTGGTTCGACCTTCAACTCTGTTTAAAGCCACAACTATTCTTAAACCTAAGTCATCCATATCTTTTCTCTCTTTCTTCCCAGATAATCTTCGCCCTACCCCTGGTTCTTTTAGCTCATCTAATCTGCAAGCTCTCACTCCTTACCGGATCATTCAATGGCTTCTGTTTTACATGCTCAAGCCACCTCAAATGGCTCTGATAAAAGCAGATTTCACCGTGCTATATCTAATTAAAGCAACTAATCTTAAAGAATGAAAAACAAAATTTCAAATTCAAATTCAACAAATCCATCTTTTTCTGCTAAACACATAATCTTGATTTTAAAAATTCATATCAAAGATCACTCAATTTCTGACAAGCTAAAAGATTTCATTGTAAGAATACAAGGTAATAAGAGGAGGGAGTCATCATGGTATTTCAACAAATACCTTCTCCCTTTCAATTTCCATTCTCTTTTCCTCCTCCTCTTTCTTTTTCCGAGCTCGCTCCCTGAAAAAAGCATGCAAGGAATTAAGAACTAGAAAGGGAGAAATAGTGATATAAATGATCCAAAAATCACTTAAGAGATGGAGAAAGCTGATCACATCTGAACCACAAAATTAAATTGGTCAAAATATGTAGAAAGAATCTAAAAAAATGGCTAAACAAAAATGTTTCAAGAAGAAATTATAGCCAAAATGTAATTCTAATTACTTGTTTACCTATAACTGCAAATCATGCCAAAGATATTGAATTAACATGCATTATCCAACGGTTAGTGAAAGACATAAAGACACTCTAAAACAAACCTTAATTCTTGTTGTTTGATCTTTATTTCCTCCGGAGTAAGAGATGGTTTTGATTTTGCAGCCTCAACTTTGCTATTAGCAGGTACCTGAGGAGATTTAGGCAGATCAAACAATTAATGAATGCTAAGCAATAAGAACTAAGTTTTCAACTACCATTAATATAAGATCCTAAGTTACGCAACCTAAATAAAATATTACCTCCTAAAAACAGATTCAATCAAAACTCTATCTGCCACATGCACGTCAGCATTGACACATGAAGCTAAAATAAGTAGACTGTGTTCCAAAAAGATTTAAAGCAAACCCACTAACCCACATTTATAGCTCTTACAGACACAATACAGAGATCAATGGATGGGATTCAGGACAGCTTGACCAAGTCATTAATCGATACCGAATCTGCCCTCTAGTAAAGTTGAGACTTTTAAACCAAGCTCGACCAAGTCAGAAAATGTCAGCTATCCCCCATGCTTATATTAGGCTTTGTTGGGGTTGTTCAGTTTAGGTAAAGGTACTTAGCTTAAGTGTTTTCCCTGATCCCCCTAGGTTTAAGGGCTCCAAGACAACTTGCTGATAATATGTTACGTTGAGTATCCATTCTCTCCACCTTGCCCCGATTTCTATATCAGATGACATTAGCCCTCAGCACGACTACTGGCAGCTAATAGTATGTATCTTTAAGTGAAATACTGATTAAATATGAATGGACTTGTTGAAAAGATTATATGTTTCCAGTGCCAAGTATCAAACTGGTTTTACTCTCCAACTTCTGAAAACTATTGTTGCAACAGACGGAAAAGGTGAATAACTACGAATTTTATATTGTACACTAAATTAAAAAGTGAATGACTATCCAAAATGATAAAGTAGTGAAATTATATGTAATATATATGCAGAAACTGATATGCAATTTATTACAAGGAAAGCTATCACGAAAAGGAATCATACCATAGGCATCTGATCAATGTCAGGGTCATTTTCATGTTCAATAACCCAATTTACAGCCGCCTCAATGCTAGCATTGCCTGAGAAAAGAAAAACAAGTTCAAATAAACTCAAAAACCAAACGAACCACAACTGACTTGAACTGCAAACATATTATGAGTACACAATACAAGGAAGGGAGAGAGAGGCTACCACAAAAGATATCAAACTTCTTGGAAGTAGTAACAGCATGTTTAGGATTCAATCCACAAAAAATATGCTATTCAGAAAAATGTACACTAGCAAAAGCCACTTGAAACAGAAACTTTATTATCGTTGAGGATTGGTTATAAGAGGAATTACGTCTAGGACATTTCGTGTGGCCCTGTGTCTAGGCGCAGGAGCCTCGCGCCGCACACGGCCAGGTAGCATTCTTTTCCCCACATATTATATTATATGTCACTGTATTATATATAGTACATATCACATAATATATAATATATATTATATATAATATAACATAATATAAATATATATTAGATAATATAATATGATATATGTTAGAGAGAGGGGGTAGGGGCAGGGTAGGGGTGAGAGAGAGAGAAACTAGGAAATCCGGATGTGATTTGAAGTTTTAGAAAGTTCGAAAATCCGAATCCGATCCGCATCCGAATCCGTTTAGAGGTATCCGTATTTGATCAGGGAATATCCAGCTCCGATCACATCCGATCCGTATCCGATCCGAATCCGATCCGTTTCAACTAGGAACTTTCTAAAACTTCAAATCACGCCATTGAATTTCAATTCTACTTCCATACTAAGCAATTTGTTTCTGATCTGAACCTTCTTACGATTTCAAAATTCAAACTTGAAATTGATATATTGTTTTCCTACAACTAGTTTCAGTTAATCAATTTTCAAGTCATGTTTTCTAAGTTTGATCTCAGATTCTGACTATTATTAGGATTGTTATTTGGTACTGAAATAAATCTCTAATTCTGGTTTGTCTGAACCTTTTATCAAGTCTCAAATTTGGGAAATCCTTCAAAATAGGAATCTTCAGATAGGATCAAGCCTGATTTCTGATAACATATTCTCCCATCCAATTAGAGCTTTGACCAGAATTTTAGCTGAATCTGATCCCTTGACTCTCTTTCATTAAAATTCTTTGGACATTTGGTTTTGTTCCTTACTTACAATCCTTTTGCAAGCTGATCTCACACTAGATGTCACTGATTCAAGATTAGCACTGCATTAATGGGAGAAGGCCTTCTGATGCAGGTTTATCACCAAACTGGGCTTCTTTCCTTAGAAATAAGTCTTGGGTTGGGTTATAAACATGTCGGGCTTTTGGTCCCATGGGTTTTCACTGTAATAGGTCACTTTTATGGACCTAAAGCAGGGGTACATAAGATGCATACGGGATTAGCCCTATACTTAGTTTTATTTTAAGCAGTTTTTTTTTTTTAAAATTGAACCCGCCCAACCTGGTTGAACCAGTGGTTCAATTTAAGTGACTTAAGTCACCTCTTTTATTAATTATGTTTTCTTTTTATTTTCGGGGTCCACACCTCTCCATAATTTCTAGAGAGGGTGTGTTTTGTAATTAGACTCAGCCTGGGATTTGGGATTTCCTTTTCCTAGGCTGCATAGGGATTTAGGCCTTTGGCCAATATAAGTAAAGGACAACCGTGGGGCTCCTCTTTACCTCACTGTTTTATGAAATCTGCTCTTGCAAGTTGTTGCAACCTTTCTTCTATTGAAAATCTGCTTTGTGTGTGATCAAAGCCGGTGGGATTGGTGTGTGATCCAATCGACACTTTGCGGTGTGAAGCCCGGGTGGTTCGTTGGTGGGATTGGTGTTTGATCCAATCGACACTGCGATGTGAAGCCCGAGTGGTTCCTCTCAAGTTCTACTTTCAAGTTTTCTGTCCAAGTTTCTATTTTTATTCAAGCTACTGCCATTAAAAGCTGCTGCAGACTATCCTCTGTTGCTGCAAGTAAGTGTGAAAGCATCCCCATCCCCATACTTCTTTTCTTTTCATCCTCTACAGCCCAACCCTAAGTTTTCCCCCTTCTTGTTTTCAATTTCCCAAAACCCTAAGTCAACCACAGACCAAACCAGCCATCACCTCAGCCCCAAATTTGGATCGAATCTTCCCCTTCTCAATTGGGAAACTTGATCTGAGTTTGATCTCCAAACTCCCTCACAAACCCTAGTTTCCATCATTTCCATTAAAACTCCATAAACCCTAATATCTGCTCAGCCCATCCCAACCATCAAATCCTCACCCAAAGCTAGCTGAGTGACCCTCTCCATACTTGGAAAACTCGATCCAAAGCTCACTTCAAAATTCCCCCATTAAACCCTAGATTCCCTCACTTGACACTTTCTAAAAACCCGATACCTTAACCAGTTGCCATTCTGGTTTACATACTTTCGCTCATCAAAACATCTCGGGACCTTCACTGATAGACTCTCCCATAGTTGTCTAGGCGTCGCCTAAGCGTCCAGGCGCCTTGGTCGCCTAGTTGGTGTCGCCTTTATTTTGGGCCCTCTCCAACGCCTTGGGTCGCCTAGCCGCCGTGACAACTATGGACTCCCCTACACCTGCTTAGCATAACCAACACCACAAACCCTAACCCTAATTTTGACCTAAATTCATATTCTGCCCCAATCGGACTTCCAGTTCATATCAGATCCTGATGTACTGGCTTCTAGTTGGTCTCCTACCAATCTAGGACTACATTACCTTCTCTCCTTTAAGAGCAAAAAAAGGATGCAAGGTCATGCAATGCCTATTTGATCACGACTGTCTATAGGAAAAACTCAACAATAATTGCTGGTTTCAGAAAGAAGTCCACAGCTTGATTGATCAGAATTCGCCAATACGGGCAGATTTTCAGCTAGAGAAAAACAAGGTGAGATCTACTAAGCATAGTTCGAGAACTCGCGAGATCTCGCTGAGTTTCTCGGTTTTTCGAAATCCCGAGACGAGATGGGGATCGAGTCATAAAAGTACAATATCTCTTCGAGATCCGAGATCTCGATCATCTCGAATCTCGATCGAGATCTCGGTTTGACATAGGAAAATGCCCATCTAGGTCTTTTATATGAGTGCCAGATCTCGAGATCTTGCTAGAAAATCTTGGTATACAGACACCTATCGATGCCAGGAACCAAGATAGACACTTATTTATGCCTAATATCATTTAAGTAAATGTTTTTGTATTTCATTTACTTAAGATATTATTCATAAATAAGCAATTACCCCCCTATTTGAATCCAAGAAAAATAGTTAAAAAATCAAATTCCAAAAGGAAAAAAAGTCAACCCCCCAATTCAAGAACAAAAACTGGATTTTCGACGGTAGGTGCAATTTTCAACTTTCTAATGCTGGGGTTTTTCTCAAATCTAAAAATTTCATAAATCTTATTATGGTAAAACATTGCTAAAAACCAAAAGTGCGGTAAAATATTCATTTGTTTTGATGTCCAAAAAACTATTTTCATTCAGAGCGATTTTGACAGCATTCGCACACACCAAATTAAGTTTGACCGGTACATAACTCTTTCAATATAAATCAGATTAAAGCTTTCCAACAAGTCCAAGATTGCTAAAATCGGGTTTATATTGAAAGAGTTATGTACCGGTCAAACTTAATTTGGTGTGCGCGAATGCTATCAAAATCGCTCTGAATGAAAATAGTTTTTTGGACATCAAAACAAATGAATATTTTACCGCACTTTTGGTTTTTAGCAATGTTTTACCATAATAAGATTTATGAAATTTTTAGATTTGAGAAAAACCCCAGCATTAGAAAGTTGAAAATTGCACCTACCGCCGAAAATCCAGTTTTTGTTCTTGAACTGGGGGATTCACTTTTTTTCCTTTTGGAATTTGATTTTTTAACTATTTTTATTGGATTCAAATAGGGGGTATTTGCTTATTTATAAATAATATCTTAAGTAAATGAAATACAAATGCATTTACTTAAATGATATTAGGCATAAATAAGTGTGTTTGTCCTGTGTCTGTCCTGGTTTCTAGCATAAGTAAGTGTCTGTCCTGCTTTCCCACTAAGTGAAACTCCTATTTGGACTTTGTTTTTGCAAAATCTGATAGTGCCATTGTGTTTAAATGGCCTAAAATAGGCTAAATATCAAGTTTCAGACCCAAACTAGGTCTAAAACCCACCGAGATGAGGCTTCGAGTCGAGAAAAAAAAAAATGCACCAACTCGGCGCTGAGATCTCGACTCAACTCGGTTTTTCAAGGGTCCGAGTTGGCACCGAGACCCAAGTTTTCGAACCTTGCTACTAAGTGTACGGTCAAAATTCCAGTGCATGAACACCTTGCAAGCAGCCTTTTGTTGTATAGATTTTTAGTTTCTCGTCAACAACAGAGCATTCAATAGACATACTGCCTACAAAAAGTCCCAAGGAGGACAAGCCAAGTCAAGCATTGTATGACCTAGTTCACAAAAAAAAAAAAAGGCGTACCCAGTGCACGAGGCTCCCGCCACTGCAGGGTCTGGGGAGGGTTATAATGTACGCAGCTTTACCCCTGCTTTCGCAGAGAGGCTGTTTTCAGACTCGAACCCGTGACCTCTGGATCAAAATGGAGCAATCTTAACTGTTGCACCAAGGCCCGCCCTCGTATGACCTACTCACAGATACTTAGAAATCACCAAAAGTGAAGCGCATAGCTGCATAAGTATTGCCTAGAAATATAGTCAAAAGAGCTACCCTCGCTAAGATATAAATAATAATATGCAAGCACATATTCAAAGGAAGCCTTAAATGAAACATATTTAATCATCTTAACTACAAAGTTCTTATCAAATGCCCACCAGAATAATGAAGTGCACGTGTTGCCCTGGCCTTTGGGAATCCCATTGCTTCAAGTTCACCAAGCAGGTTCATATCAACTTCAGGAACAACCATTTCTGAAGTAAGAAAAGAGATTAATGTAAATAGTATCATCAACTAAAAAGTAAAACCAAACACCACTAAATCATCCAACTAAACAAGCCAACAGCAACTACAATACAGACAATATAGGCATATTATCCAGAAAAGTGATAACTATGCACAGTGGGGAACCTGGAGGGTAAGGGGAAGGTGTGCTACCACGGGACTTCCAGCCAACACCCCTCTGTCCCCCCCCCCCTCCCTCTATCCCTTTTTGTTCCTTCGCTAAACTAAAGTTTCATCATATTACAACTCTAAGGTGGATGACAGACAGCCCTTGATCGGTGCTTGTGTTTAGATATTAAGGGGGTTTTTTTTTTAACTTTTGAACAGGCTATTCACCATTAGTCTTTCAGCAGAGAGTTTTGAGTTTCAAATCAAACTTTGTCTGGCTATTCACCACCAGTTTTTCAGCAGAGAGATTTGAGTTTCTAATCAAACTTTGTTTGTGGCTTGTGTTTGGAATATTGAAATTCTAACAATTACCTTTTGTCTAGTTTTCAATTGAACAATTAAATTTTCATTTCTTGTTATAATTTCAAACATCAATATGCCCAAAATTTTCAAGGTAGAACATGTTCCCTCCTTCAAGCTTTAATTACCTCAAATTCTGAGTAAAACATAGCTGATTCTTGCTCAATCCCATTAGGTGGCACTGGTCAGCAGGTCAGATTAGTACATGTTTCGTCAACCTGAATCCAAACTAATAAATGACAAGCCAAAAGTAAACCAGTCCACTCTAGAAACAAGTGAGGCCGGGTACGAGCGGACATTTGAAGCAAGGGCGGAGACATGAAGATTAAAGATAGAAATAATAAAAAATAAAAAGAACATATGACTCAACCTTCTTTAAGAAACAATAAAACTACCCCTAACGGAGGTACAAGGTGGATGAGTGACCCATTTAACCTGGCCCTTTACCATCCTTATGTTTGTTCTCCTACTCCATCATCCAAAGCGAAAATGTCTGGCTACACCCGACTAATTTAATTCTTCCCACCCAACCTCTAAGTTTGTAATAACCAAATCCATCATCAATTCCATTCGGAAACAAAAATTTGTAAACATGATGTAGTGATATAAGTGAGTAATCATAAAGCCCTTCAGTCACCTATACAGTGCAGTCCAGAGCAGTTGAATAACCCGTCTATCTGGAACCACCAATCCAACAACATGATAGAATACAGGAGAAACCAAAATATAGGGGGAAAAGATAATTCCCAAGTTTGATATATTCAACATATTCGAAACCACAGAGAGATGAGTAAGGAGAATAAGAAGAAAAAGAAAAGCAGCCCCAATAACTTTTTGCTTGCATGGTATATCTGTATACAGAAATAGCATCGACCAATCTTTAATGTGCATCGATTTATGTGCCCTATCCATAAACATCTGTCATCCAATCAATTCTCTATTAAGAACCCAACTAAAATTTCATCCAAAACCAAATAAATCCCAAGTCCAGAAAGGTCAAAATTATAAGGCCCTGCATTAAATCACTAACCATTAAATGCCGTAACTAAAAAGAGAACTGTATGCAAAAAAAAAAAAAAAGCAACAAACATAGAATCCATCTTCCAATTGTGACCACGATCTAATTTGAAAGTATAATAAGGAAGGGGGAAAATTCACTTTACTTCAGTCAAGTTCAATGGAATTGTGTTATTATCAGTGTTGTCTGAGGGAATAATTTGTTAGAGAATGGTATGGGTAGGATTATTTCTGTTAGAAGTGGGTCAGGGTTATTGGGGAATGATTAGATCTTAGGAGTAGTGAGTACTACATAGCTTAGTCTATAAACGTAATTGGAAGGGAGAAAGATCATAACAAATTGCTCTATTCTAAGAGCCACATACAGACATAAGAAATCTGACAACATTGAAAATGCAACAGCGAGGGGAGAAAGGTTCACTTTTCTTCAGTCAAGCTCATTGGCATTACTCTATTTCACTGAGCCAAATAAAGACATAAGAAACAGAAATTACCTTCAGGCTGACTACTTTCACCAGCTTCGGTACCTTCCTCTGGCTGACCAGGAGCAGAAGATTTTGGAACCTCTAAAGAGATCGGTTTCGCTGCCTCCGAAGTCTTATCAACGAACTCAGTGTGCCCTGTTCTTTTCGTATGCAAATCGCTTTCCTATCAAATGCGATAACAAAAACAACTATGAAACACTCCAAATTCTACCGAAACAAGATCCAGATCAAAAGGAGAACACAAAGAAACCAAATTTATGAGGAAACCAACAAGATCTTACAGTTTTTGATCGACAAGGCTTGCGACAAGTAGTACAGACGAGATTGAGGACGGCTTCCGTAGATTCAGAGAAATTCGAGTGAGAAGTAAGCTCTGCGTGTTCTTGAGCTTCTTCTACAGACTTGAGAAGGGCCCCACAGTCCCCGCATTTGAGAGAGAGACCCGCCATTGAAGAACCACGGATATGGATTCGATTCTCAATTAGAATCCAACAAAAACCCTAATCCCCTTTCGGCTTAATTCTCTCTCTCTCCCTCTCTTTCTCGCTTTCGAAGATTCTGATTCGATTATTTATAGTTTTCGTTGCCTCTCTGTCTAGAAAAAGAGGAATTTTGCTTTGCTTTTCTCTTTCCAGACTCCAGAGACAAGGAAGAGGGTTGACGAACAAATTTTACGGCAGTGCCCGTCATCGCAAGCGTCGAAATGTAATCACATCCCGGTTCAAAGAGATATTTTGGTGGTCCCATGCGGTATGCGGTCCCTGCGCCTAGACACATGGAACGTAAAATCACCAATATGTCCTCAAGAATTTATAGGATGCGGTGGTTATTTTGCTCAGCCCTATGTTTCAGAAAATTCATGTTGCCCGATTTGTAGGAAATTTTTGGTAGTTAATCAATAACAAGCAGCTTAACATTTAAAGATTGAAATCGAAACGTTGAATCTACAAATTTAGCAAAAGATTTAGGGTAGCTTACGAGGTTCATAGAAAGATTTAGGTCTTTTAATCTACAACATAAGCTATTTACCTGTTTATGAGGCTCATAGAAAGATTTAGGGTCTGCAAGAAGGATGTCCATATGGTCTTTATTAACCTAGAAAAAACTTATAACAAAGTATAAAGAGTTAATCTAATATGTATTAGAGAAGCGAAGTATTTTGAATAAGTATGTGCCCATAATTAAAGACATGTATGATGGTGTCGTGACTAGTGTGAGAACCATGGGAGGTCAAGGTAGTGAATTTCCAATTGTAATTGGGTTACATCAAGAATCAACTTTAAGTTTTTATTTATTTGCGTTTATCATCGATGATTTAACTAGGGACATCCAATATAAAATTACTTAGTATATTCCTTTTGTTGATGATATTGTTTGTGGTTGAGACAAAAGCAACAATTAATACTAAGTTAGAGTTATAGAGATCGACCTTGGAATCAAGAAATTTTAAGATAAAGAAATGGAAACGGAGTATATGGTGTGTAACTTTAGTTACACTACTTCTACCCAAAAAAAATTTTAGTTACACTACAATAGATAACGAAATGGTGACAATTGATGAGAGAGAGAGAAAGTGATACCATAAAATGATTGTTTTAGATGTCTGAGCTTAATCATAAATAAAGAAGGTGATATAGATGATGATGTTTCACAGAGAATTAAATAAAATAGATGAAGTGAAGAGGTGTGTCCAAAGTGTTGTGTGATTGATGTTTTCCTTTAAAGCTTAAAGGAAATTTTATAAAATAGTCATTTAAACGACTATAATATATGATGAGGATTGTTGGGTTGTTAAAAAGCATCATATAGATAAATTAAGTGTAATAAAGATGAGGATGTTGGAATGGATGTATGACAAGACTACGACTAAGGCTCGATTTGATATAATTTTGATTTCAATTTAAGATTGATTTCATGAAATAGTCAACAATTAGATTTTTGGTCAAGAAATTGAAAATATTTTGGTTGAATCAATTTAAAATATTTTAAAAATAAGAAATCTATTTGATAGTTTAATTTATGAAAATAAATACAATGAGGTGCGTGAAGAGATACACCCTTTATCCATCTCGTTCCTCTTCTCCAAAAAAAACTACCGAACTGAATCGTACTGCTGTGGCCAGTCAACACTTGAACCAGCCACGCCCTGCCACCCTGAATTGGCATCTCCGATTACCTTGCACGAACCCCCTTGAATCACCCTTACACCATGACACTGCCATTGTCGTCGCCGTTGCCGAACATTGTTTGTAAACAAAACCCCGCATCACTCCCTGTCATTCCCGAAACCCCTCCCGCGACCTGCTGTCTCCACCAAACCCCTGTTGTTCTCCCTTCTCCATTTCTTCTACGACATCCCAGCCACTAGCCCCCTTCTCCAGTGACCACAGCCCCACCACGACCCAGCACCCTTGCGCATCACCCTCTGCTCCACTCCTCTGTTTTTTTTTTTTTTTGTTTTTTTTAAATCAAGAAAAAAGATGTGAATGGCTTAAGCTGATAAGTTGACCTTAAACAGACCTCAGTTGTGAAATAAAATCCGTGTAGCCAACACCTTTTAATTGAGTTGAATGGAATACATTTTAATTATCTCCTTAATTGGCACAACGTAACAAATGTGCGTGCTAATAAAATGCATAGCTGCAACCACTCCATGCTACCTCAATATTCTGAGTGCATCAAAGTTCAGATTCTTTAGTCTATTATTTGATGTTGTAACAAGCCACAGGCATTTCCAAGAACAGGCTTCCAAGCTTCAATTCCGTTCCGTTTATTTACAGGAGGTGGTTCTAATCCATATCAAGACATCTCCAGTGTTGCAGGAGGCTTGGCTGCTTGCAGCGGCGCATCTCCTACACCAATCTGTCGAACGACTTCTTTGATATTTGGGTTACCGTAATCATCGTCGATGTATGGTAGTGCGTCTACCATTTCTTCCTCCGAATCTACCGACCAGCTTGGCCTTGAGGCATCTAGCGGCGCTTCCTGCATTAGTATGTCACCCTTGTTCACCATTTATTGCTTTCTTTGCTCGCCACTTGCAGTCGCAGTCTCGCAGAGCAACCTTCCCGAAACCCCTTTTCTGCGTCTTCTTTCGTTGCAATGTTGAGTTTAGGACTGTTTTTAAGCGAAATTACATGGGTACTCATGTTTGGAGCTGTTGTAAAACACGTGCTTTTTAAAGTCTTGCGACGAAATAGATTAGAGGCAATTTCGAGTCCGTTTGATAATTTTACTTGATAAGTTTTTTGTGGCTGTTTTTTTGAATATAAATCAAAATTTATGTTCCCTGTAAGACTTTTGAGGTTGAAAATTGAAAAAGTGTACTCGATTAAAAACTTCAATATTTGTTCACTATGCTCTTTTGTAAAATTGAAAAAGTGTGCCGAACATATTCTTTTGTTAATTTTAAAAAAAAAAAAAAAAAAAAAAAAGGTTTTACTTGTTTTCAAGAACAGGTTTACCAAACGGGTCAAAAACGGTTTCTCAGCACAGAAAATGAAAAAACTGTTTTATTGTTTCTCAGCACATAACCAGAACAGAAATACCCGTAAGGTTATCAAGCAGGCACTTCAATTTCAAAATTGAAACGACGCTTCACCTATTTCACAATTTCACATTAACTTGATTTCAATTTCCCATAAATAGGGTAAAAAAATTATACCAAACACCTAAATTTCAATTTATAACCCAAAGAAATCAAAATAGAAATCATACCAAACCAGTCCTAAGAAGGATCAAATAAGGAATGATCATATTAGAGCTGATTTGGGAGTTGCCCAGATGCATGGTAAGTTTTGAGAAAATCATTTAAGGTGACATGACGATGTTCAACGGAGGTCTTGGAATGCACCAATCGGAGGAATGACTTGATTCAAATTGAATGAACTAAAAAGGCTAGGGGCAAGCCTAAAACAACTCTAGAAGAAATAGTGATGAAAGATATGCATGGTTTAGGCCTTGTTTCAAGGATGACCTTGAAAAGATCTAATTGGAGGGCAATGATCCACATAGTCGATCCACTTTAGTTAGAATAAGGCTGATTTTTTGTTGTTGTTGAATCTTTACGCACATCAAGCTAACATGGAAATGAAATAGATTTTTTGTGCTTTTAATTATCAGCTGTATTCTTTTTTAGATACTTTTGAATGGCTCATTCACAACAAATTGGTGTCATCCTACATTTCTCTTTTTTTTTTTCGGTAATAATCCTGCATTTCTTTTTCTTTTTTTTTTTTGGGTAAACGGAAAGATTCACACAAAGCTCTTGAAGCCACCGAATGGAATTTGACCAATCTATCACGCACCCAAGAGACAGGAAATGGTTAATGTGATAGTTTTGACCATTAGATATGTAGGAAATGGTCTTGATTGGTCATGTGTTAAATTTCAGCATCATATTCAATCATGTACCCTCTTATTATGTCCATGTATTCTTTCTATAGTACCATATATCATAATTTTATATAAGCAAAACTTGACAAGTGAGAGTGACCATAGGGTTTACCTACCCAAAATATTTTAACACCATTGACCTACCACCATGGTTCTTAGCTTTGGTCAAAACTGAGACAACTTGGTTTCGACCTTGTCTAAGACAAAACCAAGGGTCAAAATTGGCTTGCACCAAGTTTCAATCTTGTTTTGATAGGTCTTGCAAGTTTCGACAAAGAGCTAGGAGTATCACAAGTTTCGACACTATTAAGGAGGTTTTTGCCAAAAACTTGCAATTAATTTTTGCTAAGGGGGATTTTGTAGTTAGTTTCTTCTAATCATTCACCCTTTTTACAATTTGGATTTGCGTGATTAGAGTTTGAAGGTAATGATTTTTTCCCCAAATATAAATCTTTTGGAAGAATTAGTATATGGCTATAGTTTTAGGCACAAAATATGTTATGGGATACATATGTACTGCATTCGAAGGAGTGTCACCGACATCTTTACTGGTACACAGCTAATTTGACACACATAAGTGCACACATCTATATTACCATGCCAATCCATGTTGGGAAAATATACAATATAACAATCTTAGAACAAACTGCCTAAATTTGTCCATAGTTGTGAATTAAAACTAAATCCAAAAAATACCATGACCTTAGTCTGGATCTTTGCTTAAAGGCCAGGTTGGGTTGAGATTTGTCACCAATTATACGCATTCATAACTAGTTTATTGTTGTTAGAAATGCAAAACTAGTTACTAGTCTAAAGTTATGATAGTTAATTTGATTGTCTAATCAGATAAAATGTTGTTTTAAAAGAGAAATTTTGATACTATCACCAAAGCTAGTTAAAGAGTTGATGCTAATCATTTGAATAAACAAAAGGCCAAATGTTCTAGCCCAGACACATGGGGTGGGCGAAATGACCACCCTGCCCCCCCTAAATGCGGCACAAAGAACATCAGCTCATGTACAAAATAACTTCCAAAATACACTACGAGAAATTTCTTAAAACATGGAGCCTACAAACTCATTCACCATAACTTCTTCTAACAACTTCTTGGATGACTTCATCAGTTCAGGACTCAATCTGAACATAAGAACACAAAACTCCATCTGATTAAGAGCACCATCACCATCCAAGTCTCCTTCTCTCAACATGCTTAGCAGCTCATCATCTCTCAAATCTTGCAATCCCAAAAGAGAAGAGCTTCTCTTTAAGCTCTCAAATGTGATCAGACCCTTGTCCTTATCCATCAACAACTGAAACCCATTACAAAGCTCTCCAATCAATCCTTCTCCTCCCAACTTATCAGCCATTGTTGGAAGGAAATCTTCAAATCTGACTACATTACTAGCCATGATCACAAATCAATACTCAAAACTGCTCTGTAAATGGTGAGTTGCCTTGCCTAGCTAGTGCTGAAAGAGATGAAGAAAGGGGCGATCTTAAATAAGAAGAAAAAGTCAGTGGAAGGAAGTAAGTTTCCCATGAAACCAACCAAGAAACAGATAATAAAAGCTGGCTGAGGTGTGTTTACTTAATGGAGAGGCTTTCTTATACACTCTTTCCGTGAAGCTTAATGACATATTCTTTCTTTTGTAGGGAACTTGAAAGTTCCGAACTTGGAAATTTAGTGAAGCTTTCCTAATGTCTTGTGACCAATAAATTTAATGGGGGAAGTTTTCATACACGGACGTGTAAGCATGTACGATCGTGTCCCCTCTCTCAAAGAGTTGGAAAAGTCTTAAATCCCCCACCCATTAATTAATGCCTTGAAACTCCCACCTTCTCGCATACACGGCTGCATGCCGTGTGTGAAAACTTTCCCCAAATTTAAGTATGAGAATAATTAAAGAAATCTTCTTGTGTGCTCCTTTAAAGACCTGCATGGGCTTGGCCATCAACATTTGAATCATATAATTAATTAGAACCTAAAACACGTCTATTGGCAATCAATAATTTATAATCCCCCATGATCATCATGTGATTTGGGCTAAAATCATGTCGGTGCCAAGGGAAACGTTTACATAAAGTAGGATTTGGTGGGGGGCATAGTCAAAACTAGGGGAACTTAATTTAAGAGTTTAGTACTATTAAAATCATTGGTCCCTAATTGCATTTTCCCCGTTTACCAAAAAAATAGGGGGGGCAAGAGTATGCGGAGGCCAATGAGAACATGCGTGGAAGCATCGTGGGGGCGGAGTGGTCATTTTGCCCCCCCAACTGTCTGGGTGTGGGTGGTACACTCCCCAGAGGAAACTTTTCTACAAAAAAAAATTACAATTTTCCCGAGGTTGGAGCTTGGTGGGCATTTTAAGGGCAGAGTGGCAGAGTAGTAGAAAGTGTTCCCCTTGGACACTTTGCTCACCCTTGTTTTGGTGGTTCTTCCTTTTGTTCACTGAGCTCTTGTCTCATGGAATCAAAACAATCATAATGACATAAGGGTGTTAACTGATCCGATTTCGGTTAAATGGCATGTAACAATTAGGTTCAATGTGTTAGAGGTAAAATCAATCTGTTTATTAAATGGTTCCACGTAATGAAATCAAAATCGAATCATTTATTAAACAGTTATACAGTTCTTAAAAAGTTTCATAGAAAATGATGCACCTAAAAAACCTACTCTCATAGAAAAAGACATAAACAAATAGTTAATATAAATAGGAAAATGCCCTGTGGGGGGGGGGGCATAGGACACACCCAGACAATGGGGGGCGAAATGACCGCCCCAACCCCCAAGATGCAAGCGCACGTGCAGCCCCTGCAGTCCCCCAATATAAATATACTCTTTTTTTGGAGGAGGTATTTTGAATGATTACTTTTAAAATGAGCATAAATAATTTCATCAATATGCAAAAGGGACCATGAGAAGGTCAAAGATTCGAGAAGGTATTATTTATTTAATTCATAATTTAATCAATTTAAATTGTCTAATTTTTTAAACAAAAACTGAATCATTTATTAAATGGTTTCGCAGTTTCAATGTAAATGGCCTCTAGACTAGTTGTCTAATACTTCTTGTGGTAGTCAAGGAAAATTGATTAAAAATGTGGAATGATAGAAAAAACAAGACAAAAAGTCCTCAACCAAACAAATTAATAACAAATTAACAACAATGAGGAGGTGCCCATCAAAATTTCTCATTATTGAAAAAGAAATCTCATTGAAGACTAATTGGTAGAAACATCAATAAGACTTTAGTTCCAAGAAACCCTCTTTTAGTTTCTTATCTCCTTTAGGACGCTAACTATTTCAACTTCTTTGATGCCTTTATCATCAATATGGTATGAACTTGCTATGCTGGTATAGTATAGACTTGGGTTCAATGAAAAAAAAAATATATATATATATATATATTCTAAATACTTTTTCATCTAAATGATGTAAACCAATAGTCAATCAAAGAACTAAGAAAAAGAAGAACAGGGATGAGTTCTTCAAAGCTCAAGGGGGAAAGTTCTTCTAGGCTTCAAACACACCATGGTACAAATCAATTCATTAACTGAGTAAAACATCAATAACACTTACATATTTAATGTAAAGAAACCCTAGATCTTAAACCTCTACCCCTATTGATCCTATGACTGAGATTTATTACAAAACAAAGAAATAACGATATTAGAAAACAATAATACTACTAAAATTAGGGATATAAATGGATATTCGTAAATCCGTATTCGATCAGCGTTCGTATCCGTGTAGGAGAATTCAAATCCGTTCGAAATTAATCGAATACGAATATGATAATCCCCCTATCCGATCGATTATTATCCGATTCGTTTAGCAGTCTGCCGGTAATAAAATATCTGAAATATAACTCTGTGTTTGTCTATCCTTTTAAGTTACCTTATTGGATTTTGTTATCTTATTTTTATAAATTTATAAGTTAAGATAATGTGATTCTTTTTCTAGATTTGCTATTAGTTTATATATATTGTTTTATGCAATGTGATACATGAAATTACATATCTATTAACAAATCAAAAGTAAAAAACATAAGAGAATAAAAGACTAAGAAGAGTAGAAGAAATGGTAGTTACTGAACTCTCAAGTCTCAACCATAACCCTCATCATAAAAGCAGTAAATATGTAAACGGATAGTCAAAAAATCGTATTTGATCCGTATTCATATCCATTTAGGAGAACCTGTATTCAAAAAATACAATCCGAAAATTTTCCAAATTCGTCCGAAAATCGATAGAATATTATCCGAATCCGTCCGAATATAATCGGATACGAATATGATAATGCCACTATCCGATCGAATTCGATCCGTTTACATCCCTAACTAAAATGAAAGGAGGTAGACGGAGATTTTAATTTGGGAAAGGAAACAGTAAAATCGGGTAAAGAAGGCATTGGTTATGAATTCGGGCAGGTCAACTGAATTGGTTAGGTGGCCGACTAGATCAAGAAAATTCATCTTAGGGCCTTCTCGGGGGTCTGGCTGTCACCCGGTCGACCATACTTTGTCTGGATCTTTTCGGGGAACTTCGTCCAACTAACACACTTTTAAGAAGCCACACTCGTTTCCAAACAAGATCGATCAATATTAAGTACTTACCCATATCAGGGAGGCCACAACAGGCGGCTCAAGAGTTTCTCCATAGTGAAAACGTGCAATTACAGTTGAGTATCCTTCTTCAAAGTAAAGATTGGGGTGGGCAAGCGCAGGGCAAGGAGTTGCGGGGAGATGAGAGGGAGAATTGCAGGGAAGGGGAAGAGTCGCAGAGCGCAGAGTGGTGTGGGAGAAAGGGAGACGAGAAGATGAGAAGATTTTTTTCCCTTTCAATTTTGTTTTTGGGACATAAACAATTTATTTTTTTTCTTATTATTTGTGTTACAGATGCCCGATTCATTACACAATAAATGAAAAATGAACCAAACTTACCAAACATGATTTTGTTCTAATATTACATTAAAGGGCAAAAAACATAGAAATACTCCAAAAGAACGCTTCCAAACAAACCCTTAAATGGCAATTCTTTTCCCATTTCCCTTATCACCACTTGTATTTAATCAAGGGATTTTCTTATTGATACCTTTCAAGTGTCAAATAATTTCTAAACTTACTTTTTCTACTCTTTTAGTATGATAAACAAATTTTTTTCTAATGAGGGTAATAGTGTCATTGAACATATTTACTCAAAAAATATACATAACAATTAACAATGGTGTTATTAATACTAATGAAATGATATCACTTCAAATTATTTTTGAAAACCATTTAAAAATACTATTTCAAATAACTTTTAGGAATAATACAAGGAACAATTAAAAGAAATTATCAAATTCTAAATACACTGTAAAGGTGTATTATTCACACTCCCTTTAATCGAAGTCTCTAATGGCAACTCCCTTTCCATTTTTCCCCCATCACAATTTAACTCTCGTCTTGAATAGTCAACCATCTAAAAAAAATTCAATCTAACTAATATTTGGAATTTTCCTACTTAAATAACTATAGGGAATACGCTGGGAAAGCCGCCAGGGTGCCCAACATGCATCATCCTCTCTCTTCCTTTGGAAAAGACCCCCTTGCCCTCCTCTATCCAGTCTTGTGATTGGTGTATGTTGCTAGCTTACCGAAAACTGACGGCATACCCAACCCTCTCCCATATCTATAATTCAACTTGTGGAAAGTCAAGCCCCTGATCCCTAAAACTCCATAAAAGAAGCCATTTCATTACTCAATTGAGTTCAATCAAACAGAAGATCATAGATACAATCCGTTGCTTTACTTACCGTGCTGATCATATCAGGCTCAACTAATCGAACTGATGAAGATGCCATGGCCCCAATCTGCCACTTCCCTCCTTGGCAATGATAACTATCCAATATGGCAAAAAAAAATATGACAGAAATTTAAAATTCAAAGAGAGGGGGGGGGGGGGAGAGTGCTTCACTGGTAGTACATAATGATCGAACAGTAAAACCAAAATTTTGACAAGGGGATTCAAAAAGGGGGTTGGAGCCACATCTTGCATTACAAAGGATTAAGAACTTGATACAGAGAGATGCCGATAATTCCTGAAACTAAATATCTTCCTTTGGGCCCAACCTATTGATCTTCTATTGGTTTTACACTACTGACTCATCCTGTTGAAGCCATTTTTAGTAATACAACTAAATGATTAATCCAAGAGGTTACATGACAGGGCTCACACCAACTAAAACACGAGCCTGCGATTGTTCACTGTTGCATGGAGAGATGGCTCATATCCAGAGTGAACAGAAATGAACCCAACACTCAGCCTCCAATTTCAGGCTCTGGAATCCAAGGCCAAAAGTATCTTTTTCCTGGGACCCTGAGACCACAGCAAACCAGAGAAAGTGTTTCTGTCATAAAAAGAGGAGTTCTGGAAGTGAAAATGCAAAAGATGCAAATCTTTACATGGTAACGTCATTCTCGGTTTATTCTAACAAGGAAATGTGTCATCCAAAATTTTAATGCAAGGATAATTAAATAAAAGTTGGTCTACCATTTGACAAAAAGGTACTGGACAAGATCTTGCTAATTTTGATAATTATATCAGTATGCCAGGAAAACTGAAACACACTCATGGCAGCAGCTGAGAGTTTTACGGAGCTTACCATTGGAACTCCCAAAGCCTTAAGATCCTCATCTGTCATGTGCATCAGAGCAGTCATGTCAATCTGCCAGAAGCAATACGAGACATCAACTTTTTTTAAGAAAATTCTGGACACAAGGATCAATACAGATGAAGGTAAATGAAAATTGCTTACTTCTTCTGCCTGAAAAATAAGTTGATACTTTTCAAGACCAAGAGATTGCAGCAAACCCCCCACTGATTTTCCATCCTACACAGTTAGATTCATGATTTAGAAAAACTCTAAACTAAAGGTGTAGTATTCCTCAAAGCAAAATTTATACATACAAAATGTATTTGGAAAAAGAAAGAACAGTAAATAACTGCCTAAATTAAAACTTAAAAAAAGACAGTTATGAGATACACTTTTTGGTCATTTAATTTGTAATAGAACATTTGGCACAGTGATTCTATCTGTTAATGATTCAAAATACTCAATATCCCACACCAAAAAGTTATTACCCTGTCAATTCACAACTTGTGTTGCACACTCACAAACCATGCCTACTTAAATGTCACATGGTTGTGTTTCACCCATTCTCTAGAAGCATTACAAAATACCATGTTTTGATTATTTTTTAAATGCCATGGAAGGTATTCACCTCCCGAAAGAACTTAAAAAGGAAGATGAGGCAAAAGGTTCTCTAGGTGTGCAGTCCAGATAGATTCTCTACCCAGTGAAACCTAAAGAACTTGTCCCCATTAAGGCAAACAGTATAGAGATAAAAAATAAAAAAAAAAAAAGCTTGTTTCTACTCAGTTCCTCTTATTTTAAATAACAATGCTTGTCAGTTACATTAAAGTGGACAGAAGTATGAAAAAATGATCAAGTACGTAGCTTGCAGATAAAGTCAGATCATCAAATAGATGTACCCTTCTCCCCTAAAAGGAAAAAACAAGTCACTAAGACAACCTCAAAGGGACCAACCATCAATGTACAAGAATAATAAGAAGAAAAAAAATTAGAAAGAGCTACTAATAAATCAAATACTGAAGCCTCCACGATTATCTCACAGTAATTCGCCCATCCAAACTGTACATAATCCAAAATGCAACAGAACTTCAACATTAACAGATGTAGGCATGTAGCCATGCAAGGGTGTCAACCACTTGGTTTCCGACAGGCCTTAATCGGTCCTGCACATCTGAGGCACAAGACCGAAACCGGCCGTTAATGTAATCGATCATCAATGCTAAGACCAAACCAGTTCATAATCAGTTGGTCAGTTATCAGTCTTTGAGATCGGTTTTGGCTAATCAGTCCTTAAGTGGTCAGGTAAGCTATTTTTTTCTCATTTTGGCAATGCTAATCGGCCTTAATCGGGCAGGTCGATTAGTCGACCTACACGGTCGGACTATCAGATTGAATGGGTTGGCCCGAAAACGACCACTTAATCCAAAAATTACATGTCCCAAAACCAAACCAGGCCATTTAATGAACAGTCTCGATTGGGCCTGTAGGTGCAGGCCTGAAAATGACACCCCTAATCAGATGGCTATCCCCCATATGATCTGCAGTCCAATTTTTATGGTTTCTTTAACTTTTTTCAGCAGTCCAATAAATATATTGAAGAATAAATTATCCTGATCACATGATGAAGCTGATTTTCTTCATAGATACTTTTGAGCTGTGATGCACCAAATGCAAGTGGAAAATTACTAGTGCATCAAAATGCTCTACAGGTCCTGTAACACAGAACCAAGATTTTTGCCTATCTATAATCATGTCATAAGAGATGAAGTTTACTTGTAAAAAGCAGAGTTGTTAATCCCCACTGCTAGATGGTTAAAAAACATGGTAGTACACTTCTGATTTAAGAGGTCTTTATATACACCATTCTACCTCAGGAGTTCCTACCTGAGAAAAAATCCCTCTAAGATGAAATCCAAATTTTTTATGAGCTTGATTATACACTAAGTTGTTTCTTTTCACCATTATAAGGAAGAAATTCACATAAAAATTGAAACATGATTTTGACACTTTTAGCAGAGTTTTTGCTCTCAAATTCTGTTGTATAACTTGATCAGCAAAATTTGAGCACCTCTACACGAAGCTTTCCGGGACACATATCAAAGCAAACAATTTTTAATAAAAAACACTCATCAAATAATCAAAATCACTACCATAATCAGCACCATTGTTGACAAGTATTGCTTGATGTTTCCTTGGCAGAGACACCTGATGTAAAATAAAACCACGATTTTTTGAGTGGCTATATTACCTTGTATTATATTAGGAAATTCTTGGGTACTGTGGAGTAGAATGGTGTGGGGTATAGAGAATAGGAACCCAGCGTCAGATCAGTCCCAACAAGAGATTGCCTAGGTTAAAAATCGACTGATAGTGTATTCACCACCATCTATAGTCTGGACCATCAGAGAAAACAAGTCCAATAAAGCTGCAAAACAGACTACGAACCAGAGTTACAAATCATCATATCAGGCTGGTTAGACCCAGGCAATCATTCATGTGGGATCTGTGAATGGGATTATGGGAGGTACTAATCCTCTGAACATGAAACATATGCAGATTATGGGTTCCCGAAACTCTTAAATTTCTTAACAAATGCAAGTAATATGAATTTCTTATTCCAATTTCCAAAACCTCATGCACTGAATCATAATATATAATCATACCATGAAATATGATGATGCATCACATCTAATGTCTCATAGCACAGAAACCAAAAGGATGGAAACTGGTGAAGAATAAACTGGATTTATTTGAAAATTGTTTTTAATTCCTCATAGTTTTTTTTCTTTTACCAATTAATAATGAATAATGTTGATCTATCAAAAAAATATCATAACCAATTCTTTTAGAAGTTTTGAGAAAATCCACTTATGACCCGTATCCAGGACTAGACATATATTAAGAGAACAGAACAGAAGAGATGACTGTGGAAAAGAACATAAGAAAAAAAATTGGATCTATACTACCTTTTGTTGGGTCTTTTTCCTCGAAGAAGTTGAATTGGAAACAATTTTGGTTTCTGGTACTGGAGCTTCAACTGGAACACTTTTTCTAGCAGGTTTAGCAACCTCTGATGCTGATTTTGATTTTGGGGGATCAGCTTTTGTTGGTTGTGAGTGCATTGTGCCAGATAGCTTTTCACGTAGATCTCGGACACCACCTGCAAGACTACCCTTTCCACTTTGATATACTTGCAGTGAGTTCTTCTTTTGGAGTTTTAACCGAAGATCCCTGGCATCAACTTTGTGATCTTCACATTCCATCAGTTCACAGTCAAAAATATAATGGAAGTGCCAAATAACAAGAAAAATTGAAATAGAAAGTTTGGTCAAAAGTAATGGGATCACAAATATTCATACTTGCAACACGAGCTTCTTCATCATCCTCAAAGAGATCATGTTCCCACTTGTCGGCATTTGGCCTCTGCCTGCATAATATAATGTATGAAAACCAAGAAAAATAAAAAGGGGGCCACAATGTATTCATGTACCTGTTCTTTAAAGTCAGTAAACCAAGCATACATTAGGATTCTCGACTAAAAGATGCATATGGAGATTATGCAACAGGTTCACGAAACCAGAGTAACATAGAAATTATGTGAAAATAAACATCATACATTCACCAAGATACTTTATAAGAAACCTTGAATGTGGGGACCCGGGAAATCCAGTTTTACAGGGCTGATCTGAAAGGGAAAGTTGTGGGAGGTCCATAAAGAAAATAAATAAGGTTTTGAGAACAAAATCAGGGTCTAGGACTCATTAAGAAAGATTTAAGTAACAACAGAGAGCAAAATTGGAGAACACAGTTTAGGCTCAGAGTTCCTCAAGTACAGATTAAAAGATAAAGAAAATATAGAAAATAGTTGAAAAATTAAGAGAGAGAAGAAGAAAAAAAATTGGAAAATCAACAAAACTACAGAATTGCCACCTTTGACTTGAAATGGGTAAAACAAATTTATTTACTGTCAGGTACTCCTATTTTAGGACTACATTACATATGTTATAAATTTCAAATGCCATCCCCATCTTCTGTCAGGGTAAGATAGGATGAGAGCATGAGAAAGACAAACAAACCCACCCCCCCCCCAAACAAAAAAAAAAAGTATTCTGGCCTTCTCTATACTGTTAAGTCACTAATTTTATCAAGGTGATGGGGAAAATTGCATTCACCAAAAACCAGACTGATGCAGTTACCCTCTCTTCATCTCTGTATTGATGGTACCAATGGAACTGGTTGAGTTCACAAGAGTTCCCTCTATATAGACCAATTCGACCTAGTACTCCAGGGGTTAGATAGCCTCCCTAGGGCGACTCAGACCCTAGGTCCCTGGCCAATTTAATTCTCCCTATAGTGAGATTGGAAACCAGAAACCAATCTGGTCTTCCCCATTCCACCATAGCCGATTGCAGGATTTATCTTTCGAAATATCACCTGCTGGGCCATCTCTGGTTGGGGAATCCATAGAGTCGGAGATTGAGAATTTGTTCTTAGAATTTCAAGAGGTTTGAGTCCTTACAGGAAAGGCCCGATCGAATGCACATGGAGTCTCTTCTGCTGGCTGTTTCTGTCGAAGGTTGAAGATGACCTACTTTAACTAATTGCCTTTAAGGTTACCTTCTCACTATTTACTCAAAAGACCCTACCCCCATATGTTTTTCTATTCTGCGCCTCTTAAATTAGTTTCCAACATTACCCCCATCCTTCAGAGTTAATTCTGGATTGGTCCCAAATTTCTCTTCTTACTCTTAAGGCCCTACCTTGCTTCGAAATTACGGATTTGCCACTGAACTCTTAACTTGAGTTATTTATGATATTTGTGTGCACATAGCGATCCAATTTAAGATTTTGGAACCCGGGTTCACATCAATTGTTATTAGAGCCAAAATTCCCGGAATCTAACCATGACAGGACCCTTTCATCACAAACCTTAAGCTGCACAAATTGTACAAGGAACTTGTTCAGAGTGAGCAGCAAACTGAAGTGAACATTGAAACCAGATTGCAGGAGCATTCGCAGCCATTACAGCTCAACTATAAGATGGATTTACATTTGGAAAGCCTATAAATCAAGTACTCAACAAGAGAGACCAAGCATAACCATCTACACCAGTTCCTTAGTTGGGTACTTAATAGATTGCGGACGCTTCTCCGAGACAGCAACCCAGACCAATTTTTCCCTACGATGTCACACGGCAATTCTAAGACAGCGATTATGAAATCAAGGGTCAGGTTCCCAAGTTCGACAACGAGAAAGGACTCGAGCATTTCCTTTATTGACTGACCAAAGTCGACAGGACTTTCGCCTACAAATCCTTCCTAGAAGATAAGGAAGTGCAAGCTCATCCTCACCAAGTTTACTGGTTATGCTTGCCCATGTTGGGATGATGTGCTACAGCCAAGATTCATTAGACAACTTGGACCAGTCACTGATTGGGAGGTTATGAAGCAGATATCGAACGATAAATTCGTTCCTCCCAATTACGAGAATGTACGCTTCCACAAGCTGGTCAACTTCCATCAGGGCAGTAGAGATGTGGATACTTACACCATAGAGTTTCACAAGCTATCCTACAGATACAAGATTCAGGAGACCAGCAGCAGGTTTTGGGATATATCAATGGGTTGAACACAGAATTCCAGTTAGAGTTTGCTAATGGGGATTTCCGGTCAGTACACGTGGAAGCTGCATAACACAAGACCACTGAAAAAACAAGTACATCAACTTGAAGAAATTATCAAGCGTTGTTCAGCTTACAAGCCTACACTCAAAACTGAAGATAGAAGATTTGAACCCCATAAAGTTGAAAAAAAGAAACCAAATGTCTCCAAGGGAACGAGTGGCTGAAAAGCATTGTGTGTCATTATTGTGGCGAGAAATGCCACTTCCACAACAAGTGTCCCAACAAGCTCCGTCCACTATGGTTGAAAAGTCATTGGAAACTATGAACAAGGATGATGTGAATATTCCTGAACTCCATATCCAGATGATGACCCCGATGGTGGTACTAATGAGGAGGTTAAAGCTAACTCTGCTAGTCTCATCTCCTTAGCCAATAGACTAGTAGAGAAGGCTCCCCTCTTCTGACACAAAAGGGTAATCTACGGTATGGTGAGGATTCTAGGGTATTCTACGGTATGGGTGAGGATTCTACAGCAGTTCATATGGTTGTCAACATGGGAACAGAAGCTAACCTCATCTTCACAGTTTTTGTTCGAGCACTTAACCTCCCGCAAAAGCAGCTTTACAAGAAGATTTATGTGCAAGGTTTTGGGCCTAATGCTAGAGAAGAGGCTAGCGTCGTCGTCCGAGTTGAACTACCGTTTAGGCCACTTTACTACCAGGTGCTTGCCTACTCAGCCTCTTAGTGCATTGTGATGTTCTCTTAGGACAACCTTGGCTACAAAAGGCAGGTATTCTTTATGATGGTGCACAGAACACCATCAAGATGAAACAAGCATAGTACTATATCTCACGATATATCGGTATCTCGGGCCTACCGAGATATCCGAAATTTCGCCGAAATATTGCATTTTTTCTGCAATATTTCGGGAGTCCATCTCGGTGGGTATTTGGCCATATCTAGGCCTGATACTTCATGGACACCCTTATTTAAGCTAAATAAACACATTTAAACCTTCATAATGCCAAAAAAATGAACTCAAAGTGGTGTTTTGGGTTTGCACCCTTGATTGACTGTATACGGTCGGACCCTGTTGTATAAAATAGTTAAATACATATTGTTTAAGTACTAAAAGACATAATAAGAAATTTAAACAAAATAATGAAACAAAACTAAAGTCAAATGTAGCCTTTAGTTTAAACTTTAAAGTTTAAACTCATAAAGTCTTAAGTGCATAAGTCATAACTCCTAAACTTCATAATAGTCAATAGTTCAATACTCAATACACAGTATTTCTACGAAATTTACCGAAATATACTGCTCAATACATAGTATTTCTACGAAATATTCCAAAATATACCGAAATTTCGCCAAAATTTGAACTTTTTTCATTTCGGAAGCCCATCTCGTCTCGATAGTGTCGAAATTACCAAAATTTCAGCGATATATCGCGAAATTTTGTACCATGGAAACAAGGAAGGCGAACGTTTCTGATGTTGCCTCACACATTGCATGATATGCCTCGACAGCAACAGTTCTCTACTACTGCTATTGACACGCCAGTCTATCCTCCCCACTCATGGTGTTGCGGCCCAACTATCCTCCCTGAGGTACATGCCACCTTAGCGTTGAGATAACTACAAGGGTATCTTGGGTTCGCGACCTGACTTGACAGATTCGAGTTCTTTTAAGGGCCGGAGAGCTGATACAGTAATGTAAGGGTAGATTATAGGTAACCTAACCCCAAGAATACCCACAATACAATATAACCAAGCAGCAGTCAAACCCTAGCCGCAGGTAAGTTTAGATCTATAACAGAATCTCAATATCCAGCCCTGTGATGGACCTGAAATTTAGGTCGAGTGAGGTCTAGACAGGGTGTGCCAACCCTCCAAATTGGAACTAATTCTGTTGGTCCGATTAAGAGATGAAAGCTGGTTACAAAATTAGAAAGTTGAATAGAAATTAGAAGGTAGAGCTGTGTCTAGCAAACCAGCAGCATTGATGGCTCCAAACTGGGATCAAAGGTAGGCCTCAATGACTGGATTCAGCCCCTCCAAAACTCAACTGATTCTGATCAGTTGTTGCAGATGTATTGAAGTCTGAAGTAGCAGCAGGTCTGGGCAGGATATCAGAACCACCGGTGTGCAGCAGTCTTCTTAGAGCCTCTGTGCAACAGCAACTAGTCTTTGATGGCGATTAAGAGTGGTTTCTGGTCTTCTACTGTAAGACTAGACCAGAATAGGTCTAATCCCAGGCAGGATCAAAAAGAAAATCTCCAAAGAACAAGAAAGAGAGCAATGGAAACACAAAATCATATGAGGGAACCAAGAGAACAATGGAAACTCAAATGAAGGAACAATTTCCTTGGTTGAAGTAACAAATAAAAAAATTAAAAAAAAAAACCACAAAGTTGTAACCTGTTGAAGCAACAATGATCTTGATGTAATAATCTTCAAGAAACCAATGTGACAATCAGTTGAAAGAAATCCCAGCAGCTTGTAGCACTCTTGAACTCGATTTGAACAAAATTAGGGTTTGGAATCAAAAACCGATGGAAGGGGAGGGAAGGGAATGGCTATCTCAGCCTGGGCATCTCACCCATCCTATCTCAGGATTTCACAGAGGCTAAAGCCAATATTTCATTAATCAAATTTGTGTACAATGCTGGCCTCCCTTACAAACTTATATAGAAGACTCAAAAATAGACTTAGACACTAAAAAGGAAAAGCTTAACCCTATCATTAATAAGGTAACCTAAATTGACTAAGAAACTAAAATAATAAAGAACGACTCAAAATATGACTCTAACTAAACTAATGAAGCAAATCCCGTTTTCCTACTATCTACCCCTATTTTAGGCTCATTAAATTGGTCAGTTACAAAATAAACCCATGGGATCAAAGTCCCAATCATAGTTATCAAAGCGGTAACGCGACCATGGTATTTTAGAGGGTTAAAATTCAAGGCGACACCGCCATGGCAGCAAGGCGCCCGCCATGGCGCCCAAGGCATCCAAGGCGACCAAGGAGCCTGGACGCCATGGCGACACCTTGATAACTATGGTCCCAATACATATATGACCCAACCCAAAGATTATTTCCACTAAAATAAGCCCTAAGTGACTTATCTACATCAGGTGCCCCCTAGTAAGAGGATCACATGCATCTTATCTGAATTCTGAAGTGCTGGAACTTTGTGTTCCTCTAGGAACACTAAAATCTGTTGCAGGGCAAGATCTAATAACTCCTAAGCTGATGAGCTCACTGAGAGTGGTGTTATAACTTATGAGGGAGCCCACTTAAGGAGGACCATATCTGTTGTGCAGCTTTTCTCCCTTTTACCTTACAGTGTTTGGAATTTTGCTTCCGTCACTCTTTTAAGGATTATATAGATTCTCCTTCATCTTCTTCTCTGCAGTGTTTCAATCAATAAAGCCATTTTTATATTACAATAGGGGATAGGGGAAGAAAGAAAAATAACTACCTCAACCCCCCCCCCAAACCCAAAAAAAAAAAGGATATCATCCATTTGCATTTCTATTGAAATAAAAAATTGCATTCTTCACTAGCAATGCACCAAAAATGCTTACTACTTTCTCTCTATATTTTCCAACCGCCCTTTCATTGTATTATCTACATCAAATAGACTCTATATCACAATTGTCTCTTCAGTCTTCACAGATTCCTAAACAAGAGAGAAGCAACAAAGAAACTCCAGCACAACCCTATCCGTACCAGAACCAGAGACTAAGCTCTGCCTTAGTGCCATCTAATCCCCACCCATCATATGAAACAATGTGCCCATGATAAACAAGAGTTGCATCTCAACATTAACAAAAAAAAAACAAGAAAACAGAAGGAAGAAAAAAAGAAAACTTTGGAAGGAAAAATACTCCACATTAAATTCAAACACACAATCACACCTTAAGTAAACTACCCCAGTATTATAACCCACGCACCCTTCCCCCCAATACCAAAAAAAAAAAGGGGAAAACTAGTTGCTAACGAGTTCGAACTTGAAGGGAATTTTTTTCCCTTTTTAGAGAATAAAACAGACCTCTTGTTGTTGGTCTGCCTACTTTCACCAAAATCTTCTACAGTGTTCCCGTTGAGCCGCTCCTTCACAGACCTCCCGGTCCCAGCGGCCACCCGATCCGCGTACATGGTAAAAGAAGAAGTAAATTGTCGAAACCGTCACTCTGCAACAACCCTAACCCCTCGCCCACGGCCCACCTCCTTGGAGAAGTACAGAAAACCTAGCCCTAACTAGGAGGCTTTGATTCCAGAAGAGAAAGCGAGGCACTCGAGCAGTCAAATTTCTGCAACTGAGAATTTTCGACACCGATGCGAACTTCTACGTCATTCCGACAAAAGATCGGATTTTTCTGGGATATCAGTTCGGGTGGAAAGAGAGAGAGAGGAGGAGTTAAGGTCCTTTGGGAAGCGAAAAACCGCCAATTCCTACCGTCCCACAAGCAGTAGAAGAAATCGGAAAAGCATGGTTTAGAATAGGTATAGCCGATCCGTAATTGTATCGGCCGTAGTGATACCTGGCCGATCCTAGTAAGGTTTGCAGATCGGACCGGGTATCGGTAATTCGGTATCGGGTACAGATACGAATAAGCTTAACCGAGGCTTATAGCCCGCAAAACTTGCAACTTTTTAGGTGCTGATTGGTAACACTCTCAAAATGTGATTTTAGTGAGGTACCTCTCAAACCTCACGGGTGAAAGTATAATTAAATCATATCTCAGGGGAGGTACATGTAATTTACCCTTTTTATATTCAAGGGAGCAGTTTGATATCGTCTATTAATGGATTGAATAGTAATTTCAAGTTCTTTGGATCTTTGGTCTCATTGTTGTGCAAGAGACATCATCTTTGTTAAACCATGAATTGGGTCTTTAGGGCACACTTGTTTCGTTTCTATTTTCTTGTACTCTTCAGGCTTATGGCTTATAACTGGGAAGTCACTATTAAGTCTTTGCATGTGGGAAAGAATATTTACTTGATTGCTAATTTTATAAGCTCGGTTTGGTATTTTATACTTCCTTTCCCCCTCAAGATCTAGAGCTACATCATGATTGTTTATTACGCTCTCCATAACTATATTAGGGATAAGCAAATAACATATATCGAGTTTGAAAGATTAAGCGTTTATCATGTTTATGACAAGGTGCAAGAGTTAGAGTCTATTGCAGCAGAGGCAGCCCACGACATAGTTGCAAAATCAAGTAATCTCCATGATAGTTCAAGTGAGATGCATGACATAAGGAAATGGATAATAAATCAGATGGTAGTCCATTACAAGATGCAACAACTTCCATAATTGAACAACATTATTGATTTATTGACTTAATTTATGTATGCAATTTGTCATGAACAATTGCAATATCAGTTTAAATTTTTTTTAATTCTTTTGTTTTTTTTTGTTTTTTTTTTAATTCATAAATATACTTATTCAATGTGGTCATGGGCGTATAATATTGCGGACTTCCTGAACAAAAAACAATTCAAATTAGCAATTTTACACATGTCCAGTAGGGACAAAACACTCATGTTCATTTACGTGGGTCGATATTTATGAAGAGAAGATGAATCAAACGGCTTATTTGCAATTTAGTGTCAATGAAACAATAGTCACTGGACAAGTGCACCGTGAAGTTCTAGTTGATCGACAACTGTTAGACCACTACTATGGCCGAACAATCTTTCATGGGTATATATAGTCTTTTCTTATAACATGTTTCGCTATATTTATGACATGCTTGAGATGATTGTATTTAATGTAGATCTGAATTTTGAAAATGATGTCATAGTAAGCAGTGATTTTGAAAGAGTTTGGTTTATGGTTGTTGCGTCAAGAAATCGTCGAGCGGTCCTGCGAGTGCCGTCACCTGCAAGTGGACCAAAGGGGTCAATCAGAGAGAACCGGTGTGGTCCGCCTAGGGCTCTCCGATGCCAAAGTTAGATCTCCCGACGCAAATAGATGAATAGTGATTATTCGATATGAGTTTAGATGTCCCCATGGGGTTGTGTACCTTGCCTTTTATAGTAGCATATGGCGGTGTGGAGAGTCCCCGTTTGATTGACGATTGTGCCGTTGAGTGGATAGAGGCCCTGGGTAGCGGGGCTCTATCCTGATTGGCCATCTCCCGCGGGAGGGAGTGTCCTGGTGGCATCAGGATCCTTGTGGATAGATATCCGCGTGTGGTGATAACGTCCTTGGTGCTTGAATCCGGTCCTGGATGACGTGACCTCTAAGGGTCTAGAGTCCTGGTAGTGACATGAGTCTTAGCGATACGATCGGGGTCGTAGATGGGTGGCCCCACCTCGGTGCCCATGATGTCTGCGCTGGGTGAGGCCGCGCCCCAGTGAGGAGGCCGCGCTGGGTGAGGCCGCACGGTGAGGCTGTGAGGAGGCCGCTGGGTGAGGCCGCCCGGTGAGGAGGCCGCGCTGGTGAGGCCGCCCTAGGTGAGGCCGTGAGGAGGCCGCGCTCGGGTGAGGCCGCGCTCGGGTGAGTAGGCCGTGAGGAGGCGCGCTGGGTGAGGCCGCGCCCGGTGAGGAGGCCTCGCTGGGTGAGGCAGCGCCTAGGTGAGGCCGTGAGGAGGCCGCGCCTAGGTGAGGCCGTGAGGAGGCAGCGCGCTGGGTGAGGCCGCGCCGGGTGAGGCTGTGAGGAGGCCGCCCTGGTGAGGAGGCCGCTGGGTGAGGCCGCGCCCGGATGTGTGGCCGCGCCCGGAGTGGCCGCCCGAATGGTCTTGGGACTCGGTTCGTTCCCCTTGGCTATGGGGCGGGTCGTCTATGACACGTGGCGGTCGTTGATTGGCCCCGTGAATATTGGATGTATCATTTGCCCCCACTCTCTTGGGATAGGATGTCCAAGAGAGTAGGTGTCTTTGCATAGTGAGGGGTCCGCGCGAATAAACTTTCTGTGGGGTTTGCCCGTAAATCCACTAATGAGGTAGGAGAGGTTGGGGTTCAAACCTTACCTCCTACACTTTTTCGTTTTGTTTTTGTGGGTATATGTTCCTTCCTCTCCCTTCTTCTTTCACTTCTCATTTCTCTTTCTTACTTTTTGTCTCCCCTTTTGTTCTCCTTTAATTCCCCCTTTTGTCTTTTGTCCTCTTTTTGGTGCCCACCATGTGCTTGTTTTTGGGTCACCTCCACTAGTATCCATTTTGCTTGATTTTGGGTCCTTGTGTTGGGGTTGTGTTATCTTGGTGCCTTGGTTTGCTTGGAAGGCTTAGTGGTGCTTGGCTTGAGTGCCTTGCCTCTTGTGACCTCTATCCCTTGATTGTGCCTAGTGGTGTGGCTACGCCATCGCTGTGTGCTTGCCCTTCCGCGCGGTCACCTTTTTTTCGAGGTAAATCGATCCCCACCTTTTTTTTTTTTTTTTGTATGGTGTCTCCTCGGTCTCGGTGAGGCCGTGCTGCGGGTGTGGCCGCGATGAGGCGCGCCACTGCGGATGTAGCCGCGGTGAGCCGCGCTGTTGGTGTGGCCGCGCTGAGGTGTGGCGCGGTGGCGCGCCTCGCGGTGTAGCCGCGGTGAGCGGCGCTGCAGTGTGGCCGCGGTGAGGCCGCGCCCGCGGATGTGGGCTGCGGTGAGGCCGCTGCCGCGGGTGTGGCCGCGCCTGCGGATGTGGCGCGCAGGGGTGGCCCCACCTGGCCGCGCTAGGTGTGTGGCGCTTTTTGTGATGCCCCGCCTATGGTGGCCGTGGCGTGGGTGTGATGGACCCTCGCTCTTCTTCTGTTCTTCCTCTTGTATGTGATGGATCTGCTTGTTTATATTTCGCGGGTGGCATTCTTTTCATTTTCTTGCCAGCTTCAGGAGATTGCTTTCTCGAGTAAGTAGTTTGCTCCCTCTTGTCCTTCATGTCGTTCCGGTGACCTTGGCCTGCTCCAGTCGGGGTTGGATCTTGGAAGGAGCGTTCCCGGATCGCCTTCTTCAGTGGGTACTCCTCCTCTATACCCTCCCCTAGTGATGCGATGGAGGAGTGGGACCTTCTAGTGTCTCCGGTCCCCATAGGATCGTCACCCTCCGGGCGGCATCCTCGGCCGCCGGTCCTGCGATAGGTTAGGCCCCATTGCTAGCATCTTGTCACCTTCGACTTGGTTTCCCTCCGTGAGGAGTTCCATATTCCCGCCGAGGTCATGTTGCGTGCTCTGGGCCTAGCGAGTATGCCTTCTCTCATCGTGCGGGGAGATCTGTCTCTCTAGTTCATTTTCCTCCAGGGCCTTCGCCTTCCTATCCCTCGCTTCGTCGAGTTAGTGTTAGAGCATTAGCACCTCACCCCCGGGTGTTGCCCAACTCTTGGAGGGTGATCTTGGGTTTCTATGTCTTCTTCGCTACTGGGCGTCACACTGTTCCCCTTTTCTCCCACTTTTATCCATTGAAGAAGGGGAACCATGGATGCTATCACTTTGCTCATGGCGTGCTCAAGGGGTCCTATGCCTCTGTGGAGCTTCTCACGGGGATCACTAGTCACGTGAAGTATTGAAGGGATCGCTTCTTTTTTGCCACGGTCCCCGTGCCCATTACGGATGTTAGGGAAGTTATCGACCTCAAGAGGGTCAATCGGGGGCTTGAGTGAGTGATTTTGAGGGTGACTCCCTCCGTGCCTCGGGTCGCGATCCGTTCCACGTCTAGGAGTTGGACTCGGAGGCCTTCCTGTCTCTCTCCGAAGCCGAGTCCTGGTAAGAGTATTGTCTTTTGTACTTGATTGGCATGTTGGTATTTGAATGTATGTGTCATCGATTGGTGGTCGATCTATGCGGTGGATACGCGTCCGGACTTCGGAGCGCGCTGGGTGTGGCGCTTCCGGTGTAGTTGTGGTGGAGAGCGCTCCGTGTTAGAGGTGGAGGCTGCCTGCCCGAGGTGCTGCTGCGCGTCCTCCTGAGGCGGACATGATGTCTTTAGGCTGGCTCTGAGGTGACCCACCACTCTATGATCCCTTGACCTTACGGTCGTCCCGATCTGTAGACGTCTCAACCTTTTTCCTTTTTTTTTTTTTTTTTTGAACTTGAGTTGTAACTACTATGACTTTTCTATGTGATCGTTTTTGCTTTTCTTTGATTGCCTTGTCTCTTGGTGATTATTTGCGCGTTGATGCTCTCGACCCTTGATAGTTAACGCCTTAGGCGTAAGCCTCAATGGTGGTATGGCGCCTTAGGCATGAAGCCTCAGTGTTGGCATGTTGCCTTAGGCTTGAAGCCTCGGTGTTGGTATGTCGCCTTAGGCATGAAGCCTCAATGTTGGCATGTCGCCTTAGGCATAAAGCCTCAATGTTGGCATGTTGCCTTAGGCACGAAAGCCTCGGTGTTGGCATATCGCCTTAGGCACGAAGCCTCCGTGTTGGCATATCGCCCTAGGCATAAAGCCTCGGTGTTGGCATATCGCCTTAGGCACGAAGCCTCGGTGTTGGCATATCGCCTTAGACATAAAGCCTCAATGTTGTCATATCGCCTTAGGCACGAAGCCTCGATGTTGGCATATCGCCTTAGGCACGAAGCCTCGGTGTTGGCATATCGCCTTAGGCACGAAGCCTCGATGTTGGCATATCGTCTTAGGCATGAAGCCTCGGTGTTGGCATATCGCCTTAGGCATAAAGCCTCAATATTGGCATGTCGCCTTAGGCACGAAGCCTCAATGTTGGCATATCGCCTTAGGCATGAAGCCTCGGTGTTGGCATATCGCCTTAGGCATAAAGCCTCGATTAAGTAGTAGAAGAAGCGAGTATTCCCGAATTTTTTCAATTCATTTTTGAAAGCGTAATGCCATCTACTCTTGTTGGTGGTGCCAAACTCATTGTTATTTATACTGCGATAGTACTTCCTTAAGTATAGTGAGTTCTGGTGCGGTCTACCTTCTTGGCCCCTCAGAGTCTTCAAGCGGTAGGTCCCTGGCGTATCTCGCTTGGAGACTATGTAGGGTCCTTCCCAGGTTGGGTGACTTCCTGCCTTTTGTGGTGTGATGCACTTGCTCTCCGTAGTACTAAATCTCCCCCGGTGGAATAGCCTTTCCTTGACCACTGGCATTATAGTACCTGGCGATGCGTTCTTTGGTAGGCGACGTTCCTTAGTAGTGCTCTTTTCGCGGACCTCATCTATAAAGTCTAGGTTAGCCCGCATCCGCGTCGACATAGGTGCGTTCATTGAAGTGCGAACCCTATGGGACATAGCGCAGAACCTCTCACCGCACCAATGCTTGATGCCATATGCTAGGCGGAATGGGCTCTCTCCTGTGGCGTCCGTCTTGTAGTTGGTATGCCCACGGGGCGCTTGGTAGCTCTTTTGCCCACTTGCCTTTGGCTCCTTCTAGCCTTTTCTTGACTCCTTCCGATGGCGTTATTGGTGACCTCCACCGACCATTGGGCTGTGGGTATGCTACAGGCACACGGCCGATAGTCGATGTTGTAGCGTGACGAATGCTTGGAATTTAGGGTTGTTGAATTGTTTTCCTTTGTATGCAGAGACGAGGATCCGTGGTACCCCGAACCGTAGATGGCGTCGTCGCATGACGAACTTCTCCATCTCTGTCTCTTATCTTGGCCAGGGTTTAGCTTCAACCCACTTGGTGAAGTAGTCGATCGCAACGACCAGGTACTTTACGTTTCCTGGTCTGCGGTGAGGAAGTTGCCTAAGATGTCTAGTCCCCACGTGGCAAAAGGTATGGGGTTGAGGATTGATGTCGGCTTGGTGGCGGGTAGATGGGTGCTGGGGCGAACAACTAACATTGCTCGCACTTCTTGGCATATTGGATGGCCTCCTCTTGCATTCGTGGCCGTATAGTCCCAAGCGGAGGATTTTGTAGGCTAGGGCTCGTCCCCATATGGCTTCCACATATCCCCTCATGGACTTCGACTAGGGCGTACTCGCCCCCTTGGGTCCTAGGCACCGGAGTGGTGTTGTTGCCCCAACTTATACGATACCCCATCTAGGGCGGTGTACTTGCGCTCTCATCCTGATCTTCCTTGCCTCGGCCTTGTCTTCGGTAAGACGTCGTCTGTAGGTAGTTGAGTATAGGGTCCATCTAGCTAGGCCCCTCCTCAATCTCATTAACTTGCTTCTCCGCATGTTAGCTCATGTAATATTTCCACGCACACATTGGCCAGGTTTCGAGTTCATCATTGGCTAGCCCGGACGATTGCATCAACGATTGCATTCTCGATCCTTAGAACTCGAACCATCTCGAACTTCCGACCTCGGACCTCGAACCTCGAACCTTAAACTTCTACCATGGTTTTGTCGATTGTGGTCCTTGGCCATGGCCAAAGACCCCCTTTTATTTTTCTTTCTTCTCTCTTTTCTTCTTTGCTTTTGGGCGGCCTTTGAAGGATGGCACCCAAAAATTTTATATTTTTTTTTCTCTTGATAGGTGACGACCATAGCCCTTTGTCTGGGCCTCTTGGTCGTGGTCTTTTGGCCGTGGCCTCTTGGCCGTAGCTACTTGGCCTCTCTCTTTTTATAGGTGACGTCCATTGATGACGACCATAGCCCTTTGGCGTGGCCCCTTGGTCGTGGTCTTTTGGCCTGCCTCTTGGCCGTAGCCACTTGGCCTCTCTCTCTTCTTTTTTTCTCCAGCTCTGCTCTCTCGGTAAGGTGCATTCAACGACGAAGTCTCCTCAAGGCTTGGCCTTTGATGGCAAGTCTGGGTTGGAACCGATGTCATGCTCACTTAACTCCACCGCCATGCTATCAATCTCTCGAGACGTCCGCTTGTGCAAGATCTTCTTCTTGGTAGGTCTCAGGAGGACTATGATGGTATGGGCTTGGAAGTATGGTCGTAGCTTCCTGGTGCCATTACCAATGCATAGGCTACCTTCTCGATCCTAGTGTGCCTGGTCTCCGCATCGATCGGGACATGGTCACGTAGTAGATGGGCCTCTGGACTTTGTCCTCTTCCTTGGCCAGCATCGTGCTTTGATCGCGACAGGGGTGGCGGCCGAGGTAGAGCCGCAACTCTTCGTTAGGTTCCTGGCCGCCTGCTGGGGTGGGCTCTCTAGGTACTCCTTCAATTCTCAGAACGCCTTTTGGCACTTCTTCCGTCCATGTGAAGTCCTTAGGGCTTCGGAGGTTCTTCAATGTTTTAAAGAATGGTAAGCACTTATCACCCGATCGTGACACGAACCTGGAAAGGCGCTGAACCCTTCCATTTAACCTCTCGCACTTCCCCGACCGTTCGAGGAGGTGCCATCTCTTGGATGGCCTTGATCTTGGATGGGTTGGCTTCTATTCCACAGGGACCGAGACCATGAACCCCATGAATTTTCCCCGACGTTACAAGGCGCACTGCGGGTTTAGCTTCATCTGGTTCCTCCCTCGATCTGTGAATGCTTCCTCTAGGTCGGTCAGGTGTTGGTTGGCGTGGACACTTTTCACGAGCATGTCATCCACGTATACCTCCATGTTGCGCCCGATCTGCTCCTCGAACATCTTGTTGACCATTCTACGGTAGGTGGCCCTGCATTCTTTAACCCGAACGGCATGACGTTGTAGCGTAGTTCTCTTTGTCCGTCCTGGAATGCGGTGTAAGACTCATCATCCTCATACATGAGGATCTGGTTGTATCCGGATTAGGCGTCCATGAAACTCGGCATCTCGTGGCGGCGGTGGCGTCGATCGAGGTTGATCCGGGCGGTGGGTACTCATCTTTTGGGCATGCCTTGTTCGGTCGGTGTAGTCGACACACATCCTCCACTTCCCACTTGGCTTTGGTACCATGACCACGTTGGCGAGCGGGTTGGGAACTTCTCCTTTCCCGATGAACCCTGATGGCTTAACTTCTCGACCTCCTCCTTGATTGCTTGCTTGTCGGTAGAGGCGAAGGGTACGCCGCCACATTGAACGGGCTTCTGGTAGGGTCGACATGTAGTCGGTGTTCCGCTATGGAGCGTGGTATTCTGGCATGTCGGGGGTCGACCATGCGAAGACATCCATGTTGCTTGGAGGAGGTGTCCAAGCCCTTCTTTTACGCTCCTCGCTTAGCGGTAGGCCGACCCTGAGCGACGCTTGGAGGGGTCATCCCACAGGGCGAGGGCCATGGGATGAGGTCTTCCACTGCTTTCCCCTTCTCTCGCGGTTCATCTCTCTCGTCACCGATCATGCTCTCTAGGCAGTGCCATTCCACGGGTGTTGCCATTATTCTTTTCATGAAGGTGGCGTAGCACTCCCTTGCTCTTCGATCTCCTCGGACTTCGCCTACCCCGTTCTCGGTGGGGAACTTCATCTTCAGGAAGTGGTGATATGACTCCTCTAAGGGCATGTCGGTGATGGTCGCCCTAAGAGGCCGTTGAAGGACACCACGGACTTGACTACCATGAAATTTACCATGATGGTTACTTGTTGAGGGTGTATCCCGAAGGTGACGGAGTAGCTCTATGGTACCTCGATGGAGGCGGTGGCACTGAGAATCCATGGAGATAAGTGGGCTCTGGTTTGAGCTGGTGTCCCGAACCGGTTGTCGATAGGCGTCCAAGGAGAGTACGGGCCGGACGCCCTGTCTATCGATTACCACAGACTATGCAGGTCGGTTGGCTACCTCCACAGCCACTACCAGGGCATCTTCATGCGGGAAGTTTAGTCCTTCCGGTCTTCATCAGAGAAGGAGATCACGCCTCGATCTTGGCTATCTTCTTTGGGCTTCTCGCCACTCACGAACTGGCATGGGCTTTAGCTTTTCGGTGGACTCTTGCCCTGGTCCTCCAAGTATGGTGAGGATAGGAGGTCCCCTTGGTGCCACTAGGTTCTGTGGCATCTCCGCTCTTACGGCGGTCTCTCTCTCGTCTGTTCTTCTTTCTTCTCGTCTCGGCTCCACTCTTGTCTCGTCGCGACCTCTATCTCCTTGGCCCAGGCGGTTGTCACGTCTCCCCTTCACATACTTGTTCAAGCTTCCCTGCTTTTACCGCGTTCTATCTCTTTCTTCAATGATAGCACTCCTCTGTCGTGCCCATTCTCTTTGTGGAAGAGACAATATTTAGGTTAAGTTCGTGGCTTGGGGGGGGGGGGGGGGGGGGGGGGGGGGGGGGGGGGGGGGGGGGGGGGGGGGGGGGGGGGGGGGGGGGGGGGGGGGGGGGGGGGGGGGGGGGGGTTTGTGGGGGGGTTGGGGGGGGTTGGGGGGGGGGGGGGGGGGGGGGGGGGGGGGGGGGCCTTTCCCCGCGGGGGGGGGGGGTGGGGGGGGGGGGGGGGGGGGTTCGTTTTTGGTTTTTTCTGTCCGGGCTGGCCTCGATTTTGTTAGTTTTGGGAGGGGGTGGTGGGGGGGGGGCTAGAGTTCTTCTGTCCTGGTCTTGCCGGGTCTCAGTCCCGGTCAGTTTTTGTTGTGGGGCTGCGGTGGTCATCGTCCGCCTCCGAGGACTCCTGGTGAACGGGGGGGGGGGGGGGGGGGGGGGGGGGGTTTGGTGGGGGGGGGGGGGTTTTTTGTGTTTGTTTTTTTGGTGGTGTTGTTGTTTGACTGTGCGGGGGGGGGTGGGGGGGGGGCGCTCGAGGACAAGGCATAGGGGGGGGGGGGGGGGGGGGGGGGGGGGGGGGGGGGGGGGGGGGGGGGGTGGGGGGGGGGGGGGGGCCCTGGGGCCGGGGGTGCCGAAGCGAGGTGGGGGGGGGTCGGGGGGGGGGGGGGGGGGGGGGGGGGGGGGAGTCTGCCTAATGTGTGTGGTCATTAGGGGGTTGGGGGGGGGTGGGGTACGAATGGGGGGTTGGGGGGGGGGGCGGAACAAGGGTGGTCACGGGGGGGGGGGGGGGGGGGGGTTGAGCGTGGTCGTAGGAATGTGCGCCTGTGCTTTCTTGTCCGGTTTTTTTCGGGTGGGCTTGGGGGGGGGGGGAGGCGGGGGGGGGGGGGGGGGGGGGGGGGGTTGTTTTTGTCGAGTGTCATGGGGGGGGGGGGGGTGGTCGGGCTGCGGGTGGGGTTCTCTGGGGGGGGGGGGGGGGGTTTGGGGGGGGGGGGGTGGGGGGGGGGGGGCCGGGGGGGGGCCCGGGGCGGGGTCGGCGCGGGCGGCACGGGCGCGCGCGGGAGTCCGCGCCCGCCCCGGGCGGGAGGGGGAGACGGTCGTGGGGGGGGGGGGGGGGGGGGGGGTTGGGAGGGTGGGGGGGCGCGCCTGCCCTGGTGGCTGTGGGGGTGGGGGGGGGGGGGGGGGGTTGCGGCCGGGGGCCCCCGGCGGGGGCGAGACGCGAGCCGCGGGTTCGAAAGGCTGTCTCGAGGGGGGGGGGTGGGGGGGGTTGGGGGTGGGGGGGGGGTCTGGGGGGGGGGGGGGGGGGGGCCGCTCGTTAAGGGGCCCCTCCGAGGCGAGCGGTCGTGGCGGTCCGCCGGAGGCCTGCGGGGGGGGTGATCCCCGCCGGGGGGTGCCCCTGTGTATGGCGGTGTGGGTTAGGCGTGGTTCGGGGGGGGGGGGGGGGGGGGGGGGGCACGACGGCCGGCTGGGGGGGGGGGGGGGGGGGGGGGGGGGGGGGGGGGGGGGGGGGGGGGGGGGGGGGATCGGTAATGGGCCGGGGGGGGGGGGCTGGGTTGTGTGGCTGGTCGTGTGTTTTGATGGTTGAATATTGGATGTATCATTTACATTTTTGTTTTTCCATTATCTAAGGTTAAGAAATTTGAAGAATTAAAAAAAAAAGTTTAAACGATTGAAAATGGCATTTATGTTATTAAACTTGGAAAAGTTTGAGTGCTTTTATCAATTGAGTACTAAGTGGTGAGTTTGTTCTCAATGTACTTTGAGATCAATTCCAACGAAAGTTTACCTATCAATGATTTTGCTCTAAAAAATCATAAAATAAAAAATAAAATAGTTATTCCATCTAAAATCAAGGAATTGAGAGCATAATTGTTACAAATCAACCCTTAATAAACATGATTCCGGATTTCTTTTCTCTCATCTCTAATAAGCTTTTTCATGAAACTTTTAAGATGATTCCGTTTTGAATTCTTCAAATCCAACGATGCGGATTGTCAACTAAGTAACTGGATTTTGCAAGTTAGACCTTATCTCCGATGGCTTTCTCAAATCATAAAATTTGCTGGTATTTTTCTCTAATTGAATTATTATTATTATTATTATTATTTATGATAAACCTTACGTTTATAATGAAATCATGTGAGTATGACATAATTTTATTTATTGTTTGTAACTTTGCATTTATTTATGAAAAATGACATGAATCATATCAAATTTATGGTTTTTCTTTAATTAAAAAATTAAATTTACAAAGAAAAATACTTTGAATTTGTGGATGATATCACACTATGTTTTAAATTATGATAGAATGCATTATGTTATGTAACATAATGTTGAAAAAAAATAATTCTAATTCACATCTGATCTCTTAAATTCAAAACAATACTAACAGCAACAAGAACAATTCAGTTGACCTCTTTCATATTATTATTAAAAAAGAAAGAAAAAAAACAAAAGCAATAATAATAAATAATCTAGATTGCCTCCCCCTCGGAGTCCCGAGCCTACCAACAACAATCTCTTTCCAACACATACATGCAAGGTTCTAGTGTACGGAGTTTAATTGGGTATTGGTCATTTTCAAAACCGATATGGCTAGGTATTGGTATCGATCACCTTCAAACCCGTGCAATATCGATCGTATCGGATGATCCAATATCTATACTTTAAACCATGGATACATGTGATCGGGTTCCTTTCCTGGGAGTGTCCAAGGAGGCATCCAACAGTGCTCGGAGATGTGTGCTTGCATGGAGCCTGGCGTGCCCAACTGCCCAGCACAGTCGGATGCCTCCATGGACACTCCCTGGGTGCTGGGTTCGCAGGAGAGGACCCGAATCTGGATACATGGACCGCGCTAGCTAATCCAATACATTACAAGGCTTCCATGGGCTTTCATTAAACAACAGTTGGGTTCTTGGGTCCCTTTATAATTAATCAATGACATGGAGAGCCCAAATCAGACCACCTGGTTGGACCAGTTGCCCAGTAGTAGCAGTTAATGGTCTATATATCCAACCAATTGGACCAGTTGAATTGTCTGATGACTTTGACCAACATCATTTAAAGAGGATTAAGAAGATCGTCCAGACTCCGGTCTAACCCGGTTCTCGAGTCCACCTCCATTTCTTCTTAAGAGCTTGGGAACTGTTTGGTTCACTGTCTCGGTTATTGACAAAAATGGATTAAGAAGGAAAATTTCCTCCCTCCCTCTTTCACTCTCTCTCATATGTTGTCGCCCGTTTGGTGACACGGAGTTTGAGAAACACTTGCAACTCTGAAACCCTAGAGATATTGCAGAGGGAGTGTCAGAAGACTCAGAAATGCTCGTGCTATGGAGAGAGTAGTGGTGAAGAACGAACCAAACCAATTGGCAATGGTGAAGGAGCGCGTACCAGAGTGGCTCAACAACTCTCTGTGGTCTTCAAATCTTCCAGCTAACGACGATCGTCTCCTCCGATACTCTGCCAAACCTTCCACCGTTCCCGAACCATCCATCGAACCACCGATTCCAGAGCCTCCTCCCAAACCCCAAGAAGTAGAAGAAGAAAAACCGCCTGCCCGGGAAACTAGAGATTCTGCACGCGACGATGAACGCAGCTCTCCGAGTGTCTCAGCGGAGGATATTTCTCGCCAGTCCCAGCTCTTAGCCGAGGTTTGATTCTTTCTTTTGGGTGTTTAATTTAAATTTTTATCTGTGTTTCAACTTTATTGATTGGTTTTGGATTTTGATCAGCTCTCGAGGAAGATTATTAATTTGCGCGAGTTGCGGAGATTGTCATCGCAGGGGATACCTGATGGGGCTGGAATCCGTCCTACTGTTTGGAAGGTATTCATTTTTTCTTCAAACATTGTTTCTCTTTGGTTTTGATTTATGGAATCTGATTCAGACTTTGAATTGATTCGCTTGTTTTGAGTTTGATTCGGACGTTTGAATTGATTATTTTATTTTGAGTTTGATTCGGACGTTTGAATTGATCGGAAGAGAAATTGGCCTTAAATGTGAAAGGAAGCAGAATGAAAGGACAATTTTTTCTTCGTTGAAGTAGGAAGTTTGGGTTATAACCATGCTTTCTTGTGGTGGGTAGATCCTACTGGGGTATTTGCCGTGTGATCGCAGCTTGTGGGCAACAGAGCTGTCTAAGAAGCGCTCTCAGTACAAGCATTTCAAAGAAGAACTTCTGGTGAATCCTGTAAGTAATCTTGACGGTCATAGTTATTGCTACCAGTCTGAAGATCTGATTTCATCGATTGTTTTAACAATAATGGAAACATTAATTCACTTATTTAGTTTTGGTCCATGGAAACATGTTTTAAACGAATATGATTATTGAAATGATCTTAACATGAACGACTTGGACATGAATAAGGTCCTGTAAGTTGTTGGTTCACTTTTTAGCCCTAGCCCCCACAATCCATTATTTTCAATGATCCTGACCTTCTAGCATGTAAACATTCATCCTGATTGAACAGATATGGTATCACCATCTGTATGAGGCTCTGGTAGAACATATAATGGAGGTGCACTTTAATTGAATCATCCTGGTTTATACCTTGGATGGCTGCATGATTACCAAGTTCCTTACTGCAAATGGTGGAATTATCTCCATTTTGTTTATATTCTTATCCTCTTGTTAATAACCGACCCATAGAGAAGTTCAATGCATGTAGGAACTAAATGTGAGGATAGAACTTTGCTCATTTGCATAGGTCTAGTTGTATTCATTTTTCTTTATAGAGTTGTGGTTTTTGTTTTCTGAATGTTTCTGTGGCTAGTCAGTCAGATATCACAAGGATGTTGGACAAATCTGCTGGTCTTGAAAGTGATGATTCAAAATGTGAACGTAGAGGCCTGCTTCCGAGATCTGAAATTCCTCAAGGAGAGCATCCATTAAGCCTTGGAAAGACCAGCATTTGGAATCAATTCTTCCAGGTTCTTTATGTTTTGGATGTCATTTGTTTATTGCTATATATGGTGTGCATTCTATTCAATCTAGACACAGAGACACTGGGACCAGTGTCTATTGCATGTATGCTGTTTTCATTGTCCTTTTTATACTAATTGTCATTGTCAACAATTGTATTGCGCAGGACACAGAGATCATAGAGCAAATTGACCGTGATGTGAAGCGCACTCATCCAGACATGCACTTTTTCTCAGGGGACTCTTCCTTTGCAAGGTCAAATCAGGTGAGCGTCTAGTTATTCGGCACAAGATCAGGTATTGACATGATTGGTTTGGCCAAGTTAATAATGTGTTCTCATTTTTTTCAGGAAGCTCTAAGAATCATATTGATAGTGTTTGCCAAGTTGAATCCAGGTATAAGATATGTACAGGGGATGAATGAAGTTTTGGCACCTTTGTTCTATGTATTCAAGAATGACCCAGATGAGGAAAATGCGGTGAGGATGGCATTTTTTTATTTTCTATTTATAGTGCCTATATATATATAACACAATGTGTAGCTTATAGTATTTCATTTCAAGGTGTGTCTTTTATATTAAATAAACTGCCCTGATGAGATCATCATGATCATAGTTGATCATAGTTAGCAAGGCGACCATGGCGTTGGAAAGGGTCTAAAATTCAAACCGACACCAACAAGGCAGCCGCCTAGGCGTTGCCTTGATAACTATGATCATGATAATTTCGGTCCAAGATTCTATTGTAGAAAGCGACTTATTTTTTAATGGGAAAATTGCCTTTTGACGGTCTAGTGTAGAAAAGCTTCTATTTGTGATCCACTTATTTCTGCCGCATGGCAGGATGTGGCAATTCCAACCATTGGACAGATGGGTCTATGTCTGGATTGGCCGCTTGTCAAATCCAGAACCAAATTATCTCATATACCCCAATATAGGCATGTACCCTCTGATGCGGATAAATCACAGATAATGTTTTTTTTTTTTTAATTTCATTAAGTAGTTATTTTCCTTGGTTGTTAAGGATTGGATAGTCTTATATGAATAGAACTCTTATTCCTGCTTTGGATAGAGCCCCCATTGTTTTATCAATTAAAGAAAGTTTTGCTTCCTCAAGTTGTGTGGTGATTCAACAGGTGGGGATTGGTGGTAATTCCAGCCTAGGCCTTGGGTGGTGATTACCATGTCATTATCTTCTTTCTTTTCTATCTTCTTCTTCTTTTCTAAGTTGCTAAAACTTAGGTCATTATTGGACTTTCAGTTCTTCTGTATTTGAATTTTGACTTCTAATCTTAAAATTTCAGTTTCATGATTCTGATTCTCTGCTAGTGAGTTCCTTTGGTTGCCTACTTTCTGATTCTGAGTATTAACTGGTTGCTGGTTTTTAGTTTCTTCCTTCTGCTATGGATTATCAGTTATTGACATATCCTGTCACTACTAGGATTCTTCATTAACTGATGATCCAACCATTGGATGGGCTTGATTTTCTGATATAATATTCCCCTAAATATTGTAAGCCTTTGACCGGCTTTGGGTTTAGATCTCACCTTTGGTTGTTGAGTTATCAATATTCTCCCATCATGGTTCTCTAATTCTGTTATGAGTTTCCTTGACTGAGTAGGATTCTATTAGATTTCAGAATCAGACCATTTGATTATTTTGAGAATTTTATATGTTGTCCTCCTATATCAGAACTATATTTGACCAAAATTTCTATCACATTTGAGCTTTTGATTCTGTGCTATTGAATTTTCCTTAGATCTGGTTCCTAAACCTTGGTATTCTAAACCCTCTCTTTAGGTTGTTAGAATCTACATTATCGTCTCTCTCTTTTGACCATTGATGGATCATTTCTCTCTTCACCTTTTCACCTCATCAATTTCTTTTTTTGAGATGTTTTATTTCTGTTCTTTATTCTGAAAATTAATTTCTGACATTTGGTAGTTATTCTTTTAAATCTGACTGTTAGATCTTAGATTCAGATTTGGCCCATACCTAGCCGTTAGATTGGGATCTCTTCCATTCAATAGTTGGCCCATTACTCACAGGCCAATGAGGATCCATCAGATCTGATCATAATTGCATCACGTTCTTTTCCTAGTTGGCTGAGACTTGACATGTGATCAGGGGACCTTGAGGTTGGCCTGTCCACAAAATTTGGGCGTCACCTGACATGTCACATGACAGATATTATGGGCCTATTAGATACGAATCTCTAGGTGGGCCAACCAGGAAACATTCATCCTTTTCTGATAAAAAAGGAGAGACTTATTTCCTAATCATCTAGTAACTTCTTGACAATATTATCTTCCTATTGATGATAAAGGGGCAAGAAATGCATGCTTTATGTAATTTCTTGAAGATTGATTGGCTTTGGGAGGGTGCTGAGGGTGGGGGCGAGAAGAATATCTGTTATGATGCTCTGTTTTCCCTTCTAGAGTGACTTGATTTGTACTTTATACTATTTTCTGCAGGTCTATGCAGAAGAAGACACATTTTTTTGTTTCGTTGAGTTGTTAAGTGGGTTCCGTGACAATTTTTGTCAGCAACTTGACAACAGTGTTGTTGGTATCCGTTCCACAATTACAAAGCTGTCAAAGCTTTTGAAGGAGCACGACGAAGAGCTTTGGCGTCATCTTGAGATCACAACCAAAGTAAGACAGTTGAAATGCTTAACCTTCCTAGTATTTTAATCTCCTATATTGTGACTTACGTTCCCTGTATTTGTTTTTGTGATAATTTGATTGGATTAAGACACCATTCAGCAGGCGCTTTCTATTTTCTATTTTAAAGGCCACTACCAGATGGACTTTCACTGGCCAGCATTTTATTCTTTGTCATGGTTAGAATTAATAATGAGCCAACAATCTGATGTAAGGGTGGGGAGGAGTCCAATTGGTTAGAAATATGTTCATTCTGGTGGCTTTTCACATGGCATATCATATTGTTGGTTTACTAGGAATTTGCTTTGGTCATCCTTCTTGTGGTCCCTGTGGTAACATAGAATGTGACATGGATGCGTGAGCTTCAGTAAGGGCATCATTTTGGATGGCTTTCCACTTCTAGCTGCACAAATGCAAGAGATGAGAGGCTACATTCCATTTCCCATGGTAATTCTTACCCAATCCTTGATTGTAATGTGAACTTCCTTGGATATACCATAGAATTTAGAAAATGCGAGTAGTTTGTAATGTAGTCCTAGATTGGTTAGGGACCAACTAGGAGCCAGTACAAAAGGATCTGCTATGAACTGGTAAGCCGATTGGGGCAGAAACTAGGTTTAAATCAAAATTAGGGTTAGGGTTTGGGTTTGAGGGGTTGGTTATGCTAGGCAGGTGTAGGGGAGTCTATTTGTGAAGATCCTGAGATGGTTTGATAAGCGGAAGTGTGAAAACTAATATGGCAGCAGGTTAGGGTTTTGGTTTTCGGGTTTTTGAGAAGTGTAAAGTGAAGGGATCTAGGATTTAGAGGGGGAATTAGGGCAAAGGCTTCAGGTCGAGTTCTGCAAGTGTAGAGAGGGTCACTGGGCCAGGGTTTGGTGGTCTGGTGATGGTTGGAAGTAGCTGGACAGAATAATGGAGGTTTTGGGTTTTGAAGGAAGTCATGGATATTAGGGTTTGGATGGTAGGTTAGGGCAGCAAAGGGGATTGAGTGTACCAATGGGCCAGAGGAGCACTCGATCAAAGTTTGGGCAGGAATGGATGGGTGGATTGGTCTGTGAGTGATTTAGGTTATGGGAATTTGAAGAAAACAAAGGGGGAAATTTAGGGTTGGGCTGTGGAAGGTTTAGAAGAAGAAGTGTGGGGATGGGGAATGTTTCAAACTTACTCTTGTGCAGGGAATCCTTGGCAGCAGCTTGTTTGGATGCAAAAGTTAAATAAAATTGAATCTTGGACAGAAACTTGAAAGTAGAACTTGAGCGGAACCACTCGGGCTTCACACCGCAGAGTGTCGATTGGATCAAACACCAATCCCACCAATGAACCATCCGGGCTTCACACCGCAAGGTGTCAATTGGATCAAACACCAATCCCACCAATGAACCACCCGGGCTTCACACCGCAAAGTGTCAATTGGATCAAACACCAATCCCACCAACCTTGATCAAACATTCAAACATAAGACAATCTCCAAGGGAGAGAACAAAGTTGCAGAGTAGCTTGAGCAGAATTTTCTAAAACAGTGAGGTAAAGAGGAGCCCCACGGTTGTTCTTTATTTATATTGGCCAAAGGCCTAAATTCCTATGCAGCCTAGGAATAGGAAATCCCAGGCTGAGTCTAAATACAGAACACTCCCTCTATAAAATTCGTGTAGAGGTGTGGACCCTAAAATATAACTTAAGTTAAAAAGATTCTATTCTAAAGGAATATTCTAAAATCACTTAAATTGGACAGTGGTTCAACCAATTCAATTTAAAACACTAAAACATGAAAATAAACTAAGTATAGGGCTAATCTCGTATGCAACTTATGTATCCCTATTTTAGGTCCATAAAAGCAACCTATTACATTTAAAACCCATGGGACCAAAGGCCCAACTTGTCTATAACCCAACCCTAGACTTATTTCTAAGGAAAGAAGCCCAGTTTGGTGATAAACCTGCATCAGTTTGGTTGTTGCATTCATCCAGGTCTCTCTCTCTCTCTCTCTCTCTCTCTCTCTCTCTATATATATATATATATATATATGTACATATAAATTATTTATTTATTTATTGAGTTCAAACCTACTTTATGTAAGATTGATTGCATTGGTAAACAGTTTGATTAAATTTCCCTGAAGGGTTAGATAATGGATTTGGAGAGCTTCAGGAAAGGTATATGCTATACTAAACCCAGAGTGAATGGTGTTTAACAATACTTGGCATGATCAATAGAGCTTCAGGAAAGGTATATGCTATACTAAACCCAGAGTGAATGGTGTTTAACAATACTTGGCATGATCAATACATCCTTTGATTGATTCTTCATGTTGACAATATTTAAGCACTGGTTAGTATCGTCCATGCCATTGAAGCTCTAACCATATTCTGCGTAGTTGTTTGTGATGTGCAACATGTATTGCAAAAACAAAAGTAAATAATAAGGTGGCTTGACCTTGTTTGACCAAATGCCTTACTGTTCTTTATTCGGTCATGCAGATCAATCCACAATTCTATGCATTTAGATGGATAACTCTCCTGTTGACTCAGGAATTCAATTTCGCAGACAGCCTTCATATTTGGGACACACTTTTGAGTGACCCTGAGGGTCCTCAGGTAAGTGGCCATCTTTCAAACCCCCCCCCCCCTTTTTTTTTTCTTTCTTCAGGATAGGTAACAAAGATTTTATGGCAAAGAAAATAGCTAGAGTGCAAGTACGACACAATGCATAAAATGCAGCAACAGCAACAAGAAGATACATGATGTGGACAGACCAATGTACAAAGAGTGCCTAGTCATCCCAGCCTTGGCTGAGTCATTTTCTAGGGAGTTAGCAGAACAAAATCTCCTAGGTTGGTAACCAGGCAGTCAAAATTACATTGGTCCGGTCAGAACATAGCCTCCAAGAAAGCAAAAAATCCCCTTGAAAGCATAGCAGCCACATCACCAGCAGAGTAATGTGTGGTGCAATAGTGCCAGGGACCAGCAGAGTGGGTTGAAGCCATCTCACCTTCAATTATTTGGCACCCAGCCATTATTGGATGCAAGGTCTAGTGGTCTATGCCCTTAATAACAGCTTCACCTTTGCACTAGCAGAATCATATCAGCCAATGTGCCTAGAGAAAAACAATATAACCTGTCCCCATGATTTTTAAATATGTCTCCAAGGAAAGTTGGGTTGCACAGGAGAAACTTTAGGATTCTGATCTACCTCTTCCTGAACTGCATTGGATTACATGCATGCATCATTTGATGGATGATGCCACAAATAAGTCTTTCTTTTTTTGTTTTTTGATACCCCTGTCAAGTAGCTGATAAAAATTGGAGGCACAGTTGATTCCTACACGTAAAGGATTGAATTTAATTAACAAATGGCCCTATACTTGCGATTTCATTCTTTCCAGGATTTAATACCTGTAGCATTTGAGACTTTGTGAAAATGTTAAAGACCGACTTTTGCACATGTAGGAAACCCTGCTCAGAGTATGTTGTGCCATGCTGATTCTCATCCGGAGGCGTCTAGTTGCGGGTGATTTCACTTCAAATCTCAAGCTTCTCCAGAACTACCCATCCACAAATATCGGTCATCTCCTCTATGTTGCTGACAAGTTGCGTGCACGATCTGTTGAATAATTTCTATAACCATTTTTATTTGTCAAGTTAATTTTTAACTCCCACCCATCTTTTCTGTATTCTAAATTTGATGTCTGTAAAATTCACTATCTGTAAACAGGTTTAAATTATCCACTTAAGGTTGAGAGAAAATGGTTTGCCATAGTGTTTTCATTCCCTTTCTTCTCTAAATGTCACAAAACAAACTATCAATTTTGCTGCGTGTTTTAATGAGGTTGTGTTTGAACACCTTTGAGCAGTATGATGAAGATGAACCCAAATGTCATTGATTTAAAGCATTAGGCTAAACTCCCCAAAACCGTCAGAGCAGCGACAGTGAAACTGTTTGCAGAATCCTATGTTACAAAATCTTACGAAAGCTGCAGGATCATGTTATTGGATGCTTATGCCCTGGTCTTAGATAAGAGCTTATCTTGTCGTTTGGCTTTGTGTTGAAGCAAGGAAATGTGGTAATTGTGTTTACTTCTGAGGACAAAATTTTCCTCAACTTTGCGATGAATCCTAGGGTTCACAAACCTGAAACCTCTATAGGGCTTCAGTATAAGTCCAAAAATACCTTCCTGATACCCTCTTCCACGCCATCTGAAGAATGCAATGTAGGTAAAGACTGCGAGATGACCTTGTAAGGATATCTCTTTCTACCGTGTGGTTGGCTGATGTCTCTTATCCGACCATTGAATAGAGAAAACACTCCTTGGATTGTCTGCGTCTTCAAATGATATCATCTATCTTGACATTATACCCTTAACCTCGTCTGTCTAGAAATATTTCGTCACTGGCTTTCAGGCGATCTCAAGTCTCAACCATGAGAAATACCTAGAATTACTCACTGGGTTCGGTAGGATCAAACGAACCCCTTTTGCCAATATTGTAGAAACGAGTCCAGACTAAACTCTCTGGTTGAAAGGACTCTTTCTTGTCTTCGAGTCCGGATCATCTGGAGGCACCATGAGGGTGTGACACTTGTCTTAATAAAACCTAGTTTGACAGAGAAAAGTTACCAAGTAATGAACATGGTTTGAAGATCCCATAGTGATTTTTTTGTTGACACTCCTTAATGTGTACTTGGAAAATTTGCAATTCAATAACAGCCTTTGTAATGACATAATGATATGTCATTTTTATATAATTTTTACTTTTACAAATAAACGAACAGACATTTAAAAGAAGGTGTCAATTTTTAAATATACCTACAGAGGTGTCATTTAGACAGTCCCCTATACATAGATTCAGAATGATAGATACCCTTTCACACTAATTGCTGCACTTTACTTTGATAAAAGTCAAGTATACCTATAGAGGCCGGTTCACCCACCATCCGAGGGTTCACAAACCCCTCCTAAGGTTTTAGTATATTCTAAAATACCCTCCCGATACCCATTCCTGTTCTCTCCCACCCATTGGTGAATAGGATCCCATTCACCGTGGGTGGAGGGAATCTCGGTCCTTCCAACAATGTGGGAAGTTGAACCTGTAATATCAGATGAGCTGTTCATTTATACTTTGTACCCATGAGGTCATATAACTTATCAGATAATGAGAATCGTAGAGGAGGAAGATGTGCATGCCTTCAACTTTAGGCACCTTTGCCCGAAGGCAAGGGTGTGCACCTGCTGATGCATTGGAAGACTAACATTTCAATAGAAGTTCACTATTCCTATCCCTTTTGGTGTATTCAATCGTCTTACCTGAGGACTAACGTAGCCAAATTATTGTCATCAACTTACTCTTTTGCTTCGATCAAAGAAGGAAAAGAAAATTCCTAATTTTGCTCCACAATAAAGCACAACCGTGCCGGCCAGAGACACCTCTTTCCAGAGAATCTTATGATTTGTTAATTTTCTCAATAGGCTTAGATCAGACGGCAGACCTCAGTGCAATGGTAAAGTTGCTCCATTGCAACTTAATGGTTGTGCATTCGAGTTGGGAAACACCCTTACTGCAAATGCCCTTGCTTCATTGGTAGTTCAACCCCCTTAAAGGTACAACATTGTGTATCTGGAGCACCACAAAGAAGCCCTCTGCAAGACGGCAAAAGGTCTCATGACAAGCACAAGAAGCAACAGAACTACAAACTAAATATTTTGATGATTTATATGCATCAATTTTACTCCATTGATTGATTTCGTAACCCGAACCATAGCATAGGTACATTTCTTACACTAATGTCCGCCCGTATACACAGGCTTTGCAAGGTATGGAACTCCTATTGGATAAAAGAATGAGGTACACTGTCAACTTTCTCTTATGTTACAGAATTCAAACAATTCACGCATCAGCTCTTTCAAGATTTCAAAATCCTACATCACCTCAAATGCTCTTCTGCATGATATGATCCCCAGATAAAAGATTCCTGCGATGCTGAAACTTATGGTAGAAACCTGTCAATAATTCAGCAGTTGATCTGAAAAGAATGCCATTCAGCATTTGTTCTGAAAAGATTGCCTCCCCATGGAAAAGAATGACGAATACCATGAATTCCCAACTTATTTTACAGCCATAGAATCTGTCAACTTGGATGTATTCATGGGTTCGGCATCATCAGTACCTTCACTTTGCAACCGCTTATCTAGAACTTCCAAGACATTATCAGGTGGGCACTTGTCAGAAGGGTTCTGTGGTGATGTTTGGCAGAAACACTCAGGCCATGAATTCGTGTAGAAAGACTCAGGTCGGACACGGTTGTGTGGGCCCCCAAATTTGGATTTCAACATCACACGCCGAACAGCTTCTTCAAAACCAGCTATCTTGCCATTTTCTCGATCAATAAAGACTGGGGCAAGAGCTTTCCTGTCAGGTTGGATTGTGGTCCGGAAGCCATAGTAGAGCCGGTGACCCATGAGGTTATTTGCAAAGTTGCTTGGGCCGTCGTATGTGGGCATGAAAATGTCAGAGAGAAGACAAACCATGTAATCCACAGCAGAGCCCAGCAGACCTTGGGTGTTCTCTGCCATCACCTCTGCAGGACCTACTGTGCTGTGGTTCTCAAGGCGAGGAAATAGGGCCCTGAAAGGTTTCATGAAGCGTTCTCCCCCAAAGAGCTCACCTGCTGCAAGGTATATGCGGGTGGAATTGTCAAATCCCATAGCACGCAAGACTAGACCAACCTGCACAGAGAAGCTCTTCAGAACAGTCCCTTGATCAAGTAAACAGCTAAGCAATATTGGAGCACGGGATTGGCATTTATGTGAACCAAGTGAAAATAGATACCCTGGAGTCCAAACACCTTTACCTAGAATAAGCACATAAGAATATTTACTGGACATCTGGACTTATATCCAAATTGCAGTTACTTTTTTAGCTGTGTGTATTACACATTTACACATCAGTGCCCTCATTATACCGAGAAGTAATTTTAGTGCAGCACAGGTTCTTCAGCATACACTTGAAATTGTTCAAAAATCTGATATGCATTTTTCTTTTCCCAAAAAATTTATTTACGATTAAAATGAAGATGGCAGGAAACCCCGCATAAGGAACCTTGACATACATGGCCAATCGAATATACTCCCCTTTTCTACAGAGATACTCAATCTGGTCCGAAAGGAGACTTCTTGAAGCACTTCTTTTGAGATGTCATAATGGAAGACCGAAGTGATCCTGAAATGATCAAGGAAATGATGCCAAACCTACTTCATTGCCTCGCTAGTTAATCAATGAAAATATTTTCACATCTTTCTCAAGTGAATTTCTTCTCAGAAAATTATTTCAGCACCCCAAGGTCAGGTAGATGTTCTACACCCCATTCAGGGAGGGACGATTGGTGTTTCTTGCAGAGGCGGTGGCTTGGAGGGAGTGTGGGGTTCATGCGGAAGGGGTGCGTTGCAGGGAGTGTGAGGTGCTTGCGAGGGGTTCATGGATTGGCCACAGCGGCGGTGTGGGGATGGTGTGCAACGGTGGTGCAGGGGGTGCACGGATTGTGTGCAGCAATGGTGCGCAGGGGAGGTGTGTGGATATGGAGTTCTGAACAAGAGGGTGTCAACGGGTAGCAAGGTTGATGGTGTGCAGCAGCGCGGGTGCTCTGCTACGATGATGGTGATCTGGGCTGTTGGTGGGTGGTGTTGTGCACAGGGAGGGTTATGGAGTCTGGCAGGGGGTTGTGGATAGGGATGAAACAGAGATGAGGAAAAATGTGTTTTTACTATTTAACCCCATTTTTGAGCTGTCAGAACACTTGAGCACATAAATAGAGTAAAATGATTTTTTCCCTGAACCCTACATGGTTTTTGTGTTATTCTAATTTATTTTAAATAAAAACAAGGTCCATAAATGATACCAAGCACCTGCAAAAATGAAAATGTATCAGAAAAATAAAAACATAAATGATACCAAAGACAGCTGATGCAGTTGCCTTGTCTTAGCTGGACCGGTATGATCCTCTTTGGAGGCCTAAGTCGAGATGCAACCGGCCCAACCCGGTTTTCTGATCTAAAAGAGTTGGTAGTTGATATAGGGTATAATCTTTTTATTTTATACGGGGGGGTAGATTACGTAGTTAGTGTTTTGGTAGTTTCTTTATTTCAAGCAGTGCCTAATTTGTTTAGTTTCTATTTTAGTTGGGTTTCCATTGCTATATCGTGTATTTTCGTTATGTAGCCAATGTAATACGGTAGAAGAGATTAGAATGGAATTGAATGAACACCAAAGAGTGATTTGAGTTGATTTTGGTGTATGTTCTCTCTCTTACCTCTCTTCTCTTCCCACCCACAGGTACAAATTGCTCTTCTTTCTTTGACTTCTCTCTTCCTAATCTCTCTCCCCATCCCAGTTAATCCTCCCTCCTTTCCCTTCTTTTTCCTAAGTTCCTTTTCCTCTTCACCCTGTTAACTTGACAGTGGTCATAACTGGTTCCAGTACCAACAGTTTCCAGCTTTGGTTGGGTTCGTTGGATCTCAAATTCTCAATTAACAACCCAAGAGGACCCAACATTCCAGGGACGGGGTCATACCTTTAAGTCGAGTGAAACCCTATGAACTCAAGCCTTAACAACTCCCCTGTTGTAAGGGCCTTTTTGGTATCACTTTTCATTTTCATTTTCTGACAATTTTTCATTTTTTCATGTGTTTGGTATCACTTTTGAAACTTGTTTTTATTTAAAATAAATGAAAACACCCCCAAAATGGGAAAATTATCCTCTCCAATTCCTTAAAGCTCGACAGTGCGGCAGTGCTAGGTGGAGATGCCGACACATGGCAATGCTTGGATGTCTGAGCTGCCATGTGTCCGCATCTCCACCTAGCACTGCCAAGCTTTAGGAATTGGAGAGGATAATAATCCCCCAAAATAATAATAGACTCAAGAGTCTATTATGGAATATGGCCAAAATCTGTTTTTCCTTCATTTTTTCGCTAGTTTAATGACACGTGCTCTTAAGCCCTCAAAATCGCAAAACGTCATTTACCTTTATCATTAGAAAGTCATGCTCCCACCCCCTCTTTTCTTCTTCTTCTTCTACCTGCAAACCCTGCGACCTCCTTCTCTCACCTTCGATTCTTTGTTTCCCTTGCTAGGGTTTCAGCTTGGAGGATCCTCGGATCTCTTCCTCCTTATTCTTTTATCGCTGCTTACCTCTCTCTTGTCCTGTAAAACGGTGAATAATCGTTGTCTTCCGAAGGAGATTTTAATATGATTTCTTCAAGACCTCTGGAATGGTTATATAAGGAGGAGAAGGAAGAAAAAGTAGTAGCAGTTTGGGAAGCTCTTGAAGTATCTGAGATGTAATAATGAGAAACTTGTGCCCTTTTTCTAGGTTTTCTTCTCTCTGTTATGCTGTTTGATTACTTCGATATTCATGAGCTTCGTCTGTTCCCACTTCCTAACCTAGGGAGGTTCGTTTTTCCCTCTCTGCGACGTGATTTCTTCTATTTTCAGATTTAGTCCTCAAAGCTCTTTCTTGCTGGTTCTCTGGGTTTCCAGCTGAATATATTGATTTGGGTTCTCTTTGTTGAACTTGAACTAGTGTCCCTTTTTTTTTTTTGTTAATTTAATTTTGGTTGTAATTAGGAGGAAATCGCAGTTTTGTTGGAGCTAGAGTGTTTACTTGCCCTTTTTTATTTTGATTCTGTCTTTTTTTAGGGATTCATGGGGTTGAGAACTGGGGACTGGAATTTCTTCTTCTCTTTGTGGAAACTTTGAGTTCTGGGAATGATGTATTCAACCGATTTCCTTCTCTCAGCTTCATTGTTAATATCCACCCATAATTAGCTGTTTTCAACCGATTTCCTTTCTTGATTTTGATTCTGTCTGTTTTCTCCATTTGATGGTTTTCAACAAAGTCTGCTTGTTTAATCGTGATTTGGATATTTTAGCTTTATATATGCTATTAATATTGAAATTGTTGTAATCTTCTTCACTTAGGATAAGGCTTAGCATACTAGTTGTTACTGTTGAATTATATTCTTCCCCATCCCTCACGGTTTAGAGTTGATTTGGAAAAGAAGATGGTTGATGGAAGAATTTCTTCACCTACCACTAAAATATATATGAGCTTTGGGCCAATTTCTCTAAAAAAAGCCTAATTTCAATGCTCAAATTTCTTGACTTGGGCCCATTTGTTCAAAAATGTTATAAAAATTATTTACACATGGGTAGTTACCAAATTTAGTTTTCATTCTGCAATCTATTTTTTTTAGTAGTTACCAAACAGTTTTTCATTTTTTTTATCAAAATGGTTTTTAGTAATGATTTTTTAAAAATAGGCCAAAATGAAAATGAAAAATGATACCAAAAAGGCCCTAAGGCGACCACTGCAATCAAGCCACTACTGTTTTCCACCTTTATTTTATTGACTGAAATCTGGCGAAGGTTTGTTGTTACCTGAGATCAGAGAGCCTTGGTTGATAGTTGAACCTTAAACTTCAGTTCGAAAGGTTTCCCTTGCTGAGAATCGATCTCTTATGTAGACCTGGACTTCAGATTTCCACTAGATATAGTTGCAGGTCCTGAAATTTCTACCGCCTTGAACTGTTAGAGCTTGTTGGTGCCGAATCTATAGATGATCTACTGTGGTGATTCGAACTCAAAGGCCTGCTGCTAATGGATCTCTCATTAGGGAGTTCTCATTGCAGAAACCTGTTTCCTTTGCCGCTGTTCCGTTTTCCAGAGGTAGGAGACGAACTGCCTTCTTCCCCTTCTATCTCAATAAATTGTTTTCTTATTGCTATTCCCTAAGTACCACCCATCCACTTCTTTATTAAATTACTTTCTTTCAGTATTCTAATTCCAGAAATGCACCTCTAATTAACACTTGTTTACAGTTGAGTTTAATCTGTTTTTATGCCAACAAAGATCCTATAGTGTTCATACTTCATAGTATTTACAGAATTGCCACCCTCTTTGTAAACATTGATTTATTTACTGTTTTACCACTTAACTTTGGACTTGAGTGCTTCCTTGTTTGGGTGGTTTATTGCAACAACAGTGTAAACTACTACCAGCCCTTAGTGAACCAAAACCTAGGTTACGCCGGTTCCGTTTGGGTTTGATTTTCCAAACCCGATCATGCTGATCCAACTATTCGAGTGTTACTGCATCAATTCTCCTCCTTTGAAAAGGACACAACTCCATTGAGTTTGAACACGGAGGGACCGAGAAGACCATCTGAGTTAACACACTGGAGGAAAAAAGATCCCGCTGTCCACTGAAGCTTGATTGTCGGAAGGTCCTTAGTTGGAAGAAACTTCACCTCAAGTCCAGCGTGTTTGAAAGAATAAGTGTTTTCATACCCATAATGTTGAGCCTTCTTATCAAACAACCATGGTCATCCCACGAGGATGTAACATACCTTTAAGGGTAAGACATCATATTGCACGATGTCGATCAACCCACCAATAGAGTACGTGAGCAAACATCAATCATTGATCTTGAGATTAGTATTGTTCACCCACGAAACTTTGTAGGGGTTAGTATGCGTCTCTGTCTTTAATCCGAGCTTACGAACTGTGTCTTCAGAGACGGCATAGGTACAACTACCACTGTCGTTTACCATAGTGCATAGATTGTTGTTGTATCTCATCTTGATCTGGAAAATACTATTCGGGAAGATGAGGGCATTTTGGTCAATTAAAACACAATTTTAACGTTTAACATCTACAGTTAATGAACTGGGTGTTTTTGTTACTTGGTTTGGAAAGCAAGGGAGGTACGTGAACTTTTCCAAACCTCATGGGTGGAAGTGTAATTAAGTCATACCTCAGGGGAGGTCCGTGAAATTTTCCCATAATTAAAAGACAATTCTGGCCCCCACGGTCTTCTAGGAATATTCCCACCAAGTTAAATATGGGGCCGTGATACTGTTCACGTGAACAGTAACATGAACAGTGTTTTTGTCTCTTCTCCTGTTAGGTACTTTACCGATATGCCAAAAGCTCCTAAGCTGATGGAATGCGTTAAATCAAGCCCTTTAACCTATCCCATACTAGGCTGGCCCAATCTAGTGCCCATACACTAGAGTGGGCCCCACTAGGCACATAACATCTCCATGCTTTGATCGACATCAGGTTTGGCCTTGAAGATGCCATAGATGAACTGCTAACCTGTAGCTTGTTGAATGATTTTCCTTGGGAAGAAGACTGTTGACTGAAATTATCACCCTTAGAGAAAGTATCTATAAAAGTATCCCAAGTGCATGACCGCTTCAGATTTTCTTCTACCTGATATGCCACTTGTACAACATCCTCCATTTTAGGCAGTCAACTGGATGTTTGTGCAGCACTGATCTAAGTGTGCAAACCATTGCGGAACTATGCCACCATTACCTCCTCATCCCATTTAAAATCAGATCGAGTACCTAAATAATAATATTTGGCCACATACTCTTCAACTGTGAGGCTTTTTGTCTCAATGTATAGAGTTGAGGTGCATGGCTGCATGCGTTGCTTGTAGTGATAGATAAGAATCTTTGGTTCATGGCTTCACTTATCTCAGCCCAAGTAGTGACTAACCCAATGCCTCGAGTCCAATTTTGTTGTTGGTGTTTGATCTACCATACTCGAGTTGTGCCCTTCAGCTCAGCCCTGCAAATTCCTGGCCTCAGCTAACCCGTACCATCTGAAAAATATCTCCAAACAGTGACCCAATCAAGATACTGCTTTGGGTTGTTATCCCCATAAAAATTGAGGAAGTCCAGCTTCACTCCTCTTTCAGCTCCATAAAGAGGATCATCATATCGACCAACTCCATATGGTGGTGGTGGCGGTTGATGTGGCGGTGGTGTAACATGAGATGGGCCATGTGGGATGAAGTTGGAAGAATCCCCAGACTGCATGGGATTCTTTCCTTTATCTGAAGCCACCAATCGGTCAATAGGAGCTTGCATAGATGCCATCATAGTCTGGATGGGATTGACAGCTATGTTGAGGGTATCAACACAATCTGTGAGGTTGTCAATCTCCATCCTGCACTCATCTTTATAGGAATTAGCTGGTGGAGAATCTCACTACTGACCACCATGGTTAGGTTGTTAGGATGTAGTTAGAATCTCCAATTTGATGACAATCCCGGGGTTCGAAAACCCTATTCGGAATCACTAGGGGCCCACACGAAGATTAGAAAGCTCAAATCAAAGTGTAGTGGCAAAACAGTAAATAATTGAAGTTCATGAGAGAATGGCACAACTGTAAATATAAGGAATCTTAAATGCCTATTAAGGAGTAAACGGGAGAAGGGATATAAATGGAAAATAACCCTTTAAATGCACTATCGTGGGTGACGATAGAGTTATATAAGAAGGGGTAATTCTGGAAATAAAAAGAAATAAGACTTAAAAAGGGGGGGGGGGAATATTGGGAATTGGGGTTAAAAAAGGGTCAAAGGGATATATCATGGGAAGGGGTGGAAGACGGGGTTGTCTTCAACCTCTATCCAACGAACCAAAAAGAAGGGAGGAGAGTTCGAGTCCAACAGAGAACAGGTTCGATTCAAGAAGTCTGACACACAGGAGGATGGGGATCGAACCACAACAAAGGTTCCTGAAATCCAGGGATGGACAAACTCAATCTTCAACCAAATCTTCTCTTCTTTTTTTTTTTTGGGTATTACAAGCGACCTAGGATTAGAGCCACCTTGGAGAGGCGATTCAACCTTGGTTCACTGAGCGGCCTAGGTTATCTTAAGGGGGCCTCACGAAATCAATCAACACGGTACCCTCGGTCATGCTTGGTTTCAGCAGTTAGAAAGAAGAGAAATACGACAGGGAAGAAAGTAACGAACAGAAGAGGAAAAAGGAAAGAGCAGGGAGAGATAAGTAGAGATCGTACCTTAGCGGAGGAAAGAGAGATTTTAATGGGGAGCAACACGGAGGAACTTCGGCTCTGATACTAAATTGGTGGAGGGCCAATGAGAGAACAGAAAGATATCTGAGATGAAATCTCAGAGTTGTAGGGGAGAAAGAGAATCACACAATCACGCCTCACGTTTAGCAAACCCAATCAACTTTCTATTTCAATTCTGTCCTTTTCTTTGGGTACATGCAAGCATATAAAGAGAAAAAACAGACTCCTAACTGGAATGTAAAACTGAAACTAACTTGCACCTATAGAGTTTGAAACAACTCCATTCTCTACCTCCTATTCCTATGTAATCTACTCAACATGATACAATAAAGAAATAAAAACTACAAGTTGAACCCAAATAAACAACTAACTACTACCAGCCCTTATTGGACCAAAAAACTGGGTTGGGCCGGTTCCGTCTGGGTTTGAATTTCCAAACCTGATCGTGCTGGTCCAAGTGTCCAACCATTCGAGTGCTACTGCATCAGGAAGATGGGGATTCCAAGCGAGATTGGACCTTCTGAAGCCATGGCTGGTAGGCAACTTTGATGGGATGAAACTACTAGCAAGAAGACAAAATCGATTTTTATTATTGAAACAAATTAGTAATGGGTATGATATACTTCAGGCTGTTGGTTTCCTCCTCTTCTTTTTTTTTTTTTTTGGGGGGGGGGGGGGTGGGGAGAAGGTGGGGGTGGGGGAGAGGGTGGCTGGGTGGGAAGAGGAAGGGGTAGCACATCATCAGATGCTATATTGCTAGGCTGACTTTCACATTCAGACATGGAATACACCAGTTGATTAAATCGGGGAGGGAACTGAGATTAGTGGGTTAATGTGCATGGGCTAGTAATGTGTGGTGTACAGCTCATTAAAGGCCAGCTATAATAGTTAACCAAACACAGGTTAAGGAGATATACACTATGAAGCAGCTAACTGAATATAAACCCAATTATACAACAGAGAAAATGCTTTAAACTTAAAGAACATTCATAGCCCCTGTTGGCCTCTCTGGTGATCTAATGAAATTCCGGAACAAAAATTGCAGGATGATAAAGAAGAAGATTTACCTCTTCCGGAGTTAATGGGCATTTTCCAATAGCTCTTCTTTCACTATAAACAAGTCTTTTCTCTGCAAAATTTTCCTTCCGGTACTTCTTCAATATTTTCTGTTGTCCAGGGGTAAATATATCGAAGCACCTGTAAGTTTTTCATGTCAAACTGGGAGAACAGAAAGTGTTCATCAAAACACACATACACACACAAGGAAAGTAATTCTTTCTGTTCAGGATTTCACTAAACAAAATCCTTTTTTACAACTATAGTTGAAATTATTCTTCAAACAGGAAAATCAAGCATACCATATGTTAAGCTCGGATTTGAAGTATCCAAAGCCATGGAAAAACAGATGGATCCATATGTGACTCAAAACATACTTTACTTTGTCAAGCAAACATAAATTGTTGGGTTGATACTGACAGTGAATGAGAAATAGAGAGAAACAATTAGAGAATAATTCAATCACAGAAGAAACCAGGATGATTGGCTTGGATAGTTATGTGAATGGCAAAGTTTCAATCCATGCTTCTACTAGAGAATCAATTTGCTACTGAACCGAGTACCATTTTATGAATCTCTTCACAAAGCGGACTCTCCCAAGCGAGATCTTTGACCTCATTGGTATCATGCACCTTCTTCTGGGAAAAGGGGCCAAACTTCTTCAGAAGGTTGGAGAGTTGATGGCAAAAGCATTGCGTACTTGGGATTTGGAAAACAAAAACTGCAAGACCTTCCATGATAAGAGACACTCTAGCACCCAATTTATATGGGTACTAGATTAGCACATTAGGGTTCCATCCCCGACATAGTCAGAAGCATATCTATTGATTTTAATTTGGAGATAATTAAAAGATGCAAGATCAAAAGCTTCTCTCAAATGACCAGAAAACAAACATTTGGTTAACAAAGTACCATAAGATTCAAGATACCATATCCTGTAATCCTGCTGATAGGAGGAAAAAACGGCAACCTCTAAGAATTCTATAAATGAGATGTCACCCTCAAAATCCAACAAACCTAAGGAAAATCTAGATCCCAAGAAACTCTATGAAATGGTCCTTTTTTCAAGAGGTAGCAGAGAATTATTCTCACACATTCGCTGAAATAACCATATTTCTTCTCCTTTATATTGTGAACATTTACTTTCAAACAATAAGAAATTGTAAGTAAGATTTTAGAATCAAAACATGGCATCACCCAATTACTGAATTTAGAACACAGAAATTCCTTCATATAAATTTGTTTTTTTTTTTTTAAAAAGATGGTTCACAAGGATAACATACCCAGCAAATGCAAGCATATCCATCTCAAACCGAAGATGTATTGCCATGAAATGGCCTTGTGCACGAAGTTTATTGACTATTGCAGTGCCTAATTTCATAATATTTGGCTTAAACCTAAGGGCATGGTAATTCACTCTACATCTCAACCGCTGGTATTCCGGGTTGTCAATCTCTTCAGCCAAACGATGTGAAAAGGGAGTCAGATATATAGCACCATGTTCCCTCATCTTCTCCAGAGCATCTTTTGTATACCAACTAATGGGAGCATCTCTTGGGGGACGAATCTGAAACAAGAAGAAAATAGGATAGATCAACAATCTATTGAAAACCAAAAACAAAAGTAACCATCATAGAAATGAAATCAAACCAAATACTATCTAACCTGATAAGCTTTCATCTTCTTAGTCTTCCCATTTTTATGAATTTCAGGAAGTCTTTCCACAATCCGTACATCAAATCTAAGTGACTTGATGAAATGCTCAACATCATAGATACCGCGGAAACCACTGGATGTAGCACAGTAAGTTACCATTACATTGAATCCCATGGATATGTAAAAGGAAAAGATCTGAATGGTGTAAAATTTATGTAAGATATAATTAATCACTGTTAAGGATCAAGTCCAAACTTGCCCCTCCCAGGACCCCGCATTGGCAGGACCAGCACTGGATAATGGCCCTTTCTATAATAAATCACCTGTCTTCTCTAGCTAGTACAAGTAGCTTTGTACCCAAAAGCAGATAAAACATGAGATTTTACCAACATGGAAAATTGGAGCAGGATGACAATTGTACAAAGCAGATGAGTTTATTGTCAACTGCTATTTCAGGACAACCAAAAAGTAAAGGAAAAATAACTGGGGGAAAAATTTGCCCATAAAGCAGAATACAAAACAACAACCAGAAGTGTTTGATAGCCTGAAAGAAAAACAATTAGGACAGTTTCATATCAGTGAGCAGTGTACATTTTATATGATAAGAAATGAGTACCAAGTAACATATACAGAAACATAAAGAGGGAAAGTTAGTATGACAAAATCCCAGAGTAAAAAGTGCTAAAAAGGAGAAGGAAAAAAGAGTGATGAATAACCAAAACTCAGAGAAAGAAACGAACACGAACAACAAAGTCAGATGCAGCTTAGAGTCTACACTGTCAACCTTCTTAAATGAATGTGGTAAACTTTTTTTATGGACTGCCAGAGAACAAAGATTTGCAAGATAAGAGCAGCAGAATAAATACTGCCACTGGAATTAGGCATTATGAAGAGAAGAATCACCAAATTCAGAAGGGGGAAAAAAAGAATATGAATAACAAATAGGATGCTGATTAAATTCCACAAATCAACCTTCCAAGAAGGAAGAGGTCAGACATGAATCGGTGAGAACTTAGGCTCGCATCACTATAAGAGCAAAATAGCAAATCAATTAAAACTGCTATTGCAATGAGATGGCTCAATGAATCGATGCTGGTACAAGGTTACCAAGTTCATGTAATAGAAAATTCTAGTGACTGTTTAGTTGCCTATAGCATAGATAATAATGAATTTGAAAGATTTATTTAGGAAGGCCCGCACCCATCCACTAGCATAGCACACATATATGTTTTCTGATCTAAAAGAAGTAAAAAAATTAGCAACATTCATTAGAATGATTTAAAGCTAGACTAATAAGTTTACTGTACCTACGTGACTGCCTCTTTTAGATGTTTATCGGAAGTTAATCCAAGCTACTAATGAATGTCTATACGCAAAACATTTCACAAAAACATTATAATCCATAGAAAACACAAATAATGTGAAAATGGCCATTACTTGGCTTTACTAATCTGATTAAGGAACTGATGCATTGTCCAAAAGACGCATACAATTACATGAGCGTAGAAAATGATCACCTATCATCATGCCAGAAGGAGTTTGCATCCAACTCAGGCAGCACTAGTGTAGCATTCATGATTCGAGCCGCGAGAACAGCATTACAAATCTAGAAAGCCCAGCATATAGAAGTTATTAGCTCATACTCTGACATGCATGGAAAAGGCAGCACTATCTTTAATTTTACTTCAGTGAAGATAACCACACGAATTATGTACAATTCACCATAGGATGACAACATTTATAGTGCATGGAACCATATGATGTATGAACTTTAAAAAAAAAAAATTTATTAAAGAACAAAATGAAATTATGATGGAGTAATGGTTGTAACCTCCAAGATAACCCACGTTACCCCTATCTGCCATGTGGTAGCGAAAAGGGTTGTAACCTGATGCCACTAATGCTTTTGCAGGGTCCCATGAGAGGAGGATTAGATGAGGTCCAATCAAAGTCTCAAACCCGCATCTTCATGCTGGCAGCCTGAGTTCTTCACCATCGCACAAAGCGAACGCCCCTATATCTGCCACATGGCAGTGATGCTTTGTTTATTCTGAAAATTGGATGGATGAAGAGTTCCCAGGATAGGCACAAGTCAATTTTGGTGGCCTTATCAAGACCATTTCACCCAGCAAATATGGGGCTTCCCCTGGTTTTTTCAACAGTCTCTACTTTCAGAAAAAAAAAGTTCAGTTTTTCAAACAATTCTCTGAGCATGACTCTAACAAGTGAGAAATGATGGATTGAACTAAAAATTAACATATGATTAGATGATAACTAGGATGGCATGTTTACAAAGGCTGGGAACCAACAAACAATGAGGCGAAACAGCCTCCACCGCACAGTTTACGTAAATCCCATTCATGTAAGCTCCAAAATTGACGGCGGGAAATATTCTCTGGAACTTCTCTCGGCAGCTCAATAAACTATTTGCATTGCTATTTTTCAATCAAGTACCCACGATATCACATAGGACAACTTCCAGGGCTACCTTTTACCCTCAAATACTCCTCTATTTCTTCCCTTCAACTGCCCACAATAGATATCTGAAGAAACAATCTTCAATAAATGGCCAGCAAGTAAATATATCTTCGATTTCTCACACCCTACCCAAAGAACCATAGTTGTTATGGCGCAAAGGTAAGTCCAGCAGTGGCCAGGTGCCTAGACAATGCCTTGGGCCCAACGCAATCTCAATGAAACAAGAATTTATTAAAATTTATAACAAGTGCAAGTAAACATTATCAAGTTTAAGGTGTAGGTGCCTTGGCACATTTGGCAAGTCACCTTGGACCTCAAGAGGTAACTCGTCATTTTGGCAAAGCCTTGACAACTATGCTAGGTGCTCATAAATCTCATAGAAAGAACCACCAAATAGCCTTCGTAGCCAAACATTCTACGGGTTGGCAATTTCTTCTTCTGGTTCACGCACCAAGCATTTGTTTGCACAGTGAAAACCTCTAATTCGCTATTTATAAATGGTCAATAGTTTATCTAGTACTAGTATCCAAACAAAGAGGCCTCATCCCTAGCACTAACCTGACCTGTTGGTGAAGGTGCAGATGCAGGAAGTGGGCTAAGAATGCAGAGCGAATCTTCACAGTTAATCTTTAATGGGAGAGGATTCTCTGAGCAAGAGGCATAGGGGAGCGCACTAATGAGTTGCGACAAAACAGTTCAACCATAGGAGGGCAGCAAGGTAATTTCATGTGAGGAGGAGAGATATAGACACAGAGGTGCTAGCATACCCTACCCAGTGGCTCAAAGAACCTTTTCCTATCATTTATATACTTTCCTGTTAACACGAGCATTTTCTTCCATAATGTTAGATAAAACGAGATAATTTTCCATTTCTCTCCCATTAAGAAAACCAGCCTCTCATCTTTGTTGAACAAATGGAAAACTGGAAGCTCCTTAACTGTGAGCAATCTGTAGTATCCTGGCAAAAGCTTTGCATAAATTTTCCCTCCCACAGCAGTCATCTTCGACATCCCTAACAGTTACCCCATGATCCCCATCCCTATTTCTTGCCTCAAAATTTTGCTCAAAACAAATTAGCTTTATTATATGCATACATAACACCCAAACACATAATAAAAATGGGGTACCCAGTGCATGAGGCTCCCGCCACTGTGGGGTCTGGGGAGAGTCATAATGTACGCCGCCTTACCCCCACTTCATGGAGAGGCCATTTCCCGATTCGAACCCATAACCATTAGGTCGCAATGGAGCAACCTTGCAGTTTATTAGGCCCGCCCTCCAAATGAGGATCTCACACTCCTCTAGTCCCACTCCCAATTAGGTGTTCTATATTCCTACCTATCAATAAAATAAAATAAATTATTCTATATTCCGTAATCAAGAATACCTCTTATTCTTTATCAAGTGTCCACGACGATTTCCCTAATAGCACCTCATTCATTTTCTTCACATTCCTGATTCCTCACAACTACACTGCCTCACCTGCCTGGATATACTCTTTTGGGAGCTTATTGGTTATGAACGAGAAATTTTATTAAAGAAAAGGTGGGAGGAGGGAGAAAGGAAAAGGAACATAGATGGGGATGAAGGCCCCACTAACATCCAAGCCAAAAGAATATATAGAGAAAACACTGAAAAAGAAAACGAACTCTGCACAGACCACCCAAATGCACTCAACAAGGAACACAAGGCTAAACACCAGATACCCTGCAGCACCATATCAGTATATCACCCCTGGCCAAAGATTATGAGAATACCAATAACGGAAGAAAGCAGTTAGGCAAGGGCATTGCCCCTTTGACAGCCATCATTAACACTGATTTCGCTGATTATATTTCCCCAAACCAATGGGTATTCGCCTACCACACCTTTACTTCCATTTTACAAAGAAAAGGCCCCACTTCTCATTCCAAAGCTCCAAAAATAAAAATTCTTTGTATTTTCTTGACCCTCTTTGTACCAAGCCCAGCAGCTTTCTTAAGGAAATTCAATAGATTGGAATGCTAACTATTTCACTGCCCATTAAAATGATTTTAACACCTACAGATAGGAATCTTCTTCTCCAATTAGCCAACCACCTTTGCATCCTTCCAATGATTGGATTGAAAAAGTAAGTTTCTTATTCTATTTTTCTCACCTTAAGAATTTGATGTCAGGCTATGGGGCCATCAGATTCCACCATTATTTGGAAGAAATTTATAAAATTAAAAGAATCCTTGGTAACTGTCTGCTGCCTCTAAAGGGCAAAATGCAAGCCGATGACAAGAGGCTCACCTCTGGGTATCAAATTTTCATATGAGTTTTTATTTATTTATTCATTGCAGTTGTAGTAGTAATAGTAATTTAAATTCAATTTTGTCTATTCTTAAATAAAGGAACATGTCACACGTAGAAGAGTCAAAAGAAGAGAAACATGGGAACTTCTAGTCCAACATTTATGCTACTTATTAACATGATCCATATCTTACTGACCACATAAATTTGCAAATGAGGTTTGTGCCGGTACAATATTCAAAAAAAAAATCCCTACAGCGGGGGAAAAATGTCCTGTTTTATTTCCCCCTAGATTTTAATACAAGGTAGAATTTAAAGCATTTTGTTAGATTAACACCCAAAGATTCCAGGGCCCATATATATAATATAAGTATCAATGTAATGTAAATCATAACAAGAAGCTAATACAAACCGCACTACGCTGTTGATTAAGACCGCCATTGCAACGAACAGTTAAGTAACCATTGCTCTCATTTGGAGGAGCTGCCAAGAGAACAAGCATAAACAAACTTCAAGATTGATATCCACCAAGAAAAATAGATTTAAGCATGCAAAAATATTCCCATCGAATAGGAGGAAACAATGGGAAACTACATACAGGGCCAGTCAGACCGTGGAGCAGATGATGGCCTCCAACCACCTGAAGCAACACGTTCCCAAAGTTCATCTACATTGACTTGCTGAAGATATAACAAAGAAGGGGTCAGCTCTAGAAAGTAAGGTACAAGATTAAATCAGAGCCATCAGCAGGATCAAATCAGGACATAAGATTTTTCTTTCCTTTGTTTTTAAGTTGTGAGAAAATTGAGAGATCCTGATGAGTAATGTACATTCACATGGTCCATAGCATCAAAGATCAATCAACAAAAATTTGATTGCATACTTGATAGGAGAAAAATATAATAGAGCAATTCTGTTGTAGTATGTCAGATGCCTAGATAACCTCTTAAATTCAATTTCTAACTGGCTTACCAGCTTATGATCTTATGGATAACTTTATGGTGATACACAGAGCAAGTAATTATAACCTTTAATATCCAGGTTATCTGGCTATGAACATAGGTAGAGGCATCAATTCTAATAACAGTAGAGAAACTGAGGATACAAGAAGTTCCAAACATCTGGTGGCTGCAAGAAAATAAACCAAATGACAACTACAGAGCCCCCAAATACCAATTGTTGAAGTGGGATAGCCTAAATGGGTTCTGTGTGATTGTCTGATATACCAAAAAAAATTAAAAGCCAGAAAGGCTTCTGTGATTATTCACACGGTGGAAAGAATCTGACAATATCGAGTTGGTTTTCATGTACTAAATATAAGCAACCAACCAATGTTTTAGGTCAAAACTCCCCAGCTCCTGAGTCTAGATTGTGGCATCATTAGCATAAATAACTGGTTGGATCTGGCCAATATATTTCCCCGTCGTGATCTCACTACAGTACATAGTTATAAGACTGAACAGGTAAATCAGATACATGAATCATCCATTTGGAGACCTATAAAATATGACTTCTTGAGAGCATAGAACAATTGATGAATGTGAAAGACTGTATCCTTTTTTGTGCTTATACTGTACAATAAAACATAGAGGCTGGCCTCAGTGCAACGGTAAGGTACTGAGGTTGCTCTATTGCAAGTATGCAACCTGGTCGTTACGGGTTCATACAAGGAAATAGTGCTCCACAAAAAGTGGGGGTAAGGATGCGTAGATATGCCTCTCCCCAGACCCTGCAGTAGCAGGAACCTTGTTGCAGGATTGCCTTCACGTTCTTGTTGGCCGCTTCCACGGCACCACTTTCTGAGTGTACATTTCAATGCCCATCCCGTCTATTTGTTTGGTAAAGCTCCCGGGGGGGAGGGGGGGGGGGGGGAAAGTTCATCAATTTTGTATCGATAATTTGCAGACACATAAAAAACATAACTTATCTAATTTAGTTTCTATTCGACTCGAACACATATCCCACATGCGCTCGTAATTCAGCGAAACTAGTCATAGAGTATCAACCTTAACGGCACAAATCCCAAAAACAACAAGATCCGCAGTACGGAACAACTAATAGCAGTTCATACGAACAAATTAGGACCGAGTATAAAGTCTAGAAACTCAGTGGAAATGAAGAATCCAACCTCCGCTCGATTTGTTCCTTTCATCGTTGAGAAAAGAGATATAGTACATATCAACAGAACGAGAACTGCAACCGATAACTGCCCTAGAAGTCCTTTCAATCCTCCACTAAGTTGCTTCAGCTGCCTATGGCCCCCTCTCCTTCCCAATAAATCCCCAGGTCTGCAATGAGAAATCCAAAACAAGCTCTATAACTAACAATCCCTCAAGCAAATATTACAGTACATGGAGAGAAAGAGAGATCCCACCTCCTCATTTCCTTGATTACTTCGAAATTCCAATAAAAGCTTTGATTTGATCTGATGACTTTGCAGAATTCAAGTCTCTGAAGTAATGTTGGAAATGTGCCTCTCAGAATGTTAGAACGTTCTGTCAGACTGTCAGTTTTGATGAAGAATATCCGTGCGCCTCGGTACTTAACCAAAAAATAAAAATCGTGTGTGGGGCGTGCGTGTGTGAGGCTTCTTCCTGCTTGAAAAAAAGCTAGGAATCCTGAGCGAGTTGGCAAGAGAAATGCTTAAAGGAATAAAACCCAATAGAAGAAAAAAAAAAAGGGGCAATTAAGAAAAATTGGATATGATCACTGGCTCACGTGATACTCTTCTCATAGAATGACATGGAAAAGAGACCGTTGCCTAGCCTATATAGCCTGCATGCGTGCTGGTCAACGGGAGTACGCGTATAAGCATTGCCTTGGGTAGGATTTCTGTCTTTTTATGGGGTTAGCATAGTTCTTTTATACGTTTCTATGCCTAGGCGTAAGAGCCACATGGCCCCGCGATCAGGTAGCATTTTTTTTCCCAATGCATATAAGCAGCAAGGAAAAAGAAACTTACTTGATCACGTGGTTCTACTCTTAGACATAGGAGCGTGAAAAATTACAATCCCACCCCCTAGAAATAAAAAATCCCATCCATAAGTAGTGTCTCGCATTATTTCTCTTTTTGTCCCTAGTCCCACTCCCGATTAGGTCTTTACATTTTTTCAAAATTTCAATTGAGAACTCAATGTTAAAGTGATTAAATCGAAAAATGTAAAGACTCAATGACCATGCAAATCACTTGTCTCAAAAAAATGCGATCTACAGATACCATAACACTAAACAAAGCCAATCGTCCATGAATAATCTTCTACATTTACTTTATTAAAAAGAAAAAAATAATTCCAAATTCAAAGAAACAATTACACTAATTCAACTGAATCAAAGCAATGCTCAAGGGACAAAATTTACAAAACTTTGTCGCAAATTCAAAATTTCAGTTGAGAACTCAATGTTAAAGTGATTAAATCAAAAAATGTAAAGACTCAATGACCATGCAAATCACTTATCTCAAAAAAATGCGATCTACAGATACCATAAAACTAAACAAAGCCAAAACAGCCATACAAATTTGGTAGAATTACACACAAAATGCAGAAAACCCTAGATCTCGGAGTCTGATCGCTCAAATTTTCTATGAAATAAGTTGAAAGCATCCGAAGTTGGCGTGTTAACTTTCATTTTTACCATTTAAGGAGGAATTTGAGAAAGTCCGACAATAGCGTACAGTGATGTAGAAGTGAAGCCGACGTTCTCTTTCCAATCTGCGAGCAGTTACAATTCCCGCTTTTCTGCACTATGGGAACTGGTATAGTTTAGTTTCAGAAGCGTTTTAATTTGGATCAACCCAATGGGGGAGAAAAGAAAAGCGCAAGGAAGAATAACCGCAAAATGTAAATAAAAAATATATATTCCGACCTGCCGGATTCGAACAAGCGACCTAAGGATTTGCTGATGGTGATTAACCTACTACAGTCCTCCGCTCTACCAACTGAGCTAAGGTCGGGAATGAATAACTGATGGTTTTTTTAATTTACTACAAACTTTTTTTTTTTGTAAAAAATTAGTTCAAACATTAGTTGCAAGTTGCAATAAAGTTTAACGAAACATCTGTTTGTGAAGCGCAGACATAAGTTTTGAAGAGTTTGTGATGGTTGGTACTGAAGAAATTTCACTCACTATATGATCAAGTGGCCACTAACATCAAGGCTATAGTCTAACTAGGTACAAAAGAAAGATGCATAATTCAATCAGGCAACATCTGAGCTTTATTCCAACTAAATGGGATCAGTTACATGGATCCTTATAAAGACACAAAAAAAGAAGTAAAACATGTAGAGTACAACAACTCATGAATGGTAGCACACCTAAATGGAGTCGACCACATGGATCCTAGCCCTCCAATTAACTCTGATATTGATAAAATATCACCTACCAATAGGTAGGTGACATGTGGCTTGAGACACATATCCAATATCTCTCGCAAATCCCTAAGCATGGTAGGTTGCCCAGTTAGGGACTCTCCTTCTGCCTCATCAAGGACTCATGTCATATCAAGACTTTCCCTCTAGGAATCTCAATGATGATATCCATGTATATCAGACTCCCATGAAGGTTCAGCTTCCTTTTGGAGGTTAACTGCTAATATTGGACATCCAACGTTGACTCTCAGTATGGCCAAACCATTCCATCTTATAAATACAAATGTTAGCCCTCATGTAAGGGGATCAATCAATCTTTTACTCTCTTGTGCAATTGCTCTACAAATTCATATTGTTGCTTGGAGAACTAACTTAAGCATCGGAGAATTCCCCCTGAAGTATCCTCCGGTTCTCTCTTATGCCCTTTGTCCTATAGTCTTGCAAATGTATTCATCCACATCAATCTAGTATGTGTTCTACGACAAGAAGCTCCATCATTGTCATACTTGAAATAAGGCCTAGACAATGCATGTCTTTCCTCACAACTTCTCCTATGATCATTTTAGGTCTACCCCTATATCTTTTAGATTTGTCATTCTTAATCGAATCACTTCTTGTTGATGCATCCCAAGGCCATGGCACCTCAAGTGACTTTCATAGAACTTATCCTGTATTAGGGCAACTCCCAAATCCGCTTTAATATGTTCATTCTTCACTTTATCCTTCATAGTTTTACTGGACACCAATCTCAACATTTTCATTTCTACTACACTTAGTTTATTTATATGACGTTTTTTAACTATCCAACATTCTACCCCACACATCATAGCTGGACATAGGACATTCCTATAGATTTTTTTGCTAAGATTTAAAGGAATATGTTAATCATAGAGTACTCCAGATGCATTTCTCTACTTCAAAGTTCAAACAAAGAATGAAAGTAAAACTAACGAGGGATTTGTGCATACCTCTCACAAGGTAGTTGGATGGTAGCATAGCGTGTCAGTAGGTTGGTTCGGTTTGATTTTGATCGGGTTGAATTGGTTTTGATATGTTATTGGGCCAATCCAAAATAAAACCGTTAAATAAACATTGGTTTTGAGTTTGATTCGGTTTGGTTTCTTTATTGTTTTTTTTTATCGGATTTTAATTGGGCTAGTTTTGGGTGGGATTCGGCTGGTTTCAGTTTTACATGTATACATAAGGAAATCAATGAGATTTTTTTTTTTGTGGGCGGGGAGGGTGTAGACACCCTAAAATTGCTCGCAAAACATTTCAAAAAATAATAATAAAAGGGTCAAAAGTTAACACAAAATGGGATCAGTCCAAAGCCTAACCAGTCTAGGCCGAGTCAGCCCATATCCAAATCGGTCTGGTGCTCAAACCATTTTTATTGAGGCCAATTAGAAAGATATCTTAGGAATTAAAAAAGAAAATCAATTTTTGTCCAAACAAAAGAAAATAGAAGGAAAGTCATTTTTCTAATCAAAAGGGTATTTCAGGAATTAAAGGAGAAAATCATTTTCTTAGAAAAGAGGGGTAGTTTAGGAACAAAAAACCAAAAAAACAAAGAGAATAATTTTAGGTACTTAAAAGGGGTATTTTGGGGAAAAATCAGAAAAAAAAAAAGGCAAAGACAAAAGAGGATAAAAATATATAAAAGGAAATCAAAACCGTAAGTGGCAGGGATTTCTCTCATTTTTTCAGATTTTGAGAAAATATCTACCCCTCCCCTCTAAGTTTGGATTGATATATATCAGTACCCAAGTTTTGAAAAATATTTATCCCTTCCCATATTTTTTAAAGATTATATCAATCGTACTCTAAGTGACTAATTCTGTTAAAATAGCAAATGAAAAGACGATATTACCCTCGTCTCAAACCTCAATTCTTTCTACTTCCCGTAGCCACCGTCACCACCACGGCTGTATCCACCACCGCCGCCGCCCTCACGACGTCCAGAACCACTACCACCCTCCCGTAGCCGTCCAATCCGATTTTTACGCCGGCTCGCCGGAGCCGCCTTCTCTCTCTCCCTTTCTCCCAGTAGCATACCGCAGTCATCTTTTTCCAGAAACAAAGATGGTCTGATCCCTCCTAGTTCCCCGCCCTCTATTCCCTCCCTCTCTCCCTGCCGTCGGGGTCTCTCTCCCCTTTCCACGCATCCATTGCTGCAAGGCCATCCCGCCCCCATGGCGAACCTCCTCACTGTGCTTCAATTGAAACCAAAGACTCGGTAGTGTTCTGCCTAGAAATCGATGGACTCTGGTCTGGCTGAAGCACTGAAAGATCCTCGGTGGGTACCATTGAGAAATTTAAACTGCTATAGATTGGAGTAAGGGTTTGGGAGCTTCAAACCCAGTTTTGTGGAACAGTTTCACCCTCTCCACATAGGGAATTGATCAGAAATTTAATAGAAGAAGCAGGTGTCTCCACGTAGGGAATTGATCAGAAATTTAATAGAAGAATAAGGTGGGTACCAATCTATTGCAGTTTTAATAGAAGAACGAGGTGGGTACCTATCAATTCCCTTTTGTTTCTCTGGATTGGAATAAGGGTTTGGGAGCACCTATCTAAAAAAAAAAGGGTTTGGGAGCTTCAAACCCAGCTTCTTCTCTTCTTCTTTTTCTATACTGATCTTCCTTCTTCCCATTCTCCTCTGCCAATGTCCAGAATTTCCTCATCCATCTCCCTCGTTTCTTCACTTATTCTTTTATTCGTATCAGGTAAAGATTAGCAATTAGATCCTCTGTTTTTCCTACCATCGAATTCCTTTTCTTTTTCCCAACTTCACATAGAAATTTGTTTCTTTGTTTTTGGTTCTGCAGGGATGTATTTTCATTCACACTATAAGTGTTTTTAATGTGTCACCGGTGACTGTGGGTCTGGGAATATAGAGTACGTTGGGGGAGGCGCTGCGCCACCAGCAACCCTGGTGGAGTTCACAGTCGACGGCGCAGGAGGGCTCGATTTCTACAACGTGAGTTTGGTTGATAGCTACAATCTGCCTATGCTAAAACAACCCCAGCACGGCACCAGTGGGAATTGCAGCGTTACGGGGTGCATGGTAAACATCAACAGGGCATGCCCGTCGGAGCTCAAGGTGACAACCGCCGATAATGTGGAGATGCAAACGACTTGACCATCTGAAGAGAAGAACACCAGCTTCGATTGAAGGAGAAGAATGGGAATAAGGGTAAAATGGTCCTAAAAATAGTCACTACAGTAAAGGGTATGAAAACGATGAAAAAGGGTAATTTGGGGTTTTAGTTAAATTAGACCTGTCCACGTCATCAGTTAATGGTCATTTTTAACGGTTTGGATACGGTTGATATAATCTTTATAAAGTAGGGAAGAAATAGATATTTTTCAAAACTTAGGTACTGAATTGATATTAGGCAAACTTATAGGGGAGGGGTAGATATTTTCCCTCAGATTTTTTATTTTAAAAAGGGTGAGAAAACGGAGAGAGAAAGAGAGAAAAGGGGGGTTTCAGATTTTAGATTCTCTTCGTTCTTCTTCGTTCTTGGGAGAGAGAAGGGAGGAAGTTCAGGTGTTGGGATCTCTTTTGGTTCTAATTTTCGGAGATCCTCAGAGGATTCTCACAGTTTTTTTCGAAGTTTCTCACCTCAGATTGGTTCGACTGGTGGTTCCTTCTGCCGAATTCGAACGTCACTGGAGATCAAAGCTTTTCTTGAGCCAGAGAAGATCGTTGCAGGCTTTTGGAGATTCATGCTCTTATTTTTTTGTTGTTCTTGCATTTTTTCTCTGTAATTTCTTGGATCTGTAATAATCCCCTACCCCTGAGTTGCGGCATTGCTGCAAGAATATCTACTCCGTGCAAGCTTCTGGTCCAGGTAAACACCACTTCCCACTATCTTTCTTAGATTTAATATTTCAGATCTGAATCTGCAATTTCTTCCTTTCATTTCTGTATTTATCTCTTAGGCTTAAGATGGATACTGATCTCAGTTGTTCGTTTCTCATGTATTCCTTGATTAATCTCTTGAATCTAAGATGGATGTGCGATTTCTATGACCTCTGTCCTCTATTGTTATGAGATTGCATTTTCCTTAATCCTCTGATCGTATATCGCTATGGATAGTGAGCATGACCCGATCCCCATTGGTATCCTCTATAATTCTCTGTTTCTTTATGATCTTGATGATTGATCCCTGTGTTCCTTAGATTCATGGTTCATTCTTATAGTTAGTATGTGATTTCCATTATCTTGCTCTCTGTGATTAACATCAGATCTTAAGTGCATGACATTGTGATTTCTGTTTCGATCCTTTCTCTGTGATCAATAGTAGATATAACAATGTGTTGAAATCAGTCTGTGTGAGTGACTTAAATATGACATTACCAGTCTCTATGAATGATGTCAGATGCAAGATTATACATCTCTTTAACTTGCATTTCTGTTCGGTCTCTGATTAGCTTTAGATCTGAGTTTACATCCCCCATATCTTGATCTATTCCTTTTATGTCATTAAGACCATTTCTACATAACCGATTCTGTTACAGCCTTTATATCTTTTATGTCTATCTATATTTTGTGGTGCGATTTCTAGATGCATGTTTACATAATTGTTGATTCTTGATTTGCATCTTATGATGGGAATGATGCCAGTTCTATTATCATTTCCTTGCATGGTATATAAGCATGATTCCTATTCTTTTCATGGCCTATGATTGATATGATATGTCACAATCATCAAATCAAACTTGAATTTTCTTTTGGTATGAAAATTTTTCTCAAGAGGATGACGTCTTTAAATTCATGATTTTAAACGAATGGTATTATCCCATCTAGATATCAGGTCCATTGGAAAAAATGAAATTTATAATATCTAGGAATGGGTCATTTTCACATACATAATTCTTTGGTGACATTACATCTGGTTCATTTTACTTAAGTCCATTAATAAAATGCTATGGCCCATTTCGAATTTCTATGATCCCACGTATCACGTTGATCCAATTTGATCGGATTCATCATAAACCATCAAGACTATAAAAATCCATCATAGCCCATTTAGATTCAATCCTAAAAATCAAATTTAACCCACCGATGAATCAAGATTCAATTTTAGCCCATTTCTAGGTCCGTGTTAGCCAATTTGAACTGATCCACCCTATCTTTAATTTCATTTAATTGGGCCTTGAGCCCATATTAGATTTTAATAGGTCTATGCGATTAAAGTACATGAATATCTTAATTTTCCAATTTTACTGTTTGGGCTTTGAACCCGTTTTATCCTGTTCGTATTTGGGTCGTCCCCCAAATCGGCCTTACCTTCATTCAGTCTGAGGCTTAATTTTAGGCCCATTATGAATCATTGCAATTTCCACGCCATTTTATAATGTCCAGTGAGGCCTAGTCAGGCCCATATTGGATTCATTTGTGATCATTCCCTAAATCTATTCCTATGCTAGTCCAGGCCTAGTCTTGCCCACTTTGAAAAATAAAACTTGTGGATTTCGTCTTTGATTCCTTTATTTTTCTTTTACATTGGATTTTCTAAAACGTTTTTCCATTTGATTTCGAAATGATTTTTCATTGCCATAGACGGACGGCTTGGATCTAATCATGATCTTTGGCCTAAGTCAATCGGCATACATCAACCGGCCCTGGGAAATCATTTTTAATCGACTACATCTTGGGTCAAGCTCATCGGACCTTGGGATGCCATATCCCTTGGACATGCATACAGGTTTCAATCAAACCTGTCATCAATAAATCATCCGAGTCCTTATCTAACTTTTTAGGCTTACGAACAAGCTAGCCAAACAATTGGGTTCAAGCCCGAACCCAATCGGGTTTTCATTTCTAACCCCTTTAAAGCATATCATTTGGTGTCGGTCTATGTGATGAGCTGCGTTATGGTTGTGTCGTTTTCTGCATCCGAAATATCCTATATTGGTCAGTCTAGTAAACGGGTACCTCCAGGGCCGAACATTCCTAATTTATCAATATGAGTTGGGTTTTCTCTTTTCGAGTCTATTTTGTATTTTATATTTGAATCTAAGATCTTTTAGCCTTGTCCTTTTCCTTTGGGTCTAATTCAAGACATTTAAAAGATAAAAATAAATAATCATAGCCTTTTAAAATAAGACCTTAGGCACAGATTTATGATCCAATATCGGGAATCGTAATGGGATATGATCATTTAGGTATAGGACATTGCTGCAGATTCATCACCAAATAGGGCTTGTTTCATTGGGAATAAGTCTAGGATTGGGTTACATACATGTTGGGCCTTTGATCTCATGGGTTTCTAATGTAATAGACTACTTTTATGGGCCTAAAATATGGGTATATAGGTTGCATACGGGATTAGTCCAATATTTAGTTTATTTTTATGTTTTTTAATTGAATCGGTTGAAATTGGTTGCATCCAATTGGTTCAATTTAAGTGATCATGTGACTTGGTTAAATTGTCATGTGATGTAAGTTGGGCAAGATTAGGACTCTATAAGTCCAGCCATGTTTTGAGTCTATTTCCTTTTAGTATTTTAGTTTCTTAGTCAGTTTAAGTTACCTAATAAATTATGGATAGGGTTAGGCCATTTCTTTTTAGTGTCTAAGTCTATTTTTGAGTCTTCTATATAAGTTTGTAAGGGAGGCCAGCATTATAAATGAATTTGATTAATAAAAATTAGCTTTATGCTTGCTGCCATTGCTGCTGTTCTTTGTGAGTGTATATCCTTGTGGATCTCAAGGTGGTGAAGGGTTGGTGGACTCCTACGACTCCTTACATTGGGAAGATCGGGAGGTTTCTTCAAGTTATCAAGCTGCTGCCATTGTTCTCTGCAATCCAGTAAGTTTGAACTGCTATTTGTTTTTAAACCTTCTTCTACCAGCCTTTATCTTCCCTTAGACCTAATCCACATTCCCCTCCATCCATCAAGCCCTAATCTCCATTAAACCTGTAACTCCTACCTCAACTAGGACTCCTTCATAACTCCAGATTTAGCCATCAATTTTGAACCCTACTTCCAGCCTACATTTCCTATACCACTCCCCACACTCGACCTTAACCCTAGCCTTTAGTCTCTACTTTAATCCTTCCATTCCCTCATTCCATTAGACCTAAAAAACCTACAACTCGATTTTGCCCAACGGCAGAATAGAACCCTTCCAAACCTTAATATTCTTATGCCAGTAAAGCCTCCTAGACCTGCATATTAAAACCCTATAAACCCTATTATTATTATTCAACCCTAACCCTAATTTCTGTCCTATTTAGCCTAAGCTGCCCAATCGGCCAGCCTTGTTAGGTGAACCCATTACCCTGGCTCCTAATGGGATTACTCCTATCTAGGACTACATTAAATTGGTATTCTAGTTTCCTAGTCAGTTAAAGTTACCTAATAGGTTAGGGATAGGGTTAGGCCATTTCTTTTTAGTGTCTAAGTTTATTTTTGAGTTTTTTATATAAGTTTGTAAGGGAGGCCAGCATTGAATATGAATTTTGATTAATAAAAACTCAGCTTTATGCTTACTGCCTTTGTTGTTGCCTTTGCTTCATCGTGAGTGTGCCTTGTGAGTAATATCAAGGTTGCCTTGCGAGTAATATCAAGGTGAAGGGATTGGTGGATCTCCAATCGACTCTTTGCATCGTGAAGATCGAGAGGGTTGCTACTTATCTCCTTGCATCTTGTAGATCGGGAGACCCCATTGTTCATTTTCAAAGCTACTGCCATTGAAGATCTCTTAAAATCCAGTAAGTTTGAATCTGAACTTTGTTTAAACCTTTTTCTTCTCACTCCTACCCTAACTAGGATTCCTCCATAACTTCAAATCTGTCCATTAGTTTTAAACCAAACTTTCAGTATACATCCTTTACATCATTGTTGACACTCGATCCAAGTTTCATCAAACCCCCACCACCCTAAACCCTAGAATCCCTTACTCCTACCTCCATTAGGAATTATCTCCAATAGCATTATCTTGCTGTCCAACTCATCTAACCTACTTCCATTCACTCAAACATCATAAAACCTATACCATTAGACTTCCCTACACCTGCCTATCATTACCATATAAGACAACCCTAACCTAAACCTAACTTTAATCCTAATTTTGACCTAAAACCTCAATTTTGCCTTCATCGAACCAGCAGTTCTATAGATCCTGGTTGAAGTGGCTCCTAGTAGGTCTCCTACCTATCTAGGACTACATCAAATTGGTATCAAAGCTATGGCGGAGGGAAGCTCCAACCAAGCCTCAAAAGACCCACCTCCATTCATTTTCAAGACCTGAGTTTGTCTACCCAATGGGAGCACAACCATATTAGTTGTTGATGAAAGGCGACGTATCAACATTATTTCACAATCCGTGGTGGATATGTTGTCCCAATCGGGAGAGATTTACATCATGCCTACAGGTAAAGTCTTTGTTGAATTTGGGTGTTCTTCATATCATGATGGTGCTTGGTGTCAACCGGTATCACATTCAAAGAGTTTTATTGCAGTAGGTGGTGATTGGTTAGACACGCGACAAGGTTGAATTGAACCTGAAAACAAATCGTGTGTCTTACCTGATCGACACCGTCTATACCATTATTTTATTCTAAAAGGGTTACAACCAAAGGTGACCACATCGACTGTACAGTCACAGGGACTGCCGAACATGTCAACTCAAACACAAGTGGCATCGACTGTGTTTGAAGTTTCACCAATGGTGGATGCACCAACAGAAGATTCTACTAAGGCAGTTTGTGTTGAAGAGATTCAAGAACCTATAGCTAAAGAAACTCAAGTAGACCAAGCTACACCAGTAATTAAGATCATGGTTGAGAAGTTCAGCCATCAAATTGATGTGGAGGTCCAAAACACAATGGTAGAAGAAAGTCAGAAACTACTGAAGAGAGCAAAGTATACAAGGCTGAGGACATGGAAGATGAAGTGGTGGTTGAGAACACTCCACAAGAAATTATTGGCATTCAAGATGCTGTTTTTGAAGAGGTGGAGCTTGTGTCTCAAGTATTAGATGCGAAGGTTGCTAACATTGAAGACTCTATGGATAGGACATTCACAGTTGCTGCTGATTCAGAAAACGAACACATAGAGTTTGTTATGCCACCATGGTTCTTCGAAGAGAAAGCTCCACGCCTCAGAGATTTTAACCCCAATGTTCCTGCTTCACTGGAATTCTGTTTGGGGATGGTTAAAGCTGGTGATCACATGTTGATTCCTCCTCATCACTACAAAATTTGAGGACGATTTTTTTCAAGTTGGGGAGGGTTGATGCAGATTCATCACCAAATAGGGCTTGTTTCATTGAGAATAAGTCTAGGGTTGGGTTACATACATGTTGGGCCTTTGATCCCATGGGTTTCCAATGTAATAGATCACTTTTATGGGCCTAAAATATGGGTATATAGGTTGCATACGGGATTAGCCCAATACTTAGTTTATTTTTATGTTTTTTAATTGAACCGGTTGAAATTGGTTGCATCCAATTGGTTCAATTTAAGTGATCATGTGATTTGGTTAAGTGGTCATGTGATGTAGGTTGGGTTGGATTAGGACTCTATAAGTCCAGCCATGTTTTGAGTCTATTTCCTTTAGTATTCTAGTTTCCTAGTCAGCTTAAGTTACATAATAGGTTAGGGATAGGATTAGGCCATTCCTTTTTAGTGTCTAAGTCTATTTTTTAGTCTTCTATATAAGTTTGTAAGGGAAGCCAGCATTGAATACGAATTTTGATTAATAAAAACTCAGCTTTATGCTTGCTGCCTTTGTTGCTTCCTTTGCTCCATCGTGAGTGTGCCTTGTGAGTAATATCAAGGTTGCCTTGTGAGTAATAACAAGGTGAAGGGATTGGTGGATCTCCAATCGACTCTTTGCATTGTGAAGATCGAGAGGACTGCTACTTATCTCCTTGCATCTTGTAGATCGGGGGACCCCATTGTTCATCTTTAAAGCTATTGCCATTGAAGATCTCTTCAAATCCAGTAAGTTTGAATTTGAACTTTGTTTAAACCTTCTTCTTCTCACTCCTACCCTAACTAGGATTCCTCCATAGTTTCAAATCTGTCCATTAGTTTTAAACCAAACTTTTAGCATACATCCCTTACATCATTATTGATACTCGATCCAAGTTTCATCAAACCCCCACCACCCTAAACCCTAGAATCCCTTACTCCTACCTCCATTAGGAATTGTCTCCAATAACCTTATCTTGCTGTCCAACTCATCTAACATATTTCCATTCACTCAAACATCATAAAACCTATACCATTAGACTTCCCGACACCTACCTATCATTACCATATAAGACAACTCTAACCTAAACCTAGCTTTAACCCTAATTTTGACCTAAAACCTCAATTCTGCCTCCATCGAACCAGCAGTTCTATAGATCCTGGTTGAACTGGCTCCTAGTAGGTCTCCTACCTATCTAGGACTGCATCAAATTGGTATCAAAGCCATGGATGTATATGGCATTCCAGTTCTGCCACCTCCACCAGATGAACAAGGTTTATTTGCCCTACCCTCATATGATAGTGATGATGGGGCTGATTACTATGAAGACTTGGGTGAAGATTATGAAGATACCCGAGGAGTACATGTTGTAGCATGTATAATGATGGTTGAAACTGAAGGTGAAGATTGGCGACGTTGCTGCATATTCTATACTCATATGAAGGCTGGAGAACGCACTGCTCAGATTATTGTTGATAGTGGCAGTTGTGTTAATATGGTTTCTGAAAGATACGTGCGGAAGGCCAATCTGAAGCGTGAAAAACATCCTCTACCTTACAAGGTTGCTCTGCTGAATGGCAACAAATTAGAGGTAAATGAAAGGTGTTATGTTCCTTTACAAGTCTAACACTATGTTGAAGAGGTTTGGTGCAACATCATCCCAATGCAAATGACTGTTGTGTTATTGGGAAGACCCTGGTTATATGACAACGATGTTGCTATTTATGGAAGAAAAAATCAGTGTGTGTTTCAACACAAGGGACAACAGATCATTCTAAATCCTCCTAATCTACCCTCAGTAGAAGGGGACAAATTGTGAGAGTAAAGTCTTAGCTGTACCACAGAAGGAATTTGAGCAGACCAGCCATGATTCAGGTCTGATCCTAGACGTGGTTACACAACAAGTTGCTGCCCAGCCTGAGGTCAAGTTAGCACAGCCCATCAAGGAGTTATTACATGATTTTTCTGATGTAGAGTCAAAGGAGCTGCCAAACAAGTTACCCCCACTAAGAAATATTCAGCATGTAATTGATTTGGTGCTTGGTTCTACTTTACCAAATCTGCCAGCCTACCGAATGAATCCTACAGAGCATGATGAACTCAAGAAGCATGTCGGAGAGCTGCTCCAAAAGGGTTTCATTCAAGAGAGCCTAAGTCCTTGTGCTGATACAACGGGAAATGAAGAGGTGATTCCACAGGAGAGCAATGACCTTCAAGATGTTGTTTTTGAAGAGGTGGAGCTTGTGTCTCAAGTATAAGATGCGAAGGTTGCTTACACTGAAGATTCTATGGACAGAACATTCATAGTTGCTGCTGATTCAGAAAACGAACACATAGAGTTTGTTATGCCACCATGGTTCTTCGAAGAGAAAGCTCCATGCCTTGGAGATTTTATCCCCAATATTCCTGCTTCACTGGAATTCTGTTTGGAGATGGTTAAAGCTGCTGATCACATTTTGATTCCCCCTCATCACTACAAAATTCGAGGACGAATTTTTTCAAGTTGGGGAGAGTTGATGCAGATTCATCACCAAATAAGGCTTGTTTCATTGGAAATAAGTCTAGGGTTGGGTTACATACATGTTGGGCCTTTGATCCCATGGGTTTCTAATGTACTAGGCTACTTTTATGGGCCCTAAAATATGGGTATATAGGTTGCATACGGGATTAGCCCAATACTTAGTTTATTTTTATGTTTTTTAATTGAACCGGTTGAAATTGGTTGCATCGAATTGGTTCAATTTAAGTGATCATGTGACTTGGTTAAGTTGTCATGTGACAACTTAAGTGGTCATGTGATGTAAGTTGGGCTGGATTAGGACTATATAAGTCCAGCCATGTTTTGAGTCTATTTCCTTTTAGTATTCTAGTTTCCTAGTCAGTTTAAGTTACCTAATAGGTTATGGATAGGGTTAGATCATTCCTTTTTAGTGTCTAAGTCTATCTTTAAATCTTCTATATAAGTTTGTAAGGGAGGCTAGCATTATAAATGAATTTGATTAATAAAAATTAGCTTTATGCTTGCTGCCATTGCTGCTGCTCTTTGTGAGTGTATATCCTTGTGGATCTCAAGGTGGTGAAGGGTAGGTGGACTCCTACGACTCCTTGCATTGGGAAGATCGGGAGGTTTCTTCAAGTTATCAAGCTGCTGCCATTGTTCTCTGCAATCCAGTAAGTTTGAACTGCTATTTGTTTTTAAACCTTCTTCTACCAGCCTTTATCTTCCCTTAGACCTAATCCACATTCCCCTCCATCCATCAAGCCCTAATCTCCATTAAACCTGCAACTCCTACCTCAACTAGGACTCCTTCATAACTCCAGATTTAGCCATCAATTTCGAACCCTACTTCTAGCCTACATTTCCTATACCACTCCCCACACTCGACCTTAACCCTAGCCTTTAGTCTCTACTTTAATCCTTCCATTCCCCCATTCCATTAGACCTAAAAAACCTGCAACTCGATTTTGCCCAACGGCAGAATAGAACCCTTCCAAACCTTAATATTCTTATGCCATTAAAGCCTCCTAGACCTGCATATTAAAACCCTATAAACCCTATTATTATTATTCAACCCTAACCCTAATTTCTGTCCTATTTAGCCTAAGCTGCCCAATCGGCCAGCCTTGTTAGGTGAACCCATTACCCTGGCTCCTAATGGGATTACTCCTACCTAGGACTACATTAGACATCTTTTGATCAATTCCTCCGAACCAATTAAAATGGACCCTTTGACCGATGCGTCCGGCTTATGTTTTCGTATCCTAATTACTTAGTCCTTGTCATCTATTTACCATTATTTGATTATTCTAGTCATATATTATCTTTTCTTGAATGTGAATTGCCCATCATCATTTGTTTTATTTGTTCATCTATTTCCACTTGATTGAATATATCATTATCCTCAAAAAGCAAACATAGAAATCTGGTTTAGGACAACATGTACCGTAGTGTATGCCTAGCGTAGAAAAGTGACCATTGTAGAGAATTGTTTAGGGTTTAGTATAACAGGGAGACCGATCTCTCGATCGGGCAGATTGGGTGCTTCACACCTTCCCGATCTGTAAATTGACACCCACTTATAATTCTGGGAATAGTCAGATGCCTTATCCAAATGATTGAAGTTATGACATTCTCTCCTCTAAAAGAGGAGGAATACTTTTTGGGTCCTAGGCCCATTCACCTAGGTGGCGACTTCCCCGTTTGGTTTGATGAGTCCTCTTATGGCATCAGTGTGACTCATTACCTAGGCCATCCCATTTATACACCGCGTATGACCATGTGGTTCGATCCCGGTCCAACCATCCCAGACCCGAGAGACCCCTGTTATCTCTACAGGGGGTTCTTATCGGGTTACTATCGAGTTAGATCTCGTTTTTATCGGGTTTTGGTCTACTATTCTATTTCGGTTGATGCATTTGATTGGTCCGATTTGGTTTGGTCCGAACTAAACCGCTTCATTTTGATCAATTCAATTGCTTTGGACTAAACTTTGACACCCTTAGCATAGCGCATTACGAACTTTTCAACTTCAATAGATCTTCTCACTCCTTTACAATGAGCTCATGCTTTTATGAATGAGTTACAGGCGAAAGGAAGCATGCACCGCCCTTGGACAGATTCCAATACACACATCTTACATAATAAGCAGTAGGACCCATACTGACATTCTCTCTCCTATTCTGACCATGTGGGCTGATGTGGACCTCACCTAAATGATACCGTTTTCCAAACACTCATAGGTTAGCGTGCAAATTCTACTTACATTGGTATCGTGGGAAACCCTCCCCTAGAGTTTTTATTATCCTATAGTTTTATTAATAAAATTTTGGTAAAAAGAAGGCTGACAGGTTGTGTGATGCTTGGGCCAAGGCACAAAAAGAGCGAAATGACCACCCCTGTGAAATGAAAAATCCCACCCCTATTGAATGCCTCTACATGCTTGCATTGCCCTTAGGATGGTGCAGGGGCCCCACAGTTTTGGCAACAATTCCCTTCCCTAAAATTTTATAGTTAAGTCATCCAATGTTGACACATGTTGGAAACTCATCATCACCGTCTGTTTAAAGAAAGACTAACCTTCCCTTTATCACATGTCTCAATAAATCATAAAAAATTTGGGAAAAAGAACACTGACTAGTCACGTGGATCTTGCGCCTAGACATAGCCCTGCCTAAATTGACCACCCTGCCTTCCTACAAAATGAAAAAATCTCCTTGTCAATGCCCCTTGTGTGCACTCCTCGATCACTACCGATGCTGATCCAGGTTGACCGTATTAGTGATGCAGGTTCATCTTAGATATTGGCTTATTTCTTTAGAAATAGGCCTAGGGTTGGGTTATATACATGTTGGGCCTTTGTTCCCAAGGGTTTTCTATGTATTAGGTCACTTTAATGAGCCTAAACTAGGGGTACATAGGTTGCATACGGGATTAGCCCAATACTTAGTTTATTTTTATGTTTTCTAATTGAACCGGTTCAAATTGGTTGCATCCAATTGGTTCAATTTAAGTGATCATGTGACTTGGTTAAGTTTTCATGTGATGTAAGCTGGGCTGGATTAGGACTCTATAAGTCTAGCCATGTTTTGAGTTTATTTATTTTAGTATTTTAGTTTCCTAGTCAATTTAAATTACCTAATATGTTAGGGATAGGATTAGGCTATTCGTTTTTAGTGTCTAAGTCTATTTTTGAGTCTTCTATATAAGTTTGTAAAGGAGGCCAGCATTGTACACGAATTTGATTAATGAAAAAAGTTTTTGCTTGTTGGCTGCCATTGTTGCTGCTCATGTGCTCTTTGTGAGTGTGCATCCTTGTGGTTCTATCAAGGTGGAAAAGGACTGGTGGAATCCGGTTGACTCCTTACGCCGTGACGGTTGGGAGGATCTTCTTCAAATTCGAAGGTGGCTTTATCCTTCACAACTGTCGAAGCTTGCTGCCAATGGAATCTCCAGTAAGTTTAACGCCAAAATTCTTCTTCTAATCCTCTATTCCTTTTGTCCAATTGATCCCCTTTATTTTTTGTTTGAATCCCATAAACCCAAACTCCATTAAAGCCCAAAACCTGCAACTCAATTTTGTCCAGATTTACAGAATTTCAAAACTCATCCAAACCCTAACCTTTTTATACCATATTGACCCCCTAGAGCTGCCCATTAATTCCCTATAAATCCCTTTCCCAATATCCAACCCAAACTCTAGGAATTGACTTAAATCCTAGTGCTGTCCATTCGAACCAGCAGGCCCTTTTGTTATTTGATCCGGTTGTTTGCCCTAGTAGGTCTCCTACCTATCTAGGACTACATTAATTTGTCTGGATCGGACAGATTTACTCATGGTTTCAACTTAAAAATCAGTATTTTTTACATTTTTATCCTTAGTCTGTTCTGATCCATCGATGCTAGATCGCTATTGGATCAACATAAAAAACTGTCGATACCAATACAAACCGGGCGATTCCACCGATCCGATACCGATCCTAAAACCATGCCCATGCCCACCAAATGAGGTGCACGGGGAATGATTTCATCAATACAAAGGCTCACATTGTCAGGGACAATAGATAGGGAGACTTGAGAGTGTAAGACGGTGTCGGAACGTATCCCCACACCCCTAAAGCTAGTAAGTCCAAACAATGTGGGTGGGATTCTCTCTCTCTCTCTCTCTCTCTCTCTCTCTCTCACACACACACACACACATAAAGCTAGTATTTTTACTAGGGAAAAATAACGCTACTTGGTTGTGTGGTCTCGTGCCTAGACACTGGTAGACACAGGTGGACATGAGCACCACCTCCATGGAAAGGTGGGAATCCCGTCTCCTGTGATGCTTCTGCACAGATTACCATTGGCCCCCGCACTAGTGCATGGGCCATGCGACCAGGTACCGTCATCTTGCCTATTATACCATAATCTCTATCATTTTCAAAATATTTTTGTCACTTTAAAATTTAAGAGCCTGCATGTGATGGAATCCCCACATCCAATCAATGGGAGTGCAAGAAAGGGTGGGGACACGTTCCGTATGTTCATCGGTTCATTTCCACCTAAATGGTTTACTTCCAATCTAGTCCATGATGTAAATAGGTATAAACCTAAACTGATTTATATTTAGTTTTGATGATACAAATTTTATTCGGTTTCCGTTGTCTGATTTGATTTCTGTTTGATTGTATCAATTTGAATCTGGTTCTATAAGTTTTATAATAGCATTGAGGAAGATGAAATTTACAAAATCATTAGGAAACCTTAAAGCTTTAAACTACAATTGACATATTGAACACCATATGAACACATCAGAAATATGAATTTATGTGGATCAAATAAATATATTCAAATGAGTATAAATATAAAATTTAAAATATTTTGAACTATTAAACAAATTCATTATGTAAAACCCCATCAATCAATAAAATCTAAAAATTGTTTACCAAAAAAAAAAAAAAAAATCTAAATATTCATAAATTATACAACCATCTCAACTCATAGTTGAAGAATGGAGAACCAAAGAGATGAAAGAATGAAAAAGAATCACTCTCGAAATCGAAGAGATTTTACTACTTTAGGGTGTAGTAGTAGTTTTAAATTGGGGCAGTCAAGATTTTATTGGTTTATCCGTTGCAATTTATTTAATTTTGGGGAAAAAGAATGTCATCCAGTTGCATAACGTACGTTGCCCTGATATAGGGTCGCGCAAAATAGCTGTTGCACCCCTTGGAACCCTGGAAATGATCAGGGATGTAGCGGCCATTTTGCACGCCCTTGTGTCTGGGATCCGAGGTGACATTTTTTCTCCCTTAATTTTGATATCAATTACAAACAACAAAAGGGGAAATTAAAACCTAACTTGAACCCTCTTATTTGATTGGATTCAACTTTAAATGGTGGTTTTTGGTTTTGATTCACTCTTGACACCATTTAAAAGGGCATAGGGACATAAAGAAGTAGATGGTCTTAGTGAAGATACGCTTGACCACATCTTTGAGTTCCTCATGACAAATGAAACTCAAGCAAAGACATTTTTAGTTAGGGGTGTGGAGCAACGGAAGAGGTGGATAGGTTTCTTGATCAAGGCCATTGATGTGGTAAGATAAATACAAAACAACTATGACTAATCTAGCCATCATCTTGCTTGCTATTTTCTGTTTTTTCTTACTCAACCCATTAGGACCTCTAATATATGTTAGTTTCAGCCCCATTAGATTTGGGATTTGCAAGTTCTAATCACATTTAGTCTCTGCATATTCATAGTTTCTGGTTCATTGCAATTCTGGTTTCTAGTAGGCCATTGATTTGGGAATATTTCAGTAAAATATTTTCCTCTCTTTCTAATCATTTTACGTTTTTGTTTTAGATTTCAACAAAATCCAATAAATATTATGAGGAAGCCTTAGAAAATGATATCTCTATGATGATCAAGAAGTGATCTAGCAAAACCAGATTAAAATCATTAAACATGAACAGTTTGGTCATGCTTTCTAGTAAAATTTTTGCTTCGAATGCCTGCATTTTTACATAGACTGTGCTCATCAAGCACTAATCAATCAAAGGCTAAAAAGGTTGCAGTTTTTTACTTGGGCAAACCATCTTTTGGGCCTTTATGGTGGTGATATGGAAGAGAAGAAGAAGAATCTCAATTACACCATCACCTCTGAAAAAAATTGGAGAAAGATGTGGACACAAGAATAGGACTCGAGGGCTTGTCCATGACCTCATGTGATGACATGAGAGAGAGAAGGTGTAGTGCCTGTAGCTTCCCTGCTTAGGTGAAATGCAGAAGAGGCTTATTGAATGTTTGCATTTTGAATCATTAGGCCCGAATTTATAATTTGGTTTTGCTTCAATGGTCATTAATGACTATAAATGTCTACCCATTTATTTATGAATGTCTGATAATATCCCCCCATTGATGTGCGATACCCTTTCCTGACCATCCAAATTGTTAGAATTTAGAGGCTCTCTAATTGCCCATGCACATTTGTGTGTAAATGTTATGGGTCTCAATGGGGTGGATATGATGTGTTTTCAAATAGAATTTCAAATTCATTAAAATTTTGTTATATATTACAAAAGTTTGAAATGATCGGCGCACCCCTAGTCCTTTTTGCCTTTCCAGGGGTGCACCGGCCATTTTGCATGGCAATGCCTAAGCGTAGGTACGCACCGCACTACAACACGGGTTAGCATTCCTTTTTTCATAAGTTGTAAAGAAAGAGCCTTAATAAGTGAAAGTTAGTATAATAGGTTGGATTACAAATTTTAAAAACTTTTTACATTGATTTTACATCAATTTTACAAACAACCAAACAACTTTGTAAAATTAATTTCACTTTACTTCCTTTGCAATCAAACGACTTAAAAGGGAAAAAAAATTCCCTTCACTTCCCTTCTCTTTCCTATTGGATCTTTATCACCTCCAGTTTGTTGACCGGCCCAGTTCCCCAGTTCCTCTAACAAAGGGGGGCTGAAATGACCTCTCTACCCATGTCCAAACACCCTGCTCGGGTGTGGTCCACCATCCCCCTATTAGAGGAACTGGGGAACTGGGCCGGTCAGCAAACTGGAGGTGATAATTTTCCCTTCCTATTTCCTTTGCAACCAAACACGCCCTTAGGTTGCTGGTTCGAATCCGGCAGGTCAGATTATATATTTTTTTATTTACATTTTGCGGTTATTCTTCCTTGCGCTTTTCTTTTCTCCCCCATTGGGTTGATCTGACAGTTAAATTAAAACGCTTCTAAAACTAAACTATACCAGTTCCCATAGTGCAGAAAAGCGGGAATTGTAACTGCTCGCAGATTGGAAAGCGAAGTCGGCTTCACTTCTACAGCACTGTACGCTATTGTCGAACTTTCTCAAATTCCTCCTTAAATGGTAAAAATGAAAGTTAACACGCCAACTTCGGATGCTTTCAACTTATTTCATAGAAAATTTGCACGATCAGACTCCGCGATCTAGGGTTTTCTGCATTTCGTGTATAATTCTAGCAAATTTGTATGGCTGTTTTGGCTTTGTTTAGTTTTATGGTATGTGTAGATCGCATTTTTTTGAGATAAGTGATTTGCATGGTCATTGAGTCTTTACATTTTTCGATTTAATCACTTTAACATTGAGTTCTCAACTGAAATTTTGAATTTGCGACAAAGTTTTGTAAATTTTGTCCCTTGAACATTGCTTTGATTCAGTTGAATTAGTGTAATTGTTTCTTTGAATTTGGAAATTTTTTTTTCTTTTTAATAAAGTAAATGTAGAAGATTTTTTTTGTTTTTGTTGATAGGTAAGGGGGGATGTAGGATGTACACCAGGAGACTTGAACTCAAGACCTCCTGGTAGCAATGGACCTTTACGCACCACTAGCTACCAAGTGCACTAGGCACTTGACCACAATGTAGAAGATTATTTATGGACGATTGGTAACCGACACAGTTAATGATTAAATTATGGAGCTGGTAGGCAAAAATAGATTAATTTTTACGTGCTACTTTGTATTGTTCAATACCACAGTGCTCTTTTCCATATTTGTACATTTTAGAATGATAACGATAGTCCTGTAGATTCCATTGTGCCTGAAGGAAATTCTTTTTTGGTGACCATTTTCAGGCGAACACATTGAGATCGTACTTGGCATGTATAAGAAACACTCTAGAGGCTGCCATGTGCTTGCAGGTGTGTGTCTGTCATGTTGTTATGATCACTTAATGTTAATACACATTGAAGTTTAGCTTGTCTGGTGGTTTGTAAGAATGTGCAATTGAGTTATTGTTAGTGATCCGGCATATATAGGTCATCAAAGAACTTTGCTGAGCTGAGATGAGCTTCCCCAGCTCAGCATTGGTTTTTAGTCTTGGTGGGCTTTGCCAAGAGCAGTCTTGGTTCACTTCAGTCCTGTTTTTATATAATGGCCGATTGACCCAAGTGTGCGAGCCTTAAAAAAACTCATCAAGAGCCCATGACGAGAAATTAGTACAATAGAAATTGAAATTGATAATTGAATCTGAGATTGAGGTTTATTATATTTAACATCACGATATAAATTTTTTAACCGCAAACAAGAGAAATATAATATAGGATAATATAGCATAATATAACAATATCACATTATAAAATAAAATGTGGCATTATATGACATACAATGAGCTGAGCACCATCACTCAAGGTGGGCAGGCTCAAAGTAGAAAGTTGAGTTTGGTCTTGGCTCTCTGACTGACCTACATAATGCTCTTACATTCTACCTAGTATCTCTTGTGATAACTATAAAACAAATAGATAATACAGGTTGTGAGACAATCCTCATGTTTCTGTATGCTGTGCTCTTGCAGAACTTTCCCTGTCAAGAAGTTGAAAGGCACAACAAGCCAGAAGTTGAGCTGAAGTAAGTTTGCTAATTGCACTGCTTAATTTTAGTATTTTTAATATTTAGTCTTAAGCATATGTTGGTTGATTGAAGGATTAAGGAGAAGGTGGTCATTCGATGAAGGCCTGAAGGGTAAAGAAATAGATGGAAACACTTGGCAATGCAAATTAGTTGAAGATGCTTTGTGGTTTAGCTTAACTTCTTGACATATAAATTGTAATGCTATGCTAAAAAAAATAAAAATAAAATTTTGTAAAGCTATATTATGTCCATGTAATAAAATCCGCAACAAATATAGGGGGGGTGTTAATATTTATGAGGATTCACTAATTAACCTATGGGAGAAATGAGTATCTTCATGTTATAAAGAATCCCACATCTACCCCATGGTTCAAGTTTCAACCTCAAATGAGCATGTTATGCCTCAAAAGAGAGTGAAAAGTATGTCTGAGTGTTGATATTTATGAGGATTCACTAATTAACCTATGGGAAAAAGGAGTATCTTCATGTTATAAAGAACCCCATATCTACCCCATGGTTCAAGTTTCAACCTCAAAAGAGAGTTTCTACCAAAAAAAAAAAAAAAACCTCAAAAGATAGTGAAAATTGTAACGAAAAATTGCCGCATTCTAAGGCATGTCCATGTCACACGTTTGCTCAAAGCTGAAACTTGACTGATGAGGTGAGTGTAGGGTTCTCAATTACATAAAACCTATCAATGTTTACCACATGGCAGTTTCTGAATGATGCCAGATTACCAACTTCATAAACGTTGGTGGATAGACTATGACAGTTTGCCACATGGCAGTTAGTTAACATTACCAAATTTACCTACTTCATGAACATTGGTTGATGGAACTCAATTATGATGGGCTTCCTTCAAAACTCAGGCCCTTTAGTATTGGTTTTTTCCCCCAATAGTTGCCAATTACTGCTGCAAGCTGGCGGCTTTCCATTTTTGCCTGAAGGCTTGGTTGATTAAGGTGCTAATTGAAGGTGTGATTCTGGTAATGAGTTTAGTTGGGAAGAAATATGAAATGTTCTTTAGAGGTATTTTTTCACATATCCAAAGAGGTCCCAGCCTTCTTTTTGTCTCTTAAAACATTGTTAGATGGCCAAAGTTGAGATGGGGCACTGACAGGGTATGTTTCATATATCATGGGAAGTTGTCATTTCAAATTCTCATGTCCATCTGCTTTGCCTCTTTTCTTCATTACCAATTTTTTTGTTACTATAAAAGAGCATGTCATGGTCCATGATCATTTTTGTTCCCAATGGACGTTGATTGTTCTTCAGATTAGTGGCAAGCTTCTAATAATATTTGGTTGGCTTGTGTTTCATAATCATTCTAGTCTGTTGTAGTCTCTCACGAGTGAACCTGTTTTTAAAACCTTGCTTCGTGTCATGGAAACATAAATATCCCTACTCAGACAATGTATTTATTTACTTGCTTTCATCTATTAAGGCTTTTGTGTTGTGTGAGCGTGAGGGCGCGTGCATGCTGGTATATTAGATATTTATTCCACAAAAGATATGAAAGTTATACTTGATGTTGCTGAATTCATTTTCAGTTGCACAGTTTATGTATCAATATTTTGTTGCTTCTTGGAGGAGCTTCTAATTATATCCTTTTATTTTTTCCAGGACCAGCCCGGAACTTTTGCTGAATCCTGTAAGAACCTTCTTAGCAGTAGGCATGATACCCCCTGGGGTTTTGAATGGGGTGTTGGGTTAACATGAATTTAAGTATAATTTGAAACCAACTCATCTATCATTTGTGTAATTTCTAACGCACATAATGTTCACTAAGAGTTTCTTTATTTCTAATGTATCTCTTTTCTAATGTATCTCTTTTCTTTCTAATTATCTTCTTTTTTCTGCAATGTGTTCATCAAAATTTGTATAGTAACAACTTCTTGCATCCCTTCATTTACCTTCTTTCAAGAAAAATGGAAAAAAAATCTTGTATATTACAGCCATTGCCTAAATCTACTTCCTACTCAGTAATTTTAAGGGATTTTTTTGAGTGAAATACATAGTAATTTTATGTTAATGATAATTTCTTTCAACAGAGGCAATGGGTTTCTCTTCATATCGCCCATTCGTTTGTCCTTTTTTATGATTCTAGTCAATAATGTAGCTTTAAATTTTGAAATTCTGTCTCAGGTATTGATCTGTCGTAACGAGGCTGAGAAATGCTTGATAGAGACATCCATCAATTCCCTTCGCATAAGCATTAAGGTGAAACTGAACGGTCTATGTTTCAGATACTTTATGATATACTTAATGACCACAAATCAAGTTTTTTAGAAGATAAAAATACATTATATTTCATAAATATTGTCTGTTAATATGAAGTGGTTATGGTGTGTTTTGAGTTTTTGTTGATAAACCTAATCTTTTCTAGTGCATGCTCACAGTAAAAGACCATGATCGTTGTCATTAATTGTACTATTGGTGGTTGTTTCTGCCAATATTTTTGGTGCAAGACTGTTTTGATGTCATGAGGATATGATGTTCTATTTTGTGTAGAAACTAAGTCATCCTGCTAGACTGGCATAAAGATTTGCTTTATTTCACCAAGTGGAACTGTTAACCACAAATTTCTTCTTCTAAAGAAGGGTCATTGACGGGGAGCAGGTTCTCTGTCAGCTATTTACTGGCTTCTGGTCTTTTGAGTTGTTCCTGAGTGGAACGAGGATGATTTAATTCAAACCTTGCAGTGGGTATCAGTATTGCTTTGTGGGTGTTCATGATGAGCTAAGCAAGATGGTCTGTGAAACTGGAATTTCCATGACTTAAGAGGATAATCTATGTGGAATTCCATCATTTCAAGATGCCTTCCTTGACTGGGACTTTAAAAACAAAATTGTATTACCATGTGTATGCATTCTCTTTGTTATTCATGATGATTTCATAATTTTCCATCTTGTAGCTTAGGCTGGGGTCCAGAGTTGGTGCACCAAGATGGAGACTAAACAATGATTTTGCACTATGATGTCTGGTTATAAGATTCTTGGAACTTTTAAATGGGCATTAAATACAAGTGTAGTACATTATTTTATTATTAGCTAATACACGATAATACAAGACATTATGACCCTACCCAGACCCCGCAGTGGTGGGAGCCTCGTGCACTGGGTATGCCTTTTCTTTTTTTACACGATAAACAAGAGCTGTACTGGTGTTTGTCAAGCAAGTTGCAGTAAATGTACACCATTTCCTCTTATTCTTGTCAACTGGGATTGCATCTCTCTCACAGGAGGTTTTCTTTCTACATGTTTTATTTTAAAATTTTAAGATTTATCCTTTTTGCCTTGCAGTTTGTTTTCTACTTCTCATAAGTCGTATGAATTCCTTCTTGTATAGGTAAAGCAGGCAGATGAACTTGAAAATATACTAACCAGAAAATTCCTTAGATTTTTGTCAATGAGGGCAGAGGCATTCCAGGTATTGAGGAGAAAACCAGTTCAGGTATGTGTTGTCTTCTCTGACTCAGCTATGTTTAGTACTTTTCCCTGTATTTTTTTTTTCCTGATTGACCTATTCATTGTGATTTTGAAGTAACAGTATGTAATTCATCTCATATAGTTCGTTAAGATACCTTATGGAAGATACCAATGCTGGTGTCTTTCGTAAACTTGCGATAAAATGGCATACTTGTTTGTTGACTATCAGAAGTCGGAATAGGAGCAACTTCATGTTTAAGCTCAAATGATTCTTTTTGTGGAATAATAGTAAATTTATCACACACAGAGAGAGAGAGAGAGAGAGACCCATATCTGTATTTGGTCTGGACTGGTAGTTTATTCAGGTCGGTCAATCTGTATCTGTATTTGGTCTGGACTGTTACTGGCCAAGACCCATCCGATCAAAATTTCTATACCTAAATCATTGTTTGAAATGCAACGAAATCATGTGTCTGGATTATAATCATATTTCCTTTGCAGGGTTATGACATTAGCTTTCTTATCACAAACTATCATTGCAGGGTTATGACATTAGCTTTCTTATCACCAACTATCATTGCGAGGACATGCAAAAGCACAAACTTATAGATTTTATTGTGCAGTTCATGGAGGCAAGACTTCGATGGACTTTTAATATCTAAATCTTTTTCTTGCTACTTGTTTTCCTAATTCTATGTGGGTCAGTGGATGAAATTATCTTGTAACCATGGACTGGCTCTCTGCAATTGCGTTCTATGTTTCGGAGACTTGTTTCGTTATCCACTTTAAACTTTGGTTAATGCAACTTGGCAATTTTGTTAAGCAAAACAAATAATCATACCATTGAAATAGCTGAACCATATTTCCTCTGGTTTTCCTGATTTTACTAGTTGAAGCTGCTAACAACTGTTGTACAATTTTCAGATTTTTTGTTTGTGCTTCCTACTTGGACTTAGTGGGTGTTATTTTGTTTGAACTCACCCTATAAGAGAACCTAGCTCCATCATCTTTATGGCTTTGGATAAGTACAAAATATGAATTCTCTCTCTCTCTCTCACACACACACACATACACACACCAAAAAAAAAGGAGAAGAAAAATAAACCGAAAATAGTAAGATGCAGAAGGATCTTAAACAACAACAAACTCAGCCTTCTCCCAACTTAATGGGGTCGGCTACATGGATCCAATTAAACAAAGGAAGAGATGCAGAAGGGTCTTAATTAGGGAAAAATGGAGGAAGATATTGCAAGAGAAAAATTGTTGAAATAATTTTACCCTCCCCCCTTACCCAATTTTGTGTGCCATTTTCTTCAAAATTTCGTAGTTGATGTACACAGGAAGAGATGCCCAAACACTATGTTGGAGAACATCATTTTCTGATAGTGTGGAGGGGAGTGCCAAGAGTTGGGTGTGGAGGTCTATTTAGTCTACCCTTGTACCCATTATCACTTTCATTGTAATGGTTCTCCTTTCATGACACCCACATTACTTACATAGTTACATGGGGTTCCTTAACGAATTGGTCAATGCTATGCAATACTAAGCTGTTGTTATCTTCTACCGTGTATTAATCTTGAACACTATATTTGTATAGTCTATTAATCTTTATTTGATCTTTTGCCTTTGACATGGTGCTCCTTGGTGTAGATTAACTGTGATAATCTTATTGTCTGGCAGTCACTTGGTTCTGATAATTAAACCAAAACTCTCCAATCACCACTTAGCTGTGGTGCTACATGCATTGGTATGCTCCCAGTTGTACAGTATCCCTCCAAAGCACAGTCCCCACTGTCCAACTCCAAAACCCTTAATGGATAAATAGATAAACAAAAATACAAGAACAGAATTCATAAGCTATGTTGGATTAAGTGCTACTTCAGACGCAAGGCTACTTAGGTTGCAAGGTCTATTTCAGGATGTGGTCATTTTCATAGCAAACAACCTTCATAACTCATTTTGACTTGAAAAACATGCCTTTTAACCAATGGGGTCATGCTCCTAGTTTGTCTCTCCTGACATATAGTTAGGGGGCTTTTCATTAGGAAAGCAAGTATTCAACAAAGTTGGCAGTCAGACTTGATATCCTCACTATCTAGGTACCATATTCTGTGTACTAGGGGATTTCATTTAGGAGGTTCTTTTTTGTTCATCCTCACATAGAAAATCACCTGCTATTAGGATGGGATGCAGTTCACATAGTCTCCTGAAAACACCCAAAGCAAAACTATCAATTTAGTCATGTATTCTCCATGCTGTCGTGATGTATGAGTTGTTACCATCATGCTTCCTCTTTACCCCAGAATTTTGAACTTAGGGGCCCTCATTTGTTTTGTCCAAAGTTCCTGAAGCTTAGAATCAAACTATTACCATAAGTTTGAACCGTGAGTCTTTTATTTTGTGCTTGGGCGTTGTTGCGTCAAGAAATCGTCGAGCGGTCCTGCGAGTGCCGTCACCTGCAAGTGGACCAAGGGGTCAACAGAGAGAACCGGTGTGGTTCCGGCCTAGGGCTCTCCGATGCCAAAGTTAGATCTGGCGCAAATAGATGAATAGTGATTATTCAGTATGAGTTTTGATGTCCCTTGATGGGGTTGTGTACCTTGCCTTTTATAGTAGTGTATGGCGGTGTGGAGAGTCCCAGTTTGATGACGATTGTGCCGTTGAGTGGATAGAGGCCCTGGGTAACAGGGCTCTATCCTGATTGACCATCTCCCCGTGGGAGGGAGTGTCCTGGTGGTATCAAGATCCTTGGTGGATAGATACCCGCGTGTGGTGATAACGTCCTTGGTGCTTGAATCCGTCTGGGTGACGTGACCTCGCGGCGGTCTAGAGTCCTGGTGGTGACATGAGTCTTAGCGATACGATCGGGTCATAGGTGGGTAGGCCCCACCTCACGTACCCACGATGCTGTCGCTTGGGTGAGGCCGCACCCCTTGATGTGTGGCCGCGCCCGAGGGGTGGCCGCGCCTGGGTGAGGCCGCGCCTTGATGTGTGGCTGCGCCTAGGTGAGGCCGCGCCTGAGTGGTGGCCGTGCCTGGGTGAGGCCGCGCCTGGGTGAGGCCGTGCCTGGGTGAGGCCGCGCCTGGGTGCTGGCCGCGCCCTGGTGCTGGGACCCCGGCTCGTTCCCCTTGGCTATGGAGCGGGTCGTCTGTGACACGTGGCGGTCGTTGATTGGCCTGGTGAATATTGGATGTATCAGGCGTGTCTAGTCATGCTTTCTGTTTGGGTTTTTGGGGAGTTGCCCCATTGTTGTTGTACAGTATCTTGATTCTTTTCTAATAAAATTTTTTTTTTCGTATGAAGTGATAGGCAATAATGCCATTAATGTTGCTATTTTTGTTTCTGAGCTGGAATAGTTTTAAACTTACATGTCTCAAAATTTCAGGATATTGATAAAGAGATTAGTGAATTGAAAATGTCTGTCAATACACGGGGAAGACTTGTGGCGACAGAGTTCTTGAAGCAGTTCATCTGATACTTAAAAAATGGTCATTTGCAATGATGTTCTTTAGGGTGAGAACAATGTAGCAGCTGTAGCTATGAAGAGGACTAACACATGTGCATGTATCTCAGGAACTCAGTTCTTAAAATTATTTACCATTTTTATAATGAATTTATATTCTTCATCCGAACGAAAAGTTCTAAATCTTAAGGTTCTGTTTGTTGGGCTGTTTAGATTTAGCTAAAGAATTGCCAACTGATCGAACTCGTACCCTGACATTTACAGATTCAAATCCTTCTTCCCTGCCTTATGTGCAGAAGGAAGCAAATGCATATTAAAAAATTTCAGATGAGGTAAAGGACTTTAATTTTGCAATCATGACAAATCCCTGTTTTACCTCCAAATATTAGAATTAGACTTGGCTCTTCTGGTAAGAAATATTTAATGGGGCCATGGAGGCATTTTTCTCAGCAACTCAAACCTTGCCGTTAAGGACTGGTTCCTAAATTCATCGAGGCTTGCACCTAGATTGTTGACGAATTTGCAATTTTCAATTTGCCACTGAAGGTTGTCATTTTAAAAGTGTACATGCTAGGCCAAAAAAAGTTGCAAATTGATGTAAACATCAACCAACAATTATAGCATTTGTCAGTTTTGCATGCAAGTGTACATACTCACTTTTTCTTAGTTAGTGCAATGTAGGCCATTAAAGTTATTTGTTTTAGTGTACATAATACTCTTAGGATAACATGTTTACTTTTATTTCATAATTATTGCATTTCAAGTTAGCCTTGCATATTGGATATAAGATTTATTATCATGGAAGAATATTCGAAACCTAGCATCTAGTGGGAAGATTGATATAACCGCACAAGATGAGTTGCTATTACCTTCCCACTCTCGTAATCTGACCGCTTACCTAAGATCTCTGACCAAGCCAAACAAAATTAGGTAGCCTTTTCTTTCCCTATGGGTTGGGCTACTACTCACCTAGTCCAAACCCTAGGTGGCAACTACTATTAACATATATGAAGCATGACCCCAATCCCCCATTTATGACAATGAGCTCTAAAAGTGAACCCCATAACCTAGACCGTAAATAAACCACCCCCAATCATAGGGGGCAGAGGTGAAAGAGCGGAGACTGAGGAGGTTTTCTTCCTCATATCCCAAAACTCCGCGAGGGGGTCAGGTTGCGATACCCACATAAGGAAGCACAGAAGTCATGTGTCAAATCGATGATATCTTTGTGAGAACTTTGTCACTAATTCACCCCCTTTTGACTGACAGCTTCTATTCAACACATATGAACCGAATGAAAATGAATACATAAATAAAATAGGAGCCAAATAAAATCAGAAATAATGCGGTACGATTACGAATGAGGTTATGATAATTATTAGGTTTCAATTCAGCTTTGGTTTGGTACACATTGTATTCTGAGTCGAATCGAAACCAAATCAAAAAATAAAAACCAGACCAATTAACATCCTTAATTGTGCATACCCCCTCCCCCCCCCCCCCATCCCCAAAAAAAAAAAAAAAAATTGTTCATAACCAATAAAATCATAATAAATCTTCGCATGGAGACATGTAGGGAAAACCACACTAGAGGGGGCCAATTTTTCGGATTTAAATCATCTTCAATTTCCCAAAGGTGTGGAGAGGTCGACACTTGGTAGGCACGACATCCAACAGTCCGAGCTCATTGATCCATTTTTTTTTTTTCTCGAATTTGACTCCGTTGGATGTTGTGCCTACCAACTATCAACCTCTCTACCCTGAACTGGACCATTGGGGAATTGGAGAGGATTTTTTCCCTTCAATTTAAAAGTATTAAACTAAGCCCGAAGGCTACTCATTAGATTCTTCGGAGGGAGTTAATATTCAGTTTGGATCAAGTGGCTGTAATAAATTATGGACGATCAAGATTGACTATGCAGTAGATCACATGTATGCAACACGCGCTACAGGGAGAAAAGCCTGCACCATCAAGAACAAACTAACCTGCATCAATTACAAAAGCCGTTGTTCCGAACCCTCTTTCTCTTTTTCCCGCGTGTTTGCGGCTTTTGCAAACTCTACTCCATGTACGGCCAGCACTACCGCCCCCGTCCCTCCGGCGGCCCTCGTGGGCCGGCGCAACCACCAGCACCACCACTTCCTCAGTACTTTCCCCTAAACCCCAACCCTTACATCCAAAACCCAATCCCTTACACCCAAAACACTAACCCCTTCCTCCAAAACCCTAACTTCCAATCATCTCAGTCTTCTCACCTCCAAAACCCCACCTTTCCACTCCAAAACCCTAATCCCTACCTCCAAAACCCTAACTTCTCCTCTCAGGTTTCTCACCTTCAAAACCCAACTTTACCTCTCCAACAGTTCCCCAACTCTTGCTTCCAACCTCAAAGTTCCACTTCGAAACCAAGCGAAGCCCGCGAGAGGATCGACTGTGCTGTAGTAAAGGCTCATCGCAATCTTCTAGCCGTTGGTGAAAGCGTCTCGGCATGGAAAGTCTCCCAGTCTGCGCTGTTATTTCTCCAAGTCGATTCATGGAGCTCTCTGGGGTTTCAGATGCAGGAAATTCCTTCACTGAATCGCCTTATGGTGACCGAAGGAAAGGTAGTAACTTTACAATTATTTTTAGTTAACGGAGTTCTTTTGTTGGCCTTGTCTGGTTTGTTAATGTTTTCGTATTGGTTTATTATTTTCTGTTGTGTAGGTCAACGCTTTTATTCATTGCTTCGTTGGGGTTCGGAGAATTACGTCGCTGTATGATTTGAAAGCTGCGATTTGCAAGAATGAGGGTGTTGAATGTTTTGAAGAACTTGAGATGGGTCCTTTGTTGCGACACCCACTTGTGGTGCATTACTTTCTAGTTCCTTCAGATGCAACGGAGATTGCTAAAATAACTAGTGAGGAAATGATATTGTACCTTGTGGAGTTTATGGATACTTGCAAGGATAAAGATATTGGGGCCGAGGAGTTCCTGGACTTCATTGCTACAAAAAAATCGATTACCCCTAGGGAAAAGCTTGGTGTGCGGATTCAGAGCTTGAGGTATGCACTATGTGGTACTCATGCAATTTTAACATTGAATAATGTGTTTAATACATATTTGAGTGAGATTTTACATAGAACTAAGTGGTACCCTTTCGAAGTTGACATCCTTTTTTCTCTCCGTTCCTTCCTGTTGATTTTGTTTTTTGTTGTTGTCTTGAACCAGATAAATGTTTTATTAAAATAGACAGAAAGTAGAAAAACCAGAATATTGTATAGGTGCAAATTGTACATGGCTGTCCCCATTACAAATATAGAATAAATCCCAGGAAGCTCGGGAAAAGATATCCTGTCCAAAGGGGCTTGATATGCCTGAAAATTCATCTCATTCTTTTGGTCCATTAGATCTCACAGATGATAGGGATGGCAAATTTCATGTTATGCTTCCCTAATAGGAGATGAACGTGATTGTTTGATCAATGCAGTAAATCCATTACCTTGGAAAATCACAAGAAACCCACTCGTGACTACCAATGAATCAACAAGTGATCTACATCCTCCTGTCAGATTGGAAATAGTGCATTTAAAGTGCTGTCCATGAGAAAAATGACACCTGGCTTAGAATGTGTCTATTCCATACTGTTTTACCTGGGAAAGATGAGAATATAAGAAAGCTGCGGAGTGGAAATCACGACTTTCTCAGATATTTCCTCGGGAAAAAAAATGACTTCTCTCAGATATTTTCCTTAGAATAATGCGACTTTCAATTCGAGGAGCGGAATCAAATCACACAACACTCCAGATGCACCCCTCCACTTCATCCACCCTATTCTAATTCTTTGGCCACATCATTCTCTATTTTCCCTTCTTTAGCTCCTTCAATTTGGATCAAATCACCCTTCCATATTGGACCATTCAAAGGCCTCTACTTCACATGTCCATGCCACCTCAAATGACTTTCTTTCAACTTATCATGTATCGGAGCTACTCCTAAATTAGCTCTAATTTGTTCATTACTTATTTGTTTTAAAAAGTTATACCACTCCATCTCAACATGCTCATTTCAATTACACTAAGTTTGTTTATATGTTGTTTCTTCGCTACAGTCAGCTCTATACATCATTGCTGGTCATATAACTGTCCTATAAAATTTACTTTGAGTTTCAAATGAATACGTGATCACACAACACTCCAAATGCACCCTTCCACTTCATCTACCCTATTCTAATTCTGTGCAACATCATCCTCCATTTCTCCTCCTTTATTAATGATTGAACCTAGGTACCTAAAATTTTTACTTTGCAGTATCTCTCTATTATCATTTTTCACCACGTCCCTTTCAGTCCTATTTTTACTAAAGTTGCACACCATATATTATGTTTTTCTTCTACTTAACTTAAAACCTTTTGATTCCAAAGTTGATCTCCATAATTCTAACTTTGCATTTCTCTCTACTTTTGTTTTATCCACCAAACAATATCATCAGCAAAAAACATACACCAAGGGATCTGATCTTGAATGTCTTTCGTCTGCTCATCTATAATTAGTGCAAACAGATATGGGCTTAAATACGATTTTTGATGTGACCCTATTGTAATTGGGAATTCACTACCTGCCCCCCATGGTTCATACACTGGTTACTACACCATTATAGATATCTTTAACTCTGCCCACAGCTCAAAACACTTTTCTTCTCTAATACTTGCCAAATAAACTCTTTAGGGACTCTATCATAAGCTTTTTTCATGGTTCAAGATCTTGGTTTCCCAAGTTTCTAAGACGAAACTCTTATGTAATATTGTATTGATCAGGTTTTGACATATTATGACAATATTTCAGAAATTTTGATAATTTTGACCAAAAAAAGCACACCAAGTTTCGACCTATTTTAACCAATTTCAACCAGCCCAGTTTCGACCAGCACATGACATGTCAAGTTTTGCCCAAACAATACTAGGTTTTGACTGAAACCTAGGAAATCTCGGTTTCGACTCGGAACGGAGATTTGGAACTTTGGCTTATTCTAAGTCAATAAAGACCATATGGAGATCCTTCTTACATTATCTAAATCTTTTCATTAGTTTCCTAAGGAAATAAATAGCTTCTGTGGTTGATCTTTCTGGCATGAAACCAAATTGGTTAGCTGAAATACTAGTTTCTTATCTCAGGTGGGTTTCAATTACTCTCTTCCATAATTTCATAGCATGATTCATTCATGTTTAGGTTTACAGCTTTGAATATTACCTTTATTTTTATAAATCGGAACCTCAATGTTTTTCCTCAATTAATTTGGCATTTTTCTTGTGCTCATAATCTTATTAAATAACTTGGCCAAGTTATTCCAGAAATTCCTTAGCTCTTGCACACCGTTATTGGAATACCATCTTGACCTATTGCTTTACCTATTTTCATCTTCTTTAAAATTTCCTTTACTGTAGACACCCTAATTTTCGTATATATCTAAGTTTTGTGGTTTCTTGTTGATTATTACAACATTTTTAAACATTACTACTTTCTATCGTTTTCATTTAGTAAGTTGTAGAAATAATTTTTCCATCTCTCTTAATATCTTCATTATTTATTATTACTTTATCATCTTCATTTTAATGCATCTAATATGGTTGAAATCTCCACTCTTCCTTTCCTTCATTTTAGCTAGCTTATAGATATCTTTTTCCCTTCCTTTGAGCTCATAATATATGTAATGCTGGGGGCTTTGTAACCATACGTTTCATGTATCCCTAAAGTACTCATGTTGACACGACATATCACGTCATATCATGGGTGTTGGTAGGGGTATGGATCTGACGCACACCCAAAAGTTTGATACTTGGACATGGCCATGAAGAAGACGATTAATCCCCCTTAGTTTGACATATTAATCTCCTTTTTTTTTGACACATTTTAGCTGAATACCTGTCCCCATGCCCATATTTGGGGTCTTATCTCCATCTCCTAAGTTCTGTGGAATGCTCTATGGTTCCTAGTCCTTTACACATTACTGTAACCAATCCCCATGCCTAAACCCGTGTAACATCTACTTGGGGGGTCTGACTTCCTGTATGTTGCTAGGTGAGAAGATATATTGTCAATGTCAGCTGACCGATTACACTTCTTTTAAAATTTCATTAGTTTGAAAAGTTCATCAATATGGTGACTGTAATATCGCTTTCCATTTGAGACCTCTAGGAGAGGTTGCTAATCTCTTATATTCGATTTCCTCTTAACCCCCTTCGAAGATATGATGAGTAAGACTTAGATAATTATATTCAAGGTCTGTGATTTAGATCATAGTATTAAATCTTGTCTCAGAGGGTCATTTAGGCCTGGCCGAAATTTCTGAGATACTGAGATTTCGCTGAAATTTTCTCTCTTTTCGTGCGAGGTTTCGGTTGGCTGTTTCGTTGGGTTTTAGGTCAAATTGATGTCAGATATTTCATGGAAACCTTGTTTTAGGCTATATAAACATTTTTAAATTTTTATATTGCAAAAATAGTCACCCAAAGTGGTGTTTTGGATTTGCACCCTTGGTTGGCAGTATATGGTCGAATCCTAATATATACCTACACATTGTCTAAGTGCTAGAAGACAGAATAGGCAAGTAAAACAAGTAAATCATACAAACATAGATTCATTGAGTCATAGAATCAAGTACATAATTTGGATGTCAACAAACTTTCCTAATACAAGTGTCTACTAATAATAATTACTGCGACGTGCATTTTGTTGTAGGAAAATAAAATTTTGAAGCAGAAAAACAAAAATAATTTATATACAGAAAATATTCGACACTGTGAGGTTGTAGATCAGCCTCCGGTGTATGACATATAATAAATTCAACACTAAACATGTATTGACCATATGTTTTGCAAAAAAACATTTTGGAGAAAGGGGTTTTACCTGAGACAGTGGAGCAATCTTCAATGATGTGCTAGCAAACTCCAATGAGTGATTCTGGTGTTAATGCGGTGAAAAATCGAAAAAAAAAGCACAAAGAAGCAGCACCCAGGAACGAAATTTCACTCAGTAGAGAGATCTATTGGTCAAAATTTCGACCGAGAGTCACGAGACATTGCTTTTTTATAACTTGGGTTTGTAACATATCAGCGAAATTTTGGCGAGATGCTACAAATAGACGAAATTTCGACCGCAATTTGGTCATTTTTTTAAAAAAATTTCGACATGCCATTTCATTTGACACCCAGGAACGAAATTTCACTCAGTAGAGAGATCTCTTGGTCAAAATTTGACCGAGAGTCACGAGACATTGCTTTTTTATAACTTGGGTTTGTAACTTGTCAGCGAAATTTCGGCGGGATGCTATAAACAGACGAAATTTCGACCGAAATTTGGTCATTTTTTTTTTATTATTTTGACATGCCATTTCGTCTTGGCCGTACCGAAATTAAAGAAATCTCACCGAATTCTCTGTGAGATTTAGTACCATGATTGAGATATTTCTTCTCAGAAGAAAGTGCAAATTTAAGATACTGGATGCATTATGATATCTATATGTTATGTCCTTTTTTTTTTTTCCTGAATAGAAAAGGATGACAGTAATATTTGTTAGAAATGGATGGAGCAAACCTGTGTTATATTAGTTGGAAATTTCTAATCTATCCGGTGGTATTGTAATTTTCTGGGAATTGGGATTTCTTTATTATTTCTCGTGAATGGAAAACAATACTGAATTGATCTTGTCTCTACTTTTTTTGACCTATACACTAAATCTTTGACCTTAGGATGCATATTATTTCCATTCGGGAAGCGAGGAAAGCAGAAGATGCCACACTTACGAAATTTAATAAAGAGTTGAAATCTACTGCTGGAAACCAAATCAGGAAGGTCAAGGTTGATATACCACAAATTTCCGTTACTCATTCTCAGAAGAAGGATTTTGACAAACGATTCAATGCTATAACTCAGCGTATGAAGTCATTCTCCTCTGTAAATAAGGATTTTCGTGGCAAGCACATTACATTTGTTTCATCTAGTTCAGAACATGAAAGTGATGATGATAATAGTACTGAGGATGATGAGGACGAGAACAATCTGAGCAATCAGAGCTCGATTTCTCGAAGTGGACAATGTAATGATCAGCGTGCCAGCAGATGTCCTTACCCATCAGCAACTGAAGAAATGACAAGACTTGGTCTCAAAGCTGAAATGGATGGTGAATCATTTGCTGCTGATGAGAGTAAAAAGTCAGCTGGAAGGAAAAGGAAACAAAATGTCAGTAACTCTTTGCCCCAAAAGCCACCTAAAAGAGGAAAGGCGAAGTTGGATGAGTCCGAGCTGGAACTTCCTATCCAAGAAAGCAGCAGTAAAAAGGACCTTGTGATTGAGGATAAGGTTGATAATCATTTGCTGCCTGATGATGCAGTTCGTATGTTTATCACTACCTGGAAAGAGGCTTGTCGGGAGCTTTCTGTTTCTCAGGTATGTCAGCTTTCTTTGGGAACTTTATTTCTTCAGTATCATGTTATGTTATTTTACTAACTGGATTGGTTTGGTGTCCGGACATGGTCACATGGATGTGGGGTTTCTTTGGTGCAAATGTTATAGAACCTTATATGAAAAGCAAAAGTCAATGTGTTGGGCACAGATACAGAGGTCTCTGTGCCGGATGTTGAAAAATCTTGAGGAATGAAAATTTACATAATACATACGTGGTAATATAAATTCATCAGTTCTGCATCTATTTGTTTTGTTTCTGTATCTAGCTATGGCTGTTTGTGTGTTACCTTATATTTCAATGTGGAACCTGAATTTGAATATTTCAAACTTCCACCTGTTATAATTGCTTTACAAGCCTTAATATGCACATGATAAGACTAATAAGGTTTCTAAGGTTATCATGTTAAGCTCTTACACTTTCCAGAAAAGGTGTAGGGCAATGTGATGTAGATCAATCACCTAAAGTACTTTTTTTTTTAAATTGGAAATATGCTTTGGGTTGGGTTATATACATGTTGGGCCTTTGATCCCATGGGTTTCCAATGTAGTAAGTCACTTTTATGGGCCTAAAATATGGGTAATTAGGTTGCATACGGTATTCCTTACTTAGTTTTATTTTTATGAAATTAGTGGTCATGTGATTACTTAAGTGATCATGTGACTTGGTTAAGTGGTCGTGTGACACCTTTAGTGGGCATGCGTAATGTAGCTCTAGATAGGAGAAAAATCCCACTAGAGGCCAAGCAATAGGATCTAAAAAAAGGCTGCTGGTTTGATTGGGCAGAATTAGGGTTTTTAGGTTAAATTCTAGGGTTAGGTATGGGGGAATGGTGTAATGTATATCTGATTTTAATAGGCAGGCGTAGGGGAAGCTATTAAAACAGATTTTAACAAGTTTTGAAACAAAATTTAATTTCCAGAATTTTTAGGGTTAGGGTTTGGGTTTTAGGGTTTAGAATCTAGGCTGAAAACTAGGGTTTGGACTGATCAGAATGGGCTGCAGGTCTGGTCGAGTGGAGGGATTGGTATGGGGAGGCTGTGATCTGATTTTGGTGAAAAACAGATGTAGGATGAAGGCTGGACAGGTTCTAGGGTTTCACAGAGACAATGTTAGATTAGGGTTTATGGGGAAAACCAAATAAAAATAAAGGGGGATCGATTGGGGGGAAGGAAAAGGAATGAAAACAGAATTTAAAAATTCAAACTTACAGCAGGAATCCACCGGCAGCAGCTTGGACAAAGAAGGATGGAACCACCTTCAGTGAGAGATCCTCCCAGCCGTCACGGCTTAAGGAGTCAACCGGAGTCCACCGATCCCTTTCCACCTTGAGATCCACAAGGATGCACACTCACAAGGAGCAACAGCAGCAACAAAGCAAGCATAAAGCTAATTTTTATTAATCAAATTCGTATTCAATGCTGGCCTCCCTTACAAACTTATATAGAAGACTCAAAAATAGACTTAGACACTTAAAAGAAAAGGCCTAACCCTATCCCTAACCTATTAGGTAACTTAAACTGACTAGGAAACCAGAATACTAAAGGAAATAGACTCAAAACATGGCTGGACTTATAGAGTCCTAATCCAGCCCAACTTACATCATATGACCACTTAACCAAGTCACATGATCACTTAAATTGAACTAATTGGATGCAACCAATTTGAACCGATTCAATTAAAAAACATAAAAATAAACTAAGTATTGGGCTAATCCCGTATGCAACCTATATACCCCTAGTTTAGGCTCATTAAAGTGGCCTAATACATAGAAAACCCTTAGGAACAAAGGCCCAACATGTATATAACCCAACCCTAGGCCTATTTTTAAAGAAATAAGCCAATTTCTATGATGAACCTGCATCAATGTGACTATTTAAGTTGGGTTGGATTAGGACTCTATAAGTCCAGCCATGTTTTGAGTCTAATTCCTTTGTTATTTCATTTTCCTAGTCAGTTTAGGTTACCCAATAGGTTCAGGATTGGCTTAGGCCTTTCTTTTTTAGTGTAGGAGTCTATTTTTAAGTCTTTTATATAAGGTGTAAAGGGAGGGGGGGAGGGAGGCAAGTATTGTACACGAATTTTGATATTAATGAAAAGCTTTTGCTGCTCTTCTTCTCCATTAAAGATTTTTGTTTTGTGTTTGATCAAGGCTGGTGGGATTGGTGTTTGATCCAATCGACACCTTGCGGTATGAAGCTCGGGTGGTTCTTTTGAAGCTCTATTTTCAAGTTCTGATTTTTATTCAAGTTTTCACCATCAAACAAGCTGCTGCCAAGGAATTTTTGCAACAATAGTGAATTTGAATCATTCCCATCCCCAATAATTCTTCTTCTAATCCTCTCACAGTCCTAGCCCTAAGATTCCCCTTTTTTGTTTTCAACTTTCCCAATACCTAAATTCTGCCCAGACCAAACCAGTCAGCCAAATCACACCAAACTTTGATCGAATTCTCCTCTCATACTAGGGAAAACTCTATCCAAGTTGCTCCCTTATCTGACCATCATAAACCTTAAAAATACATAAAATACATCTTTTCCTCTTTTCAAAAACCTTAAACCCTAACCCTAACCTTGCTGCTGATTCTAGTTAAAAGGCCTAGACTTGTTAAAACTTAACAAAACCTTCACTGGAAGACTCCCCTACATCAACTTAGCATAACCCTACCTTCAAACCCTAGGTCCCATTAAACCCTAACCCTAATTTGACCTAACCAAACTACCTGTTTAAATGAGATCCTGGTTGTTGGCTTCTAGTTGGATCCCTTCCAATCTAGAACTACTTTACAATGTGTGCGCAGGGAATTCATTTATATTTCACTAGTTTCTTATTTGATAGAGATTCAAACTGCCCCTTAACCTTGTAATTCTATGGAAGAAATCTTCAGATGGCGTTACACTTTCCTATAATATTAGGTTCTCCCCAAATGAACTTCTTTCATTGTACCCTAAAATGTGAAAGTGATCTATCAGAAACTCCCTTGACTTTCTGGAGATGACCATTCTAACCTTGATTTACCTTTTTGCTTCTCTCTCTCTCTCTTATCTTCTCCAACCTGAGTGGGACTAGTTGAGATCTCCTTCCCCCTTACCCTTTTCCCTTCCCTTACACAGGTGAACTTGTTCCTTGTACTCATCTTCTCACTTTTATGTCACTGGTGCCTAACATAAATGATGACGTTGAAGACCATTGGATATACTATTTTGTTTTGGTTCTCATCAATATGGTCAGCAACGGAGGTAACTCTAAACATTGAGTTGTGGTTACCGTCAACACCAATGGCGATGCTAGAGACCATTGGAAATTGTTGACCACATCTCTCTCCCCCCTCTCCTCCTCTCTCAAGAGCACACCAATGGCGATGCTAGAGACCATTGGAAATTGTTGATCACATCCGTCTCTGCCCCCTCTCCTCCGCTCTCAAGAGCCGATGAAGTCCTTTAATGTCTTTTGTCTTGTTGGTTTGCTGAGAAATCATGAATGTTATTGGAAATAACCTTGATATCAACAATACCTAGATGGGCTTAGGTGGTGTCCCTTTATCTGGAGCGACCACAACTGGAGCGCGTCTTCTTTTATGTGGTTAACTGGTTATTTATATACGGCAGAGTTCCTGGATTGAGAACCGTGGAGGCAGATGGTGGTGCCACTTAAAAGGACATTTCATCTAAAGAGAATGTTCAAAGATTCAATGACTACCAACACACTGATTATTGTCTCCTATTCCCAAAAGGATAACTGCAGCATCTGTTTTGAGTTTCTGCTGGATGGATTATAGATCATTTGGGTTTTGCAGACAAGGATGGTAAAAATAGAGTTTGCATAGCGTCAGAGAGCATTTGATGACTCTGGGTGGCCCTAGAGATAGGAATCATGAAGAGATAAGAGAGCTAAAGAAGAGATCAAAAAAATTTGGAAATTGAATTCTTCTCTCGAGGAAGAGTGAGAAGCCTGTGCTTAGAGAATGAGATACATGAGACCGTTGCAGAGGAATGAGGCTATGGTGCATGCACTGTACAATAACCTTGAGCAGATCATTTGGGTTTTGCAGACAAGGATGGTAAAAATAGAGTTTGCATAGCGTCAGAGAGCATTTGATGACTCTGGGCGGCCCTAGAGATAGGAATCATGAAGAGATAAGAGAGCCAAAGAAGAGATCAAAAAAATTTGGAAATTGAATTCTTCTCTCGAGGAAGAGTGGGAAGCCTATGCTTAGAGAATGAGATACATGAGACTGTTGCAGAGGAATGAGGCTATGGTGCATGCACTGTACAACAACCTTGAGCAGAGATGTAGGTAAAGATTTTGTGAGGGGACATGACCAAGGTATAAAATTTCGCGATATATCGGTATCTCAGGCCTACCGAGATATCCGAAATATGTCAAAATTTCGCAGAAATATTGCATTCTTTCTGCAATATTTCAGCAGTCCATCTCTGTGGGTTTTTGGCCATATCTAGGCTTGATACTTCATGGACACCCTTATTTAAGCTAAATAAACTCATTTAAACCTTCATGTTGCAAAAAAATGAACTCAAAGTGGTGTTTTGGGCTTGCACCCTTGATTGACAATATAAGGTCACTGACCCTAATGTATAAATAGTTAAATACACATTGATTAGGCAGTCAAAGACATAAAAGAAATTTAAACAAACTAATTAAAACTCATAAGAAGTGAAAAATCCTTGGAGGATGAGCTTGGATGAAGCTCCGACGTGTTTCTGGCGACAATCCGTCGAAAATGAAGAAGAACAATGCTTGGATCCAAGTTGGAAGAGTGGAAGAAAGCAAAAACAGAAGCAAAATAGAGTTATGGAGGTCTCTGCAGGTCTTGGTCGAAATTTCGACCGAGACTTGCGAGATATGGTATTTATAGCATGAGTCACTTGACCCTTTAAGTGGCATATACCATATTTTGCGATATTTCTGTGACATACCGAAATGTTCCAAAATGTCCCGAAATATTGTCCAAATATGTACTTTTTTCGTTTCGTTTTCACATTTCGTCTCGGCACTAACGAAATTCACCGATATATCGGCGAAATTTTGCGAAATTTTGTACCATGGACATGACATGCACCTCATTGTTGAGGCTATTGACGGGGAATATTCTGGCTACCATCACCAGGATGGGGAGCCAGTAATACTGCCTAACAAGGTTTCCACGGCCATATAGATAAAATCTGCCCAGATAACCATGCGACATGCATTATATTGTTTTTTGTTTAGAACTTACTGTTATCTTCTCTCTGTCTTGGTATTCTGTAGGTTGTTGCCGGTCAAACATGTAAAATGTGAAAGTAGGGTTTGGACTTTGGAACAAGTGCAAGAGTGAAGGGAAAGATGAAAAGGGACTGGTGTGGTATCGGGTGGGTCCCACTCAGTTTGGAGAAGATGAACATAACTTGAAAAGAAAAACAAATCAAGGTTAGAATTGTTAATTTTCAATAGTCATGGGACTTTTGTGTAGACCACTAATGTAGTCCTAGTCTCCTAGATTGGTAGAGGGCCAACTAGGAGCTAGTAAACCAGGATCTGTTATGAACAGGTGAATCAGCTAGGTCAAAATAGGGTTTTTGGTGAAATTAGGGTTAGGGTTTGATGTATGAGTTATGTCAAGTCAAGGTAGGGGAGTCTATTAGTGAAGGTCCTGAGATGTTTTAACGGATGGAAGTATGCTGATTTGAATTAACAGCAATATAGGGTCAGGGTTTGGGTTTTTGAAAAGTGTAAAATAGGAAAATCTAGGGTTTAGGATGAGGGGAGGGGTCCAGGGTTTGGATCGAGTGCTATAGGGTGTATGAGTGATGTTCGGTCCAAGTATGGACAGTTTCTGATTGTGGAATTGAGCTGTGTAGGTTTTAGTGTTTCTGGGGTTTGGTTTGAGATGGAGGGAGTTAGGGTTTTATTGGTGGGAATGGGAAGCAGTATGGATCGAGTGTGTGTTATGGGCAGGGGGTGTTATGGCTGCAGTTCGGTGAAGTTCTGATGGTGGGTTAGGTCTGGACAGAATTATGGTTGCTGGGAAATGGAAAATAAAAAGGGGGAAAGCTAGGGTTTGGGGCTATAGAGGATTAGAAGAAGAATCGGGGGGATGGGGAATGTTTCAGACTTACTTGTAATGTCAGAAAGTTATTGGCAGCAGCTTGTTGATCGAGGAACTTGAATAACAATCGAATCTTTGACTGAAACTAGAAAGTAGAATTTGAGGAGAACCACCCGGGATTCACACCGCAAGGTGTCAATTGGATCAAATTCCAATCCCACCAACGACCAACCGGGCTTCACACTGCAAGGTGTCGATTGGATCAAACACCAATCCCACCAGCCTTGATCAAACACAAGAAAATCTTCCAAGAAGAAGATAAGTTGCAGCACCTTGCAAATCAGAATTAATTTTCAAAAGTGGAGAGTGTGGTGCTCCATGATTTCTGTTGCTTATATAATGGCCCAAGGGCCTTACTCCTATTCAGCCTTGGAGTATGAAAACTCGTAGCTGGCTAACACTATCCTCCTCCCTTCTAAATTCGTGTGAGTGGACCCAAAAGAAAAAAAGAAAAATTACATTAATTAAAGTGGTGACGTAAGTCATTTAAATTGAACCACCGGTTCAAACCAGCTTTGGACCGGTTCAATTTAAAACGTGAAATTAATTTAAAACATGAAATTAAACTAAGTATAGAGTTAATCCCGTATGCAACATATGTACCCCTACTTTAGGTCCATAAAAATGGCCTATTACATAGAGAACCCATGGGACCAAAGGTCCAACATGTATATAACCTAACCCTAGACTTAGTCCCATCAAAATAAGCCTCATTTGATGATGTATCTGCATCAACCACTATCACTTTTAGGTGCAAGTGAGAGTTTATTTAGGGGACAATCTGATGTCATAGGTAAATTCTTGTGGAGATTGTGAAATTCTCCCTTTCTTTTTAAGGAGGGTGCGGGATAATGGATTATTATCCTCTTCAATTCCCTATAGCTCGGCAGTGCGGCAGTGCTAGTGTGGATGTCCGACATGTGGGAGCTCGGACATCCAATGGTCTGAGCTCAACATAGTCAATAAGCTCAGACCGTTGGATGTCCGAGCTGCAACGTGTCGGACATCCATACTAGCACTGCCGCACTGCCGAGCTATAGGGAATTGGAGAGGATAATTTTCCCGGTGATAATACGATTTCTTGTTGTTTTGAAAAATATATTTTACTCCCAACCATAATAGCGTCCCTATGGTGTTTCGGGCAAAACAGTAGTCACATGAATTAATTTTTCTTAAATCTTCAATTGTGTCCTAGTACTCAAACGCCAACTGAAAAATAAACCATGACTTCAGAACTTTGACTTTTAATATGACTTAAAAATGTGGACTTAATAAAAATAGAAAACACATACTATAACTTGTACTTCCTAATCTAACTTTTTATTTGGTGGGGGTCTTAATCTACTTTAGACTTTAGAGCCAAGTTGAGGCTTATTAAAATAGCAACAAAACCTTAATGATTGAAAATAGTAAAAACCGTATTTGCTAGACTAGTTAATTAACATAGCTTACCCCAAAGGAGTGGTAGGAAAGATACCATTTAACCCCATGAAAATAAATGCATTCATATCCATATTTCGACAAGTGAGAGCAATCCAAAATAAACCTATGACTATTAGATCTTTTGCTGGCCTGGTTCCGGATCAATACATTTGCCTTTGTTGGCAGGTTTGGTGATTTGGTTAGAGAGAAGTACCCTGATTTTGGGGTCAATTGGTGATCCTTCTTTCAAGTCTTTGTTGGTATTGAATCCATGGTTACCTAATTAGTATCTGTTGATGTTTACATTGACACTGCCCTTCCCTAACAGTTCGAGCTTTAGGTGAAATGGTAGCGAACATGGTATCAGAGCAGGGAGGTCAAGTGTTCGACTCCTGGGAAGTGCATCAGAAGAGTTTTCCTGATATTTCTTCTCCCTCAATGCTGCACAAAGGAAATGCCGCGTGAGCTCCACGTCAAGGACCATGGGATCTTGGCTTGCTCGTGTGGGGGAGTGTTGATGTATACATTGATGCTGCTTTTCCCTAACAGTTTGAGCTTTTAGGTAAAATGGTAGCAAACAGTATCTCTTATGGAAGAGTTCCAGGGAATATACATCATTGAATCTGGAATATGGTTGAGAGGGAGGCAATTTTGTCAATTGGTATGAGAGGAAGGAATCTTGCTTGCCTGTTTAGATGGCCTGAACTGAAGCAACTTTGAAATTTTGTTGTTTGGCAATCTTTGTTTGGTTAAGAATAATGGGATTTTGTTTGGTAGGTATTGATGGGATGTCGTTGTCTTGATGCAGAGCTTATGATTGAATATGAGATAAATTGGGTGATCGGGTTATGGATGCCTTGTATATGGACCGGGACCAATTTAATTGGCTTGTGGAGGTTGGAACTAAGTCCACCAACATGAGCAGTCTGAGTTATAAATTTGTACTTCAGAAACTGCATTCAGTCTGTCATGCGAGAGTTGTACTCGGTGAATTTGTGGAGTAAGGGACTGTAACCTCTTTTCTCTTTTGATAATTGCTACTTAAATGTGAATAGTAAAAAATATTTAGAAGTCCTTGCTTAAGTGCCTACTGAATTTCAAACATCCAGAACTTTTATTCATAACGCTCCACTTCTTACCTGGAAGTGACTATTGTACCTCTTTATAGAATTAAAACCTACTTCTCGACAGGTAGTGAATCTTTGAGTGAGTTTTAACTTTAAAATTTTTCTATGCTGATGGGATACAAATTCCCCAATGGGAAGGGAGCTTTACATGCACTTACAAAATATGTGGAAACTGTTACTAACCCTTCCCACTTTTCAAGTCACAACCAGTCAAACTAAGAAGCATCACCAGACCAAATGTCTAAAACTTTTATTTATTATAATTATACTTTTTATTATGTACTTTTTGATATTAAATAAGTTTAAATGGTTAAATGTTTACAATTGTTTCTTCCTTAATGTTGTCAAAGGCTGAGATGAAAATACTGGGTTTTCTCGTAAGATAAACTAGAAAAAAAGAGAAGAAAATTGGATCTGAATTGATCACAGAAATTATATTAATTGCTGAAACTGAAAACTATGGATCCTGCTAAAATACATATTTATAGACCTGAAATCCTAGAAGTCCTAATTTGACTGGAAATAAGGTCTTTTTAGACTTTAAAAAACACACCAAACAATCCCTAATAGCAACAAGTAGAGTACTGAAGCAAAAATAGAAACTCTTGACTCGTTCTTGAAACTGGTGGAACTCCTAGTTCTGCTAGGATTTGTTGCTAACACAACAAACTAACTTAAAACAATTAGGAACTGACTCTAATGGCTAAAGGTGACCAAAACAAGAGTTACACACTTTATTTAGACCAACAAGAAGAGAATTGGACAAGGAATCCGAAGCTGCAAGTGTTGGTGGTATAAATCAATAGCTGAAGTAGAGCTGAGGTTCAAGGACTCGGTGCCGACACTGGTTTTGACCAGACAGAAACTGAGATTTCCCAGGTTTCGACCATATCTCGGTCGAAACCTGATACTTTCTCTAGGCCAATTCGAAAACTTGGTTTCGAGGCCCAGATTTTTTTTTTTCCGCCTTGATTCTTGTTGTACTGCCTATTTTTGACATTTTGAACCCAATCCATGCATTAGTTTCACATAGAGAACACTCAATTAATACTTTTGATTTTGACCTAAGTTTGATAGTGTATATTCACTATATTGTTCCTAGACATGATATCGAATAAGGTTTGACCAAAATATAACTCCTTCAATATAAATCAGATTTAAGCAATCTTGGATTTGTTGGAAAACTCAAAGTTTTCAAACAAATCCAAGATTGCTTAAATCTGATTTATATTGAAGGAATTCAACATTTAAAAGTTGGAAATTGCACCTACGACCGAAAATCCAATTTTTGTTCTTGAACTGGGGGTTGACTTTTTAACTATTTTATTGGATCCAAATAAGGGTATTTTCATTTACTTAAATGATATTTGGCATAACTAAGTGCCTGTCCTGGTTTCAAGCCAGGTTTCCTCAAGTTTCGATGGGGTTTAGTGAATTTATATAGGTGTTCAGGTCAAAACTTGCAACATTACCGAAATATGGCTGAAAAAGTGTGGAAACCATGCGTAACCTATCAAAACCATGCAACATGTGGTTCAACCGAGTTCTTGAACCATGCGTAGATGATGCAGAGCTGAAGCACTACATCTGCTAGAAGAAGAAGAACAAGAAGCTGCTGCCCAACTAGAAGTGTTAGTAGTATTAGTAGTGGATCCATACTTAGGTTTTTTTTAAGTGTTTTTTATGTTTTTAAATTGAACTGGCCCAACCTGGTTGAACCAGTGGCTCAATTTAAGTGATCGGAGTCACCCCTTTTATTTATTATTTAATCTTTCCTTTTTTTGGGTCCACACCACCCTCCCACGATATAGAGAAGAATGTGGGCTAGTTAAGTCGGCTAGGGGTCTTGTAGACTCCTAGGCGGATTAGGTGTAAGGCTATAAGCCATTATTTTAAGCAATAGAATCGTGGAGCTCATTACTCTCCACTTTGAAATTAAAGTTCTGCTTTTGCAAGCTGCTGCTACTTCTCTTCCACTGTGAAGTTGCTTTGTGTCTGATCAAAGTAGGTGGGATTGGTGTGTGATCCAATCGACACCTTGCAGTGTGAAGCCCGGGCGGTTTGTACAAGCTCTCCTTTTGCAAGTTTCAATTTTTATTCAAGGTTCTGCTGCTGCTGATTATTCTCTGCAACTACAAGTAAGTTTGAGCCATCCCCAACCCCATACTTTTTTTTCTAAACCCTCTACAGCCCAACCCTAATTTCCGCCTTTTGTTTTCTTCAAATTCCCATAACCTAAAACACTCACAGTCCTAATCCACCATCAGAATCACTTCAAATTCAAACCACACCATCCCCAGTACACCCCCTCCACTCGATCCAGACCTTTGCCCCCATCCAGTCCTCAAAACCCTAAATTCCCTCAACTCCCATTAAACCCCAAAACCCTAAAATACTGTCCAGACAATTCCAGCCATTAAAATCCTTCCTTACTTTGGCCGAGTGCTCATCTCCACCCCTGGAGAACTTGATCCAAAGCTCCCTCCCTAATTCCCTTTATAATCCCTAGATTTCTTCACTTCACCCTTTTCAAAAACCCGAAACCCGAAGCCCGAAACCCTAACTTGCTGCCATTTAAGTTTTCACTTTTCCGCTCATCAATCCATCATTGGACCTTCACTGATAGACTCCCCTACACCTGCCTAGCATAACCAACCCTTCAAACCCTAGCCCTAATTTTGACCTAATTCCATATTTTACACCAATCGAATTGCCTGTTCATAGCAGATCCTGTAGTACTGGTCCTTAGTGGGTCTTCTACCTACCTAGGACTACATTAGTAGAGCTTGCGGATTCATCTTCAAATTGAACTAGCTGACCTGGCTGCTGATTTGGATGGTGAGATGGACCAAAACGACTCCATCTGAACTGGTTTCACATGGCAGAAATACAATTGTGAAGAGGATCATTTTAACCACGTGTAGCCCTATTTTTAGGTTTTTTCCTTCTATTCTTCTGTCTTCCTGTCTTTTGGAGTAATGATGCGACGATCCCTATTTCCCTGCTTTTGGTGACAAGGACAGTTATGTACCTACATTATTCCTAATGTCATTTGCATGCTTGAAAACTTTTTGAACACTTAATTCCTGAATGCATAATTTGTGTTACCAACTGGTCACAGGTTGGTCCAATGGTAAGGTTGCTCCATTGTGACCAAGTGGTCACGGGTTTGAGTCTGGAAACCGCCTCTCTGCGAAAGCAGGGGTAAGGCTGCGTACATTATGACCCTCCCCCGACCCTGTTGTGGTGGGAGCCTCGTGCACTTCATACGCACTTTTTTATTTATTTATTTAATTTGTCTTACCACCTTTGCTGTGATGTCATTGTCATTTGTTATTATTATTTTTTTTTGTTTTTCCTATTTCAATTGAATGAATGGAACTGAGTGACAATATTATATGAAATTCATTACAAAATCTCTCTCTCTCTGTCTGCCCCGTCCATCTCCCTCTTTCTATCTGTCTGTCTTTGTATTTGTTTTCTTTCAAACATTTGATGCTGTTCTCAAATGGAGACTTTGTCCTCTGTAGGTTTTAGACAAGATGGTGGACTTCTATCACTCAACAGGCCGGCGAAGAAAGTTAACTAAATCGATGATCTCATCATACCCATTTATTGGATTACTGAATGTAGCTGTAAGTTTATTGTCTTCATTCTGTTGCCACATTAATAAATTATACAATTGTCTATGGCATTTATTTAGTAGCATGGCTAAGTGTCTGGAATTATGATTAATGAGCAGAATGCTGCAGCATCAAATTACACCCGACAGATATCTAATGCATCTTTAGATTCTTTTCTCTATGCATTCTATTCAACTTTAGCCTATGGTCATATGGTGGTTTTGATTTCCCCAAGAGCTTCAAGTTCACAGTACAGTGTCTACATTCTTATTGTGTACATAATGGCATAGTATTAAATCTCGTTTCGTTTCGGTGTTTCAGTCTGACCGTTCGATGAAATTTCGTCGAAATATGATATATATTTTTTTTCTGTGGGTGTAAAATGCCAAAAATGACCGAGATTTCCAAAATTTCCGTAATGAGATGACCGAAATTTCCGTAATATTCGAAATATTGCATTTTTCAATTCGATGTTGCATTTCATTCCGACTCGATCGAGATACTTGAAATTCTCGAAATCTCGACCGAGACGAAATGAGTTTTAGTTCTATGCATAATGGAGAAGTGGTAATGGAGACTGGATATATATGAAGTGTTAATGGGCCCTTATTTAATTGTGAGGATACTTTTTGTTACATTAATTTCAATTTGTCGGTTATTTGAACCTTCACCTAATTGGGGAGGCAATGTTCAAAGGTTTGGGATTGGGGCCAAATGGTCCCAGCTGATCATGATCTGATCGTGATGGATCAGCAGATCCACTGACAGGATCAGATTATACAATATGTATTATCCTATCCTAGTAGAGGATAAAAAATTTACTATAAACTACTCACTGTTTCTTTCTGAAAAAAAAAAATGTTAAGTTGCTTGGGGCTTTTTCTTATTTTCATTTCTGATACAGGAAAATCACAGAAAAGGCTTATTTTTAGTCTAAATAAGTCTTGGGATGAGCTATGTACATATTGGGCTTATGGTCCAATGGATTGGATTATAATGGGATTATTTAGCGGGCCTATATTATGAGGGTAGTAGTTAAGAGCACAATTTTTATAGTCTAGTTCTATTTTCCATTCCCAGTAGTTCAAATTTAGCTTGAGCTTATTATTTTTGTGTTTTTTTATTGTAGTGGACCAATTGTGCCCAAATATTAGGGATTTAAGACCTTTATAGGATCAGTGTTAATTTCTATTTTAGTAAGTTCTATTCTTAATTTTCGATCCTCTCCCTCGACCCTCCCATGCTCGACTGCCCTGGGGTGGTGCTGCCGCCGCCCCCTGGGGATTCTTCCCCCTCTCTCTCCATCACTACCCTTCAGTCTGCCCCTCTCCCTCTCATGAAGGCCTGGCCTGGTCTTCTTTGGATAGACTAAGTCTCCATTGGGGAAGTGGCGCAGGTTGGAATGCTAAGATCTGAAATAAATCAGGTTCTGGTTTAGGGGTAGCAAAGGGGTGCCGCAGGGATGAGGAAAGATGATGGGTCAGGTGGAAGTTGAAGGGTCAAATTCTAGAAGAGAAGAAGAAGATGATAGGTTGAAAATTAAAGAAGATAAGGGGAAGAAAACATGGGAGAAGAGAGAGAGAGAGAGAGGGTAGGAGAGAGAAAGAACTCACCAAAATGTGAGAGGGGGAGGGGATGCTCAACTCATTACTTGGGCCAGCAAGGCTTCAGTTTCATTTCTTCAATTCAATCTCAATGTTACATTCGTTGGCTACAAAGGTAGTATTTAAAGAAAACGTAACTCTTGAAGTAATAAAGGACTAGAAACTAAAAACAAGAAAACATTAATTGCTTAGCCATAGACTCTTTGACTATCATAAAAAACTGAAAAAGACTCTTTAATGCATCTAGAAACTCAAAAGAACTCAAAAACTAAGCCTAGGAATTTGAAAAGGCAAGTACTAACAATAAATAAAGACTTACGAATACTAAGACACATTAAAATATTATAGTGGCTTCTTGGGCTAGCCTACGAGGGCCTCACCAGTAAAGAAAGTCGCAGGCCCAGGCTTGGCCAGCTTAACCCACTGCTGTGCTTGGTCTTGGCCTAGTCTTGGCAGCCTGCGGCTGGGCTTGGACCAACTTTGAGGGTTAATCCCGCATGGGGGGATCTGCATCAGGGAGGGTCTCCCCCTTTGCTTTGTGCCTCCTACTACCATTGACACCTCCAAAGTTGCCCACTATGAATCTGCCATTTTGATTAATGAGGCAAAGAAGTGGGAATCTTACCTTGTGGGACACTTCATCGGTAGTAAACACCCCTTCCCCATTGTCAAATCCTCCCTCTCTAAACAATGGAAGCTGCATGGTTCTATAAAGACATACCTCTTGGACAATGGTTTCTTTACATTCCGAGCTCTTGGAGGAGACCCATAGAATGTCGAGTGGAAGCCAGTCCTATTATGGGACTGGTAACTTCAACTCAACAGACTCAATCTCAACGACATAACTCTCTGGGTATCTCTTACTGGTCTACCGTTGCACTTCTGGTGTGAGGATGGACTCAACATTGCTGGTTCAGTACTGAGTAAGCCTCTCTACTCAGATGGGAGGACCAAGAAGAAAGATGGACTTGCTTTGCAAGAATTTGTGTTGAGTTCAATGCTGATGCCCTATTGCCTTCCTCCATCTTCGTAATTGACGATGATGGATTTTCCTTCAAGCAGCAGAAGTTTTGACTGGGATCCGCCCCATTGTACCATCTGCAAGGTATTTGGCCATCTCCTAGGAAAATTCTCCCTCAAACTTACTGTTAACTCTGGGCACCCTCCCCAGCTTCCAGCTAGCCTAGCGGTGACCGTTGTCCCTGCCGCTACCACTGCTGAACCTCATTAGACCACCCTGACCTCTTCTTCTATAGTTCTATTATACCTGTCTCCTCTAGTATCCCTGGTTTTAGCAACCAAAAGGATATCACTTCCCTGTACGGCTGTACCCCCCTCCTCCCTCTGTTGATCCCTATCCTGGTTCCCCCCCTCTCTCTCTCTCTCTCTTCACCGCCATCTGCACATCTCTGAACGTCGGCAAGCATCCGCTTCCACCTCCACCTGCGGCATTGAGCCTGCCATCCCTTCTCTCCCGCTGGTCCCTTCCTCCTTTCGTATCGTTGGGCAGAGCAGGTGATGCAGAGCTGAAGCACTACATCCGCAAGAAGAAGAAAAGGAGGAAGCTGCTGTCCAAGTAGTAGTGTCATTATTGTTAGTGGTGGATCCATAGGTTTTTTTTAGTGTTTTTTATGTTTTTAAATTGAACCAGCCCAACCTGGTTGAACCAGCGGTTCAATTTAAGTGACTTGAGTCACCTGTAGTTTATTAAGTAATGTTTTTCTTTTATTTGGGTTCACACCACACTTCCACGAATTAGAAAGGAGTTTGGGTTTAGTTAAGTCGGCTAGGGGTCCTTTAGACTCCTAAGCTGAGTAGGAGTAAGGCTATTAAGCCTATTTAAATTAATGAAATTTGTGGAGCTCATTCATTCTCCACTTTTTTAAAATTAAACTCTGTTTTGCAAGCTGCTGCTTCTCTTCTTTGTGAAGACTGCTTTGTGTGTGATCAAAGCAAGGTGGATTGGTGTGTGATCCAATTGACACCATGTGGTGTGAAGCTTGGGTGGTTCGAACATGCTTTCCTTCAAGTTCTCTTCTTCAAGATTCAATTTTTATTCAAGGTTGTGCTGCTGCCAATTGTTCACTGCATCTACAAGTAGGTTTGAGCCATCCCCAACCCCATATCTCTTCTTCTAAACTTTCTACAACCCAATCCTAATTCTCCTCTTTTATTTCTTCAATTTCCCAAGACCTAATTCACTCACAGACCTAACCCTCCATCAGAATCCAATCAAATTTAAACCACAACACCCTTAAAACACCCCCTCCACTCTATCCTGACCATTCCCCCTTTCCATCATCAAAACCCTAACTTCCAGCAATTCCCATTAAAACCCAAAACCCTAATTTTCATTCCAGCAACATCCAGCCATCACCTGCCACTCAAACCTTGGCCGAGTGTCACTCTCTACCCCTAGAGAACTCAACTTGAACCCCCTGCCCTAATTCCATCTCTAAACCCTAGATTCCATCACTTCCATCTTTTCAAAAACCCGAAACCCTAACTAGCTGGCATTTAAATTCTTACACTTCCACTCATCAAACCATCACTGGACCAATACTGATAGACTCCCTTACACCTGCCTAGCATAACCATACCCTCAAACCCTAACCTAACCCTAACCCTAATTTTGACCTAAAACCTATTTCTGCCCTATTCGGACTGCCTGTTCATAGCAGATCCTGAAGCTTTGGCTCCTAGCTGGTCTCTTTGCCATCTAGGACTACATTAGCAGGTTTTCCGCCTTGGGTTGCGTGGGCGATACTCCTTCCTCTGTGACCTTGGTCACCTCTGCCCCCTGCCCATCTCCCCCTTCTTTGCTGACCTCTCCGCGGACGCCTGTCATCCACCCATCTGATTTGTCTTCACAGCCAGTTGTTTCCCTCAACGCCATCTCCTTCTCCTTGTTGTTCACGCCCGCCATTTCGAATCACATATGTTCTGCGACCTCAGCTTCTTCTGTTCCTGATGTAAATCGGCTGTCTAAAACCAGCCACAAAAGTAGGGATTCTTCCCTACACCAGCAGTAGTGTAGGTGTAGGGATTCCCCTACTCCAGCACTAAATTGTGGGATTAGGTTTAGAGTTTATTTAGTCTTTTATTTGAGTTCAATTTGGAGTTGTAATCCTAATTGGGATTTAGCTTTGAATCCTAGTTTTAGTTTGAGTCCTAGTTTCTAATTTTTGTTGGGAGTCCTAGTTCTCTTTTGAATCTTAGTTTAAGTCTGTTTTTCTATTCAGCCATGATGCTATAAATATGTAAGAGTTCTTGAGAGCGAGCCCCCACGAATTAAAGAATGCAGAATTTTTGTTTAATGCAATTGTGAATGGAAGTGTGTGGCTCCCATACTCAATTCTGTCCTCTCTCCTACTCTTTTATCTCTGCTGCTGGTTCTTCAAGGTGATCCTTTGCAATTTCAAGAGGTTTCTTATATCACAGATTTGGTGATTGTTTTTAACCACTCAAGAGGGCTACTCGATCCATGTTGGTGAAGAATCAAGTCACAGATCTGGTTGGTATCCGATTTCTCCCATTGAAGACTCGAGTTAGTTGATCTCCAAGCTTCTTCTACTGCAACTTCTGTATTCTATTTCAATTTATTAACTCTGGGTTTGGAGCACACCCTGCAAGCATCATCTTCTCTTCTTGTTCCAGATCTGATATTCAGTTGGTGACGGGTTTGTCTGAAACTCTAGTTTCTATTTTCATTCTTCTACTTTCTAATTCTGTGATTTCACCATAACTTTACATCAGACCATCAAAATCCACCCAAACTTGGACCGAATCTCCCTCACACCTGGTGGGAAACTCGATTTTGGTTAGAACCCCAACAAACAACCCTAAACCCTAAATTCCATCGTTATTTTCTTTCCAGAAACCCAGAAACCTAACCCTAAATTGCTGCAATTCAATTCCAACACATTCTTCTCATTAAAACTTAATGTAACCTTCACTGATAAACTCCCCTACATCGACTTGGCTTAACCCTACCATCAAACCCTAACCGTATTTTGACCAAAACCCCAATTTTTGACCAACCCAATTTCCCAGTTCATGGTAGAGCCTGGTTACTGGCTCCTAGTTGGAATGTCTACCAATCTAGGACTACATCACTTCCCCCTCTCTTACCTCTTCCCATCTTATCTTCTCCCGTGGGGCCCACTATCTGGATTTCGCGAGAACCTTCTTCTCACTTACTGCGCCTTAGCCCCTCAACTACCTCTTCCTCTCTTGATCCCATCTCTTGGCCCAATCCTAACCCCTTGCACCAGCCCATCCACTCAACCACTCCTCCCTCTTTAGCCCAACCGCCTGGAACCAATGGAACCCAACTCCTCTGATACGGATCCGAGGTTACAAGACCCGTATTGGATCGCTTATGGGCCCACCCGATCGAACATAAGTCTAGCAATAGAAGGGCAATGACAATCTTGTAGTAACCAGAATTTTCTAAAGGGGTTGTTAGGGAAGTAAAGAAGAAGGGACGCAAAGGGGAGTACTATTTATTAACTAGGGACAAACTTGGAAGCAAATATAAGGTATGAGACAAAACACTATTAACATAAAAGGGAGGGGTAGAGTTGAAACCCAACCATTAAGAGGGGCTAAAACCAATATATCGTGAAGGTTTTCTTCAACCCACGGTTACCATCAGCAAGGCGGAAAAACCAGATTGATGGCGAGGCTTCGACTCCCAACATATGATCATGTTTTGATCAACATGATCTGAAATTCTTTGAAAAACATTGCAACTAACAATATTTCTAAGGGCAACGAGTGGTTTTCCAAAACAGCAAGCAAAACCAGAGTTTTAGAGGTCTGAAACTGAGCCCTGCGGTGACTTTATGTTCAGACCTGCAACTGGTTTAATCGCCTGATAGGATGGAGTTCCAGAGCCAGAGTTTGGGGGGGGTTTGAGATGTTCATGTACGAGTTTTTTTCAACCAAAACCTCAGGTTTGATTGGTGGTTTGCCAAGGAATTCAATCAACTTATATGGGATTGTTCGGCAGCCCAGCAAACAGAGTAATAGTATAAGTTTCAAGGAAACTGAAGCAATGAAAGGAGACAGAAGGTGAGAGGATGAGGGAAGGTGAGAATATAGATTGAAGGCAACTGAAATGAGAGATGGTCACACGACCTGATTCATACCAATCCGACGCAAATAAAGATTCCTAATAAAACTCAAAACTGAAATTAAACCCAATAACCTAATTTGATCCATTTCATCTTCATATGGATCCCCCAATGGGTTTGGGCCAGTCCAAGGAATTGCTTTGGCCTTCTCCTATGTATATTATTTTTAGGGCGATTGTTCTCTGGCTGGGAGCGCAGGCTGCGCCCAGACACATGGGGCGGTCATTTTGGCCATTCAAGGGGCCGGGGCAGTCATTTCGCCCACCCTCCATGTTTCTGGGTGCTTTCTGCGCCCCCGGCACAGAGAACATTTGGCCTTATTTTTATTACAATCCGTTTTATTGATACTATTTAGTTGGGATAAGGCTGTGTTGTTGTTGTTTTGTTGAGACTATGCTTTCATTGATATTGCAGATTAGATCTGTTAAAAGTGGAATGTGGGATAGCCTCTATGACACTTTCCAATCCATCAGTCAGCAGAGATTTATTACAGCAGATTCTGATCAGTTTAATGACTTTGAAACGGAAGATTTTGGGCCATCTGAAAAAGATGCTGTATCTGGCAGTAACCATATTTCTGAACTTGTTAGTAAGTTATGCTTGCCACATGAATCAGATTGTAACAGTATTCATTTTCATTCTTCTTTTTATTTGTTGTCTATTAACTTGTCTTACCCTTGATTTCCTCCAGAAATACACATCTTTGAATTGTTTTTCATTAAATTATCCTTCCTTTAGATGTCAAAACCATGTCTTGAATAAATGGGAAAGTTCTCCCTATTCTTCTTCTTTTATAACTTTGTTTTAGATTGAAAGTTACTTGCTGATGATTTTTTAACTCTGATTTATGTGTTCCTTATCAACATTGTGTTGGGAGTTTCTGTTTGTACTTTATATGCATGTGCATAAACACCACCACCTCACCACCATCACACATGCACATAGAGAGACATACATGGACGCACCTGCAAAACGTGTGCACATCTCCATGCACACATGCACACATTGAGCCAATTTTGATTTGAAGGCTTATAATATATCATTAACATTCGCTAGAACCTGTTCTGAAACCAGTTTTGAGTCTTACGATCAAACATGTGTGATGCAGATAAAACACAAGTGGGCTTATTTAGTGGAAATAACCCTTGGGTTGGGTTACATATATATTGGGCCTTTGGTGATGCAGATTTATCACCAAACTGGGCTTCTTTTATTTGGAATAAGTCTAGGGTTAGGTTATATACATGTTAGGCCTTTGATCCTATGGGTTTTCTATGTAATAGGCCACTTTTATGGGCCTAAAGTTGGGGTACATGAGTTGCATACGGGATTAGCCCCATACTTGGTTTATTTTCATGTTTCTTAATGTTTTAAATTGAACCGGTCCAAAGCCGGTTTGAACTAGTGGTTCAATTTAAGTGATTTTATTAGTTTTTCTTTTAGTTGTTTAGTTGGGTTGGATTAGGACTCTATTTTGAGTCTATTTCAGTTTCTTAGTCAGTTTAAGTTATCTAGTAGGTTAAGGAATGGGTTAGGCCTTTCCTTTTTAGTGGAGGAGTCTAATTTTGAATCTTTTATATAAGGTTGTAAGGGAGGCAAGTATTGAATACGAATTTGATTAATGAAAAAGCTTTTGCTTGCTGCCATGGTTGCTGCTGCTGCTCCTTGAAAGTATTGCATCCTTGTTGGTTTATGAGTTTATCAAGGTGGAAAGGGTAGGTGGATCTCTTACGACTCCTTACGCCGTGACGGCTGGGAGGATCTCCATTGAAGGTGGTTCTATCCTTCTCCAGTGCTCAATCCAGTAAGTTAGTTTAATTTTCTGCAATTATCCTTCTCTCCTAATCCTCTACAGCCTTCATCCTTCATCAGATTCAGCCCAAATTCCCATTAGAACCCTAAACCTACAACTATTCTTCTTTCCTTCTAGAAGGTCACATACAAGGTGATTTTCGCTAGAATTCTGCCCAGCCAAATCTAATCGTTAGAATCATCTCAAGTTTTGATCTAATGTTCTTGAACCTAATTCATTAACTCGATTTCAGTTTGGTGCAATTCTGACATGCAGATCTGTTCCTGCTGTGAATTTTCAATTCTGCCCTTATTGTTATATTGTTCTTTTGAGGTCACAATTAATACCTATTCTGCTGATCTGTTATTGCTGATTCTTATAGGCTAAATTTACATTCGATTACTGAACATAACCCTAATTTTTGATCTCTGAATTTCCTGGTTAAATTACTGTTTTGCCCTTTTCCTAGTTGTACTAGGATTCCCCCATATTAGTTGATCTAACCATCGGATCATTTCCAAATTTTCCTTTGATCCAATGCGTTATCTTCTAATAGAGCATTTTAATCGGCCTAAAATATGGGTAGGGGTAGGAATACAGGATTAACTTTATCAGTTAGTCTTTTTAGAGTCTATTTCTTTATTTATAATCGTTAGTAAAGTGTTTTAGTCAGGCGGGAATAGGCCTCTATGAGTCCAACCTCATTTCAAGTTGTATTCCTTTATTTTATGCAGAATGCAGTCAGCTAAGACTACCTTCATAGCAATCCATTGGCTGGAGGAGTTTTAAGCTTAGTTTGAGTCTTTTATATAAGGTTGTAAAAGGCTTCTACACTGGACATGAATTCAATGAATTGAAATTTGCTTTTGCCTTTTGGTATTTTGAGATTTAGAGCTCTCTCTGCTTTGATGATTCAATAGAAACCTGTTAGTGATTCTCAGAAAGCTATGGGATGATTCCAAGGTGGGGTTTGGTGCATAGTTGTCATGGCATCTGGGTAACCCAAGGTGTTGGAGGGGGCCCGGGCCCTATACGCAAGGCAACACCCAGAAGGCACCCACCTTGACAACTATGGTTTGGTGGGATGCTAACCCTAAGTATCAGTTGGGATTCTTTATTCATATCCTTTTTTCTACTTTTCTTCTTTTTTATTCTTTAAATCAGGTCAGTTTCAAATCATATTTTTTCCTGGTCAATTTAAACTTTCCTATTTGAGTACAAATTCTTAAAAATCTCAGTTTTGGATGTAATTCTGATTTCCTATTATTGTCCTGCTGCTACTATTATTCTGACCATAATTGCAAATCTTATTTTAATGCCTGATTTCACCATCGATTCAGAGTTCGAACTCTGTTGAAACTCTTCAATTTTTGGAAATACAGAAACTGCTTTCCGTTTTCCCTGCTAGTTCTGTTTCTTTGATTGGTTTAATTTCCCACTGAATCAATTCTGAATTCTGTTTAAGGTTCCGTTGAATTCTGGCTGTTTTGACCATTCAACCAAAATTACTTGTCAATCTGACTTTTTTTCATTAAGTTATTAATGTTTCCTTGAATCTGGGTTTTGGTCTCTTGTTTGCATTTTTGGTTTTCTTGGGTTTTCTAAACCATAAACGTTAGTGTAGAAAACCTAGGACCTGTAACCAGTAACTCCAGAGAGAAGAAAAGAGAGAAGAGAAGATGGAAGTTGTAAAATACTTGAATGAATGAATTGATAGGTAAGCCCCTCTAGTTGGGAAATTACAAATAGACTAAACTAGGCGATGTGGGACTAAAACCCACATAGCCGACATAAACTTAATAACACAAGAATAAAACTACCCCCAAAAAGACCAAAATACCCCCACGGTATTCTGGAGTACATATTCCAACACTCCCCCTCAAGCTGGATTATACAAATAAGAGAAGAAGGGAAAATCCAGCTTGAACTAAATAAAACAAGAACTCCGTAATAATGCTAACACTCCCCCTCAAGTTGACGCATACAAGGTACTAATGCCCAACTTGAACAAAAAAGAGAAAAAACTAAGTTGCAGCAGAATCCAGCTTGACATATGAATGCAGCTCCCAAATAAACCTTCAAGAACTTGAAAAAATAGATCTTCAAAACTTGGGCAGACTTGAGCAGCAAAAGTTCACCAATCTTTCACAGCTGCCCAGTGATGAATCTCTGATTGGTAATCTTGAAGATAAGCAACTAGGGCAGCAAACAGATGAATCAAGCAGCAAAAAAGATCTAGCAGCGGAAAAAATCAACCCAACTGTAGAACCTCATATAGGCAGGCAATAACCAAACAGCTTCAATACTTTAATACTTCAGTCTCCCCCTTACGGCAAACTCAACCCAATAACAAAGTAGATACCCATTGGCAATGGTGAAAACTCTGATCGTCTATGCTTTGCACCAAGTGTTCCTGCAAGTTCTGCTTCTACAATGTCTGTAGGTGTACTGTAAATAATCCCCCCCTCACGTGTACTATGGACATAACAGAGATAATGTAAAAGATAGGGCAAAAACATAATATTCTAGAATTTTCTAAAAGTGCTATGGGTAATTAAAAAGGAAGGAATGGAAAAATTGTAATTTACCAGAAGTTTCCAAAGGTGTTATGGGTAAATACCAAAGGTATGGGATATGAAGGGAATTAGAATTATTGAAAGGGAATGGTGTTGGTAAAAAGGATGGCATGGCTGTAATTTGGTGGAAATTCACTTTTAAATACAATCTAAGCCAAAGGGCAAACTGGTAATAAATGAGAATTTTCAAGGGTCAATTGGGTAGTCAAATAGGGGAATATATTAAAAGGTAATGGCAGTTCCGTAAATAATCAGAATTTTGTGAGGTTCTTTTTGGTAAACAAAAAGCAATGGGATGCAATAAGTAAAATAATGGCTATGGAGAGTGGCAATCTTGTAAATAATATAAATTTAAAAACCCATTAAGAAAATTGTAACAAAACAAAGATATAATGGGCATTAAATTCAAGAGGGAAGGACAGAATAGGGATTTTAGAGAATATAGGGGCAAATCAGAAATAACTTCAGGAAAGAACAACTTTTGTATATTTTTAAAGGGCTGGCCTTGAGTGTAAATACCAAAAAATTGTGTCTTTCTTGCTTACGGTTTCTGAAACTAGGAGTAAAACTTGTTGACAAAGGAGCAACACTAGGCAATAAAGTAGGATTTACCAAAAACGATAAAGTAGGAGACAAAAAACGGAAACCAGAATCAACGGTGGGGCAGGGCGGTAACCTTGTAACACCATGGCGATAAACATGGGAGAGAAAACCAGAGAAGAAGGGATCTCACCAACAATAGCAAACCGAAGAAGGATCTTTCTATCTACTTCAAATCAAGCAAAATCGTGCCGATGACATTAGCAGAGGCAAAAAGAAGCTGCGACACTTAACCAAGAGATTGCATAACAGTGCAATCAACAACAACTAATCGATACTCGGATCAGCAGTAGTAGCCATCAACCAATCCTTCGAACTAGAAAACACCATAAACCGTAGCAATGCGACGAGGTGGAACCGCATGAAAGGAATCAAGAGACAAACCAAGAAAACCAGGAGACAATTCAACTGCGGCACTCGATTCAACATCCACCAATAGCAAAAGCGGAAACCTGCTTCTATGTCGATCAGAAGAACTCATCACCGACCTCCAGCGTGAAACTCCACTGTGAACCAGAGGCGAAACCAATGAATCGAGGTAGGAAGAAACTCACCGAGAAAACCAACAGAAATACCAATATTACGAGAAACCAGATTCATAGCAGCAGTAATCGCAAGAAACCAACCAGAGCAACAACACTCGAGAAGAACACTCCTTTGATTGACAAACTAAACCCTAGTCCTCCTCCTTTTATGAACTAGGGTTTTCTCATCCAACCCAGAAACTTAAACGACTCTCAAAACTGCAAATTGTGAAGAGAATCAGTCACTGATTGCCTAGCTCTGATACCATGTAGAAAACCTATGATCTGTAACCAATAACTCTAGAGAGAAGAAAAGAGAGAAGAGAAGGTGGAAGTTGTAAAATACTTGAATGAATTAATTGATAGGTAGCCTAACATCATTTAAGTAAATGTTTTTATATTTGTTATTTTATTTACTTAAGATATTATTCATAAATAAGCAAATACCCCCTATTTATATTGAAGGAGTTTTGTTTCGGTCAAACTTAATTTGGTGTACGCTAATGCCATCAAAATCGCTCTGAATGAAAATATTTTTTTAGACATCAAAACAAATGAATATTTTACCACATTTTTGGTTTTTAGCAATGTTTTACCCTATTAAGATTTATAGAATTTTTAGATTTAAGAAAAGCCCCAGCATTTAAAAGTTGAAAATTGCACTTACTGCTGAAAATCCAGTTTTTGTTCTTAAACTGAGGGGTTGACTTTTTATCCTTTTGGAATTTTATTTTTTAACTATTTTTATTGGATTCAAATAGGGGGTGTTTACTTATTTATGAATAATATCTTAAGTAAATATAAAAACATTTACTTAAATGATGTTAGGCTTAAATAAATGTCTGTCCTGATTTCTGGCATAAATTACTGTTTGTCCTAGTTTCCCAAGTCAAACTCCTATTTGGATTTTGATTTTAGAAAATCTGATAGTGCCATTGTGTTTAAATTGTCCAAAATAGGCTGTATACCAAGTTGCATCACCAAACTAGGTAAAAAACCCACCGAAACCGTCAAATGAGTTCAAAAATAAATAGGACACAGGGCTGGAACCTTGCTCAGATACCAAAATTGGTGGACATGTTTGGGAAATCGAATACAAGTCTAAGGATTAAATGAATTTGGGTATGGGAAGGTCTACTAACACAACTAACAACATACATGCCGAAAATCAGATTTAACAAGAGTCATAAATGATGAAATATTTAAAAAATACAAGTGCAGAAAATTCATTCTAGGATTCATGGAAATTAATAAAAGATACATGATAGGCAGTACCTTCTTTTGCTGTCCCACGAGTTGGAATAATGTGATCAAGTACTAAGTCACTACCAAACTCCAAGAATGTACCCTTAGTGCATACTTGCTGGTAGTGACTTAGTGCTTGATCACAGCATTCCAACTCATGGGTATGAGGGTATCTCCATTGTGATTTAGGCTATAATTTAAACGAAAAAAATGGGAAAATTGGCACTGGTGGAAAAGAAATAGGGGAGAGGAAGAGCGTGGTAGCCTAAGAGAGAAGAGTTAGGGAAGAGAAAGGGATTTTGGCTTCACACCACAACTTGGATTGACTCCAAGGTTTGCAGGCAATCACTCATGCTGCAGAGAATGGGAGAATAACAAGTTCCAGCATCTTTCATTCATTGCTTACATCTTAAAATAGAGTCTTTTAAAATCCATAATGAAAAGAAGGGAGAAAGAACTCCCTAATAACTACTACTCTGGCAATTACTCCCTAGTAATTTCCCTTACAACATTAGTACATAACAGTTTTGACACCATTTAAAATAAAATACAACAAAATAAAACAAGCTACACATAAGTAAACAGAAATATGCATCCACACAAGTTAATAAGGGTCATCTAGCTACAATGAAGTCATCTGTTGCTGTGTACATCGGCGTCTCCTCCGATATGTCCTAAATCCTGGATGATGTCCTCATCAACTGGTTAAGGGCTGGTTCTTGGTTTGGGACTCCAAAGTGGGTCATATCTGTCCAGCCAGGATAGAGCAACTGCATCAGCCTTTTTCTTCAATTGCTCCAATGCTAACACCTTTTTCTACAGAAAATATCGTTGCAAATACTTCAGCTCCAATTTCAAATCGACTATACGTACAATATCTGTTGCCAGTTCAGCCTTGTTCAACTTTGTTTGGAGTTTGTCCCCTATGAATAACAGCTGCTAAATTTTGTACTTCTTCCTCATTTCAATGAGTTTGTTTCCTTTATTGACTGCTTTACTAGGACCAATTGGGTGTATATGATGTAGCACAAAAGTGAGGTTTTTTGATGTTTTCAACTATTTCATCGTATGGTTCAGACCCAATTCATTGCCACCTTAAAAATTCTGCGGAGTGATAATAGCAGGGATTACATGGAAGGCCAGTTCCAAAAGTACTTAGCTGACAATGGCATCCTTCATCAGACTAGCTGTCTAGACACCCCGGCCCAGAATGGAGTGGTTAAAAGAAAAAAATCGGCACCTTCTGGAAGTGGCTCAGGCAATTATGTTTGCACGGCAGGTTCCTTCCCCATATTGGAGTGTTGCTATCCTCACTGTTGCCTACCTCATCAACCGTATGCCTACCCTTGTCCTTGATGGTTGTGCCCCTGTTGACCTTCTCCAGGGTTCTTCTTCTTTTGTGGTCCCCCCAAAAATATTTGGTTGTGTTTGCTATGCTTGCAACCATGACCTTCATGGCAAGCTCGATCCTCGGTGTATTCGGTGTATGTTTTTGGGCTACTCCGCCACCCAGAAAGGATACAAGTGTTATCACCCACCCTCTCGCCGTATATTTGTTACCATGGACATTGTCTTCCATGAGTCCCTGGCATATTATTTTCAGCCACCTCTTTAAGGGAAGCATGATCCAGTACTTGAAGATTTGTTTGCTCTTCTACCGGCTCCTATTCAAGGGGAGCCTTCATCTCCAGAACCTCCAATGTCAGCCCCCATTTCTATTCAGGGGGAGCGTAGACCCGTGAGTCAGATTCCTGTTGATAAAGTCTATACCCGGATGCACAAAGAGTAAGTTGAGACTACCGTTGCTATACCACTTCTCCAACCGTTAGAACTTGATCCGGATCCAGACTCTGGTACATTACCTGGTAAGGATCACTCTCTTGATTTACCTATTGCTGTCCGCAAAGGCATTAGGTCTTGCACCCAACATCCCATCTCCAATTTTGTTTCCTATGATGCTTTGTCTACTTCCTATAATGCATTTGTGTCCTCTCCTTCCTTTGTTTCGATTCCTTAAAAATGGTAGTAGGCAATTGCAGATCCAAAGTGGAAAGCAACCATGATGGAAGAGAAGACAACTTTAACCAAAAATGAGATGTGGGAGTTGGTGGTTCTTCCTTTGGGCAAGGGACCAGTAGGTTGCAAATGGGTGTTTGTTATCAAGCAGAAGCCGGATGGAACAATGAACATCTATAAGGCCAGGCTTGCGGCCAAGGGCTTTACTGAGACCTGTGGGATTAACTATGAGGAGACGTTTGCCCCAGTGGCAAAGTTGAACACTGTTCGGGTTTTGCTGTCATATGCTGTCAATCTAGGCTGGGATTTGCAGCAATTGGATGTGAAAAATGCATTCCTTTATGGAGAGTTGGAGGAGGAGGTTTATATGGATGTTCCTTTAGGTTTTTCTTGTGACAACACTCATGGGAAAGTTTGCAGGCTGAAGAGGGCATTATATGGGCTGAAACAATCTCCTAGAGCTTTGTTTGGCAGGTTCCACAAAGCAATGATCTCTGTCGGATACAAATAAAGTAATGCTGATCACACCTTGTTCATCAAGCGAAATGGGGATAAAGTCACTCTTCTTATAGTGTATGCTAATGACCTAATTGTGACTGGTAATGATTCAGAGGAAGTTTCCGATTTGAAGACCTTCTTGGGACGAGAATTTGAAATTAAAGATCTAGGACAGCTCTGGTACTTCCTTGGGATTGAAGTTGCCCGTTCTCCCAATGGCATTTTTCTCTCCCAAAGGAAGTATGTTCTAGACCTACTCTCAGAGACTGGTTTGTTAGGATGTCATCCATGTAACACTCCTTTGGAAGCAACCACTCGTCTGCAAGAGAAGGATGGTGATCCGGTTGATAAGGGGCGATATCAATGGTTGGTGGGAAAACTAATTTATCTCTCCCATACTAGACCGGACATTGCATTTGCAGTAAGCTTGGTCAGTCAGTTCATGCATGATCCCTACTCCACTCATATGGTTGCTGTTCTTCTTATTCTCCATTACTTGAAGTCAGCTCCAGGAAAAGGGTTTCTCCTGTCTCTGTATGATCATCTTTGCATTGAGGCTTGCACAGATGCTGATTGGGGTGGTAACCTTGACAGGAAATCCACTTCAGGCTATTGTACTTTTGTAGGAGGTAATCTTGTCACATGGCGAAGTAAAAAGCAAGATGTGGTGGCAAGGTCCAGTGCTGAAGTTGAATTTCGTGCCATGGCTCAGGGCATATGTGAGTTATTGTGGCATCATAGTTATTTCAGGATATTAGTGGTTCTGTTCATCGTCCAATGATGTTGTACTGTGACAACAAAGCAGCAATCAACATTGCCCACAATCCAGTGCAATATGATCGTATCAAGCATGTGGAGATCAACAGACACTTCATCGAGGAGAAGTTAGAAAGTGGGCAGATTTGTATACCTTTTGTGAAGTCTGATGATCAACTTGCTGATGTCTTCACTAAAGGGCTAAGTGGAAAGTTATTTCATTCTAGTCTAGTCAAGTTGGGCATGTGTGACATCCAAGGTTCTAAGACTCGGGTCTCGGTGGCATCTCGGCCAAGTCAGAAATCGAGTCGAGTCGAGATCTCGGCGTGTTGCTGCATTTTTTTTTTTTTAAAACTCCGACCCCCAACTCGGTGGGTTTTACACATATTTTGGGTCTGAAACTTGGTATCCAGCCTATTTCAGGCCATTTAAACACAATGGCATGCCCAGATTTGCCAAAAAACAAGTCCAAATATGAGTTTTACTTCGGAATCCTACAAATAGGTGATGATTCTTGGACTGTTGGAGTTGAATCTTTACTTTAGCACTTGACTCTCACTTCAAACAATGCAATCCACCCAAGATTTGAAAGAAAGAGGAAGAAATTTGAGGGAGAGAGTTGTTTGAGTGTTTTCCCCTTTGTTTAGAGAGCTATGGACAGAACTATTGACATTTCCGAGTTCTGTCCATTGCCCTCTTTTAATAAAAATGGGCACATGGGTCAAATGGGCAATTAAAATGGGTAAAAACCATGTTCTAACCCGAAACCAAGATCTCGGCGAGATATTGAACTTTTAAAACTAAAAAAAAAACTGGAAAAAATGTGTACCGAGACAATACTGAGATCTTGCCGAGAAAGTGTAATTTTTGAATGCGTATGGCATCTCATCTCGGGATCTCACAAAACCGAGAAACTCGGTGAGATCTCGGCGTTACCCGATAAGGGTATTTTTGGTATTTGTATTTTTTTAATTCTCAGTTATTAGCATAGTCGGCTGTACAGGGACAGTATTGTAATTTTGCCTTATTATTGAATGATATATATGAAGGAGCTGAGTGAACAAATGACTCACTCAAGCCATTCTCTTATTTTCAACTCTATATTATTCTCTCATCTTCTGACACTAAGCAATGGAGGGTGTTTTCAATTGAAACCTTCTGAACAAGTAGCTTCGTGGTGTGGTGTGTATGCGGTATCCTTTGAGCATTCTCCTAAGCTGTCGCATGTAATATGTCAAGGCCATCTAAACTCACTCGTACCTTGGAAACTGTGGACCATAAAATGCGATCCACATCAATTCCAAGCTTTTTCTGAAACATTCAGAGATAGGAGGGCGAGCTACCCAAAGGTTTTCATTTGATAAGGGATATGCTGTTAGGAGAAAAACAAGGAAGCATAATCTTGATGATGTATAGATTTATCTTTTCTGTTGGATAATGTGAATTAGAACTGAACAGAGTTTGCCAGTAAAATTTCAATTCTTTCTAAAATGATCCAGACCGGGTGATATTGTTCAGACATTCTGTTTCTTGAAATTGACTGAAACCTATTTATATGTTATGCTAGACTTACTTTGTGGTGTTTTGATTTACAACGTATGTAATAATAAGACCTAGTGATATACTTTATTAGAAATTCTCTATAATGTTTCAATTTCCAACTTACTAATATATTCTGCAGGTGTCAATGTTGAGGATATTGTGAGGAAAATTGCTTCATATTATGAGTTGAATGGAGCTATTCAAAGGGAGGGAAAAACTGGTCTTGAAATGCAAATAATATGGTTGAGAAAACTTCTTAGTTGTGAGAAATGGTTAACAGAGCAGTTTTCTGTTAAGGAATTTGGTTCCCTTGGTCATGGGGAGTTTCTGATGTTCTTAGAAAAACATGTTGCTCTGTTACCTAATGAATTACATGAAAGTTTTGCTGGTGGCTTGAGCAAAGAATCCTCTTTGAAGGTATCAATGCTTCAGCGTCAGTTGGCTGTATTACTGTCACAAGCTGCTAGTTGTTTTTGGGAAAATGACAGTATATCCAAGCAGCAGATTTCGGTGCTTCTTAAGAGGCAATTTCCATTAATCAGTTTTGAAATAACAGGGGGTGAACCCACAGAAGATCTTTTAGAAGGCATGACAAAACAGAAAAGCAGTGCCGCTTCCAGTTGTGTTGTATTTTCTGTAACGCTCTCAGGGACATGCTGTATAGGAAACCCATTGGTTCACAGTGAGAAACAGTTGCAGGAAACTGCTGGAATGATGGATGATTTGGGCTGGAGAGTGGGCATTCTTGGACCTGTTACAGCCAAGGATGCAGTCAGATGCTTACTTAAAGCACCATTTCTTTCTGATGTACAGTCATGGTCACATTGGGACCTTGTATTTGCTCCTATGCTTGGATCGCTCGTGGAATGGTTGTTTACTGTAGGTGATAACAAAGATTTGTTGTGTTTAGTGACTAGAGATGGGAAAGTTCTACGTATTGATCCTTCAGCTACTGTGGATGGGTTTTTGGAGTCCTTACTTAAAGGTTCCTCTTTTCAAACCGCAGTGAAATTAGTATCTCTATTTGCTTTCTATGGTGGGGAGAGACATATTCCCAGTTCTCTGTTAAAATGCTATGCAAGCCGTGCAATGGAAGTCATGGTAAAAAATAATGTAGATTCCCCAGAAGTTAAACATGGCGGTGATTTTTTCATGCATGGAAAGGCTCTAGAAGGACATCATATTCTTGCTGAAAAATCAACCAGTAACCCACTCGTCGTGGAGCCTCCAGGTGCTAATCTACATGTTATGGCAGGTAGTGAACTATTCGATGACATGTCAAGAGTAAACAAAGCAGTTCCAGTTGCTTCAAGGTTTATCGTTGATTGTCTTGGTTATCTACCTTCAGAGTTTCGCTGTTTTGCTGCTGACGTATTGCTTTCCGCGCTTCAATCTGTTACTAAAGATGCTGCTATAGCCATTTTACGCGAATGCAACAATACTGATCAGCGTCTTATGCTTCATGATTTGGGGTTATCTCTTGGTATTGTGCAATGGATTGAAGATTACCATGCATTTTGTTCTACAGCTGCTACTGATTTAGTCATGTCCTCTGGTACGTCAAGCTTGAAAGCAGTAGGTGGTGCAGTTGGCACAGATTTAAAGTGTACACCAGATGTTTCAGGGAATCTGCCCCCTTATGGCAGGAACATTATGGTTACTTCTGAGACAGATAGTCAAATTCATGATACGATGGATCATAAGGTGTTCTTGGAGCAGTCTAGTGATGATTGCACCCGACTTCAATCAAAACATTGCGAGGACCAGGATGCCAACCTTATTATTGAATCTATTAGGTGTGAGGAATTTGGGCTAGATCCATGTCTTACTCATTCTGAGATTAGTATACTAAAGAAGCAGCATGCTCGCCTAGGGAGAGCACTCCATTGTCTCTCACAAGAGTTATATTCGCAGGATTCACATTTTATTCTTGAGCTGGCAAGTTTCTCATCTTTGTTTTTTTCCCTCCACAAAAAAAGAATGCTAGTAAAATTTGTCTTCATGTTCATGGTATATCGATTACCAAAGCAAAAGTTTTGATGCTGGGTGTTTATTTTCCATATCATCAAAGAAGTAAAGTATTCGGGAGAGTTGAATATTTTGTAGATATCATCAATTGTTTAATTCTGCTTTGCCATAGCATTTTGAAGTATTGATCCCTGGTATGTGATCATGATTAGATTAATACCATAGGATTGTTGTATGCCTGTGCTTGGCTAGTTTTGAAAACTTGGTCCTCGCCTTATTCATTGATGCTTTGCATAGGTCTTGCCTTGATCGCCAAGGCTTCACTTTGGTTAGGTTTTGACCTAGGCGGGTGCCATTTTGGCTTTTCTTTATTTACTTATATATTTTTTTTAACTCATGTGTGGTGACTGTGATCGTATGCTTTTATGCTGAACCTTATTGCAGTTGATCAAATCTTTTAGGGTTAAAATTGGAAAATGGCCGTCTCTGGTCCTCCACCTTTAACTATTACCTCCACCCAAAAGGACTCGTGGTTTAGTAGTGTGCCTACTTTCGTAAGTAGAGATAATCAGAGAGCACATTACATGTCCACATGAAAGTTAGTTAGTTCCAAAAAAGAGGAAATAGATATGAGAAGAACAGATACACAAAAATTAAGGATTTACATAGTTTACTGGTGCACCTGCATACAATGTGTGAAGCGTAGAAAAGTACAAATAAGCCTGCAACAAGGTCATGTGGATAATTGGACTTGGAACCCCAACACTAGTGAAATAGTATTTTTTCATACTTGGAAATCCTCCATTGTGGATTTTTTTTTGCTAAAGGTCAGCAAAGTGTGTATTAGAAAATGAAAAAATTAGAGTTACAGGAATGACTGAAAAACTACCAAAAGAAAAACTCAGAAATCTGCCAATTTACCTTCGGCATTGCCATCAATAAAGAGGCAGACCCTGGTAATCTTTACAAAGAATTAGGAAAAATCCCAAAAAACAAAGAAGTAAATTATGTGAATCTGTAGTATGGTCGCCCAAGCGCTTCCCAAATCCCAAGAGACCGCGTGAGCAATGAAGTTCGGGGTGACATTCCAAGTGGTTGTGATTTTCACTTTTGCCGCATGATTTGCAAGAGCATTTGCAGCCAAATTTGCTTCTCGGAAACAATGGGAGATGCGCCACTGTATAGAGTCAAGAAAGATAGAGACCGATCACCAGGTCTGCATGAAGCACCATGGGATCGTGCAAGATAGAATGGATGAGACCACTGCTGCCGAGTCGCTCTCAATCCAAAGCTTTTCAATATTTAAATCCCGAGCTTGTTTAATTCCAGGGAAGAAAGCTCCCATCTCCGCCATGAAATTAGATCCCACTGTCTGATAAGCTGCAAAACATCTGATAGCTGATCCAAAATGGTCACGGAAAATCCCGCCTGCTCCTAATGATCCAGGATTGCCCAAAGATTACTCATCGATGTTTAATTTCCACCAACCTGCAGGGGGCTGCCTCCACCTCACCTCAACTTTTTTTTTTTTTTTTTAATTTTTTGGCGATCTGGATATAACAACTTGCAATTTCCTAGCCACAATCAGCTCCTGGACCGATTTGATTTGTACCCCATATATACGGGTACAGTTCATGACCTCTCTAAAGCATAATTTTACCACTTGCGTTGGAGTTCTTCTCAAGTTATCATAGCGTCGCCTGTTGCGCTCCATCCAAATTTGCTGGCAAATAATAATAAGCAGGACACCCCATGACCACCTTGGTCTTTCTACGCCACCAAAAAAAAAAACAGTTCTATAGAAGGGAAACCACACCAACTCTCACTAAAGAAATAGAGAACTTCCCTCCAAACATGGCACGAAAATAAGCAGTCCAGAAACAAATGATGACCCGAATCGCTAGCAGCAAAGCAGAGATCACATCTAGACACCATAGGCACAGCCTTGCGACACACCTTGTCATCAGTTGGAACTTGGAAGCGCACCATACGCAAGCCGCCAACCAATCACTGAGGAGCGAGGTTGAAGTTCCCGATTCCAGATGGCCTAACCCCATTCAGGAGTGGTCGCCTTCACTCTCAGAACTTCCCAGGCAGACTTAACAGAGAAAAAAAACAGATTTTGTATGAGCCCAAAAACGCCTGTCCGTCCTATCAAAAATTGAAATTTCCATACCTTGACCTATTGAAAATATTCTGGAGAGCAGGATCTCTGACTGCCGGAAAAACCCAAATTCCCTCCATAAAATCCAAAACAGAAGCAGATAGGGAGTGAGGAATCTGGGCGGGGTGGAGCAAATCCTCAATACTTTGATTTCCAATCCATTTGTCGAACCAGAATCTGATGGAGCTGCCATTGCCAACCACCCAACGCTCAGCAGACTGGACAAACTCTAAACCTTTCGGAGACCTGGGAGTAACATGGACGTCACAAAAGATTTTTTTAGCGAACCATCTGCTTTCACAAATCTCCCTCGCAAAAAAGCTGCAAAACAGAGTTTTCCATCTTAATAGCCCAAGCAAACTTTGCGATCAGAGCCAAATTAAAGTCCCGCAGACGACGGATTCCAGGACTCCCCTCTTTTTTGGGTTTACACAGACTATCCCATCGCACCGTAATTGCCTTGGAACGGTCGGCCTCTCCTGACCAGATGAAATTACGAATCCATCTCTCCATAATCTCGATCGTTCCCGCCGGCCAAAGATAAACTGACAAATTATGCACTGGAATACTTCCCATCACTAAATGAACTAATTCAATACGCCCTGCCATGGACAGAAGATATGCCCCTTCCAAGCAGCAAGCTTTTTTTTTTTTGAATTGATCAACAAGAGGTTGGACTATCTCGAGCTTTACCCTGCCTTTCATCAATTCCATTGTGGATGTTCATTAAAAATAACTTACAAGTCAGCTGTGTTAAAATTCGGCCCATGGCCACCTGTATTATGATCTACATTTTTTTGCCCTGCCTTCTGCTGCTTATTTTTTTAATATTTTTTGCCTATACATGATATAATCTAGAATTTACTATGGTGTCTAGTATATGCAAATGGGTTTTCTTTTGAGCTTCTGTAGTTGTTTTTTGAAGTCTATAGTTACTTTTCTTATTTGTTTCTTATGGGAATTTTTGAATATTTTGATAAAGTTATTTGATTTTGTTTTCTCCAGACATCTTACTTTTCATCACATCACTGCAGGTTCAGAATGCTGATGATAATATGTACCCCAAATATGTGGAACCAACACTAGTTTTTATTCTTCAGGCTACTGGCATTGTTGTTCTAAATAATGAGCAAGGATTTTCTGCTGAAAACATCAAAGCACTATGTGATGTTGGGAATTCGACAAAAAAAGGATCAAATGCTGGATATATAGGGCAGAAAGGGATTGGATTCAAATCAGTATTTCGGGTAATGTAAATAAAGCTTCTAGCTTTGAACTTGATGTGTCAAAAAATATGAATGGCTTTCTTATTTCTTTTTGCTAGTTGTTTGTTGTTCTAATAATCAATCTCATTGCTTCATTAGTTAGGATATTCTTCTTAATGGTTCTTCGTTGTGACCCATAAAAGGTCCTTGTTTTTTCTTGGGTTGTCGATGAACTTGTTGGAAGTTGATCTTAATTTTTAAGAGTTGCATAGGACTTGGATGCTGGCTAAGATGCCTGACCAAATTGCTGAATGGGCCTTTGGTTATTGGAAAATTGAAGTATATGGGAAAGAATTTTTTTTTATATATAATAAGAATTGTTGACAGTGATAGGCACTTATTAGCCAGAGGTGGTATGAGTACAGAATCTCTTTGATATGGGGATGGAATGGGATTTTTGATTATAAGAAAACTGAGGTATATGGGAAGGAGATTTTTTGTGTAAGCCAATAGTGGTGTACTAGATCTATCTCTTTGAAGTGGGGATTATTTTCACATTTAATTCTACTTTCATGTATGTGTTTGAAATCCCTATATCATTGATTCTTCCCCCTTTTTTTGAGGTTTTTTTGGGGGGGGGGGGGTTGGGGGAGGGAAGGTGGGGGCAGTAAGGCAACATGGAAATTTATTAAAGAACAAGTGTGCAACAGAGGAAGAGATCCAACTTTGAGGATTCCAGTCAAGGTTTAAAGTATCGGTATCGGGTATCGTATTGGTCGAGCGATTTTAAGAGACGTATCGTATCATATCGTATCAGAGATACATATTGATCAGTGCAGAAACGCATGATAATGATCAAAATACACATGGGAATACACTTTTGGACACAAAAAACAGTATAAATAATCAGTTTATGTCATATATCATGCATAAACACTGCGAATTGTGAATAATCAATAACCAGACAAATGCGGCACTTTGAAATTGTTATAGAAGATTAAAAGATGAGATTTCTTATATGTAGAGTCACTCTATTGCCATGAAGAATGTCAGGATGGATCAAAGTCATGTCTGTAAGGGTCTTCAAGAATAGGAGCGACTAGGATGAAAAACAATTTTCGGTTTTGGATGAAAAATTCAAATCTTTGCAAATGTATACAAAGAATGCATGGCTAACTTAGTTTAACCTATTCTCTTTAAATCATAGCAAAAAAAAGACCTAAAATCAAAGATTTGAACAAAAAAATCAAGTTTTTTTCAAATAACTTACCAAAACCTTCAAGAACACCTTTTGATTTTGAATCTGGGTTGTTGGATGCAGAAAAAGCTGTGATTCCACCTCCTTTAGAATCGTTTTTACCAAGGATTTGAAGCCCTCAAAGAATCAGGTCGAAAAAATGGGTTTGAACCTTGATTTTGGGGTTTTTCCCTTGGCTGGACAGGGCTTTTTTTTCCGCCTGGAGGCTCTCTGTATCGTGTTCTGCTGGAAAAACTGAACAAAACCCATGTGCTGCTTAAGTGTGTCAAGACGTATCGAGACGTATTGATATGTATCGGTACGTACTGATACGTTAAAAAATAAAAAAAAGTTAAAATGGACATCTTGGCTGTATCGATACGTATCAACCATAGGGTATCGTATTGATATGTATCGGTCAATACATATCGATACAGTCAAGACATTCTATTTTTTTTAAAATAGAGACGTCTTGTTATGTATCGTATCGACCACGATCGATACCAAGACGTATCGGCCGAGACGATACGAGACGGACCGATACTTTAAACACTGATTCCAGTAGCAAAATGACAAAAATTGGGCCGAGGGAGTACTGGAATAGACAGAGACTCACTGCATAAGAAATGTATTGAGAGAAATATCTCAAGTATTAGAGTTGGATTAGCTGGACCAGCCAAGCCAGATTGGGATCCCCAGTGGCAAACCCCGCTGGTCAACCATTACATTAAACTGAACTCATCTGAACTCAACTAGGTGTGCTTCCTACTAAATGGGGTTGGCCACCCAGATCCTGTTTCACCATCCAATTCTGTTTGAAGCCATGTTTGTAGGCCATTCATATGTTTTATCACGTCCTATTCCCAAGCAATTTTTGGCTTATCCCTTGGGGTTTTAACTTCTCTAATCTTCGTCATATCGCTCTTCATTGTCAATGTTTACAAAGGCCTCCATTGCAAATGCCCGTACCACATCAAGCATCTCTCAACTTATCTTATGTTGGAGCTGCTCCTAAATCATCTCGAATATGTCTCACTTCTTATATTGTCTTTTCTAATTTGTCCACTCATCCATCTCAACTTCCTTATCTCAGAAACTTCAATGATCATTCTCTCAATTCCTTCATGGATAGAATTTTTTGCATGATTGATGGGCGTTCTTCCTTCCCAGGAGGACCTCAGAAGCCAGAACTGAAATAAGGGGATATCTGAAGAAGTAGAATGCCATCTATATGTCAATCCAATTATGTCCTGAAGAAAGGCCCAGCTCGAGTGAAAGGTGCTAGGGAATGACAGGGTCTCCTTTGCAAGACTGTGGAGACTGAAGAGGTGTTTTCAAGCGATTCATTTCCTAAATTCCAATCAGACAAACATGGGCAGGGCGATTCAATTTTTTTTTGTCATAACACTTGTAAAAACCTTGTGGTTGTGGATTTCTGGTAAACAGCTAGGCAAAGGCCCTAAAACATTCATATGGACTGAGAAAGTATGAAACTGATAGACGTTTGTGGAAATCCATTGCCCCCACTTATTTATTAAAGAAAAAAGATTGTACAAGGCCAACAGAATTCCCTGCAGACCAGCTTGTCCTACACAGAATTTCGAAGAAAGGCTTGGAGAGGATGTAGCACCTGACCGTTGGGACTAAGCCCTGTAGCCTAATCTTTTACTTAAAAAGACACCATTTTGAGAGGATCAAGGAGGTTGAACGATGAACAGTTGACTCGAGTCAAAATCTCTGAGACAGCAATCTAGTTCTCGGTTCTTGTTACTGGTAGCCCTTTCTCGGTTAGTATTCGTCAAGGCTTCCCCCGTATCTCCTTTTATTTTCACCCCGGCCCTTGAAGTCCTATACAGAAGCATCCAGTCTAGAACGGACCAGCAGCTCATCTCCCCCATACCCAAGTGCAAGAACCTCAAGATCTCCCACCTGGCCTTTGCCGATGATCTCATGATCTTTTCCAAGGTAAATCTTCTCTTGATTGAAATTTATTATGTCGTGCTTGAGCAATTTTGAAGGGATGTCGGGCCTTCGGGTCAATCTCTCAAAATCCTTTCTATTTTTGGCAAGGATCTCTGATGTTGATAAGTCTATTTAGCAAGAGAAGACTGGCTTCACTTTGGGTCGTCTTCCTGTCAAATATTTGGGTTTACCTCTGATACCTACTAAGTTGATTGCTCACCATTGCACTCCTATTTTAGATCTCATGTGCAAGAGGCTCCAACTCTAGAAGGGCAAGCTTCTCTCTTATGCCGGTCGCCTAGAATTATTCAAATTTGTCCTTCAATCCTCTTACGTCTGTTGGTCTAGTATCTTTGGGCTACCTCAGTCCACCATCAATGATCTTGAATCCCTTATGTGTGCCTTCCTCTTGAAAGGATTTGAAGCTTCTAGATTTCTTCGCCCTATCAGGGGGTCTTGGTTTGAAAAGAATTAAAGAGATCAATTCTGTTGGCGTCCTCAAATTGATCTGGAAGCTTGTGGCTAAAAAGAAAAGTATTTGGGTTGACTGGATATACGTTGGCTTGCTCCGTGATGACTTTATTTGGACTATTGCTCTATGTTCTAAAGCTTATTGGGTTTGGAGGAAGATCCTCAATCGTCGGTCTCTCTCTCTCTCTCTTGGGGTTATTATCGCTAAGATTGAGGATTGTGCCTACACCTGTTTTTGGCTTGACCATTGGCATCCCTTGGGCGTGGTCCTTCCCTTAGTTGGTGCCATAGTCATCTACAGCTTGGGGCTTCACAAGTAGTCTATGGTTGCATACATTATTTGCCATGATGTTTGGGCCTCTCTCCATTCTCCCCAATTCACCGATATTTGGAGTTCCTTGCCTTCCATCCCAAAAAGACCGCTAGGTTCAAGCGATATTGTTACCTGGTATCCTTCCTCTTCAGGCTTATTCAGTTCTAAGTCAGCTTGGGACCTCATCACATCTCGTGCCCCTATCTCTCCTTGGCGTAGGTTGGTTTGGTTCAAGGGCCACATCCCTCGCCACAAGTTCTCTGTTTGGCGGGCCCTCTCTAACTGCCTCCCAATGCAGTCTTTTCTCATTCACCAGTAGATTCCAGTTTCCCCTGTCTGTTGTCTTTGTTGGAATGCCACTGAAGACGTTGATCATCTCTTCTTCGCTTGTCCCTTCCCCTCTTCAATTTGGTACAGGATTCTAGCCAAGCGATGGCCAAGGAGAAGAAGAAATTCTTCCCTTTCAGAGGGAATGGATTTGGGTGGAATGAATTTTTCCACCAAGTCTATCTGTGATATGGTGAGAAAGCTTGCTTTTGGAGCGGCCGTCTCTCATATTTGGATGGAACGTAACTGTAGGAAAGGGTCCTCTAATTCCAGAACCTTCCTTTAGATTTGGGACTCCATAGTCTTTGATGTCGAAAGAAAAGTATCGAGGATCTCTTCTAGTTGTGATAGCTCCCCAGGAACAGCAGGCATATTGTTGCCTCCTAGGGTCTTCCCCATCCCTGCTCCATCCCTTGGTCCCCCCTTCTTAAGTTCTGAGATTGTGTTCTGTTGTTTTGCTTGTATTGTCTTGTTTCTACTCCCCTCTATTATTTTTTTTTGGGTGGGGGGGGGGGGAGGTGTGGGGGTTTCCCTTATTTGTCTCCTCCTTTTGGTAATGAATTTTTATTCAGCCCCCCCTCCAAAAAAAAAAAAAAACTTTTAATCTATTTATTACCTCAAAGCATCTCAGGATCCATTTATGTGGGTAAAAATATGAGGTCTACCATTGACTAAAATCTTGAAAAGTTCTAGACTTTAGAGTTAAAATTTTTTAATGAAATAGGAAACAACTTTAGATATTTGGGGCATAGTTATCAAGGCAGGAAGGCGACCATGGCGTTTTAGAGGGCCAAAAAGCAAGCCGACAACGCTATGGCGGCAAGGGCAAAGGCGTCTAAGGCAACCAAGGTGCCTGGATGCCAAGGCGGTGCCTAGGCGACATCTTGATAAGTGTGATTTGGGGTTATTAAGACTGTAGGCTTCGGAGATGATTAGGGGACAATAAAATCTTGAGTCTTAGATGTTTAGATTGATTTGTTGTTAGATAGTAGCAGGTTATGTAAAAAAAATAAAAGGAGAGTATTGTTATGTGTCGATATACATTGTTGTGTTCCTTACTTAACAGGTAGAGATTTTGGGATAAGCAGTTGCAACATGGTATCAGAGCCAAGGAGTCGGGTGTTCGATCCTTGGTAAGTGCAAGGGGTTTGTGTTATGTGTTGTTGTGCTCCCTTGGTGCCACGTGCAGGGCCATGTGTGTGTGGGCCTGCACGTGCTGAGGGGGGGGGGTGTTATGTATTGATATACATTGTTGTGACCCTTATCTAACAGTGTGAGCTTTTGGGATATGTGGTTGTAACAAAGAGAAAGAAAAAACAAAATAAAATAAAAATAATGTAGAGTACGTCCTTGGTTCTCATAGAATCCACCTTCTGTACAATAAATCCATTATAAAACATAGATGAGATGCAATTCAGATTTGAGTAATTTGACATAGCTGTATCTCAAAACAACATGGGTGAAGGGGTTTATAGAGCCTCATAGGACTGCATTAGTACAGTGTACACTCAATACACTAAATACATTCTTACAACCCTAAAGTACAAATATGGACACCTCTACATGTTTCCTTAAATACAATGCTAGGTCTACGGGTGCAACTTGGACCCGAAAAAACCCGAGCCTGAGCTCAGCCTGCCTATCTTTTTCTTTCCTAGGCTTGAGCTGGGATAGAGCCTAGAGGCATGGAAGAAGAACTCGCAAGATCTCGACCAGTTTCTCACTTTTTGAAGTGGTCGAGACGAGATGCTAGGCGAGTTCAAAAAATACACCATCTCGGGCGAAATCTTGACTCGACCCGACCCAGATTTCAACCCTTTTATCCTTTAAAGACTTCCAGAACTCGATAGATCTCGCGAGTTCTCTGTCGAGTTCCAGATTGCGACCCTTTTTTCCCCCTGTGAGCTGCTTCTGCCTCATTTTGCACTTGGATTTCAACGTGCAATCTGCCGGAGACTACATTCAGTTACAAATTGAAGGATTTGCATCATATTTGTGATTCTTCATCTCAAATTTGAAGAATTTTTTAAAGGTAATCTATGTTGATGACAACACTTATCCGAGTACTGTGGCAAACTATGTGTAACACTACAACAACTTTATTACATGGGAAGAGTATGTGGACTGAACCATTCTGAATGAGTGAATGCATCACATTTTATGGGATGATCGATCATAGATGTGCTATGTTAAACAGATTGATGTATTGTACACTTTAACATTTCTAATGCTTATTTAAGTTGCTTTACATTAATTGATTGCTTTCTATTACTAAATTATGTGTAGAGTAGGGTATTTTAGTAAGTCGTCGCCTACCAACCTAGGGTCTGAAGTGAAACTCTCCTATTTGGATTTTGTTTTTGCCAAATCTGATAGTGCCATTGTGTTTAAATGGCCTAATATGGGCCGAGTACCAAGTTTCAGCCCCAAAATAGGTCTAAAACCCATTGAAACCAGCCATCGAGTTGGAAAAAAAAAAATTTACCCCAACTCGCTATTTTGTTTGGTCGAAACCTGTACTCGAGACAAGTTTTTCTTCTGTGCCTAGAGGATGGTCGTGGGTTCGAGTTGGGAAACAGCCTCTCCGCAAAGCAGGGGTATGGCTGTGTACATTATGACCCCCCCCAGAAACCGGCAGTGGGGGAGCCTCGTGCACTGGTTATGTCCTTTGTTAGGCTTGGGCTGGGATTTTCAGTCATGAGCTGAGCTAGGGTTGAGAAATCCCAGCCAGAGGTTGGCTCGAGCTGGGTTAGGGTTGATTCATCAGGATCCAACCCAATTTCCACGCAAATATATTGTATATTATATATTATTATGGATTTGTATCAGGAGCTTGAGTGTTGTATGGTAACTCATGCAGACCACTGTCCATGTCGACTGTACCTAGCTTCGAACCCTGTTCAATGGCTTTAGCTCTTCCTTCGAAACATTTTATCCATATTAAACTGAGAAAAATTCAGGATGGTTGGGGCTTGGCTGAGCCCGGATGAGTTGGTCCAGGGTTAGGATCTTCCTGCTTGAGATTGGGCCAGACCGAGCTTGGGCTGGCATAAGTGAACTCGGGTTGGGTCTGGGTTATGAAGAACTTGAAATGTGCAAAGGAACTTGTGGAAATGCAACAATCATCTGATTACTTAGCTAGAATAATAACTGAACAACTATTGGGTAACTATGAACTTAGAGAATCAAACAATTGATGAAGACAACCATGACTTAATTTACTTCCTCAGACAGACTGAAATATTACGGTACTACCTTAAATACCCTGAACAAACTGAACATGTCCAAATGACAAAACTTACTTTAACGCCCCTGACAAACTAAAATCAGCATATCTCCACAACTTTTGGAACCAAAATACCATTATTACAGTACTAAATTACACTTCAGACCAAAATATGTAAGATCTGCTTGGGCACAAAAATAATAGAAAAACAAAACAGCAACCATAGTGGACACTAAGACTCGAATCGATCACTCTTATTGAGCTCTGCATCACAAGTACTTGGTTTGTTGCACAGTTGTCAAGGCGTCCATGCGCCTTCTTGGTTTCGCCTTGCGTCTAGGCCCCCTTTAATGCCTTATGTCGCCTAGATGCCGTGACAACTATGGTATGTTGAGCCTGCAAAAATTGCTAAATAGGGCATAAGTGCATAGTGAAGGGGTCTCTTCCTTCATTTCTAGTTCTGCATCTAGAATGAAGTGACCCCCCCCTTTACCCCTTGATTTTTTTTTTCTGTTTTCCTTGTATTTCCATTTAGATCATGTCTTCAATCATTAAAAATCCTGTAGGTTAATATTTTTTGTTATTTATTCATGTAAATATTTGTGAAGAAGACATTGTAGATGCAACAGTCTTGTTTTTTGCCTCACCTTTGTTCAACATGTTGAATAAAATTTATGAAAAAAGACATCGTAGATACAACAGTCTTGTTTTTTATTTACCTTTGTTCAACATATCATGCAATTACAAATTCACTTTGCTTAAAAATGGTGATGATAATTTTTTTTATCAGAAGTATTTAATTATATGGGATGTTGGGCATAATTTTTTTTTTTGAATATACTCTGTTAATATTAAGTAGGCATAAACTGTCATGTAATTTTATTGGTGATGGAGATTTGGTTGTTTGGGTAGAGACAGCATGAGCATATTAATAGGGAGCTGTTGTAGTTATTGGTATATTTTAGGGGAAAGATGAAACTGAAACACCCCCACCCACAAAAAAAAATGAGAACAGATTGAAAAAGAATGAAATATAGGCAAGATTGTTCCTCACCTATGTGTCATCTTTCATTGCTTTGTTGGCTATGTTGATATTATGTTGGTAACTGATGTAATTGGTTCCCTTTGTGCAGGTCACTGATGCTCCTGAGATTCATTCAAATGGGTTTCATGTGAAGTTTGATGTTAGTGAGGGTCAGATTGGTTTTGTTTTGCCCACGGTTGTTCCTCCTTGTCATGTTGATGTGTTTAGTAGGTTGTTGTGCTGTGAAACCAATACTACCAGCTGGAACACTTGCATTGTTCTTCCTTTCAGGTCAACGCTGATAGAGGGAATGGGTATGGGAAGTATCATATCAATGTTTTCAGATCTTCATCCGTCCTTACTGTTATTTCTTCACAGGCTTCAGTGTATAAAGTTTAAGAACATGCTTGATGATACACTCATAGTCATGAGAAGAGAAACTATAGGGAATGGCATAGTCAAAGTTTCTCATGGGAAAGAGAACATGTGTTGGTTTGTAGCAACTCAGAAGTTGCAGGCTAATGTTTTTCGCTCTGATGTGCAAACTACGGAAATTGCCATAGCCTTCACTTTGCAGGAATCAGACAATGGAGATTACAAGCCAAAACTGGAACAACAACCAGTTTTTGCTTTTCTTCCCTTGAGAACTTACGGTCTCAAATTTATTCTTCAAGGTGATTTTGTTCTGCCTTCGTCTAGAGAAGAGGTTGATGGAGATAGTGCCTGGAACCAGTGGTTGCTGTCAGAGTTTCCTCATTTGTTTGTTAGTGCTGAGATGTCTTTTTGTGCCCTTCCTTGTTTTTGTGAGAGTCCAGGAAAAGCTGTTGCAGCTTATATGAGTTTTGTTCCGCTTGATGGTGAGGTTCATGGTTTTTTCTGTCATCTTCCTCGGATGATTATTTCCAAGTTACGCCTGTCAAATTGTTTGCTTCTGGAGGGAAATGCCAAGGATTGGGTTCCTCCTTGCAAAGTTCTAAGGGGCTGGAATGAACTAGCTCATACTATCTTACCTCAAACCTTGCTTCAGCAGCATCTTGGGCTGGGTTTCTTAGATAAGGACATAACTTTGTCCAATCCTTTAGCGAAGGCTTTAGGTATTGAGGACTATGGAGCCAAAGTCTTAATTGACATTATATCATCCATTTGTCAAACAGATAATGGAATTGATTCATTGGGCTTGAATTGGTTATCATCATGGATAAATGCTCTTTATACTATGTTGGTCCAGTCTTCAGTGCAAACTTCTCTCAATGTTGTCGTAGAATCAGATCTTATGAGAAGACTGAGGGAAATTGCATTTATTCCGCTTTCAGACGGTACCTATGGCTCAGTGGCTAAAGGTACAATTTGGTTACCATCTGATGCTTTTAGCAATGGATTTGAAGGTGAGCATTGTATCGATACTTTCGGAAGATTATATGCGGCACTCCGTACTGTGAGGCTTGGTCTCCTGAGTGCAGCTGGTGTAAATACCTATAGCTTGGAAGAGATATCAGTAGACAATATTGTGAGGATGCTTCAAACAATTGGTGTCCAGAGGTTAACTGCACATGAAATTATCAAAGTGCATATCATACCGGCCATATGTGATGATGGTATCATGGATAGAGACAATAATTTGATGACAGAATACCTATCATTTGTAATGCTCCACCTTCAGTCTGGTTGCCTTAGCTGTCGTGTTGAAAGGGAGAACATAGTCTCAGAATTAAAAAATAGAGTTTTTGTTTTGACAAATCATCATGGCTATAAACGGACTACTGATGTATCAATTCACTTCAGCAGAGAGTTTGGGAATCCTGTTGATATGAATAAGTTGTTTGGTGCTTCAGATTTTAATTGGTGTGAGGTTGACATCATGTATTTGAAACATCCTAGTACCATATCGTTATCATCTGGACTGACAAAGTGGAGAGACTTCCTTCAAGAATTAGGTGTTACTGATTTTGTGCAAACAGTTCAGGTTGTGAAGAAAGCTACTGATATATCTCATTCATTTTTAATGAATATGCTGAGTGATGGGGACCTTATTTCCTGTGTGTCAGTAATTGAGGATTGGGAATCTCCTGAACTGGTCCACTTACTATCTATGCTGTCATCACATAATAACCTAGAAAAGTGTAAATGTCTCTTGGAAGTTCTTGATGACATGTGGGATGATTGTTTTAGTGACAAAGTGATGGGTCACTGCATGTTTAAAACCACCAAGGAGAGCAAACCCTTCAAGTCTTCATTCATGAACAGCATTTGTGATATTCAGTGGGTGGTATCCAGTATGAATGAAAAGCTTCATTATCCTAAAGATATATTCTATGATTGTGAAGCAGTACGTTCAATTCTGGGGGCTTGTGCTCCGTATGCTGTTCCTATGGTAAGTTTAACCACTACTGAATTCCATTGCTGGAACTGCTGACAAGATATCTACCTGTGCAAATATTCCTATTTAGAGTTGTGTGAGTAATGCAAGATTCGACCTCGAACCAGGGAAACCAGCGGGCGATCCATTGCAGCCAGAATCAACACAATAAAGATGAACAAATTGAATAACTGAAACTTCATTTTGTTTTCTGTTTACATATGAAAGAAGAACATAGAAAAGGATAAGAAGAAGAAGATATAGAGAAGATAGAAAGAAAGGGGGGGGGGGGTTAGGGGAATGGCCTTCTCAGCCTGGGTTTCTCACCCACACCTATTCCAGCCGTTGAAACATGGAACTTCTCCCATAACCGATGGCAACAAGGCCTGAAAATTCTTTTCTCCAAATCTGATCATTCCTTACACTAGGGGGCCTATTAATAGCTTAGGCAAGCTTACAAAATAGATGGAAGAAAATAGAAACTTCCTAAAACCAAAATAGAAGATAGGAAAATAGCAACTAATGAAAATTAGAAACTACTAAGGCTTTATAGATCCAGCCTTCTAAACAAGCAAGGAAACACAAATAGAAACAAACTGAAATTAGAAGCTATCTAATATTCTTTCTAAAACTGAAAATAGAAACAAAACTATGGCAGCATTAGGAGAAAATCTTTCTCCACTTGATGGGTCTACAAAATCTTCAAAGAAATAACTCCACACAAGGAAAATATGAACTGTGACACTGCTCACATGAACAGTGCATGAACAGTATTTTGGTCTTTTAACTTCATTCATGCTTCACTCTGGGCATGGGCTGAGGCTGCTTCAACAGCAGTCGAATCCACAACCTTGCTGGGCTGCTTTTGGGGCTTGTTCCTGTGGGTACATATGGACTTGTGATCTACATCAGTGAGACAGTGAGAGCCTAAGAAATATCCAGCACTTTTTTTGAATATTATGGTCTGTTCTGTTGACTATACGTGTTCTTTTCACTTGATAGGTATGGTGTAAGATTGGTTTATATAAGCGTCTGGGAATGTCTAGATACCTGAACAGTAAACATGCTTAGAGTACATAGTTTGACATGAAATAATACCACTGCTGACCTCATTTACTGCAGGGATACTTCTAGAGTAGGCATATTTGAGAATCAAAGTAGTGCTTCATAAAGGATCACTCTAGAAAACTACAAAATCACAAGTGATACGAGTATAACCCAGAATTCCCATACCATAGAGAGTATTACTCTCTTAACTCCTCGCGATTTTGTTGGTCGTCTTTTTGAAGGAAATATGTAACATGCCTTGCCATAGGAAACTTGAGTAAATATTAGACTTTTGTTTGAATTTGTCCATTGTAGGGACTCAAAGTCACACTTTAAATTACTGGAAGTAAAAGCATGTTATCAGCATGTTGCGTGGGATTTCCATTCCCCTTTCCATGTCCTGAACTTCTATAAATGACTATTTGTATCTTTAGTACCTACATCAGGGGATCTGTCTCTAAATTTGTATGTGGGTATCCCTTGTTGGAAATCTATTTATGCTTTTCACTTATCTGTAAATGTGGGAATATTATGGATATTGAAGTCTGTAAGCATGATACTAGGCCGATCATTCTTTTGACATTCCCTCGAGGCAAACTGAGGAGGAGAAGAGGAAGAAAGAAAAGAAGAAAGGGGAAGAGAAGTCGGGAGAGGAGAAATCCTGTTAGAATGGAAACTCACAGTATCACTCAATAGGCGAACCATGAGCAATAGCATATATTTATAATAAAAGTCTCGGAGATTACAGGTAAGGAAAGAATAACCAAATTACAAGAAAAGACGTAAACATAAATATAGAGACAAGAATACCCCCTGCCTATTACTTAAAACACTTTTAACACTCCCCCTCAAGATGGAGCGTAAGTATCCCCTATGCTCAGCTTGGAACAGCCACCAAGAATTCCGGACGAAACAATGCCTTGGTAAACATATCTCCCAACTAGTTACTAGAACCAACAAACGGAGTGGCTATCAATTTTTTTCATAACGTCTCTAACAAAATGACAATCCACCTCAATGTGCTTTGGTCTGCTCATGAAACACAGGATTGCTGGCAATAGAAATAGCTTCCTGGTTGTCATGGAACATTTTGATCAACTTAGTAACTTGAAATCCAAACTCTTGAAGAAGAGATTTCAACCACAGTAACTAGGCTGCACTATGAGCCATATAGCTCTGTACTCAGCTTTTGCACTAGATTTGACAATAGTAGTATGTTTCTTACTCTTGCAAGTAACCAGGTTCCCACCAATAAAAATACAATAGCCTGTCGTAGATCTTCTCACTCTTAGCACCTGCCCAATCAACATTTAATGTCAAACAAGATCCATATTTTTATTAGATCTGTATACAAGGCCCTTTCCTGGAGCACTTTTAAGATGACATAGAATCTGGCAAGCTGCCTCTAGTGAGCTTGTTTAGGTGTTTCCATAACCTGGCTAATAACATCAATTGCAAAAGAGATATCTAGTCTTGTTACAGTAAGATAAATAAGCTTCCCAACCAACCGACTGTGGACTCAATACCGATGCTTATCTGTCAGTTCTTCACCATTATTATCCCCAAATTTCTGTTGTGGGTCCATAGGCGTGTCAATAGGCTTAGAAGCCTACATACCAATCTTAGACATCCAACACATACTTTCTCTGAGAAAGACTAATACTTTACTACTCTCAAATTCAATTCCCAGAAAATATATGAGGACACTTAAATCCTTCTTTTGAAAACTATGCCGTAAAACTAGAGGAATCGTTACCGGGGATAATAATGTCATAAACATATATAACCAATATAACTATCCTGGAGTCCGACGACGAACAAACACCGAATGATCGGAGTAACACTGAGTAAAACCACACTTTGTATCCACCATACTGAAATAATCAAACCAAGGACTAGGGGATTGTTTCAGTCTATAGATTGCTTTATGAAGTTTAAATACCTTACTAGCACTCTCCCCCTGAGCAACATACCCAAGAGGTTACTCCATATATACCTCCTCAAGCAAATCACCATAAAGAAAGCATTTTCAATATCCAATTGATATAATGATCAATCAAGATTTACGGCAAGAGATAAGCACACGAACAGAATTCAAACGTGCAACTAGAGAAAAGGTTTCAAAGTAATCACCACCATATGTTTGTGTATACCCTTTGGCGACTAACCTGGCCTTGAGCCGCTCTACAGAACCATCAGGATGATACTTGATAGTACACGCCCAATGCCACTGTACAACCTCCTTACCTGGAGGAAGATCAACCAAGGTCCATGTCTTGCGAGAGAGCGCAGCGTCCATTTCCACATCCATCGCCAATTTCCACTTAGGTTGAGAGAGGGCATCATGATGAGATTTAGGAACAAGATGAGCAGACAAGAACAAATCAGAAGTATGAAGTGAAGATAGAAGGTGAGACACAAACACTAACTTACCAATGTGATAAGCAACCATAGACCATTGTGTACGAGAACGTGTACTTTTATGTATAGTGATGGGAAATTTAGTGGAAGGGGAAACATGACCAGGAATTGAATACAGGGAATCTGACCGAATGAGGGGCATCAGAGAAGTAGGAGCAGGCACTTTAGAACGTCATTGATAAACTTGCAGTGGAGCCGGCCCCGATGTAGTTAGAGAATTTGAAAGAGGGAATAAAGCAGGTAGAGATGGAGACTGGAAAATGTTAGTTGCCAGGTTATTATCCTCAGCAGCATAATATGGTGTATGCTAACAAGAAGTTAAGGTCTGCACTTACAAATTTTTGCCAATAACCCTTTTGGGTACGTGAGTATCCAAGAAAAAAACACACTTTGTTGCCCGAGGAGACAATTTTTCATAATCTGGTCGTAAAATATGAACAAAACACATACAACCAATAACCCGAGGTAAAGAAAACAGAGAAGAATTAGGAAAAACAACCCTCATGGGAGCCTTATTCTTAAGAACAAAAAAAGGCATTCGATTAATCAAATAACAAACAGTTAGCACAACATCCCCCCAAAAACTTTTAGGTACATTCATATGAAATAACAAAGAAAGAGCAACCTCTAACAAGTGACAGTTCTTTCGTTCAACCACACCATTCTGCTGAAGTGCTGAGGGGTATAACATATAGGAACGACTAGTTTGATATAACATGCCATGTTCAGAGAAAAAAGAAGCTATAGTACCTTGAGTGTATTCTAAAGCATTATCTGAGCGAAAGAATTTAATAGAAGCATTAAACTGCGTTTTTTGTTTCATTATATAAAGATTTAGAGACAGATAAATACTCTGAATGATTGTTCAAAAAATACAACCTAGTTAAATATGAATGAAAAGAGATACTGTGATGTTTTCCAAATTCGCAAGCTTCGCACTCTATGTTGGAAGTAGACAGTGCCTTCAGGAACTATATATTGGGGCTTGGAGAGTAATTGGAAACATCTACTTGATTCCTTGCCTCTACTGGCAAAAGAGACTCTAGTAGTGTTGATTTCATCATCATTTGGGGATTAAACAGCCCGCAATCCATGGTCAAAACCAGATTTGCGGAAGAATAGTTATCTATCAACACTTTTGAGTTTTTTCATGATTTGTTCAAATATTTATTTTAAGTGTTGTTTGTTGCAATGGATCACTAGTTAGTGAAAAACAACCTGATGCAGATTCATCATCGAAATGGGCTTATTTCTTTAGAAATAAGTCTAGGGTTGGGATATATATATGTTCGGCTTTTGTTCCCAAGGGTTTTCTATGTAATAGGCCACTTTAATGAGCCTAAACTAGGGGTACATAGGTTGCATACGGGATTAGCCCAATACTTAGTTTATTTTTCATGTTTTAAATTGAACCGGTTGAACCATTGGTCCAATTTTAGTGAAATGTTCATATTGGCTGATAGGGTCTTATATCCTATTGGTTATTTAGGAATCTTCTTAGTTTAAGTGTTTTAAATTATTTTAAGTAGTTTAATTATACCTCTCCACGATTTATAAAGAGGAAGGTTGTAATCGCTTTAGGATTTGGCCTATGACCTTTTATTATAAAAAATTAAATCGTGGGAGGCTCCCCCATAGTTGATATTTGAAAAAACAAAATTGTTGGCTGCCAATTGTTGCTTCTACTGCTCTTTGGAGTGTTTGCCTTGTGGTTCTATCAAGGAAGAAGGGCAGGTGGATCTCCTGTGACTCTTTACGCCATGACGGCTGGGAGGTTCTTCTCTGAAGGTGGTTCTATCCTTCAACCCTGTTCAAGCTGCTGTCAGTGGATTTCTGCTGCAACTTGTTCAACAATTTCTTCTTCTAATCCTCTAATTCCCCCCCCCCCCCAAATCGATCCCCTTTATTTTTGTGTTTGAACTCCATTAAACCTAATTCCATTAAAACCCTATAATCCTCATCATCAGCATCTCACTTATACCCTAGTTTTACCCTAATTTACCCATACTTAACCCAATCGGCCAGCACTGTTTGAGTTCCTCTTTTACCTGGCTCCTAGTAGGATTGTCTCCTATTCTAGGACAACATTACAACCTGAATGATTGCATCGAATTAGTTTTTTTTTTTTCCCTGTTGCAATGATGTGTGCATCTAAACCCTAAGCATTTCCTTTGGTCTTGTGACTCTCTGATACGATACTTCTCTTAAAATACCCTTCCGATACGATACCCGATATTGATACTTTATATATTTATATATACTCAAGCCTCAAAATCTTAGGGTACTCCTACTGCAAAACAAAAGGTTCTATAAACAAGTGTGACTGCTGTCAGAATCTTTTGGAGAGCAAAGATCCATGTTGCCGACCCCCATATAGCTGAGATTTCCCCGACTTCCTGGGCTGGGCTTCTTTCCTCTTACTTTCATTTCTCTTTTTGTACTTCTCATCTCTTGCAAGGATCCATGTAGCTGATCCCTTTTAGATGGGTTAAGGCTTAGTTGTTGTTGTTGTATCAATCATATTATTAGAAAAAAGTTTATATTTTACTTATACTATGTAATATTTATATCCTAGTCTTCTATGTTTTAAAATTGTTCATAATGTAAAACTTTGGTTGTGATGTAGTACTGTACCAAATCTTGTGGGTATCAGATAAATTGTGGTGTTATGATTCTCTTGACAGTCTAGGGCCTCAACTTTTCATTTTGAAGCAGGTAAGGAGCAAAAAGCTCATAAGTGACATTGGATTTAAGACTCAAGTTACCCTCAATGATGCATTGGCAGTCCTTCAAGTCTGGACAAGAGCTGCTACTCCTTTCATGGCCAGGTACTAGTTTGTCCTTTTTCTTTATAAAAGGAAAATCTTCTCTGCATAATAAGTGTTGCCTTTTCCCCTCCCCCTCTTACTGAAAAAATGCTGTAAGTAATTGATGTTCCATTTGTTCTGTTGAATTTGCAAGTAACTAAATGAGCCAAGTTTAGGCAAAGTACTAGATCACAACCAAAATTGATTCTTTACATGTTAATCAATTTCACCAATTCAAAGATGTAATGAGGAAGTTGCTGTTTGGTTCACTGCAATTGTTTCCAAAACTAAATGATCTGGTTGTAGTTTTTGTATGCCGAAGTCACTTTTGTAGATTTAATGTAGAGAAGCCTTTTGCTTTGTTAAGACTCCACTCCCCTCTGTGTGGGCCAATAAAATAGTAAACTGAGGTTTTTAGAATTAATAAGGAAAGCTTTTTAGGATTAACTAACTAAATACGGATTTCAATACTATATCCTAGGATTAGTTCCAAAGTTCAACCTGGCAGTAGTTGTTTGGAACCAAAGTTCAAGAACTTGCGAGATCTCGCCGAGATTTCGCCGAGTTTCTCTGTTTTTGGAAAAGCCAAGACGAGATTGCCTGCGAGTCTCAAAAGTGCAATATCTCGGATCTCGGTTTCGACCCATTTTTATGACCCACCTACCACTTAAATACCTTACCTAACTCGACAAAACTCGACATATCTTGGCGAGATCTCGGATCTCGGGTCCAGATCTCGGGTTGACCTAAAGTTGAGGCTTCGAGTTGGAAAAAAAAATTGCACCAACTCGGTGAGATCTCGACTCGTCTCGGTTTTTCCAAGAGCCGAGTTGGTACCAAGACCCGAGTTTTAGTACCTTGTTTGGAACTTTTGTATTTGGTTATCTATGATCCAATATATGATCTCCATCTTTTCATTTGTGGCTTTTTGGAGCATTTTGAAGCATATTATAAATCATTCTATCCATGGGGTTGTGCCTTAGCTGACTGGGCATCATTTTACCCGTTGGTTTGTGCCTTACATGTTGGTGAAAGATGTATCTTGTGCCCTTAAGTATCCTTGTTTAACCAGAGTATTCTGTCAATCTATTAGAGCAAGGTTATCTAGCATCAAAAGCAAACTATGGTGGTCTTTGGTAAAATATTGTGATTGGGTGGAATATTGTCAATACAGTTGTGAACAACTCTCTGATTCCTTATAAGCCTTTTAGTCTGGTAGAGTCCATGGTTCTGTGAACATTTCACTTGAGATTTTCAATTTTTATGAAAAATGAACCAGAGGTTTGAATTGGCAAAGGGGGAGGGTCTGGTCTATGAGTCTATCCACTCAAATCAACAGATGAGGCCAAGTTGATCTGATGTCATATTCTTTTTATTATTCCTTGTGATACATGTGGACCTTTCATTTTCAACTTCAAACAAAACCTTTTATCTTCAATACAAACGTGTCAAAACCTAGATACTAAACTTGCCAAACCTAGATGGAAATGTGGAACTATGATGCAGAAACCAAGTCCCTGCGACAATACCAGAGAATAAAGAAAAGCTGTCACAGTCATCACAGCCAGCATGATAGCCACTTGGCTGTCATGTCACTGTTTGCGGATCCGTTCATTATCAGATTCTGCTTATAAGACTCCAGCTGTTATCGGCTTGCTTAGTCAGAAATCCAATTGTGGGGTTTTTCCAGAAGTTATTTTCTCTCTCCGTTTCTTTTTATTGTAAAGCTTATCTTGGATTGGGATTATTTTATTCCAGTCTGATTTGGCTGCTTTTTTCTTATTGGATGTTAATGTATTAGCCTATTAGGTTAGTTTGGAGCTTTCTTATTGGATGAATGATGGAAACTCTTTTTTTTGGGTGAATAATGATGGAAACTCTTATTTCCTATTGGTTGAGTGATGTAAGCTCTAATTAGCCAATCACAGGATTCCTAGTATTCTAGAGAAGCTATAAATATATGTATTGGCTATAAGCCCTTCACACGATTTGGAAGATTAACTAGTTCAGCTCTCTGATTTGGTTCTGTGGATTCAGGAGTGTCTACCTGGTGGATTTGGGGTGTACTTGGTGGATTTCAAGTGAAACTAAGGTGGATTCCTTAGTGGAAGAGTGGATTCTCTTCACAGGATTTGGGGGATTCCTCACCTAAATCAGAACACAGGTCCGATCTGAATACTTTCCATGCCCCAAGGCTATTCTGTTTCTGTTCAATCTCTCATATTTGTTTTGTTTACATGTTTCTGCTATATGCTCCTAGTTTCTGTTTCTGTTCAATCTCTCAGATCTGTTTTGATTACGTATTTCTTCTATATGCCCCTATGGCTATATCTGATTTCAGTTTACTTTCGGATCTCGTTATATTGAAGTCCCGTTATAAATTCTGGTTCTGCTAATCGATTCCTACTATTCTATTTTATTTTCAGCTTCCTTGTGGAAGTAGGATTTCTCAGAATACTGTTTATTTTTACCAGAATTTATTCTAACTTTGCAGGTTTATTCTACCCCCTGAATTAACCCATCGATTGCAGTCTCAGGCCTATTGTTTGCTGAAGTTATTTGATTTCTTTGTTTTGTGGTTCTTTTCCTAATCATTTGATCCTGTTTGAACTAAATTCCAACTGAATTTTGCTGGTTTGAGTTTAGTCTACATTAAAATACTTCGACCATTTTAACCATAATGTTGTCAAATACCAGCAAAAGGCATCAATCTTTTTCAGTAGAACTTGATAGGATAGGCCTTATAGTGCTAGAGGATGGTAGCTGGCACAGTGGCAGGTTTTTACCCATCAAATTATATTAAGTAGTCCTATTTTCACTTTCCCACTGTTGAGCTCTGTTACTTATGGTAACATTAAAAAGATAATTTTGGAAGAGCCATTTTGACTCGTTTTCGAGAATACCTTTTGATTATGTATGGGTTGCTTCTTTTTTTTTTTGGTTCTAGGATCTGTCCAAGTCGTGGGCTATAAGAGTCCTAATGTTAGAAGTTAGGTTAACTTCCTTTTCAGAGTCCTTATTAATTAGGTAATGGGATTTTCTTTTACGTCATGGTCATAAAGGTATTAGTGTTTTTCAATGGTGAACTGGTAAATGGACAAAATCTTTGTTGTTTTACTCCTTTCTTTCCTTAAAAGTATGTAATCAACCTCCCAGCAAGGATTTTAAACTCAGGTTTCAGTCTCGCTTCGGCCAGACCAAAATCTGACGGAATGGCTGAGATTTTCACCGAAATAGTGCATTCTTTGCCGGTGAGTTTCAGTTGGCCATTTTTGGGGGCAAATGGCCATATTAAGCTCCGGTACTTCAGGGAAACCTTATTTTATCCTTATATAAACATATGTAAACCTTTATATTGCAAGAAAAGTCACACACAGTGGTCGTTTGGACATCTTTGATTGGCAGTATATGCCGAACCCTATTGTATACCTTGTGTAATATTGCCTATTCTACACATTGTTTTAGTATTAGAAGATAGAAAAGGCAAGTAAAACAAGTAAATTATGCACCATGAATGAAGAGACTTGATATTGATTAATTATGAAATAGTACGAAGTACATGTAGCATAGACTCATTGAGACCCTAGTCCCAACAATACAATACTGTGTGGTCACTGTGGTGATACATGAGTACAAAGTGGACCCCCTCAGGCCGTCCTAATCATGGAACTATAGCTTGGTTTCAATACTTTCCAAAACGAAACCTAAGGTCGATATTGGATCGTACCCAGTTTCAACCAGCCCATGACATTTTGAGTTTTGGCTAAAAAAATACCAGGTTTTGATTGAAAACTGGGAAATCTTAGTTTCGGCCAGGGTCGAAACCGGCCTCGAGACCAAGACTTACAACCTGGATCCTAATTGCTAATACCACATATAGTTACATGGAGGATCGAGCCCACTCATGGACTGATGGTCTCAGTGCCAGTTTTCCTCCAACTGCATGACAAACGTAGGCTTTGTCATAGTGTGCCGGAAGAAACGCTCGGAGAGCTCCACAGCTTCCCTGTAAATGGCCTCATCTACATACTAGAGGTAACCTATCCTAGGGTAGGTCACTATATTGTGAAGAACTTGCCACTGAGCCACCGTTACTTGATGGTGTTGCCAGCACATACGGCTAGCTGGGTAGGTGAAGAGATCCACAAAGGACGATCCATTCTGTGAGTGGAGGTCTTGATCATAAGCACTAGGAACAAATGAAGATTACTCCCCCACACTAGTGAAACCACGATAGCCGCCACCATATGCACTGAACTCCAACATGGTGCTCTGCGTTTTAAAGGATGGGGCACTCCACTGTCCACATCCAGTTCTGTCCCCTATTCTCAATCCTCCAAGAGTGCTAGACAAGCTATCCACGTCAATGTCCATGCTATTGCAATTAGCCTCCTCATCTGGTGGGAACTGGTGACAAGGCCCTCTCATGTATCCTGCACAGGAGGAGGATGGACTTACACCCTCCCGCGGTTCATATCCTGTGTGGCATGATGAAATTGGGTCTCCCCAGTGAATTGAATCAGTTTCCGGTCCAGCTCCTGCTCCTCTGCCTGGTCATCCTTTTCTCGAAGAGAAGCATATCTATTCCAACGATTTGTGTAGAGGTGAGCTGACAAAAATCAGGCCGAAATTTGGGCTTTCCTTCTTCCTATATAAAAAAGGGGTGAAATAGCCCAAGTTTGGTTGAAATTTTGACTAGGCACATTCGAGACAGGGTATTAACTGTATCGCCGAAACGATATGATATAGGGTCAAAATTTCGGCGAAGACCGAAATTTTGACCGAAACATTGTTGATTCTCTGATTTCGTATGGTATTGCTATTCGGCCACTTCAAAATCTCCGAAATTTCTGAAATTTCGGCGAGATTTCGCTGAGTTTTCAAACTATGCCTCCCAGTGGTGATTTGGAATGGAATAGAAAATTAGCTTTTTTGTGAGATTGTGATCTTCTTTTTCTCCCTTCTCGTATGGATGCATGGTCACGTTTGGGTCTAGTACCAAGTTGATAGAGTCTGATACTCTGATGTCCAACTCTTGGATTTCACACTACTCACGAGCCCAAGGATAATAGAATTCATAGGGAAGAAGAAGAACCATAAAACAGAACTATGTGAAGGGGAAAGAGGAGGGAGAAGAGATCATGGAGTGAAAGGGCTCCCAGTGGTGATTTGGAATGGAATAGAAAATTACCTTTTTTTTTGTGAGATTGTGTTCTCCTTTCTCTCCCTTCTCTCCCTTCTCTCCCCCATGATCTCTTCTCCCTCTTTCCCCTTCCCATAGTTCTGTTGCCATACGAGAGGTTTGGGCTGTTTCAAGAATTTCTAGTGAATATCTTAACAAGTGTTGACGACAGGAGCAACTACAAAGTCAGATGGCGCTGCCCACGTCTGAGCATTCGGAAGATTCCTTCGACAAGCTAATGTCTCTCGTTGAACAGTGGGTGGAAAAGCAAGAAGACGAGCCACCGATGATGAAAGACGAAGCGGCACCGTTTAGTGTTGAAGAGAAATACATGGAGGAGCATAAATTGGCTGATCTTTTGATTGAGCCGGTGGAGCTCGTGCTTCCAAGTTGCTACTTCAACAACAATCTTCATGTCACTGATTTTGTACCATTGGATCTCAGCGAGAGTTCTGTGAAAATGTTCCCAGTCGGACTGAGTTTCTGCTATGAATTTGTCAAGTTTAACTTGAGTCCTCTTCTAGTTTTCTACAATTCCTTACACAGATTGTGGAGCTCAGGGTTGGTGATGTGAGAAAGTCTTGTCAACTCAAAATAACGTGATCAATGACAATTTTATAAATTTTGGAATATTTTAGGATTCTTTTGGAAGAAATAAATAGAATTTGGGATGTAAAAGTAATTAAATTTAAAGAGGAAGGACGAAATTGGGATTTCAGGGAAGATGGGGTCAAACAGAAAACGTTAGGGGAATATTGGCTCTTCTGGAATTTCAGAAAGATAGGGGATGAAATAGAACAAAAATCAGAAAGAAATGGGGTTTTCAATAATTTGTATAAGTATTGGTGATGCAGATACGTTATACATCACCAACAAAGGCTTATTTAATGGGAATAAGTCTAGGGTTGGGTTATATACATGTTGGGCCTTTCATCCCATGGGTTTCCAATGTTATAGGGTTGTATACGGGATTAACTGTTTTAATTCCTTAGTTTTATTTTTATGTAATTAGTGGTCATGTGATCACTTAAGTGATCTTGTGACTTGGTTAGGTGGTCATGTGACTATTTAATTATTTTGTAAGTTGGGCTGGATTAGGACTTTATAAGTCCAGCCATGTTTTGAGTCTATTTCCTTCAGTATTCCAGTTTCCTTGTCATTTTAGGTTACCTAATAGTTTAAAGATTGGGTTAGGCCTTTCCTGTTTAGTGTAGGAGTCTATTTTTGAGTCTTTTATTTAAAGTTGTAAGGGGTGCAAGCATTGAACACGAATTTTGTTTAATGAAAAGCTTTTTGTTGCTCTTCTTTTCTATTGAAGATTTTTGTCTTGTGTTTGATCAAGGCTAAAAGAATCGGTGTTTGATCCGATTGAAACCTTGCGGTGGGAAACCCAGGGGTTTGATTTGGTTATGTGTTTTCTCCATTGCTGTTACTTTCAAGTTCTAGTTCATGTTTTGATTTTTTTAAGGATCTTCATTCAAACAAGCTACTTCCCAAGTACTGCTTCGACAATTAGTAAGTTGAATCATCCCAAACCCTAGCCTTTCTTCTTCTAATCCTCTAAACATCCAAACCCTAGATTTCCCCCTTTGTTTCTTGATTTTCCCAAACCCAAAAATCATCACCACAGCCCTTTCCCATCATAGGAACCCTACCAAACTTGGACCGTGTGCTCCTCTGCTCCCATAGAGAACTTGATCCAAGGCTGGTCCCAGCCTGCCCACTCAAACCCTAGAAACCACAATTTTCCTTCTTTTCAAAACCCTAATCCTAACCACATTCCCTTGCTGCTGATTCATTCCAGAACCCTTCCATCCATTTATTCTTAATGTAACCTTCACTGGAGACTTCCCAACATCAATTTGACCTAACCCTACCATCAAACCCTAGACCCCACTGAACCCTCACCCTAATTTGATCAAAATCACCTATTTTGATGTGGCCGAATTACTGTTCAGATCAGATCCTGGTTACTTGACTCCTAGTTTGACTATTCAAACCTAGGACTACTTTAAGTGGCCTTGCATATAAGAAGGCTTTAGTCTACTACCTCATGATACAAAAATTAGAGGGAGAAGATGACATTAAGCTGGAACCTCACAAACCAGAAAATACTCTACTTTAATGGAGGCTGAGATGGTGCGATTGATAGTTGCAGGGAAAAACCATAAAACAGAGCGGGTTACGTAAATTAGCAAAGACAGAATCTAAGAGAGCTAAACAATAACAACAACAAATAAATTTATGAAATTTGGATCTAACCCGATCAGTAGCTAATTGGATATGATGGTTTTAAGCTTGCTGAACGTTGTCAGGAAAATAGGGTACGGGCAGTAAGAAGAGAAAACAAGTAGGAAGAAAGGAAGAAGACTGAAGAAGGACTAGGAATGGAATGAAGAGGAATTGGAAAGTCCTCACTTGAAGAAAGAAGGGTTTAGGGAAGATGAAGAAGAACCAGAAGCATCGATCAGCTCTGGTAACTGGTCACTCAGGACAGCAGCTCAATGGCAAAACCAGCTTTATATTCAATTAATTTGACTCTTCACTCAATAGGGTACATCCTGATAAATAGAACTTGACTTACTGAACCATTCTTCGTACTCTAAAACTGAAACAGAACTTAAAATTTACTTAGATTCCAACCTATCGACCTCTTTCTTATAAAGTTTTAACTTTAAAATTACAATACTAACCTCAAATGCTATGCCAAACACTCAAACTACGCCTACCGGATCTTATTCCAGCGTTGAACCTGGTTCTTCTCGGCCAGGGTTTTCGGAATGGGTTTTTAGATTGGGTCAAGCTGGTGCAACATGAGAGCGTTATTGCATCAAACGTAATATCATGGTCCCAAACTACATGCATAGTTCGAGAACTCGCGAGATCTTGCCGAGTTTCTCGGTGTTTTGAAAATCCGAGATGAGATGGGGGTCTAGTCACAAAAGTACAATATCTCGCCGAGATCTCGGATCTCAGTCGAGATCTCGGTTTGCCATAGGTAAATGTCCATCTAGGTCCTTTATATGAGTGCCAGATCTTGAGATCTTGCTGGAAATTCTTGGTATACAGACACGTATCTATGCCAGGAATCAAGACAGACAAGACAGACAAGACAGACACTTATTTATGCCTAATATCATTCAAGTAAATGTTTTTGTATTTGTATTTCATTTACTGAAGATATTATTCATAAATAAGCAAATACCCCCCTATTTGAATCCAATAAAAATAGTTAAAAAATCAAATTCCATAAAGAAAAATCAACCCCGGTTCAAGAACAAAAATTGGATTTTCCGTAGGTGCAATTTTCAACTTTCTAATGCTAGGGTTTTTCTCAAATCTAAAAATTCCATAAATCTTATTATGGTAAAACATTGCTAAAAACCAAAAGTGCGGTAAAATATTCATTTGTTTTGATGTCCAAAAACTATTTTCATTGAGCAATTTTGACATTCACAGAATTAAGTTTGACGAGTACATAACTCTTTCAATATAAATCAGATTTTAGCAATCTTGGACTTGTTGGAAAGCTTTGTTTTGAAAGCTTTCCAACAAGTCCAAGCTTAAATCTGATTTATATTGAAGGAGTTATGTACCGGTCAAACTTAATTCGGTGTGTGCGAATGCTGTCAAAATCGCTATGAATGAAAATATATTTTTGAACATCAAAACAAATGAATATGTTACCGCACTTTTGATTTTTAGCAATGTTTTACTATATTAAGATTTATGGAATTTTTTTATTTGAGAAAAACCCCAGCATTAGAAAGTTGAAAATTGCACCTACCGCCGAAAATCCAGTTTTTGTTCTTGAACTGGGGGGTTGACTTTTTTTCCTTTTGGAATTTGATTTTTTAACTATTTTTATTGGATTCAAATAGGGGGGTATCTGCTTATTTATGAATAATATCTTAAGTAAGTTACTTAAATGATATTAGGCATAAATAAATCTGTTTGTCCTGGTTTCTAGCATAAGTGTCTGTCCTGCTTTCCCACTAACTGAAACTCCTATTTGGATTTTGTTTTTGCAAAATCTGATAGTGCCATTGTGTTTAAATGGCCTAAAATAGGCTGAATACCAACTTTAAGACCCAAAAAAGGTCTAAAACCCACCGAGATGGACTTTCGAGTCGAAAAAAAAAAATTACAAAAACTCGCCGAGATCTCGACTCGACTCGGTTTTGGGCTGGGCCGAGATGGCTCCGAGACCCGAGTTTTCAAACCTTGACTACATGACAATTTTTAACTTAGAAGTAGTTTAGTTTTGGGTTTCTTTGTGGGGCCTCAATGATTGCATAAGGGGAGTGGTATTACCATATTAGTTTTATTGTATTCTAGTTTTATTTTGTTAGTAGTTTCCTTAGATATGGTATGTCCAAGTAATGGGTTATTAGAGTGCTAATATTTGAAATTAAGTTTACTTCTTAGAGTCATTATTAGATAGGTAATGGGATTTTGTTTTATTCTTTCCTCGTAAATATGTAACCCTCCCACCCCGCCCCCTAACGGTGGTGATTTGGAATGGAATAGAAAATACTTCTTAGGGAGATTGTGATCGTTCCCTTCTCACCCATGATCTCTTCTCTCTCCTATTTCCCCTCCCTACAATCCTGATTTGTGGCTCTTCTTTCCTACAACTGCTCTTTTCCTTGGGCATGTAAGCAGTGTTAAATCCAAGAGTTGGACATCAGACTGTATCGGTTGGTGTTGGCTTCAAAGCCTGTTGTTGCCAGTGTCTTGCCATGTGGAGGGCTGACATGGTATTAGAGATCTAGAACATCCATGTGTTAGAAAAAGCTTAGGCACTACTTCTAATGTGACAGACTTACAGTTTGTCTCTAGTTTCCCCTCTACTTGTGTGTTTTGTCTGGCTCTCATTTATTACAAGTCTTCTGAGTGCCTTTCATGTTTCAAGAGGATGTTGGTGCAGCCCTGCAAATGTGACCAAGAACCCACCCCAGCAAGCCCATTCTGACAAGGTCAATCATTTCACGCAATTGTTCCTTCCAGGTCTAAAAGTTGACCCAGCCAAAAGAGCGACTCTTCAGCCATTTCTTTCTATATGCCACCTAGTTCAATATGCAACTTAGTTTTGTGGTTAATATAGTTTATATTGGATATAGAGAGCTGGTTGGTGTTGAAATAGTTCCATGCTGCTAGTTGCTCATTACATCTTCCTATGTAACTAATCTGGCCAAGTTTATGCATTTTTTTTTTAGGAAGAAGGCAGTTCATGCTGACCATTACTGAGTACTTCTGGTTTCTGTTGTAAGTAATGTGCCTACAAATCAAGATTGTGCTCTTTTTGGGTGACAATGAAGCTTAGGCTGGATGAGTATTGAGGATTTCTAGACTGTAAACAATTTTTTTTGGTTGCCCAATCATCACCTCATTTAATTCATGGATTCTGTGATAGAATTTGCTACTTTCATGCCTCTAAATTTGTTGATTTTAGTTAGCGGGGGCATTCACATTTGGGTTTTTTTTCTGTACTTCTAGAGAAGGAAATTTTGTTGTTAATGTTGTATGATCCAAAATCTGTCTTAAGTTCTGCATCTTATTCATTGTCTTAATGTTGTATGATCCAAAATCTGTTTTAAGTTCTGCATCTTATTCAAATGGGTAGTATTAGCTGTATGTGCTTTATTCAGAGAGGGGCCTTGGTGCAATGGTAAGGTTGCTTCATTGTGACCAAGTGGTCACGGGTTCGAGTCTGGAAGCAGCCTCTCTGCGAAATCAGGGGTAAGGCTGCATACATTATGACCCTCCCCAGACCCCACAGTGGCGGGAGCCTCGTGCACTGGGTACGCCCTGTATTGTCTATGATTGCTTTTTAGTGCTGTTTCTTGCTGATCATGCTATGTGGAATTCCATTATATTAATCATTTGGTCTCTCTCTCTCTCTCTCTCTCTCTCTCTCTGCGTGCGTCTGTGTCTATTTTTTTTTTTTTTTTGGGGGGGGGGGGGAGGCGGGAGGTATGGGAGTGGGTGGGTGTGTGGATGTCTCTGCCTATTTTAGTAAATTATCGCTGAACTAGTTATTCACGTTAAGGAACACTGTTTTGCTTGTCAGCATTTCACAGATGTCCAAATTTTACTCCTTCATTTGGGATGAAATATCTACATCAAAAGCAAAAATTGCTGGGAACTTCTCTTCAGGACCCTCTATATTTGTTCCATTTGTCTATCCCTGCAAGCAGGACGATATTGTCCGTGGTATGTTTTTGTCTCCTGAAGAAGTACATTGGCATGACTTGACTGGTTCTGTGAATCGAATAGAGGAGGTGCTTCAGCATGGCTCAATAGTTCGGACTAACTGTCCCATAAGCAAGACACTATCTCATCTCTATCCAAACCTGCATGATTTTTTTGTCCATGAATGTGGAGTCTGTGAAACACCTTCCTTCCATGGATACCTTCAGATTTTGCTGCAGTTGTCAAGCGTTGCTTTGCCTTCGCAAGTGGCTAATGCAGTAAGTTGTCATAACAAAAGAGATTGGGTTTCCATCAATTTAGGGCTTCACAATAATCCCATGTATTTTTTCTTATCTCTCAGGTTTTCTGGATACTTTTGAAGTGGGCTGATGATCTCAAATCAGGATTACTGGGTCCAGGAGATGTTTCTTACTTGAAAGAATGTCTCCTCAAATTGGAAAGCACGGTGCTTCCCACCATGCAAGATAAATGGGTTTCCCGTCATGCGAGTTATGGCTTTGTATGTTGGTGTGATAATGATGAATTAAAGAAGCAGTTTAAGCATTCTGACCATATTGACTTTCTGTACTTTGGTGAACTTAGCGATGAAGAAAAAAAAATGCTTCCAGCAAAACTTGCTCCGCTGATGCAAACTATAGGCGTTCCCTCTCTTTCGGAGGTAAGCTTCCTGTTCATGGCAAAGAGGAAAACTGAGGTCTAGATCAGGTATTGTGCACAATGGGTTGCATAACGCACTTGCAGAGCTGATTTGTGGTCATCTCTTGGAAGTCATCTGTGCTTCAATTTATTTTGTCAGCTGATCACGGCTGGCTAAGTGATGTCCTTGTTATTGATGGTGATATTTCATCTGACCTGTCTGTCCAATTTTGTGCAGCTTGAATTTAACGGTCCAAAATATGGGTTCAAACATGAACCTTTCTTTCGAAAATTAAACAGCGTCAGGTCCTGTTTTGGCAATTTTGAATGAATCAACCTTGTTTGCCTAAGTTAAAGATACTAAGATAATGGGTTGTCTAAGTTTGTGTGGAGTATAACCTAGTTGCTTAGAGTTCATGATTTATAGCTAACAGGTTTTGATTCTGATCCCAGAACAGTTTTTTGGAATTAGTCAAATTTAATATTAGTAGTAATTCTTGAGAGGTAATAATTTTAGCATTAATTCTCCTAAAAGAAGAAAAGATAGTAGAAAAGAGGTATGATGTATAGGAAACTGATAGAAACCTTGTTCAAGATCCAGGTCTGAGTGATGTATGGGCTAGATGATTAGATTGAGTGGAAGATATAACTCGTGATCTTGTGTTGTTATCCTGATTACTTTGCCATTGCTTTCAAGCAGGTTGTAGCTCGTGAAGCAATATTTTATGGTATGGAAGATTGCAGAGAGAAAGCCTCATTGGTGGACTGGGTTCTTCCTTATGCACAACGCTTTATCTACAAATTACACCCAGAAAGATATTTTGAATTCAAGCAGTCTAACTTCGAAAATCTGAGTCGTCTTCAAATTGTTGTCGTTGAAAAGTTGTTTTATAGGTATACCATAAAGGGATGTGACAGTGCATCCAAAAAGCGATTCGAGTGTAGCTGTCTTCTACAGGTTTGTCTAAACGCATCCTTCTCTATTGAATATTATGTATTGTACCAACTCCACACATGTATAAGCTGATGAGACTTAAGAAAGTTCACTACATCTCGAGTGTCACAATCAGGATGGCAATTAGATGGGCTGTTGCAATTCAGGTCAAGAGGGGGATTCCTGGCAAGCCCAAGAGACTGGGTCACTACATTGATCTGAAAACATAAGGCCCAGCCCTAGAAGTGGTCTTGGCTGGAGAATCAGTTTCTCATGTTGCCCTAGACCTACTGACACAAAAATAATGATGATGATAATAGTAGTGATAATGACAACAACAACAACAACAACAATAATGATAATAATAATAATAATAATAATGATAAAGAGAAGGTATTCGTACATGGGAGATTCTCCCATCGACTTCATCAAATAGGGGCAGGGTTTTTATGTCATTTTGTATGGGCATTTATGCAAATCTGACCGCATTTAATGTCGGTTGTGTACATGTTTGGCCATGCATGAAAACTTTTGCCTAATGATAATAAATAATAATATAAAAATGAAGATGATGATACTGGGGGAATTATTATTATCTCAAAAGTCTTATTTTTTCAAATGTCACAAAGCATCTATTGTGCCACGTGGACGGATGATATGTCCATTCTGACCGTTGAATAGAGAGGACATGTCTAGATTAGCCACATGTCAAATCTCAGAGTCTAATTCAATCAAATTCCCCCTCCTGTATTGGCACACATCCCGTGTATGTCTATGCATGTGTCCCGGTACTTTAGACAGTTATGTGCACTCTCTCAACTTTGAGTAGGGACAGACGGTTTAGATTTTAAACACATAGAAATGGATGACTCATATTTGTCTTGTGATTTTAAAAAACATCACCTTCCATTGTTAGATGTATATGTCTAGTGATTTTCGGAAACATCACCTTCCATTGTTAATTTGTTACATGTATAAAAAAGGGCGTACCCAGTGCACGAGGGTCCCACCAATGCAGGGTCTGGGGAGGGTCATAATATACGCAGCCTTACCCCTGCTTTCGCAGAGAGGTTGTTTCTTGACTCGAACCCTGACAACTTTGTTGCAATGGAGCAACCTTATCGTTACATTTATAACTACCCTAATGATGATGATGATGATGATATAATGATGATAGTAATTCTTCCCACCCTCAATTCCTATCAATTGTCCGTGAAGCGTGGGACAAACCCATCTACTGCCACATAGTTGTCAAAGCGTCGCTTGGGCATCTAGGAGGAATTTTGGGGGCCTAGGCGATTGTCGCTGTATTGGTATCGAATGTCTTAGTGGTATTGACCCAGGTTTGGCCATTTTTTTTTTTCAAATATCATTTAAGTAATTGTTTTCATTTAATTAAGATATTATTCATAATTAAGCAATTACCCCCTATTTGAATCCAATAAAAATAGTTAAAAAATCAAATTCTAAAAGGATAAAAAGTCGACCCCCAGTTCAAGAACAAAAATTGGATTTTTGGCGATAGGTGAAATTTTCAACTTTCTAATGCTGGGGTTATTCTCAAATCTAAAAATTCCATAAATCTTAATATGGTACATCATTACTAAAAATCAAAAGAGCGGTAAAATAATCATTTGTTATGATAGGTAAAAAAAAATATTTTCATTCAGAGAGATTTTGACAGCATTCGAGCACACCAAATAAGGTTTGACCGGAACATAACTCCTTTAATATAAATCAGATTTAAGCAATCTTGGATTTGTTGAAAAGCTGGTTTTGTGCTCTACTTAATTCAAAAGGTCTCATGTAAAAATAAAATCATTTGACCAGTCAAACTTCTTAAAGAGCAAAAACATTTCCCTAAATCAAGAGCAGCTTAATTACTTATAGATAAGATCATATTTTCTAAGAACAGTATAAACCAATGTGAGACTAGGTATACCAGGACAATGACCAATTTCAAGAACAGTACAAACCAAATGTATATTTTGATTGTTTCAAACTTCTAATAGCTTGCTTATTCAGTTCTACTGTTTTCTAGTTCTATGTTGATTTTTGATGACTTGATGTGGATTTATGTTGATTTTTGATGACTTGATGTGGCTTAATGTTGATTTTTGATGACTTGATGTTGCTTAATGTTGATTTTTAATGATATAAGGTATATATTGTAGCATACTAAATAATGTTAGAAAATGGGGGAAATTAGAAATAACACTTGGTCCCCTAGGCGTTGCCTAGGCGGGTGCCTTGTCGCCTGAGTGGTTAGGCACCCCTCCACCCCCTTGGGTCGCCTTGACAACTATACACGGCCATTCCTAGGCCCTCTTTGCATTTGCAAAAAATCTTCGTAATGTCAAAGGGGCTCTCAAGAGTTGGAATTTTTCTTCCTTTGGTAACATCTCTTGGGTTTCCACTTGTCGCACTAAACTGTCGATTGTTCAAGCTCGGCTCCAATCTAACATGCTCAACCCCCTTCTTGCTGAGGAAGAATTATTGTTTTCCATTCAGCTCACCTCCCTAGCCTCTCAAGAAGAGAATTTCCTCCGTAAAAAATCTAGATCAAGTGGCTAGAGCTTGGAGATTCTAACAGTACATACTTTCATCGATCCCTAAAAGCCCGCTCCAACTCCTTTCCCATGCTCATTGCTACAGATGGTTCCCCCCTCCTCTCGGTCCAAGACATTAAGCCTGAAGCTGTCTCTTTCTTCTTTGATCTATTTCGTCCCCCTCCCCCTTCTCCCAGAAGGGCTTCTTAACAAACTTGTTCCTATCCACCTCTTTGAATCCCTTCAAGCCATCCCTTTAGATGATGAAATTCGGAATGTTTTTGTTTCACAAGTCCAACAAAGCTCTTGGTCCTGATGGGTTCAGTATGGGATTCTTCTCCTCCTATTGAGATAACATCAAAGATGATCGTATTATGGCTCTCAAGAGCTTCTTCTTCAACCCCAGCCAAATCAAAAGGGTCAACCACACTTTCCTTCGTCTCATCCCCAAGAAGGAAGGAGCCTCCTCCATGCATAGTTCAAAATCTCGTCGAGATCTTGGAAATCTCAGGAAACTGGAGCTAGTTGAGACGAGATATGATACGGTACTAAAAATGTCAAATCGAGAATCTCTGAAAAATTTCGTTGAAATCTCGAAAATTTTGAGAATCTCGACCTCCTCAGTACTCATAGAGTCATAGTATTGTATTGTTGGGACTTGGGAGTTAATACGTGAAAGACTAGGGTAGTAAGGTGTCTATGACTTATGTATTATTCATAAGTTGTAGACACCTTACTACCCAAATTGGGTGTTTTTTTCTTCCATTTGAACCTTTAAATATGTTTATTAAAGTTTCAGAGCCAACTATGGTCATATGCCCACCGAAACATAATTCCGAAACATTTAAAAAAAAAAATACAATGTCTCGCCGAGATCTCGAGATCTTGGAAAACTCGACTTGGTCGAGACCGAGTTTTAGAACCTTGCCTACATGTCTGATTTCATACCCATTTCCTTGTGCAATCTCCTCTACAAGTTCATTACCGAAATCTTGGCTAACCGCCTCCAGTTGGTTGTGGACTCTTTGATCAGCCTCAATCAATCAACTTTCATTTCTGGTAGGAGTATCTTAGATTACTATCTGTTGTGTTCCGAAATTGTCTGTGGGTTTGATAGGAAATCCCACTCCCCGACGGCTCTCATGAAAATTGACGTCCACAACGTCTTCGTTTCTCTCTCTTTTGGGACTTCATTTGCAATGTCCTGACTAAAATGTCCTTCCCTGCCCCCCTCTTTGTAAACTGGATCCACTCTTATATTTCCTCCTCCTATTTCTCGGTTCCTCTGAATCTTAGTCCTACCGGCTACTTCTCTTCCTCTGTAGGCATCCATCAGGGCTGGCCCTTCGTCTTCTCCTTAGTTCTTGAGGTCCTCTCTCGCAGGATCCAATACAACACTGACCAGCTTCTCATCTCCCCCATTCTCAAATGTAAATCCCTCAAGCTCCACCAGCTCTCTTTTGCCGATGACCTCATGATCTTCTCCAAGGAAAACAACTCCTCTATCTTGACTGTCATGTCGTCACATCTCTTTAAGAGTCTCTCTAGTCTCTGTATCAATCTCCTTAAACCTCACCTCTTCCTTTCTGGTGTCTTTGAAGCAGAGGTGGCCTTTTTCTTTGGGTTGACCGGCTTCTCCCTTGGTCGCCTTCTCGTCGAATATCTAGGGTTCCCCCTTGATTCTTGCCAAGCTGACAGGTCATCACTATACCGCGATGCTTGACTTGATCCGCAAAAGGCTCTAACTTTGAGAGGGAAAACTTCTCTCATGCTAGGAGGTTAGAGCTGATCAGATCTGTTTTCCAATCCTCCTACATTTGTTGGTGTGGTATCTATGGGTTGCCTAAATCCACCATCAAGGCCCTAAATCTTTGATGTGTGCTTTGTTTTGGAAATGTGCTAAAACCTCCAGATTTCTCCACCTTCTTAGCTGAGCTTCTACTTGCCTTCTCAAAGATGAGGGAGGCCTTGGCTTGAGAAGGATCAAAGATTCCAACATTGCGGTATCCTTAAACTGATTTAGAAAATCACGACCAAACATGATAGTATTTGGTCTAATTCTTCTGATGATTGATTCAACCTCTGATAGAAAAAAATATACCTTGGTTATATTTCATCTCTTCCACAAGTTAAGTAACGAGCATAACGGCCCTATTGTTCCGATGGAGAGAAGAACCTATGATTAGCTTTTCTGGAAATTTCCAAACGAACAATTTCAACGAAACTTTTCAATTTCTTATTTTACTATGTTCAACTCTGTATTTCTCTATCCGTAGAATACATTGAATGTACAGAAATGGCTATAATAGAGTCTCTATTATTCGTATTAACAGCTACTCTAGGAGGCCATTGGGTTAGCTATTGTTTCGTCAATTTTTTGAAACAAAAAATCAACTCATATCAATCTATTGAGTTTGTTGAATTGAAAATTGAATAAGTATAAAAGAATAAAATTAAGTAGAATAAAAATCTAATAAAATTAAAATCATCTATATAAATAACCAACTAGAATTAGCATCTACAGGTAGCAAACATTATCTAGAATTTCTCTTAGATTCAGACCCATAGCTGATGATGGAACTAGAATAGATATTTTTTGTTTCCTACTCACACGAGCCCATATCCTTGCTTTTCTATTAATCTCTAATTCTGATCTTCCTCCGTTTGGCGCAAAATCATCCTCCTCAGACCCATTGCTCTTAGGGCCATCATCTCTAGGATCACTAATGGGGCCTCTACATCCCTTTGGCAAGATCATTGGCACCCTTTGGGCGTTCCCTTTTTTGTTGTTGATGCGAGGATGATTTACTCCTCCAGTATTGATAAGCTCTCCTATGTTGCCTCCATCATCTCCCATGGTACTTGGTCTGTTCTTCACCCCTCCCCCTTCCCTTTCCTCGGTTTGGGCCTCCCTTCTCCCCTTCCGGCCAGCCCCCCCCCCCCCTCCTTTTTCCTCTTTGTCCGACTCTGTTTCCTCGCTCCCCTCCTCTAATGGCCTCTTAAGATCCTTCTTAGCTGTCCTTTGGCGTAAGATTGTTTGTTGCCCCAGCTTCATATTTTGAAGAGCCCTTACCCATTGCCTACCCATCCAGTCCTTCCTCCTCTGTAGTCAGGAGGACATTGACCACCTTTTCCTCTCTTGCCCCCTCACAGCCTCAGCTTGGAAAAAAAAAAGCCTTGGACAGCTGCTGACCTCATCACAAAAGAATTCTACCCTTCTCTAGGGAGTGGCATTGGATGGACATGACCTTCTCAAGTAGGTCTATATGTGGTACTGCAGGTAAGCTTGTTTTTGGTGCCACCATCTCTCATATCTGGATGGAGTGGAATCTTCGAAGATGGACCTCCAACTCCTTTTCTTTTGACATGATTTGGAAAGCCATCTACTTTTGATGTTAGCTCCAAGATTCACTTGTTGCCTCATCGTTTTGTTGTTGATACCCCAAGGAAGTATTGTTGTTTCTTGGGGTTTACCTGTGTCCTTGATCCAGTCTTTTATCCCTTCCTCTTAGGGCCAGAGCTGTGTTTAGGCTTCCCCTTCTTCCCCTGTGTATTCCCCATCCTTTTTGTCCCCATTTAAGTGTTTTGGTAATGAATTATTTATGAGAGAAAGTTCTCTGTCCGGGAGTGTGGCCTACGCCAGCACTCCTATGAATCTATCTCTCTCCTCCCCATATGAAAAGACACCTCTACCCCCTTGTTTTGAGGAGAGAGATAGGCACATGGGAGTGCTGGTGTAGGCCACACTCCTGGACAGAAAACTACTACCCATTATTTATTTACCCAAAAAAAAAATGATAGTAATAATGACGATGATGATGATGATAATAATAATAGTAATAATAATAACAGAGTTCACACAATCAATATTTTAATCGAGGGCATCCCACATTAAAGAGAACACCTTACTGATTACTCGGGTGGGAAGTTTACATTTTAGCTAAAATTAATAGATATGCTTGCATGCATATCCTTAGAAGTATTTGATATATAAATATGTATGGCTCAGTTCAACTAGAGTGGAGTAGGAGATTCCGGTTTTGATGCCCTTTAGAGATGGGTAAGGCTTGCAACCGAGACTGCTTTTGATTTACACTCAGTCCCATTTCGCTTTTTGTCAAGGCGGGAATGTGGCGCAGTGGTAAAAGGTCTCTCCTTTCTCCTTTCCCTATGGAAAATGGATAGTTGAGGCTCCGAAGAAGTAGAGAAGGACTACTTATATTTTTCATCAAGGTTAGACCTAGCCCCAACCTTGCTTCAGAAATGCTTGTTTCTAGGCAAGGCTGAGATATTCAAGCGAGGTTGGTTGGTTCTACTCCATAAGTTCGAGAGGCAGATTGAATAATGCCTCAATTCACTCTTATTCGGGCATCTACCATTCACCAAGCACTGTTGATCAAGGTGGTGCCAGGCATGCCCCAAAGTCGGCCCTTGCCCCAAGACAAGACAGATGCCTAACGCTGTACACTCACCGATGTACTCTATCTATCTATGGAGTGTGGCCTACACCAGCACTCCCATGTGCCTATCTCTCTCCTCCTCAAAACAAGGGGATAGAGGTGTCCTTTCATATGGGAGGAGAGAGATATACTCGTGGGAGTGCTGGCGTAGGCCACACTCCCGGACAGAGTTCTTTTTCCCATATATACATATATATATATATATATATATATATATATATATATATATATATATATATAAATTAAGTGTTATGCTATAGTTGTTTCAAAAGGCCTTTGTTGAAACCGAGAACTACCTTAATTTTTAGTTCTTAAACCTGGGGGTGCGAGAAAGAAACCAAAACCAGCTTTTAATTTTGAGAGGCGTATACCATTGCTAATGTGCAGAACCTAGTACTTATCTTTTAATGGTTTGAGCATGGCTATGCCAGTTCCATTTTACATCCTTTTTAATCTTAAAGCTTATTTTGTTCCTTTCCTTTTCCCCCATGTAGTATTTTATTCGTTTTTCCATTTTACAGGCGAACATTTTGTATGTGAGACGAGATTCAGACCCACACTCCATATTCTTGGAGTTCGGTCGGCTCTTCTTTGATGGAGCTCCTGAACTACACTTTGCTAATTTCCTTCACATGATCACAACTATGGCAGAGTCAGGATCCACGGAGGAGCAGAGGGAATTTTTTATTCTCAATAGTCAGAAGGTCCCTAAGATTCCTGAAGAAGAACCTGTCTGGTTCCTTTCCTCACTTCAGGAAGATGAGACTTCCCATTTAACTTGTACTTCTGCAATGGCTGCTGAGCCGAACCCATCAAAATCCAAGCGGAAACCAGGCATTAACTCAAACTGGCCACCTGCTGATTGGAATAATGCACCAGATTTTGCTTTTGCTCGTCGTGCCTATCACTTTAAGACAAAACCATCAGTACCTCCGAATAATGGCAGTTCACAGGAGGATGAACCTGAAGGGATCATTTCACATACAACAACAAATCATGAGATTCTGAATGGGGTCAGCGTTGACTGGGTCACCCATGATGTTGCATCAGCAACTACAGCAACACTACTGTTGCAAGATTCAAGCGTTGTGGAGGGTCAACCCTATATGGACAGTTCTGTTCCTGTTCTCAAGGAGACTGATTCTAGTTTGGAGGATTTAAACAAATCTTCCGATTCAGTTACAATTCCCACTGGCCAGAATGTAGGTCTATCAACATTCAATGAGAGGGATCAGCTGTTGTTTGGCACACCTAATGAAAAACAGAAAGCTATAACTGGGAGGCAAGGCGAGCTTGTGGCTTTCATGTATTTTGCTGAAAAATTTGGTGAGGCAGGTGTGGAGTGGGTTAACAAAGAGGCCGAAACAGGTTTACCCTACGACCTTGTCATTGGGGTGAATGGACAGCCCAAAGAGTATATTGAAGTGAAGGCATCCAAATCTGAGAGCAAGGATTGGTTCCAGATATCAACCAGGGAATGGCAATTTGCAGTTGAGAAAGAGGATTCTTTCAGCATTGTGCATGTTGCTCTGGTGGGCTTAAAAAACCCAAGGATTACAATCTTTAAGAATCCTGTAAAACTTTGCAAGAAAGGTGTCCTTCAGTTGGCTGTTTTGATGCCAAAGCTGCAGGGAAAAAGCTAATGGGTTTCTTCTTTGATGACCTAAGGCAACATATGGATATTGCTCTGATTATTTTATAAGATTCCTCGAGGGTTTCTTCTTTGATGACCTAAGGCAACATATGGATATTGCTCTGATTATTTTATAAGATTCCTCGAGGGTTTCTTCTTTGATGACCTAAGGCAACATATGGATATTGCTCTGATTATTTTATAAGATTCCTCGAGGGTTTCTGCTTGATGTCTCAAGGTGCCATATGGAAAGGGTAATATTAACAGAGGAAGAGATATAACAAACCTCAGATCTTCAGCAGCACTGAGAAATGTAATCTGGTCTCATTTTTTTGCATCCCTTGATTCATCAGTTATTTTAGTGGGTGCAGAGGCTTAGCCGAATAAAAAATTGCTTGTGTAATATAAATGCCTCTTTTCAATTTTTAACCGAATAAAAATTTTCTTGTGTAATATAAATGTCCCTTTTCAATTTTTATTTTGTCTTGTTTCTTGGTTGGATGAAAATGTTCCTAGAATGCTGACAGCTGTATTTTTTAACAAATAAAATAAAATGAAAATCGCACTTAGAACCACTGAGCTAGCGCTGCATTTTTACTAAATTTTCCAGAAAAATGGAAAATCTTGTTGTGACCAAGATTTGTGTGACGAGGCGGATCCAGATCCTCTACTACAACCTGCTACTTGTCCTTTCTGCGCGTGTAGATACAGCAAGTTGCACAATTGCCACCTTACCCCCACTCGGGCAAGGGTAAGGTGGTAATTGCAGGTCTTACCATGTCTGCGCAGGACGGGTAGGCGGCAGTAGAGGATCTGGATGGGGGGAGAAATTGTCACTGACCTTACTTTTTTGCCCTTCTAATCTTGTCTGCTGTGGCAAGAAAATCATACTGTGAGCAACCTACCAAGATGAAATATCTCATGCAAGAAATTGTAGACGTTTGTAATTTGGAAAGTGGGTTACTGATTGATCATGTATAGTTGAAACAGGGGTTTATTTAGAACACTCAAAACCCAAGTTGTAAAGTTCTGTATCTCTTGAAAGCCATATATTGCTTGTCAACCCTGTATTGGTGGACACTAGTATCTCCTATACTATGGATCATGCTTCTAAAATCAGAATAGAGATCTGGAAGAGTGAGCAACAGGGATTGCTGGTTAGCAATGGGGTTGTATCATTACCGGTAGATCTGAGTGTTCTGAGCGTAGGATCACAGCTTTGGCTAACACTGCAAGTGGATGATCACACAATGGGGTTAGCACTTGTGAATTACGGCACTTCGGCATTGTTTTGAAGTGAGCGGTAAAGAGATCGTGCTTGAACAATCATAATATTTCTCAATCTCTTATTTGTTATTGGAACCGAGGTAGCCAAACTCTTTTTTTATCCGCCATGACCCATCAGAGAGCGGGGATGCATAGGAGCAAGTAGCAACGCTTGGCTAAGAAACAAAGACTTTGACACACGTTGGATTTATTTATTTATTTATTTGAGAAAGAGATCGTTGTATGGTTGTGAGGCTGAGAGCAAGCGTAAGAGGATCCACTTTGAGTGGATTTTTTTATTTCATTGGGGGCTGAATGGTAAATTCATGTAGTCCTATGTTTGTTGCAGGAATCATGTGAGCAATTAGTGTTCTTTTTCCTTTATTTATTTGTGGGAAAAAGTTGAACACAACACTACGTCAAAAATGAAATTACACATTCCCTCACATGTCACTTATCAAGTGAGGGGGTGATGTCATCAATACCCCTCCCCTAATTGTCAAATTCCAAAAGGGGGGGGGTGTTCCCTCATTCGCCTGAAACTACTCTCGGGCAGTGTAAGGAACCCTCACCCTTTATTTGTTGATTTGAAATAAGTAGTCCAACAGTTATAAATAACTTATAAATGCAATTATCGTTATTTCTCCTTATCCTCCCATGAATAATGCAGTTCTGGTTAGAAAATATAGCTATAGTTTTAGTAATATATTGGTTTGGGCTTAAGTGAAAAGAGGGTGCAAGAAAATAGAGCAAATTACATGCATCCCCTACTTTCACTATTTATATGTACCCCCCTGGATTTGTGAACGGCTTACAAATAAGCCTTTACCGTCAAGTGTAAACCGTTAGTTATGGTTAAACTTTTCAAAAACCCTATTTTATCCTTAAAATTTTCCCATGGATCATTTTACCCTTATTCTTGGATCAAACCCTTTTGCTCCTATTACGTTTTAAAAAAATTTAATTTCATGGGCAGCCATGGTCGCCCAGCCATGGAGGAACAGTGTGTTCATCCGCTATCCGTTTTATTCTTAGATCAAACCCTTCTGCTCCTATTAAGGCAATTTCATATTTTGCAATACTACCTACCTGCAAGGCAGTTTGACCATTTAACTCTTAGGCACATTGGGCAAAAGGAAGTTTTCCTCTTCAGGCCTAAAATGTGCAAATCGAGAAGCATTTGCCCTGGCTGTACGGCGGAACTTTTCATTCCAGCCAGATCTGCTCTCTTTTCTATGCCTCATATCCATCTTTATTCTCTCCTTTCTATACCTCAGATTACTCTTTTTAATCTCCTCCATGATGTTCTCCATTTTTTCCATCGCCAATAAAATTTCCTGCTGTTGGCTAAGACATGAAACAACATCCTTCATCAAACGCTTTGTCACAAGGAATAATTCCAGCTCCACTAGAGTGTCCTTAATCAATGTCCCCTTCCCTTCTTCTTCTTTGTTGTATCTTTAGCCACCATTACCACCACTACTTTCACCATCAATTGGGTATGTCTCCAAATTCTCCATATGAACACCCTCTCCACTTTGGTCGGGCAATCTTACTTGATTTTCTCTATCAGTTCCCTCTCCCTCTCTTTGATGAAGGAAAAAATTGGATACTGTCATTCTCAATTCTGTAAAAATCAACACTGGTCCCTTCCATTTTCCTTCTAACGATTCTTGCTCCTGACCGCAAATTCAAGAACCCACTGTCATTTCCATATTCCGACACTAGGTCCACATATTTTGACCGCAAATTCAAGAACCCATGTCCTTAGTTTCTTCCTTCTCAACATCTCCATTGGAAAACAAATCCACCAGCTCAACTCTCCTTGTTGGCGTCGTAGTTCCATCAATTTCAGTAAACCCTTTTCTAGGATCCTCCTTCTCAACAGAATTAGAAAGACAGTTCAGGTGTTTGAACTTCACAGTAACATACAGAGAAAGAGGGGAAATGGAGAAACTAACCTTCGTCAGAGGGTAGCTGGGCCAGGGGATGTCTGCAACCTTCACCGAAGATGGTGTGAAGGCAAAACCCTAAATCGATTTAGGGAGTTTTCGTTTTGGAAGCGAAGAAGATCATGAAGGGTAAAAATGTAAAATGGTATTTAGTATAGGTCACTGAACTAAAAGGGTAAAATGGTATTTTCACTTATAAAACTAACAGTTTACTAACATCGTGAACCATTAGGGGGATTTTTGTAAAAGTGAAACTAGGGGGTGTTTTGATATTGTTTCAAACTACTGGGAGTGCATGTAATTTGCTCAAGAAAATATGTATTTCAGTAATTAACTTTGAGTCCCATATCAAGAGTCTAGATTTAAGACCATTAGTCTAGTAGATTTTCTATATTAGTCATCATATCAGTGAAGTTAGTATGTATGCTGTCCAGAATCCTAGTGTCAATCATATTAGAGTAAAGAATTTTATATCTTGTAGTAAACATCAGAATCCGTTTAGATAGGGCCCTATGCAATTGGCCCTGTTTGCAATGGCACCACTGAAGGCACTGGGACCAGATGGGTTACCCCCTTTATTTTTTCAGAAGTATCGGGACTTGGGTTAGAGAAGATTTATTTGCTATTGTTGCTGATTTCGTTCGGACTGGCCATATTCCCAGAGAGCTTAATCAAACTTATGTCTGTCTTATTCCAAAGGTGAGTGCACCTGAATCTGCTAATCAATTTAGGCCTATTAGTCTATGCAATATTGCTTTCAAAATCATTACGAAGCTTGTAGCAGATCGGCTTCACGGGGCCCTGGACCAGATTATTTCTTCCTCCCAATCGGCCTTTATTCCAAATCGGCTTATCTCAGACAACATTATGGTTGCGCACGAAATGTTCCACTACATTTGGAAGCAAAAGAGAGGTAAGGATAAATTCCTAGCCCTGAAACTGGACATGCGTAAGGCTTATGATAGGCTAGAATGGAATTTCATTGAAGGTATGCTTTTAAAGTTGGGATTTAATCGCCTTTGGGTTGACCTTGTTATGACATGTATTACTACTATTTCTTATAACCTACTCATAAATGGTTGTGTTAAAGGTGCTATTACCCCATCCAGGGGGATTCGGCAAGGTGACCCCATTTCACCTGCGATCTTTATTTTGTGCTCCCAAGCACTTACTGATGTTATCAGGCAGGCAGAGACAACGGGCTCTCTTAAAGGAATTCGAGTGAGACATAGAAGTGATCCTATTACTCGCCTACTGTTTGCGGATGACTGCCTCTTATTTGCAAAGTGTAACCTACAGGAGATTAATTCCTTGAAGGATTGCCTGGACCTGTATTGTCAAGTTTTTGGACAAGTCATAATTTTCAAAAATCTAACCTCACTTTCAATCCTAATACACATAGCAAAATAAAGAGGTGGTTCTCCAGGATTCTCAAAGTTCAGTATGGTGATGGACCTTCAAAGTACCTTAGGTTACCCACCCACTTTGGTGTCTCAAAGAAGGATATCTTCAATGATATTAAAGAAAAAACACTAAACAAACTACAGGGTTGGAAAGAAAGGTTGCTCTCTCATGCGGGTAAGGAAGTCCTATTAAAGACGGCAGTGTCTCCTATGGCTAATTATGCAAGCTCTCACTTTAAACTACCAACTTCTCTTCATGAGTCCCTAAGGAAGGCCTCATCCAACTTCTATTGGGGAGACTCCACTGATAGCAAGAAAATCCATTGGATGTCGTGGCAAAGGTTGTGTTATACCCGTACCCCGGGATATAATTAAATATCATTTCTTCTCGTGACGTGTAGATACCGCTGTCATGTATGCTGGTGACCTGTTCTCCATGATGGTCAAACCTAGCTACAAAATCGTTGACCACAACACGGGTTTGCCTGTGGAGGAAAGATTCCTCAACCGCCAGTGGGGAAAGTTCGTTGACGGCGACTTCGTCGACTACCCTCCAAGTACCAACCCGAGAAGCGAGGAGTTCAGGAGAGAGCATCCTGGACCGTCACCTCAGTTGGATAATTCGTTCGGTGATGAGCTTAGCATTGCCGTGGCGAAGTTGTTCGGGGTCATGGGTAATAAACCATGACAGGGGAAAAGTAAGTTCTAGCCTCAAGACTTATTAATTATTCTTCCCTTGGTAACCTCGAAGTGCGGGTCCGGGCTTGAACCGCTCGAGCTATTTCATGAGAGAAGGGAATAATTTAAGTTCGGGTCCCACGTACCTTTAGGAAGTACATTGGGGACTTATACCCATCTCATATGAACCCATCTAAGAATGGGCTTTTCCCTAATTAAAGTTGTGGGCATGCCCATTTAACCTATTGACCCAATGATGGGTTATTCCATCCACTTACCCACATAAGACTAATGGGTTGACCCATTAGGCCTCATGACCCATTTGACTAGAGGTACCCCAAATACCCATTTATTATAAATGAGTCCAAGAGGGAGAGAGAGAACATTACTTCTCCTTCATCATTCTCTTCTACCCTAAATCGTGGAGGAGAGAAAGAGGAGAGAAAGAGGAGAGAAAGAGAAAGAGGAAGGAGAGAGAGGCTTGGAGGAAGGTGGAGACCCCATCTCTTGGGCCATAAATCGTGGAGCTCTCTCATCTTGGGGGTAGGTAAGCTATTGAACCTTCTTCCTTCTTCTATTTTGGATTTTAAAAGGGGTTGGGTAATGGGAGAGATTGACCTAGATCTCTCTTGGAACCTAGGGAGTCGATGGAGCATTAAAGCCAAGCTATGGTGGAGTTATTTCACTCCATTATGAGCTCTAATGTAAGGGTTCTCATTGCCATTTGAGAGATTTAAGGTTGGACCCTAATGAGCTTAGGATGGAGTTTCCTAGAAGTCCTTGTGCTTTAAAACCACTTGAAATGGGGTCCTTGGAGGGGAATCCTTCGGATTTTGGACCTGAAGGTATGAGGGTTTACATGTGGGTTCAGACCTGCAAGAAATCACCCTGAAATTACCTTCCCGTGAAGGCCCCTGTGAAGGTCGGATTTACACTCAGTTTCAGTTTTCTGAAACCACATCTGCATCCGACCTTGACCAAAATTGTCCTGAGCCCCTGTGAAGGTCGGATTTACACTCGGTTTCGTTTTAAACCACATCCGCATCCGACCTTGACCAAAATTGTCCTGAGCCCCTGTGAAGGTCGGATTTACACTCGTTTCAGTTTTCTGAAACCACATCTGCATCCGACCTTGACTAAAACTGTCCCGAACCCCCGGTTTCCTAGGATTTACATGTGGTTGCAGAATTTTGGCATGAAACCACTCCTGCAACCACTTTGTTTCTAAAACCTTATACTTAAGTGTTTATGGGAGACCTTTTGGGGATCCTTTCCCTTCGCTCGTTTAACCTTATTTCACTCTTTGTATAGGTTAATATATTCATTTTTGTGGCTTATTGCTTGATCGAGGCGACAACTGATAATCTTGGTGCTTGGCGTATACGTAGTGAGTGGGTTTGGTCGTTTGGGCTTGTTATTATTATTGCATTATATATTATGTAATCATTATAATTAATAAGCATGTTTGTGCATATTGCATACTCTTATATACAATTGTTATAATGTTGATTGGTAATGTGGTACCTTGATGGGTCTCGGTGCCGGTGGGTACCGGTGCCGGAACCCCGAACACTATATACATTTATGAAGAAATTTTGTTGAATGTCATGTTGAACTGTATGCGCCGTGCCGTGCTGGTAACCTGGCACTAAACCAGATGAAAAGTTGATGCGCCCGGATTACCTCTCGGGACGATAGGACTTGCATGTAGTATATTGTGGCTAGGATTTCACACCCTTATGCTACGACCCTTACCAACAGGGGTTTAGGTGTTGGGTAATCAGTACACCGGATTCTGTGGAGGTGGGAGAGGCCAGTCATGGTAGTATTGGTTATCAGGGGTCTGCCACTGAGTGGTCTTGGAGGCTTCGATCGGCGTAGGTCCCACGTGACAATTGAGGTTTCATTGTGGCGATAAGTTAAGTGATCCACAGTGTCTCCCGAGTTGTCACAGTAGCATATGCCATTGACTTAGTTGTTTGTTAGGTGAAAAAATGGACTTAACATGTGCATGCATCATTGGACTATGTGAATTGCGTGTTTGTGCATCCCCATCCCCTCACTGGCTCAGTGGAGCTAACCCCCTCGTGCGCACACTTTTTTTAGATTATGATGCAGGTGACGGATATCTCGCGGGACTTGGAGTTCAGCCCTCGGGATAAGATGAGATCGGTGAGGAGGAACCAGAGGCCGTGTTTGAGGAACATGGCGGCGGGTGTCCTTGCGATGATTGTGCCTACGGCTGTGAGGATATTCGGGACTCGATCCCTTTTTGATTACTTTTGAGGCTAAGGCCTATGGTGAAATACTTCTTCGTAATACCATTTTTGATAGTTATTAGATGGTCATTGGAAATGTAACTAATTCTGTATTTATCATCTAGCCTTTGAACATCTTGTAACTATTCGATTTATACGCTTCCGCAATACTACTGATCCTTAGAATGTAATATTCCTTTTTCCACGATCTAATGTTATATTGTGTTAATATTGATCATGACTGTGCGTTGGGACACTGCGTCAGTGATCCGGGCGATTTAGTAGGATGACACGCGTCGTCCTAGTCACCCTTTATATGATATTATATTCCTTGGCTGGAATAGGGGCGTGACAGGTTGTGTCAGCCTAAATCAAGAGGTGGTCTTGGTCTAAAGGACTCCAAACTTCAAAATCGGGCCCTTCTGGCTAAGGCAGCTTGATGATTATGGACTTCACCGGATGCTCACTGGGCCAAATTCTTAAAGGCTGTTTACTTCCCTCGCACTGATTTCCTGAATGCAAAGATTGGAAACCGCCCATCTTGGGGTTGGAGGAGCTTGTTAGAAGGCAGAGATGTTCTGGTGGAAGGTGGGAAGTGGATCATGCATTAACATATGGGAGGATCGCTGGGTTCCAGCCTTACCTGAGTACAAACTGCAACACCCAAAGCCAATGAATTGTACACTTACAAGGGTGGCAGACCTTATAGACCCAACATGTAGAAGATGGAATACGAGCTTACTTCATGCTTTCCTTCATCCCTCTGATATTGGTGCCATAATCCAAATCCCCCTTAGCCTATTTTCTATGAATGATAAGAGAATTTGGGGGATTTCGAAGGACAGAAAATTCACAGTCAAGACTACCTATAGAATGTTAGCCAGCGAGCAAGATGCAGAAAGGAGTTCCAAAGCATCTACATCTAAGCCACACAGGTGGGAACAGATTTCAACCACAATCTGGAATCGCATTTGGTCAATCCAAACGTTACCCAAAATAAAATCTTTCCTATGGAGGACTTGTAATGAGGTTGTCGCCACGGGTACTGGACTGTTATCTTGGCAAGTGCAGGTGGATCCTAATTGCTTGAGGTGTGGAGCGGTTATGGAAACAGGAGACCATATCTTGCTATGTTGCCCATTCGCAAGGAGTGTGTGGTTCGGATGCCCACTACAGTTTATTCCACCAAGTAATACTATTCCAACTCTTGTGGATTGGATTCAGAGTTTGGGCGAGATGTTTCGGAACGATAAGAGGAAAGCCGGTGAAACTCTCTCAAGAGTTTCCTTCATTTGCTAGTACCTTTGGAGAGCATGGAATTCATTCTCTAAATCTCAAATTCTACAAAAATAGCAGCGTCAGAACCCCATATTTCCTTCTTTTTTCCATTGCTGGAAGTATGATTGTTGACAACATCATTAGCAACGTCAGAACCCCATATTTTCTTCAATAACTCAAAAGTCTTATGTTCATGAGGTTTTGAGAAAAACGGATCCACTCCCTCTCTTCCCCTACCTGCATTATTTATATACTTCTTCCTCAGTCTTCTCATTTTATCAGACAATTGATTCCAGGAGACATCAACATGGAGGGATTTCTTAATGAAATCATGAAAGTCATTCATATCGATAAATGGGTCCGTGCCATTCTTAGAGTAGTAATCGAGCATGCCCTTCAAGATCACAAGCTCATCATCATCGGTCCATAGCCTCTGAAATAGCTGCTTCTTTTTATCGTCACCAGGTTTCTTCTCAGCATCATCCTCCTCATCCACGGCCTTCTTCTTCCTTCTCTTGGAATCCTTATTGTCATCCTTGTCTGACTCGATAGGGCGCTTAACCGGGACAGCAGACTTAGACTGGGGGTTTGACGTAAGGGAGGGCTTCATGGGAGACTTCTTGGACTTGGGGCCATCGTCCATGGGTTTGGAGGAAATGAGTTTTATGTTTGGATCGGGAATTCTGGAGAAGGTTCAAAATCAGAGCTGGTACCAAACTCTTCATCGTCTTCACCGTCAGAGGATGATGGGCTAGGCTTCTTGACAGAAGATCTTTTATCCACAGATGTCGGAGTTGCAGCCTTAGCTTGCTTGTTATCGTCTTCTCCTTCTTCATCATCATCTTCTTCTTCTTCTTAATTGTCCTCCTCCTCCTCCTCCTCAGATGAAGAAGAAGCTGGAGGGTCTTCCACGGGAGATGGGCGTTTTGGAGGCATTTCTCTTTCTACTCTTCACAGTTGCAGAGAAAGACGGGGGCAAGTAAAAAGGGTTTTCGAACAGCCAAGACTGAGGGTCATTATCCTATTATAAAGGTGATTGTTGTAGCAATGTTTGATTGATTTTTTGTTATTTGAAATTTGGAAAATGAATTCCAATGATTCTATTTTTTCCATGGATCATTTTACCCTTATTCTTGAATCAAACCCTTCTACTCCTATTACGTTTTTTAAAAAATTAATTTCATGGACTGCCATGGCCGCCCAGCCATGGAGGAACAACGTGTTCATCCGCTGCATCTCTCTCCCTTTTATTCTTGGATCAAACCGACAAACCCTTATGCTCCTATTAAGACAATTTCATATTTTGCAATACTACCTACCTGCAAGGCAGTTTGACCATTTAACTCTCAGGCACGTTGGCAAAAGGACGTTTTCCTCTTTCAGGCCTAAAATGTGCAAACTGGGAAGCATTTGCCCTGGCTGTACGGTGGAACCTTTCACTCCAGCCGGATTTGCTCTCCTTTCTATGCCTCATATCCATCTTTATACTCTCATTTCTATACCTCAGATTACTCTTTTTAAGCTCCTTCATGATGTTCTACATTTTTTCCATCACCAATAAAATTTCCTGCTACTGGCTAAGACCTGAAACAACATCCTTCATCAAACACACTCTGTCACAGGGAATAATTTCAGCTCCACTAGAGTGTCCTTAATCAATGTCCCCTTCCCTTTTTCTTCTCTGCTATATCTTTTGCCACCATTACCACCACTACTTTCACCATCAATTGGGTATGTCTCCAAATTCTCCACTTTGGTCCATCACCAATAAAATTTCCTGCTACTGGTTAAGACCTGAAACAACATCCTTCATCAAACACTCTATCACAGGGAATAATTCCTGCTCCACTAGAGTGTCCTTAATCAATGTCTCCTTCCTTTGTTCTTCTCTACTATATCTTTTGCCACCACTACTTTCACCATCAATTGAGTATGTCTCCAAATTCTCCACATGAACACCCTGTCCACTTTGGTTGGGCAATCTTCCCTAATTTTCTCTAGTTGTTCCCTCTCTCTCTCTTTGATGAAGGAAAAATTGGATACCATCATTCTCAATTTGTAAAAATCAACACTGGTCTTTCCCATTTTCCTTCTGACGATTCTTGCTCCTGACGGCAAATTCAAGAACTCCCTGTCATTTCCATATTCCGACACTAGGTCCACGACCGGCGAGTTAAGGTCAATATCCAATTTTCCCTTTCCTTTCTCTAGGTTTGAGGTCATTATACTTCCACTAGTACCGAAACTTCCCAATCCTGATTTGCTGGAACCCATGTCCTTAGTTTCTTCCTCCTCAACATCTCCACTGGAAAACAAATCCTCTAGCTCACTTCTCCTCGTTGGTGTCGTAGTTCCATCAATTTCGATAAACCCTTTTCCAGGATCAACCTTCTCAACAAAATCAGAAAGACGGTTCAGGTGTTTGAACTTCACAATAACATTCAGAGAAAGAGGGAAGATGGAGAAACTAACCTTCGCCAGAGGGTGGCTGGGCCAAGATGTCTGTCGGAGATGCCTGCAACCTTCGTCGGAGATGGTGTGAAGGCAAAACCTTGAATAGATTTGGTGTTATACCCGTACCCCGAGATATAATTAAATATTATTTCTTCTCGTGACGTGGAGATACCGCTGCCATGTATGCTGGTGACCTGTTCTCCATGATGGTCAAACCTAGCTACAAAATCGTTGACCACAGTACGGGTTTGCCTGTGGAAGAAAGATTCCTCAACCGTCAGTGGGGAAAGTTCATTGACGGCGACTTCGTTGACTATCCTCCAAGTACCAGCCCGGGAAGCAAGGAGTTTAGGAGAGAGCATCCTGGACCGTCACCTCAGTTGGATAATTCGTTCAGTGATGATCTTGGCATTGCCGTGGCGAAGTTATTCGGGGTCATGGGTGATAAACCATGACAGGAGAAAAGTAAGTTCTAGCCCTCAAGTCTTATTATTTATTCTTCCCTTGGTGACCTCGAAGTGCGGGTCTAGGCCCGAACCGCTCGAGCTATTTCATAAGAGAAGGAAATATTTTAAGTTCGGGTCCCACTTACCTTTGGGGAGTACATTGGGGACTTATACCCATCTCATATGAACCCATCTAAAAAATGGGCTTTTCCCTAAGCCCATTTAACCTATTGACACAATGATGGGTTATTCCATTCACTTACCCACATAGAACTAATGGGTCGACCCATTAAGCCTCATGACCCATTTGACTAGAGGTATCCAAATACCCACTTATTATAAATAAGTCCAAGAGGGAGAGAGAGAACATTTACTTCTCCTTCATCATTCTCATCTACCCTAAACCGTGGAGGAGAGAAAGAGGAGAGAAAGAGGAGGAGGAAGGTGGAGAAGCTTGGTGGAAGGTGGAGACCCCATCTCTTGGAGCCATAAATCGTGGAGTTCTCTCATCTTGGGGGTAGGTAAGCTAATGAAGCTTCTTCCTTCTTCTATTTCGGATTTTAAAAGGGGTTGGGTAATGGGAGAGATTGACCTAGAGCTCTCTTGGAACCTAAGAAGTCGATGGAGCCTTAAAGCCTAAGCTATGGTGGAGTTATTTCACTCCATTATGAGCTCTAATGTAAGGGTTCTCATTTCCATTTGAGAAATTTAAGGTTGGACCCTATTATGCTTTAGGTTAGGTTCTTCTCGGTTCCTTCTCTTGAACCTATTGTGATTGAATGGACCTAGAGAGGTCTTAGGACCCTAATGAGCTTAGGATGGAGTTTCCTAGATGTTCTTATGCTTTAAAACCACTTGAAAATGGAGCCCTTGGAGGGGGATCCTTCAGATTTTGGACCTGCAGGTGTGAGGATTTACATGTGGTTTCAGACCTGTAAGAAACCACCCTGAAATTATCTCCCTGAGAAGGCCCCTGGAAAGCTCGGATTTATGGGCGGTTTCATTTTTCTAAGAAACCACATCTGCAACCGACCTTGACTGAAACTGTCCTGAGCCCCTGGTTTCCTAGGATTTACATGTGGTTGCAGAATTTGGGCATGAAACCACATCTCGCAACTGGACCTTGATCAAACGTCTCGAACCCCTGGTTTCCTAGGATTTACATGTGGTTGCAGAATTTGGGCATGAAACCACTCCCGCAACCACTCGCTTTCAAAACCTTATACTTAAGTGATTATGGGAGGCCTTTTGGGGATCCTTTCCCTTCGCTCGTTTAACCTTATTTTACTCTTTGTTTAGGTTAATATATCCATCTTGTGGCTTATTGCTTGATCGAGGTGACAACTTATAATCGTGGTGCTTGGCATATACATTGTGAGTGGGTTTGGTTGTTTGGGCTTGATATTATTATTGTATTATATATATTATGTAATCATTATAATTATTAAGCATGTTTGCGCATATTGCATACTTTTATGTATGATTATTATAATGTTGATGGGAGATGTTGTACTTTGATGGGTCTCGGTGCCGGTGGGTACCGGTGCCGGAACCCCGAATACTATATACATTTATGAAGAAATTATGTTGAATGCCATGTTGAACTGTATGCGCCGTGCCGTGCTGGTAACCGGGCACTAAACCAGATGAAAAGTTGATGCGCCCGGATTACCTCTCGGGACGAAAGGACTTGCATGTAGTATATTTGTGGCTAGGATTTCACACCCTTATGCTACGACCCTTACCAACAGGGGTTTAGGTGTTGGGTAATCAGTACACCGAATTGCGTGGAGGTGGGAGAGGCCAGTCATGGTAGTATTGGTTATCAGGGGTCTGCCACTGAGTAGTCTTGGAGGCATCGATCGGCGTAGGTCACACGTGACAATTGAGGTTTCATTGTAGCGATAAGTTAAGTGACCCACAGTGTCTCCCGAGTTGTCACAGTAGCATATGCTATTGACTTAGTTGTTTTTGTTAGGTGAAAAAATAGACTTAACATGTGCATGCATCATTGGACTATGTGAATTGCGATTATTGTGCCTACGGGCCGTGAGGATATTCGGGACTTGATCCCTTTTGATTTACTTTTGGGGCTAAGGCCTATGTTGAAATATTTACTGTTATACCATTTTGATAGTTATTAGATGGTCATTGAAAATGTAACTAATTACTGTATTTATCATCTAGCCTTTGAACATCTTGTAACTATTTGATTTATACGTTTCCGCAATACTACTGATCCTTGGAATGTAATATTCCTTTTTCCGTGTTCTAATATTATATTGTGTTAATATTAATTTGACTGTGCGTTGGGACACTGTGTCAGTGATCCGGGCGGTTTAGTAGGATGACACGCGTCGTCCTAGTCACCCTTTATAATGTATTTTATCCCTTGTTGGGATGGGGGCATGACAGCGTGGTATTAGAGCGAGATGCTCTGCACCAGCCACAGTCTAGCGGAATTGTGATTTACTCTACACAATAGGTTGCTAAGTTAAAAGCTTCTAACAATGCATAATTGGAATGTGTGCGAATGCTCGGGAGAAAACTAGTTTAGAGAGAAAGCCGAAGACAATAGCAAATAATAGGCACAACAGTGGGAGGAAAGACATGTGTATATATGTACATATATATTCCTTAGTTTCAGCTGTTAATACATCTTCCATAAGCCAAAAGAGGGATTACAAAAAAAATTTCAGCTGAACTATAGACTTTAATTTCTTACAACCAAGAAAAAGAAAAATACTAAATGGTAAGATAAATAACTAAGAGTCCATAGAGAGCATGGTGGGAATGGACAGGAGGTCTACTGCTCCATCTCATCATCACTGCTGGGCTCATCCTCTGTGCCCTCATCATGGAGGTAGGAGTGCAAGTCCTCCATCTGCTGCTCGAAGCTCTCCATGCGTTTGTCTGATGCATCGAGCCTAGTGTTCACTCCTTCAAACCCCTGAGCCATGCTGGTGCTCATCTGGGCCAAAGCTGCAAGAATCCTGTCGATGTCAGACCCACTAGGAGCAGTGCCGGATGAAGAGGCCGCATGTACAGCCGACTGAGGAGGAGGCTCCTGTACCTGAGGCTCAATCCCGTAACCCTCTGCTGGGACCATTGGGTCCCCATTACTATATGCATCCATCACAATTCGCATCCTCACCACTGCATTACGATCTAGAGGTGGATCTTCAGTTAAGTCTTGATCCTCCTCACTCAAGTCAACTCCAAAATGCTGGAATATAGTGGTGAGCAGCCTCCCATAGGGTAAATCTAAGTTCTTCCTGGGATTTCATCCTGCATGATCCATGGTCCGCATGATAATGTAGGGTAGGCAGATTGGAATGCCTTTGTAGAGGTGATATGCCACATAACCTACAAAGATGGAAGGCATGGTGCGGTGACCTGCTATAGGCACGATGTTATGCTGCACAATTCGGCTCAATATCCTTGGAGACTTAGCAAAAGAAGTCTCAAGCACCTTCTTCTCGAATGCCCCATATGTAAGCTCCCTGTATAATTCCCTGTATGCTTCTCTCCTGAGAAAAGAGTAGGGATTCTTCCATGGTGCGCAGTAGGTCTTCTCTCCCCAAATAGTTACATTGAGGATGCCTGCCAACTGTGCCCCTGTGAACGAAATAGTGACTCCCTTGACATATGAGATGATCCGATAATCTCGTGTGCCCAGGTTCTCGGTGTGCAAGTTGGAGTAGAAGTGACGAATGAGCTTGGGATAAAATGGCTCTGGAAGGTTGAGGAGGTTGGACCACCCCAGTGCTTCAAATCTCGGCCCTACTTTGTAGGCCTTGAGGTCTTCCAGTATTACATCCCTTCCCTCCAAAATACTCTTAAAGCGAAAGTAGTCTTGGCACATCTCTTGTTTCTCTAGGTCTTGGAACCATAGTGCATCCAAAACAGCTGGGGCAGCTTGTTCGGCCCGTGCACGCCTTATTCTAGGAGCCATTGATTTCCCTAACCTGCAACGAAGGAAGGCCAAGAATATAGAAACATATTAAGTCAATGCTTGGATATTAAGGCCTAAGCAAATATTCAATGAAAAGAGATAAGGAATTAGAACCTAGACCTTGATTCCTACAACAAATTAATTAAATTACAGCAGGGAATTTTACTAGAAAATTTTTGTGGTCAATGGTCTAAGGAGTTAGGAAAAAGGGGAATACGTGGCCACCAGGTAGATGCAATCATAGAGAATAAATGTGCATGGCCACATTATGCTTGGAGAGCATTATATTATGTAAGCAATTAGTTCAAACAAAATTGGACTGATTTGATAAGAAAATTTGCTAAAAAATCCAAAGAGGAAATTTTCAGATTTGGATTTGGAAGTTGAATGGCATAGTAAACAATATATATACATGGCCATATTATACCTAGAACATAGAGGTTTTATACCAAATACCTAGTTCAAGCAATGTATGGAGCTAATTGGTAGTGAATCATGCTTAGAACTTCAAAGAAAAGAAATTTCAGATATGGTGCATGGATTTTAAATCATAGGGACAACTATTCATAGCCATGTTATGTTTGGGATTAAGCCCTCTTATGAAATGATAAATACAAACAAACAAGGGGTGCATTCGATCATGAGGCATGCTTGAATCTCTAAAAGAAAATTTTCAGATGTGATTCTTGAAGTTCCAAATGCAAGAAGTAAATTAGTTATGGCTTGAGACAACCCAAATTTATATACACAAAGCCTACCTAGCAAAACCGAACTTGATTTGGGCAAAAAAAATAAAATAAAATAAAATAAAATAAAATTTTCGGTTAGGGTTTTGGGATTTCTCCAAAATCCAACCCAAGCCCATGATGAAGGTGCAAAATTGGGGGAAATACCTCACCTAGGTTGCATATGATGGGAAACGAATGGAGAATGGACAATAACCCATCTATTAGCAAGGAGAAAACAAAAAAAAACCCCAAGCCTTGTAAACCCGAAATCGATTTTGGGGTTTCTCCATAAGAAAAGTCGAAGGGAGAAAGAGATAGATCGATAGAGAGGGAAGAAACCATACCTGGACTCGATCGGATCTGTTGAAGAGTGAGTTGGAGTGCCAAAAATCCACCAAGAAGGGAAATGGGGCAAGAATGATCGCGGTTTTGGGTTTCTCCAGAGCGTAGGGTGTGTTTTAGAAATAGGAAATGGGTTTAAGAGAATTTTGAATTAGAGATTCTAATTTTTGGGCCATACGGTTTTACACTCGGTTGCAAAATTATGAAACCGACTGTGAATCCGCGGTTTTCTTGAGACCAAACTTTGGTTCTGTGAAGCTCGGATTTACCTGTGGTTGCAGCCTAGTGAAACCGCACCTAAAATCGACCCGGCCAGAAAGGGTTTTTTGACCCTATTTTGCTTAACCGACTTGTTTATAATGCTTATTACCCTCATTATTGCTTCCCTTACCCCTTGTGTAGCCTGTGTTTACCTTTGTAAATCAATTTTTGGTTGGTTTGCTTAATATTGCTATTGTGCCTATAATTGTGGGTGTTGACTGTAACCAGGTGTGAACCATGGTTAATACACGGTCAAATGCCAACCGTTCCCCTGCTAGGGAAGAGGCCGGTGAGGCTTCGAATACGGTTTTACCGGTAGCACCGCCAATTAATAATAATGCGGATGTCGCCGCTTTGTTGAGCAATAGGTTGCAATCCATGGAACGAGAGCATAGGGAGGCGCAACAAGAGCAACGCCAATTTATGCAAAACATGACTGCTATGTTCCAAGACTTTGTTAGGGAAAGGCAGCCAGTGCCTCCTCCTATGCAAGTTAATCCTCCCCCACCTGCCCCTGTGGGTTCTGCCGTACCTAGTGTTCCTCTGGCTCAAGCTACTACCGAAATTCTTTTGACACAAGAGGTGTCAGCACCTACTCTACCTCCCACTCCAGTGGCTCCGGCTTGGGTAGATGCTGCTAGGCTATCGGGAAGATTTCAGAAACATCGTCCTCCAACCTTCTACAAGATGGCCCATGATTCCTTTTTCCCGGCAACATTTATAAGGGATCTTGAGAGGATCTTTGAAGTGATACAGTGCAATGACACGGACAAGATTCGGTGTGCTACCTACCAGCTTCGGGGTGATTCTGATGCGAGGTGGCTCTCCTCCAAAGACCATTTTTGGGCAACCCACCCAGAGGCAACTTGGGCTCAATTCAAAGAAGTTTTCTTCAAAAATTTCTTCCCTCAGAACTTCCGTGATAAGGAGTCTGAGTTTATGAGCTTCTTTCAAGGATCCAAATCGGTCCTTGAGTACCAGCAAGCTTTTGAGGAGCTGTTTTACTTCGCCCCGATACACATGAAGGCCGAGGATGTGAAGGCTAGGAAGTATGAGAAGGGGCTTAGACCTAGCATTAGTACTTCTGTGGTGCTTCACAAGGACCCTACTTATGCTGAGACGGTCCAGGCCGCTAAGGTAATTGAGGATCAACAGAGAGAAAACTACAGGGCCATTCAGGCTGGTAAAAGACCCATGACCTCTCATGAACCTAGGGGATCCACAAAATTCCAAAAGTGAGGACCCTACATTACTGCTTTTTCGGTCCAGTCCCGGAGGACAGATGCGGTGCAAGCACCCAGGCCTACATCAACTCCTCACTATGGTTCCCAGACTCTAATATGTTACAATTGCAAGGAGTCAGGGCATATGGTTCGAGACTGTCCTCATCCTCGGATGATAGGTCCTCCAAGTGCAGCTACACAAAAGGCACCCCAAGCCAAGGCAGTGGTGCGTTCTCTTCTTCCTACTTTGGGCCACAGATCTCAAGGTCGGGTGTATTTTGTGACAAATGAAGAGGCCCAGGCCGATCCTAGTGTTATTACAGGTAATGCACTCTACTCTTAAGATGTGCATATTTATAGCTTTTATTTCTATGATTGGTTGTCTGTTGCTTGTCAGGTGTGGTTCTTGTTTGCTCTCAACCTGCTTATGCTTTATTTGACTAGGGGGCATCACATTCTTTTGTGTCCCCTAGTTTTGCTAAGAAGATGTCCATTGAACCAAATCTAATGGCCCAGAAGTTGATAGTCAGTACACCAATGGGAAGCAAGGTTGAACTTGACTCGGTTTATGGTCCTTGCCTGGTATGTGTATGTGGTCGTGGACTCGAAGCAAGTTTAGTACTGCTGGATATGAAAGACTTTGATGTGATTTTGGGAATGGATTGGCTATCAACTCACAAGACTAGTCTAATCTGTTCAGAGAGGAAGGTTCTATTCAAACCAGCTGAAGGTGAAGAGTTTGTGTTTATGGGTACTAGGCGGGAGAGACCCAAGAAAGTTATCATCTCTGCCCTCCAAGTACAGAAGTTGTTGGCAGAGGGATGTCAGTGTTATCTGGCATCTGTGATAGACATTGAAGCCAAAGTCAGGCCTTTGGAAGAGTTGAGTGTAGTGAAAGACTTTCCAGATGTCTTTCCTGAGGATCTAACGCGGTTGCCACCAGATCGCGAGACAGAGTTCATGATAGATCTGATTCCTGGTGTAGCCCCAGTATCCAAGGCACCTTACAGGATGGCCCCAACTGAGTTGAAGGAGTTACAAGAGCAGTTGAATGACTTGTTGAGGAAGGGTTTCATTAGACCCAGTGTATCTCCTTGGGGAGCACCTATGTTGTTTGTGAAAAAGAAGGACGGTAGTATGCGTCTGTGCATTGACTACCGTGAGTTAAACAAATTGACAATCAAGAACCGGTATCCTTTACCTAGGATCGATGACCTATTCGATCAACTACAGGGTGCTAAGGTGTTCTCGAAGATTGATCTTCGGTCAGGGTACCATCAGTTGAAGATCAGAGATAGTGATATCAGCAAGACAGCATTCAGATCTCGCTATGGTTATTATGAGTTCTTGGTCATGTCCTTCAGGTTGACCAACGCCCCGGCCGCCTTTATGGAGTTGATGAACCGGGTGTTCCACGATGTTCTAGACAAGTATGTCATTGTCTTCATTGATGACATCTTGGTCTATTCCAAGAGCGAGGACGAGCATGCAGACCATCTTCGCCTAGTATTGCAACGCTTAAGGGAGAAGCAGTTGTACGCCAAATTCAGTAAGTGTGAGTTTTGGCTACAACAGGTGGGGGACACCTTGTTTCTGGTAAGGGTATAGAGGTTGACCTTAGTAAGGTGAAGTCAGTAGTTGACTGGGCGACACCCAAGAATGTGGCAGACATTTACAGCTTCCTGGGACTAGCTGGCTATTACAGGAGATTTATTGAGAACTTCTCAAGGCTCTCCGCTCCTATGACACGACTGACCCGAAAGGGAGTGAAGTTCGAGTGGTCTGATAGCTGTGAAAAGAGCTTCCAAGAGCTCAAGCAGAGGCTGGTTTCCACTCCAGTACTTACCATTCCCAATGGTACTGGAGGGATGGTAGTCTACAGTGATGCATCTAAAATGGGCTTGGGTTGTGTTCTAATGCAAGATGGGAAGGTAGTGGCCTATGCTTCTCAGCAATTGAAGGACTATAAGAAGAATTACCCGACCCATGATTTGGAACTTGCAGCTGTGGTTTTTGCTCTAAAAATCTGGAGACATTATTTATATGGTGAGAAGAATGAAATATACAGTGATCACAAGAGCCTTAAATACTTCTTTACACAGAAGGAGCTCAATATGAGGCAGCGACGGTGGTTGGAGTTGTTGAAAGATTATGATTGTACTATCCATTACCACCCCGGCAAGGCAAATGTAGTAGCTGATGCGCTGAGCCAAAAATCTCAGTCCTTGTCACTGGCATCACTAGCAGTCAGTGAGAAACTCATTGAGGAAGCTAGAAGAATGGACTTGGAATTACTGGTTGATGGTGTTACCTTATCTCTGTCAGCTTTATCAGTACAGTCAACGCTGGTAGGGCGAATCCAATCAGCCCAGGCTTCTGATGAGGAGTTTCAACAGATTATTGAGGCTATCAAGGGAGACACGCAGCGGGAACTGGACTTTACTTTAATAGAGAGTGGTGTTCTCATGCTTAGACATCGCTTATGTGTTTCTAGTGACCCTCAGTTGAGGAAGGAAGTGTTAGCTGAAGCCCATGACTCTCCTTATTCTATTCATCCAGGTAGTACGAAGATGTATAGAGATCTGAAGGAATATTACTGGTGGAGTGGAATGAAGAGGGAGGTGGCTGAGTATGTGGCAAAATGTCTTACTTGTCAGCAGGTGAAGGCGGACAGACAGCGACCTCATGGCCTTTTACAGTCATTGCCTGTTCCAGAGTGGAAGTGGGAGCATGTTACCATGGATTTCATCACCGGGTTACCCCACACGCCTAGAGGTGTCGATACCATATGGGTTGTCGTTGACAGATTGACAAAGACGGCTCACTTCATCCCCATGAAGATTACCTATTCGATGGACAAGCTGGCTCGCTTGTACATTGATAATATAGTTCGTCTGCACGGAGTTCCTGTCAGCATCATCTCCGATCGGGATCCCAGATTCACATCTAAGTTCTGGGGTGGTTTTCAGAAGGCAATGGGTACACTTGTTGAGTTTCAGATCGGCCTTCCACCCTCGGATGACGGACGATCGGAGAGGACTATTCGACATTGGAAGATATGCTCCGAGCTTGTGCCATTAATATGCAGGGCAGCTGGGACGAGCATCTCTCACTTATTGAGTTTGCTTACAATAATAGTTACCAGGCTACTATAGGCATGGCACCGTTTGAGGCTCAGTATGGGAAGAAGTGTCGGACACCGTTATATTGGGACGAAGTAGGTGAATGGCGTATTCTTGGACCCGAGTTGATTCAGGCAACATGCGAGAAGGTGGACTTGATTCATGATCGGATCAAGGCGGCTCAGTCCAGGCAGAAGGGTTATGCAGACTTGAGGCGAAAAGACCTTGAGTTCACTATCGGCGATAAAGTGTTCCTTAAGGTATCACCCTCCAAAGGGGTGATGCGTTTCAGCAAGAAGGGCAAGCTGAGTCTGAGATTTATAGGACCTTTTGAGATCCTTGCACGGATTGGACCAGTGGCATATCGGTTAGCACTCCCTCCATCTTTAGAAGGTGTGCATGACGTCTTCCACATGTCCATGTTAAGGAAGTATGTCCATGATCCAAGCCATGTATTGACACATGAACCGCCAGAACTTGCGGCCGACATGTCCTATAAAGAGCTGCCTGAAAAGATTTTGGACAGCAAGGTTGTTCATCTTCGCAACCGGCCCATCCATTATGTGAAGATAAAATGGTGCAACCATCCGGAAGAGGAAGGTTCTTGGGAGGCAGAGGTAGAGATGCGGGCGAAATACCCTTTTCTTGCCTATCTACAAGGTACGTCAAATTTTGAGGATGAAATTTCTTATAAGGTGGGGGGGATGTTATACCCGTACCCCGGGATATAATTAAATATTATTTCTTCTCGTGACATGTAGATACCGCTGCCATGTATGCTGGTGACCTGTTCTCCATGATGGTCAAACCTAGCTACAGAATCGTTGACCACAGTACGGGTTTGCCTGTGGAGGAAAGATTCTTCAACCGTCAGTGGGGAAAGTTCGTTGACGGCAACTTCGTTGACTATCCTCCAAGTACCAGCCCGGGAAGCGAGGAGTTTAGGAGAGAGCATCCTGAACCGTCACCTCAGTTGGATAATTCGTTTAGTGATGATCTTGGCATTGCCGTGGCGAAGTTATTCGGGGTCATGGGTGATAAACCATGACAGGAGAAAAGTAAGTTCTAGCCCTCAAGTCTTATTATTTATTCTTCCCTTGGTGACCTCGAAGTGCGGGTCCAGGCCCGAACCGCTCGAGCTATTTCATAAGAGAAGGGAATATTTTAAGTTCGGGTCCCACTTACCTTTGGGGAGTACATTGGGGACTTATACCCATCTCATATGAACCCATCTAAAAAATGGGCTTTTCCCTAATTAAAGTTGTGGGCAGGCCCATTTAACTTAAGAAGCCATTTAACTAGTATGGCCCATTTCACTAAGGGCCCATTTAACCTATTGACACAATGATGGGTTATTCCATTCACTTACCCACATAGAACTAATGGATCGACCCATTAAGCCTCATGACCCATTTGACTAGAGGTACCCCAAATACCCATTTATTATAAATAAGTCCAAGAGGGAGAGAGAGAACATTTACTTCTCCTTCATCATTCTCATCTACCCTAAACCGTGGAAGAGAGAAAGAGGAGAGAAAGAGGAGGAGGAAGGTGGAGAAGCTTGGTGGAAGGTGGAGACCCCATCTCTTGGAGCCATAAATCGTGGAGCTCTCTCATCTTGGGGGTAGGTAAGCTAATGAAGCTTCTTCCTTCTTCTATTTCGGATTTTAAAAGGGGTTGGGTAATGGGAGAGATTGACCTAGAGCTCTCTTGGAACCTAAGAAGTCGATGGAGCCTTAAAGCCTAAGCTATGGTGGAGTTATTTCACTCCATTATGAGCTTTAATGTAAGGGTTCTCATTTCCATTTGAGAAATTTAAGGTTGGACCCTATTATGCTTTAGGTTAGGTTCTTCTCGGTTCCTTCTCTTGAACCTATTGTGATTGAATGGACCTAGAGAGGTCTTAGGACCCTAATGAGCTTAGGATGGAGTTTCCTAGATGTTCTTATGCTTTAAAACCACTTGAAAATGGAGCCCTTGGAGGGGGATCCTTCAGATTTTGGACCTGCAGGTGTGAGGATTTACATGTGGTTTCAGACCTGTAAGAAACCACCCTGAAATTACCTCCCTGAGAAGGCCCCTGGAAAGCTCGGATTTATGGGCGGTTTCATTTTTCTAAGAAACCACATCTGCAACCGACCTTGACTGAAACTGTCCTGAGCCCCTGGTTTCCTAGGATTTACATGTGGTTGCAGAATTTGGGCATGAAACCACATCTGCAACGGACCTTGACTGAAACTGTCCTGAACCCCTGGTTTCCTAGGATTTACATGTGGTTGCAGAATTTGGGCATGAAACCACTCCTGCAACCACTCTGTTTCTGAAACCTTATACTTAAGTGATTATGGGAGACCTTTTGGAGATCCTTTCCCTTCGCTCGTTTAACCTTATTTTACTCTTTGTTTAGGTTAATATATCCATCTTGTGGCTTATTGCTTGATCGAGGCGACAACTTATAATCTTAGTGCTTGGCATATACATTGTGAGTGGGTTTGGTTGTTTGGGCTTGATATTATTATTGTATTATATATATTATGTAATCATTATAATTATTAAGCATGTTTGCGCATATTGCATACTTTTATGTATGATTATTATAATGTTGATGGGAGATGTTGTACTTTGATGGGTCTCGGTGCCGGTGGGTACCGGTGCCGGAACCCCGAATACTATATATATTTATGAAGAAATTATGTTGAATGTCATGTTGAATCAGTATGCGCGCTGCGTGTTGGTAACCGGGCACTAAACCAGATGAAAAGTTGATGCGCCCGGATTACCTCTCGGGACGATAGGACTTGCATGTAGTATATTTGTGGCTAGGATTTCACACCCTTATGCTATGACCCTTACCAACAGGGGTTTAGGTGTTGGGTAATCAGTACACCGGATTCTGTGGAGGTGGGAGAGGCCAGTCATGGTAGTATTGGTTATCAGGGGTCTGCCACTGAGTGGTCTTGGAGGCTTCGATCGGCGTAGGTCCCACGTGACAATTGAGGTTTCATTGTGGCGATAAGTTAAGTGACCCACAGTGTCTCCCGAGTTGTCACAATAGCATATGCCATTGACTTAGTTGTTTGTTAGGTGGAAAAATGGACTTAACATGTGCATGCATCATTGGACTATGTGAATTGCGATGATTGTGCCTACGGGCCGTGAGGATATTCGGGACTTGATCCCTTTTGATTTACTTTTGGGACTAAGGCCTATGTTGAAATATTTACTGTTATACCATTTTGATAGTTATTAGATGGTCATTGAAAATGTAACTAATTACTGTATTTATCATCTAGCCTTTGAACATCTTGTAACTATTCGATTTATACGCTTCCGCAATACTACTGATCCTTGGAATGTAATATTCCTTTTTCCGAGTTCTAATATTATATTGTGTTAATATTGATTTGACTGTGCGTTGGGACACTGTGTCAATGATCCGGGCGGTTTAGTAGGATGACACGCGTCGTCCTAGTCACCCTTTATAATGTATTTTATCCCTTGTTGGGATGGGGGCGTGACATTTAGGGAGTTTTTCGTTTTGGGAGAGAAGGTCAAGAAGGGTAAAAAATAAATTGGTACTTAATATAGGCCACTGAACTAAAAGGGCAAAACGATCTTTTTACTTACAAAACTAACAGTTTACAAACACCGTGAGCCATTAGAGGTTTTTTTGTAAAAGTAAAACTAGGACGGACATTTTGATATTGTTTCAAACTATAAGGGGGTGCATGTAATTTTCTCAAGAAAATATGTATTTCATTAATTAATTGTTAGTCCCATATCAAGTGTCCAGATTTAAGACCATTAGTCTAGTCATCATATCAGTGAAGTTAGTATGTATGTTGTCCAGAATCCTAGTGTCAATCATATTAGAGTAAAGAATTTTATATCTTATGGTAATTTGTTTTGCTTTATTATTTTTATTAGGGTCAATGACAGGATAAAAATCCTCTACAGATACCATCGGGTGTGCGGTGCACATGCGTCAGGATGTGACCATGTGTACAGCCTCTACTATCTATGTCACAACGAATCCGAAGGATCGTGGTCAGAAATGATAGTTAGGGTATCTAAAGTTTTCACAAATTGTTTGAGATACCTAAATTGGATTATAATTAAGGAGAAATTGCGCAGATCTACTAGATAAAAATATTAATTACAACTTAAGTAGGTTAAAAATATGTTTTACACCCACTAGTTTTGATTTTGAAAATATTTACTTTATTCCCAAGGTTATTAATTGCTCACGGGTTCCAAGAACAAAACAAAATTGAACTTTCAAAAGTACCCTAATATTTTGTCTTTTCCCTTTTTTTTTTCTCCTTCTATTGTTTCATTTTTAATCACATGTGAGACCCACCCTCTCCTCTTCCTCCTTCTCCTATGTGGATGGCTGCTGCAACCTTGCACTTCAACCAGACCTGCGATGATGACGAACTCAAGGAGAAAATCAGAGGGTATGAAGTCAGCCATGGTGAAATCCATAGAAGAATCAAGGGTTTCCATCATCGTCTTCTCCAACAACTATGCTTCTTCAAGTTGGTGCCTCGATGAGCTGGTGAAGATGATGGATTGCAGGAGAAAAATAGGTTGGACTGTTCTTCCTGTTTTCTATGATGTGGATCCCTCTGATGTTAGGAAACAGAGTTGGAGCTTAGCAGAGGCATTTGCTAGACACGAAGAGTGATTCAAGGAAGAGATGGATAGAGTGGATAATTGGAGGAGAGATCTTACAGAAGTGGGAAATTTGTTGGGTTGGCATCTTCAAAATGTGTTCAAAAAGTAATCCTTTTACCCATTCTGGACTTTAATTCTGAATTTCTTTTTATTCTGATTTTCCTCTTAATTCATGCATGATCCAATGATACAACAAGCCAAAAGACAGAAAGTTCCCTGAAAAAAAAATGAGGGACATTCGGAAGTTCCTAAATTTTGTCTTTATTTTAAATTTTCTTTTTAATTATTTTATTCTTACCATAGAAGAAAATGATCTTTCATTTCAGCTGAAACAGGATTAAAAGGTTCAGATCTGGGGAGAAAATGGTGCGGCACCGATGGAAGACAGATTTTTTTTTTTTTTTTTTTTTGATGAAACCAGAAAATTATATAAGGTTAACCCATAAGTATGTCCATACAAGCATTGCGTGCCAAGATCTTAACTGGGGCCGCCGTAAAAGTACACATATTAAGATGAAAATTTGCATTTTGGGTGAGATAAAAAATACGAAGTAACTTAGAAACTAAGTGCCATGGCCATGGGCATTTGGTTGGAGATGGAAGATATTCAGTGATCGACCTATTGTCACACCAAATTTCCTTAATCTGCAACCCAATACCGGCAGCATGGATGAGACCTTTAAGGATCACATAAACATAGATATCTACACCCTCTGTACAAAGCAGTTGTCCTGCATCAAAAAACTTAACCCTGCCATCAACCAAAAAGATGTAGGCCCACCCTGCCCTGGTCAGTCCAGGTGAACTGAATCCTGCACAGATCAAGACAGGCATATTACAATAAGGCAACAAAGGGAATTGGAGGGGTACAACTATATCAGAGGTACAAACATTATGAGGGTAATCCGATCCAAAATTAGTGAGGTTTAAGTCAGCCAGCCACTGTGAAACCGCATGTATGATCTTTAAGGGATTGGGTTGAGTGGATTCAGCTAATAATTTATTTCTAGAATTCCATATAAAATAGCAAGTCAGAATGAAAGTGCTAAAAACCCACTTCAACAGGGATTTATTAGCCTTAAAATGCAAGTAAAAAAACCGACAGAGGTGATGGAAATTGTCAAAGGCCAGAAATTCAGTCCTTAGCCCAAGTGGTCCTACTGCCCAGATATGTTTGACCCAATCACAAGAAAGAAAAAGGTGCCAAAGTGATTCAACACTGATTCCACAAAAAGCACAGTTCGCCTCACAACGGCTCCATTTCGATAGAATATCCTTTATAGGAAGTCCTGCATTGAGCAAACGCCAAAAGAAAACTTTAAACTTAAGATGAATTAGAAGTTTCCACAAAAATTTCCACCAACCAACAGAATTATAAGATCTTTTTTCAGAGCAGGAAAGTAAATGTCTTACAGCGAGTTTCGTGGTGAAAACCCTTGTAGATGAGTTCAAACAATTCCATTGATCACTAGAATTTGAAAAAGTAATAGATTGGACCAGAGGAACAATATTATGAGGAACATATTGTGTTAAAAAGTCAAGGTTCCAGTTAGATCCGTGCTTAAGATGGCTAACAGTTAAGAATTTGGAATTCATGGGTATAGGGTTAGAAGCCAAGCCGGCAAGGTTAGTAGAAAGGGAAGGAATCCATTTATCGTACCAGAGAGAAGTAGTGCGTCCATCACCGATCCGCCTGCATAGCATGTTTTGCAGAACAAAGGATACATGTGTAATACGATTCTAGGTCCAGGACCCTTTCTTAGCCCTAGTCTTAGGGTTAAAGAAACTAGTTTTGGGGAAATATTTGACCTTTAAGACCCTGACCCATAAAGAAGAAGGGTCATTGAGTAATCTCCACCCGAGTTTTAGAAGTAAAGCCTGATTGTGATGGTTAGCTTTTCTGAAGCCTAACCCTCCATAGGCTTTAGGGCGACACAGTTTCTCCCAAGAAATGAGAGAAGACTTCTTCCGAGTAAAATCACAGTCAATGATTGAACCTCCTGAATCGTTCAAACCCTTTCACCCTCCGAGTAAACTTGGAGCAACAACCCAGATTTTTTGAATGGCAGAGAGAAATTGAAGCACGATAGCTGGGGTTTTGTGCTTAGTAGCTAAGCACAATAAGAGATAGCAGGTCTGGTTGGAGTGCCAGGTTGCAACGGCCTTCCACGGAGGAGGAGGAGGAGGAGGATGGGGTGGGTCCCACATGTGATAAAAAATGAAAGAATTGAAAGAAAAAAGACAAAGGAGAAGATAAAATATTGGGGTATTTTGGAAAGTTCAATTTTGTTTTGTTCTGGGAACCCATGACCAATTAATAACCTTGGGGATTAAGCAAATATTTTCAAAACCAAAACTAATGGATGTAAAATATATTTTAAACCTACTTAGATTGTAATTAATGTTTTTATCTAATAGATCTCGACAATTTCCCATATAATTAATTGATTTACTCAATTTTTTTTCTATTTTCAGTTTTACCCTTATAAATAACATATTTTATTTATTAATATGAAAACCTAATGAACCCACATCACCGGCCCTCTTCTTCTTCCTCCTCTTCTCCTCCTCTCCTCCTCTCCTCCTCATGCAACCCCACCGGCTCCTCCCCTACTGAATTTCAACATGCAAGGTTTTAAAACTCAAGATTACGAACCATGGGTACAAGTGAAGTAACACAGGCTGGAGTGGGTCTACCATAGCTGGTCCAAGGGGTACAAATACAAACCTCAACCTTAAGCTGGCCTGGCCTGGCCTGGCCTGGCTTCGCCCAACCGAGCTTCAGGTTTATCCAGGTGGGGCTTGGAACCGAACTGGGCTTCTACCATGATTGTATATCGAAAACTTGAAAGTTACATATGAATAGTCGCTTTGGCCGAGTGGTTAAGGCGTGTGCCTGCTAAGTACATGGGGTTTCCCCGCGAGAGTTCGAATCTCTCAGGCGACGTTTCTTCTTTAGCTTTCATAGCTCAGTTGGTTAGAGCACCCGTTTAGTAAGCGGGAGGTCTTGAGTTCAAATCTCAATGAAAGCATTTGATAATAATTTTTCTTTATTATTATTTTTTTAGTATCAGTGGAAGCAATTCTTTCTTTCCATACTTTGATATTTTATTTTCTTTTTTTTCCCCAAAACAAAAGATATTTTATTTTCTTGTTGGAGTTCATTTTGTTCTTCTCCGAACTCTGAGGCCTCATTGGAAAACCAGGTTTCCTTGCATCAGGTATTGCAGATGGTGATAAAATAGCATACGAGTATAAATTTTCAATTCTTGAGTGTCATTTCTTGGTTAGAAAAATTAATGAGGATCTATTTTGATGTCCTTGTGTGTGCTCTTATTGGTCCAAACATAGTAGCATGGGAAAGTACCATCCTATCTCCCATGAAATCAGAAATCACATCTATGTTGATATCCTTGCGTGCGTTCTTATTGGCCCATACAATCTCTTACTTTTTTTTTTTTTTTGAATTTTCATATGAAAAGGTACTCGGTTTTGAATTTTTGGCCACTTTAGATTGGTATTAGCCATTTCATATCGATATCGAATTATCGTATCGATTTTTTACCGCAACCGATACCAAATCCAATATTGTGAACTATGAATTAGTTGTATTTATCCCAAGTTAATGGGATCGGCTACATAGATTCAAACAAAATAAAGTAAGGAAAATTGAGGTCTAAACAAAAAAAGAGGAATGAAGAGATGGAAGAGAGATGAGAGCTGAAAAAATGAAAATTGGCAAATGAAAGATGAAAGATAGAAAGAGAGAAAAACAAAAAAGCACATCCCAGTAAAACTGTTTTGAAGTATAAAATACATAATAAGTTATACCTAAAATATATAATGTATAAAAAGGAGAACAAAACGAGACAAGTGCGGTCAATTTATTATATACATTATATTGGGAAGCAGTTTTATGTTCGGGAGTGGGCCTACGCCAACACTCACATGTGTCTATTTCTCTCCGGACAGAGTTATTTTTCTCATATTATATACATATGGAAAAAGGTTGGGTATGAACCGACAAATACAAAAGGATCCTTAAGACTTTGCCTATAATTATTTAGGATTTAGAGAGATAATATAAGGGTTCTAAACAGTTGGCTTAGTCACGGTTTTAGTAATCGATATTGGTCTATGCGGATTTGTATTCAAATCGACCTATATTGCACCTGATTTTGAATAAAAACCATTTTTTTAATTCTTTTATCTTTGGTCCCTAGTCCGTACCGATCTATCGATACAAGATCACCCCAGAATCAGTATTGCCCTCCTCTAATTCATATACAAATCGCTCAATTTGAGCAATTAGGTACCAATCCCTCAATCAGTGATCTGAGTCAAGGTTCTAACACTCGGGTTTCGATTAGGTTTCGATCAGCCAGAAATCGAGTTCGTCTCGATTTCGACCATATCTCGGTCGAAACCTGAGACTTTCTCTAGGCTAACAAGAACCTTGGTTTCGAAACCCAAAAGTTATTTTTTTGCCCTGATTCTTGTTGTGCTGCCTATTTTTTTATATTTTAAACCCAATCCATGCATTAGTTTCACGCAAAGAACACTAAAAATATTACTTGTGGTTTTGATCCAAGTTTGATACTGTATATTATTCTTGGACATGGTATCGAATAAGTTTGGATTGAAACATAACTCTTTCAATAAAAATGAGATTTAAGCAATCTTGGATTTGTTATAAAGCTTTGTTTTGATAGCTTTCCTACCAACAAATCCAAGATTACTTAAATCGGATTTATATTGAAGGAATTAGGTATTGGTCAAACTTAATTTGGCGTACGCGAATGCTGTAAAATACGCTCTGAATGAAAATATTTTTTTGGACATCAAAACAAATGAATATTTTATCGCACTTTTGATTTTTAGTAATGTTTTACCATATTAAGATTTATGAAATTTTTAGATTTGAGAAAAATCCCATCATTAAAAAGTTGAAAATTACACCTACTATTAAAAATCCAATTTTTATTCTTCAACTGGAGGTTGATTTTTTTCCTTTTGAAACTTATTTTTTTAAACTATTTTTATTAGATTCAAATAGGGGGTATTTGCTTATTTATGAATAATAACTTAAGTAAATGAAATACAAAAACATTTACTTAAATGATATTACACATAACTAAGTGTCTGTCCTGATTTGTGGCAGTTTCTAACATAAATACCTGTCTGTCTTAGTTTTGAGTCAAGTTTCTCTAAGTTTCGATGGGCATATGTGTCAAAATCACTAAAATATGATCGAAACTAGTTGAAACTAATCGAAACCATCAAAACCTGGTTGAATCCAAAAAATTTATAAAATTCCCCTTCAACTCGTCTCGAAAACGTATGAAACCGAGTTAATTCGATGATTTCGACAGGTTTCGATCGAATTTTTCTTCCATGATCTGCGTTTTAGATTATTTTTCATCGTATGAGATGTCCACCTTTTCTTAATTTATAGAATGAAATAAAAAGCATCCCATCAACACAAAACTTTTACGTTTAGTTCCATAATATCAGCAAAACTACATTTGATAGAAATTGAGAGCCCGGGAAACATATGTATGCAAAAGAAACAAGAAGAGTGTCCAAATTGAAGAGGGAAACCACTTCTTCAATTATTTTTCCCCTTAAGATTTGGTGATGAGATCGTGAGCTTGTGCCGTAGTAGGAAGTGCCGGAATCGCTCCTTTCTGGGTTGTACATATCGCCCCACAAGCGTTTGCAAATTTAAGTGCCTCTCTCAATTTCTCTTCTTCCTGTTTACAATCATCCATATATATAAAAGTTAAAGATCTCATTCGTATGGTATCGATATGAGATATTTGTATTGAATCGGTATTCGATACAATATGGTACGATATCGATACAAAAATATATCATACCATATCGATACTTTACCGAATATCGATATTATATCTGTAAAAGGTATATGTGGAATTTTCTTTTGTCTACCCCACACGTCAGCTCAAAAGGGTTAACTAACCTTTAAGCGGTAGAGTACAAATAAATTGTCAGTAATCTGTCGGTCTATCTGATTGATTCTGATTGGGCAACCATTGAACCGCTACTTTAATATACTAAAACCCTAGGAGGGGTTTGTGAACGTTTGCTAGGGTGGTGGGTGAACCATCAATCTAACCGTTACTTTAATATACTAAAACCCTAGGAGGGGTTTATGAACGTTTGCTAGGCTGGTGGGTGAACCATCAATCTATTGGTGAAGGAAAACTTTGTCCAACATTAAATATGAAAAATTGAGATTATAAATAAGAAGGAAACCTGAAAGATGGAAGCATTTTGGGCAACTGAAAGGAGGAATGAACCAACAAAAGCATCACCAGCTCCAGTAGTGTCAATTGTATCCACTGCAAACCCATCCACCTTGCCTTTGAAGTCCTAAAATACACCACAAAAAATCAAAAATTTAGAGAAAAAGGAATTTAAAATACTCTCATTATTGTTGCTTACTAATAGGTCAATGGAATTCAAAATTTAATGAAAAGCAATTCAACCTAAAATGGTATTTTTTTTTTTCTAATCTAAGACTTAAAAAGAGGGATATGATGATAAAAGAGATTAATTAACCTTAGTGAAATATCTGCAACCCTTTTCACCATCAGTAACAACAAGCAACTTCAGACCTTCATACCACAGAGATAAAACCACTTCCTCATCTGCAGGGTCTCCTTGTGTCAGAAAAGCCACCTCTTCGTCGCTAACCTGCACCATTTAAGTTGAGTTTAGTTCAGAGTCCACGATAGCATGCATTCCCATGGAAATTCTAACATAAGCCGGAACAACACCATATTCATTCTCTGAAAACCAAATTGAACTCCGAGAAACTTGAAATCTGAGAAACAGAGACCTTAATGAAATCAGCTTCTTTCCAAATACTCTTAATCCCTTCACGAGCAGCTTCTGGCGATGGCCAAAGCGGCAATCTCACATTAGGATCATAGGAAAGCAAGACTCCAGCTTCCTTAGCAGCTTTCATGGCGGCCAAGTGAGCAGACCTGCAAGGTTCAGCAATCAAACTAATGGATCCATAGTGGAAGATCTTCGCCTGCTTGATCATCTCCATGTTAATCTCCGATTCCTTGAGAAGCATATCAGCGCTAGGGTTTCTGTAGAACATAAACTCCCTCTCTCCATTCTTCTTCAATGTCACGAACGCCAATGCGGTCCTCGCATCTGGATCGAATGTCACGCCATCACTGTTAACGCCGTTCTCCTTCAGGATATTAGCCAACATATGCCCGAATTCATCGTCTCCAACCTGCAAAGAAACAAAAATCTTAAGATTTAAAATTTTGAAAGAAACCTCTTATGCATGTTGCATGCATTGGATGTTGGATGATAATTAACCTTGCCGATGAAAGCGGAAGAGCCACCGAGTTTGGTGATGGCGCAGGCGACATTCGCGGGGGCGCCGCCGGGGGCTTTGATGAATCCGTCGGACTCTGCTAGGGAAACTCCGTTGACATTGGGGACGAAATCGATCAGCATCTCACCAAAAGAGACTATCGATGGATTGGTTGCAGAGATCGTCATCTTGCGGGATTGATGTGGAGAAGCAACGAGAGAGTAGCAAAAACGGAGATGAGAGGGAGAGTAGAGAGAATCGCAGAGAGAGTAGCAAAAACTGAGATGGGAAGTTTGGGAAGGAAGAGAGATCAATTTATAGAAATTTCAAAATCCTAAATAGAGTAGTTATCCATATCTTTATGGATTTTCTTTCTTTTTTATTTTTGTTAGTAAAATATATTTATAAATTTTCAACGTCAGGTCAAAAATAGAAATAACAAATATTGAAAATTATATATCTATATTCTTTACCGTCGGATTAGAACCATTCACAATGGATTTGGAATATGTATCTCCGTAGAACAAATCTGACGGTCAAAAAGGGATATCGATGGGATTATATTTCAAAATACAATGCAGTGTTCGAGTTCATATAGAGTCCTTAGTAATTAATGAAACTGATCTGGTCACGGAAATAATTAATTGATAGTGACTTGAGAACGTTTCCCTATAGTCTTAAAAAGGCATACCTAATGCACGAGAGTATGAGAGATGGGGTCTAAGAAAAGGGCGATCATATCAGTATTATTGCACAGAATTCCATCAAAACTCTGCAAATACGTGCATAGACAAAAATAATATCAAGATGGATAACTATTAGAAAATCCTCGTATTACACCTCTTTTTCACTTTTGAGGGCAAACTATGTTACCCTTATTTGGTAAGTATTTAAGACTAAATAGGAAAATCTCTCCAAGTGTATTCCACCATGATGGATTAATGGGGTAAGGCATACTTTTGAATAACGTCTGTCCCGGGTTTTTGATCTGGCCTTGTTCTGGTGCCACGCTCCACCAAATGTTCGATGGTATTCCTCATCCACCCACCTAACCAACTGCTGAGCACAACAGCTCCCCCCATCACACCCTCCGCCCACCTTGCATCACAACCCCACCCTCAACCCGATGGTGAGTGGTGACTAAATCGGAGTAATTCCCTCGTCAGACTATCCATGGTTTTAAATTCGGTTTGAATCAAGGAAAAAAAACTTGGGTTTCGATAGGATTTTTTGATCTAGTTAAAATCGAATTTTCGTAGGTTTCGATGGAAATCACGAATTTTTTTTTCATTGATGGGAAAACCAAGGTTTCGATTCCAAAACAAAATTTTTTAGGTCAAATTTTTTGCGGGTTGTCTATTTTTTACATTTTAAACAGAATTCATGAATTACTTTCATCAAAAAATCACTGAAAATGGTACTTGTGGTTATTGACCCAAATTTACTAACGTACGCACTGATACGATACAGACACAAAGTATCAATATGTCAATCCTTTTTTTCACACGCCACAAAGTATCAATATGCTTTAAAATTCCAGAATTCTCACCTTAATACTCAAATCCTTACCCAAAACTTTCCATAAAAAAACTTCTGATGCCGACCTATACACTGATCTTTATCCAATCCCATATCAATTTCTAGGGTGACCGATCCTGGAACCAAACCTTGGTCATTCTAAATGAATTCAATCAATCTTGTTTAGGTTATCCTTTATTTAAGCAGCATGGAGGGTGGATCTCATAATTTGGACTATCACGACATGGCAGGAATTACAGGTTACCTTCTCCCAAACCTTTCAGAAAAATCACTTTGTCCTTTGGATATTGCATTTCCTTTTCACCCCTTTTACTAGTGTATTTCTACCAAAAAAAACAAAAAGCAAGTGTATGGCAAGGTTATGAAGAGATGAGTTGAATGGAGAAAAATATGCAAAAATTAACCTTGATATGGCAAGCTTATGAAGAAATTTCAGCCAAACCAAGCAAATCCACCTAAAGAATGCCAAAGAAGATAGGAAAAGAAGAGCTTATGTCGTTGCTTTGAATGGGAAAAGAATATAGGTAAGGGAGATAAGGTTCTGCCAAAGAAAAAGGTATTCAAAAGGCTATGGTTTCGATCAAGTTTCGATCGAAACTGTCGGTATCAGTCAAAATTTGATCGAAATGGTCGAAACCATGTCGAGTTTTGGGATTTTTTAAAGTTACACGGTAACTCATCTCGGAACCTGTCGGAACCGAGACAACTCGACGATTTTGACAGGTTTCGTTTGAGTTTTTGATCCATGGTTTGGATCGAGATATCTCGGTTTTGACAAGGCCCAAGATGAAACCATGGTTCGAAATGGTTTGTACTAGGTTCAGATGGATTTGGTTTTTATCGAAACTTGGTTAAACCGTGGATATAAAATGACATACATTGCATGAAACCTATCTGTTTCGACTTTCGACTTCGATTTTTTGTACCTAAATCACTTCATTGATCATCATTTTTTTTTATTCGTATACGCATTCAACTCTTCTACATCTTGGATTTGTTGATTGGAGTTTGAAGGTAATGTGTTTTGTTACTTCAAATCTAATTTTTAGAAAGAAACAAAATATACTAGTAGAGATTGTAGTTTTGTATCAATTTTTTATATGTTAGATAGAATGGCCTGATCAACAATTTAATGGAATCGAAATATTTTTTATGTTGTTAAATTATTTAGTGAATTTTTTTTATAAAAAAAAAAAACTGATTTTTTCGCTATAAATATTTTTTAAAAAATAGGGTTATTATGTGATGGATGGACTTCAAATTAATATATGTTAAACACCGTTAATCGATCTACGGTTTGACAAACTTGGATTTTTTAAATTTTTTTTTTTAATTTTCATATTTTTCAAGATTATTTTGTGAAATTATTTCATATGAAATTGATTAATAATTTGATTTTCTTTAATTTTTGGGAAATTTACACATACCACCCCTGAGGTTTGACGAAAGGATATTTTCACCCCTCCTAGTTTTGAAAAATTTTGCGTACCCCCCCTGAGGTTTGCAAACGGTAACAAATAAGCCCATTCCGTCAGTTCATGACTAACACTGTTAAAAATTAGACTTGAACTGACGGAATTACCCTTACAAGAAAAAAAAAAAAAAAAAAAACACTTGCCACTCATCTTCCCCAATCGATTTGGGGAAGATAAGTTGCAGGTATCCTTGTAGGGAACACCATGGAACCGATCCTGATTCACTCTCTTTCCTTTCCCTCTTCCATTTGCTTTAGGTTTTAACCCATTTGTATCTGTGTTTCTAGCTTTTGCTTTTAACTCTACGATCAACTTTATTTTTGTTCAAAATCTAGGGTTTGTTAATTGTAACCGTCTTCAAAACTGCAATTTAAGTTCAAAGAGTAATAACTAATGGGATTTTATGCTGCTTTGATTAGGTTTAAAAATTCTGGATTCTTGAGCTGGAGTTGTCATTCACGCAAGGTCGCTGGAACTACTTACGATGGGGGTGGATTTGATCCTGTATCGAGCGCAAATGCGAAACCTCCCAGAGTTGAGTTGTGGGCTGTCTTCGATGTCCCCAAGATCAGGTCGATTCAACCTGGAAAAATCTGACCCACACCTTCTCGGGTCTCTTCTGTGCTTCGATTAACTTCTATGTCCACACAATTTCCTCCCCATCTCCTTCTCCGCCCGGGTTTCCTCTTCTTCTTCCTAATCTTCTATTTTTTCTGCTCCACATTTCTTTGCACCACAGCCGACAATGGATTCTAGAGAGCTTGAAAAAAATGATGGCAGCCAATGGATTCTGATTCTGTGTTGGGTTTGAAAAAATGGGAATAAAAGAAAAGAAATAGGGATCCGATGGTTATTGGGAGGGAAAATGGAAAAGGAAATCAAAGACATGATGGGATCAAAAATGATAAATTCGTTGAGGAAGGGTGTGGTCATGGCTGGAATTCAGATTGGGGTTTTGTTTAGATAAGGATGTGGGTTAGATTAGAAGTGAAAAGTAATGGAGAGGGGAATCGGTGATGGTGGGATGAGGGTTTTTAGAATGAAAATGATAAAAAAAACATAAAGAGAAAAGAATAGGGATGAAAGGAGAAATAGGGGTTAGTGGAGATGATGGCGTTTTTAGCAGAGATGGGTTTTGAGAGAGGGTCGGTGATGGGGTTTCGGAAATGGAAGATGTATTTGCTTTTGGGCTTGGAATCATCTACTGCTTATGCTTCTCCACATTGGAGCTTTCGACCATTCTCGAGTACCCTTAGATATGGTGTTCTGCCACGGGAGGTTGTTTTTACTGAGAACCTAACTCCCTGATTGAAGTTGCTTCCTTGTCGAGATAAAGCTAGGCTTGCTGTTCTAATGGACAGACCTTCTATCTACAGCCTGCAACTCATCTTCCCCAATCTTCCCCAAAATCGATTGGGGAAGATGAGTTGCAGGTGTTTTTTCTTTTTTCTTTTTTTCTTTTTTTCTTGTAAGGGCAATTCCGTCAGTTCAAGTCTAATTTTTAACAGTGTTTGCAAACCTCAGGGGGGTACGCAGAATTTTTCAAAACTGGGGGGTGAAAATATCCTTTAGTCAAACCTCAGGGGTGGTATGTGTAAATTTCCCTTAATTTTTTTTATTAAATAATTGACAAAAAAATAAAAAATATTTTAATTAATAATTAGGTAAAAATATTAGAGAGAAAATCTAGAATAAGATTTGTTACAATTTTAGGAGCCTTAAATGATGTGTACATGTTAATAATTTTTGTGTTCTTGTTGCAACAATGTATCAACAAGTGCAAATGACTGGGGAAGACAGGGACATAGCAAGGAGGCATGGGATACCCTTTTTGGCCGACAAGAAGAAGTCTCAATGCAATTACAGGTACATGGATATACATGCAGGGATGAATGATTAATTGGAGTATGAAATTTGACATGTGATTTATTTAGAGAATCTTCTCAATAACTAGAGGTCAGACTTAATCCTTTTGGATAGTATAATCAGGTCTCCCGATTAGAGACTCCTTTACATGGTCTATTAACCATGGAAGCTTTTGCTAGAAAAAAAAAAAAACTTTTGTAAATTTTTAACAAATATGGAAATATTACATTTCAAATAAAATATTTATTTTTCTTCTTAAATCCAAGGAATTTGGTTGCAAAATGCTATTGTAAAATATTTTGAACTTAGCTAAACAATCATTTTAAATACTAATTACAAAAGTTTCCATTTGAATTTTGATTTGATTTCACTCCAGTTATCTTTATTTTCTTGCAACTAGATGGAGCGGTAGAGAACTCTCTCACTTAATTATTCAACAACCAGCTTCAGGAGAAAAAAATTATAAAAATTATACCAAACATATACTAAATGAACTACATGTGCTATGAATCTTTGCTTGCTCTGTTGAGTGAAGTTTAAGTTCTAAAGGTTTTGGCAAAGACAAATCACACAATCACTATCTCTTTGATTTTTATTTTTTTTTTCTGGTTGGTAAACACACAATCACAATCGCTATGTTCTTCGGCAATGATATCGTCTTGGTGGATCAGACAAAAGCAGGGATTAACGCTAAATTAGAGCTGTGAAGATCGACCTTGGAAACAAGAGGCTTTAAGATTAGTAGATCAAAGACGGAGTATATGATGTGTAACTTTGGTCACACTGTAATGGATGACGACATGGTGAAAATTGAGAAGAGAGAGATATCGCCAAGTGACTATTTCAAATATTTGGGGTCTATTATACACAAAGAAGGTGACATTGATGATGATGTTTCACAAAGAATTAAAGTGTGATGGATGAAATTGAGAGGTACAACCGGAGTACTGTGTGACCAACACATTCCTTTAAAGCTTAAAGGAAAGTTCTACAGGACCATTGTCCAACCTTGATGTACGGGGCGGAATGTTGGGTAGTTAAGAAGTGTCATACAGCGAAGCTATGTGTTGCAGAGATGAGGATGTCAAGATGGATGTGCGACAAAACTAGGAAGGTCAAAGTGAAGAACGAACGTATTAGAGCTGATGTGGGAGTCACCCTGATTAGTAGCAAGCTCCGAGAATGTCGTCTGATGTGGTTTGGCCATGTGCAGCGAAGGCCTAGGGACGCCCTAGTAAGGAGGAGTGATCTGATTCGATCGAAGGAGCTAAAAGAGCTAGGGACAAGCCTAAAATGACCATAGGTGAGGTTGTGAAGAATGACCTCAGATAGAACCTATTGGAGGGCAAGGATCCACGTCATTGACACCATGTAGCTGAAATTTTTCCTAATATCCTGGGCTATCCTCTTTCCTCTTTAACTTTTCTTTTTTCATTTTTCATTTTTCATTTCTCACTTTTCTCGTCTCATTTCTTTATTGCTATTCTTCATTACTCTTACTTTCATTTCTTTTGCGTGGATCTAAGTTTTCCCTACTTTGTTTTGAAAGGATCCATATAGCCAACCCCATTTAGTTGGGATAAGACGTAGATGTTGTTGTTGTTGTTGTTGTTGTTGTTGTTGTTGTTGTTGACACAATCACTATCTCAGCAAGGGCATGAGGGTTGCAAGTATGGTTTGAGGAATTGGTATCAGATCGGCCGATTTCTATCTGGTATCTACAGGGGTCATTGCCTCCCCGCCACGGGATTGGATTTAGATTTAGGTGCACTGAGGTCCAACAACATTAGCACCCACAAAACTCAATTAACATAGACCATCTGAATCTGATGTCAAGAATTTGAAGGACAGCACATCTTCATCGTCTGTTTGATAAGATTGCTTCTCAGTTCAGGTTTGGTATGGTTGTAAGTAAAGGGAAGGAAAGCATCCGTCTAGAAAGAAAAATAGAAACCTTTGTTATCATGATTGCCTAACTACCTGAAACATTTGATAATCATATTTTCCAAAAAAAATCTTTATACATGTGACATTCTCTGACCGGGAGCGCATCTGGGTGCGGCTGCGCCCATACACATGGAGCAGGACAGGGATGGGGTTTGAATCATTCAAGGCAGGCGGGCCGGTCTTTCCACCCACCCCAATGTGCCTGGGGGACCCTGCGCTGTAGAGAACTTTATCCCATCTTTATTTTACTTTTTCAACCCAGAAATGTGTTAAATATGCCAAAATTTAATAAAAATATTTGAAATTACAAACAAACATTTTAAATGATTAAAAAAATTTCTATTTTATTGTTGATTTGCACATCACATTCCGTCAAATAGACATGTTACTCTTTAAAAGTAAGAAAATGAGGAAACACTTCACATATAGCACACAACCATGAGAATAAGTGTAGACCACCGCTCAAATAAAATTCGACTTTCAAATGTAACAAACAAGGTATGTAGTTCTCTGCATTCAGCAAAGCATAAAAGAGCTCCAAACAAATGATGGATTTTCTTTTAAATCCAAGCAAAAAACCAGCAATTACTTACTGGCTAAGGACATCTTACCAGACAAGGAAGAACTGTTTCCCCCATTCAACGGAGGCACAGGGTTCACTATAGATGAATTAACATGTAAAGAATAAACTGAGGATTGACCACGACAGACATGGAGAGAAGCATGAGCCTGGTCACCCACAGCACAAGAAATTATTTTGGAAACACACTTCATACAATTACCATTTACAAAATTCTTTTTTAGGGGGGGTGGGGGGGGGGGGAATTGTTTAAATAACAAACAAGTAATTGGAAATTTAATTTTTTTCCCTTTTGGCACTCAAGTTTCTGATAAATAACAACAAAATAAGATTTTTTTTGGAAACTTTTGGGGAGCCTTCATTTACAAAGGAACTACCGAATGGTGCCTTCCGCGATGGATGCAACCTTACAAACACCTGCTGATGTCGTGAAGGGGATGTCTTTATAGTAGGCGACCAACTCTGAATCTGTGTGGAGATCCACTTGCAGTGTTTCCCAAACCTTCTTCTTGGGATTCAGAACACTGTCGGGCTCACCAACAAATCCAGGAAATGTAACTCTCTCCCCCACGGTAGCAGATTCAGGTGGATCAACCAATTCAACCTGATAAGATATAACATAGCAGACATGATCAGCACTTGCAGTTTTAATTGATAAATTTTAGATCATTTGGTGTATATTACTCTGGTTCCTCGTAAATATGTCTCTTGCAGTGTGGGGGCAGCACAAGCATGAGTACTAAACTCGATTGATTGGAGTTGAAGTGAACTACATCCTTCATTCTTAGAACCATTATTAGTTTTGGTCACATTAAGGGTACAACTTCCAGTGATGTAGAACCAGAATAGCAAAGGGTTTGGTTGTCCTTGGATTGTTCTTTGATCTGTTGTTACATTAAAAAATAAGTAATGCTTGAAGGTGCCAGCTATGCTAATTTTAGCAGCGACTGGCATAGTTGTCACAGCGACTAGGAGACCCAACGCTTTGGAGGAGTGCCTAGGAGACAATGAACCCAACTAGGCGTACCGTGTGCAATAGATGGATTGTTCAGGGTTTATATTTTATTTAATTTAACTTCTACTGTCTTCAGTACATAGCAAAATATACTCAGAGAACCTGGCTGCACCATCTATCGTAAGTTCAATACTGTTGTAACAACTAGCAAGTGTGGTTACACCTTTTCTATTTTGAGCCATTTAGGAATTTTACTAACTTGGAAAATTTTAAATCCTTCTAAGAATGACATGTACATAATACCATTTTCTTTTCTATTTTGTAAGGGGCAGGGGATTGGCAAAGCCAGTCCATATAAAAAGTTAAGACATAATTGGGCTAATGGGCCAACATGATTACAGCCAATTTATAAATCCAGCAGGTTGCTGCGGACTAGGCAAGGCTAAGATGAGAATTGCGACACCTAGTCCCCTCATCGTATTTGTTACTATTCTTCTTGTTCTACTTTGAAGGAACCATATAGCTTAGAACAGTGGTAAAAGATTCAGGTCAAATGCCTAGGTTCAAGTCTTGAGCACGGCCACTTTGCACAAAAATGGCAAAGGTTAGGACCGACTACAAACTCACCCCTCCCAGTACCCTGCATAGTGCATAGGCGGGACCAACTCTGGGTAATGGCTCTTTTTTTAATTGCCTTCTTGTTCCACTTTGACCCTATTCTTATTCTTCTCATTTTTTCCTACTCATAAACTATTTTCTCCTAAATTTGAATTCCTAAAATCTTCTAAACCATTAATTGTTTCTCTTGCTTGCATTTCCAAAATCTACAAGCTACCGTCCAATTAATTTTCATTAGAAAATCCAAGAATTATCACCATTTGACCTTCCAAATAAAACCCTTAACCCTTTTCCTGCCATCCCTTCCTAGTAGTTCAGCCTTAAACCTTCAACATTTAGCCTGTCTCACATCACAGAGACACATAAACTGCTTTTTAAAAGAATAGGAAGGAAATTAGATCAACTTAAAATATTTAAATTAAATTTACCAGTACATAAAATCCATTCACTAACTAAAAGGCTGCCATTGCTTACTTTTGTATGGTCTCCATTCGAAGCCGCAAGAACCATGGCTTGTGATTTGACACCCCGCATGGTTGCTGGCTTCAGGTTGCAGAAAACACAAACTTTCCGATTCTGTCCATGGATCACCAGAGTAGATTAGTATGACCATTGATAAAAAATAAATAAATAAATAAGAGATGACAATACAAAAAAAAAAACAAAGGAATCCTGAAAAACTGAACCTGCATTTCTTCAAGAGGAATATACTTGACAAGGCCACTAACGACTGTCCTAGGTGTTTCTTCACCCACATCTATCTCTTCAATGTAAAGGGAATCAGCATCTGGATGCTTCTGAACTTTCGTAATTAGGCCAACACGTATATCAAGTCTTGAAATGGTGATTTCTGCTTCAACAGCTGCCTTTGATTTGCCATCAGCGGTAGATTTACTTGGCTTTTGATTTTTTCCATCTCCATCAGCTGAAAATAAAGTTTCTCAGAAGAATCTAGCTTAGGCTGCTTTGAATCTCCCAATAGGAAGTGTGTGCACGAGTGCATGAGAGAGAGAAAGAGACCTTCAACATCTAGGAAGTATAATTCATGACTGTTGATACAACTTCATGGACTTTAATTGACTGTTTTACCAATGTATTGGGTACAATTTCATCTACATGTCGGAGTAACCTAGTACCTAGCCCTTTTAAGTTCAATCCCCTCAACCACTAGCCTAATGCAGGAACTCTTAACCTGACCAGCATCAGCTTACAAGCAGCATGAAACCTTCAGTCAAACTATTAAAACATAAATCCTGACAATAAGTTGCCAAACCCAAGTGATTGAGACATGGCTAATTTGCATATTATATGCAGTTTAAGTATTTGAGATGCATTTTCACTTTTTATGATGGTCTAGACTACTATTGGGATTAAAATAAACCACACTTCTAGAAAGGTTATCAAAATCAGTGAGACAAGTGGTTTGGCAAAAATAAGAGGAACTTAGAAAATGTTTAGAAGCTCCAATCAACTGGTCTAGTCTTGAACAAAAAGGACTTCGAGTTGTCTGCTTCTTAGGGTAAACCCCAAACCAGAACCGATGGCAAATCGGACTTTAGCAATTGAATGAAAACTTTTTATATTTCAAGAGGATGATAATGGAGCGGATGGTTTCGATATTTCAGAAAGAGGAACGGGATTGGGCATTGTGTAGGTCATATTGGGAGCTCAACTGTGTGTACCCCATCTCTGCTCCATGCAACGCCATATTTTGCGGCTGGCAATAGCATCAACAGTACACGGGGGGTACTAGGAAAGAAAGTCAAAGAGCAGAATCCCCAAACATGAAACATCCAATAGCATGGGTTCTAGGTTGATGACCTAGGCGCAGATCCAATCAGTTCTCCTGGGCATTAACTACCAAAGAATTAGTTGATCTATTCTCTTTGTTTTCAGAAGCCTCAAGTCTGATTTGCAGCCTATCTATACTTAAATTTTCTAAAAGCAACAGCAAAAAACTTATATTCATTCATAATTGTCTCAACATGTACACATATATGTGATTCTTCAGAAAGAACCCTCCCAAAAAAACAGAAATTACAAAATCAATCTACTACCAAAGAAAACCAATTGGAAGCAAAACATTACCATAAGTCCGTAACACACAATAAACTCCTTGGTTGCAAGAGACCAAAAAAATTGGTGAGAGCCAATATAATGCGGAATTGCGGATCCAAATCAACTAAGGATAAGGTTTAGAATCCGGTATAAAACCAGAAACCAGTACTCAGAGAGGTCTTGGAACAAAATCAGAAAAAGAATGCACAAGGATTCCATCAACAGGACAAGAAAGAATTTCAACCCACTGGAAAACTGGAAGAAAAATAGCATGCGCAGGATGTCTTTACTTGGATTCTGTTTAGAGAAAATAAGAACCTAAAGAGAAGAGAGGGGATATGACCTTGGAATCACCACCAAAAACTTGATTGGAATTACCACTAATCAGCCTGCTGAACCGCCACAAGGCTGGAACTGAATCACCACGGTCCCAAGTTCTGAAGAAAAATAGCATGCGCAGGATGTCTTTACTTGGATTCTGGTTAGAGAAAATAAGAAGATAAAGAGAAGAGAGGGGATATGACCTTGGAATCACCACCCTTGATTGGAATCACTAATCAACCTGCTGAATCGCCACAAGGCTGGAACTGAATCACCACGGTCCCAAGTTCTGAAGCATCACAGAACAAAACATAGGCAACAGGCAATTTTCATAAACTCGAGCGTGTAGGGTGTTTCCCCTTAACATGTCCGATTGATCATTGAACCGATTTTTTACCCAAATCAGGCCATGGAATTGGGGTGATTTTGAACATTTTTAATTCTTTTTAGGCCAAAGATTTCATACACGGCCGTGCAAGCATGCACGGTCATGTCCCCTCTCACAAAGAGTTGGAAAAGCCATAAACCCCCACCCATATTTAATGCCTCGAAACTCCCTCCCTCTCACATGCACGGTTTACACAGCCGTGTATGAAAACTGTCCCCTTCTTTTTATACAGGACTTTTCGATAGAGGATTGGTTTCCTTATTAAAAAGTCAGTCTCCAGTCGGATTCAGAATCTTCTTCCTTCAGGTTAGTATCCTCTGTTCGTTTCTCTCTGCTCTTCCCAGTGATAATCTCCCCTACTCCCTTTCCATTTTTTGTTTTCCCCTATTCTCAGTCGTCAGCGGTACTGAGGGCTTGAGGAACAGATTGTTAGAACCTCATGATTCCTTCAAACTTTGGGTTGAAACTTGGGGGTCTGCTTCCACACTCTAGGACAACCTAAACCCTAGGTCCATAGTCCCTAAGTTTACAAAAATAATATATGTTCTACCAAGAACAAAATAAAGGTTCCCTCACCAAAAATATCCACAATAGAAGATTTATCAGATAATTGCCAATCCACGTAAGATCTGATATCTGAGAAGAACTAAATTGAAAGTAGGCATCCAAGTTACTATTTTATAAGTATATAATAGCATTACCTGAAATTTTTGTTTTCTTCAGCTGCTCAGCAACCTTCTTTGTAGCATCTGCCTTCTCTATCCTATCAGCTTGACTTCCAGCAAATTTTTCCCTGTAGAACTCTACCTCTTCATCTTTCTGTATAACAAAATGAATGTCAAACAACACTTAACTGGATGGGGTAAATGAACCATCAGTATATATTCACCAGAAAATAAAACACCATAGCTATGCAAAAAACAAACAGAAATACAGAAATAAATTTGGACTAACAGAAAGCAAGTATACCAGTTCCTTAAATAAAGGTTCAGGCTTGCCTATTTTATGACCAGAAGGTAGAATCTCCCAAGGTCTTCGTGCCCTATCAATATCTCCTTCACACAGTGATAGATGTTGGCTTGGCAAATTTAACTGCCTTAATACCTAAAACGTCACAAAAGAAAAGCCTCAGAATGCAAAATCTAGTAAACCTTGTAATACTATAAAAGCATATGAGCTTAAAGTATTTCCTAATTTACAATGTACATAAGGTAGGAGATGTATTACCTCAACAGAAAAAGATGGAATGAAAGGTTCTAACAAAGCTGCAAGCAGATATACTAGTCCAGCTGAAGTTCTCATAATGATGTTGCAGGAAGATGGATCTTCTTTAAAGAGCTTCCAAAATTGGCTGTCCTGCATACATTAGAAAATTCATTAATGGTGTGAAAAAACAAGCCTTATAGATACAAATACAGTAAAGGTAAATAAACAACACTATCAAAATGAAAAGAATAGAAAGTTATACAAGCTTACTTGCAAATATGCATTCCCTTCACTAGAAATTGCCATTGCAGTCTTCAATCCTTGCTTTAGTTTAACCTATTTAAGATCAGATTAAGAAAACAAACAAATGAAAATGTCATTTGTTGTCTAACTGTCATTAAAGGGGACAAACAAACAAAAAAATAAAAGATCTTGTGTCTGCATCCAATCACCTTCTCCATCGCCTCAATGTATTGATCAACATAATCACCAACTTTTTCTGCTAATTTCTTGGTCAATGGATGTGATTCTGCACCTGGAGCATCAGGAATGATAGAAGCATATCCTTGGCCTACATAACAAAAAAGCTATCTGTAAGCACTGAATGCAAATACAACTAGTACAAAAAGGAAGTGATACTGTGATACAGCCAAGAATAAGTGTACAGCTTGTAATGCTAACAACACTCAAAAAAAAAATACATGAAAAGATGGAAAAGAATCGTTAAAAACATATATTTCCAGATAAGGATAACTCTAAATGGGTTACTATATTGAAGCTGCAAAGAATGGCATAATCCAATCAAACTTTATACAGATGAGTTCCAAAAGAGTGATCAATTTTCAAACGGAAAACACAGGCTTTGAGAACCAGAAGTATGTGATCATTCATGCATGCTCTACTGGAATAATCTAATTCTTTGAATGTAAAACCATGAAACTTCTGATGACTACCTCTACATCCAAAATAAACAGATCAACTTCCAAGAATGAATGTGCTTCCCAGAATGATGATTTGTATTTCACATAAACCAGAAGTCATCTTTATCAGCACAGAAGCAATGTATTGACCTGAAAATCTTCGAAATAACTTGGCATGCACAACAAGCAGCCATTCTATGGGTCTTGGGCCCTCTGCTCCTCATGGAACCAGTCTGGACACCCATAACTTGCAAACAATCTCATATCCAGAGGGCCCACCTAACTTCGAATAAGTCCACCTCAAAAATTGTCTGGACCAGAACTCAACATGATCAGATGTGTCTTACAATCTGGTTCATTCTTATTTTTATATTATTAGTTTTTACCATCTGATTCTCGGATAGATATAGTTAACTTTTACATAGTTGTGATCAATTAATTAATCACACTACCAAGCTGATTTCAAGCCCAATAATTCGATGGCTTTAGACTAACCCAGTGGTGGATCTTGATCTTTGCAATAGACCACAGTTTTCAGAACAGGACCGTTACAGTTTGGCCCAATTTTTCTCCAGCCATTCTTATGCTCCCTTCTTTGAATGATTCTACCCAGTCTTTCAATCTAAAAATTTAAATCTCTAAATTTTTTTTACCAAACTTCACCAATTAACGTGAAATACTGATGCAGCATCAGAGGGCCACATCAAGAGGAAGAAGAGGAACAAGCACCACTCCCATGTGGGGCCCATTGAGTAGTTAGTTAGGGTTGGCCCTTGGCCCCATTACTTAGTTAATTACTTAGTAGTTTACTTAGATTTTCTATATTTTAGCTTTATTTCCTGTTTTTTAAATTGAACCGGTTTAAATTGGTTGCATTCAATTGGTTCAATTGATCTAATTTAAGTGAAGTGCTCCTATTGGCTAATAGATTCTTAAATCCTATTGACTAGTAGGGAATCTTCTTTTAAATCAGCTGTTTTAAGTAAGAATTCTCCCTTCCACGATTTTAGAAGGGTAGTTTAGGAATCTTTTAAGTTTTTTTGTTTTAAATTAGGATTTCCTCCCTTCCATGATTTTTGAAGGGCTTTAGAATTGTAATTTGATTCAGCCAAGGAATCATATTCCAAGGCTGAATCGTGGATGGCCCTTTATATATATGAATAAAGAAAAACAGAAGAGATAGTTTTGAAGTCTCCCAAAATCGTGTGTGAATAGTGCTGCCATTGTTGCTGCTGCTCATTAGAGTGTTTGCCTTGTGGTTCTATCAAGGAAGAAGGGCAGGTAGATCTCCTGTGACTCCTTGCGCCGTGACGACCAGGAGGATCCCTATCCGAAGGTGGTTCTATCTTTCAACAGGTTCTATCTTTCAACCCTGTTGAAGCTTGCTGCCAGTGAAATCTCCAGTAAGTTTGACACCCAAATTCTTCTTCTAATCCTCTAAACCCTTCCCCCATTAGATCCCCCTTTTTGTTTGTTTAAAGTTCATAAACCCTAGCTCATTCTTAGACCTGTCCAGCATAATTCCCTGAGCTCCTTTAGATCATTCCCTCTGTTCGATCTCATTCCCAACCCCATCTGAACACATAAACCCTAGTTCCCTTCAATTCTACCAGACCAAGAAAACCCTAAATTGCAGATCCCACATATCCAGCCATCAAAATCTCATTCCCCTTTGGCCGAGTCTTCCTCTCTGCCCCTGGAAAATTCGACCAGAAGCCCTTAACAGAATAGTCCCTCTGAACTCTAAAAATCATATATTTCCTGTTTCCCAAAACCCAAAACCCAAAACCCTAACCCTAGAAGTTCCAGATTTTCAAATTTTGTTTAAACCTAGTGAAACCTAACTCATTACACTACTTAAGACCTGCCTATTAAAACCATATAAGATTTAACTCCAGTCTCATAAACCTAACCCTAATTCTGCCCATTCGAACCAACAGCCCCCTTTGAGATCCTGTTGCTTGGCCTCTAATAGGATCCTTCTCCTATTTAGAGCTACATTAAATACATTATGATAATATCATTTGAAGGAAAAGGAAATCCTCATCCTCAAACCATGATTGAGAAAGCGATATCTCAGGACATATATACTGGTATGGGGCACATTTCACAGCTCAATTAAGTTAGATAAGGACTCAAAAGGAGAGTTCCAATCCTGAGAGCGCCCAAACAGAATATCAGTTTCCCTCAGCAACCACGACCATGTATTTTAATTATATTTATTTGATCAGGGACAAAAATTTAGCATATCTCTGAAAGTGGCCCAGAGGTCAGACTGATGCAGATTCATCATCGACATGGGCTTATTTCTTTAGGAATAAGTCTAGGGTTGGGTTTCATACATGTTGGGCCTTTGATCCCATGGGTTTCTAATGTAATAGGCCACTTTTATGGGCCTAAAATATGGGTAAATAGGTTGCATACGGGATTAGCTCCAGTACTTAGTTTTATTTCCATACTTAGCTTTTTATTTGGTGTTTTAAATTGAACCAGTTCAACCAATGGTTCAATTTAAGTGATTTTATTAGTTTTTCTTTTAGTTGTTTAGTTGGGCTGGATTAGGACTCTATTTGATGTAGATTCATCATCAAAATGGGCTTATTTCTTTAAGAATAAGTCTAGGATTGGGTTACATACATGTTGGGCCTTTGATCCCATGGGTTTCTAATGTAATAGGCCACTTTTTTGGGCCTAAAATATGGGTAAATAGATTACATACGGGATTAGCTCCCATACTTAGTTTTATTTCCATACTTAGCTTTTTATTTGGTGTTTTAAATTGAACCAGTTCAACCAATGGTTCAATTTAAGTGATTTTCTTAGTTTTTCTTTTAGTTGTTTAGTTGGGCTGAATTAGGGCTCTATTTTGAGTCTATTTCAGTTTCCTAGTCAGTTTAAGTTAGCTAATAGGTTAAAGATTGGGTTAGGCCATTCCTTTTTAGTGTCTAAGTCTATTTTTGAGTCTTCTATATAAGTTTGTAAGGGAGGTCAGCATTGAATACGAATTTGATTAATGAAAAAGCTTTTGTTTTGCTGCCATAGCTGCTGCTGCTCGCCTGCTCTTTGTGGGTGTATATCCTTGTGGATCTCAAGGTGGATAGGGTGGGTGGACTCCTGCGACTCCTTGCATCGAGAAGATCGGGAGGTTTCTTCAATTTTAAAGCTGCTGCCTTTGAGTTCTTCAAACCAGTAAGTTTGATTCAAAGTTTCTGTTTACACCTTCTATTTCTTACCCTCTAACCTAGACCTACCCTCTTTCCATCAATACCATTCAGATCATTAAACCAGCCTTCTATCCCCCCCCCCCCAATTAAACCTGCAACAAGTAAGAAGTTCTGCAACTATTCTTCTTCCTTCTAGAAGGTCACATACAAGGTGATTTTTGAGATCTACCAAACTAGTCATCCGATTGAACTCAGATTTTCACCATACCTCTATTAACCCTAATTTGGGAAGTGATTCAAATTTGACCTAATTCCTGTGGCCTGATTTGAATATATTCTCATATTTCCCATTCTGCCCCTACCTCCATTAAAGGACAGTTTCAGACCTTCAACCATAATCGATTCTGATTTCATGCTCAGAATAAGCAGTTGATTTCATGACATGTTAATTCTGAAATTAGTAAACTAAACATATCTCTTAACCCTAGTTCCAATACCCTATTTACCATAATACCCTCACTCCTACCCTAACTAGGATTCCTCCATAACTTCAAATCTATCCATTAGTTTCAAACCAAACTTTCAGCATACATCCCTTACATCATTATTGACACTCGATCCAAGTTTCATCAAACCCCCACCACCCTAAACCCTAGAATCCCCTACTCCTACCTCCATTAGGAATTGTCTCCAATAACCTTATCTTGCTGTCCAACTCATCTAACCTACTTCCATTCACTCAAACATCATAAAACCTATAGCCTATCATTACCATATAAGACAACCCTAACCTAAACCTAACTTAACCCTAATTTTGACCTAAAATTCAATTCTGCCCAAAATCGCAGAATTTCAAAACTCATCCAAACCCTAACCTTTTTATACCATAATAGCCCTCTAGACCTGCCCATTAATACCCTATAAACCCCTTTCCCAATATCCAACCCTAACCCTAGTTTTGCCCTAAATTAGTAAACCCTAACCCAATCGGCCAGCCTTTGTGTGTGACCCCATTACCCTGGCTCCTAGTGGGATTACTCCTACCTAGGACTACATTACAGACAGTTGAAAATCTTCTCCAATCTTGAAGGAGGGACCCGCTGAATGGTAGGTCCTGATTCTTTGACATGAGGCACACGAAAAGTTGTGGGTGACCAGGTCGGGCGGACCCATTTGTAAAATGACCCAAGACACGCAAAAGCACAAACACACACACACACACACACAAAACACAAAACACACAGACAAAAAAAAAAAAAAAAACTGATGCACATACTTGCCCTCCAACCAAATGCATGAAAAGTGTAAAACAGAAAGGAATTTAGCACTTACTCTTTGCTTTCCCTTTATTCCATTCAACCAACATAACTAAAGAAGTTTTATTAAAACAGAAGATAGTCTGACATGCTAATACCCATAAGAATTTGTTCCACAAGCAGAATATTTACTAACCTTCAGGTTTTGCTATAAAGCTCAACACTCGATTAATAAGATTTCCCAAGTTATTGAGCAATTCAGAATTCAGTTTTGCTTGCAGATCAGCCCATGTGAATAAGGTATCCGACACCTAAAATCACTCATACCCATAAGAATTTGTCAAGCTATAAATATAGAGAACAATAGATACAACTGAGTGAAGATGATTGAACCAAACTAGAATGTATCAACAAAACTCACCTCGGGCCTATTTGTTAACAAGTAATATCGCCATACTTCAACAGGGATGTTTGTATCTTTTGCATCATTACCAAAGACGCCAATTCCCTTACTTTTGGAGAATTTACCTGCACATGCACAGAAAATCTAAACTAAAACTGCAGAAATAACATTAAAAAACATTAAAATCAGGTGACTTTCCCTTTATCTCCTCACTTTAAGTCAACTTACTTATGGACTTATGTGGGGTGGGGGGATTCATAAACAGGAGTGATTAATTATCTGTACGGTACGGCCTCCATGGGGCCACATGTATACCTGCTTCATAGTTTAGGTACTCAGTCACACTGATAGTCTTCATCAATGTCCAGTTTTCTTCAGTCCCAATAAGCGTAGATGGAAACATTACCTGAAAATAGATTAACATGAAAAAGGAAAAACCTTTGATTAATACATGAATTTTATGGCAATATAACCAAAAAATGCAAGAATCTATGACTAGTCCTGGGCACAAATTAGTCCCACCAGAGGGAAATGAGTAATTCCTAACCAAAACTAATGAGGAAACAGCAGTTACAGCAGTTCTACACAGCTTACCAACTAAGAATTAACAATCAGACAATTAAATACAAGCAATAAGGACCTAGGACTGCATAAATATAAAACCAACAACCACTATGGTTAATGTAAACCGGGTGTGCATGGTCTCTTACCCAGTCAAATGTAGTCTGAAGAAGCACAATATCTAGGGCTTAATCACTCAATGTATGCTTAGCCAGACCAAAGAGGACCGACATCCAGAAAAACTAAACCTGATTGGTGAATCATAACTATTAATGTCGTGCCATTTCTGAACATGAACATGGTTCACCGATGGACATTCGGCATCTTCTACTTCAGCCTAAAATCAGCAGAAATCTGTTTTCACACTGTTCGTTGTGCGTGACAAAATGAGCATACACTAAAACACCCCCATAATGTAGATTAAGCTCCTTGATAAAACCCAAATCACAAAAAATTAAACTTGATGGGTTCCAATCACTTGATTGCCAGACCCAATTTAGCCAACTCCTCAAATCCAAAGATTCGGGATCAAATGGTCTCCCTAACAACATATCCAACCAAACAAATGAACAATAAGTAGAAAAAGATATCTCACCAAAATGTCAACTGCATTTCTCTTCTTTTTTTTTCTTTTTTTCTTTTTTTTTTTTTTTTGGGGGGGGGGTGGAGTTGTAATGACCCTGATCTAAATAATAAAAAAGTATAATACCAGGACCGGAGCACTCCCTCCCTCCAATTTTCAAAATAAATCACCAAATTCCATTATAGAAAGTTGTCAATGTTAACTATTATACTTCTTTGTTTTATAAATGCCCCGTATCAATGTTAAAAAGTTTGATTGAAATGGTCACAATTTGGAAAATATTTCAGTTTCGACGGCCTTCGAAACGAGATCACATGTGAAATAGAGAGAATATAATGTTTCATCAAAATTAGCTAAATGGAAAATTTTTAATTGAAATAATCGAAATGTCACATTCCATAAAATAAAAATACAAATTTGAATCAAAATGAGTCGCAATTGGCGAAATTGGCGAAATAAGTTGGAATTAGAGAAATTAGTCGCAATTGTTTTTTCTTTCAATTCTTTTTCATGTTTGAAGGGAGCCAGCCAATACTTCATCTCCCCCCCATTTTTGGCAATGAAAAGCCATTGCAATTTAAAGGGAAATCCCACTGCAACGCCGTCCCTTTCTACCAAATAAAAGACCTGTAATTTGGATGAATGAAAATCTTACGACATTGTAATGATAATAAAGATTGTTAGGCTTGGAAGCTACAATGAAGAAAATGCAGAGAAAAAAAGAAACAACATAGAGAGATGAAGGAATAGAAATCGCAGGCAGAGAGAGAGGGTAGAAGCAGTCTAGAGAAAGAAAGATGGAGAGAGAAGAATAGAAAGAAAGAGTTATACAGAGGAAGAGATGGAGTAGAACCGCGCAGCACCCATCAGAAACGAAGAAAGGGGCACACAATTTGGCAAGGAATGAAGTCCTTATTTCACTTTTTACTATATTTTTTCTAAAAAAGTTTAACGTATGATGGCATTTGAACAAAAATTATATGTAAGAAGAAGTTTATTTTTGGAAAAATGTTTGTTCATAATAGTCATCAAATAGAACCAGTAGAATACTACAGTTGGAGATTTGGTTTTTGGGAAAAAATTTCCGACAATGCCAAGGTACTATTTCCATCTCACATGTGGTTCTTTGTTATTCTCTCTCCTTCTCTGACCATGTGGGCCCCATGTGGACGATACCATTCTGGTGGAGGGCCAGTTAGAAAAGAAGGAAGTAACTTGAGAAGGGTCTCAAAGTTGCAGGGGATGGGGAAAAATCACATAGGAAGAAAGGGGGGAGGGAGAAGTTGCACATGCACACAGGCTCTCAAACACAACCAACTCAATTCATCTTTTCAATCTACCTCCAACGATGGGGATTACATCATATATAAAGAGAAATAAAAGACTCCTAAAAATAAAGACTAACTCTCTAACTAAACTTATTCAAATAAGGAAACTAAGAACAATTGGGAAACCAAATAACCTACGTAGCTAACTTCTAAAATAAACAAAACAAAATAAAGTACAAAAATATTTTCCCCAAATAACATAAATTCCTAAAATCCTACTAGATCCAAGATCCAAAACTCAAACAAGACCCGGTTCATCTCCATCTAGATATGCAAACGGGCTTGGGTCGGTCCAATGTAGTGCACCTGCATCACATTCTGCCATGGGTGTGTCGTGCATACCCCACTCCCCCACACTAGCATTGTAGGGAACTCTCTCCCTTAGTTTTTATATATCAAGTAAAGAAATAAGCAAGTTTTTATTTTGCATCGGGATCCCACACTGGGATAAAGCTGAGTTGTTGTTGCTGTTGAACCCACACTGGCATGAGGATTTTTAGTACATAGATCAGGGTCATTACTCCGAAGAGAAGAAAGAGGATGGTTCAACCAAACAATTGCATTCCCTGGTCTGCATTTACAATTGACCAAGATTTCAAAGTGTAGCATTTGACCTCAATGTCACAAAGTGAATTGTCAAATAAAAGAAACAAAGAGCTGTTACAGTAAAGAACAGCACATTGTCCTTGCCCATAAACTAACACCACGGTCTGAAGGATCAACACATCTAACAGGGTCAACACAAATACATGAGGTAGGACCTGCTGAACTTTAAACATCTCTATGAGAATTAACATTGAACACATCAGTTCATCAAGTTTCCCATCACAATCCAGATCGGGATTTGCCAGGAAAAATCTGATCCCCAATCCCTTTGGAATCATGACTGACACAGCTCAACAGAAAGAAAAAAATACCATAAAAAAATAACAGATCCTATTGTGCCCTTATCACCAAAGGTTGTCCAATGTAACCTCCTCATCTTAGACTAAAAGCTATCAAGGGAAATTTATGGTAAAAGAAATGTATCTCTTACAGTATGGAATGGCACATTATCCTTGCCCATAAACTGATACAGTTCCACATTTGAAGGATTCTTCCACCATTGGCTCCAATCACTCGTATAGCATGCAGTAATTGAAACATATCCGATTGGAGCGTCATACCACACATAGAAAACCTAAAATCATATAGAATGCAGGCAATCAATGGGTGAACTGTAACCATAAAGCATAAAAAGAGGGGGGGAAAGGGGGTCCAGCATGTTTTTCAAACGATAACAATTGATGTAGACCTTAAGCAGAAGTGATGAAACATCCAAGGAAGAAAAAATACACAAACTGCATCATTATTATTTACCTTTTCCTTAAATTTCTCATGAGGAACAGGAACTCCCCACTTGAGGTCCCTGGTAATACATCGTTGTTTTAATCCTTCTTTTAGCCATGCATTTGTGGCTTGAATAGCATTCTGACTCCAAGATCCTGCCACTGACATTTTGTTGATATACTCCTCCAGCTTATCTTTCAGCAACGGGAGCTCTAGAAACAAATGCTCTGTATCCCGTATACGTGGAGTTGTCTTACATACCTGCACAACAGACAAGCTTCAATATGAAAAGGGATAATGCAAGAAGTGTACACTTGTATTTCAAAGTATCTCAGTTACATTAACTTCATGTGAATTCTAGAAAATTGAATGAGCAAGAAAAACCGAATCTCAGTAAATAAGACAAAATGATGTACCTTGCATTTAGGATCCTTTAGTTCCGTTGGATTCAACATATTCCCACACTTTTCACACTGATCCCCTCGCGCAGAATCATAATTACAATTTAGTGTGGGACAGGTACCCTCCACAAAACGATCAGCTAAGAAACGTTTACAAGTATCACAATAAAGCTGCATTTGCAGTTCAAAGACCAGTCAAAAATACTTCTTAAGCAGTTCTGGTAAAAATTCAAACTAACAGAAGACTTTGACAAGAACTAAGCATTCAATCAAAAAAAAAAAATATATTCAAACCTGCTGCATAGTGTTTTCAGAAAGCCAATTGTTCTCCAATAACTTATTGAAAATCGCTTGACAAATTTCAGTCTGCTGCGGAGTAGATGTGCGCCCAAACTTATCGAAACTAATGTCAAACCATTTGTATACCTCTCTGTGAATTGCATGGTACCTACACGGCCAATAAACACGAATTTGTAGATATTATTTCTTTTATATAGCCCATTAGGTAAGTTCAATATTCCATTCCAATCCCATCAATCTTTCTCAAGTCTTTCATTCTGGGTTCCTTTTATATATCAAGTAATTAACCGCATACTAATCAGAAATTAGTCAACTGCAAATTTCTACCATATTGTAAGATTACACTGGTTTAAAGACTAGATTTTCTGTGAATAATATAAACGTATGAGACCAAATTCGAAGTAAGTAATCCCACATACTTATCACAAATCTGCTGAGGGGTGCAATTCTCTTCCATGGCTTTGGTCTCCGTTGCAGTTCCATACTCATCAGTCCCGCAGATGTATATAGCGTTATAACCTCTGAGACGGCAGTAGCGAGCGAAGACATCAGCACTTAAAACACCTAAAAAAAAATGAAACCCAATTGAGCAAATGAATTCACAAATAAACAACAGTTAAATTTTACAGAGACAGAAACAGAGAGAGAAGAATATTACAGCCGATGATGTTGCCGAGGTGAGGGACGTTATTGACGTAAGGCAATGCACTAGTAATCAATATGTTCCTACGGCCTTCGATCGGAACCTTGGGAGTGGCTTTCTCCATCTGCAATTTCTGGGTTTTGTGTTTGGAGTAAATAGAAATAGTTGCTATATAGGTTTCTGGTTTTCTTTCTTCTGACAGTGAAGATGGGGAGGCGCTCACAGAGAAACAGAGCAAGAGCTTCAGACTCAACGAGAGAGAGAGTATTGTTTAGGGCAACGGAGGAAGGGTATTGCTTTGCTGACTCAAACCCCGGTCTGGTAGTAATTACACATGAACTAATTACATTCTGCCACGTGGAAAGGTTTCAGAAATCGATGCATGTCCCGAGGTTTTCTACTCTTGCTCGCGTAGCTAATTTATCAGTTATTTACACCAATTTCCATCCTTACTAACAAAGACTCATATATATATATTATATGGGGAGCAATTTTCTATCCGGTAGTGGCCTATGCCAGCAGTCTCATATATATATCTCTCTCTTTCTCAAAATAAGGGGTAGAGGTGTCTTTTCACATAGAAAAGAGAGATAGACTCATGGGAGTGCTGGTATAGGCCACACCTATCAGACATACATCTTTTTCCCATATCATACATAATGCTAAAAAGATCCCAATGGCAAAACTGTCGCCCATCATCTTAAACCAAATTATTAAAACATCACAATTAGACCAGACCTCTACTTCTTCCTAGTCTTGTTCTTTGGATCTTTGGATCTTTGGCTCTTTGTAATCTTTGGTACAGACCTCTGGCTTTCTACTCCTATGCGCATCCTGCAATGCCATGATCCATAGAAGCCACAAGGAAGCAAGAATTATGAAACAAGAAGGAAGCTCATCATGCATTTCATGTGCATGGGTCTAAACTACCATCACTTTCCCCAGTCTAAAGTCTTTGGTATTCAATTAGAGTCATACCACTCTCTTTTACAATAAGAGGAACAATCGCAGGGGCGCGGGAGGGGGATAGAGACAAGAACAGAATCATAGAACAAATGGGAAATCATACGGATCAAAGCACATGGGTCATGTTTAGAACCAGAAAACATAAGTCTAATCCAATGCAACCATACAAAGAAAGAGATAATAGCTAAGATGGAAAAGACCGTTTGACACTCATATTTTGAAGGATTAAAACTAGAGATTAACCGGTGAAAAAGATGGATCATAGATGGAGCCTAAAAATCCACAGTCCTCAACCCCAATGGTCCTGCAGCATTGAGATATTTGGCAAAATCACATGAAAGAAACAAGTGTCTATCTGTTTCAATGCCTTACAAAACACACAAACCAAATCATCTTGTTGTTGTCCACTTTTGTAGGAATACCTCCAGCAAGCAACTTCCACAAAAATAAAACAAATTTGGGAGGAATCTTTTATGACCACACCATCCTCCAAACACCATAAAACTCATAGATCTCCAGTTGTGAAACAAAATTCTTCATAAACAACTTTGCACTAACTTTAGTGAAAATTCTCCCATTTTTCGTAAAGGGGCAAATCCAAAAATTAGAGAGAGAATTCGAATTCAATGACAGATCACTGTTACCCTAGAGACTCGAGAAGGAAATATAGAGTTTACTAAATAGCTATATTCCAATTATTATTAACAATCAGATCACTAACAGAAAAAAGAGACGAGATTTTATTAATATTATTGGGAACCATAAAAATTTCAAGCGATGGAATCCATGGATCATTCCAAAGAGAAATATCCCTCCCATTCCCAACATGTCAGCACATTATAGTACGAAAAGATGGTAAGATCTTAACAATACTATTCTATATAAGAGATCTACATCATGCAATAAGAAAGTATAAGGATAATAATATCTAAATTTCAAAACACTAACCCACAAAACATCTTTAGTAGTTAAAAGTCATCATGCTAATTTAAGTAACAATGCCATATTATGAATATAGGGCCATAGGCCACCTGAAATCCAATTCCTCCCATTTCCTTTGGCATACATAACCTAGAACAAGACCAAGGAGACTATTTCCTACTTCCAACGCTCCACTTTTTTTGAAAAATCAATTTGATTGAGTCAAGCATTTGACAAACTTTTTTAAGGAATAAAAAGCACGACATCCAATACATAGGAATGGAACCTAATACATATTTAATCTTTTTTTTTGTAAAACTAATACATATTTAGTTAACACTGACCTACTGGCTTGAGACATCAAAACAGCTTTCCAAAGACTTAATCTAGATTTAACTCTCTTAATAATATTATTTCATGCCATTGATCTACACTTAGGGGAAAAAAAACTGGAGTACCCAAATAGAGAACATCTTCACGTAGTGACTTAACACCAAATCACCTATATAAACAAAACTCTGAATAGGAGATACCGACCCCCCTTTTACTAAAGTTAATTTGTTGTCCTGGCCTATCTTGAAAAAGATTAAGAATTGGGAAAATTATCTACTCCATTTCCTGCCGGTCTATTTCCCCAAGTCCCTCTAATAGGGGGTGGATCCCACTTGGGCAATGTGTTCGAGCAGGGGTTAGGGTGGTCATTTTCATCCCCTATTAGAGGAACTTGGGAAAATGGAGCAGATAATTATCCTTAAGAATTGCAAGCATAATGTAAATATCTTTTTTAGAGACTTTAAAAAAATAAAAATAAAATGTATCATCCATAAATAGAAAGTGAGTAATTTCCAGATCAACCCTCCTCAAACGAACTACTCTAAATAGGAACATATTGCTATAGACATTAATTAATCTAGACAACCCTTCCATAACAAAGACTCAGATGACACATTTGCCTCAAACCCCTGGAGGGTTCAATAAACTTATTGTCACCAATATATAACCTTCGTAATTTTCACCAGCGAAATACTACCAATAATGTCTAAGCATCATTTGGTATATTTGGCTTGAGTGTACTCATATCATTTTCAGTTAAGAAAGAAGAAATGTTTCTACCATCTTATATAATTCTCATGTACATCTACATTACCCAACTCAGCTTTTCAAAAAAAAAAAAAAAAACGAAGAGCAATTCCTGCACCTCAAATTTTGCCATGTGTCATGTCAATTGGACAAATTAGGGCAACACCATGTATGAAAAAAATGGTTGCCATGTTCAACCAGTTTATTCAATTTTGTGTGAAATAATCAAAAATTTTTTTTGGTAAAAATGAAATAATCAAAGTTCACTAAGGATCCCTTGTGCCTAAAGCTAGACTAGTATAGACCAGCTTTTAAGGGCACCACTTTTAACAATTTGGACATGTCCTCTTGAGAAGGAAAGACAAGGACATGATCAATTCATAAAAATATTCGGTTCTTATGCCTCCTTGTGCAGGTCCATATTGGTAGAACCTATAGGCTACAATGGCACACCCAAAAATTGGAGGTATATGATGGTCTCGTAATAAAATTCTTAAGGTTAAGAGATCGCTCCTTTGTCGCATGGCTCCCGCATTGGGAGAGCGTGTATGGGTATAAAACTATGAATATGGACGATAATTTTTATTTCACAAGATGTGAGAGAGTAGTTTTATGTGCTCTTGTGAATAGGCATAGAAACCATACAATCAGTGACAACGTTCTTTTTCCCTTGAGTTTTAAAAAAAGTCTTGGTGTAGATCCGAATCATTTTGAATCAAATCACTATAAGGGTGCTAAAGAATTGGTATGAATAAAAAACGCCAATGCCAATTTGAATTGAGCAATTCCATCGATCTGATCCAAACGATTCTGCCAATCCGATTCCAATTATGTGAATCATCTTCTGAGAGGATTCAGGAGAGAGAAATAAATAATTTGGCGTATAAAATAAGGTGTGAGCTAATTAATTTAATGGTTAGCATCATTCAATCAATATAATTACGATAATGATCAATAGTCACCATAAGGGTATCTAACAGCCTTGATCGTAGGCCAATGAATTGTGAATTTTCTTTTTCTTTATTATGAAACTTTCTTAAATCCCAAATGTTAATCGATTGTGTAGGTAATGTGGCCCATCCATCGTGGATGTCTGTCTTGCTGGAAAACGTATTGGTCACCTTATTTTACTTATTTATTTTTTATCAAACTAATATTTTATTAAAAAACGGAAGAGGTTGCACGATAAAAGTATATTCTTTATCCCCTCAATTTACCTGTCCCTCAACTTCCTCAATTTCATCTACTAGGAGGGCGGAAAATGATCACCCTATTCTTGCTCAAATACACTGATCGGGTGGGATCCACCTCCCTCTATTAGAGGGAATTTAGGAAATTGACGGGCAGACAAATTGAGGTGATAATTTTCCATAAAAATATGATTTTGATGTTGTTTTGATCACTTTAGGAGAGGGAGAGGAATGCCTTATGGCACTAACGTAAAATAAGAGAGTCAATCTAGTGACTTCTTGAGGGCATGCGCTCGGGTGACAAGCCACTGACCAACTGAACAATCAGATGTTCACAAGAGCAAGTAATTGGATGGATGAATGTGTTCGTCAATCCCAATCTAGATCCCGCTGATAGATCCAATTTTGATGATCGTGTTTACTTTTTGAATCCTTCATTTTTCTCCCATCATGTTCATGTGAGGTCCTCACTTTCCTTCACTTCATTTGTGAAATTCAACCAAACAACTCATAATTATGAAAAAGACTATTTGAAAAACACTGATATCAAAAGAAGATGACAAAAAGATAGCCTAAGTCGAATGAGAACGCTTTGTCCTTAAGACAATATTTGCACCATATTACTGCACTGGGTTGCAGTAAATCTGCCTCACAAGATAAAACAGGCTGGACTGATTACTGATTTGCAGAGACAGTAATCACTTGAAACTATCAGAGAATTAAGAATTTGTTAATGCCTGACTGACTAAAATCGTACCACAAAAATTGAATATAATTGGTCTATCCATTTCACCTCTATTTATAGTGGTGCATGTATCTCTTCAAGACACCTCATGGAATGGGTGTGTCCATTGACATGAATGGCTAGGATTAAAAGATTCTAATCCAAGCATTTATATGTAAGTGTCTCTTGAAGATACCCCATGGTATAGGTGTGTCTCTTGAAGATACCCCATGGTGTAGGTGTGTCTCTTGGTTCAATGGATTAGATTTAAAAGATTCCAATCCAAGTCCTATGAATGCACCTATACTAAATGGATATGTCTCTTTGAAAATACATGTCCCTTGGCCAAAAAAACAGGTCAACATTGAACCAAAGAATGACCCAAAATTACCAAAAAATCAAGCCAACATTAAACCAAAGAATGACCCAAAATCGTCCACACAATTATTGAAAAAGATTCCAACAAAGACAGTTTTCTCACACCCACGATCAAGGGAATATCTCTTGATTGATGGGTTTCGGATGGCGTCCTTAAGTAGAAAGGAACAATGTGAGGTATTATCGACTTCTTCATACCATAGAGAAGGAAAAACGGGCTGCACCCATAATATCGAAAAACTTTTGCCTTATGAAAATGTGTCCAACTACAAATAAATGTGGTCTTCACAATGCTTGAGAACTCGTATTTGTGCGCAAAGTCATTATATATATATATATTAAAATGAAAAGTCATGATATTACCAAGTAGTTTAATTGGATCCTCACCATATAGTTGAATAATATGATTTTTCTATGTAGCTAGCAACCATTTCCCATTGTCAAAAGCCTTCTATACATATAATGTATAGGTTTCTTGTACTCCATTAAAACCACTTTGGATGGCATAAAAGCATTTTTTGGCATGGCTGTCTTCATTCCCTCCCCCCCCCCCCCCTTTGTAATGATTGTTTCAAACATTCAATTGCCTCATGTTTTGAAACCAAATTGGCTACATCCAACAATTGAAACATTTGAGCCAAGAACTCTAACGACAAGGATGGATAGATTGTTATTTTGACTTGCCTACAACTGACTGGTCAACAAATTGTCCAATTAGATTGTCAAACCAAACAAAACTCCATCAAGCAATCCAATCTTAGATTTCATATTATCAAGCAAAATTCCAAAACACAGGATAAAGGTTAGTATATAACAACTACATGAATTTTTTTAACGGGCAAAGAAAAACTTTTACCATGAGAAATGAAAAGAACTGTACAAATTACATCATTGTATCCAAAATGTATGTTCTACAAAAGACTTACATATAGACAAAAGGGACTCGAAATCTACGCAACCATGAGTATTGGGGAGATATTTTACACATCATGAAGTTTTAAACTTGCTACAAAAACTTCATCTGCTCCTTTTTTTTTTTCCAAGACTCCATCATGATACCTCTTAGGATTGAATCTTGTCATGATGTAGCTTATGGTTGTATAAGATGCTTCATAAAAGCTTTCTCTTGTGTAACTCTTAACCAATATTACACTAAATTTTTGTTTTCTTCAGTTGCTCAACAACCTTATTTGCAGCATCTGCCTTCCCTATTCTATCAGCTTGACTTCCAGCAAATTTCTCCCTAAAGAACTCCACATCTTCATCTTTCTGTACAATAAAATGCAAGTCAACCAATGAATTATTGGGGGAAGGAGGGATAAGTGAACCACCACCATATATATACTAAAAGAGAAAACCCCATCACTATGCAAAACACAAACAAAATACAAGAATAAATGTCGGCTAACAGAAAAGCATGTATACCAGTTCCTTAAATAAAGGTTCAGGCTTGCCTATTTTATGACCAATAGGTAGAACCTCCCAAAGTCTTCTTGCCCTATCAATATCTCCTTTCTCATCACACAGCGATAGATGTGACCGAGGCAAATTTAGCTGCTTTAATACCTTAAATGTCACAAAAAAAAGCCTCAGAATGGCAAAATATAATAAACCTTGTACACTGTAGAAGCATATGAACCTTACGAATACGATAAGTATTATTTAATTTACAATTTAAAAAAAAAGTTGTATTACCTCAACTGTAAAAGATGGCATAAAAGGTTCTAACAAAGTCGCAAGCAGACATACAAGTCCAGCTGAAGTTCTTACAATGATGTTGCAGGAAGCTAGATCTTCTTTAAAGAGCTTCCAGAATCGGCTGTCCTGCATACCATTAGAAAATCCATTAGCAGTGTAAATAAACAACCTTTTTCAAACTGAAAATAATAGAAAATGTAACAAGCTTACTTGCAAATATGCATTTCCCTCGCTAGAAATGGCCATTGCAGTCTTTAATCCTTGTTTTAATTTAACCTACATGTTGATCAGATGAAGAACACAAGCAAATAACAATGTCATTTACTGCTTAACTATTTTGTAAAACCCAAAAGAAATGGTTGTGTGCATCCAATCACCTTCTCCATGGCTTCAAGATATTGATCAACAGCATCACTAACTTTTTCTGCTAATTTCTTGGTCAAGGGATGTGATTCGGCACCTGGAGCATCAGGAATGATAGAAGCATATCCTTGGCCTACATAAATAAAACTAGCTGTAAAAACTGAATATGGGTATATGAAGTTAAGTGATATACCAAGAATTATTATACAGTTTGTTGTGGCAACATGGGCCTTAAAAGTACATGAAAACAAATATGACAGAAAAGAATTGTTCAAAAATATATTTTCATAAAGAGATTTTAAAAACGAATAAAATCCGCACAAAAATGGCAGAATCAAATTCAACTTTACGAAGAGAGTATCCAACTTCTCATTTTGATGCATGCAAATGCATGTGAGATCATTTTTATTGTAGATGCTGCATCAGCTTCAATCATATAAGAAATAAGATGAATAAATAAAAAGCAAGCAAGAAATGAGAATCAACAAAAAATGATCAACTTTGTTTTTTTTCCCAGGAAAGGAAGATCAGTGAAGTAGAGAAAACCAGTAAAGCATTATAAAGAAAATTTAAGGGAAAAAAAATCTCCATAATCTGTTTGGTTGGACAGAATATCTTGGAATGGAGGTATATTTCCTCTCAATTTGGGAGGAAATGAAATTGCAAAAGTAAAGCACTTCTCAGAAAACACAAAAACTGAGGCATGCTCTTGCTCTCCAACTAAACACATGAAAACTGCAAAATGGGAAGGAGTTTTCCACTGTGCTTCCCTTTTCACCCTTTTCCATGGAATGAAACATAGACTAGAGAACTTTTAGTAGAGCAAAAGACAAGCTGACTTGCTCATATCTTCCTCAGAGGCTTAGTACTTTTCATCAGGGGAAAAAAGGGCCAACTATTTTCATTCCACAAGCAAAATATTTACTAACCTTCAGGTTTCGCTATGAAGCTCAACACTCGATTAATAAAATTTCCCAAGTTATTGAGCAATTCGGCATTCAGTTTTGCTTGCAAATCAGACCATGTGAATAAGGTGTCTGACACCTATATCACACAAACCCATAAGAATTTGATAAGCTGGAAATACAGAAATAAATAAATAATTCTGACCAAGTATTATTGAACCAAACCAGATGCTGTAGCAACAAAACTCACCTCTGGCCTATTTGTTAGCAAGTAATATCGCCATACATCAACAGGAATATTTGTATCCTTCGCATCATTACCAAAAACTCCAATTCCCTTACTTTTGGAAAATTTTCCTGCAATGCATACAAAAGATGAAACTCAAAACATAGATATAACACTAAACACTCCAAAGTTATGTAACTCGACCTTTAACTTCTCACTGTAAGTACCCTACTTATGAGGGGAAGCCACAAACAAAAGGTTAACTAGATACCTGCTTCATAGTTCAAGTACTCAGTGACACTGATTGTCTTCATCAGTGTCCAGTTTTCACCAGTCCCAAGAAGCGTAGATGGAAACATTACCTGAAGATAGATTAACATGAAGGAAGAAAAAACCTTGTTATAGTACATGAAACCCCATAATCACAAGAAAATTGATTAGATTAAAGCTACACTTTGTTTGACATGATTGAGCACAAAAAAGTCCCAACCAATTGAAATGGGAAATAACTGAAACTACTGAGAAAACAGCAGTTTTCTACATTGACCATTATACCGACTAAGAATTAACAATCACACAGTTGAGAGTACCAAGTAAAAATGAACATAAGACAACACAAGTGAAAAAACAACAATGGATACAGTTAATGTAAGGACTGTGGACAGAGTCTCTTATCCTGTCACACATGTCTTCACTCAAAAGTATATTAAGACCAGACCCTAGTGAACCAACATATCCAAAAATTAAGCCTGATTAGTGGTTCATAACCAATGATGTTCTCACCATGAACATGGTTTGCACGGTGGCCTTTTGCAGGGAGGAGGGGTGTGTGTTGGGGTTTAAAGCATGGTGGCATTTGGCATGATTCTATTTCTACCCAAAAATCAGCAGAAATTTGTTATTTCTTGCTCTTCATTATGTGTGACATAGTTAATTAGTTACACACACTGACCCTACAGTGTAGAGCCAAAGGCTTAGTAAACCCAAACCACCAAAATCTTGATTGATGGATGATTCCCAACCATGGATTGCCAGACCCAATTTAGCCAAATCCTCAAATCCTAAGATCCAAACTCAAATGGTCTAGGTTATTGTTGAGGAAAGGACCTCACACACTCCTTCATATCATGGTTTTGATGATAACAAATAAACCTTTGTGTACTAACTCTTGTTCTAGATGCATAAGAAGCCCTTTACAAGAGCATGGCAACAAGTGAGGGGAGCACCTAAGTTCAAGAGTACAATACACAAGCACTTCAATAATTCATGGAAGTAATTCTAGCTAAGCTTTGAAGTACCCAAGACATGAAGCACACAAGACTTGAAGTACTTTTGAAATGTTGATATTGTAATAAAGTTGTAAAAGATGTATTAAGGTCTAAATCAATGTGTCGCGCACACACACGCATGCATACATGAAGAAAGACCTTAGGAGGTGAAAAATAACCCAATTCCATGTGCCCATACCAATTGGAAGTCACCCTATATCAATCCTTTAAAGGACTTGCAGTATTCATGCAAAACTGCTGATTCGGTATACCGGATCTGAAAACGGCATACCGGATCCCATTGTCCCACAGATATAAAGTCACAGAGAGCAAATGGAATGCTCCGGATTTGAATCCGGCATACCAGATCAAAAATGTCACTACAGACATTGATCCAGCATACCGAATTCATTTATGACCGTTGGGACTTGACCGTTGAGTCAAAGGCTATATTTTAAGTAATTTGGTGATCCGGCATACCGGATTGGGAAACGGTATACCGGATTAGCTCTGTCTTTTGAATCCGATCTTAAGACAGATTCCTAATTAATTTAAGCTACCTAGCCTATAAATAGGCACTTGTTTAAGCTCTAATTAATACTAATCACCATCATTAAGAGACTTCAATACAAGCTCTAAGTGCCATAGCCTCAAGTGAGCATTCATTGATTTCAAGCATCAAGTCATCATAAAGCTCACACACTCAAGCTCCTCTACCTCATCTAGCTTCAAACTCCAAGGGTGGAAGGTAGCATACACTCCTACTAAGGTTGAGGTAACCCTTTACTTAGGAGTTTTTACTATATGTGTTAATTGAGTCCTCTTGCTCGGAATCAAGATTGGTTGAGTCCTCTTGCTCGGAATCAAGAGTAGTGTTGAGTCCTCTTGTTCGAAATCAAGATTTGTACGAGTTCTCTTGCTCTTTCTCAAGATTGTTTTTAGTGGAATTCTCTCTAAGTTAAGAGGAGTGGATGTAGTCAAGTTTTGGCCGAACCACTATAAAATCTGTGTGTTATTTGTGCAATTATTTTAAGTTTTGTTAATAACTCAATATTTCCGCAGAAGATTTTATTTTATTAGCATCACCTATTCACCCCCCCTCTAGGTGATTTCACAGTTACCAAACACTAGCCCCCAACACATCCACACAAACAATTAATTGCCTCCACTTTTTTGAATGGTGTGACCAAATAATTACATTACCTGCTTTGCCCTTATAATTGATCAAGGTTGCAAGGCATAGGTTTGACCTCAACATCATTAAGGATAATGTGAAATACAAGAAACAAAGCATTCCTACAGTAAACAACAGCACATTATCCTTGCCAGCTGACATCATGTTCTGAAGGATCAGTTCTGCCAAACAGGCCCAATAAATCCCATGAGGATAGGATCATCTAAACCCGCAAAATCTGAGTGAATCAACATTGGATTTCCAAACACATCAGTTTATCAAATATTCCACCAAATTCCAAATCAGGATTGGGTAGGAAAAATATGCCCCCCACCCCCCAATCCCTTTGAGATTATGACTGACACAGCTCAACAGAGAGGAAAATTACCACCAAATAATTGCAGGTCCTCTATGCACCTATCATAAGAGGTTGACCAATGTAACATCCTCAACTTTTACTAGAAGCCATCAAGAAAAATGTAAGGAACAAGAAATTTATCAAACTTACAGTATGAAATGGCACATTATCCTTGCCCATAAACTGATATAGTTCCACATTTTCAGGATTCTGCCACCACAACTTCCAATCACTAGTATAGCGTGCTGTGATTGAAACATATCCGATTGGAGCATCAAACCACACATAGAATACCTAACATCAAGTGGGGTGTAGACAATCAATTTGAGAACTAAAAGGAAAAAAATTAAAACTATATTAAGATAGGTCCAACATATGTTCAAACAAATAGACCATGTGGATCTAAAGAAGAAGATATGAAAATCTAAGGGAAAAAATGCACAAACTGCATCATTAACATTTTACCTTGTCTTTAAATTTCTCAAGTGGAACAGGCACCCCCCACTTAAGGTCCCTGGTAATACATCGCGGTTTCAATCCTTCTTTTAGCCATGCATGTGTGGCTTGGATAGAATTCTGACTCCATGATCCAGGCACTGATGTGTTGTTTATATACTGCTCCAGCTTATCTTTCAGCAATGGGAGCTCTAGAAACAGGTGGTCAGTCTCAAGAATGCATGGACTTGTCTTACATAGCTGCAAAACAAACAAGCTTCAACATGAGAAAGAATATTGCAGGAAGTGTATGCTTTAGCTCCAAAAGTATAGAATTTATCACTTTGTTTACTCCATGTGAACTCCTTAGAAAAAGAAAAGACAGAGCAAGAAAACCAGACCATAATAAAAAAGGCAAAATGATGTACCTTGCATCTAGGATCCTTTAGTTCTGTTGGATTCAACATTTTCCCACACTTTTCACACTGATCTCCTCGTGCAGAATCATAATTGCAATCTAGTGTGGGACAGGTTCCCTCCACAAAACGATCAGCTAAGAAACGATTACAAGTATCACAATAAAGCTGCATCGCAGTTGAAATTCAAATTGAAAGAGCAGTCAATAATGCTTCTAAAGCAGTTCTGGCATGTGTGAAACAAATACCTCAACCACAGGGCTACTTAGCAAAAGACTATGAAACTAACTTAGGCATTCACACAAGAAATTCAAACCTGTTGCATAGTGTTTTCAGAAAGCCAATTGTTTTCCAACAACTTCCTGAAAATCTCTTGGCAAATTTCAGTCTGCTGCGGAGTAGACGTGCGCCCAAACTCATCAAAACTTATGTCAAACCATTTGTAGACCTCCTTATGAATTTCATGGTACCTTCATAGGCCATAAACACAAGTTTGCAATATGATTCGTGTCATACAACCCAATTAGCAATTTCAGTTTCAACAATCAATTCCAAATTTCCAATCCTGTCAATCGTTCTCATGTCTTTCATACTGGGTTCCTATTTTCATGTTTTGAAGCCTAAAAAGTGAACCCAAAATTTTGGTATCAAGGCCATAATTTGTTCAAAGATTATGAACATAGGAGACCACATTTCTAATTCAAGTAAGTAAATACTTACTTATCACAAATCTGCTGAGGAGTGCAATTCTCTTCCATGGCTTTAGTTTCAGTGGCAGTGCCATACTCATCAGTCCCACAGATGTATATAGCGTTGTAACCTCTGAGACGGCCGTAGCGAGCGAAGACATCAGCACTTAAAACACCTAAAAAAAATGAAACCCAATTGAGCAAATGAATTCACAAATAAACAACAGTTAAATTTACAGATACAGAAACAGAGATAAAGAAAAATATTACAGCCGATGATGTTGCCGAGGTGAGGAACGTTGTTAACGTAAGGCAGCGCACTTGTAATCAATATGTTCCTGCGGCCTTCGATCGGAATTTTGGGATTCTTCCGATCACCGCTGGCTTCCGTTGCATTAGCCATTATAGCAAGCTTAGAGAAGAAGTTGAGGTGATCAACTGTGTATGTTAATGTTATCTGCAGAGATCAACTCAAACACCAGAAACCCAGAGCAACACAGGCTTAATAAGCTGCTACAACTGTAAATTTGATTCGTATTTATAGAAGAAAATATTTAGGATTGATTCGAACAAAAGATTTTAAGTATTCTGCTCGTTAGAAGTCAGAGCCAGACAACCAGCTTTGACCGAGGAACTCTTGTCTATATTCTACCAGTTTTAAAAAGTGGCGCATTTGGCTATGTTTGGATGCCAAGAAAAGAAAAAAACCAAAATTTGATTTTAAAGAGAGATCATAATTTTTGTCTTAATATTTTTTTTTTTCTTTTCTCGGTATCCAAACGTAGCCTCTAAGGCCAGTTGATATTTGTTTCTCTACTTGTTTTGCAAGGAATACTTTTAAGATGATTCTCTGATCAACTTGCAAAACCCTAGTTTACTTTTAAGAAATTATGGAATCAAAGTTATCATCTTGGATTCTTGGGTGCGGTGAGCTCATAAGCAAGTGCTTCTTGCCTTTTCAGCAGAAAATAAATTCCAATAGATTCTCTATGAAGATGATGTTATAATATGGATAGGACCTTCCACGGATGATAGGCGATTCAAATATTCTGCTTAGGAATTGGTTGACCCAACCAACTGTTCCTTGGGATTTGCTTGGGAACCACGCAATAGTCATAGCTAGATATTAACAATGGTGATCTCTATGTCATTCAACCTTGTATAACTTTTTATCAGGTTTAACTTTGACTATGAGGAAGATTGATGTGGCCAATCATAATTTGGAAGCATCAATAAATCTCTAGATTTGTCACATGTCAAATTTTAAGATTCAATTTATCATATGATCGACATTTTATGGTAGGCCTCTTAAGTTCGTATTTTCTTTCATTTATATAAAAAAAGAGGTAGATTTCCTTCACCCAGGTCAAAGGAGGATTCGAATGGTGTGCAAAAGGGTATCAAGAAACAATGAGAGTATTGTCTACTTAACATAGCAAGGGCAAAGCATTTATGACCCTAAATGAATGTATTTTTCCTTTACCCATGGCACAGGAAAACTTTTTCCTTTAAAGAAATAGAAAAACTATGTTGGTTAAGGGAAAAGGTTGGACGTACTGTTGTTGTACCGTAAGCTAGCGCCAATTGCATTTATCGTCTCTTCCCTCATTTTGAAATGACTCCTTCACCCCTCTTGTATGATACCCCATCTCGTTTAAACATGTGACCGATTTCGATTTTACCTAAATAAAACTTGGGGCACTGTTCTCTGTGCCGCAGTGCAGGTTGCACCCAGGCACATGGGGGTGGGCGCAATGATCATCCTGCCTCCTTAGTCGCAGGCCCATGTGCCTGGCGCAGCCTGCGCTGTGGCACAGAGAACATTGAAGTTCAAATGTTCCATAATCTGTTGGGCTAGGTTATTCTGGTTACTGTGCCTTGTTTGGGCTCCATTTTCATTAATACCAGGAAACCCACCTCTCTTTAATGGAGGTTAGAGGTGGCTCCATGAGCCCAATCTCCTGTGGTAAACCTTAATATTTGCGGAGTTTTGATTGGGACCATATTCACCTGCAGGTTGATTGGAGAAGATTTTCACATTTAATGCAAATAAACCTGGATTTTGATTGCCAAATAGATCTGGACAAGAGCAGCAGATTCTAAGACCAGGTTTAAGATTAAAATTGTTTTTCTCTCTGATTGCTTCAGTTCCTTTGAGAAACAGTTTAAATTTCCTTGCGTTTTTTGGAGTTTTCTTCACCACAAAGAGATTTGTTCAGATATGCAATTTCATGTTGATTTTTTTTTTCCCCTTTTGCATTGATCTTCCATTTGAATCCTCTTTGTAGCACCAAAAACCTAGTTTTTTCGCTTTTATTTTTCCCTTTTTCAGATGAATATACTTGAATTTGTCTCTGTTGATATTTTCCTCCCTTGCTTGGTATTTCTCTTGATGTTCTTGTCTGCTTTTTCATGGGTTTGTACCTGAAATCATTTTGCTAAAGTATGCAATCACCTTCTGGAGCATTTGGATTGCTGAAATGGCAGAGCCTTTGGGAACTAGTAGATGCAATTCACAGTAGTGGTGAAAATGGATATCATATTTTTGGGGCTTCAAATGTTAAGGAGTTTGAGCTTTGGACACTGGGGGTTACAAGGACTAAACTGACTTCTTTACAATGATGTGGTAACTGGTAAGTGATCTTGTACAGAATACTAGAACACCTTACCCTGGAAATCTCATCTTTTCTTTAATAAGATTCTCACTTGTAACCAAATAATAACATCATATCTTAAGAACCAACAACTATGTAGCTGTTCAAACTAGACAAGATTTACAAAATTTATGCAATACCAGAAAAAATTAATACCATTGGAACAAGGACAATGAGAAAGAGCAAGATACAGACAATAATTGTAGGCAGATTGTTGCTCAAACTTCTCTTGCACCAACATAAATGGTTAGATTGCTTCCTTCCACAACCATGACAAAAGCTTGTACCACATCTGCATCACAAAATCATATCATCATCAATACATCACAGTTCTTTCTACACATGAACCCAATTCCATGAATAAGACCATTCTACAAAAACCATTCTTGCTCATCTGATAAGGATCCCAATTCCCAATTCCATGAAGAAGAAGAAGAAGAAGAAAAAAGCATACCTGCATTTAACAACCAGGCATCCTGTATGTAGCTCCACACATTGATTGCAGGTTGGGCATCTTGTCCAATTCTTTCTCTCAACAAGCTTGGCAAAGAGGATATCATTCCTGTCTCTCACTTCTCCATTTTCATTGCATTGGAAACCTGCATGCCATGGACACTTGCAGTTGAAACAAAAGAAGTTCTTGCAGTTGGGGCACATTGTTCTTCTGACATTGTCCTTGCATTCATTCAAGATCAATGTTGAGCAATCACTGAAAGGGCAGTATACTCTCTCACACCTTAGAACAGCTGAATTACAGAGCACATCACACCACTTCTCAAACACCTGTGGAGAAAGGATCCGACGGCAAGAAAGAGGGTCCAATAGCTTCTCACAGTTTAAACCAGGGCATTTCATCTCTGTTATGTGATCTTCAACCTTAACTTCAATGTATTTAGCAATACAATCCAAGCAAAATGGATGGGTACATCTCTTCTTATTCTTGAATAACTTGTTTTGTGATACAGGCTCTATGCATATCGCACAAGTAAATCTTGAATCCTCTTCTTCTTTCTCTTTGGAATTCTGATCAGGAGTCTCTCTCATGCTTTCCAGTGTATTACCCATGCTTCAGTTCTTGTGGGAAAAATAAGATTCAATTATCAAACGCTCCTATCAGAAATTCGATTTTTTTCCTGATGTATGTTGGTTATCCATCAGAATCGCTCAAGCTGTTATAGGAAACAAAACCAAATGGAATTTGAAACTGTTTATTAAAAGGGAAAATTACACAGTGATCCCCTGAGGTTTGCCTTAAATACAGTACAACTCCCTTTAACATATACACTTGAACCCCTTGAATTTAAGGTACTTGTTACACTCAACTCCACTCCGTTAGATCATTCCTATTAGTTGCTAACGTGTTGAACGTTGATGTCTTAAAATGACAAATATACCCCTAATGGAGTATGAGCTTACCATTTTGCCCATAGGACAGTCCAAACTTCACCCCCTTCCCCTGCTACTCAAAGCATTCGCGGGTTTAGGTTCTAGCGATCTAGAGGCCATCTTCAACTCCATTTTCTGCTACTCGAACCCTTCGCAGGATAAGGAAGATGGGGTTTAGGGTTCTTGCTATGGCGATCTGATGAGGCCCTTCAACATCATCCCCTGCTACTTGAACCGTTCGTGGGGTAAGGAAGAAGGGGTTTAGGGTTCTTGCTATGGCGATCTGCTGAGACAATCTTCAACACCCATCGACGACCTGAGATGACCTGTGACGATGAGGGTGCTATTTTTCTCAACCAAATTAGATTTTAGGGTTCGAATCTGAGATTTCTGAATCTGATTTTATAGTCTACAGATTACCGAAGCTGCAAAGTAGTGAAGGCAACGATGGGAAAACAGAGGTTTCGTTTTCGTTCTTCATTGCTTAGAATCCTCCAGATGCTCTACTCTCCTACAAAAATTTAGAATTTAGAGAATCAAAATAACGAAGTGGGAGTAAGAAATGGGTTAAGGAAAGATTAAAGTGTGGATGAGCGATGGGTTGGGTTAAATGGTGCACAAGGAGTGGGTTTGCGGCTGGGTGAAAGGTGATTGCAGGGGTAAGGGGCTGGACTTGGGTGCAGCGGTGGTGCAAGCACAAAGGCACAAGTCAGATTTCTGCTCATATTTGTTCAATCTCTCACCTAGAAGGTTCGTCACAAACCCTAGATCAGCTCTCAATCGCTCTCCTAGACGTTGATAGGAACGCTCAAAGAATTCATAGAAAAAGCAATTTTAGATTCTGAGTGGCATTCAATCGAACGGGTCTCTCCAAATCTCACTCCGTCTGTGATCTCTAATGCCCTTTCTAAGCTCCGCGGATCGCACAACGATCGTACAGTTGGTGCGCTTTTGATTCGAAAGCCTTCAAACACAGCAGATATGGTGCTTCCTCTGGTGAAGCTCGGATTGCAGCTCAGGTTCGCCCAGGCTAATCATCGGTTCCAAACAAACGTCCAAAGGGGGGTCGCACGCAAAGACCGCTTTACCCCTGTCCAAACTCTTTGCCCGAGCGGGGGATAAGGTGATCATTGCACGTGCGGTCCAGTCTGCGTCGCATAGGCTGCTACGGGCAGCTGCGCCGTAGACGATCTGAATTGTTTAACCTGTTACAGGGAAGCCTGTAATTTTTTGCATCAGTTTCATCTGAGTAATTGGGGATATATTTTACTGTTCTCATTTGTAAATGAAATTAATTAATGGTTAGAAAGAAAAAAAAAGCTCCACGGATCGCCTGATATTGTTCTAGCATTAATTGAAAAAATCTAAGTCATGTTTGGCGATCAAAGGATGACATTGATGGATCATCAGAGCAAATGCTGTCCTTTTACCTCTTCTTTTGGGCTGTTGCAGGAGTTGCAGATCCTCTTCTTGTGGAGATGAGAACAAGTTCAGTTGCAGCTCGCGAGGAAGAAGGAAATGGCAACGTTAAAGAAGGTTCGAATGCCTTCTTTTAATAAGGGTTAGAATAGGATTATTTTAATTGAAATGAAAATTGCTATTTAAATTTTATACTTAATATCGGCCACTTAAAGGATCCGAATATATATTTTAGAAACATAGGAGGTTGCACTGTATTTAGGGCAAACCTCAGGGAGTCGCTTTGTAATTTTCCCTTATGAAAATGGGTCACTACCATTTTTGCTTGAACTGGTATTTTTTGTGCAGTTAAAAGACTTAAACAATACAAGTATATATGCTTAAGGCAGAAGAAGATACGGACCAAGCATTTGTTTCTGTTTTTCAGTTCTTTTCTTTTCTCCTTTTCTTAGTTTAGTACCTTGTAATTTTCATCTACATATCAAGCTGGTAAGGGGTCATCTGGATCTACCATAATGGATGATAAAAACCGTTTATTGATCGATATGGATCGTTTGATGTGGTCGATCCGTATCAGTATTATTAATTATCAGCATCATCGACAATTGATACCATGAACTAAATCCTTGATAGCAATTCTCCATAGGCCTCCATCATCAAGAGAAGTCTGCTTGAGAGTAATGGTCTTCCTGCTGTATATGGGAAGAATAATTGGATTTTGAATAATTAGATCAATAAATGAGGTTATTCCACTTTGAGTTTAGCGTGTCTAACAATCCTGCATATGCTTGATAGGAATCTTCTCCTCATTTCAAGAAAAATCCAAATTATTAAGGGTCGATTACAATCAATTTTCATATCTTATTCTTCTAACATGTGAAAAAACATATCCACAAAATCCGAACGCAATTCAAAAAAACACATCTTTGGATGGCTTTGTTGAGGGTTGATGTCTTGAATGACATAATTGTAGTTGTGGGCTAATTCCGAAGGGTCGATAAAAGCCCATATAGAGTTAACGACGAATAGAGATTCTTCAAGAGTTTCCTCAACTATATTTCCTTTCTTTTTTTTTTAATGTTTTTTGTGCTAAAATTTAATTGGATGGAAATCAGCTAAAGATTTTTCTTTTCTTGAGTTAAAAAGAAAACAACATATTTTTTTGTCATCTAACCCTATATAGATGGATAGATAGTGAAGTCAAGCTAAATTAACCAAGAAAGCAAATTAAAAACACAAGGAGGGTTCATATCTGATCAGATAGTGTCGTTTGTTATTGTTCCACCTAAAAGCTCGAACGATTAGGGAAAGATAGCATCCGTGTAAACATCAACATTCCCCCACACGTGATACCATGTTCGCTGTGGTTTCACCTAGAAGCTCAAACGGTCAAGGAAGGGCAGCATCAATGTATACATCAACAGTGATCATATAGGATTAATATGGGGGTGATTACGAACATTTGTATAATTTTTTTTTTCCTTTAAATTGTTAGCTATTGGGGGTTTTTAAGGTTATGGGAATTAGTTAACCAAAAAAAGATTATGGGAATTCTTTGTAAACATAAAGAGGCACGAGGAAGAGAGCTCGTAACTGTGAGGATCCGGGGAGATGGTCTCTCAGAGCAGGACCCTCCGGGAGAGTCCATCGAGGGGTCTGGGTCTCAAAAATTGACAAAAAATCATCACCTCGATTAGAGTCAAGAACCCATGCATATAAAGAAGAAAAAAAAAAAACTATTGACTCTACTCTAAACTGATCCAACCAAGGGTCAAGTTCGTGTCATGTTACGGTACGAGGAAGGGGTTAGACACATAAGTCCATGGACTTATAATGAGAGATAAGATCTCACATCATGATAAGAGAGATGATGTAGCAGAGAATCTTTTCTCTACAATTTTAGTTTTCTTTTTGCTAATTACAACGATATCATAACTTAATTGGATATGATCCAAGATATATATAATATATTGTGATTGGCTCAATTTAGGAAAGTCAAATAACGGAGAGAGATTGGTATGCTAGCAGTATACGGTATGCTAGCACCCTATGTGTCTATTTCGCTTTTCCTACTTTAAAATGACTCCTTTACCACTCAAAGGGAGGAAGAGAGAGATAGACACATAGGGTGCTACCATACCCAGTCTTTTCCCTAACATAATATTCTTAAGGAGTTTTAGAAAGTTAATTTTGGGAAGATTGTTTTAAAAGCAAGAGTTGTCTTTGCCAAGGACTATGGAGAAACATACAAAAAAATTAAGACAATGTGACCTAATGAAGTAATTACACTGATAGTAACTTGCGTGCTGCTATCTATTATTTGAACAAAAGAATTTAGGAAACAATGGTGGCCATCAACTGGCTACATTTTGACTCACACCTATATTGCAAATAACTGAGGAATAGAAATTTGCACTTAATTAGAAAAGGAACAAAAAGAAGACTACATAAACCTCCACCTTGATATAAGATACAGAGGCTTTGTCCTCTCATATTCAAGCAATAGACTTGGATAGTGCCTTAAGAGCATTTGAGATCTCCTCAGCAGTTGCACCATTAGTGTGTGCCACAAATGGGCTTTCCCCAGGAACAATGTCATCCCTCATATAGCTTCCTGACGTCCTGAGCAACTCTTCAGAACCTTTCTGCACTAGTCCTTTCATGATAATTGTCTTGTGGGTTCCTGGAATCATTTCTTCATAATCTGCGTCACCCGTCTCACCCAGAATCACATACATATTTGCAACATTCAGTCCCCAGCGAACATAAAGATACCTAGCAGCCAGTTCATGAGAAGGCAGAAACACCATTCAAAGCTCAAAACAAGGGGAAATTTTCAAACCATCTGATAGATTAGAGGGTGATTGACACCAGTACAGGTTGTGATACAGATGATTAATGAACTTAACAAACATAACAGAGAAAAGAACAAAGAGGAATGAGATCCTATATTGGTTGTTCACAAGTTCCAAGCTCCAACATTGAATACCATGCAATTTATCAAGTTTAAATTGTGCTTGAAACTGCCACTGGAAATGTGTTCTAGTGTGACTACAGTTCAACCATCAAACAATTTGGGATCCTCTCTCCATCCCCCTCCCCCCCTCCCAACCACTACCACCAAAACTTTCTTGCCTAAATTGGACATACATAGGATTATTTAATAGGAATATCTTCTTGTGAGATTTCCATCCAAGAGGTGAATGACAATTAGTCTCAAATTTGAGTGTCACGTCTTAGGTTATCCAGGACTCGACATCCAGACTCCTCTGTATCTCTGATAAGTAGGTAGTTACATAGTTCTTCGGGAAACTTGAGGTACTAACTGTAATTTATGTCTAGTTTCCATCATTGGGTTTGGAATCTTTCATTGATAAATGCTTGTTCTGGTGTAGGACACAAACAAGCATTTTGTTGTTGCACACACCAAGTCTCGAAAGCCTAATCTACCAACAAGATTTAGTTTCTCATCAGATATACCATATACACAAACAAATAATTAATCAATCTGTACCTGAGAGCCTGAGCTCGAGAGGCAAGGAATGGGACAACTTGCATTCTTGTTGAATTCCTGCAGTACATTGGATGGCAACGTAGCCCACGCATCCTTAGCTTCTGCCTCAGATCATCCACTCTTTTTGCCTGAGAAAATGCCCATCACGATATTAGGACAATCTAGAAGCATAAATAATCAGTTACACTCTGCCAATTTAAAAACATAAATTATTAGTTAAAAAATTTATATATACCTTACTGGGATCCTTGACCAAATACGACACACAATGAGAATTTGCTGATTTTACATCTTCCTGAATGGGGCTTGAAGAATCATTAGAGATAACTCCTACACCATCCTGTGAGTTTATTAATGAATTCCAAATGGTCTTCTTTAGGCCTTCATGACCCCAACGGTAGTCTATATGTGTTGTGTAGTCTGGGTCTGGATAGGGCTTCCCATTCTCTTCTGTGTAAATGCCTGGGTAATACATTTCACTCCCACAACCACATATCAAAGCATCAAAGTCGGTTGCTTCAATCTTTCCAGTTTTCAAGAATTCTAGAATCTCAAACACTGGCATAGCTGTTGACAAAGCAAATCCTGAGAATCTAGAGGCTTGGGCATCTAATCGGACAGCCTTGAATATCTCTTGTATTACCTGAAGCATCTTACTGTCTGGATCTCCATTGTTGTTATATAAATCAAGTGCTATAACAATCAGTCTCTTACGCCTTCTCAGGGCAGGATACTTGTTCACCACATTCTCAGTCTGTTTCTTTCCATCCTTGTCTTCTTGGGGATCTGATGCTGGTTTCTTTATCTTGCTTAGGATCCGTTTCACTTGGTCTTGCACCTCTGGATCACCATTGGCTGCTGCCACTTTCTGTAATTCAGCACTGTCCAAGGAACCATCAAGTGACTTCTCCACATCAAATGAGAGTCTCAGGGACATGTCCTGCACGTCCTTGAGTGAGTCACCAAGGGACTCGTCTGAGGCCATGTCATCTACAGGTGTATCTGTTTGCCATTGAGGATGCCTCATCCGGCATGCTGCCACCCTCGTCAAGTATGTGCGGCAGTGTTCAGGCCAAGAGAATAGGTGTATATTCTTCCATCCATTCTTTCTGCAATCAAGCCACAGATTCTTTTCTGCAACTAGTTTAAGCAGTGCATCAGCTATGGCTTGTTGATCATGCGGGTCCACAAGTAACCCATTGTTCAGTGCCTAAAAGTCATCCAAAGAGATAAAAGGAAAATGTTATACTAGAACTTTAAGAAAATATAATACGAAGTAAACACTCTGCGTTTAACTTTTTGGACAGGCAATGCTAGAACACACTTTGTTAGAAAATTGCTTCTAATCAGATACAGCTGAGTTGAAGTCAAGTAAATATTTCACCAAGCTAACGAAGAAAAAAAGCTGGGGGGTGTAGAACCCCTTCATTAGAAACTTTCCCAAATTCGTCAAGAATTACCAACTTAATAGTACACTCAATGCTCTTCCAACTGGAAGTCAGTTGATGAAAGCTCAACCATTTCAATTATGGACAAGGTGACATGATCTTACAATATAAAGAGATTCCAGTTTTCTGAGAACCTTATGATCTAGACAGGCCAAATGTGTCATTCCATACTTGGAACCTTTAAATATTGATGAATATATATAGTTGCTGATAAAGGACATATCTAGTATGCAAAACAAACATTGTTTTTCTCTTTATATTTCTAAACATTCTTCGCAGTTTTTGTACATCATATCATTTAAGTAGTCATCAGCCAACAAGATTTAGATCTATCCGTACCCGATGAATGTCAACTGGACCACCATTTTTGGTTGCAACCATCGGAAGACCATGTGCAGCAGCCTACATAATGTCAAGTAAAAGTCAGAATTTAGTTTATCGAACAAGGAGAATGATATAAACATGCATGAGATATAATTGAATCTAACCTCTATTAAAGTAAGACCAAAAGGCTCAACTAATGCTGGATTTATGAAGACTCCCTGCCATGATTCCCAACCACTAGCTGATCAGCCTTCTTAAAACCAAAGAAATCTAGTTAAAGACAATGATCAGTCTAAAAAACCTTTGTTTTTGCTGCAAGGCGGTAGATGTCAGGTACATCAGTTTGCTTATGATGTTTTGGATATGCCACGTGGCCATAGAGGTCATACTTGTCGATCAGCTTCAATACTGTGGTGAGCACACTTGCATTGCCACCAGACAACCCATCTATATCCTCCCTATTCCCCATTATGAGTGTCTGTACAAGCATATGAGTTCAAAAAAAGCATCAGGAATATTATCTTAGGGTGAACCTGAGTAAATTGGGGTTGGTTCCTTACAAGATTGGCAAGCTCTCTCAATGGAGGACATTCCCCAAAGGCTTTCAAGAGGGTGGTGATGTTCTTTTTTGGATCTGGTCTTGACAAGGCCAAGATCATTGGTTTATGAGGATTCGTGAGGAAGCGCATCACCTGCATTGGCACTTTCCTTTGATCAAGGAAAAGATAGCTATGATGATATTGAAGATAGATAATGATTTCAGAAATGTCTTACTTCAGACCAAATAGGGGGGACGACTGCCCTAGGAGAAGACCCATCAGTGCCACCTGTAAGTGCAGTGAGCTCCCCTTCAACTTCAGTTGTGTCCTCTTGAACTACCACGCTGCTGAAATCCATGCCTGGAGGAATAACCTGCAAACCTCATACTCCTTCATTATCATCCTTATTTTGTTTGGTTGCACTAGTAAATTTTATAAAGCGTACATATCTCTCGAGGCATCTTTCCTCCTTTTGAAATAGCACCTCTTTAGGCAAACGAAAATAGTATAGCATAACTGAAAAAAAAGAACCAACCGTCAGTTCACACTTACCACCATCCTTGGCATGTACCGCCCATGGCAATTGACCCCACGTCTGGCACGTGCACGCAAGACCTTATCCAGCTTCACATCGAAGCCATCATATAAGCCCCACTGCTCTTCAATCTCTTGCCTGGTACTGGTGACGACAAGTTCAGCTGCATCAAGGGACAACTCCTCTGCTTCTATCCTCCGCATTATCCTGTATGTTGAATTGATATCCTCCTTTGATTGGCGTCCTTGCTTTAAAAGTTGTTCCAATTTGTTCCTTCCAAGAGAATGTCCAGTAAGAACCATTGGGACATTCAAAGCACCAGAAAGAAGTGCAGCACTATCCCCAGCATCTGCATAGTGGCCGTGAATGACATAAGGCCAAACAGGTTGGCCCCCACCAATTTGTTCGCCCAATACCTTCGACATATTAAGAACATGAGCAAGCGCTCCATCAACAAACTCTGGAATATGCGGCCACAGTAACTCTTTGCTAAGATATTTGTCCCGTGGACCAAATGGTATCCTTATAATATAAGCACCTCTGCTCTCACCGACATCAATTCCATCTGCATCTTCAGAGCCAGAGGTTAGCATCTCTGTGGGTTCTCCATAACTCCAATCAACCTCTGGTGAACATATCTGTCGAGTGAATAGATCCACCCTATATACACCTGGCATCATAGCAAGTGCCCGAGCAAGCTCCACAACATATTTGACCTGAGATTTCCTCAACAAAATTAACAACTTCCCATATCCAATAGTCTCAAAATTGTTTCCCAGATGGATATCTTATGTTACCTGGCCACCAGTGTCAGAATCACAACCAAGCTCCATGTTTTCTCCTCGGACCAAACCATGCAAACTGATCATAAAATAAGTTGTGACAGAAAATGGTAAAGTCAAAACACTGAATTACAGGGTTTCCTTATGTGACAATGTATGAATGGAATGTTCTGAACAGTTTGGAATCATCATAAGGATATTTCAAGTTTCCAAATTAATGATGAGTAGGTGCACCTCAATCAGTGAGCAACAAACAATATTGGAAACTAAATCAATGAATCCTGAATGGTGTTCAGAACAATTTGGAATCATCATAAAGGAATATTTTAAGTTTCCAAATTCATGATGAGTAGGTGCACCTCCATCAGTGAGCAACAATATAGTTCAATCTATGTTGGAAATTAAATCAAAGAATCCAAGATGTCGTGTATCACAGTTTCGCAAAAAAGATTACCTGATGAGGACAATGTACAGTCTCTTCCCCTTGTTATCGTCAGACCACACTTCAAGGTTGGAAAAGTTTCTCTGGAACTTTTTCCTTGGGGTCTCACAACTCACCAGCTCACCCATGGTATCCCCCTTCTCACCCTCGGACAAATCTTCAGACATGTCTTCCGTAGCATCCCTCCGTCCCTGCTCCCGCTCCAATCTCCTGTTTGCTATTCGTTGTAAATCTTCCCATTCTAACTATTCAATCACCCCCACAAACAAGCATTCTCAGACTTGGATTGAATTTTTTTATTTTTTTTTCAAAAGAACAAACAATAAGAACAGTATCTCTAATCATTTAATAAATAGATAGAAATGGAGAGTTGTGAACCTGTTTCTTCTTGCGGGCGAGATGCCAAATGCGCCAACACATGTTCTCAAGCCTAGAGCTGCGTTCATGAGTGTTGCGGGTGGCAACGACCTTGATCCATGTACGATGGAGGTCTGTCTCATCGACCCCTGTGACCACTTCCTCCACAAAGTACTTGGTTGGGTTGAAGTGGCCTCTCTCACGCAGGTTAACCTGTGATGGCTTATTTTCCTCGATTGCCGAAGCCCCACTATGGAGAATTGCTTCCAAGTACCCATTAATCCACTCATTCCCAGCCATTTTCCACAACCCAAAAGAATCAAATTATTTCCAAAAAGAATTCACCTGTAGTGAGTGTCACTATATTCAGGAAATGCTGGTTGCAGAAGAAAACACGAAATATTACATGAGCTTAAATATCCAAGTATGTCTCTAATATGCAGAAAGAAAGACAGACAAGAAGAGAAAACCAATTCAAATCTGTAAATTTATTTTTCTGTAGACTTGAATCTGAAAATGCTTATTTCATCGGAGAGAGAGAGAGAGAGAGAGAGAGAGATTAAGCTAAATGGAGTAAAGAATGTCGCTAAAGGCTTGCCTTGATTTTTGCAGAGCTGGGAAGAGATTAAGAGAGAGAGATTTTATTGAAGGTGATTAGCCTGGAAAAGGCATGGTGAGGGAAGAGAGGAGCGAGAGAGGAAGAGAGCGGCAAGAGTTTGAGCTGGGCAAGGCGAGGTTGGCGCGCGGGGAGAGCCATGTGGTGACGAAATAGTTGGTTTTTCACACGTGTCACTCTTCTTATAAGACGGGCATCTTTCACACGCGTGTGGCTCCAAAATAATCATTTCACATTTTGCACCTGAAGCTCTGCCCGATTCTCCATGCGATCTGACCGCTGTTCCTTTTTCTCCTCGTTTATTTTACCAAGTCTCCTTGTCTTGTGAGATTTGAGTTAAAAAGTCCACAAAATGAACGATTGTGACTTATGATCACCCTGTCTGAGATATGGAAACCTCATTGATATGCAAGAGCTGTGGTATTGCTTGCATCTCACAAGATACTCATGATCCACCAAGTGTCTAAAGATCATATTAATTAGTGAAGATCCCTTTTTTCTGCAATAATCAAAACCTCCTAATCACTATAACATCGATTAGATTGGTTGACTTTTCTTATTATTCTGATTCTACAGACATTATTTGAGGTATTGGTTTCGTAATACGGGCGATACGTATCTTACCAATACAGTATCGGTGAGATAGTATGGACAAGGGGTAAAATAGTTAAAGTCCTATTTTTAAAAGGAAAATCAGGGATAAATTTGTCTGATACAGCCGATCCATGTCGATACCGATGTGATACCATATCGATTTTTGGGTTGGCCGATACCCATTCTGATATTGTGCACTAAAACCCATAGAGGACGGTTCACCCACCATCCTAAGGTTCACAAACCCCTCCTAGGATTTTAGTTTGTTCCAAATACCCTCCTGATACCCATGCACTCTCTCGCCCTTCGGGATCCCATTCACCGTGGGTGGAGGGAAATTCAGTTCATAGTATAATTCCTAGATTTAAGCAGCTCATGGTATTCAGATAGGATCAAAGTTGGGGAAGCCACAGGATCTTGAGCCTTAATTGAACAAGATTCAGAGAAGAGATCCATTTATTAATGTTTCTCGTAATCATCACAGGGCTAGGCTAGGTTTTGGATAATATGCAATGGTTCCTAGAAGTCCATAAGAAATAGCAAGTAATGGATAACACAGTTAAGAAAAATGATGCATCAGTTCTATTCATCGAAGGAGATTGTAATATGTTCTCTTAAATAATGACCGAGCATGGAGATATTCAGATCTCAGTCCCAATAACCCTGTTGCCCATATTCTTTTTGAGAAGCCACAAAAAATAAAAAGATGTCAATCAGCTTATCTTTAGAAAGAACAAAACACACATGAGAGATGTTATTCCATACCCAGGATCCCCTTTTAGGAGAGAAATCATAGGCAAAAATACTTTTATTTGGGAAATATTTAGCCCTTAAAAGCCTACTCCTAAAAGATGAGGGATTTTTCAAATGCCTCCAGCCAAGGTGAATTAAAAGAGCTTCATTATGTGTGGAACTCAACCTAAAGCTAAGACACTTTATTTTAGACTTACAATAGTCAATCTAAGGAATTAGGGAAATCTTCCTTCGATGCTCAGCTTCTCCTCTCCAAAATTTAGAATTAATTGCATCCAATCTGGAGCAAATGCATTTGGGGAACAAAAAACAGGACATCAAATAGGTTGGAATAGAGTTTATTATTGATTTAATGAAAACCAACCGTCCTGCTTAAGATAATAGAGCAATTTTCCAATTTGCAAGTTTAGTTTGGACTCTATGAATAATATGAATCAAATGTCTACTTTTAGCCCCTAAAGATTAACAGAGGCAATCCTAGATACAGGGAGCTAGCAGACATTTCTTCTACTTCAAGGGGAAAAAGCCTTAGAGACAGCTATTAGGGTGTCTGTAGTCTGTGGCCCACAAGAGAGGCCAACTTCAACAGATGGAGAGAGAGAGAGAGAGAGAGGAAGAAGAAGAAGAAAAAATGCTGCAGTCAAGATCTGGTTTATTCATTACAGAGATACATGTATTCTCAGATATTGGTTAAGGATACTGATTGCAGAGCAACCCACCCTTGTCCCTAAAATTCATGTCATCTTACAAAAGTACTGTACCATGTTTTTGTTTGGATTGTCTCAGTACAGTAATATGGTTGAGGATTATTATCCTCTCCAATTCCTAAAGCTCGGCAGTGCGGCAGTGCTAGGTGGAGATGCCAACACGTGGCAGCTCGGACATCCAACAGTCCGAGCTCATTGACTATGTTGAGCTCGGACCGTTGGATGTCCGAGCTGCCATGTGTCAGCATCTCCACCTAGCACTGCCGCACTGCCGAGCTTTAGGGAATTGGAGAGGATAATTTTTCCATGGTTGATGTTTCATGAGAAGACTAATTGCTCACTTGTTCAATTAACACCCAAAATAGCAAGAGAAGATAACTTGAATAGATCTCTGCAGTATCAAACTGAAGGTTGCATTTCTCATCAAAACCCATTTCTTGCAGGAACTCCTTTCCCTTCACTTGCAATCATATGCTCAAAGGAAATCTCACTGTTTTCCCCCAAGGTATACCCACAAGTACTTTCACCTGTGAAATGATTTTGCAAAGTTCTACAACAACAACTCAGCCTTATCCCAACTAAATGGGGTCGGCTGCATGGATCCTTTCAAAATTTGCAAAGCTCTACATTAATACTTGAACCTAACCCAAAATTTCTTTCATGCTTCTTTTGGAATTCCAGCACTAACCTTCACAGAGAGTTTTGGCTGACAACTCAGCTGCATTTCGGCCCAAACTGTCTATACTCACCAATGCTTGCATTTAGCCAACTCAGCTGCTATTTCATTGATACTTGAAGATTGCTCCTGAGGAGGAAGCTGAGTATTCATGAGCCACAGGGCATGGCTCATGCTAACCGATCTACCTTGGCTCATTGACAGACCTGCAATCCATTCCAGCATGCTTCTAGACATCATTGATACAAACCTAGAAGAGGAAGGATGAATTTTAACTCCACCTTTGTTGGATCAGATGGTGTCATGTCTTGAACATGTCAGAGGAAAATGAAATGAGCAAACCCATGTATTCCTATTTCAGAACATGCATGCCTTAGCCTTATGAGAATTACTTGCAGAGTTAAAAGTATTACAGGTTTGGATGCCAAAAGTAAAGTAATATTTGTGAAAAAAGCAGGACCATGGCTGTTTACTTCACCTCACAGTCAGGCAAAAGTTGACAGCATCTTTGAATATTACATTGATAAAGGAAACCCTGCTCCCTTTCCCCATCCTCAGTTCGATACTGTAGTTATTGAGTATTTTAGGCTCCAGAACTTCTTGTATGCAGGCAGGGGGCGTGGGCTTGAAGCCTGTCTTCATGAGCTAACCATCTAATAACTGAATCAAATTGCTTATGGTCAAATGAGTGATGATTCCACAGATCACTTGCTTGGGAACCACAAACAACAGTCTGGAAATTGATCTCCACAGGCCATATACACAACTACTCAGCTAAATTGCTGCTTACTTTTCGTTGTCGTATTCTTCAAGTTCCCATTGAAATGAATAGAACATCACTAGTGCCATGAACACCAAAAGCTAAAGATCTTTTAATTCAAGTAAAGAACATGAACTCTCTATTCCAAACGTTGGTAGATTGGTAGAAAAGCAAGAAACAAGCCCCATCAAACATAGAATGTAGGAGAGGTGGAAAAAAGTGTGTTATTTCAGCAGAAAATGGAAAATAATATTTCAGGAAAAATATTAGCAAGAAGAAAAAACATAAGGGGATTTGGAAAACTTTGCATTAGTTCCACAGACACTGGAAATTAATTTGTGATGTAAAACTTGTCAATATTACCTCACTTTAAGTTATTTTCCCTCACTCACTGTCCATTATTTCATTTTACTTTACCAGTGAAATTTTTTTTTCTGTCACTATGCTTCACTTCTAGTCTAAAAAAATTGAGCCTAGACAAGAGTATCCAAAGCCAGTGAAGAATGAAACAGCTCGCCATATCCTCAAAAGAATGAGAGGAATAAACTTGATAATTTTCCATCTAATTAACCACATCAAATGACATAGAAACTGATCAATAAAATGTCTAAAACCATTTCAACCAATAAAACTCATCATGAAGAAAGATGAATATCCTTCCAACTTTTCAATTACATTGATGATCCAACAATGTTCGACCTCTGAGGAAAACGGACCAGAATTTCTTACAGTCTATGTTGGTTTCACCTCTTCAGCTGACTCGGTATCAGCAAAATCTAGAAAACTGAAGAATGAGAAGCAAAAAAAAAATAGAGATGGTACAAAATTTTCAACAGCATCTTCCCAAAGGAACCTCCCCATTTCAACTCCAAACACAACAGTCCTTCTAAAGAAGCTGTTGATCTGTATCAGTTCCGGTATGGTCAAGGAGACATTTGACCAAATAATATCACCATGCAAATGCATACTAATGACCAAATGGTTGGCATTCCACTAGTCTCTCAATTCCTGTATGCAATAGCCTGGCTCTGAAGATTTTGGTTATCCTCCAACAGGCGGTCATACTCAAGAAGTAGATCCTCAGATTGTTTCTGAAGGGCAGCAACATGAGCTTCTGCAGAAAGCACCTGTTTATCCTTCTCCTCACATGTCAATTTCATCTTCTTCAGATTTTCTGTCAAATTTGAGATCTCTTCCCGGAGCAATTTTATTTCCTTAGAAGTTTTCTCTTCTTTCTTTCTGAGATGCTGGTTCTCTGTCCTCAACCCAGTTACTTTTTCTAAATAGTGGTGTAAACGATCGATTACAAATCCGAGAAATAAGGAGTATCCTGCAAGATAAAACATTATTTAGGAAGAAATGAATTAGCTTAAAAGAAACCTGGCCAGCAATCAATGGTTTAAAAAAAAATTCAACTGCCCATTTGTCTTTAAGATGAGTTGTAAGAGTCTCTCTCTACATGCTAATATCCCGAGCTTGAGCCACATCCGAAGCATTTTCAATCACCATAAAGGTAAGGAATAAATTTTTCTAAAGTCATAATTCTGGCGCCAAGTGGTATACTGCAGTTATAGTTTCATGAACAAGATAGGACAGAACAAAAGGAGAATATCCAGATCATAGAAGACCAACCACTAGGCACTCCAACTTCCTCGATAGCAACAACAAACATCAAAGGACACGAGGAAATTAAACTGCACAAGTAATCAGCATTCTCAACAGAGTGAGTTAATTTGGCTTGCTTAAATACTTCAGCTTTCAGAAGTCTACTATTTTTTTCATTTACAAATTTCATTTTCTAATTGTTTGGGCGGAGACCGAATCACTTAATTATAACAAGGGAGTGTTATTAATTGTTTTCTTTTCTTTTGACAGTATATGATCAAAATTCAATAATATGATAGACTAATGCTGCAGGCCTTAGAAGTTAGAACCAAACATAACAATTACTGCATACGCTGATAGACCATTGTCCAATTCATGAATCATATATGAGTGAGCTATAGCTATTACTTTATAAAATCCTAACATATGAAATGACTGCTAGATTCCTTTCTCGTCATTACTGTGGTGGTTAAATACCACAATGTCCCCCCTTCCACCCAACACCATCAAGCTCAATGTTGATGGCTGCCAATTCCATTAGAGCTGAACTTAAGGCAGTTATCAAAGGACTGAAGATTTCAGTGGACAACTGTTGGTGGAATACAGTCATCAAAAGAGACTCCATGTTGACGATTATATGTCTTTCCGACTTGTTCTGAAGGTCATTGGAGGGAAAGCCAGATCGCAATGTCCTTACGGAAGTTATGTTTTCTTATAAAGAATGTGCTCGGTTATTTCACTAGCAGACAATGAGCCAAGGGAGGTGTTAATAGACATTCAATGAACTTGGATCCCTGGGCCATTTTTCAGTTCTCTTGTGAGTTTCAAGCCTTGGTGGCAGCTTTTTAGTTGTTGTACTATTAGCTTGTATGATCTGGTTGTACTTAGTTTCTTAATCACGATAAAGTTTCTTTGTTACTTACCCAAAAAAAAATTAAAAATGCAATATCTGCAAAAATTTTGGCGAGGATCCACCCAACAATTGGTACAAAACCAATGGTGTACACATGTTACTAGGGCTGGAAATGAGGTACATCATCATGCACCTGAAAGATTATATTTATTGCTCTTTTGACAACAACTCAGTCTTATCCCAACTAAATGGGGTAAGCTACATGGATCCTTTGAAGAAGTATGGAAAACTGAGGTCCCCACAAGGGAAAGGGAAGTAATAGAAATGAAGATTAGAAATTAAGAAATGAGATAAGAAAAGTTAGAAAAAGAAGATGAAAAATGAGAGTAAGAGGAAAGAGGCTAGACCAGGAAAACAGGAAAAACTCAGCTAAATGGTGTCGACAACGTGGATCTTTGCCCTCCAATAGGCTCTATCTTAGGTCATACTTGGCACAAGCCCCAAGCTGTGCATGTCATTCTTCGTTACCTCACCTATGGTCATTTTAGGCCTGCCCCTAGCTCTTTTAGCTCCTTCAATCGGGATCAGATCACTCCTCCTTACTGAGGCATCCTCAGGTCTCCATTGTACATGGCCAAACCATCTTAGGCGACATTCTCGGAGCTTGTCGCTGATCGGGGCAACTCCCACACCAGCTCTAATCCGTTCGTTTTTCACTTTATCCATCCTACTTTTGCGACACATCCATCTTAGCATCCTCATCTCTGCCATCATAGCTTCGCTACATGGCACTTTTTAACTGTCCAACATTCCGCCTCATACATCATACTTGGTCAGACAACAGTCTTGTAAAACTTTCCTTTAAGTTTTAAAGGAATGTGGCAGTCAGACAGTACTCCGGTCGCCCCTCTCCAGTTCATCCATCCCACTTTAATTCTTTGTGAAACATCATCATCTATGTCACTTTATTTGTTTATGATAGACCCCAGATATCTAAAATAGTCACTTGGCGGTATCTCTCTCTCCTCAATTTTCACCATGTCATTATCCATCATAGTGCAACTAAAGTTACACCTCATATACTCCGTCTTTGATCTACTAATCTTAAAGCCTTTTGTTTCCAAGGTTGATCTCCACATCTTTAACTTAGTGCTAATCCTTGCTTAGGTCTCATCCACCAAAACGAAATCGTCGGCAAAGAGCATACACCACGGTATCTCGTCTTGGATGTTCTTGGTTAATTTATTGCTCTGTTGAATGTGCCATAATTGTACTTTTCATGTTTTCCTTTACCATGCTAAGAAGGAAAAAAGTTCAAGCACCAAGATGCAGTTACTTCAAGCAAAAGCATGGGTTTATTATGTTGAGAAAAATTGTTAAGATCTAGATTTGTCCCGCTATCACAATCAGAACTTGGATATAGATGCAGTTACTTCAAGCAAAAGAATGGGTTTATTATGTTAAGAAAATTGTTAAGATCTAGATTTATCATGCTTCACAATCAGAACTTAGAAATAGAACCCGAAATGATAGAGTCCCAAGGGATACTGAAGTACTGGCAGTAAGAGTAATGGAATATTATATACAGGGACATGGAAAAAGGTTAGAAATATAACAGCTATTGAAAGTTTTTACATCAACGGCCGCACCAATATCCTTGAGTGTTATGCCAATTATTATTGGTCCATCAAAGGCCCAGTTCAGAGGATCACCGGTTTTAGCTCTAGCTTTGAAATCACTTGGTGCCAGTTTAATCAACAAGGTTTTTGTGTCTTTTGTTCTGTATCAGGTGGAATGAATGGTCTGTTCAATTAGACCAATCAAGAGGAGCAGATACTACCCAAAAAACAAACTCTCTCTCGGCAAATAATAATTAGGGGAAGGAATAAATATGGATTTGAATTGTTACTGTGATACAACTGTGTGTGAGAACCTGTTAAAAGACCTGCCGTAGTCTTCTTCTTCCGCTTCTATTTCTTTCTGGTTATCCTTCCCATCAGATAAGTTCCTTCTTTCTTTCCTTCCTTCAATCTATGTTGCTTCTATTCTCATCTAATTGTTATTCCCTTACTCCCTTTACATGGTTCCTTAGTTTTTTCTTTTCTCATTTTCCTGCTCTGCCCAACAAGATTCCAGCCACCTTAGTTATCCATCGATCCCTCTAATCCCTTCCCCTTTCTTCCTAATATTTTGGTAGTTGAGTCCTTACCTTAGGGAGACCTAAGCCCTAGAGTCTTGCCGCGAACCAATCTCACTTCTGTGAGATACAAGCCAGCAACTACAGCCGGTTACTGCAGTACCACTAGGCATGGTTTCAGGTCAATCTTATGCTCTTGCTGTTAGATTTCTCAAGCTTCCATTCACAGCATTTGACAGGCCTAGGGATGTAGAATCTAAGTGGAGAAATGGAATGATGAAGTGAAACTATGGGGGGAATGGAGAATATACCATTTGGGGTAATAGAGTTGGCAGTGGTGGTGCTGTTGTTGCTGATGATGTTGGTGCGGCTATTGATGGTAGTAAGAGCTGAGAGAGAGAGAAAGGGATGTGGAGGATATGGGCATGGTTTGAGTACTCAGTTTCGGTACTGGTTTCGCCCAGCCAAACAACCGAGTTGTGCCGAGATCTCGGCGAGTTGGTGCACTTTTTTTTTTTTGGAACTCATTTGATGGTTTCGGTGGGTTTTTGACCTAGTTTGGTCATGAAACTTGGTATACAGCCTATTTTGGGCTATTTAAGCACAATGGCACTATCAAATTTTCCAAAATCAAAATCCAAATAGGAGTTTGACTTAGTGGGAAACTAGAACATTCAGTTATTTATGCTATAAACCAGGACATACACTTATTTATGCCTAATATCGTTTAAGTAAATGATAATAACAAATATAAATACATTTACTAAAATGATGTTAGGCATAAATAAGTGTTTGCCCTGGTTTTGGCATAAATAATTGTCTGTCTTGGTTTCTGGCATAAATAAGCAATCTTGGATATTTACGCATACCACCCTTGTTTTGAAAGCTTTGTTTCCCACCGAGATGACCGAGACCACCTAAGTAAGTGTTTGTATACCAAGGTTTCCCACCGAGATCTCGGCCAAGACAGTGTATTTCACTATTTCTCCCATTTCGCCTTTGATCTCATCCCGGTTTTGCAAAAAACCGAGATATTACCGAGATCTCGGTGAGTTCTGTTCCATGGATATGGGTGAAATTGGAATTATGAAAAGAGAAGGTACCTCAAACATAACATATAAGAAACCTCAGGTTACCCAAACATAATATTTATGAAATGTGAGGTACCCCAGGTGTAATTTACCCTTCATTTTTTAATAAATAAACACCTCATCTGATAAAGACTAGAAATAATACAACTCACCAGGGGCATTGAGGACTAGTGGCAACAAGGGACTAGATAATGCCTGTGGGAGGGGGGGAGGGGGAATTACACACCAGCATCATTTGACATGTTATTTACTCGTGACAAGTTTGAAGGAACAATAATGCTTAATTGCTCTCCAGCAACATGACTTAGAGGATTTCAAAGGTGAAGCATAGCATTGTTTTTTACTTTCACTTCATAATCTCCTATGGTTTCACTCCCAACCATACGCAGTCACTCCTACTTGCCCTTCTTTGCCTCTACGTGAGAGCCTTGCTAACTTCACCTGTAACTCAATTAAATGCATACTATATGTTGGGGAACATTTAGGGTCTAAATCAACAGGACCTGAACATAAACAGACTGGGTCCATAATGGTTCTGCTCATGTGAATCATTTTTAGAGGATCATGACCAACTGATGAAAGGGTCCCATCTAAAAAGATTATAGTCACAAAATGGGTCAGCTTTATCAGATGACTATTCACTATTTATATATAATTTACTATCTTAAGTTCTTAACCCATCTTCCCTCAACAACCCCAGGGTCCAGTTGGCAGTAGAGGAATAGTATGGTACTTGAGAGTCACTTGGAACCCTCCCAGGGTGGGTTCTGACTTTTGAGGCTAAGGACAATATAGTTTTGGACTTCTAAATGTATGCGAGTGTAGATGGAGTATACTTTTAACTGGCAAAGCTATTTTTAGATTGCTTTGCCATTTGGCTTTTACACTTTTACATTATGTCTTTGAGGGTTTTAATACCCAATCAGTAAAATCTTACAACTTGGTTGTCAGTGGTCAGAAGACTACTTTACTATGTGTTTTACAGCTATATTGATTGTTTTACTATCAATAACATTTTTTCTTATATATATAAAAGAAAGAGAAAGAGAGAGAGAGAGGACGAAACCTTTTACTTGTCAACCAACCACTAAGAAGAAGAAGGTATAATTTAAATTTTTTTAATTGTTCCCCAAATAAAAACTGCAAACTTACATGGTTTTTCTGGGAGTACCTGTTCAAGGTAATGTTTGGGACTGCTAAGTCTCTTAAGGAGGGCCCTTCTAACAATAGGTCCCAACACCCTTAATTGGCACATATGGCAAGTTATAAGTGCCACATATTGCAACATATATTATTCACCTCATTTAATATTTAGATACTTCCACGATTTTGTAGACAATAAATAGATAAGATTATTTTTATCGGATTAGGTCATTAATTATCATTATCCCATACAAATGCTTTCTAGAATCTCTAACAGTCATTTCCCACTCAGACCAGAATATGCTTCAGCTCTAAATCCAACTTCAAGCAACAAAGTCTTATGGGATTAATAAATTTAACTTTATCCTAATCAATCTCCAAAAGAAAAAACGTTAACTTTGCATCTCAATGTTGTGGATAGAATACCTATCTCATCAAGTCTCCAATATTTCTCACAAGATATGGATAACCTTTTTTATTCTTTTGTATTAGGATCGAAGAACTTAATTGCTGAAAAGAGAAGTAAAATACAGAGGATGTAGTACAACAACAACAGATATAGACCAAAGCCGTTTACCCAGTAAGGGGACGAAACAATAGGGAATGACCCAAGTACAAGTACTTCCTGAGAGCCCTTCAAAGGAATGACTTAAAACATTTTTTCAATCCATGAGAGAAATTCAAATCCCACAACCATCAATAACAGGCACAGATGGCTTGCAATGTTCTGAGGGTTAATAATAAACAAAAAAATTACAAAAAAATTTGTATTAGAAAGTGAAATAGTTTAATAAATAATCTAATAAGAATAGCATCGATGATCTTGCTTAGGCACATGGTGTAGTCAAAATAAAGAAACACTGCATTGCCTATCTCCCTCTCAACATCCATCTTCTTCTAATGTAAAGAATTACAATACTACCAAACAAACCACACCAAATTGCTTAAGACAGTTTTAACTTAGTATTGTTTACTATCATGCACCTGAGGTAGGTTAGAGACACTGAAATTTTAGACAACATAATGAAGCTCCTCAAAAATCCATCATTACAATGCATTTTTGTGTGTATCAACATCCACCATAACAGTTCTCACACTTCCTATGTTATTCCAGTCAGTGACAACTGTAAATGTTGTACCAGCCTCTACCATGGCAGTTACTTCTACTTAAGCTAAGTACAAAGCAAACATCAACATCTGACAGCATTTTACAAAGATACATTATTATCAGTCACCAGCATCACCATAATATAACAAGAACAGCCTTTTCTGGTGCAAACTGCCCCTAAGGTTTTCTTCTTTTCCCTTTATTCCCTTCCCTCTGTTTTTTCTCCTTTTCTATTTATTGTTTGAAGGGTATTTGGCAGATCCTTGTGTAATCAATGAGGGTCTAAGGTGCAGATTTATTGCTCAAAAACACCTGCTAAAATGCCTAGTTGGGCAGTGGTATCAACTTATCAGATCTGATATCGAAAGAATATCCACTCACCAACAAACATGATAAAGTCTGGATTTCCCATAGTTTTCACATTGTCTTTCCCTAAAATTACCATTAGTAGTGCTACAAAACATTGATAAACAAAATCTCTTGCACACTATGCAGTGTTCCTTGTAAAGATTCCTGAACTGAGAGTTGAATAAAGCTCAGAAAATTTAAACTAACTACAAAATTGCAATTTGAACGATTTGGGTTCAGAGAAGGCAAACAAACAACTAACTAAAGATGCAAACGGGAAGCCAAATTTTTAATCACCCCTCAAAACTAGACAGAACAGGGAAAAGCCAAAAGTCCATTTACAGGGTAAAACGAGGTAGAAAGCAAAGAGATAGACATTGTCATACCAATAAGCGAAGCCTCTAGCAGGTGCGTCCTCCAGAGGACTTGATCCATGGGTGTCATAGTCCCAAGCTTAGCTCCCTTGTTCTGAATCTTGAGAATGCTAGTTATGTTCGAAGCAAGGATCACGGACATGGTACCAGCAATGGTCTTTACAGTGGCTGGGCCTTTCCCTGTTTTGAGCTGATCCAAGCTCTTCATCACCAACTCCCTCAAGGGCCCAATCTTCACCATTAGAAGCAATGATACGACCCCTTCAGCAAAAAGAACTAAGAACAGTAACTGAATCATCACTGCAACAAAGCCCACTTCACTACTATTGATAAAAATCACTTAACCTTCCTACCAACCAAGGTTAATCCCCATAGAATCCAAATTTCCAATTAGGGCCAAGATAAGAACAAAAGAAACAAGGATACTTCCCAACAACTGCTTTTTTTGTTTTTGTCCTCTAAGAATGAGGTCTCAAGGACGCGCATCTGCATATTTCATCACAAATCGGAAATAAAAAAGGCTTTTTTGCAGAAACGCATCTCTCATTCTCTCCCTTCCATATGTTGTCTCCTCAGGGAACGGAGTTTGAGACCCGAGAGACAGAAGGCAATGAAACATAAAATGTGAGAAAATGTGAGAAGGAGGTGTAAGGACATGACACTATGAAGAGGGATTATGATTTGTTTATATCAATGCATACAATGCCATTTTTTGTTGGGGTTTTAGGAAGAGGGGAGGATGATGGCTGGTTTGGAGATAAGGAAAGTTTGCTCTTTTTTTCTGGCTTTTGCTTTTAGCATTGCTTTGCCTTTCAAAGCAACATGCAAAACCCTTACCTGATGACCATTACCCCAATTGATACGTACACTAGTATTTCTGTATTTATGGTTAAAGATGATGGGCGACATTTTGCTCTCTTTCTATATATTTTTTAGATTACATGTTATTTACTCTGGCTTGCTAGAAACTATTATAATAGTCCTCCAAACCTCTTTGGTATTTTAACTAATAGGGAAGTAGTTTTCTGTACGTGAGTGTTGCCTGTTGCCTACGCAAGCACTCCCATGTGTCTATCTTTCTCCTCCTTAAAACAAAGGGACATAGGTGTCTTTTCACATGGGGAGAAGAGAGATAGACTCATGGGAGTGCTGGCGTAGGCCACACTCCCGGACAGAGATCTTTTTCCCTAACTAATATTTCAAGATGGGTAAATGAGTTATAGCTTTTCCTTCCCAATTACGTAATTTTCTTTATGAATTCTGGTTCTGCTTCTTTATCCCTATCGACATATCATGAGGTTCTACCGAGCTTAGGTATCATTATATATGATGGGGGTTTTGTGGTTGACACTGGTGAAGCTGGATAGGCTTCAGTCATTGCAATTAATAAGGCTATTATGGGTGCTACTCCAAACTATGGTTATGTTCGGATTGCACAAGAGTCGGAGGCAAGGGTAATATTGGAGGGATTGCAAAAAGTAAGAGAATTAAGAGTCACTTCTACCACCATTTGGACAAATTATCAAAGTCTGGTCGATTTGTTGTATAAAAAGATGGATTGTTGGTCTTGGGAGATCTTTACTGTTTTGGTAGATATCAACTTTAGTATGAATGCTTTTAACAATATGATGTTTGTTAAATAGTATCGTATATATATTTCGGTTGCTCATCGGTTATCCATTAATAGGCTAGATTGGAGAAGCTTAGGTTGCATGTGGATACTGGATGTAGTTTCTCTTTGTTTAGTTAATGTTTGGTTATTATTTTATTCTCATAAAATATTACATGCTAGCATCTTATTGACGGTTGGAATCACCTCCCTACCTCTCAACCATTAATTTTGCCAACTGATGCAATCCCAACCTCTCCAGCATCACTGCATCCTCTCTCTCTCTCTCTCTCCCCCTATCCCAACTCCTCACTCTTCCCGCAACGTCCCCTCTTAAGGCCTTCCTATTTGTCCAGCCCCAACTCTGCATACCCCGGCTTAGCTTCCATCCTAACCCTATTGCATTTCCCACGCAACCCAATAGATGATCATAGACTTCATGCCCTCCGACTGAAGAACTATCTTCTCTAAAGAAATATAGGTTCAATAACTCAACATTGTGATTGAATCGATGATTCTATCCTTGTTACCATGAACTTGTCCCATGGCCAAGAGGTGCGCTATCTTATCAATAACCTCCACAATTCTCATGGCCATAGACATATCCACCCATGACTGATTCTTGAATATTGTAAGACTGAAGATGCACTACTATATATTATAATATTGTATTATATAACATAAAAGGAAGGTTTTTTTTAATATATATATGAATAATATAATAATAATATGGAGAAAATAATGCTACCTGGTCGTGTGGCCCATGTGGCTCCTATGCCTAGACACATAAGTGCGTGAAAGTACCGTGCTACCCCATGAAAAGGCGAAAATCTTGCCCAAGGTGATGCTTGCACGTGCGCTCCCATTACCCAGCATGCGTGTGCAGGGTCTAGAGGCCCAGATAACAATCTCTTGCGCTTATAATATACTCTTCACTTAAGCATACCAAATATATTTTTCATTATATAATCTATTAAGTTTAGTAGTAACCAAACGATTATTGTTTATAGCCAAAGAGAGCCTTAGTATCCTCTACCGATCTCACAAATTTATTTCCAAGAGAAGGAATACAAGAAATTATCTGATTCGATCGTGGCAAAAATTGCACATACGTTGGACAATTTTGATGCCAAATTGGTGGTGTTTCAAGAGTCCAAAACTCTGTCAGAAATTGATATCATCTAACAACTAACATAATACAAAATTTTATTATATCAAGTATGGTGCACTGTCTAGTGAACCTTTAAAGTGCATCGAACGGTGTACCTCATGTGTGCATTAGATTTTTATCATCTCAAGTATAATGGCCACCGTTCGATACACTTTAAAGGTGCATTGGGAATATCTGCCAAATACCGCTTGGCCAGGTCTGGTTCAATGTCTCAATGAGTCGGCTAGGTTTACCGTTGAGCCGATAATGCGAACCGGGTCGTACCCCAGGACCCTTAAAACCCTGAACTCGAAGCGTAGCAGTAGCAGAAGAGTTAGACCAGACAGAGATGGCGAAGAAGGACAAAGCAGAAGAGTTACTGAAGACATTGGAAGACTTCACCAGCAAAGAAAACTGGGACAAGTTCTTCAGCATCAGAGGCAGTGACGATTCCTTCGAATGGTACGCCGAGTGGCCGAGTCTACGTGACCAGCTCATCTCGCATCTCTCCTGCTTACACCCTCCCTCAGGCGACGCCGGAGCTCCAGCACCGGAAGTTGCAGCAGCTTCGGTGCAAATCCTGGTGCCCGGTTGTGGCAATTCTAGACTTTCAGAGCATATCTATGACGTTGGATTTCGCAGTATCACCAACATCGATTTTTCAAAAGTCGTTATCTCCGACATGTTGCGCCGCAACGTCCGGTCTCGGCCTGGTATGCGGTGGCGCGTCATGGACATGACCAGTATGCAGGTCTGTTTTACTGTCTCTGCATTTTCGTGATTCAAATTTGTTGGTTATGTTTATTGAGTTCTGGTTGAAAGAGAGGTGGAGACAGTTCTGTTTGCTCATTTGCTTTATAAGGATTTGCTAAGCCTTTATACTACACCTGTTTGAGTTTTGTGGAACAGATAGAGAGAAATCAGGTTATTTTCAGTGGGTGTTTAGACGAGTGACAGTAAGTGATTGTATCTAGCGACAGCCATTTTATTGTTAGAAGTAAGAATTGACTTGTATTGGAAGTGAATTGAGATACCTAGGCTTTGGACGTAGACGTTTTGTCTATTCCAGCTTCCATGAACCAATTCGTATGTCAGCCTGGGGTTTCACTTAGTTGTCAAGAGATTGAGTGCTTTGGCCAGGAGAGAAACTACATATATGTAATGCGATTTTAACTGAGACGAGGACGTTAAGATGGATGAGCAGCAAAAATGGAAATGACATAATAAGAAATGAATAGATTTGCAATAACTTAACAGTATTACTGTATCACCAATTTTGCTTTCAAGTTTGGGTGTTTGATAAATTGATAACATGAGATCCCACTCTACAACCCAAGATATCAGCAAACTCCTCCAACTTAACCACTTCCCCTGTACCAAATTTGGTGCTGTTACTAAAATTAATGTCCAAGCCACTAACAACTTCAGAATGAAGATTAGTGCACCCAAAATAGCTATGAGGCCTTAGATAGGATAGTTCTATCATCCACTTATTGCTAACGGTGACGGAGATAGATGGAGCACCCTTACTTGACCCCCTGGCCACCATAATGAAACAGAGGGCAATATCATCACACCTGATAGCAAAGATTCTAACTCAATGTGGATGCTTTCATATACTGGTACATGGGATATAAAAAACAAGGTACACCATGTACTCCAAGTGTTGACAGTACCATTCATTCACTTTAGAAGTCTATGAAAGCATGGCCCTTCATTGTCCCCCCTAACAAACTCCTCCTACACGTTGATCAATTTTCAATCACTTCAAACATATTTTCTGCATTGCTATCTGAACATTCTTGCCAAAAAATGAGAGGGTGTTGGAGCCAGCTGTAAACCTCATCTACTGGAAATCCTTATGGGTTCAAGACTCCTTGTTTCAGTATGCTTCATCAAGTCGCCCTATATATTACATGTCTCATTCCTTGGGCATGCTTCAGTGCTAGAGAGATGGTGTTGGCTTTCATTGGCAGGAGTAAATGATGCTAATAAGTATAATCTTGTTATTTGGAGTTCAATTTCTGATCCCAAAAAGCATTTGGGTCTTTAATGAGGCTCTTTTATGCAAATTCTACAGTGTTACCGTACTGGGGGTGGGTTGCTTTGGAGGAGGAGGTGATGCAGATACTTAGCTTGACTGGTTTGACTCGTTGGGATTCCTATACTACAAGGAACTAATTCCAAACCGGGATGTTGGTTCAGTAGGATATTTTGGGAGAATGTTATGTAATCCTTTATTTTGGGTTGGGTATTAGATTAATAGGAGATTAGATTGAGTCCAATTTGCTTTTTAATTCTATTTACTTTCCATAGTAGGAGTCTTTTTCTTTAATATATGTATGCAACTTAACGTAATGGACAGAAGAATGGAATGACATTTGAGTTTTTTGCTTTGAGTGTGCATGCATGGGCATCTTGTTGGCTGTCGTCCCCTCCTCTTCCTCTTTTCTCTCTTCTTCTCCCTCGAACCAGTTCTCTTCCACTTAGTTACACTTTCTCTTACCAGAGGCAATTTGCTTCTTCCTCCTTCCCTTCTTATTTTCCCATTCTTCTTATTTCCTTTTCTCTTGGAATTCCCTAGCCCTTGTACCCAGCATCCCGTTCCAGCGTTACCCTCAGTCCATCAGACCTGGCCTTCATTCTCCTTCACCCACTAGAGGTACCTATGTGGTGCGCATTTGGAAATGCATTTCAAATGTTGTACAGAAGTTCAATGAGTTCATACCTTTTGAGGCTGAAAGGTAGATTGTACTGGGTGTTGGATCGAAGAAGGGGTACAAGCTCCATGTAAATGGAATCAGCAAGAGGAATGGAGGATATTTTCCTCATATATGGAGCTTGCTTTGGAGCCTTCGTCTTGCCTAGGCACCCTCTCTTTTGTTGGTGAGATAATTCTTTCTTGTGGGAAGCACTTTTAATCTGTCACCAATTGATATGATCCTAACTCCTAATGTGCCCAACGTCCCATTAAGGTTTCCTTTTATTTTGGTGTGCTTATAAGGACAAGTTATCGACAATTGACCATTTCAAGTGTGTCATCATTCTCATAGGAGTAGGCAGTTTCGGGTGTTGTGACGCTTTCTGTGTTGTTCCCAATACGAACGAGTAGTTTCTAGCCCAGTCCTGTTCCTTCCGGGATACAATGGCGTTGCATGATCACACTTCTGGTTCTGGGCCAACGTACGCTGTGCTTTGGTAATCAGAAATCCCCATGTTTCTATTTCGGAAATAACTTTTTGTATTTTTGTTATTGGGCCAATTTTCTTGACAAAAAAGGTGTTTGGTAACGTATGGTAAATTCAATTTTTGGAGCTTCTATAAATTTACTAAAATGCCATTGAATCCCCAAAAAATTGGTGGAGGTGGTGGTAGTGGCGGTGGTGGTGGAGGTGGAGGTGGTTGTGGTGATTGAAGTTTATTCGGAGGTGGTGTTTTATTCTGAACATGAAATTACTGCTTTGCCCGTCAAATTAACCATGTGCTCATTGAAGAGTAACCCCCCCTCTCCTATATCTCATTTCTATTTCTGGAATTGAGAAGTTCCAAATTAAAGCTTCTATTTCTCTATTTCTCAGCAACTTTTTGTAACTGGTTCTTTCTCAGGAACAAAAAAATGAATTGTCGGTAACAAACGGATTTTATTCTTGTTTTGTTCCTAAGGACAAAAAGAACAGAGAAATAGAGAAACATAAGTGTTATCATTCAGGGCCAATACAGCTGATACATGTATTTGCTACTCTATGGCTCCATTTCATGATGTCTCTTTGACTCATAAGTTCATTAGTTTACCACAATATGATTCATGTAAGGATTTTATGCTTCTATTTAGGATGATTCCCTACCCTTTCCTTTCCCTTACTCCTGTTGCTTTGGTCATTTAATTAATATGGTTTCACATTAAGAAGTCCTGTTGAAATCCCACATTTTCTCTCTTCTTTTTTTTGGGTCGGGGTGGGGGGGGGGGTTGGAGATCCCCATTATTCTTTTTCTTTTGATATTTTAATTGGAATTTGGATACATTGATTGCCTTTTAATGTACTCCACATCTGATGCAGTGCAAGACCAGCTACATTAGAGAAGGAGCTGGCCCAACTAGCCCACAAATAGCTGTTTTAACAGCCTTTATACAGCTCCACGATGGGTCCTTAACCTTAAGTTCTTTTATTTCAGCCTGGTTTGGGCCCATATGTGTTATATCAGACCCATTTATTTAAGTCATCACTTAAGCCTATAAGGAGCCTGCTGCTAGCCTTGCTATGCCTTATTATGTTTTATTTGTTTAGGATTCTGTGGGCCCAAGTGAATGGGTAGTTTATTTGTTGGAGGACGGGTATTTAGAAGTTTCTATTTATGTAATAAGCTACTTAGGCATTAAGACTTAAGCTCTCATTTATTTTCTTTCCATGTTAAGAGTTTTTATTTCATGTAATGCCGTATGGCTTTTACAAATAAAAGAGAAGAGGAAGAAGGGCTCCCATGATTTTGGTTGAAATTCTTTTTGCTCTGTGAGAGTGGTGAATCAGTCACAACCAAAGTGGTGAAGCCTTGGAGGGAGAGTGGTGATGCCCAACCGCAGGCTATAGGCGGTGACACCTATTGGTCATATATTTTTTCTTTTCCCTCTATTGTCTTTTGTGTTTTTTCTGGTCATTGACTGTTCCAGCAATATTCCAGCAGCTAGAGTTATTACTGTGGGCATCTTCTAGGTGATTTCTATTGTTCTCTTTGTTCTTACTTAGGGCTGATTTGGTATGATTCCGATTTCAATTTTGAATTGATTTCATCATTTCATGAGATAGTCAACCAAGAAATTGAAATTGTTTTGGTTGCATTAATTTGAAATATTTCAAGAATAAGAAATCCATTTGGTAGTTCAATTTCTGAGAATAGATTCTCTATATTTCTTTGCGAGAGGGTGGTGGTTGTGATGGTCGAGGCGGGGGCCGGGCTGGGAAGGGAGGAGGTGGTGGTGGTGGCGGTGGCAAAATAGAGTTATTTTGCTTTCATTTCTTTTTAAACATGTCAAATGACACATTTACCCCTGAAATTTACACATGCTCATTAAAGGTAGCACATAATAGACTTGAAATTAATTTCAGTTTCAATATTGAAACAGGTCCTGAGCTATTTCACTATTTCAGATGAATTGATTTCAATTTCTCATAATTAAGGTGAAACAATCATATACCAAAACCATAATTTCAATTTGTGACCCCATGAAATTGAAATAGAAATCATACCAAAACAGCCGTTAGTTCCTAACACTGTTATTGAGTTCTTTCATATTCTGTTATTATTTTTCCAGATCTGTTTGTGTCTGTTACCTACTGTTAGACAGAAACATAGCTTAACCTTTAGTCTATGGATTCTATGAATCTGACCATCAATCTGGGCTGATGTTCAACTCTGCCACCCTCCTCCATCCCTACTCTATTCCGTTTGACCTAAACCTTGTGTTTATCGGATGACTGGTTAGTGAGTTATGTTAGTGTTTATTTGACTTACTAATTTGCTGTTTTTGTGATTTTCTATTTTCTGTCCATGTCAGTTCCAATATATTAATTTTATCTTCATCGAGTTCATTGTTTGCGAGTTCTGTTCACTCTAGGTTTCTGCTTTGTTTTAGGTTCACTACGATTCTGTTTTCTGTAGGTTTGTCAGTGTTGACTTGTTTCAGCCTACCATACCTCATCATCATCTTTATGTCAATTGGTTATGGTTTTGTCTGTGTCTCTATTTTTCTAAGTTTTAACCTCTTTACTTTACCAGTTCATGGATGAGAGCTTTGATGCTGTTGTTGATAAGGGTGGACTGGATGCATTGATGGAGCCGGAGCTTGGCCCTAAGTTGGGCAGTCAATATTTGTCGGAGGTGCCGTGGACTTGAATCTTGAACTTGATTCCTTGCATATACAGCCAACTATTTATTGGATTTACATCGGTGGGTTGCATTTTTCCCAGGTGAAGAGAGTTCTGAAGTCAGGTGGGAAGTTTATTTGTCTCACCTTGGCGGAATCTCATGTTTTAGGTATGTCCTATCTCACCATTATTTGGGCACTGAAATCCAACAAACCTCTTTACATGTGATGCTTATCCTTTTTATTCTGCTTTCTGTTGAACTAATAATAATCTCCAATCTTCTTTTATTTCATGATTTTTTTTAGATGGAGTGGAGGATTATTCAATTTTTTTTAGTTGTCAAAGTGGCCATTTGAAAGTTATAAGTCTCGCTTTATCTTTGTACCTAAGAACATATATCCTTTGGCTTTTTATGTCCTTTTTACAGGTTTGCTTTTCCCAAAGTTCAGGTTTGGGTGGAAAACTGCACTTCATGCCATACCGCAGAAGCCGTCTAACAAGCCCAGCCTTCTGACCTTTATGGTGGTTATTGAGAAGGAGAGTTCGTCTGTGGTGCACCAGATTGCATTTTCATTTGATCAATGTTCTCTCAATTATAATGAGAACCAGGTAGGGAAAGCTGGTCCTCATGCTCTTTGGTAATCAGCTGGAGTCCTATTCAGCAAATTAAGTGGCTATGTGTGGGCACTTGGCCATCTTTATCCAATTTTACCATAGTCCAACCTGGAAAAATACCAGATTGGGCTGCATTATTGGGGCTTTGGCTTTGGACTATGATGTAAAATTAGCCCAAAAATAAATATCTATGGTAATCTCCCTAAGTCCTAATTTTAACAAACACTTCCTCTGGATATTTAAAATTTCTCATTGAAGAATTAAGGATGAAAGAAGAGTCTTGTTGAGAAAGCATAGGTTGAGATACTGAGATCTGGGGGAAAAACTCAATAAAGATGGCGTAATATGGATTTCATGAATCTTGATTCAATTCCTCTCTGAACTCTTTGGGGGGGGGGTGATTGAAGAGATCTCAATTCATCGAATGATCAAGAGGCTAGTGAAAAAGTAATCTAAATCGATTAAGTTGCATATAGAGCATAATTGAAGGTATCCCCCCTAAAAAAATAAAATAAAAAATAAATCGTGATGAATCTTGAGCAATTCAAGAATCTGATCAAAGAATGAAGCAATACTTTAGTTGCAAACAGGAAGAAAGTGCTGATCATGTAAATTTATAAAGAACTAGAAGAAAAATCAATGAAACAGTGACAGCATAATGCAGAACACGTGCAGTCTTTAGTAGTTATTTGTCACGTGCTGTTATAATTCTGACTGAAGATCTGCAATTTTGATTGGGAAGATACTGAACAATGACTCAGAACTACTTTAACAGCAGCAACTAGGATTTAAAGAAAGCAAATGACGGCTTATTATACTAAAACTAGCCAGCACAGATTAATTCCTTCAGGAAACTAATATACCTTTATCCAAAACTCAAGTTCATAGTTAAACACCAGCCACATTTATGTGTTGGTCCTTTAGTCCAATGGATTTTCATTGTAATGAGCCACTTTAATGGGCCTATAATTAAGGGTGTCAAAACCAAACCGAAACGTGAAACCGTTTGATATATGGTTCGGTTTGGTTTCAAATTTGAGACCGTTTAGTTAAATGGTTTAAACCAAACCACTTAAACCAATGATAAACCGTTTAAAACCGATTAATATATACATAGTAAGTTAAGTCATTCATGGTTAAGATAAACAATTATGTTAAGAAAAAAAAAATCCCACTAAAAAATTGAGACATTCAAACCTTTTGAATAAAAAACTAAAAGAGAAAGAAGACATATGAATAAAGAATTAAAAAATCCGTTTGAAACCATTTAGAACCATTTAAAGCCATTTAAAACAGAAACCGTTTACACCGAAACTGGACCGTTTAATACCCTAACCTACAAGATGGGTAGAGGCTAAGCATACAGGATTACTTAGTTAAGTGATTTTATTTCTTTATTGGGAGAGGGATAGGCACACCGCCCGTGTGTGTTAAACTAGCGGGTGGCACCAATGATGGTGCGGGATGGGGTGTCATACAAAGGGGCAGGGGGTTATTTCAAAGGGGGAAGGGAGAGAGAGACACAGTAGGCGCTAGCTTACGGTACACCGGCGGTGTGCTCAACCATTTTCCTTCTTTATTTTAATTTTATGGGCTCATGTTCTCTGTGCCGCAGCGCAGGCTGCACCCAGACACATGGGCCTGCCACTCAGGGGGGCAGGGTGGTCATTGCGCCCACCCCCATGTGTCTGGGCGCAGCCTGCGCCCCCGGCATAGAGAACATTCTCCCTAATTTTATTAAGTGTTTTAGCTAGACTGGATTAGGATTCCATAAGTGTAGTCTTGTTTTCAGTTAGTTTTCTTTATTATACCACTTTCCTAGTCAGTTTAGGTTACCTTATTAATTAAGGATTGGGTTAGGGCTGTTAGGCCTTTCCTTTTTAGGGTTCAAATCTATTTTTGAGTCTTCTAATTAAGTTTGTGAAGGAGTCCAACATTGTACACAAATTTTGATTAATGAAACGCTTTTGCTGCTTTCTTCTCCATTGAAGATCTCCTGTGTTTGATCCAATTGAGCACCTTGCGTGTGAAGCCCGGGTGGATTGTTCATTGTTCTGTTGTTAGATTTATTCTTCTACTTATTATTCTGCCATTAACAAGTAAGTTGAGTTCTGGAATTTTTTGCAACTTCTATTCTACTCAGAATTCATATGCAAGGCTTTTTTTGCATGAATTATGAATAGAAGAGTCCAGTCGTTAGAATTTGCCCATATTTTGACCTAATGTTCTTCAACTCAAAAGAACTCGATTAAATTTTGTCAAGATTTTGACTTGCTGATCAGGACTTATACTGAATTTCCCATTCTGTCCTTATTTCTTAGGCTGAGTTTTGTTCTCTGAATAGTGCATCGGTTTACTGGTTTTACTAATCTGTTCTTGCTGAGATTGTATTCAGAATCAGTTTTCATATTCCTATTATCTGAGGTTCAATATGACCTGTGAAATTACTGTTATACCCTTGTCCTAATGCTAGTAGGACCGACTAATATTCTCAGATTCAACCCTTGAATTGATTTCAGAACTTCAACCATTGATCTTTACCTTGGTTACTAAACTCGATTGGAGTTTGGTGATCATCTAACCATCTGATTTGCTTCTATTAATTATTCTCTTAATCTGGATTTTTATTCTCTGAGAAGAGGTCCTATTTTAGTACTATTTGAATCATTCAAATTCAGTATTACATTAGCATGTCCAAGTGGTCATGAAATACCAGTAACTAACTATATGTCCAAGTGATTTCTTGCTTCTTATTTTTAAATCTTCTATGCTCCTTTGTTTGCCTTCTCTTTCTTCATAGTATTCGATGTCCTACTTGATAGAGTGCTATTGACTTGAAATTTCATGTGAAGAGATTTAGAACCTTGCTTATTGGGAGGACTACATATCTCTTCTGGTTTGGTCGTTTCCCATGACAAAGAGAACAAACTTCTTTGAAGCAGGCTTCGATTCCTTAGAATTAAATTACCTTGGCTTTTGGTGGGAAATTTTCCCTTTTAACCCTTGGAGTGACTTAGTGGGTTTAGGAATTAGATATCAATGCCCTTGCATAAGTGTTTTTTTTTTGGGTAGGTTCAGGATTGATCCCCGATAATGGATCAGATCGCACCAATAGATAGAATTAGTGCCTAAAATAAATAGGTCAACGTTTAGTTCGATAGTGACTCCTGTTACTGACCTAGATAGGGTGATCATAAGATACACAAAGATGGATTCGGATAGATGACTGAATAAAGATCCGCAAGAGATTGATTTGACTAAAGCGCTTGACGGAAAGGAAGGTTTTCTCGTTGTGTCGCTTTAATAACAGAATAACTTAGGGTCATAGTTCAAAAGAGTATCAGACTTCAAGCCCTAAAATTGTTTTGTTTATTAGAGTTCCTCTCAAACCGCGATCTACCCCTTCTTGCCCTATCTCGGTAATGGTCCCGGTGCTCGCTTCGTCTTTCCCTCGGTGCTGACTATGCAGTTGGACTTGTCTCTTTATCTTGGCGCCTTCCCCGAAATGCCTGGGTTGGATCCCAATGTGGCAATGCACAAGTTAGCAATATCTCCTGACATTTTACCAGTCAAAAAGCCACAGCGCAAGTTCCACCCTGAGTTGGCGGAGCGTAAAAAAGAAGAAGTACAGAAGTTGAAGGATGCCGGCTTCATTCGAGAAGAAAAGTATCCAGACTGGTTGGCCAACATTGTCCCCATAAAGAAAAAGAATGGGCAGATCCGAGTCTGTATTGACTTTCGAGATCTCAACCAGGCTTGTCCCAAAGATGATTTTTCATTACCGATCACTGAGATGATGATCGATAACACCACGGGGTTTGAGCGTATGTCCTTCATGGATGGATTCTAAGCGGCCCTTACAGGCCCCCTCATGTACCTGAGCGACCACCAAGCAGAGTTGAAAGACACCTGTAAGGACATGCTGTAAGCTCAAAACATCAGCTTGGATTCAGAGATAGCAAACCTGAAGTCCCTTGGTTGACCTGAATTGCGTATGCTTAAAACTGAGCCCTAGGCTTGGGTTCCATAGCTAAAACAAGTGCCTAGGCTACCATAAAGCCAAAAAATTGGGAATCCCACTCAACCTGAGCATAAGCTTGAACCGAACAAAGCTAAGTCTTGAGTTCAGGTTTGGTTGGGCTCTTAGTTAGTAAATACGCGTACCCGCATTTTTAAACGTATAATACTTCCGTCCCCGTATTTTCCCGTATTTTTATAAAAAAAATGCATTTTTTAATCGATCGAGTATTATACTCGTATAATACGTGTATTATACATATTATACGTTGTTTTTAAAATATAAAAAAATACCCAAAAGATTAGAATTTAGGGAAACGATTTCACTTTCCCTTTCGTCCCTTTCGTCCCTTTCGATTTGCGTTGAACATCCAACCGTAGCAGGCAACAGTAGCCGCCCTCCGTCTGCAATCATCCTCCCCATCTCCGTTCAACAAAGCGGCACTTAAGTCTTGTACTCTCCTCTTGTTTCTCTGGTCTTTGAACTTTGATGGTGGTAGTGAAGCAAATGAATCTGGTGTGATATTGGCGAGAACGGCTCAATTTCTATTCTATTTTATTCTTGTTTTTCTGTCTCTTGTAGCTAATGTGTACAGTGGAGATCCATATCTGGAACTCTCCCTCTTGTCTTGTGTTGGTTAATTAGTGGGAAGTGGGAACTCATCCCCCTTCACAAGAACACATCTGGTTATCTCCTTGTAGATAATAAGAAATGTAATGTTGGAAGAATGATTTAATGATAAGGTAATCAACTTGCTCATCTCATTTTCAGACAATCTACATTCATTTCTTGTAGATTATTGATATTTTGGTATGTTCAATGATAATCTTAGAGACATTATATAGCATATTATATTATTGTGTTTATTTTAGTTCATAAAATCATGATATTATTTTGTTTATTAGGTGATGAATGCATGTTATATAATAAATATATGTCCGTTTTTTTAAAAGTATTATTGCCCTCTATGCCGTATTATACCCGTATTAAACGCGTACCGTATTATTACCGTATGCGTTTTATGAAGCCGGATTTTTGAAAAGTATTATTACCGTCTAGTCCGTTTAATTGCCGTACGTATCCGTTCCCGTTCAATTGCCGTTCCCGAACTTACTAACTAAGGTTGGGCTTGAGTTGGCCCTTATGAGCCTTGGGTTGAGGTTCAATTACCTACCCATCCTTGCCAGGTGCCCACACTGTGTGGGTTCGAATGTGTAGATTTACCAATAGTGTACTTAGTCATGGAACGTGTTTATCATACATCACTAATAATATATTGAGAGCTTCACTGACAGGTGCAGACACTTTTTATGTGTGTTGGTGCAGGGCCGTGATCTTCTGGAAGCTCTTGAAAATGAGAACAAAGTGCGCAGTGAATGCTCCACAGATGCTGATATTTTATATTCTCTTGAAGACCTGCAGCTAGGAGTTAAAGGTGATCTGAAGGAGCTTATACCTGGTCGAAGATTGCAGCGTACTTTGGGTGAAGTTGGGGTTTCCCGTTTCAGCTACAAAGTTGTCTTTCTGGATGCTCAGCAACTGCCTGAACCATTCTTATATCATTGTGGGGTTTTCCTTGTGCCTAAGGTTTGTATTTTTTTTTTCTTTTTTCTTTTGCTTTAATGGGAATCTTGTGCTTCCCCATCCCCCAGGCATGCATAATGTAGTTTATGTCTTTATGATAGTGACTACCACTTGTGAGGAAATATCTTAATGGGAGGTATTTGGCTCTTTTTTCTTGACGATTTTATCGGATTGCATATATTAAGCAGTCTGTTTTAAGAATTCTCTTAAATAGTGTTCGAATATCAAGAACTAATAATCAGACCAGAGGAAGAGAGGAAGAAGAATAAGAAAGAAGAAAAGAATGGAGAGGAGTCACGCAAATCCCAAGAGAGGAGAGGACCTGCGGGTAGAACAGAATGTTCTCCCGCAGGCCTGTCACTTTAGTATTTATAATAAAAAGCAAATAAACTTTAGGACAGTAATGCCCCTACATCAAACCGACATAATAAAGGTCTAAAACAAACCAAAGTAAATAGACCTAACTTCCCCTAGACTTATATTTCAACAAATTGGTTAAGGCAAGCATTGCTAGCACAAAAATAGACTAACAGTTCACTTTATCATTCTTTATTTTTTATTTATGTTTATTTAGTACTTGGAGAACATGTACTGTCCTTGAAGGTGAATGGTTGTGTTTGATAATTTTATTGATGATGCTCTGTCAACAAACCATTTTGACATGTTGGTAGTCTGCTTCTATTCTCTGTTTAGAATCATTAATCTTGTGCTTTTTTTTTTTTTCTGTAGTTTTTAGTGATTATTTATTTTTCTTGTGGAGCATTTGCTTGTAGTTTTCCACTTGATATATAGTTATTAGATTGCAGACACGAGCTCGTGATTGGCTCTTCTCTTCGGAAGAAGGACAGTGGATGGTTGTTGAGAGCTCAAAAGCTGCACGTCTAATCATGGTACCTCTTCTACAGCTTAACCATCTCAAAGACATCATTGTTATGATAATTTGGTTTTTTTCCTTTAATTAATTTGTTTTGCCTAAGGTTTTGTTAGATTCCAGTCACAGTCATGCCAGCATGGATGATATTCAGGTAACCTTTTCTTCAGTATAATACATAGGCCAAGCGTATGTGTCACATCATTGCAATGCTTATTAAATTCATCTGATTTCTTTTTCAGAAGGATCTGTCACCATTGGTTAAAAGCTTGGCTCCTGCAAAAAATGACAATGGAGCTCAAATCCCGTATGCATTCCTTCTGCCTTCAGTCTTAGCATTCCCTTTAATGCGTTGTATTCTATGACATTTTTGAGGCATTCTAATTCTTACTGCATGAAAATTTCAGAATGTATGTCCTTGGTGTTAGGATGCCTTCATAGATGTGTCTCTGCACTTCTTCACTGTTGAGCCATTCCTTGAGTCGAAGCTTTAAATGTTGGTCTCCTTGTATGTTCGCACCATATGGCAATGAAAATAACTCATTGAGACTATTGAAACTTAATCGGAAATTTTATAAAACTGAAACATTTGAGACTGGGAATATTCAGAAGGTTGCATTAATATTGTTTTTCTGACAAACAACAATTTTATCTCCCGGAAAAAGAATGAAGGATGCATAAGGAAGGAGCCTAGCTCCACCCAAAAACAAGTCAGAGAACAACAAAGAAAAAAGAAGAAAGATTACATCTCCTAAAGGAATCGAATCCCCAAAGATCAAAACCATGTTTGTCACGCGTTTAGGCAACCCTAGGCATTGGAGGAGGAAAAAAAATCAAGGCAACACCAACAAGGCGCCTAGCCTAGGCACTGCCTTGAAAACCATGGCCAGAACACAATCCAATAACTCCTTCCATTAATTTTTTATATTTGGAAAGAAAGCAAGCAGGTCAGGAAGCACAATGAAAGCTCATTTTATCATAAACACCATTTTTCTTTTGATGGATAAGCAACCACTTTGAACTATTTAATGCATGTGGGGCCTGTGTAACTTAGTGTTGATGTTAGGCATGGAGAGAAGTGTCACACTTACCTAGCCAAATTCAAAATGCTGGTATATCTGGAGAATCTATTCTCAGGCATTGTGAGATATATCCTTGAACAATCGGGTTTTTGTGATATAGAGTCTGTTGTGTAAATTTAATACAGAAAGAATTTAGCTTGATGTGCTGATACTTTGGGAATTGTGTAGATTGTAGATAATAGTTGAGAATAAGAAATATCTTTGTATTAATAAAAAAAAATTTGTAGGAAACCCGCCATCCCTTAATCCTCCAACACAACCCCTTCGATCCCAAGATGTGGCGACAACGGGCCACTGCCCTAATCAGCTGCACTAGCTGACACCTTCAGCAGAAGTTGTCCGCCAAATCCAAAAATGAGCTATGCAAGATACTTTAGCACCATCAGCGAAAGAAATTGTACAAAAATAGTTTAGGGATTACTCACTTGGTAAGGAAAGCCTGGGTTGTTGCTCTCAAGGAAACTTTTCTCATGGAGAACATGATCTGTCAACTTTCTCGCCGATGAGTTAGCAAAAGGGAATGGTATTAGGCATTCATTCTATATAGGTTCATGACCTGTTTTCTAGCCCTGTTGAGCTTTGGCCTATCATTTTGTTGTTTTACCTAAACCATTATTTTCCATGCTCTGCCATAAAATCCTTTGTTACCTATCAAGCAAAAAAAAAAAAAAGTTCTAGCCAGTTCCTACACATGCCTAATAGTTCAAGCTCCGTGAGAGTCGTTTGAGGTGGTATGGTCATGTTCAACGGAGGCTTAGGGACACCTAGTAAGGAGTGATATGATCCCGATTGAAGGAGCTAAAAGAGCTAGGGGCAGGCCTAAAATGACCATAGGAGAAGTTGTGAGGAAGGATATGCATAGTCTAGGTCTGGTATCAAGTATGCCCTCTGATAGAGCCTATTGGAGAGCAAAGATCCATGTAGCAGACCCCATTTAGCTGAGATTATCCTGACTTACTGGGCTGTGCCTCTTTCCTCTTACATCTTTCATTCTTTTTCTTTTATTTTCCATATTTCATTTTTCATTTCTCATCTCTTTTTCCATCCCTATTTTGGTGTTGACCTCTATTTTCTCTACTTTGTTTTGTTTGGATCCATGTAGCCGATCCCATTAAGTATAAGGTTGAGTTGTTGTTGTTGTTGTATCTTCTTTAGGCTGTTCAAATTCAGAGACCCAAAAAATAACCCTGTTCCTTGAATGCTAGTTCTCAATGGGTTTTAAATATCCTATGATCTGTGTTTTGATATATACCCAATTTGGATGTATGTTGTGAGCTTATCTATTGAAGCCAATTTTTAGCCTTTCATGTCGACATTCTCTTCATAAATTAGTTCTTTATTCATTGCGAGAAACTGAATGCATGGATTAGGTGAAGTTATTACTCAAACATACATGATTGCACCTGTTTCAAACCCTGATGGGATGAATGCAAATTGTAACTTTATCTGGTCCTAGAAAATTTGGTTGTTATGCATTCTTTGAAAAAAGAAAAATTCCATTGTGGAAATCAGTTCTCACGCTGCTATACTTCCAAGCACCTCTATCTGTTCATGCTGAACATTTATAATTTCTCAATGTCTTTTTGCATTAGTCACTTTACACTTATAAATTTGTTTCTCTTTGCAGTTTTATGATGGCCAATGATGGTGTCAAGGAACGAAACATTGTTCAGCAGGTTAGACAACCCCTTAGACAGATTGATGCAGTAGAATTATTGGGATTCTGGTCCAATAGGTGTTGGTAGGGTTATTTTGTAAGTTGCATTTTTCATTTTATTTGTTATGGGTTTGTGGAGTGAAGTCAGCACTTTACATTAGCGCATACGTTGTTCAAGCACAGGCTGACCACTGATTCAATCTTCGAAGCAAAAGCCAGATCTTGCTACTAGAAAACTGCGATTACGAGGTTCATTCGAATATGAAATTCAATCCTGGAAATACAGCATCTCCCTTTTTTTAAACTACCCAACGATTCGATACATTTTGAAATCGAGAAATCTCTGTGGGAGCGGTGCTATCAGACACGCTTGGCACACATGTTTTGGCCTTGTGTGTCCATAACTGAAAATAGGTCACCTAATGGCCGCCACCTGACTAGACATACCAATTGTCACCAGATTCATATGGGCTCCTGGGGAGTGGGGAGTGGGCAGTGATCTTAAGATTGATCTGTCTTGAAGTGGTGTCCTTGAGTAGTTTCCTTGTTTGAGGTAGTTTTCTTATTGGAGTCGATTTTTGTTAATGAGTCTATATATGTAAGCCATCGATTGAGATTGAAAACAGTTGAACATTGAATGGAATTTTATGGTTACATATGATGCGAAGTGCCGCTGTGTGCGACTGGTCCCATCCTCTGGTCTTCCCTTCTCAGGTTAAATTTTCCCCTATTTATCTTTTCAGTTTCTCTCTTCTTTCTTCCTATTTTCCTGCTTTTGTTTAATTTTCATCCTTCTTTTTCTTTAGTTGGCTGCGTCCTCTGGCTGTGTGGGTTCTTTTCTGTTTATGGATAGTCCCTGCAGTCTAAATATATTTGATCAATTCCTACCAAATCTCTTCCTTCCATTCTTAAATTTTATACATATATTCCTTACCTGAGGGACACCTAAATTGGAAGGTTTGGCATCACTATCCCATGTGAGTAGTGAGTTCCGAGTTCCGACCTTTTGAAGAAACCTGCAATTGTGATTTCTGCCTGATCTGATTTCAGAGATTAAATACTCTTTATTTAGTTGATGATTTGGGCTCCGTTTTGTTGCATTCCACTGGAGTGATTTTGGTGATCATGTATTCTTCGGGAACAGTTTGGGAGTGGAATTGCAGTTGGCAATTCCGGATTGATTTTATGCTCCCACAGAATGAACTGGTCCAAATACTGTTGTGAGAGCAAGAATTCAAGAACAAAAAAAAATTGCTCTACACTCTGGAACACATTTACAAAAACACACAAATCGACCCCGAGCCTGATCGCGAGCCCTCGTCCTCCCCTCACAGAGAAACACAGGTATGATAATGGTGTTATAGAATCAGAGCTTAACAGCAAAGTTCGTGTAGAAGAAGAAGAAGAGAAGAAGAGAAGAAGAAAGAGAAGGAGAAGAGAGAGACGTGAGAGAAAGAGAGGAGCGAAAGTAGGGAGAGAGCTGGCTCACGGGAAACTTGTTAGATTCTCTGATGTAGGACGAAACATGAAGAAAAAGAGGCTAAAACACTGTTCACGTGAACAGTGTCACAGCCCCTTATTTTTGGCTTGGTGAGAATATTCCTTGAAGAATTGTGGGGCAGATTAGTCTTTTAAGTATTAGTGATTCAAGTCCTTGAGTGAAGGGCAATTTTGTCATTCTTTAAAAGCTAATAAGTTGAACTGATGGGGACTACAGGCTGGAGATTTCGGCTGCAACAATTAAGTCATCCAAGTGGGTCCCTCAAGAAGATTTGAAGACTTAAGAAGATTTAGAAGATTTTATGATGTTTCTATTTTTATTTCAGTCCTAGTTAATTAGAGTAGTTTCTATTTTCAAGTTACAACTCATTAGGTTAAGTTTCTATTTTTTCTTTTGCTTGAGGTGCAAGTCCTGCCCTCTATTTATTGTATGCTGTTAGGCCACTCCCCACGATTTACATAGATTGAATGAGAATTTTCTTGCTGCGAAGTATGATTGTTTCTCAAGTATGTGTTACTTGAAGGGCTCAAGGAGCCTGGTTGGGAGAGCCAAATCCATCTATCCTCCAACCTTCTATTTTCTATCTTCTCCATGTTTTGTCTCTCCATCGATCTCTGAGTGCTGCTGTGATATTGTTACTGTTCCATCCATTGGGAAGATCAATCGAGTGTGACTGCTGCTACTGTTCTTCAGTAAAGCGGATCGAATCACTTTGCTGCTGCCCTTGCAATTCCAGATTTGGTGCTGTGACTTGTGGAGATCATATCTCAACAAGTAACCATCAGTTTTGGTTGATTTTTGGAGCACACAACCTCACCACCACTTCCTCCATTCGACCCCAGTTTTAGAGGGTTCTGCCGGCTGGTTAGGCCTGTAGGCCATAATCTTGTAATTTGGGAAATCTCTCATATCTCACAATTCAACCAGTACAATTGGCTGAGACTTTCAGTAGAGGGTTATCTCCATTTCTTTTTCACTCGATCTGCATCAAATCCAGCACTATTTGGAGGTTTTTCCATAACCTTCTATTTTAATGTTTCACTGATATCTCCACATCAGACCATTAGAACTGAACTAAATTGGGAGTCAAGCATCCCTTTAACATCATCTACACTCGATCCAAGTTGGGTTGCATTCCCATGGCTGGTTTGGTTCTTATTTACTAAGTTACTAATTTTGATTTTGTTTCTAATTTGATGTTCTGCTGCAACCTATCATCGATCTTACTGTATAGCGGTTCTTACTTGAACCCCTTCTACATTATTCTCCTTCTGTGGGCTAATGATATATTTATAATAATCCGAATCCATAATTACAAGTTGAGGACAACTTTGACTTATGTTATTATACACAAGCCCTTACTAAGAAATGACAATAGACAATTACAAAGAAACAAAAGCTATAACTGATAAACAAAAACCATAACTAATAAACAAGGATCATAACTAACACCTAGCAACTTTAACACTCCCCCTCAAGCTGGAGAATATGTATGCTAGGCTAGTGCTTGGAACAACAGAAACAGACACAACCAGTAGAACTCAACTTGAAGAGACACAATCATAGAAGCCAGTGGTCAGCAACAACCAAACCGCAGGAAAAACATCTTCCAGTCTTAGGCTCTTAGCACCATTATAAGCACACCAATCACCAGCAACTGTAGAGAAAAATCTTTGTGTCGAATAAGAACAAAATAAGTGGCAGAGAATGCCAACCGCAACCCAAAATACCATAGCAGCAAGAACACCACCATCAGAGTTATGGGATTTTTTAAAATCGAAGCTTATCTCGTTTCGGTTTCTTGGGAAACCGAGATTTGGAACCATGTGAGAAGCATGGTTCAAAATTTCGCGATATATTGCTGAAATTTCAGTAATTTCGACACTACCGAGACGAAATGACCTTCCGAAATAATTTCAACAAAGCTTTCCAACTAGTCCAAGATTGCTTAAATCTGATTTATATTGAAGAAGTTATGTACTGGTAAAACTTAATTTGGTGTGTGCGAATGCTGTCAAAATCGCTCTGAATGAAAATATTTTTTTGGACATCGAAGCAAATGAATATTTTACCGCACTTTTGGTTTTTAGCAATGTTTTACCATATTAAGATTTATGGAATTTTTAGATTTGAGAAAAACCCCAACATTAGAAAGTTGAAAATTGCATCTATCGCCGAAAATCCAGTTTTTGTTTTTCTTTTTGGAATTTGATTTTTAACTATTTCTATTGGATTCGAGTAGGGGGTATTTGCTTATTTATAAATAATATCTTAAGTATACAAATACAAAAACATTTACTTAAATGGTATTAGACATAAAAATAAGTGTTTGTCCTGTGTCGGTCCTGGTTCCTGGCATAAGTGTCTGTCCTGGTTTCCCACTAAGTGAAACTCCTATTTGGATTTTGTTTTTGCAAAATCTGATAGTGCCATTGTGTTTAAATGGCCTAAAATAGGTTGAGTACCAAGTTTCAGACCCAAACTAGGTCTAAAACCCACCGAAACCAGGTTTCGAGTTGAAAAAAAAATAAAATGCACCAACTCAACTGAGATCTCGAGATATCTCGAGTCAACTCAGTTTTTCCCAGGGTCGAAACCTGGTCGAGTTCCGAGTTTTAGTTCTATGATGGTAAGGAGACAAGCACGTGACAATGCGAGATAGGTAAGGCCATTCAACTTGGTGGAACTTGGCTGAAGAGAGTGGAGATGGGGAGTTCCAAGGCGGCCCAAAGGCCCACTCCTAGTATCAAGGGAAGTAACAAAATCTTCCGTCATAGGGCAAGGAAAGTAGCACTGCAAGTCGAAGGAGATGTACCTCACAAAGTCAAATAGATAGCCAACTAAGCAGTGGTAGCACTCATGAAAACCAAGCTCAAGGTGACAGAAGGACCTGATGGGGTTTGCGAAGGCAGTAGAAGGTCCAGCGGGGCCTAGACAAGGCGGCAGAGGGCCGACGGTTCCTAAACAGGGTGGTAGAGGGGCATTTGGTGCCAGGTAGAGGCCACTGGGGGGCCATACATAATTGGCAAAGGCTACTGGGGGGCCGTGCAGAGGCGGTAAGTGCCATTGGGGGCTAGGCGGAGGTTGCAGGGGCCACTATGGGGCTAGGCAGAGGCGGTAGGAGGCCCACGGGGCTTGCATAGGGCGACAGAGCCAGGCGAGGCTGGTAGGGACAGGAGGACCAGGCGGGAGCCTGGAGGGTGGCCGGCGATCAGCACGGGGCTGGCAAAGGGCTTGGAGCCCTAGGTGGAGGCACACACGTTGTGTATGTTAATATGGCTACATTGATTACGTGAAATTAATTAATATGATGATGTAGTCATTTTTGATGAGATGGTTATGAATAAATATAGAATAATTGTATTTAGTTAAATGGATAATAAAGGAAATAATAAACTTTGTCTAGGTTAATTGAATATTATAATGTACTTAAATCCTGTAACTTCGAAAACATTCAGTAGTTAAATGAATATTATAATGTACTTAAATCCTGTAAAAAAAAAAAATTTAAAAAGAGAAGAAAAGCTTATTCAGCCTAAACTCCAAAATAAATGGAAATTTCATATATGTTAGTATGTTCCAAATTTCATTTCAAATTCAGCCACCTAAAATATATGTGATTTTGTTCCAGCATGCCATTCTTGAAGTTAATTTTTACATAATTTTTTCCAAATTACTGAATAAGCTATTTAGTCCAGACAGGATGTCGTCTCTTCTTAAAGTGGATCAGACATGGTGTCCCCACAATACACTACTCATTCACTCATAATTGTCAAGGCGTCGCTTAAGCGCCGGCAAGTCATCCAGGCAGATTTTATGGGGTCTAGGCGGCTGTCGCCTTAGTGGGTATTATTTATGCCAAATATCAAACATTTACTTAAGATACAACAACAACTCAGCCTTATCCCAACTAAATGGGGTCTGTTACATGGAACCTTGCAACGACATAAGATTGATAAAAGTAAAAAGGAAAGAAAATAACAGCAATAATGACACAACTCAGCATAAATGTTACTAAATGGGATCAGCTACATGGATCTTTGCCTTCCGATCAGCTCTATTCAAGATCATACTTGAGACAAGGCCTAAGCTAAGCATGTCTTTCCTCGCCACTTAAGATATTATTGATAAATAAGCAAGTATCCCCCTATTTGAATCCAATAAAAATAGTTAAAAAATAAAATTCCAAAAGGATAAAAGTCACCCCCCTAGTTCAAGAACAAAAACTGGATTTTCAGCGGTAGGTGAAATTTTCAACTTTCTAATGCTGGGATTTGGCTTAAATTTGAAAATTCCATAAATCTTAATATGGTAAAACATTGCTAAAAACCAAAAGAGTGGTAGATATTCATTTTTTTATATTTAAAAAAATATTTTCATTCAGAGCGATTTTGACAACAATTGCACACACCAAATAAGGTTTGACCAGAACATAACTCTTTCAATATAAATCAGATTTAAGCAACCTTGGATTTGTTGGAAAGCTGGTTTTGTGCTCCACCTAATACAAAAAGTCTCATGTAAAAATAAAATCATTTGACCAGTCAAACTTCTTAGAGAACAAGAACATTTCTCTAAATTGAGAGAAGTTTAATTACTTATAGATAAGACCATATTTTCTAAGAATAGTATAAAGTGTAGACCAACTGTGAGACTAGGTATACTAGTACAATGAACAATTCCAAGAACAGTATAAAACCAAATGTATGCTTTGATTGTTTTAAACTTCCAATAGTGTGCTTCTTCAGGTTCTGCTGTCTTCTAGTTTTATGTTGATTTTTGATGGCTTAATGTGGTTTAATATTGATTTTTGATGGCTTTTTTTTTGGATGAATAAATAATTCAATTACCAAAGGGAGAAAAAGGGGGGGGGGAAGGATACAAGCAAAAGCTGACACTAAGCCCTACCAATAGCAGGGGCAATACAATGGGCCAAAGCGCAACCCAAATAATAAAAAAACTCAAGAAAACTCACAAAAGGAGAAACACGCCAGGCAATCCAAAGAACAAGCCCGGCTCGCGCAGGGAAACTGACCAGGCAATCCCAAGGGCTAACTAACTCGGGTCAATCGGCTCACCACTTAGAGCAAAAATTCTAATATCTAAATTGAACGGTGAATGCAACTCTGGGGCAGCCAGGGAGTAAGAGAGGTAGGGTCGCTTTTTTGGGAAAGGAGGAGAGTTGAGGTTGCGGCGACGGAAAACGTGAAGAGAAGGGGAGCTAGCAGGGTGGGGAAGCCGGGTAGAATTAATGGTTGAGAGTGAAGAGGGAACTAGCCCATTAGAACTAGATGTGCCAGTGAGAGAGGAATAAGGGGTGGGCTTGGCCGGAGAAGAAGAGGGAATAGGAGAGGGAGCTGGCCCATTAGAAATAGAAGGGCCATCCAGATAGGGACTAGGGTTGGACTGGGCTATAGAGGGAATCAATAACGGGGGGACCCACCACATTGGAAGGGGAAATCAAGGAGAGGGAAGGCGACTTTGGAAAAAAGCTTTTAGTTGCCGATTTGAGGAAAGAAAATATCCCGAGGTGAGAGGGGAGCATCTTAGGGGAAGATTGCAGAGTAACGACAGGCATAACAGGCACGACTGGAGCAGGGACAGAGGAGTCTGACTCAGGAAGAAGACAAAAGACCAGCTCATAAGGGGAGGGGAAAGCTGCATCATCGCAGAGGAGAGAGAAACGATTTGAACTAGCGATGGTTGGGGGGACCATTTGCTCAGAGGGGATAAGACGACAGGGAGAGGACGAAGCCGGCAGATCCTTCTGGCAATTTTTCTGTTGGCGGTTTCTTCTCCGGCCACGACTAGGGCTGCGCTGCTCAGAGGTTACCGGAAGAGAGTTAGAGGCTTTGACTGGGTTGCGTTGCTCAGGGGCTACCAGAAGAGAGGCGGAGGCTTCGACTGAGATGAGCTGCCCAGAATCTGCTGGAAGAGAAGCAGGGTCTTCGACTGGGGGGTTGCTTAGCTCCAAGGTAGGGTTGGGACCTACGCTAGAAGAGGGCAGAGCAGGGGAAACTTCATCGATGTCTTCTCTCCTAGCATCAGGGCATTCTTTGGTCAAATGACCAAAGACTTTGTAAGATAAGCACTGAGGGGGGGTGTCCAATCGTAGTGAACAGCCTGGTTGAAGGAGAATCCTTCGTCATCAACAACGAGAACGGAGGCTGGCAGGGGAGAATCCGCTAGAACTTCCACACAGATTCTGGTGAAGGTGAGGCGGTCTGGGAGTTTTGTTCTGCCATCTGAAAAGAGAGGATTTCCAAGAACTGAGGCAATTATGCTAAGAGCTTCCTTACACCAGAAGTGTAGGGGGGGGGGGGAGCCTAGGGAGAGAGATCCAGAGCGGAAGTGAACTGAGATCGAGACTATGCAACTGAAGTTATCTGTTCCATTACTAGAGAAAGAGTGGTTTTCTTCCAACATTCCAAGGACCTCCAGCCATAACTCTGCCTCTGTCTTCGTCTTCAGCAAACTTGAAGATAAAGAAGCCATTGTCGAGCAAGTATGTTTCAAAACGGCCTTTAGTTTTCCATTGCTTGGAATGAGAGGCTTTCACAAGGGGGAAGGGGGGGGGGGTCGGGTTCCCATGAAGTGCCCCACTAAGCAGTTATCCCATTTCTTTGCTTCATGGAGAAGGAGATCAGCTTTGTAATGGGGCTGTCTTGGAGCCACTGATGAGGGCGGGACTCGGGAGGGACAAAGTGCAGGGGGAAGCCATCACGGGATGGGGGGTTATGGGAAGAGAAGAGAGAGGACCAAGGTCTAGGTTCAGGGGTAGGGAGAAGGGAGGCCCTGAGTGGTGGCGGCACCACCCCAGGGTCGGACATAGAGGATAGGTTTAGGCCATCGCCAAGGGGGAGGTGTGTGCAAACTTGGTCATCGGAGAGGAGCCTCTATGTTATTAGGATTTTTGATGGCTTGATATGGCTTAATGGTGATTTATGATGATATAAGGTATATATTGTAGCATACTAAATAATGTTAGAAAAGAGGGGGAAAAAAAATTAACACTTGGGCGCCTTGGTCGCCTAAGTGCTTACTCACTTATCCACCGCCTTGGGTCGCCTTGCCACCTTGACAACTATGCATTCACTTATGCTAAGGATACTGTCCCTCGATAGAGGTAGTTTATAGCCAACAAATTGTCTGGAGTAGCAACCTGTAGAATTGGATCTCTCATGGAACTCTAGCTAGGAGGAAGCAGAAGAAGGGAGAATGGCATAAAAAGACTTGATTGAGAAATCACCAGACCCTTCAAATCTCCACACCCTTCTGTCTGTGCCGTGTTCATGGTAGTCAGCATGAAGGATCTTGAAGGAATTAACAGAAGGCTGCAGCCCCTGGTCATTGATATCACTTTTTAAAGTAGGTTAACTGATAGGATTTTCCCCAAAAATACAGCATATGTTCAGAAAAGAACTCGCCCAATTAAAAATCATGCTGGACATAATCAACTATGTTGTCGGCATGATTACAAAATTGAAAATCACATGGATATCCATTGAGTTCTATTTGCCTGTCTTATTCTTGAACTTTTCTGTTTTTTCTTTTGCTTTTATTATGGTCTTTGTCTACTTGTGTATATGATACTCATTCTCTTGTTGCTAGTATCACCTTCTGTTGTTAGGGTCAGTGATACCTCCTCTTGAGCCTTAAATAGAACTCCATTGACGATTACTCAATCATAGTTTGTTCTTTTTTATTACGGTTCTTCACTTGCTTGCCGGTAATGTTATTGTAGGTCACATCAGCCCTGACTGGACCCATAGTTGTTGAAGATGTGATATATGAAAATGTCAGTGCAGATGGCAGTGGCCTTTTTTCATCCAAAGATTTGATGTTCCGCCGTCTTACTTTTGAAAGAAGCCTGGGTTTGGTGCAATCGGAAGCTTTGGTAATTACAGAAGTATGTCCTGAGAAAGCACTTGCTGAAACAGAGCGGAAGAAAACCAGCTCCTTGTCGAAATCCAAGAAGAAAGGAAGCAAGAGAAGAAATGATTCTCTCACGTCATTAACTGATGGTATTATTTACACATTGGGCTATATATTTTTGAACTCTAGTGACTTGGCCACTGTTTATTCTGATGCGATAGTTTGTGAAGATTATGAAATTTTAATCTGCCCTTACTTACCAAACATTCTCTCAGATATTAATGAACTCGAAGAGGAAGCCTTTTTGTTTTGAATATATATTTTTTGGATGAATAAATAAATTCATTATCAAAGGTAAGAAAAAGGGGGGGCGGGGAGAGAGCGTACATGGGCACAAAGAGCATACAAACCGCAATTAAATTACAAGGCCCTACTTGAAAGGAGGCTAGGGCCTGCAAAATTCAAACACCCACATGGGCACAAAGACAAGAGCAAGGAAGCCTAATAGAAGAAGAACGGCAGCCAAGACAATTCCAGGTAAGGAACCACAAACCCTAAACAAATTATCTCAACTCTACATCATCCAGCCGCCAAGACAAGAGTTGGAGCATTGCCGGCTGTAGAAAATCTAGGACCTATAACCAGTAACTTCAGAGAGGAGAAAAGAGAGAAGCGAAGATGGAAGAAGATTATTGAGAGAACAGAATAGCTTAGTTTCATTGATAGGTAAGCCCCTCTATTTATAATAGAGGGGAAATTACAAAGAGACTAAACTAGGCGATGTGGGACTAAAACCCACATAGTCTACTTAAACTTAATAACATAAAAATTTCCCCAAAAGGACCAGAATACCCCCACAGTATTCTGGATTACATATTCCAACACTCCCCCTCAAGCTGGATTATACAAATAAGAAAAGAAGGAATATCCAGCTTGAACTAAATAAAAAATAACTCCTCATAATGTTAACACTCCCCCTCAAGTTGGCGCATACAAGGTATTAATGCCCAACTTGAACAAAATGGGAAGAAACATAGTTGCAGCAGAATCCAGCTTGACATATGAATGCAGCTCCCAAATAAACCTTCAAGAATTTGAAATAATTGATCTTCAAAATCTGGACAGACATGATCAGCAAACCGGGACTGGAATGTCTTCCAAAAAAGACAGCTTTCAACGATCTTCAATAGCTATCTAGTGATGAATCTCAGATTGTCATAGTAACATAAAATCTTGAAGTTAAATAACTAGAGCAGCAAGCAGCAAAAACAAACTGAATCAGGTAGCGGAAAAAAAAACTGTATCAACCCAATTGAAAGTTCTCAAATAGGCAACAACCAAATATCTTCAATACTTCAATACTTCAATCTCCCCCTTACGGCAAACTCAACCCAATAACAAAGTAGATACCCATTGGCAATGGTGAAAACTCTGATCTTCTATGTTTTGCACCAAGTGTTCCTGCAAGTTCTGCTTCTACAATGTTTGCAGGTGTACTGCACATAATCCCCCCCTTCACGTGTAGTACACGTGGACATAACAGAGATAATGTAAGAGATAGGGCAAAAACATAATATTCCAGAATTTTCTAAAAGTGTTATGGGTAATTAAAAAGGAAGGAATGGTAAAATTGTAATTTATCAGAAATTTCCAAAGGTATTATGGGTAAATACCAAAGGTTTGGAATATGAAGGGAATTAGAATCATTGAAAGGGAAAGGTGTTGGAAAAAAAGGATGGCATGGCTGTAATTTAGTGGAAATCCACTTTTAAATACAATCCAAGCCAAAGGGCAAACTGGTAATAAACCAGAATTTTTAAGGGTCAATAGGGTAGTCAAATAGGGGAATGTATTAAAAAGTAATGGCAGTTCTGTAAATAACCAGAATTTTGCAAGGGGCCCTTGGTAAATAAGAAAGTAATGGGTTATGTAGGGAATTAGATTTATAGATGGGGGACATACTGGGAAGGAGCAAACTCTTAATGGCAAGATGGAAATAGACATGAAAAGGATGGGTAATAATTAGGGTAGGGTAATAGGAGCATTAAATACCAAATAGGTTAATAGGGGAGAATGAACCCTGAGTAAGGAGAAGCCCATCGTCTTCAACCTCAAGGCTCCAAACAACAGCGGAAACCAGGGAAGAAGAGGAACCAGCGGCAGCGGCAGCTCATCGACTTCAACCGTACGAAACCCAGCTACAACTCCAAAACTCTCCTCCTTGCAACCGAGAAAAAGATCAGGCGGAGGCAGTGATCTGCAACTTGTAACAACCAGCGCACGAGAATTGGGAAGAATATTTCTTCTTCCTTACTAAACCAGGCGGTGATTGTGGAACCATAGAAACCCATTCTCACGATAGATTCATGGACAAGGACATATACCAACAGCAAATCGATTAGGGCAGATACCATCTATCAGTAGATTGAGTAGATAGTAGCAACCCGAAGACCAGGGAGATCATAAACCATAAACCAGCAGCATACCAGCAACAAATACAGCAGCAATGGGCATCAAACCAGAGAAAATCTTCCAAAAACACCAGCCGAGAGTAAAAAACATAAGTGATTTCGCACCACCAAATATCAGGGGGTCAGATGGACCCCCAATACCAGTCGAGTGACTTTCTTATAGAGGGCAATGATGCCTCAATAGCTGGAACAGATCTGCTGAATCACATAAGGAGAAAAATAATTCCACACCACCTGCAGTGTCGTCTTCAGAGGCAGAATTCCTATTTGTAAACACCTCCAGATCAAGCGATCATACCACGAATCCAATCGACTCTAGAAAACCAGAAACGATAGCAGTAGCGATACCAGAAAGGATTCCAGAAGTATCCACTGAATAAATCTTCAGTGTGAACCAGAAATCGATTCCACAAGAATCAAAAACCAGCAGCAGGATTCTTCAACCAGAAATCCAAATCAGTAGCAGCCATCGATTCCATCGAACAATTCTTCGAACCAGGAAAGACCAACAAACGACCGTGGAAGATTAAAAAAATCGATAAAGATTAAATGAGCAAGAAACCCTAGTTCTTTTTTTTTTTTCTATGAACTAGGGTTTCTCCATAAATCAGAGAACTTTGAAACGACTCTCAAAACTGTAAATCTTGGAGAGAATCAGTCACTGGTTGCCTAGCTCTGATACCATGTAGAAAACCTAGGACCTGTAACCAGTAACTTCAGAGGGGAGAAAAGAGAGAAGAGAAGATGGAAGAAGACTATTGAGAGAACAGAATAGCTTAGTTTCATTGATAGGTAAGCCCCTCTATTTATAATAGAGGGGAAATTACAAAGAGATTAAACTAGGCGATGTGGGACTAAAACCCACATAGCCGACTTAAACTTAATAACATAAAAACTCCCCCAAAAGGACCAGAATACCCCCACGGTATTCTGGATTACATATTCCAACACTCTCCCTCAAGCTGGATTATACAAATAAGAAAAGAAGGAATATCCAGCTTGAACTAAATAAAAAATAACTCATAATGCTAACATCGGCAAACAAACAGCCACAGCTGAGGGGCGCTGGCCTTGCGGAGGGCCACGACCAAGTGGAGGTGACAACCACGTCAGAGGGGTACCAACCTTGCAGAGGGTAACAGCGAAGCGGCTGCCGACCGAGCATAGCTGGCAGTAACACAGTGTTAGCCGAGCGAGCCAGGCGGATCAGACAGAAGGCTGACCGAGCGGGGCCGGCAACCAAGCAGCTACAGTCCAAGCGGGTTGGCAACCAAGCAGTAACTGAGAGCACCGGCGATGCAAGACAACGACTGGCGAGGGAGCAGGCAAACGGAGCTGGAGGCTAAGAGACGGGTCAGCAGGCCAAACGAGGAAGGCAGCCAGCGAAGGAGGTGACCCAACAAAGTGAGCGGCTGTCGGAGACGTAAACCAAGCGAAGCAGCGCGACTGGACAAGAGAGACCCCAACGAGCCTGGAGACATACCTAGCGGGAGGGCGACTTGCGAGGCAGCAGACCAGGCATGGCAGACGACCACGAAAACGGCAAACCAAGAGGGTTGTCAACTAGCGCGACTGCAGACCGGGCAAGGATGGCGGCCATTAGCACTACACTGATCCAAGAGAAGACCAAACTCCAAGTCCTGAAGTAGAAGAGGAGAAAGTGGAGGAAGAAAGGGAGGGCGAGAGGGGGGGGGGGGTTTGAGAGAAGGAGAAGGGAGGAAGAAGGGGGAAGGATCAGCCTGGCCTCACGGCCAGACTCCAAAACCTGATGAAGAAGAGGAGAGAATGGTGGAGGAAGAAAGGGACGGCGAGAGGTGGGGAGGATGAGAGAAGGAGAAGGGAGGAAGAAGGGGGGGGGGGGGAACAAGCATTGATTTTGAATATATTACTACGTTCATCTACCCATCATATGGATTTATATCTGTTTTCTCCTATCCAACAGCCTGGTATTTAGGTTCTACTTCCTAGAGAAATTTCCACGATGCTGTCTATGCATGCTGATGCAGCTTTGATTCCTAATCTGCTTCCGTACTTCGCTACTTATTGAAGGCCTGAAGGGTGGTACGCAGCTGGGGCTGTCTCCAAATGCATTAAGTTTTGGCTGGGGATAACTTCCATTTTAATTGCATTCTCACACATGGGATCACCAAGGAGTACTGCGTACCACAGTGTAGCAACCAAATGGTGCCTTTCATCCTTCTTATTATAGGAGATGGGCTTATCAATGGGGAAGGAATCTCAAACAAGTGGTGGAACACTTGATTGAAGTAAAAGTGTCGAAGGAGGATTTTCCATTCCATCTAGAAGGTGAAAGAAATTTGATATTCGACTAAGGTGATATTTGTTTGCTTTCTCTTGACTAAGACCCCTTTGCCCTTTATTACTAAGGGGTTTCTTTCGTCAAGCTGCTCAATCCCTGTGAAAAGGGTCTCTCTCTCTAAATTACACATGAGTTGGGCTGAAAATTGTTGCCTAAGCGATTATGCTTGAGGTGTCCGAAAGCATTGCCTTTGTGAAAGTTTAAGGTAGTTAATTCGTAGCATCACAATTACCCGACTTCGTAAAATCGTAACATCGTAACCCATGTTTCATCTTTGTGTACCCAGAAAGAAAAATAAAAGAAATCTGCCTCATTTTGTAGTTAACTTGAAGTGCTGAAGAATCTGGTTTTTGTTTTCTATGATACATATTGTACCAGCCAAGGTTCTCATATTAATGGGGAAGGAGGGTAATGGCTTACCAATCACATAAAGGTTGAGTCCCACTGGGATTAGAAACCAAGAGAGGAATCTAGAACCGCAGGCAAGGAGGAATAGTTCAAGCAGGAGAAAACCAAATATTAGAAGCAAAACTAAATTGATCTGAACCAAACCTTGGTCGATTGGAATAGAAAGGGTGTGGAACAACACACCCAAATTTTATTCAAATCCAAAGGTAAGATCTCAAGTGGATTAGATTAGGAAACTTAAGTGGACAGAGTAACAGAACTCAGACATAGGCAGCAAACTGCCAACAGAACTTGAGTTCGATGGGCTTGAGTTACTGGTATATCAGCACTAGAAATCTGGTTAACACTTTAGAAGGAAACTAACAATAGTTAGTGAGCAGAATAACAACTTCAACAGAAACTGAAGCTTGTATGTGCAAGGAAGGAGAAATCAGAAAACCAACCTTGTTCAAATAGAAGAAAGGGAAGAAGAAAGCAAAAAGATAAAAAAAAGAAAAAGGATAGGACCTTGGAATAATGTAAGTTTGAACCTGAATAGGTCTAATCCCAGGCAGGACCAAATAGAAAATCTCCAAAGAACAAGAAAGAGAGGAACGGGAACTAAAATCATATGATGGAACCAAGAGAACAATGGGAACTAAAAATAAGGGAAACAAGAGAACACTGGAAACTCAAATGAGGGAACAATTTCCTTGGTTGAAGTAATAAATAAAAAAAACCACAAATTTATAACCTGTTGAAGCAGCAATAATCTTGATGTGATAATCTTCTTCAAGAAATCGATGTGACAATCAGTTGAAAGAAATCCCAGCAGCTTGTAGCACTCTTGAACTCAAATTGACTGAAATTAGGTTGGAATCAAGAACCGATGGAAGGGAATGGCTATCTCAGCCTGGGCATCTCACCCAACCTATCTCAGGATTTTCGCAAAGGCTAAAGCCAATATTTCATTAATCAAATTCGTGTACAATGCTGGCCTCCCTTACAAACTTATATAGAAGATTCAAAAATAGACTTAGACACTAAAAAGAAAGGCCTAATCCTATCCTTAACTAATAAGTTAGCTTAAATTGACTAAGAAAGTGAATAATAAAGAAAATAGACTCAAAATAGGACTCTTAACTAAACTGAGGAAGTAAATCCCGTTTTCCTACTTTCTACCCATATTAAATTGGCCAATTACAAAATAAAACCCATGGGATCAAAGTCCCAATACATATATGACCCAAACCTAAGCTTATTTTCACTAAAATAAGCTCTAAGTGACTTATCTACATCAATCAGCACCAATCAAACCTACTGAATCACCACAGTAGGGGTTGGAACTGAATCACCGCAGTACCAAGTTCTGGATCACCACAGAACAATTGGGTAAAAACCATCTTCATTCACTCATAAATTCGTTCCAGGCTGTGAGGCCCTTACATGCTTATATAATGTGCTCTAAATTAAAGCAAAACAGAAAATAGAAAGTACTAGAAATTAGAAACTAAACACCTAATTTCGTATGGGCCTCAAATCCCTCATACTTGTGCTTATAGAATTGGCCCATTACAATAGAAAATACGGAGTCAATGACTCATATAACCCATTGGGGACCTAAAATTAAGTCTAACTTGGACCAATATTGAACCATAGGTTCAGGTTGACCCAGAAAACTGATCCAAACCCAAAACAACCTCCTCTTCTTCTCTTGCTGGAATTCTGCATCAGAGGGACATTCTGTCCTCTGTTCATTTATCTTGATTGACCTTTCTTTTTTTGTTGTGATAGATGATGGTTGTTTCTTCAAATATTATTTGTCCCCTGGTTTGATAACTTAACCTTTTTTTTTTTGGTTGAATGCTTTAGAATCCAGAAACAAACTGAAGGTTGACCACAACTATTTGGCTAGTTCTTACCATACCGGGATCGTTTCTGGATTTATGTTGATTACACCCAATCTGGGAAGTGCATCATTGTCTGGAAGATCAGTAAGTAATACTATTGTTGATTTTACTCTTTTACGAACTATCATTTGAAGTAAATATGTTGACATAATTAAATATATGTATGATTGTGTGGTGATTAGTGTAAGAATTGTGGGGGTTCAAGGTAGTGAATTCCCAATTACAATTAGGTTACATCAAACACCAGCTTTAAGCCCTTATTTGTTTGCGCTTATCATGAATGATTTAACCAGAGACATTCAAGATGAGGTTCCTTGGTGTATGCTTTTTGCTGATGATATTGTATTGGTGGATGAGACAAAAGCAGGGCTTAACACCAAGTTAGAGTTATGGTGGTCAACCTTGGAATCAAAATGTGATGTATGGTGCGGAATGTTTGGTAGTTAAGAAGCATCATGTAGATAAACTCATGTAGCAGAAATGAAGATGTTGAGATGGATGTGTGGCAAAACTAGGAAGGATAAAGTAAAGAATGATCACATTAGAGCTGATTTGGGAGTAGCTCCGATACATGATAAGCTATGAGAAAGTCGTTTGAGGCGGCATGTCCATGTTCAACGGAAACCTTTGGATGCTCTAGTATGGAGGAGTGATGTGATTCGGATTGAAGGAACTAAAAGAGCCAGGGGCAGACCTAAAATGACCTTTGGAGAAGCTGTGAGGAAAGGCATGCATAGCTTAGGCCTTGTATCAAGTATGACTTCGAATAGAGCTGATTGGAGGGTAAGGATCCATGTAGCCACCCATTTAGTTGGGATAAGGGTGAGTTGTTGTATGAATTGTCATTTTACTTATATGCCAATGACTTGGTTTGGAATGAAGGAGCAGTGTATTTCCTTTTGACTGGAGCTATAGGTCCATCTTCATGTTCATATGGCTCCCTTTTCTGTCTGTCAAAGCACATGCACTAATATGTTCTTGAGTATTCCCTTGATTAGTGACGTGAAACGTGAATTATAGTCCTTTATTTTCAGAGATTCAGTTCATCATGGAAAAAGAAAAAAAAATGCTTTCAATGATTTTCGCAATTTAGAGCGTTGAACCAAGAACTTATTCTATGTATGTAATGCGGAACCCAGGCCACAATACCCTATTTGGGTTCTCTATGGGCCCGCCCAAATAATAGAAGGTTCAAATCCAAGGATTAGTGGTAAAATTGTAATTATTTTGAGTTCTATAAGAAGAGTGGCAGAACTGTAAACTTTCAGTTTATGAGAGGATTACTAAGGAAGGCTAAAAGAAAAGGACAATATGGGTAATAAGATTTAAAGAATAAGGACCATTTTGGACAAGAATAAAAATAAAGGAATAAGAGAGAAGGGGCTGGGGTAAAAATAAAATAATATAAGGAGATCAAAGAATAAAAATAAAATGTTTATTTCCTCTTACTTTCCTCTTTCATTTTTCCTTTTATTTTCCATCTTTCATTTGGCATTTTCCATTTTTCATTTCTTATGTCATTTCCCATCCTTTTTAAGGCATCAGTTTTCCCTACTTTATTTTGTTTGGATCCATGTAGCCGACCCCATTAAGTTGGGATAAGGCTGAGTTTGTTGTTGTTGTTGGGCGGGGGAACTTAGGAAAACAAAATAATATAAGGAGATCAAAGAACAATTGCAAGGTTGAGACAACCTCGCATCGGGCAGAGAAGGGAGGAGGGCAGGTTTAGGTTCAGGTGCTTGAATCCACTCCTATGCCCACGGTTTGGCCTGAAATTCCAGGTAGAGAATCAATTCACCTAACCCTACTGAATCTAACAAACAGCAGTCCAAATATCCTGATACTAATGGCAAGATTAGCTTCTGAAACTAATCCTGGCGATACCTGCTGGTTCAGACTGAAACTCCACTCTGGAACTAACTACAATGGTGGGTTTGGGTTGCCTATAGCAGAGGTATTCCCACCCCAAATTCAGGAAGAGGAGAAGTAATGAGGGAGATGGACCTGCTACAAAAGGGGGGCTGTTAATACAGCAAGGGCAAGGTACTGTGTATAAGGGGTAGAAATGAGAAACACACGGCCAGTTCTGGAATCACACAAGGAATAGGAAGAAGGGAAAAAGATGAAGGAAGAAGAGATAGCATTTGACCAACCTGGTTGCAGAACTCCACAACTGGGAGGTAACCCACTCAAACTTTCATTTCTTATCAACTACTTCGATCGTTGGGTTACATTTCTATTGATAAAAATAAAAAACAAAGACTCCTAATTACTTCCTAAAACATAAACTAACAAAATAGAAACTCAATAGAACTCAAACTGGAAATTTCCCTACATGTCTAATAGCTATCCTAAAATAAAATATTACATATATCTTTCCCAAATAAAATAAATTTAAAATATTCTACTGAACCAGAACGAGGTTGGGACCCGGTTCATCTTGGTCTGGGTTTTCAAACAGGTTCCGTGCAGTCCAAGGAAGTGCTCCTGCATCATTATGTTTTGAACTACCACAAAACTTTCAAGAAGTACATTACATGACATACAAAGTTGGGTTTTGGTTGCCTGATCACCTCAAATCCAACCTGAGGTCTAAAGATGCTAGCAGCCCATCTTCACCTAAAGGTTGGGATGGCTTAGTCAGGAGTCCAATTAACATGACCTATGTTTTACTTGGTGGATTATTGTTAATTTGTTAAATCCCATATGTTATTTATTTGATGTATGTATTTCTAAATATGAATATTCTGTGCTGTATTTCATAGGTTAGGACAGTTATAATTGGTCTTGGAGCTGGTCTTGTTCCTATGTTTCTCCGTGGATGCATGCCATTTTTGGACATTGAGGTAATTTGGAGGTTGTATATTATCCTTGTGACATACTTTTATGCATATTAACTTACCGAAACATAGCAACTTGTACAGGTGGTGGAGTTAGATCCTATGATTCTTAATGTAGCAAGGGACTATTTTGGATTCATTGAAGATAAGCATTTGAAGGTTAGTTGCTTGGGTTCTGCATGCTTTATTCCCCTCCCAAATTCAACTTATGTAAATATGGAAACTGAAAAGCAAGTGGATCAGATCACCTAGCGAAAATGAAGATGCATTTGTTGCTGCCCAGACCTGAGATATACATCCATCAACTTATCTTGAATATTTTACCCTAGAAAGTTAGTGTTGGTGTATTTGTGGTCTGGAAATCATAGTGTCTTATCGTATCTGGGCACCTAAATGTATCCATGAGTATCTACTGCATCTTCTAGTATTGGATTATTCACATGGCTTTTGATACTTCATTTTTTTGGTGCAATCATGTGTCCAGAACAGCAGGGAGAGGCTGGACTTTTTCTGATCCTCATTTTCTGTTTTAATAATATATTCAATGAGTTTTTTGACATTCATATTTGATTCTCGCATGACATAGGTACATATTGGTGATGGAATCCAGTTTGTACGAGAAGTGGCTGTTAAGCATGGAGATGGAAGTAGTTCCAAGATTCCTGAAGATGGCAAGGAAATTTCCAAAATTGACATACTTATTATCGATGCAGACTCTTCTGACCCGAGGTGACTGTAGTTTGTTGAGTCTGTTATTCAACTGACTTTTTCTGAAAAAGATTTTGTTTCTGATGTGCTGTTTGTTGCTTTCCTTCAGCTCCGGAATGACTTGCCCCCCTGCAAATTTCGTGGAAGAGTCTTTTCTATTTTCTGTAAAGAAATCCCTTTCTGAAGGTGGTCTCTTTGTTATTAATTTGGTCTCAAGGTCCCCATCTATCAGGGAGATGGTAGTTTCAAGGATGAGGGCGGTAAGAAAATAGTAATATATTTACTGGCATCCCAGTTAAATAATAAGGCTCTGTTTGGTTAGGAATGAAGTGCTGAAATAATTTTTTTGTTCGTAAAGTGAGTTGGAAGATAAAAAAAAGTACATTAAGGAAACTTTTCAGTGGGTTTATGGTTGGAATAAGAGTTGGTGCAATGATAAAAAAAAAACATGTGGGCTCCATGACATGAGAAGGTAGAAGGTGAAAAAGTCACTGGAATTTTAGCAGAAATAGTAATTGGTCACTTTTAGGTATACTGCCCTGGAAGAGGGGGAAAAATGCAGGGCCCACAGAATTCTGCTTTACACCCAAGCTAATGTAGAATTTATATTTGATTTTACTTCTGTTTTAGCTATTTTATCACTTTCAGTCACTTTATTTCATTTTATTTTCTTTAACATTTGAAATGTTATTTTGCTTCAATTTAATTCACTACTAACTACACATAGCCTTACTATGGTTCAGTTCGATAGAGTCCAAAGATGATCCACCAACAGATTGGCAGTACTTCTGCACATGCAGGAGGATTGGGCTTATCATTCAGTGAACCTACCTAGCTGATCATTTACGTCAAAAAAATAATAGGGTGTTATGTGACCATCTGATATATTAGGCTTGGGCCATTGCAATGTTTCCATGGTATGTTAAATTCTGATCATAGGAAGTGGAAGTTTATGATCACGTGATTATTCCAACCTATAGCTCTTGTTGAAACAAGCAACATGATCAGAAGATGATGAATTCTATGAGGAAGAAATTCTATTGCATCTCAAGCTAGTAGAGCTCCCTTAAAGAAACTGATTCAATCATACAAATATATACTTACTGTGACAGAATCAGAAAAATACTAACCGGTACCTGCGTAGATCAAGAGAAGAGGAGGATGACAGAGAAGGAAGAGGAGGAGAATAGAAAAATGGGTGAAAACAGAAGCTGGTCGATTAGAGTGTTGTATTACCCTTATTACAAGAAACCAACTTTAATACTCTCCCTCAAGCTGGAACATAAATAACTCCCATGCCTAGCTGGAACAACCTTGAAGAAACACATTTCAAAACTGAGCTTTGGTTAAACAAGTCATTAAGTTGATTAGCAGAACTGATAAATGGAGTGGAGATCAACTTCCGCATCACAACATATCTCACAAAATGACAGTCAACTTCAATATGTTTGATACATTCATGAACGACAAGATTATTAGTGATGTAGGTAGCTACCTGATTATCACAATACATGTGTATAGGCTTGTTGATTGGAAAACAGAGCTCCTGAAGAAGTGAATTTTAGAATTTAATCACATTAATCTAGTTGCAGTATCAGCCATGGCTCTATGCTCAGCTGCAACGCTAGACCTAGCAACTGTAGTTTTTTTCTTACTCCAAGTAACACAATTACCACCAACAAATGTACAATAACCAGTGGGTTGACCTCCTATCACCTTCAACGCCTGCCCAGTTATCATCAGAATAACCAACAAGATCAATATGGTTATGATGTTTATAAATGAGACCCTTTCCATGAGCACCCTTAAGATACCTCAAAATACGACATGCTGCCTCCCACTGAGCATGCTTGGGTTTCTCCATGAACTGGTTTATAGCACCAACTGCTAGTCTTATGTCAGTCCTACTCATGGTAAGATAGATGAGTTTACCAACCAATATTTTATACTGATGCTTGTCCCTCCTTTTTATCACAAACTCCAAGTTTCTGATGAGGATCCATAGGGGTATCAACAGGTTTAGAGCCTAACATGCCAGTCTCAGATAGAAGATCAGGCACATATTTCCTCTTAGAGACTAACACGCTTCTTGCTACGAACAACCTCGATTCCTAGAAATATCAGAGAGCACCAAGTCTTTCATATGAAGGTGTTTCTGTAAGTACTAAGTAGGCTTGGACACCTTCAATACCACAGATAATTTGTTATCAGAGATGATAATATCATCAACATAAACAATCAACAGTATCACCTTGGAACCCTAGCAACGAACAAACACAAAGTGATCAAAGTAGCACTGGGTGAACTTGTAACTAGTAACAACTATGTTAATTTATCAAACCAAGCTCTCGGTGACTGCTTCAAACCACTAATTGCTGTGCGAAACTTACATACTTTCTATGTATTCTGCTCTTGAGCAAGATACCAAGGAGGTTCCTCCATATGGACTCTTTGAGTAAATCAACATACAAAAAATGCATTCTTTATGCAAAGCTGAAATAAAGACCTGTCAATATTAACGACGAGAGAAATTAGAACGCGAACAGAGTTTAGATGGGCCATAGGGAAAAAACGTCTCAAAGTAATCGACCCCATAAGTCTGAGTGTATTCTTTAGCAACCAAACGACCTTTAAGCCACTCAATAGAGCCATCAAGGTTATACTTAATAGTAAACACCCAATGACATTTAACAATTCCTTCTCTAGAGGTACTTCAACTAGATTCCATGTCTACCGATAATGCACTGCATCCACTTCCACATCTATACCGATTTTCACCCAGAATGAGACAACTCTTCTTGATAAGTTGAAAAAATGTGTAATCAAGTGCAAGGCAAATGTACAAAGGGAAGAAGGAAGATATGAAAGAGAAACAATCTGAGCAATAGGGTAAATAATAAGGGATTTTTGAGTGAAAGAGTAAGTACCTTTCCTTAGGGCAATAGGTAAGTCAATGGTCGGATGTGGAGGAGAAAGATTCCCAGACAATAAGTCAGACTGTATAGAGGGTGGTAGAGAAGGAACAACTGCAACTGAGTGGAGATGGCTTGGGACTGTGCTTACCTTCCGTACACTTGGAGTAGTGCTGATCGAGACGTAGATGCAGGATCTGCAAGAGGAATCAACGCAAAAATGGCATAACCAAAAGATCAGTTTCTAAGACCTTAGCAGAAAAAATACAGAGTATTTTCAAAGAACGTGACATCAGCACTGACAAAGTGCTACCGTGAACTAAGATCATAGCAGCGATTCCTTTTTTGAGCATGAAAATACTCGAAAAAGACACATTTGAAGGACTCTGGATTTAATTAATCAACGTCTGGGATTAAAAGTAGACAAAACAAGTGCAACCGAACATCCAAGGTGATAAAGGAAACAATGGAGAAGTAGGAAAAACATTAAAAATAGGAGATTGATTTGAAGAACAGTCGAGGGCTTGCGATTAATAAGATAACAAGCAGAGTTAAAACAGCATCCCCCCTAAAAGACGTAGGAACATACATATGAATGTGTAATGAGTAGGCAATCTCCAATAAATGTTGATTTTTTGATGAATAATTCCATTCTCAGAATAAAACAAGGAAATCTCACATTGAGTAAACTTGAGGCACTATCAGAACGAAAAATATTGAAGTAGACACCAAACTGAGTTTTTATTTCATTATAAAATTGTTTGAAAAGAGGTAAGAAGTCAAAAACGATTTTTAACAAATACAATCACGTTAATCGAGAATGATCGTCTACAAAGGTAACAAAATAAGAAAAAACCAGACGTACTCTTAATTCAACACTGACCCCAAATACAAAATGGACTAAATAGAACAAAGACCGACTCCTAGAGACATCTCGAGAAGGAAAGGAGGTGCGATGATGCTTGCTAAGCTCACAAGCCTCACATTCAATACGCAAATAGACTTGCAACTGGGAACCATTTGCTGAAGATTGGAGAATGACAGGCGTCCTAACCAATAATGCCAATGAAGAGAAGCAGCTTTAGAGGAGGAAGCACCATCAAAGTAGCATAGACCATCCTTCTCACACCCTCTACTTATCATTTTCCTAGTTTGGAGAGCCTGAAAGACACAATAAGAAGGATAGAAAGTAACAAAATAACTTAGTTCTTTTGTAAGTTGGCTAATGGAAAGAAGATTTAAAGGTAATTGAGGTATATGAAGTACAGATGATAAGAATAAGGAGTAAATAGGAGAAATTAAACTGACCAGACTTGGGTAGAAGACTCATTTGCAATGATGACTTGAGATGGATGATAAGATTTTTGGAATATAAACAACCACATTCGAATTACCATTCATATGAGAGGAAGCACCTGAATCAATAACCCAAGTGGCAGGAGATGAAGAAACGAGAAGTGCAACAATACCTGTATGGGCTAATGTAGTAGTTTATGAAGAGATGGCTGACCAAGCCTCAAGCTGCTGAACTCTTTTCAATAACTGCTGATAGTCATCATGAGACACAGTAATTGATTAACTAGAACCAGATGAAGGAGCAAGATTAGTATCATTTGATGGCATTCTTCAGAATTCTCATTAGCCACTGATTTATTGGCATATTGCTACACCGATTGAAATTCTGCACGTGAGTGTTCAATAATTCCAAATCAGTTGTCAACAATATGATAATTTTACCATAATGCTACACTAATGTAAAGCTTGGTCGGGGTGTTGTCCTCCACGACCTCCAGAACCATGTCCTCGACCTCCCCCTGAGCTACGACCTTTTTCAGGGAATCCAGAACCACGACCACTGCTGCCAGCTACTAAGGTTGAATATCCTTGGAATAAGAAGATGATTTAGATCTGGTGAGAGAGGGAGACAATCCGCTAGATATGAAAAAATGCTTCATTCATTGAAGGAACCTTTTCACCCGCAAGAAGTTGACTTCTGATTGTGTTGCAAGTCAGAATTCAAACCTGATAAAAATTTAGCCGATTGAAATTCTGCACGAGTGTTCAATAATCCCAAATCAGTAGTAAGAGCTAAGAGGCCGGTTGACATTCAGTTCTTCCTATATGCCTTTAAGTTCAGTATATTATTCGCCCATAGACTTGTCACCTTGTTTGAAATTAAAGATTTTATAATACAGATCATATACTCGGGACCTTTTTATCTCGAGAAAAACTTACTCAAATCATCCCAAACTCCTTTGGCTGTCATATGGAACAGAACATTCACAGCAATAAATGAATTTATTCTATTTCGTAACCAGACTAAAAATGTATCATTCTCTCGCATCCAATCATCATATTTTTTGAATTAGCAGTCGGAGGCGCTGAAGTTGAATGCTTCAATTTGCCTTTGGCATTAATATAAACTTTCACAGCTTGTGTGTACAATAAATAACTAGATGCACCATTTAGCTTGATGGCAGTAATTCAGACATTAATAGAGTCCATAGAGGGTTTAGAATCACCCATTATAGGAAAGCAGAGTAGGTTCAGCACCAAGAATAGATCAGAATAAGGTCAAACCACAAGGCAGACCAAGAAAATAGCAGACAGATCCCAATCGCAGATTGTAAACAGACATGACCATATCTCTGACCATAAACAGCTACAATAACCAGCCAGAAGTGGCAGCAATATTGAAAATCAACTTAGAGTCAAACACAAGCCATAACCAGAAGCTGCAGAGTAGAAGAACAAACCACACAAATCACAGATTGAAGCAGAAAATACCCAAATCGCAAAGAAGGCTGTGAAATTGCATGGGGCAAGAGTTGTCTGATTGGCCTGAAATTTTGGTTGAGTATCTTTATGAGGAAGAATATACCTGCAAAATTTCAAGGTTCATGTCAAGTGGAAGCGGACTTCTTGAATAATTCTTCTTGAACAAGGATTTATAAAGAACTGCAACAAACGAGGTCTGATGATCCTGAAATTGAGATCAATCGACTACTAGAGATAGTAGAGCAAGTCTACAAAGTTTGGACCAAGTCCAACAAAGGGAAGATGCCTATTCAAGAATTGGAATCTCACAAGGATTCATGTAATCGAACCAAAATAGCAGAAAACTGATCAGATCATATAACGGGGGGTTGATTGAAGACTAATAACCTTTAATGCATGATCGCAGCAGAGAAGACTTTATTCACGCAAAAAAATTCCTTGAATGGTGCTCTGATACCATGTGACAGAATCAGAAAAAAAAAGCAAACCAGTACCTGTGCATATCAAGAGAAGAGGAAGACAAAGAAGGAAAAGGAGAAGATGAGAAAATATGAGAGAATACAGAAGCTGGTCGAGTAGGGTGTTGTGTTACCCTAATCGACAACTCAAGGGTATATTTATAACATAATAATAGCATATAATTACAAAAAACCTCTTGGCATATGCGTAAATTACGCATAGCCTCTGAAATATAAGAAACATTACAAGATACCTCCTGCGGTATAAATTTAACACATACTTTGGACTGTCAAAAACATAACAAGAAGAAAGTTTATACGTCGGATATTATTAAACACCTAATTAATTCTTTGGAGATGATTTGGTATGGCTTATGGTTCACTTGATCATATGTGGATTATCATTCTTTGTATGTGTCAGCTTTGTATCTTACTTGTGTATCTGACTTTTTTCAGGTCTTTACTCACCTCTTTTCCCTTCAGCTTGAGGAAGATGTCAATGAGGTTCTCTTTGCCCTTACCACGGAGACATGTGTGAAGGAGGAATTCTACCCTGAAGCTGCTTCTCAACTTCAGAAGCTCTTAAATTTCACTCACCCAGAAAGAGGTCAGAGTATCATTGATACAACAAAGAACATCAAATGTATGAAGTAGGGTGAAGTGGTGACAAGTTGAGCTTCTGTATGATGAATTCTTGGTGGAGCTGGTAATTCAAGCTGTGGAATTTGTTCACCGAAGGCCTTATGGAGCACACTTGCGATTATATTGTTTCCTGACTGAAAGGGGGGGGGGGAGAACAGAGGGAATGCATTCTCCCCATATTCAAGAGGTAATTTTGCCAGGATAATGATTTTTCTGTTTGACTTGGGAAGGGGCAACAGGCTTTTACCGGGATTTTGTAGATGGTTGATTGGATCAGCTCTGGCTGATTTTGGGCAGATCATTCAAAAATTGTACTTCGAGATTTACTCCATTTGAATGCAGTCCCAGAATTACATGATGAACTGGGTGTTTTTCAGTCAAGAGAATGAGGATCCTTTACACTTTACTACTTCAGCTGATGGGCTTGCCTTCAGAATGGTAAATTGACCCCCCCCTCAACACAAGCCACAAAGTAATCTTATTTTTCATTCCACGAAAAGCTCAATGCTATGCTTTTAGTTGTGTCCTTCATAATATGCCGTCGTAAGGTGTTGATATCAGTGAAAATTGTATTGCTAGGGTAAGCAAGCTCTATTATTCTTTTCACACTATACTTCAGTAATTGCAGGATTTGGAGAGGTTTGAAAAGCTCTCTTTTGAGGAATGCCCCTGATATATCATTTTGAATTGATTAGCCTGTTAGGAAGAGAGGGGGGGGGTTTGGAGTGGTGAGTTTAATTTTGGGTTACTGTTGCCTGGCTTAGTAGCCTGCAGTTAGCTTTAGTAAGGCCTTGTAATCTTCGAATGTTTCTTCAATTACTTGGTTCCCTTTTTCAAGAGTATATCCTACTTGCTTCTAGGAGGGATTGTTCAAATCACTTTCATTCTGAAAATGCGGCTTTGTGGCTTTGGATAATAATGTTCGATTGGTAGCTTGCCTTTTGTCCACCATAGTTTCCCATGTAAGACTTCCAAATCATATTCAAGAAAATGTAGAAGCATGTTTTCATGGTTACTTCAATTTAAGGCTGTGTTTGGTATGCATTCACGGACTAGATTCTGGGTCTAGATGCATTCTGAAGCGACAAAATAGAGAAAAATAGAGTTTCAGAATATGTTCTAGACCCAAAATCTATTCCAAGAATGCATATCAAACACAGCCTAAGAGACTGGCAATTCGTGACTTGTATGTTGTAGAGTATTGTATGCTTTTGACTAATTACTTTGTTCATTGGGTATGTTAGATCTTGGAATGCCTTTTATTTTTTTTCCTTCCTAGACGGGTGTGGAATAAGTATATAATTGGTGGATTGGTCTCCAATGATCCTGAGTTTCGAGAACCGAGCATGACACTTGAAAACATGGTGAATTGAGATTGTGCTGCAATCAAGGTTCTGTTTGGTTGCAAAGGAAATAGGGAAAGGAAAGTAAAAAAGAAGTGAAATGAAGGGAAAACTACATATATTTCACTTCCTAAGGATATTTTAGCATTTCCCATGTAACCAAACACATAAAATGTATTTCACTAAGAAGGGAAGTGAAGGGAAATATATGTATTTCATTCCTGAGTATATATTAGCATTTCCCATGCAATTAAACACCAAAATTTACTTTTCTTATCAAATGTATTTTACTTTTCAAGAAAATATTTACAGTTCCATTGCAACCAACCGGAGCCCAAGGGATGATAGTTGTAGGTACAAGTTAGCTGCAAAGAGAAGCAGCTTCGAGAGAGGTGCCTCGAACAGGCTGCATACGGTAGACTGGGATCTCATTTCAGTAGTTATTTTGGCATTGAACCATTGATATTGGCATAAATTGATATGATCTGTGTGGGTTTAGTCCCATATCGGGTGTGTGAGTGTGGTGTGTGTTGTGTATATCTGTCATTCTACGGTCCTAAAAATTTCGGTTAATTTTTTAGGATTGGTGTGTGATTTGTGTAATTACATTTTCATTAAAAAAAATAAAAAAAAATCCCCTAGTTGGATGTGGCCCCATGATTTTGAAACCACATCTGCGGCAGGATTATGAAAATCAGAAATCGGGTTCGAATCGGTCAGTGCTGATTTTGATCAGATTGCAATTTATTAGAATCGGTCCCAATTTTGGATTGGAAAGTCCAATCCAAAATTGGGATTAGCCTTTTATAATTATTATTTTTTAAAATTCAAGTTATAGTCACCATTTGGGCAAATGGTGGGTCCATGTAATACTCGGATCAAACTAGTACGATGTGAATCTCAATCAACTTTGAGGAAGATGTTTTGTATATCGTATCTATGTTTTCCATTATTTGCTATTTCATTTGGAATGTTAGGAACCTCCGTATAACTTTTAAATCATCTCCTACGAGTTCTAACCTATAAGTGTTTAAAGGGTGTACCTACAGCACGAGGCTCCTGCCACTGCGGGGTCTAGGGAGGATTAGAATGTATGTAACCTTACCCCTGTTTTCGTGGAGAGGCTGTTTCCAGATTCTAACCTATAATTATTTGTTTATACCCACCCCCCACCCCCCCTAAAAAAAAAACTGTTTGCAAAATATCAATAAATGGGTCAATGATATTTTTTTTATATTCCCCAAGAAACTGTTACCAACCCTTTATCTTTTTTTTTTGGGTAGAAAAGAAGGCTATTCATTCATGCGCGCCCAACGCCAAACAAAGGAAAACAAAATACATAAGATAGATAGAGAGCATGATAAACACAAGGTATGGATATACGGTATCCAAAACCAAGGAGTGGAAATTGACCCGGTCTCACATGCCATTGACTGGATCATCCAGAGTAGGGGATGGATTACAATCATATCCCTAGAGAAAAAGCTGTAGACACAGCTAAAGATAAGCGCATGCACATAGGTGCCAATAGAGGGGGGTCCATACGTGCCGAACAAACCAAAAAACACCAGACTTCCCACGCGTGCCGACATACTGCCACAGTCTACTTTCAAACAGACTTGCTAGAAAGACAGAGTTTTGCTGGATCGACTAGTGGAGCTTCGATAGACAGTTAAAAAACCATCTGAAACGTTGCCATAACCTATTTTCGAACAGATCTGCAAGGATCTGTTGGATCGGAGAGTGGAGATTCGGCCGGCGACAGGAGAGGTATGATGAAGGTTGAACGGCGGCTGAAGTTTCTGAGTCGACGATAAACTTAGTGCCACCAGCACCAGGGTCAGCAACACCTACAAACAGACAAACAAAGAAAACGGAAAAGGCGGGGCGATGATGAACCGTGAAGAAAGGGGTGGGTTCGTCATCATCATTGTCGGCATCGTCACCGACGGTTCCAAGGATCATGGTGAACGGAGCAGAGAAAGAGATTACCAACCCTTTATCACTAATTGAATACCATGAACTATTTAAATTAGGATATTACACAATCATTTGTGATGAAGAGATTTGGGATTGCGATACAAGTGAAAGCAGGATCGGCCTCGATTATTTCTTTTGACAAAATTTTTGTTGTTATTTGTATGGACTATTCACATGAGGTAGGGATCTTTATCCTCTCAATTACATTGCCCGTACTTGACCTAAAGTACATCTAACAGAGGAGGCAAAAATGACTATCCTACCCCCTGCTCGAACACATTGTCTGAGATGGGGTCCACCTCCCTCTATTAGATGTACTTGAGGTCAAGTACAGACAGTGTAATTGAGAGGATAAAAATTCCATGAGATAGAGGTCCGCGTCCTCAAAGGACCTCAAAAGGCAAGAGAATTAGAGGTTGGAACGTCCATATCTGGACTGCCTGTAGATTTAGCATTGTGAGATTTTCAATGTTTTGGGACATTAAATTAAAATTTTTTACTAAAGTTTTTATATTAAAGAAAGATAGGAATTGTATTGTTTTAGCGCATTGCATGGCATAAAAGACTAGAACAACAATACTAAGGTCATATGTATCAGATAATATATATATTTTTTATTTTTTATTTAAGTTTTCTTTTGTGAGCTCCAAATGAGTAAAATAAAGTGGCTTGAAAGCTTAATTGGAAGTATATAAAAACTATGCAATTGCCACTAAACCTATTTTTATATAAAAATATAAATTAATTGAGGCCATTTCTTCTGTTCATATGTAGTGAAAATTTATTAATTAATTGAGTTTGGGATCTCTTAACTTGTGGACACACCCTTATGATGCCATAAGGTACATTATCAACCATTTTCTAGGTCATCCTCTAACTCATACATCAAGTTTTAATTTAATTAGGTTTCGTGAAAAAATAGTTAAAGAGAGTAATTGAAAAAATTTAGACTATTGAAGATATAAAGGGTAAAATTCCATACATGATAGGTTATAGGATTAAAATGGTGCACCAAATTTCACATGTGAGGGCTATTAAGCGGATACCATATATTCCTAATAGTTAGAATGATCAAATTAGTTCTCTATATCATGTATACCTGGATTTGACATATGAGCAAAGGCACCTTGAGATCTATCGTCCATAAACTTTGGGTCTCTTATCATTAGGGACCATATCTGAAGACATTTCTAGACCTAGGATCTTCTGTTTGTAATATGTATATCTTGTAAGGTAATTCTCATATTATTGACATTTAAGACATCTTGATCCAAAAAACTCCAAGTCTATCATGACTCATTACTTGAGTAAAAATACGAAGTCTTATTTTGACTCCAACAATTTAGAACGAAGTCTCGTCATTTTTTACCTTGACCCAATCTACATGAATCTAGACTACTCAATTTCTAAATGAATCAACTTTATGTTTTTTTTGTTTTAAAGATGACTAAACTTGCTTAATCGATCATGACTCAAGTAAAAATACTGAATCTTACTTTGATTGGAACAACTTAGAACCAAGTCTAGTCATTTTTTACCTTGACCCAATCTATTTGAATCTTGACTACTCAATTTCTTAAAGAATTGGCTTTTTTTTAAAATGACTAAACTTACCAAGTCTATCATAGTTCGAATAAAAATACCGAATCTTATTTTAACTTGAACAATTTAGAATCAAGTCTCCTCATTTTTTACCGTGACCTAATCTACATGAATCTTGATTAAGTTTTTCGAACAACTCGATCTAATCAAAACCTGGTTTTCTAACTATGTTTTGTAGTCATGTCCACGCTCAACACACAAGGTCACCCCCTCCCAAAAAACAAAAAAAATGAAAAAAATAAGGGAGAGGAGCAGCACTACTGCGTCTGCGTACGGTGAGAGTCACTAGTGAAACAGAGGAGAAAGAGGTTATGGTGTTTCAAAGGTCAACCATTGACATTAACGGAGTGCCGGTCAATGGCTGTGAGGGGTTCTATTTCTTTTGTTGGACCTTCCAATTCCAAGGTGCTAGAAGGAAAGATCTTAGATTGTCTGAATCTTTTGCTAAGTTTGTGAAAGTGGTCGAGGAGAAAAGAGGAACCTTTTGAAGGATTTGTTGGCTGCCATTTCTGGGTTTAGTTCAAAGCTTGGTGCTAGTAAAATGGCGGTGAGTTTTACGTTATTCGATCTTGTTTTGGTTAAAATTGAGTCTTTCATGTGGGGTTCCCCACCCCTCGTAATTTTTGTTTTTGATGATTGTGGATATGAACTGAAATGGTATGCTTGGATTCTGTAGTCTTTCTCTTGGGGTCTCTTCATGCTAAAGAAGCGTTTTTATGGTTTGTTTTGACTAGGTGTTTTGGGCTATGTTACCTTTTGAATGAATAAAAATTAGGAAGGATTTTGGGGTTTGGTAATCGAGGTGTTATATTTTAATTGGATTTGAGGGATTGGCAGGGAACTTAGATCGGTTGTTGTTCATTTCATAATCCACATCCCTATTTATCCGGAAGAACAGAGGATATTGGATACTTAGGTGTTACTTATGGTTAGATAAGGAAAAATTGTAGTGTGGGCATCTGAGTTTGGTTTTGTTTTTTCGCTTTTTTTGCTAGTTTGCCATTTGGACTTCTTTTTATTCCTTTATGAGGTATTAATTAGAAAAAAAGGATTTGGGTGGTCAACTTGTCTATGTTCGTTATTAAATTTTTGTTGTTTGGGGGGGGGGGGGGGGGTGTTAAGCTCAGCTGGAAAATGTTCAAGGTGTTGGTGGTCTTTTGCTTCTCATTACCCTCTGGTTTTTAATGTTAAGATCAGTTGGGATTTTGTTGGGGATGAGACTTCCATTTGATGCTGTCCAGTAGAGATATTTGTTGAATTATGCTCTGGGTTTTTCGTCTGTTTGATGGTAGGGAGTTCAAATCTTTGTCTGTGAGGTAGATTATTTGTTGGTTAGTCTATTGGTTGGGGGATGGAAATGGGTTTTTTGTTGATCGATTGAGTCTTCATTTTTATGGAACTTAACGAACTTGCCTTAATAGGATCTCCTCTATATGGGTTTAGGCTAGTAAATTCACCTTATATCTTTACTTATCTCAAATTCAGCTTTTTTGATGATCAGAAGTTGAATGTTCCATAAATTTATACATGTTCTCCTCACTTCATTGTTAATTTGTAGTTTGTTTCTGGAGTAAAATTTGGATTTCTGAGTGCTTGTCATCAATAGATGAAGAGTTCTAATTCTAATTCTAATTCTAATTCTAATCAGTAAAAATCCACATGTTCGTAATTCTAATTAGTAAAAATGCATATGTTGTTACTTTTCTCCCTTGGATGAATCTTGGTGTGAGTATGGGTGTATCAATGCACTTGATTGAACAGCTTCTCCTGTTGTTTCTGACATATGGTAGATGGATATTCAGATAATTGGTCAGTGGTGCCTGTCTGTTTAGATTTGAGCTCTTTGACCTTTCTCAGGAACTAGTAGGTTTGATTTCCAGGCTCTTAGTTGCAATGGTTTCCAGCAGACATGCTGATCCTGTTTGAACCCCAGTCCCAGGGAGAGACTTCTACATTTTATCACTATTTTTTGTGTTAAGATGCGTACACACACTATTTGCAGATACATGCATGGACTAATGTCTTCAAAATTTTTGGACTTTTCCATAAACAATTATTTCTATGCCCCTATCAGCAGTTGATTTTTGAGTCCAGAGATAAACCTTCTATTTTGTCACTATTGCATGGACCATTGTCTTCATTTAATCTTTTTTACGAAAGAAAATAAAATGAACAATTCTTTCACTGGTTTGAGTACTTAATATGTTATCCCTTTCAATTGGGACAAACAATTTCTTAATATACTTTTGTAACAGAAAAGGTTAGTAATCTGTTCTTTGATTCCGAACAATGGAAACATCAAGATCGCCACAAGCTACTTGTTCCCAAACATAGAGACCATCCAAGAGATTTGGTATATTGATTAAAAAGGGCATACCCAGTGCACAAAGCTCCTGCCACTGCGGGGCCTGGGGAGGGTCATAATGTACAGAGCCTTACTCCCACTCGTGGAGAGGCTGTTTCCCGTGAGTATATTGTTTGAGCATAGGATATTCAATCTCTGTATGTTTTTCAGAAAACCTTGATCACACAATGTAGGTATCACTTATTTTACCTAATAATTGAATGATATATACGAAGAAGTAATACCAACCACAAGAGGTCTACAGCTGTGGTAGCAATTGCACAACATGCTACCTTTAGCAGTCTACTGAACAATGTTTGTTCGAGGAGAGAGATAAAGTGAGGTTGTAGATTGACCACGATATGGACATCCAAGCAAACTTGCATAATTGTATACATCTAAATCAATAACAATATTGCATTAGTCTTGCATTATGGAATATTTGTAAATTGATGACAATATTAGAATACTCAGTTAAGAGACTTCCACATCTATGATACACCAAGTTGCTGTGTGGCTGCTTACTGAGTTACTCCCATACAAGGATTGTATGCTAGAAGTTAATGATATGCTTGACTGAAGTGACTGTAGGGTGTATAGCATGCATAAACTAGGTGAATATGATTGGACTAGGAAAGATTTATGAACCATAAGGATAATGCTTCCAATTTACAATAGAAGAACCAGCTTAGAATGCAGTACTCCATTTGAAGACCCTTTATGGGAAAATTAAAAGGATCTGCTTCTTTTCTTGTCAAATTTATGCAATGGTGGAGAAAGAAGAGTGTAGGATGTTTATGGCAGGAACTGTAGGGCAAGTGTCTGCTATGCAGGTACCATCTCCTTGCTGAGCAAAGCATGAATGCTGGAGATACCTGAGGTGTATCTTGGTATGTTTTGACATTTTATACAGGCTGAAAACTTGCCAAAAAGGAAGGTGTTGCTATTGGGGAAGTTTAGGACTTGGGAGCACCAGCCACAGGTTGGAGTTTTGATGCTAGGAATCTTCCCTACCACTTTCTTAGGTGTTCTGGTTGAAGCAAATTATAATTGGATGTGGTACACAGTGATAAAAAGAACAAAAAAAATAGTTGTCAAGGCGTCAGGCGGGTGCCTTGGTTACCTTCTTGATGTGCCTTGTGTCTAGGCCCCCTCCAATGCCTTGGGTCGCCTAGATGCCATGACAACTATGAATAAATAAAAGGAGAGAAACTAGTGGCGTTGTAGTAGAGACATCAATCTAAAGGGTTAAACTTCACCATGTTTTGATCTTTTACTATTTGAGAACTGTTACAACCGCTTATCTCAAAAGCTCGAGCTGTTACATAAGGGCGATGACATTTTATATCAACACACAACAACAAGAGCTATGTTCTACAGGCATTTAGTATTCTCTGATCTTTAGGCGTCATTTTTCTGGGAAGCACTTCTTTTGATTCTTCTAATAGATCAATATTTACTGTAAATGATCCCTTGAAAATGAGGAAGTTTTCTTGGGATTAAGAAGAAATTATTTTTTGCTTAAAAAAAGTCCACTAATTGTTAGAAATCACCTATCAAAATTCAAAAGAAAAACATGAGAAGAATATTATAAAAAAAAAAAAAAAAACATTCCAGACATTCAATTTCATGCAGAACACCTTCCATGTCAAAATTGTTCTTGAGAGCTAGAAAACCCCTTGGAATCCATGTGGAGAATTGATAACAAATGCAGTGAAATGGACTGAAAAGATTGAATGAGACTTGCTAATTTTGGACTAAGGTCAAGGTCACTAACAACAAGCTAACAACCAAACCCAACACTAGGATCGATAGAACTGATAAACAGCAGGTTAGACACTTACAGTCATAGAAAGGCAAATAACAGGCTGTTGAAGTGCAGACCGGTTCGGTTCTCCTATTGGTTCTCTTGTTAGAGTTTGTAATGTAACTAGATTCATTTTAGCGTCTAGGTTCATTGTGCACATGTTAAATGTGCAAGATAAGGATTGAGTCAATCATTCCATATTTGTATTATTCTCAAGTTATAAATAAAGGCATGGCCTTGTCTCATTGACAAGCCAAAATCATTCTCTTCTCCCTTCTTTCTCAACTCAGACCTAACAGAAACCTAACAACAGGGTCTGTCGACATCAGATTAATCACAGGTCTGATGCATGGTAGACAAGGATCAATAACTCGGTGTCGACACTGGTTTCGACCAGCCAGAAACTGAGATTTCCCAGGTTGCGACTAAAACCTGGTACTTTCTCCAAGCCAACTTGAAACCTTGGTTTCGGGGCCCAGAAGTTGTTCTTTTGCCCTGATTCTTGTTGTGCTGCCTATTTTTGACAATTTGAACCCAATCCATGCATTAGTTTCATATAGAGAATACTCAAAAAAATACTTGTGGTTTTGACCCAAGTTTGAGAGTGTATATTGTTCTTAGACATGGTATCGAATAAGGTTTGACCGGAACATAACTCCTTCGATATAAATCTGATTTAAGCAATCTTGGATTTGTTGGAAAGCTAATCTTGGATTTGTTGGAAAGCTTTCCAACAAATCCAAGATTGCTTAAATCTGATTATATCGAAGGAGTTATGTTCTGGTCAAACTCAATTTGGTGTGCGCGAATGCTGTTTAAAATCACTCTGAATGGAAATAAATTTTAGGTATCAAAACAAATGAATATTTTACCTCACTTTTGGTTTTTAGCAATGTTTTTATCATATTAAGATTTATAGAATTTTTAGATTTGAGAAGAACCCCAGCATTTAAAAGTTGAAAATTGCACATACCGCCGAAAATCTAGTTTTTGTTCTTTAACTGGGGGGCGGGGGGTTGACTTTTTATCCTGTTAGAATTTGATTTTTTTTTTAACTGTTTTTATTGGATTCAAATAGGGGGTAATTGCTTATTTATGAATAATATCTTAAGTAAATGAAATAAAAAATATAATACATTTACTTAAATGATATTTGGTATAAATAAGTGCCTGCCCTGGTTTCGAGCCATTTCATCAAGTTTTGATGGAGATAAGTGAATTTATATAGGTGTTCAGATTGAAACTTGTGAAATTACCGAAATATGGCCAAAACAGGGTCGAAACCTGTCGAAACCATGCGAAACCAGGTCGACTTCCCACATCTCGTCTTAGTAGGCTGCGAAACCGAGACAACTCGGTCGAAACCTGCAGGTTCGACTGAGTTCTTCTTCCTTGATTTTAGATAGTACTGTAACTGATACCCACCAACAGGAAACGTAACAGCAGAGTAAATACCTCCTTTCGGCAACAGAATGGCCTCCAAAACTCAGAAAATAGAGTAAGCCAAAATAGAAACTCAAGATAACAGTAATAAATAACTTTAACCAACACTGATGGGGCTATCATTCCAGTTGAAGGTAGGAATATTGAAGAGTATTAACACTTCAAATTTACAGCCACATCTAATGGCTAGACCATGAGATATGGCAGTGGTTCAAAATTGGAAACTAGGGAACAACATTTAGATGGTTGTTACCTCAGGGACTTACAGCCATTGGATGGCTATGAAATTACAGTTGAAGGAAACCATTGAAGGAAGGATTAACATACTACAAGAAGGGATGGAGTTGATGGCTGGATGTGGAGTTATACACCCTCGAAGGTTGCTGCCAGAAGAACACAGATTCACAGTGCCGAAGGAGGGTACTCTGCCTCCAAGTCTTCAGTACACCACAGAGAACTGATGGAGCATGCAACAGTAAAATAAAACTCTCCAGCAGGTCTCAGTATCACTCTGTGATCCTCAGTTGCAGTGGTAATAAAAAAGAAACTGAAGAGGAAATGGAAGAGAAGAGGAAGAAGAAAGAAAGGGGGGAGGGGGGGGGGAGATACGACCAAGGCCTCTCACCTATGGCCTTGGTCAGTCTCTGACTTACCTAAGGCCTCTCACCTCACTCCACTGCATCACACAGAAATATGGCATAAAAACCAAGCTTTTTATTCATCTCAAAATGGTGGGGAGGGCTCTAAGGCCAATTACAGCTTATAATGTGTTGTATGTAACACAAACAAGGAAACAAATAAATAAAAAGAAAATCCCCACATGGAAAAAAAAGGACTTGTACAGAAAGTAATGAAATAAAAGAAAGACATTTAGCTAAATAGTGGAAACTAGCCTAAGATCACAAAATAGAAACTACTATTATAAGCCCCCATGATTCTGGTTTTGGGTGAACCAGAAAACACAGAGACCGATGGACTGGCCTGGCCCATAAGCCAGTTAAAAGAACTATGGGCCTAAGTGGTGTGGGCCTGGTTCTTATTATTCCTATTCAAGTACTGCTTGCCTAGGAACTTGTCTACAGTACTTGCTTTGGTACAACCCAAATGATGATACAAATATTGGTAAGGTGGTGAGAACCTGACCATATATCTGAAAATCAGCAACAAAATCCATGATTGGAATCCTCAATACTTGAAGGTGGCATGAAGTTATGGAAGATTGTTTGGTGGACATTCTCAAGGCATTTGACACTAGAAGAATTCAAATGCTTTTATCATGGGGAAGTAGAAGCGTGTGAGGTTTTGGAATGACATATGGTGTGGACATTTCCTTTCCTTCAGGTGAAGTTTTGGAATGACATATGCTGTGGGTCAAGAAAAGGTTTCTTTCCCTTTTTTTTTTTATTGGATGGTGATGAATATGAGTGATGGAAGTGTGGTGTGGTTTTCATGGGCAGTTCCACAATGCTTTTCAATTTGCTTAACATACTCAATGGATTAGGAATTGATACATGGTTACAATGTGTATGCATAAACCATCGGAGGTGGGGTCCAAGTTTACTCCATCCATGCTTTTATGAGTTTTTTTTTAGTCTGTTCATACCATAAATATACTGTGGTGCCAATAATTATCTCTAATTTTGTCAGTCCATTTTTTAAGCTTGAAACATTCGAGATCACTGGTGTGGAGGGGATAACATGTATGTTCGTGTGTGAGAATTTGTACTGAAGTTTTATTTGATTTGATGAATTAGAAAAGTCTATTAAGAAACTATCAAATTTCAGAACTGTATAGTGAACGTATAACTAATTGTATTTTCTGCATGTAGAAGCAACACTAGTTGAATGTTTTATGGAGATTATTTTCCTTGCTGACAGTTCAGGTTGTCCTTATTTCATGGCTTTGTAGTTCTTATACTTTTTATTTTTTGAGTAGAATAAGAAAAATCCATGAGATTGAAGGGAGAACAGAAGTAATAATTGAAACCAGACATAGGCATATAAGTACAACTGTATTCAAGAAATGCAAGCCATGGGCTGGCCTCTGTTTTTTCAGTTGGTGAGGAGAGAGGAGACCGAAAGCCTCAAGGTTTTGATGGAGAGGGAATGCTCCAATTTACAAGTCAGTTCAGCTGTTCAGGGTTCACTTAGCAAGACTATTTCCATCATTTAGGTATCTGTGGATTCCATTTGGATAGTAAAGTAGGGAGGTTTTGTGCAGATCACATTGAGCCTTTATAGACACAATCATAGTTGTCAAGGTGTCTCCTAGGCGTTCATGCTTCTTGGGTCACCTAGGCATCCAGGCCCCTCCCAACGCCTTGGGTTGCTTAGTCACCTTGACAACTATGGGTACATTAATTAAAATTGAACTACTGCTTGATTAGGTTATAGGTAATTCTATTGTATGCTTTAGGAAACAGTTATGAAGCCGAGTGAAACCTTTTGGTTCCATGTGTTGGATTGAATTTGTGGATGTGCTCCACCGGACTGACCCCATTGAACCCGGAAATCCTGTGGTTCTATGCAACCTATTGCACAAAGGTTATTGATCATTATCTTTCCTATCATGTACCCTAAGCAAGTTATCTAAAGTCTAAATCCACTAATTTTCCTTATATGTGCTGAAAAACTCACTTGATGTTAAGTGCTATTAATTAAATTGAGGTTCCGTAGCATAGTGAAATAAATATTCTTTTAAGATGGCAAAATCTATGATGTTTTGTGGTGTCATAGCACACCTTATGATGGGTGCCACCTGATGGATCTCTTTTACCTAAATGACCTAATCTGATGATCAGCATTTGATTCAATCTTATAGGTATAGTAAAAGGATCAGTTTCCATCTATTACATCATTTACATGGCATCCATGCTTGCCTAGCCTCTGCCAGATGGACAGTGGATTTCCTATTTTCCTGTTTCTAACCTTCTTTCATTCAGATATAACTTTTAAGCCCCTAGAATTTTGTCATGCATCTGTTAAGAAGGGTTGGAACGATATGAAACAAAATGATAATTAACTTTGTGTGGAGAAGGGCCAATTGTATCTTTTCTGCCCAAATTTGATTGTAGAGTTGCAAATGGCGAAAATAGGGTCAAAGAATCCCCAATCAAGGATGTGCAGAATACTCATGGTCTGCTGGTCTAACCATTAATTAGGACGAACACAAATGAAAGTGAAGATGAGCTTACGGCCATTGTTTGTTGTCTCTGATGATGTGGCTAGTTTCTGTACATACCCACCCACCCTTATATACACACCCAGTATACACCCAGTATGAACTCCCCCCCCCTTTTTTTACTTCATTGCTAAGATTTTTCTGGCTATAATAGTCCTACATAATTTATTTTTGTGAAAAATAATTATTATTAATATTACTGTGACTATAAATCTAGCATTATTAATAGTATTATTATTTATTAGTAATATACGACCACACACATACATGCGTTGCATTTGCATTTCTTCTACTGACTATTCTGTTTTTCAATATGTTTGTCTGATGGTGTGATCTTGTTTAAGCCTGAATTTGTGATGATCATTTTATTTTTTTTGGTTGAAATAATAAGGGTCGAATTATTTTGGCAGCAACGCTCACATGTTCCTAAGTTCGGCAATTGGGAAAGTGGAGATGTCCCATACACAGCCTATTTTGACAAGGCAAGCAAGAGCAGGAGTGGTGCAAAGATGATAAATCCAAATGACCCTAAAAAAAATGCATCTTCTGATGATAAACACCCAGTTCGAGCTGCTGCAGTAAAGACTGGAGCTGAACCTGATGCAACTGTGATACCAGGAGCCACAAGGTCAAAGCACGAGCGCCGATCAAGCAGGGAAGATGGTGACCTTAGGCGATCAACTGTTTCTCCAGCTCGCTATGATAATGTAGTACGGAAAACTGGCACTGATTCACCTCTTCAACGTCATGGTGACTCCAGGAGGACTGGCCAGCAAAATGGTGGTTCAAGTGTTGAACAGTCACCAATCCATCCACACCACCAGGCAAGAGTTTCAGGCAAGGGCAGTGGGGTTTCCACACCCTCCTGGGAAAGAAAAGGTTCATCTGAACATAACCATGGCTTAGCTCCCGCCACCCCTGGAACATCGCGACAGAAACCAGCAACCCGAGCAGATGAAACTGTAATTTCTATAATATTTCCCATCAACTGTGTATGCTTGTGACTGTGTGTTTGTGTATTTATTTAGGGAAAAAAAAACTGTGTCCAGGACTGTGGCCTACGCCAGCACTCCCATGAGTCCAGCTCTCTCCGCCTCATATGAAAAGACACCTATGCCGCTTTGTTTTGAAAAGGAGAGATAGACACATGGGAGCGCTGGTGTAGGCCACACTCCCGGACAGAAAACTACTTCCCATTTGTTTATTTTTTTGGTGGGGGGAGGGGGTTGGAGCATGTGTGATCAGAAAGCAATCACTTCTGTCACTTGTCAAATTGCTGAAGGGAGAAACACATATGTATTGTTTTTGGTTCCTGCACTGTTGATAACACTGATATTTGCATACTTTTTTCAAGCTACTTATACAATAGTAGTGATGTTATGATCTCTCTTGTGGCAGCACGATAGAGGAGCTGCTGTACCAAAATTTGGTGACTGGAATAAGGACCCAGCATCGGCTGGCGGTTATACTCAAGTCTTCGATAAAGTGAGGGAGGAGAAGCAGGGTGGGTCACAAAAGGTGCGAGTCGTGCCAACTGAGTCATCTCACAATGGTCAGCAGCAGAATAATAATGATGATTCTACAGTACGTTATTCTCTTTCTATCCATATTTCTAGTTTTATTTGGATTTGCTTATTTGTAGATCCTCTGAACTTGATTCTTTCCTTGTCCTTTTTCAGCCTGTTTGCTGCTTTGCATGGGGCAGAAAATGATGGATGTTTGTCACTCAATGAATATAAGCATGCTTGGACCTGTAAATTGCTCTGAAGGCTGTCTATAGAGTTTACATGTGCATTCTTTCACTAAAAATGTGTGTGTGTGTGTGTGTGTGAGAGATGATAAACATGAAATTTTTATGGGGCTTGAAAACAAATTTTACTGTAAAACTAGATTTTCCACCAATTTCTTTTTATAAAATGGAATTTTTTCATGAGAGAAAATTTTACTCAAGATCACACATTTTAGCTTTGGTAAATTTGACGCGAGATTTATAGGCAAATTGTTGCCTCATAAATATTAGGATTTGTTCGACACACTCAACGGTCCTCGAGTCCTCAAAAACCAAAGCTCTCATCTGAAATCTCGTGCTTGACGCAGTTGGCGAATTGGAATGGTTGGCCTTGGTAAGCCCAACAATGGCTATCAAGAGAACTGTGATGTGGTTAATGGAAGTGATGATATTGAACTGAGACAATCCTTTAGTGCTTGCAATGGTTATGAAACAGGGGACTGAAATTCTTTTTTGAAGTTGAAAATCTGAGGTGGAATATGAAACTGTTCGACTTGAGATATACCGAAATGACCTTTGTGGGCGTCTTCATAATGGGTGCTGGCTTCTGCAAGTTCTCTAAAGAAGAAAAATGTTTCACTACTTGTTTGGGATTATGCTCTGTTCCCTGGCTCAACCACACCACATAACCGCTCTATTGATGCTTGTTCTCCTTCCCTGAGAAGTATTTTCTGCTTCACTGGGTAGTTGCGTAGGGTCGGGAAGTAACTAGCTGGATAAAGTTGCTCCTTTTATTTCGCAATCAGTGCTTCAGAAATTCTTATAGTTAAGCCCAAGCATGCTATCTAGCAAATTTAATTAAAAATGATGCAGTTGTAAACTTGCATGATATGAGTATGATCTTGAACAAGATTCTTAGTTGCAAAAGATGTCATAGATGCATTTCTGTAACTTCGCGTTCTTGAGCTTCTAGATTTTGGGATCATCCTCGTTCTCATCAACTTGCTATTCAACTCCTTAAGAGTTTGTTGAACACAACAGCTCACTGAGAGGGGGCTGAATCAGTGATCTTTCAAAACTCTTTAAACTCCTTAATTCTGTTTACTCACTCGTTGGTGTCACAAATTCTCAAGCACACGGCCACAACACATTCAGATACGAACACATACCTCACAACCATATGGCCAGGTCTACAAAGTGCTCACAAACATTCTTGGAATGCATTTTAGGTTGATTTCGCATTCTTGGATGATAAAAATAATTATGCGAAATCAACCTACAATGCATTCTAAGAATGCATACCAAATGCTGCTTGAGATTCTCCGGATTGTTTTTCATAGAAATTCTTTTTTATAAATGTGTTTTGCAAAGGATTTGCTCTCTACTGAGAAAAAGAAAGAAAGAAAGAAAGAAAGAAAGAGGGGGGAGGGGAGATAAAAGAAGAAACAACTTCTCCACCCAAACTATTAATTGATGAAACATATATCTCTATGTTGATAACAAATTGAAACTATTTTGATTTCTGACCAATGTCATGCTCAGAATGGAATTCATTACTAACAAAATAAAAACCTAACAAAGATTACACTGTCCCATTTAAATGCAGTTCTCCCTGAATCCAGCTTTGATGTTCACCATTGTTGAAGCCCAGTGAGGATATTATTAATCAAAAATAACTTCATGCCGGCAAAGTTACAAAAGCATCATCAAGAAAAATTATTGAACTAAAGGCAATATGGGATGCTCGTCCCCTCTCTTGTCCCTGTAAAAGAAAAAAAAAGAGTCATAATCCCTTCTGTTACCCAAATTAATAAATTCAAAAGTGTAGTTAACTAATACTACACAAGCAAAAAGTTTCATCTTTATCGACAAGCACGAAAAAATCAATTTTTTTAAGGAAATGATGACTTACCAAGTTTCATAACCCTTACTATTGTTCACTTTCTTCATTTGAGTGCCAACTCCAAGATAAATGTCCCTAATCAAATGCATCTCTTTGACTACATCATTCATGTTCATTCGATCCCATGGTGATTCAGCTGAGCATATAACTCCAATTTTAATAACTGAATTAAGACATACCCGTACTCTATCCTTCGTGCATCTTTGACTTCCAGTGATGTTGCCTTTAGTTGTTTCTAATTCTTCTTCATCATTTTCCATGGGTAGAAGGGATTGGTGGATGATAGCCATCACTCCATCATGCAAAGCCATCTTAGCCCAGCTATGAAGATAAAAGTTATCCTTGAACATTTCATCAGTAGGTCGCTTCCCTGTGAACATCTCTAACAAGAAAATTCCATAACTGTATACATCACCATGTGTAGAAACGTCAACACCTGCACCATACTCTGTAATTTATGCATCTTAGGTTAGTACTTTTGTAACTAATAAGAATACGATCAAAGTCTATTGGTCTCAACTGGAAGAATAACATGGCATGAATATAGACAAAAATCCCATAAAGCAAATTATTTGGGTGAAGTGTGTATCTAGTGTCACAATTTGTATCTCAAGAGAAGTTAAGATATTTTCAAATTTGTTCTTGTAGTGAGTATACAAAGAACATACACTCCTCTAGGGTCTATAGTTTTGGATCTAAATCCAACAAACAATCTAATGGCATAATATCCAAGTAATTTGATTGCACAACTTTGATGTGACATGTGATCATATTAATCTATGTACAGGAAAAACTATGAACCCCTACACAAACTAAATGCATCATTCGATACCATAGTTTATAAGCTATGCCATTCAAGGTATGATTTGACTATAGTAAGGAAAGATGCAGTCAAAACTTTGATGCATATGTAAAGTGTTGGGCAATTGGAGCATTTTGGAGTTGTGTTGTCATTGTTGGCAATGTTTCTAGACATTTTGATGGTGCAGCAATGGTTTTTGGTGAGTTGGAAGAGTTGAAATGGTCAAACAAGCTTCTACACAGTGTCAAGGGCAATTTGATAATTTGGCAAGGTTATAATGGCATCCAAGCATGAAGAATGTATATTGGCAGTATTTTTGGTCCCTAAAAAGTGTTTGGCAAAGGCTCGAAGCAGCAGGTGAAGGTTTCGTTCATCAAAAGCTGCGATTTCATACGATCGCGGAGTGGGATCCACTTTGAATCTATTTTTGGAAGCCTTAATGGCTGAACTGGGCGAATAAGTCTTCATGAGAAATGAAGTTCGTCGAGTGATGGTTCCAACGCAACTGATCTCGCATCATTTCAGTGTTGGACGAGAAAGTTACAGTTATTTCCGTGTTGATGCGCAAAAACAGAGCAAATCTGGAATAGGCAAAAAGTTTTATACTTAGCCAAAATTTTTGGTCCTTTTTTTTAAGTGCTACTGAAGATAGAGGTTTCCCATTGTTTTGTTAAAGATCCAGAATTACCACGGGCGTCGGATCGGCATCTAGTGTAAGATTCCTTTTGGACGCCACAGATTGATGCAAGATTCTTTTTAAAAAAGAAGGGAGAGAGAAAGGAAATAAGGGATTTGGCAGTGGAGTGTAACATCAGCATGACATCACCTCCTATTTTTAACGTTGATAGCTTTGTGAATTTCTTTGACATGTGTCCTCGTTTTGCATGGTTTTGTCACGAAGAATCTAGTTATTTATGATTCTACCACTAGTTATCCGTTTTGGAGCATCCAACTTTGGAAAACCATATCTTGGTCATCCGAAGTCCAAATGGGACGGATTTTTTTTTGAAATTGGGTGATTTTTATAGAGGAATCCATTGAAATGAGTTGCAGAACCGTTTGAGCACAGAAAATCGACGACATCACTGGTTTATGCTCGATGGCTCCGTATTGAAGATGATTTGAGCAATCGAGCGTACACAGACTTGATTTCTATGCGTCAGAGGCTTCATGATTGTTGGATTACTCTACAAGAGGTAATCTTCGATTGTAAATCCCCATTGTGAGTTTCTAAGTTGCATGTTTAGTTGAAAAAACTTAGTTTGATTGTAAGCCAATATTGGCCATTGTATTGGGGGATTTAGTTATGTTATTTGCAATTAATTATTATAACTCTGTCAAGTGGGGGCTTGCACAGAGATTGGGGCAGTTGCCCTCGTTTGTGTGTTTGCATAAACTGAAGCAGGGATTGAGAGTTCCTGGGCGGTTGTAGCCATCAAAATTTGAGTAGTGTATTGAGGGAATACGAAACCCTATACGGGTATTCCTCCGTGGACGTAGGCACTCTGGCCGAACCACGTATATCTGGTGTTCTGTCTTGCACTTATTTTTCAACATATATTTGAAGTGTGTGTTGTGCAGAGTGGAGGGACACTGTTTGGTAGACCTAACCACGTTGTGGTGTGTGGTGGACGTGTCTGTGTGTGATTGGTAATTACGGGACTGCCCCGGCCAATCTTGAATTGTACTTGAGAACACATCACCAGTGTGGTATCTGTTAGAGATTGGAAGAAAGTTTTTGGTGACCCTGATTCACCCCCCTCTCAGTGTCAACCTGAGTTTATCAGAAACTCCAAATATCATCCAAGCATATGGACATTATTAGTATTTTTTCTCAAAACTTTTTTTTTTTGTTGATGAATCTCAAAACATTTCAATTGATATTAAATATTTAATTTTTTTCTTTTCGAGAAAGTGGCTTTGAGACACAATGTATATTAAAATAATAATTGCAACTTAAGGTTTGTGATTTAGTGTACGAAGTTACCCAATCACAATTTAAAAAAACTAGAAAAAAAAATCATACTAGATCAATAAAAGAGGAATAAATATTACCTGGTGGAATGTATCCAATAGAACCCTTTAATCCGATTGAGCTAGTTTGATTTTGAGTTCTACCTGTGCCTTTTGAAAGAATCCTTGATATCCCAAAATCACCCAAATGTGCAGTCAAATCATCATCAAGAAGAATATTGCTTGGCTTTAGATCACAATGAATAATTTGCATATGACAATAATTGTGAAGATGATCCAGTGCTGTTGCAATATCAATGGCAATATTCAGTCTTTGAACAAGGTCTAAATGTCTTTGTTCATCTTGTACGCCATTTGCATGTGGATGTAACCACCCCTCCAAATTCCCACTAGGCATGAATTCGTATACTAATGCCATAAAATCATTTCCTTCAAAATCTACACTTGAGCAAGACGTTAAGATTTTGACAAGATTACGATGCCGGATGTTTCTAAAAGCTTCACATTCGGCCATGAAACTCTTGGAAGCACTTCTGTGTTCAACATTGAGGACCTTTACTGCAACAATTAGTTCCCCATGATTGAGGACACCTTTGTACACAGACCCAAAACTCCCCACTCCAATCAAATTTGCTGAGGAGAATCCATCGGTAGCTTTAAGGAGTTGGGCATAAGAGATCATAAAATGACGATCTTCTATAAAACATGTTGTCGGTTCTTTCCTTTCTTTTCTTTTCCGGCAGATAATGAAAAAACATATCATAAAAATCAAACATAGAGAGGCCCCACAACCACATATGATGACTATCAACTTGAAAAGACGAGGCTTCCCATCTTCTTTTGACTTTTGGGCCTGGCATGTTGACAAATGAAGTTCTGGTATTCCTCCACAAAGCTTATTGTTTTGAATGACTGAAATTGCACTCAAGTTTCCAAAGACTCCTTCTGTTGGTACCTCACCCTCCAAAAGATTAAATGATAAATTTAAATTTTGGAAAAACTTAAATGTTTCAAAATATTTTGGGATAAAGCCGGAGAAGTTGTTGTGTGAAAGATCTAAATCTTCAAGACCTCTTAGGGAACTCAGAGAGAATGGTATAGAGCCTTGGAATAAGTTTCTCTTCATATAAAGATGTTGCAGGCTTGTACAAGCACCAAGGGTGTGAGGGATTTCACCAGACAACATGTTCTCAGAAACGTCTAAGATTTCAAGTTTGGTCAGTTGACCCACTTCCGAAGGTAGAAACCCAAAGAAATAATTTTTACTCAAGTTTAGCTCTATTAACATGGAAAGATCAAATATCTCTTTGGGGATGATATCATTGAAATGATTTCCTGAAAGTCGCAAGCGTAACAAATTTTTGCATTTTCCAAGACTTGAAGGTATATTTCCATGCAAGTGATTATCATCTAGAAAGAGATCATCCAATACTGTCAAGTTTCCAAAAGAAGAAGGGATTGACCCTGAGAATCCATTCCCAGATAAATAAAATCGATGAAGCATTTGAAGTCTCCCAATTGAAGAAGGAATACTTCCTTGTAGAAAGTTATCCAGTAGGCCCAAGTGTTGTAAACTTAAGAGGTTCCCCATCCCTACTGGAATGTTTCCAGATATTTGATTGCGTGACAGTTGAAGCTTTCTGAGTTGGGTTGACAAGTTTGCTATGGAGTTGGGAAGTACACCACCAAAGTGGTTATAACCAAGCCACAACTGTTCTAAACTACTACAGTTGGTTAATGAGTTGAGAAAAGTCAGATCATCTGTCTCTCCACTTCCCAAATGATTGTTGTCCAATGAGAGTATGTTGAGTTTTGATAGGCCACCAAAATTTATATCCACTTTCCCAGTAAGATTGTTTATGCCAGTCCAAAATAGTTCAAGATTCGACAAATTGGAAACTGAAATTGGAATTGATCCATGAAATTGGTTTCCTCCAATTGAAAACCACCTTAGATTTGGAAGACTGAACCCTAAATTTGGTGGAATACTACCCTGAAGTTGGTTATATTGGACATGAAATACACCGAGTGAAGAAAGATTATATAGAGAGGGAGGGACAGTACCAAACAAATTATTTTCACCAAGCGAGAGAATCAATAATCTTGTCATTTGGCCAAGGGAATTTGGAATAGTTCCAGTAAAACCATTGAATCCTCCAGAAAGGTATTCAAGGGATGAAAGGTTCCCAAAGGAAGGTGGAATCTGTCCTGTCAAGCTGTTATGATGGAATGAAAGGAGTTGAAGCTTTGACATGGTGCCAAGTTCTACTGGAATTTTACCCACAATATTGTTTTGACCTAAACTGAGTTTTATAAGGTTGGAGCAACGTGATATGTTGGGTGGGATTTCTCTTTCAAACAAATTGTCGAATAGATATAAATAACGAAGCCTGAATAAAAAGCTTAGTTGATGAGGGATTTCACCGTGGAAGCTGTTGTTTTGGAGTGAAATGTTCCGAAGGAAGCTGAGGTTTCCTATTTCTGGTGCCATGGAACCCACCAATCCACTTGATGGTAAACGCAAAGCTCTGACCCTGTTTGGATGCCGGCGATCGCCACATATAATGCCTTGCCACTCGCAGTAGGGAACAGAGTCATTCCAAGAGCTCACAACTTGAAAGGGATCATGGGTTATGCGAGCCTTGAAGGCTAGCAAGGCCAGCCGATCATCTGTTCCATTAAGTGATACTGATGATGGTGAATATTGGGCCAATGAGAAGCAGCTCATGCAGCCGCACCAGAGAAGAACCAACAGCACCAACAACACATAACCCATCAATCAAATGTAAATTTGCTGTTGAAGGCTTGCAACCCAATGAATGGAACTGATGAATTTGGAAGAGGAGTTGGGTTTTAGAACTGGGGAGCAACTGTGTTATCAATTGCAATTTGGGCATGAAACTATGGAAGAAATTAACAGATTCATGAATGTTCAGCGCAGCATTTGATGCCAAAGTCCTTAAAAGAAGAACCAAACAGCTCTGAGGAGAGGGAAGAGATGTAAGGGGTCCTATGGACAATGTGGGTCTGAAATTCATAATAGTTTCTAACCACATTAGTAATAGATTGGTGGAAGTAGATATAGAATTAATGTATACGGAGGAGTTGTAGATAGAGAATTAATGCAATTTGGGCATGAAAGAGACAAATCAACCGTATTGTGCTGCAAGAGAGTCCCAAGGAAGAGGAGTCTTCACCCACTAGAATAGGAATCCATTAAATGGAAAATTGAAATATATAGGGAGTGGGGACTGAACTTCGATTCATTCTCCAGTCTTCCACAGTGTCGGCAATAGTGAACAATGTAGAGCTTCTTTTGATTGTTACCTTCGATCTACAATTGGTTTCTTCATTTCTTGCCGAGTCATAAAATGGTAGCTAGAGAAGGAGATTGGTTGGTCAAGTCAAATACAGGAAAGTTGATAGTAAAATCTTGTTATGACCTAAGATTAATAATTTTTACTTCGAAACTGGTGAGTTTTATGTCTTGTACATACATTGTATTGGTTTATATAATTATTATCGGACGTACATATATTTGGATTCGATTTTGAGTCTATTATCTGTATATAGATAAAATTGTAATTGTGTGAGGAAAAAAGTTTTATGGTTTTCTGTGGATGGGAAAATCCTAGAAGGCAAGCAAAAGAAATTGCATTGTGAGGTGAAGAGTGGTGTAAAGTGTTTTTCGAGCTTAGTGAAAAATTATCTAATTCTCACATGTGTATGTAGGCATTCGTACCGAACCACGTTAGATCTTCGTTCTATATGTGATTTTTTTTTTCGATTTCTTCTCGTATTTTCACATTCATCCCCAACAAATCGTATCAGAGCGAGTTTGGCAAATCGTCCACAGGTGGAATGTGAAAATCTGGGAAATGAACGGTGCACAAGGATCAAAAGGAAAAATGTGTGGATCTTCTTTTGGTAAAGAAAAAAAAAAGAAGAAGAAAGAAGCTTGTTTGAAACTTTTAGCAACGGGTCTACTTTTCCACTTATAAAGATAGTTTTCTTAATGCACCTAGCATTCACCCAAGGCTGTTTAAGGCTTCCAAACACTGTAATGAACAATCTCGTGCTACCACATAATCCTCAGATGCTCCAGCATCATTGTTAACATGTCACATCACTATCAAATGACCAAAATGCCCCTGTGAGCTGTGTTAACACTCCATTGACCTTTGTGACTGACAAAATCACCAACATACTACTGGATGCTCTCTGTCACCTGTCTAGGCCATTTGTACTTTGTAAAATTACATAAATACCCCTGAATGTTGTCCATGCCTAAAATTACATAAATGCCCCTGAATGACTCCCAAACACTATGGGACCTCTGTATACACTGCTAAACCCTTGTAATGATGTCACTGCCACTGTAAACACTTTAAGAACTACTAGGGATGCTGGGGCACTATCCAGTCACTGCCTGCACTGCCATAAACATGTCTACTCAACCAGAATGCTGCTTGAACTGGCCTGAGCGCTGTAACTGCACCAAGATGCATTGTGTTGACCACAACAACACACATGCACTGTGTTGACAACAATGACAACCAACACACAGTCATTGCCATCTGCATTGTGTGTTCAACAAAAATATCATCACCTGTTGGAAATTAGGAAAGATAATTTAACCTATCTAAGCCAACAAAAAAAAACTAATATCTTACACTGAAGTCTCTCTCTCTCTCTCTCTCTCTCTCTCTCTCTCTCTCTCGCACACACACACATTTGCATGGACCCCTAAAAATTAAAGACTACTCAAGAGTCAAGACCCAAGAGCAATTCTCTGAAGCTTCTATGAATAAAGTGAGAGTTGTGTGTATGTATGGAGGAGATTCCATAAGGGTGGCAAACAAAATTAACATCGATCGACCTCATGAGTACAATTCAATTGATAGTTCTTTTAAGATGAAGACAGTTGCCAATGGGAAGATGAGGGCAAATCCCATGAACGAATCAATAACCTCCACCTTCTTCTCCTTCTCCAATTAGCTGAGACTGACATAGACCATCTACAGTACTATGCAACTATGGGGAGTTCATATGGATGCACGTCAATATTTTCCTCTTCTAATCTCCATCAAGCTTTTTATGATTTCTGAGTAAACCTTTCAATGTTTTTTTTTTTTTTTTTGGGGAAAAGGCTGGGTAGTATGCTAGCACCTTATGTGTGTATCTCTCTCTTTCACCCTTTGAAGGGTAAGGGTAACGGTGTCAATTGGTTCAATTTTGATTATTCGATTTGGTTTAAGAAACAAATGTAGTAACCAAAACCAAACCTAACTGAGAACAGGAATACATTCTCAAAACTAAAATCGAATCGACTCTGTTTAGTTTCGGTTTCGATTTTTACTCGATTTTGTATTCAATTTCTTAGTGAGTTTGAATCGTTGGTGATAGTAAGCAAAATGGCCATAGTCTAGGGTGTGTCCAAGTAATTTTCTCCTTTATATTCTATTTAGGTCCTATTTAAAATGTTTGGATCAACTTTTTACATCGTCACTAATATAAAAAAAAAAACCTTATTTGTTAAGATCATAGTCCATCAAAAATTTCCAAACACTAGAATAGAAAAGAATTTATCATCCACAATTAATTAAAAAATAAAAATATATATATATATAATTTTATACAGTTCTTTATTCATTTTGAAAATAGGTAATTCGTTCAATTGAAGGGTTTTAGTCATGGAATCGAAACGAACCAAACCGATTTAGTTCGGTTCGGTTTTAAACAGCCGGTTTCGTTTTGGTTTTGGGATTCGATTCTAAATTGACACTCTTAGGTTAGGGAATCATTTCAAAGGAGAGAAGAGAGAGATGGTCACATAGGGTGCTAGCATACCCATCCCTCTCCCCTTTTTTTTTTCCTTTCTTTTTGTTGTTTGGGGAAAGGAAGGGGAAGACCCTGGTCCCAAATAATATTCGGGTTAAAAAAACACAGGAAAGGAAGGGGAAGAATGTAATTGATTCCAAATTAGTCGGAATTAATCAAAATTGATCGGAATCAACCTAAACCCAAGAAATCAAGTATTAATCAATCGAACCAGGGGTGATTAGATTTTGATTTCTCAAGCCAAATATAGAAGGGAGCTCACTAAGGCCAATTTGTTAATCCTAGCCATTCAGTGTCTTCCTATGGCTCATCCAACATGAGCACAATAAGTGAAAATTACATTATGGAAAAGAAAAAAAAAAAAACCACAACGCCAGCTCAAAAGTGAAATTGCACACTCCTCACATATCACTGTTCAATTGTTCATATCCGGGGGTGATATATCATAAATGCCCCTACCCCTACCCCTACCCACCCCTCACATGAACAGTGATATGTGAGGGGGTGTGCGGGTTCACTTTTGAGCTGGCGTTGTCCCTCTCCCCATAGATGAAGGTATAAACCTAAGTACCTTTTATATAAACCTTAACTTCTGTCTACGATGGGTGTAAGCAAAACACACGCAAGGGGGCCTCAAGGCTTGTGAATCGTTCATGTCTCTATTTGATAGTGAAGTTGGCATTTAAGAAATGAAACTATATATATAGATGCATGGCTCTTCGTACGTCTCATGTCCAAAGCATGCATGTTACTAATTGAACTCTGCTCCTGATATCCATTTCTTGTTCCCTCAACAATGCCAAAAACCCTGACCTGTGTAGTTAGATGGTACACAGTACTTAAACCCTCTCCACAAAGAGAGAGAGAGAGAGAGAGAGAGAGAGAGACTATTTGGATAATCAAGGCATGAAGTGATGTGAGAACCCAATCCATAAGCATGCCTCTTGGTCTTGACCCTCGTCATCTCATTAAATATAAAAAAGAAAAAAGAAAAACAAAAGGAACAGGTTGTTTAGTTTAGACTGTTCTTTCCTTGCTGCTTTTATGGGGTTTGATGACTACAATGAAATAAACAATTTAATATCTTTTTGCTATATCTTTTCCCTCTGAATTGGAATAAGTAGGGATCTGCAAAAACAAGAAGCCATGGGGTTGTAGGGACAGACTTAAAATCCATGAAATTGAAAAGAATCATGTCTCCCCGGAGGACAATGAAACCATTAAAGGCAGGCCTATTTTCCTTCAACAAATCACCCATTGGTATAATGTTAGGTGTTCTTAGGCTGCAGCCAAGCATTCATGATTAGTAATTGCTGTGCAATTTTGCCACTGCTACCTGATATTCTTGCTCAGTTGCTGCCGAGACTTGATTCTTTCCTCGTCCTTTTTCAGGCTGTTTGCTGCTTTGCATGGGGCAGAAAATGATGGATGTTTGTCACTCAATGGGAGGCCTTGAAGATGCCAAGAACACCAAAGGGAGCGAAATTGGAGAAATTGGAATGGTTAGCCTTGATAAGCCCAACAATGGCTATCAAGAGAACTGTGATGTGGTTAATGGAAGTGATGATATTGAACTGAGACAATCCTTTAGTGCTTGCAATGGTTATGAAAGAGGGGACTGAAATTCTTTTTTGAAGTTGAAAATCTGAGGTGGAATATGAAACTGTTCGACTTGAGATATACCGAAATGACCTTTGTGGGCGTCTTCATAATGGGTGCTGGCTTCTGCAAGTTCTCTAAAGAAGAAAAATGTTTCAGTACTTGTTTGGGATTATGCTCTGTTCCCTGGCCCAACCACACCACATAACCGCTCTATCGATGCTTGTTCTCCTTCCCTGAGAAGCATTTTCTGCTTCACTGGATAGTTGTGTGGGGTCGGGAAGTAACTAGCTGGGTAAAGTTGCTCCTTTTATTTCGCAATCAGTGCTTCAGAAATTCTTATAGTTAGGCCCAAGCATGCTATCTAGCAAATTTAATTAAAAATGATGCAGTTGTAAACTTGCATGACATGAGTATGATCTTGAACAAGATTCTTAGTTGCAAGAGATGTCATCGATGCATTTCTGTAACTTCGCGTTCTTGAGCTTCAAGATTTTGGGATCATCCTCGTTCTCATCCTCCATCTCGCTATTCAACCCCTTAAGAGTTTGTTGAACACAACAGCCCACTGAGAGGGGGCTGAATCAATGATCTTTCAAAACTGTTCAAACTCCTTCGTTCTGTCCACTCACTCGCTGGTGTCACAAATTCTCAAGCACACGGCCACAACACATTCAGATACAAACACATACCTCACAACCATATGGCCAGGTCTACAAAGTGTTCACAAACATTCTTGGAATGCATTTTAGGTTGATTTCGCATTCTCGTGCGATAAAAACAATTATTTTTATCATCCAAGAATGCAAAATCAACCTACAATGCATTCTAAGAATGCATATGATACGTGTTCGATTGGGATAGAGGAAGAGGGAAGTCAGAGACAGAGGAAGAGAAGACGAAGAAGAAGGGAAGGAGGAGAAGAAGAAGATGAGAACGGAGAAAGAGGAAGAGAGATTTGAGATAATACTTTTCTATTCTTCCATTCTGTGGGAAATTACATTATATAGTCCTATTCAGAATTCTCCAAACTTCCTTAGCCTATCATTAATAACCTAATGTGGGCCCTCTATCTATTCATGCTTTACAGGCTGATGTGCTTGCTCTAACGGTTTGGTGGGATCACATAGTCACGCAGGGCTGCAGGTAGCTTGGTTCTCCTGCTAGAGTGACGTGTGGCTTCCACAGGTGTTGTAATGGTCGTAATATCCCTTGCCACGTTATCTGCTGATGTGTCCCCCTTTATATTATCTATAACATTGCCATTCCCTTCCAGAGGAACCTTGTCCTCAAGGTTTAAACTGGGATACCGGCGACGAAGGGGGGTGACGTCTTCCCAGGAAGTGTCCTCGAGAGCCAAACCCTCCCACTGAACTAAAACTTGGGGAATAGATTGGCCATGGCGCAGCAGCGTACGGAAACCCAGAATTGCAACAGGTTTGAGGAGCCCATCAGGAGACGAAAAACTGAGAGGCAATGGCTCAGGTTGGGCCGGCGGCAATCCCAGGAATCGTTTCAGAAGTGAAACATGAAAAACTGGGTGGATTTGCGCCGTAGGGGGCAGTTCCAGCTTATATGCGACCTTGCCAATACGGGAAAGGATGCGAAATGGGCCAAAATACCGTTTGCCCAATTTTTGGTGAATCCGATGGGCCACAGACTGCTGGCGATACGGTTGGAGCTTGACTAGGACCCATTCATCGGTGGTAAACTCACGTTCTACGCGGTGCTTATCTGCCTGAGATTTCATGCGAGCCTGAGCGCGAATCAAATTGTTCTTTAAGGTACGGAGGACCTCATCTCTGGAATGCAACTCCTGATCCACCGCGTGATTCAAGGAGTCGCCGGGAATGTACCGAAGCAATGTTGGGGGTGGACGACCATAAACAGCCTGAAATGGCATCATCTCTGTAGCTGTGTGGAAGGCGGTATTGTACCAATATTCCGCCCAATGTAAAAATTTCACCCATAATTTCGGAGTATCTGAAACAAAACACCGGAGATACATCTCGAGGCAACGATTCAAGACTTCAGTCTGGCCATCGGATTGAGGGTGATAAGTTGTACTCATGGCCAAAGTGGTGCCCTGGAGGCGAAACAATTCCCTCCAAAAGTTGCTCAAAAATAACGTATCGCGGTCACTTACAATAGACCGAGGTAAGCCATGAAGCTTTGTGATGTGGACTGTAAAGAGTTCAGCGACTTTGGCGCTGGTGTAGTTCGGGGGCAGAGCACAGAAGTGAGCAAATTTGGACAATCGATCAACCACCACTAATATGGCAGTCTTCCCAGCTGAAGTTGGCAGTCCGGTAATAAAATCCATCGATAAATCTTCCCAAATCTGCTCAGGTATGGGTAGGGGTTGAAGAAGCCCAGCAGGGGAGGTGGTCATTGTCTTCATGTGTTGGCAAATTGAATAGGACGCGACATAGTGCTTGACATAGTCACGCATGCCCTTCCAGTACAAGCTGGCAGCCACCCTACTGTGGGTGCGATGAAATCCGGCGTGGCCCCCTAATGGTGAAGAGTGAAACTCGTGAAGGAATGTGGCACGAAGGGGGGAATCTGAGGCAAGAACCAATCGATGGTGGAAAAAAAGAAGTCCATTCCGGAGAGAGTAAGCTGGAAAGGATGTGGGAGTAGTAGTCAGGCCCTCTGTAATGCGTTGTAGCTCAGGATTAGTTGCAACCTCAGAACGGAGTTGGTCCAAGAAGTCCAAGGTAGGACCTGTAATAATCAACAGAGAAGGGGACTCGACCGGGGTCCTTGAAAGGGCATCAGCTGCTTTATTTTCCTTACCTGGCTGGTATACGATGTCAAAGATAAACCCCAGTAGCTTGGATAACGTACCAATGCTGTTGTTCCGGTGTCTGGATGACCTGACTGGCGACCTCTTTAAGGCTACGCTGATCCATTTTGATGATGAATTTCCTGCCCAACAGGTATTGCCGCCATTTCATCACCGCCTGAGTGATGGCGTACATTTCACGCACGTACGTGGAAGCTCCCTGCATCTGAGATGATAGTTTCTTACTGAAGAATGCCACAGGGTGTGAATCTTGGGAGAGTACAGCGCCGATTCTGACACCTGAAGCATCCGTTTCAACATTGAAAGGAAGGCTAAAGTCTGGAAGGCGCAACACCGGCGCGCTGGTCATAGCCACCTGCAGAGCTTCGAAAGATTGTTGGGTTTTCTCATTCCATCCAAATGCATCGTGCTTGAGTAAATAGGTGAGGGGGGCGGCGATCTGGGCGTAACCTCGAATGAACCGTCGGTAGTACCCTGTCAAGCCGAGGAATCCCCTTAACGCCCTGAGAGAACTGGGTACAGGCCAATTGAGCATGGCTGTAATTTTGGATGGGTCCATCTGTACACCATGGGCAGAGACTATATGGCCCAAATACTCCACCTGACACTGCCCAAAGACACATTTCGACTGCTTAGCATACAGTTGGTGGGTGCCCAACGTTTCCAGAACCTTGTGTAGATGTTGTAGATGAGCTTCCCAAGAGGGGCTGTAGATTAACAGGTCATCAAAAAACACAAGGACGAAGCGTCGTAAGAATGGTTTGAAGATATCGTTCATCATGGATTGGAAAGTAGACGGCGCGTTGGTGAGTCCGAAGGGCATTACAAGGAATTCGTAATGGCCATCGTGTGTGCGAAACGCAGTCTTGTGTTCATCCCCTGCGCGAATGCGAATCTGATGGTAACCGGAGCGCAAATCCAATTTGGAAAAAAATACTGCACCATGGAGCTCATCGAGCAGTTCATCGACGGTTGGAATTGGGAAGCGGTCCTTCACAGTCACCATGTTCAAAGCCCTGTAATCAACACAGAACCACCAAGTACTGTCTTTCTTCTTGACGAGCAGAACTGGAGACGAGTAGGGGCTTGTGCTTGGTCGGATGATACCATCAGAGAGCATCTCAGAGACCAAACGCTCTATTTCCTCTTTTTGAAAGTGGGGGTATCGATATGGTCTGACATTTACAGGTTGAGTGCCAGGGAGGAGATGAATTGCATGGTCTTGTGGCCGTGGGGGAGGCAGGGAATGTGGAGTGGTGAACACAGATGCATGACTCTGTAATAGAGAGCTAATGGCCTCTTGCGCACATGAAGACAGTGGCTGTGAAGTTGGCAATGAAAGAGGCTGAACCTCCAAACGAAAGTACATCACCGCGGAGTGTGTGTGAAACAAGCGACGCATGCTCTGGTAGTGTAGTGGGGATGGGGTTAGAGTGGGATCCCCTGTAAGACATATTCGCTCCCCATCTCTGTGAAACTCCAAGGAGGGTTTACTGTAATAAAAAACAACTGGACCCAAGGTGGCCAACCATTGGACGCCCAAGACGAAGTCTGCTCCAAATAAGGGAAGGACATATGCATCAAGGACAAAGAGATGAGGAGGAACAGTTACCTGTAAACCAGTGACCTGCCCTCGCACTGTAGGCGATTCCCACTGCCCACCATAACATTAAAGCGAGGTGCGGCTTCAATAGATAACCCCAGATGACGCGCAACTCGACTTTGAATAAAGTTATGGGTGCTACCACCGTCGACCAGCACTTGGATAGGGGAACCCGTGACGTACCCTGTAAAACGAAGAGTAGTAGGGGCTATGCCGCCGATGAGAGAATTATAGGAGAGCTCTGTAACGACATCCAAGGCAGGGAAAGGCTCCGTGTCGATAACCTCGGTGGGAAAATCCAGGGGTGGGTCCCCATCAGGCTCAAGGAGGAATAGGATGCAATTCTTGAAACGATGGCCAGGGGTAAATCGTTCGTCACAATTGTAACAGAGGCCCCGATCCCGACGTTGTTGCATCTCAGCCGAGGTGAGCCGTTGGATAGGGATTCGCGGTGGAGGTGCGGGTAATGCAGGGGGGGCTGTGGAGAGTGGAACAGCGGCAATGGGAGCAGCGGTAGAGTGACGCACAGTCGAGGCACAAAAGTGAGAACACGGCATATCGAGAATCTTCGCCTCCTGCAGGCGAGCCAGACTGACTGCCTGGGACATAGTATTAGGACGGAATGCCAGGACCTCATTCTTAATATCAGAGCGCAGGCCGGAAATGAAGTAGCTCACTAAGAAAGTCGGGGGAAGTCCCAAAATGCGATTGGCCAATGCCTCAAAATGGGACTGATAGTCTGCGACCGTCGTGAGTTGGGAGAGCTTTGCGAGAGACGCCTGGGGGTCATCAAACTCGGATGGGCCGAAGCGCACTTCGAGCGCTCTGATGAACGTCGCCCAGGACGTGAACATGGCGGAGCGGTACATCCACTGGTACCACTGCAGAGCCTCTCCATCCATGTGGAAAGACGAAACCAAGAGGCGTTGGTCATCGGGTGTATTATGGTAGTCAAAAAAACGCTCAGCCTTAAACACCCATCCCATTGGGTCCACGCCGGCGAAGCGAGGAAACTCCAAACGCATCGTGCAGGTTTGAATGGCGGCAGGGGGATGTGGGGGGTTACTGCCGGAGGAACCAGGGGTACCGAGGATTCCAGGGCGAGGGTCAGGGGGGACAAGGCGCAGGGATTGTTCGAGCTGACCGCCGAGGGCAGTGAGGCGAATGGACAGATCCGCTATCGATTCCTGTTGACCGGCCATGGCAGCACGGATCTCCTGAAGCACGGCATCCTGCGCTGTAGATCTGTCGGATAAGGCCCGAACCAATTCATCCAACTGTCGAAGACGAGTACCTTCGGCCATTGGAGAGCAATCCGAAAGCAGGTCGGACCAATGATACGTGTTCGATTGGGATAGAGGAAGAGGGAAGTCAGAGACAGAGGAAGAAGACGAAGAAGAAGGGAAGGAGGAGAAGAAGAAGATGAGAACGGAGAAAGAGGAAGAGAGATTTGAGATAATACTTTTCTATTCTTCCACTCTGTGGGAAATTACATTATATAGTCCTATTCAGAATTCTCCAAACTTCCTTAGCCTATCATTAATAACCTAATGTGGGCCCTCTATCGATTCATGCTTTACAGGCTGATGTGCTTGCTCTAACGGTTTGGTGGGATCACATAGTCACGCAGGGCTGCAGCTAGCTTGGTTCTCCTGCTAGAGCTAGAGTGACGTGTGGCTTCCACAGGTGTTGTAATGGTCGTAATATCCCTTGCCACGTTATCTGCTGATGTGTCCCCCTTTATATTATCTATAACAACATACCAAATGCGGCTTGAGATTCTCCGGATTGTTTTTCATAGAAATTCTTTTTTATAAATGTGTTTTGCAAAGGATTTGCTGTCTACTTAGAAAAAGAAAGAGGGGGGAGGGGAGATAAAAGAAGAAACAACTTCTCCACCCAAACTATTAATTGATGAAACATATATCTCTATGTTGATAACAAATTGAAACTATTTTGATTTCTGACCAATGTCATGCTCAGAATGGAATTCATTACTAACAAAATAAAAACCTAACAAAGATTACACTGTCCCATTTAAATGCAGTTCTCCCTGAATCCAGCTTTGATGTTCACCATTGTTGAAGCCCAGTGAGGATATTATTAATCAAAAATAACTTCATGCCGGCAAAGTTACAAAAGCATCATCAAGAAAAATTATTGAACTAAAGGCAATATGGGATGCTCGTCCCCTCTCTTGTCCCTGTAAAAGAAAAAAAAAAGAGTCATAATCCCTTCTGTTACCCAAATTAATAAATTCAAAAGTGTAGTTAACTAATACTACACAAGCAAAAAGTTTCATCTTTATCGACAAGCACGAAAAAATCAATTTTTTTAAGGAAATGATGACTTACCAAGTTTCATAACCCTTACTATTGTTCACTTTCTTCATTTGAGTGCCAACTCCAAGATAAATGTCCCTAATCAAATGCATCTCTTTGACTACATCATTCATGTTCATTCGATCCCATGGTGATTCAGCTGAGCATATAACTCCAATTTTAATAACTGAATTAAGACACTCACGTACTCTATCCTTCATGCATCTTTGACTTCCAGTGATGTTGCCTTTAGTTGTTTCTAATTCTTCTTCATCATTTTCCATGGGTAGAAGGGATTGGTGGATGATAGCCATCACTCCATCATGCAAAGCCATCTTAGCCCAGCTGTGAAGATAAAAGTTATCCTTGAACATTTCATTAGTAGGTCGCTTCCCTGTGAACATCTCTAACAAGAAAATTCCATAACTGTATACATCTCCATGTGTTGAAACGTCAGCACCTGCACCATACTCTGTAATTTATGCATCTTAGGTTAGTACTTTTGTAACTAATAAGAATAGGATCAAAGTCTATTGGTCTTAACTGGAAGAATAACATGGCATGAATATAGACAAAAATCCCATAAAGCAAATTATTTGGGTGAAGTGTGTATCCAGTGTCACAATTTGTATCTCAAGAGAAGTTAAGATATTTTCAAATTTGTTCTTGTAGTGAGTATACAAAGAACATACACTCCTCTAGGGTCTATAGTTTTGGATCTAAATCCAACAAACAATCTAATGGCATAATATCCAAGTAATTTGATTGCACAACTTTGATGTGACATGTGATCATATTAATCTATGTACAGGAAAAACTACGAACCCCTACACAAACTAAATGCATCATTCGAAACCATAGTTTATAGCCCATGCCATTCAAGGTATTATTTGATTATAGTAAAAAAAGATGCAGTCAAAACTTTGATACATATGTAAAGAAACTCCTAACATAATCTAAGCATACGAACCTTATTAGTATTTTCCTCTCACAACTTTTCATTGGATATTTAATATTAAATTTTTTCTTTTTTGAAAAATGGACCAGAGATGCACAAAATTTATATTAAAACAATAATTGCAACTTACGGTTTATGGTGAAGTAGGTGACACAAATAATTAGATTAAAAGTACTAAGGTTTGCCCCAAATAAAAATTTTCAAAAAATGAGAAAAAAAAAATCATACTAGATCAATAAAAGAGGAACAAATTTTACCTGGTGGGATATATCCAATGGATCCCTTTAATCCGATTGACCTAGTTTGATTTTGAGATCTACCTGTGGCTTTTGAAAGAATCCTTGATATCCCGAAATCACCCAAATGTGCAGTCATGTCATTATCAAGAAGAATATTGCTTGGCTTTAGATCACAATGAATAATTTTCATATGACAATAATTGTGAAGATGATCCAATGCTGCTGCAATATCAATGGCAATATTCAGTCTTTGAACAAGGTCTAAATGTCTTTGTTCATCTTGTACGCCATTTGCATGTGGATGTAACCACCCCTCCAAATTCCCACAAGGCATGAATTCATATACTAATGCCATAAAATCATTTCCTTCAAAATCTACACTTGAGCAAGACGTTAAGACTTTGACAAGATTGCGATGCCGGATGTTTCTAAGGGCTTCACATTCGGCGATGAAACTCTTGGAAGCACCTCTGTGTTCAGTATTGAGGACCTTTATTGCAACAATTATTTCTCCATGATAATTGAGAACACCTTTGTACACAGACCCAAAACTCCCCACTCCAATCAAATTTGTTGAGGAGAATCCATCGGTAGCTTTAAGGAGTTGGGCATACGAGACCATAAAATGATGATCTTCTAGAAAAAATGTTGTCGATTCTTTCCTTTCTTTTCTTCTCCGGCAGATAATGAAAAAACATATCATAAAAATCAAACATAGAAAGGCCCCACAACCACATATGATGACTATTAGCTTGAAAAGATGAGGCTTCCCATCTTCTTTTGACTTTTGGGTTTGGCATGCTGACAAATGAAGTTCTGGTATTCCTCCACAAAGCTTATTGTTTTCAATGACTGAAATTGCACTCAAATTTCCAAAGACTCCTTCTGTTGGTACCTCACCCTCCAAAAGATTAAATGATAGATTTAAATTTTGGAGAAACTTAAATGTTCCAAAATATTTTGGGATAAAGCCGGAGAAGTTGTTGTGTGAAAGATCTAAATCTTCAAGACCTCTCAGGGAACTCAGAGAGAATGGTATAGACCCTTGGAATAAGTTTTTCTTCATATAAAGGTGTTGTAGGCTCATACAAGCACCAAGGGTGTGAGGGATTTCACCAGACAACATGTTCTCAGAAACTACTAAGATTTCAAGACTGTTCAATTGACCCACTTCCGAAGGTAGAAACCCAAAGAAATAATTTCTACTAATGTTTAGCTCTATTAACATAGAAAGATCAAATATCTCTTTGGGGATGATACCATTGAAATGATTTCCAGAAAGGCCCAAGCGTAACAAATTTTTGCATTTTCCAAGACTCGTGGGTATTTTTCCATGCAAGTGATTATCATCTAGAGCAAGATCAATCAATTGTGTCAAGTTTCCGAAAGAAGAAGGGATTGACCCTGTGAATTCATTCCCTTCTAAATAAAGCCGACGAAGCATTTGAAGTCTCCCAATTGAAGAAGAAATACTTCCTTCTAGCAAGTTACCCAATAATCCTAAGTGTTGTAAACTTAAGAGGTTCCCCATCCCTACAGGAATGTTTCCTGATATTCGATTGCCTGACAGTTGAAGCTTTCTGAGTTGGGTCGACAAGTTTGCTATGGAGTTGGGAAGTACACCACCAAACTGGTTATAACCAAGCCACAACTGTTCTAAACTACTACAGTTGGTTAATGAGTTGAGAAAACTCAGATCTTCTGCCTCTCCACTTCCCAAATGATTGTTGTCCAATGAGAGTATGTTGAGTTTTGATAGGCCTCCAAAATTTATATCCACTTTCCCAGTAAGATTGTTTATGCCAGTCCAAAATCGTTCAAGATTCGACAAATTGGAAACTGAAATTGGAATTGATCCATGAAATTGGTTTCCTCCAATCGAAAACCACCTTAGATTTGGAAGACTGAACCCTAAATTTGGTGGAATGCTACCCTGAAGTTGGTTATATTGGACATGAAATACACCGAGTGAAGAAAGATTATATAGAGAGGGAGGGACAGTACCAAACAAATTATTTTCACCAAGTGAGAGAAACAATAATCTTGTCATTTGGCCAAGGGAATTTGGAATAGTTCCAGTAAAACCATTGAATTCTCCAGAAAGGTATTCAAGGGATGAAAGGTTCCCCAAGGAAGGTGGAATCTGTCCTGTCAAGTTGTTTTCATGGAATGAAAGGAATTGAAGCTTTGACATGGTGCCAAGTTCTACTGGAATTTTACCCACAATATTGTTGTGACCTAAACCGATTTGTATAAGGCTGGAGCAACGTGATATGTTGGGTGGGATTTCTCCTTCAAACAAATTGTCGAATAGATATAAATAACGAAGCCTAAATAAAAAGCTTAGTTGATGAGGGATTTCACCGTGGAAGCTGTTGTTTTGGAGCAAAATGTTCCGAAGGAAGCTGAGGTTTCCTATTTCTGGTGCCATGGAACCCACCAATCCACTAGATGGTAAATGCAAAGCTCTGACCCTGTTTGGATGCCGGCGATCGCCACATATAATGCCTTGCCACTCGCAGTAGGGGACAGAGTCATTCCAAGAGCTCACAACTTGAAAGGGATCATGGGTTATGCGAGCCTGGAAGGCTAGCAAGGCCAGCCGATCTTTTGTTCCATTAAGTGATACTGATGATGGTGAATATTGGGCCAATGAGAAGCAGCTCATGCAGCTGCACCAGAGAAGAACCAACAGCACATAACCCATCAATCAAATGTCTGGAGGAAGAGGAGTATGGTCTCATCAAAATTGCAATTTGGGCATGATACTATGGAAGAAACAGAGTCGATCATCAATGTCTGGAGCATTTGATGTTAAAGTCCTTATAAAACGAAGAACAGAGCAGCTCTGAGGAGAAGGAAGAGAATAGGGGCCTATGGAGATTGTGGTCTGAGATTCATAATAGTTTCTAACCAAAATAGTTGGTAGATATAGATTTTGTTTTTGGGGGTAATGGAATGGTAGATATAGAATTAATGTATTCTGAAGAATTGTAGATAGAGATCGAATTAAATGCAAATGGAAGATAGATAGACTTGTGTCAGTAGTTAGTGCCGTCTTGACTTGGCGTGCAACTTGGGCATGAAAGAGACAAATCAACCATATTGTGCTGCAAGAAAGTCCCAAGGAACAAGGAAGAGGAGTCCTTCACCTTGGGGTCCGGCTACTCTCTGGCGCATCCTTGCACGGGAGATGTCGGCACGTGGCTAGGGTGTCATTCGAACCGGCGAGGATGGATGAAGCACATCTGAGCATGATGCATATGTGATAGAAGGATTTCTTAATTTGAAATCCTCATTTGTAACTTGGGGGTGTCGTTAGATTACACTTAAATCCATGTGTCGATTCACTCCAGTCATACACAGTGTCGGCAAATGGAAATAGAGAACAATGTAGAGCTTCTTTTGATTGTTACCTTCTACAATTGCTTTCGTTAAAACTGTAGTGGTCTATAAAAATTAGTATTTGGCTTATATATATGTTTGGGTTAGATTTGGGTCTATTATTATAAGTATATAGATGAAATTGTAATTGTGTGCGGATTAGTGTATTTAGGGTTTTCTATATATATTATCTTGGTGGGGGGAAAAACTCTGGAAGGCAAGCAAGAAAGATCACATGCATTATGAGGTGGAGAATGGTGTCAAGTGATTTTCAGGCTTAGTGAAAAATTATCTGGTTCTCTTAAAGTGGATGCAGGCATTCGTGCCTAACCACATTAAATTTTTGGGTTTATATGTGATTGTTTTCTGGGTTTCTTCCTCGTATTTATGCAATCGTCTCCGACAAGTGGTATTAGAGTGAGTTTGGCAAATCGTCACAAGTGGAATGTGAAGATCTATGAAACAAACGGTGTGCAAGGATCAAAAAGAAAAACGGTTGTGTGGATCACTACCCATATGAAAAGACACCTCTGCCCTCTTGTTTTGAAGAGGAAAGAAATATAAGCATGGAAGTGCTGGTATAGAACTACACAAACAACATTAAAGAGAATGAACCAATGATCATCTTCTCTCAAAGAATCTAAGGGATATACACATGGGAGTGCTGGTGTAGGCCACACTCCCAGACAAAACTACACAAACAACAATCAGACTGTGACTCCATTGTCCATTTAACCTTATGTATTGTAATTTATCATATTTTGTGGGAATAGAACAAGAGATGTTGGTCTACCTTTTCTCGCTCATTTTCCCAGATCTGGGCCTCCATCTCCTTTAACGTCCGTCAGAAAGTCATCTACTTCAAATCACTCAATTCCCCTTGCAGAGGTTCACCAAGGAACCAATTATTGCCTCTTCTTGGGATATTCCAATGCAATTCTCAAGCTCCCTCTAGCCGTTGGCCACCTAAGGATATCTCTAAGTTGGTTTATTTTTATTTAATGTTGTTTGTGTAGTTCTTCTCCCTTGATCTGCCCGGTGTCCTTCAATTCTTGTTGTTTTTGGATTATTGGGTGGCTTGTGTTGTTGGGGTTTACCTTCCATTCTTTGTCCTTTATTTTCTCTAATGTATTATTTATGGGGGAAAGTATCCCCATGAAGCCAATATCCTAACCCCTTTTGCACACCCCCATCCATTTTACCATAGCACCCACCCTTTGAAATCCGTAAAACATCCTTCCCTCCCCCCCCCCCCCCCCAATTTAAGGGTTTCCCATAATTACCTACTCCAACACCCAAAATTTGACACGAGCATCAGAGGGAACCCTCTCCTATTTATTCACTCAAAAAAGAAGTTTCTCTAAAGCCCTTTTCTTCACTATTCATTAGGAATCAGACAAGATGGATGACTTGGGATTGAAGTACTATTTTAGTGGGGACCAATAACTGGATCCCATCCCCAATGAACTTAAAGATTACCCCAATGTTAAGGTGAGGGATCTTAAGAAAGATGATGGAAGCTGGGACATTAACAAAATTAAAGCTATTTGTTTACTGATCCCAATGGTGTGTGAAATTTCTTCTACTCTTTTTTAATATTACTAATCTAAGCATTGCTAATAAACCAATATGGCCTTTTACTAGGAATGGAAATGTCACATTGAAATCTGCTTATAAGGTGATTTTTCTTAGTAGAAAATCACAAATTAGTGAGACCTTTTAGGTGAACAAAGATGTGGAAGGTTAGATCTATTCATGTTTCATTATTTGCTTCGAAATTATATGATTGGGGAGCCCTTCCGGTAAATCTTTTTCCTAATCCATTATGTGACTGTTGGGGTTTAGTTCCCAAGTTTTAATCCTGTTCACAAAGGATTTGCATGTGTGTTTAAAAAGAAAAAAAGAAAGAAAGATGGGCGAGGCCAAAGAAAAGATGTGTTACAAGACTTCAGGAGAACTCAGCCCCAAAAGTTAGCTTGAGAGGAGGGAGAGCCCAAAGTCTTATAAGTACACATCGTTACCAAGGCAACCGATGTGAGACTCAAGAGTGTAACAAGGCGAAACAACTTCTCCAGCCACCAAGACTATTAATTCATGAAACATATATCTTTATGTCAATAACAAGTTAAAACTATTTTGATTTCTGACCTCAATTGTCATGCTCAGAAGCCATGAAATGTATTACTAACAAAATGAAAACCTAATAAAGTTTACCCAATCCCATCAAAATGCAGTTCTCCCTGAATCCTGCTTTGCCGTTCACCATTGTTGAAGCCCAGTGAGGATATTGAAATGAAGGCAATATGGGATGCTCCTCCCCTCCACAGCCCCTGTAATAATAATAATAATAATAAAAGAATCATAATCCCTTCCATTACCCAAATTAATAAATTCAAAAGTGTGGTTAGCTCATACAAAAGAAATGGAAAAATCGATTTTTTAAGGAAATGATGACTTACCAAGTTTCATTGCTCTTACTATTTTGTTTGATCACCTTTCTCATTGAGTGCCAACTCCAAGATAAATGTCCTTAATCAAATGTAGCTCTTTGGCCACATCATTCATGTTCAGTCGATCCCATGGTGATTCAGCTGAGCAAGTAACTCCAATTCTTATAATTAAATTAAGGCATTCCTGTACTCTACCCTTCATGCATCTTTGACTTCCAGTGGTATTGGCTACAGTTGTTTCTAAATCTTCTTCATCTCTTTCCATGGGGAGAAGAGATGGGTCGACGATAGTCATCACTCTATCATGCAAAGCCATCTCAGACCAGCTGTGAAGATTAAAGTTATCCTTAAATATTTCATCAGTAGGTCGCTTCCTTGTGAACATTTCTAACAAGAGAATTCCATAATTGTATACGTCACCATGTGTTGAAACGTCAACACCTGCACCGTACTCTGTAATTTATGCATCTTAGGTTAGTACTTTTGTAACTAATGTCTATTGGTCGTAACTGGAAGAATAGCATGACATGGACATAGACAAAAATCCTATAGAGCAAATTATTTGGGTCTTGAGTTTTGTTGAGGTGTGTATCCAGTATCACAATTTGCATCTCAACAGAGGTTAAAGTATTTTCAAATTTGTTTCTGTAGTGAGTACACAAAGAACATATTCTCCTCTAGGGTCTATAGTTTTGGATCATCTATAAATCCAACAAATATCTAATGGCATAATATCCAAGTAATCTGATTGCAAACTTTGATGTGACATGTAGCCACATTAATCTATGTATAAGAAAAACTATCAACCCCTACACATACTAAATGCCTCATTCGAAAACATAGTTTGTAGCCTATGACATTCAAGGTATGATTTGATTAATAGTAAGGAAAGATGTAAGGGAAGGTGCAGTCAAAACTTTAATACATATGTAAAGAAACTCCAAATATCATCGAAACATACATAACTTATTAATATTTTTCTCTCACGTACAACTTTTCAATGGTTATGAGATATTAAATTTTCTCTTTTTTAGAAAGTGACCAAAAATATTTTAAAAAAAAATGTAACTGAAAACAGGAATTGCAACTTAAGGTTTGTGGTGAAGTAGGTGAGGCAAAAAATTAGATTCATCATACTAAGGTTCGGTCAATCACAATTTTTGAAAAAAAAAGAAAAAATAATCATATATACTAGATCAATAAAAGAGGTGGATTACCTGGTGGAATGTATCCAATAGAACCCTTTAATCCGATTGAGCAGCTAATTTGATTTTGAGATCTACCTGTGGCTTTTGAAAGAATCCTTGATATCCCGAAGTCACTCAAATGTGCAGTCAAATCATCATCAAGAAGAATATTGCTTGGCTTTAGATCACAATGAATAATCTGCATGTGACAATAATGGTGAAGATAATCCAATGCTGTTGCAATATCAATGGCAATATTCAGTCTTCGAACAAGGTTTAAATGTCTTTGTTGTACACCATTTGAATGTGGATGTAACCACTCCTCCAAATTCCCACAAGGCATGTACTCATATACTAATGCCATAAAATCATTTCCTTCAAAATCTACACTTGAGCAAGATGTTAAGATTTTGACAAGATTGCGATGCCAGATGTTTCTTAGGGCTTCACATTCGGCCATGAAACTCTTGGAAGCACCTCTTTGTTCAATATTGAGGACCTTCACTGCAACAATTCTTTCACCATGATTGAGAACGCCTTTGTACACAGAACCAAAACTCCCCACTCCAATCAAATTTGCTGAGGAGAATCCATCGGTTGCTTTAAGGAGTTGGGTATAAGAGATCATAAAATGATGATAATCTATCAAAGATGTTGTGGATTCTTTCCTTTCTTTTCTTCTCCGGTAGATAATGAAAAAAAATATCATAAAGATCAAACATAGAGAGGCCCCACAACCACATATGATAACTATCAGCTTGAAAACATGAGGCCTCCCTTTTGACTTTTGGGTCTGGCATGCTGGCAAACGAAGTTCAGGTATTCCTCCAGAAAGCTTATTGTTTCCAACGATTGAAATTGCACTCAAATTTCCAAAGACACCTTCTGTTGGTACCTCACCCTCCAAATGGTTAAACGCTAAATTTAAATTCTGTAAAAACAAAAATGTATCCAAATATTTTGGAATAATACCGGAGAAGTTATTGTGTGAAAGATCTAAATCTTGAAGGCCTCTTAGGGAACTCAAAGACAATTGTATAGATCCTTGAAATAAGTTACCCTTCATAAAAAGGTGTGTTAGACTTGTACAAACACGAAGGATGCTAGGGATTTCACCAGACAACTTGTTCTCAGAAACGTCTAAGATTTCAAGTTTGGTCAGTTGACCCACTTCCGAAGGTATAGAATCATGTAAATAATTTCTACTCAAGTTTAACTCTATTAACATGGAAAGATCAAATATCTCTTTGGGGATGATACCATTGAAACCATTTCCAGAAAGACGCAAACGTAACAAATTTTTGCATTTTCCAAGACTTGAAGGTATTTTTCCATGCAAGTGATTGTCATCTAGAGCAAGATCAATCAATAGTCTCAAGTTTTCAAAAGAAGAAGGGATTGACCCTGTGAATTCATTCCCTTGTAAATAAAGTAGATGAAGCATTTGAAATCTCCCAATTGAAGAAGGAATACTTCCTTCTAGTAAGTTACCAAATAGGCGCAAATCTTGTAGGCTTATAAGGTTCCCTATCCCTATTGGTATCATACCAGATAATTGATTTTTTTCAAGTCTAAGTATACTGAGTTGGGTAGACAAGTTTGCTATGGAGTTAGGGAGAACACAACCAAACCCACTATTATCAAGAAACAAATGGGTTAAACTACTACAATTGGTCAATGTGTTGATAAAACTCAAACCATCAGCCTCTCCACTTGTGAAATGATTTGAGGCCAATGAAAGCCTAGTGAGTTTTGATAAGCTTCCAAAATTAATACCCACTTTCCCAGTAAGATTGCATTGGACAGCATAAAGTTGTTCCAATTTCGAAAGATTGGAAATAGAAATTGGAATTTGTCCATCAAATTGATTTCTTGAAATTGAAAGCCACTGTAGATTAGGAAGAGTGAAACCTAAATTTGGTGGAAGACTCCCTTGAAGCTGATTTTCACCAATATCAAAATAATTGAGTGAAGAAAGATTATATAAAGAGGGAGGAATAATACCAGACAAGCTGTTTACACCAAATGCAAGAACAGTTAATCTTCTCAATCCACCAAGAGAATCTGGAATACTTCCAGTAAAACCATTGAATCGTCCACCAAGGACTTCAAGAGATGAAAGATTCCCAATTGAAGGTGGGATCTGTCCTGTCAATCTGTTGCTATGAAAAGAAAGTACTTGAAGCTCTGACAAACTGCCGAGTTCTACTGGAATTTTCCCCACAAAATGGTTTTGATCTAAATTGAGTTGTATAAGGTTGGACCAATGTGACATGTTGGATGGAATTTCCCCTTCAAAAGAATTGTTGTTTAGGAATAAATAACGAAGCCTGAACAGAGAGTTTACTTCAGAAGGGATTTCACCATTGAAGCTGTTGTTTTGGAGATATATCCCTTGAAGGAAGCTGAGGTTTCCTATTTCTGGTGCCAAGGTACCCACCAACCCACTAGACTGTAAATCCAAGATTGTGACCCTGTTTGGATGTCGGTTACCACTACAAAAAATGCCTGACCACTCACAATAGGGGAAAGAGTCATTCCAAGAGTTCACAACATGAAAGGGGTCATGGGTTATGTGAGTCTTGAAGGCCAGTAAAGCTAGCCGATCCATTTCGCCATTAGATCCTGATGATGGTGATGGATATTGTGCCAAGCTCATGCAAATGTAGAAAAACACCAATGTTAGAAAACCCATTAATCAGAAGTTAACTTGTAGTTGCAGCTCTAGCTCCCTCAATGACTGAAACTGAATTTGAAGGAGGAAGAGGAGAGTTGGGTTTTATGAAGCAATTTGGTATGAAACTATGGAAGAAGTTGACACACTCATGAATGTTTGGAGCATTTGATGCCAAAGTCCTTAAAGAAAGACCCGAGCAGCTTCGAATAGAAGGAAGAGATAAGGTGGCCCCTATGGAGAATGTGGTCAGAAATTCCCAATAGATTCTGACCATATAACTGAATCAATTATTATTACCGGAAAAAAAAAAAAAAAAGACTGAATGAATATTATAAATGGGAGATTGGGTAGCTAGTAGAAATAGAATTAATGCATACAAATGGAAGATTCGTAGGTAGATAGGGATTTGGATCGTCTGCGGCCATTATGCTACACTCAAGTTATTGGTCGTCACAATGGATTTCATGGCAGTTCAATTAGGACTGAAATAGGGTCAGGTTGGACCAGGCTTTATAGAACCCTAACCCAACCGTCAACCCCTTAGCTGGGCCCAGGCCCCACCAGACCCTGACTCAGGGCCTGAAAACTCCAACATTGACCTCCCCTTAGGGTCAGGTTGGGCTGATTCTGATTGGCCCTGAACATGGGGAGGGGGAAGAAATGCATGGGTTGGAATGGGCCGAGGAGAAAACTATCAATTTTATATAAAATAACACTATAATAAAATATATTATATCACTTATTATCTTCATATATAACAAAATATGAGTGACGTTTAAAGTTTATAATTTATATATTATATTGATATATATTTTATAGTACAACTTAAAACAAGGTTGAGTTGGGCCGAGCGAAGCTTAGCTCGAGGCCTCAACCTTGACCCGACCCAACCCTGACTCAGGGTCAGAAATTTCCAGTCCTGACCCGCCCTCAGGGCCAAATATCTCAACCTAGACCCTGTTCGGACTCAGAGCGGGCCAAGGCGGGTTCGGGCCGATAGGGCCAAACTTGCACCCCTAGGTTCAATGGTTGGTAGACGAGATCCTTTTAGATTTTGATATTTGAACGGCAATTTTGAATTTTGAATTGATCTCATCTATCAACCATTGAATCGATATGAAATCCACGTGATGGCTTGTGAGTTGAGCACAGCAAGATTGCCGCTCAACCCTAGGCCACAGACCGACGATACAAATCCGATAGGTAGACATGTGGAAGAGAAGAGTCTTCAGTCTTCACCGTGTGGATGTATAATGGGAATGCTTTAAATAGAAACTTGAAAATTGAAATGGCGGGGAATGAACGTTAATTCACTCCAATCTTTCATACATAAGTACTGACGGCAATGGTCAACAATGTAAAGCTTCTTTTGATTGTTACCTTCTTGCAATTGCTTTCTTCATTTAATTCCAATTCAATAAAATGGTTGACAGAGGGAGATTATTGGTCCAAGTCAAATATAAGACAGTTGTCTTGTAGTGTGGTTGGGGCCTTTGGGTTGAGATCAGGGTTTTAGTAATCAGTATCGGAAACGGTTTAATCGATATCCGTCTCGATCAATGAGGTTTACAATTTTATACTTGTCTGTTTTCGATCCACTAATATGGGATCGGCCAGAAATTGATATCGAGTCTCCATTGATACTGATACAAATTGACCGGATCAACCAGTACAATATCGATTCCTCAAACCATGGTTAAGATTTATTGAGAGTTTCTTTGTGACGTCCAAGAGACAACATAGTACTAAATCGTTGAGGGGTCCCCACCAAGAGAATTGTTCAACATGGAATCCTCTTCCTTTAATAGAAAATATCAAAAAGAGTGTCTATACATGGTTGGACGAATCCGGATCCAATAACATGTTTATAAATAGTTTATAAAAATTTTGAAATAAAAAATTCTATAAAATTATGAAAGAAAATTAACTGCAAAGTCAATGTGTTGATTAAAATCTACCTAAACTTGACCTATGAATCCTAGCTTGTCATGGTACTATATTAGATATTAATGTTCCATTTTTGAAACCTAAGACTACAGAAATGAATCTCAAATGATGTTCTAAAACATCCCCATGGCCATTTCACCAATTCAGATTTGGGAAATAAAACCAATTCTAACACCAATGTATTAACACTAAACTGAGTTCATTTCTATAAAAAGAAGATGATAAAAAGTGTGTATCTTGGAAAGATTAAACCTGATATTTTGGCCATCAATCAACTCAGAAAGGCCCAATAACTTTGAACCCTGGTGGTGAATGAAACAATAGTAATTTGAGATATGCCCTTTTTCTTTCTTTTCGAAAAGTAAGGATAACAGTCCAAGTAAGATGGTGCATGAAGAAACTTGACATTTATTTTAGGGTAAGATAATATATTTCATATCCAAATGCAAGAAAAATTACGCCACATACTAGTACTACACAGGTCACCCACATGATGTTTAAATACAAATACACACCAGTTTAACATACTATCAGCAATGGGCATTCCCTTCCAATGTTCAGCTTTGTTGTCAGGTGCCAGCTCGAAGATAAATGTCCTTAATCAAATGTAGCTCTTTGACCACATCATTCATGTCCATTCTATCCCATGGTGATTCAACTGAGCAAGTAATGCCAATTCTAATAATTGAATTAAGGCATTCTCGCACTCTATCCTTCATGCATCTTCAACTTGTAGTGATGTTGGCTATAGTTTTTGCTGCATCTTCTTCATCTTCTTCCATAGGGAGAAGTGATGGGTCGACGATAGCCATCACTCCATCATGCAAAGCCATCTCAGCCCAACAATGAAGATTAAAGTCATCCTTAAACATTTCATCAGTAGGTCGCTTCCTTGTGAACATCTCTAACAAGAAAATGCCATAACTGTAGACATCACCACGCGTGGAAACGTCAACACCTGCACCATACTCTATAATTTATTAATCATAGGTTAGTATTTTTATAACAAGTGAGAGTAGGAGCAAATCCAATTGGTCTCCACTAAAAAATTAAAATAACATAGGAAGCTTATTCTTCTTACTCAGTAGAACTCAAGGGTTAAATTAAGTAGAACCATATATGAAAATTAATCTCATTGTTCCGTCTGCTTGAAAAGGAAATAAAGGGAAGATAGTGAAGTCAAATCAATATTAAAGTAAAAACTTTTGTAATCATTATCTCATATGATTGTGTAACTATGTCCAAAACATTCCAAATCTGGTTATTAATTTTACTTTACTTTGAAACCAAATCCCTTTGATTTGAAATTTAAAATAGAGATTACATCTAGACAATTTAATATCAAACATGTTAAGAGTTTTAGGTAGACTACATAATCATAGTTATATAACTTTCCTTTATCTTTTCAAAACTAATTTCATCACTTCGCTTCCCTTTACTTGCAACTAGACAGAGCTGTAGAGCAAATTATTTGGATCTTGAGTTTTCAATGAGATATGCTTCCAGTGTCATAAGTTGCATCACAAAAGAGCTTAGGCTATCTTCAAATCTGTTCTTATAGTGTGCATACAAGGAATATAGTAGCCTCTAGGATCTATAGTTGTGGATCTGAATCCAACAGATCATTTGATGGCATGATATCTAAGTTATTTGGCTGCACAACTTTAACTTGGCATGTGTACACATTAATCTCTATAAAAGAAAAACTAGCAACCCCTACACAAATTAAGTGCATTCTTCATAAAATAACAGTGTATATCCTATGACATTCAAGGTATGATTTGATTATACTAAGGAAACACTAATAATGACTCAAGCTTTGTAGTGAAGTGGATGAGACAAATAATTGTATTCATCTTCCTAATTTACAAAAGAGAAAAACAATAATACTAGATCAATAAAAAGATACATTACCTGGTGCAATATATCCAATAGATCCCTTTATTTCGATTGAGCTAATTTGATTTTGAGATCTACCTGTAGCTTTTGAAAGAATTCTTGATATCCCAAAGTCACCCAAATGTGCAGTCAAATGATCATCTAGAAGAATATTGCTTGGCTTTAGATCACAGTGAATAATCTCCACATGACAATGATGGTGAAGATAATCCAATGCTGTTGCGATATCAATAGCAATATTCAATCTTTGAATAAGGTTCAAATGCCTTTCTTCATCTTGTACGCTATTTGCATGTGGATGTAACCAATCCTCCAAATTTCCACCAGGCATGAATTCATATACTAATGCCATAAAATCATTTCCTTCAAAATCTATACTTGAGCAAGATGTTAAGATTTTGACAAGATTACGATGTCGAATGTTTCTAAGGGCTTTACATTCGGCCATGAAACTCTTAGAAGCACCACTTTGTTCAATGTTGAGTACCTTTACTGCAACAATTGTTTCCCCATGATTGAGAACACCTCTGTACACAGAACCAAAACTCCCCACGCCAACCAAATTTGTTGAAGAGAAACCATTGGTAGCTTTAAGAAGTTGGGCATAAAAGATCTTACAATGATGATCCCCTATCAAAAATGTTATGGATTCTTTCCTTTCTTTTCTTCTCTGGTAGATAATGAAAAAAAATGTCATAAAAATCAAACACAGAAAGACCCCACAACCACATATGGTGGCTATCAACTTGAAAACATTAGGCCTGCCATGTTCTTTTGACTTATTGGTATGACATGCTTGCAAATGAAGTTCAGGTATACCTCCACAAAGCTCATTGTTTCCTATGAGTGAAACGACACTCAAATTTCCAAAGACCCCTTCTGTTGGTACCTCACCTTCCAAATGATTAAATGATAAATTTAAATTTTGTAAAACTCGAAACGTTCCCAAATATATTGGGATAAAACCAGAGAAGTTATTGCATGAAAGATCTAAATCTTGAAGACCTCGCAAAGAACTCAGAGCCAATGGTATAGATCCTTGAAATAAGTTACCCTCCATAAAAAGTTGCTCTAGGCTAATACAAGTACCAAAGGTGCTAGGGATTTCACCAGACAACATGTTCTCAGAAACATCTAAGATTTCAAGATTAGTCAATCGACCCACTTCCGAAGGTAGAGAACCAAAGAAATCATTTCGACTCAATTTTAGCTCAAATAATGTGAAAATATCAAATATCTCTTTGGGGATGATACCATTGAAACTATTACCAGAAAGATGCAAGCGTAACAATTTTTCACATCTTCCAAGACTTGAAGGTATTTTCCCATGCAAATGGTTATTTTCTAAACGGAGCTCATTCAATATTGTCAAGTTTCCAAGAGAAGGGATTGGTCCTGTGAATTTATTCCCAGCCAAGTAAAGTATAACTAGCATTTGAAGTCTCCCAATTGAAGTTGGAATACTTCCTTCAAGTAAGTTATCAGTTAGGCTTAAAACACTTAAGCTTACAAGATTCCCTATCCCTGGTGAGATATTTCCATATATTCTATTGTGTCTGATTGAAATCTCTCTGAGTTGAGTTGACAAGTTTGCTATGGAGTTGGGTAACACACCACCAAACTGATTAACAGCAAGCCACAAACGTGCTAAACTACTACAGTTGGTCAGTGTGTTCATAAAACTCAGGTCATCAGCTTCTCCACTTCCCAAATGATTATAGACCAATGTAAGCACAGTGAGTTTTGATAAGCCTCCAAAATGAATAGCCACTTTCCCAGTAAAATTGTTGTTGTGAGCATATAGTTGTACAAGATTTGAAAGATTCGAAATTGAAATTGGAAGTGGTCCATGAAATTGGTTTCGTCCAATTGAAAGCTTCCTTAGATTAGGAAGGCTGAAACCTAAATTTGGTGGAAGACTCCCCTGAAGTTGGTTTTCTTGGACAACAAAATCACGGAGTGAGGAAAGATTATATATAGCAGAAGGTATAGTACCAGACAACTTATTTACACCAAGTCTGAGATTCACTATTCTTTTGATTTGGCCAAGGGAATTTGGAATACTTCCACTAAAACCATTGTTTCCTGCATCAAGGGTGTAAAGAGATGACAGATTCCCATCAAAGGAAGGTGGGATTTGTCCCATCAATTTGTTGTCGTTGATTGCAAGGACTTGAAGCTTTGACAAAGTGCCGAGATGTACCAGAATTTTCCCCACAATATTGTTGCGACTTAACTCAAGTACTATGAGGTTGGAGCAACATGATATGTTAGGTGGGATTTTTCCTTCAAAAGAATTGTTGTGTAGGAATAAATAACGAAGCTTGGATAGAGAGCTTACTTCATGAGGGATTACACCATGGAAGCTGTTGTTTTGGAGTGAAATCTCTTGGAGGAAGCTGAGGTTTCCAATTTCTGGTGCCCTGGAACCAACCAACCCACTCGACTATAAACGCAAGGCTCTAACTCTGTTTGAATGCCGGCGACCACCGCATATAACGCCTGGCCACTCGCAATAGGAGACGGAATCATTCCAAGAGTTGATCACAAGGTGAAAGGGATCATGGCTTATGCGAGCCTTAAAAGCAAGCAAGGCTAGCAGATCATCTGTTCCATTTGATGGTGAATATTGTGCCAAGCTGATGCAGCTGCTGCAGCAGAGAAAAAGAATGCCGGCATTAATCCAAAAGGACAGAAACACCAACAATGCATAACCCATTAATCAAAAATGTTAATTTGGAAGAGAAGAGGAGGTGGAAGCAGAACTCTGGAGGAAATAACTGGGTTTATGAACTGAGGAGTATATATAGTCTTGTCACTGCCTCTATGCTTGAACACACTAAAAAATATCTAAGTTTATATTGGTAACATTAATTATAGAGGGCCAATCAAATGACAATGTTTCTTAGGCGGCTAAGGTTCATGGTCATGTTGTACATTTATGGATGATCGAGGTATTGGTAGTAGTTGTTGAGATTTAAGTAGAATTCAACCTTAAAAGCTAGCCATTAAGAAAAAGTTGTCCAAATTCTTATAAACCTTATTCACATCGGGGAATCCAATGTAGATTAAGAATTAAATATTTATAGATGAGTAGTAAGTGGTAGAATTAATACAAATGGATTATTGGTAGATTGATGGACTTGTAAATTGGTCATTGCCATGCAATTTTAGGACAAAAGAGGCAAATCAATATGGATGAGTGGTAGGCTTAGAATTAATGAAAAATTGATGATTGATAGATGCGAATAGACTTGTAATTAGTCTATGCCGTGCAATTTAAGCATTGAAATTAAGATACAAATTGAAATGGGGACTACTGAACCACTTTTCACTCTATTATTAATACATAGTGATGGCAATAGTCAACATTTGATTCTAAAATTTTGCAATTGTTTTATTATCTAATCTACGCTGCTCTGCTCTTCAAGAATCGTTATTCTCTCCTGTTACAGCACGGTGTTGTACTGCATCGTGCGACGCTGCAAAGGCCATGTGGCATAGCAGGCCCCACATGGTGCACATGGCCTCTGCAGCTGCCGCACGATGCATTACGGCACCGTGCTGTAACAGGGGAGGATAAAAATTCCTTCCACAATAGTCTTTCCTTGAACCGAGAAGCTTCCAACTAACCAACTCACCTTCATCATGTTACTCACCTCACACGGGTAATCCTCACAATGCTCTTGCATGCTTGGCCAACTTATTTCACTACTTGTTTAGACAAACTATGTACAGTCTGCCCGCTCTTGGCTGAGTGTGTTGACAACAATGACAATACAAACACAATGCTCTCATCAAAAAAAAATACAAACACAATGCATCATGTGCTCAACACATCATTTTAGTAGTCAGGCTGATCTAGTAGGTAACCCAAGTCTTTGTGCTTCATTTGTGTGGGCTCTCATTTGGAAAACTAACTTAACATCCCAACTTCCATATTTTTCTGTTTAAATTATCAAATAATGGTTTAACAACTAGAGAGTAAAGACTAGTTGAGTCAGTTTCTTAGTATTGATGATTCTTTTGTGTTTTGTACTGTTGAAAACATAGTTGGAAAACTGGGTTTTGACTGGGGCGAGTCTCCCGAGTTGAGTCAAAATTTTGAAAACCTGATCAAGAGTCATGTAGACTAGGCGAAGGTAAAAAATGATGAGACTGGGTCATAAATGGTCCAAGTCAAATAAGACTCGGTATTTTTTACCCGAGTCATGACAAAATCGACGAGTTTAGTCGTTTTTAGTAAAATTATATAACTAGTTCACTTAGAAACGGAGTTAACTAAATAGTAAATCTATAATCTAAAACAATAAGAAAGCCTCAACTCCTCGACTCCCTTCTCTTGTTCAATGGTATAAACTCAAAATGCATTGATATGTGATTACTAGAATTCTTTTTTTTCCCATATTTTTCAGTATTTTTATGATTTTTTTACTAATTTATACGTATTTATTGTATTATAAAATTAAAAAATGTGACTCATCTTGACCGGGTTTGACAAGACCGAGTCATCAAGTTTTTCTAGAAGACGAGTCGAGTCAGAAAACCTGATTTTTCAACAAAGGTTGAAAAAGAATCTAATTGGCATTTATTCCTTCCTAGTGCTTTTTAAAAAAGAATTTGAGTTACAAGGTTATTGGGAAGGACTGAATACCTCCATGTTAAATCCTTGTTTCATTCGTTACCAAAAAAAAAAAAAATCCTTGTTTCATTTCATTGAATCGTTCATTACATCTCTAGGACCTATTAGGAAAATTGTTTTGTTTTTCATTTCTATGTTTTCCATTATTTGTTATTTTATTTGGAATGCTAGGAACTTTTGCATTGTATTCCAAATCGTCTCCTAACCCAATAGTTGTTTCGGAAAATATCAATAAATGAGTCCATGATTTCAACCTTCTCTGTTTCCCCCCAGAAATTACTCAAAAGATTACCAAACCATTAACACTAGTTGAATACCTTGAGCATCTTACACTATTGTTTGTAATGAGAGTTTTATTAAGATATAGGCGCAGTAGGACGGGTCTCAGTTATTGCTTATGACAAATCTTTGAAGGAAAAAGAACTTTGTCAGTGTGGCCTACGCCAGCACTCCCATGAGTCTCTCTTTCTTCTTTCCATATGAAAAGACACCTATGCTCCGATTGCCCCTTTGTTTTGAGAAGAGAGATAGACACATAAGAGTATCAGCGTAGGCCACACTCCTAGACAGAAAACTACTTCCAAATCTTTTATTGCTATTTCCATGGATCAGGGGTATGTAAGGAGCAGAACTATATCATCAACAAGATCCTTGAAAGTTGAATCATAGCATTGTATTGAGCAGCTGAAGATGACTAAAGATGCCCATTTTTTCTTAGGTCAAATCTAGTGGTTTTCACAATGAGCTATTTATAATAACATCTAACATCATATATGTCTACCTGAGTTAGATTTGGCTAACATAGATTATCTATTTGACCATTTGAGGCCTGAGTTACATACATATCAACAGGACCAAGCTTTCTTTTCATATCCATACAACTGAACCTTTTCTATTCAGTCTTTAAGTCTTAGATCACTTTCTGCGCTTATATATTCGTAACTGTTTCAGAATTAATTCAACTCCTTCTTTTAATGTAGCTTTCCTTGATTCTTTGAAGTTCCATAGCTCAGATATGATGTCCCGCCCGCTTGGATTATAATCATTTATCTCCTTTAACGCTGTAGTAACTGCCCTGCAAACTTCTTCACCCAAATCATTCTTCAGGCTTCTCAGCTTTTCATCCTCTTCATTTATTATTTCCTGCATCTCATGATCATGTTACATGAAAATACAATTAATGTAAGAACTATAGTATTGGATAATTTTGAAAGAGCTAGATAATAAACAGGTGAGAAAAAGAAACAACAAAAGTGGATAAACTGCAAGATTTAGCTTATATTTTCTGAGATCCTAAAGAAAATAAAAATTAAGATAATGGAAGGAGCAGCTAACAGATTCATATTTAAAAAAGAAAAACCTGTTCTTTCCCATCAACCATGATGATCTTGAAAGGGTACCACCCTTGGTTTCTGAGGTGCTTATCCCACACTGAACACATATCTTGAGCCTTTTGCTCTGCTTCTTCAGCAGGATATTTCTGTTTGCATACATCAAGAAATGGTTTATTGTTCAGAACTCCCATTCTCTTTACTCCAATTTTAGCACGACCAAAATACGACATATTACCCGAACCCTGTAAGAACAAAGAAAATTAGTCTCACCCCAACAAAATTGAGGAAGATGATGATGAAAAATCATGAGGTAAATTGAGTTTGGGAAAGAAAATATGAAATGTAAAATTTGTATCAGCATAAGCTAATCAACTAGTCAAGAGGAAGAACCCGATCAAAACAAATAAAACAACCAACTAAAGGAACAAATCTAACAATGTAGACCAAGAATGAATCTATGGGAATTACATGAATTAATTCCCTACGAGCATCCTGCAACTCATCATTGCTATTGTGCTCCTTCACTATAAGAGCTTGGTTGAGTGATTTAATGTCCTCCAACTCTCCTTCTTTGTCGTACAACTCTTGCTTCATTGACTTCATCTCTTTCGAGATTTCTGCATCAGCATCAGCTCTCATGTGTTTCATCATCACTTCTAATGTTCCTTTTAAATGCTCAATTAAAGAATCATTAGCATCTAATAGTTTTTCTAATTGAATTATTCTCTGGATATGGTTCTGTTCATCCTGGTGCAGTTTTTGTATCCCTATTAAACATAACACAAAATCATGAAGTAAGAATTTGTAGCTAAAACCAAAACTTACATATAAACAAAAGCAATAAAATAATCAACAAGAATGCTTGTTTGCCCAACCTCATGGAGATGCATAATTTTATGTACTTCATCTTTACCTTCCAACAAACTGTTGAGAAGTTCGTTCTTCTTCAATTCTATTTCGGCCATAAAATCTGAAATGGCTTTCAAATCTACAATCTTTTGGAGAAGCTTGCCTATAAGACCTGTAGAATTATAGTCCTCCTCGCCAGAAACCCTTCCAAACATACTGGACAATTTGTTAAATTTGTCATTGTCATGACAGAATCTAGGAGGTTCGGATACTGTCATAGGCTTCGATGGGAACTCTTGAGGGGCTAAATCTTTTTCCAGATATTTAGCCAAATCAGTAGCATGTTGCAAGAGTTCCTTATGGATGCATTCTCTCTTTCTCTTTCTTTCACTTGGGTCTGATTTTTCCCCTGAACTCTGATCAATTCCAGGGTCTAAATCTTTTTCCAGATATTTAGCCAAATCAGTAGCATGTTGCAAGAGTTCCTTATGGATGTAGTCTCTCTTTCTCTTTCTTTTGCTTATGTCTGATTTTTCCCCTGAACTCTGGTCCATTGAAATTTCAAACAAGAGACCTAGAAATAAAATGATAAAAAAAAATAACACAAGTCAAAAGTAGCATTATCATTCCATGAGGATGAATGTTCAAGGGAGAGGAATGTGAAAAGTGGCATCCATATACAGGTCTACAGCCTATCCATTAAACCACCACCAGAAAGCTGTTGGTGTTATTACCCACAATATAAAATATAAATGAAATCCAATTGAGGTAAATAATCAAACACCAAAAGAACAATACACAATTACACACAACACAAGAGTTTATGCATCAAAAACCCTCTAACAGAAAAGGAAAAAACCACTAAGCAAAATCAAACCAGCTTCCACTATCAATTATGGAAAAATAAAATAAAGTCTCTGAAGCTTTTTGTCCAAAGCTTGAGGAATACAATCAACAGAGAAAATACAAGTGTGAAGCTTACTTGTGGTGAGACAACCAGCTCTCACAATGGTTGAGGATATGACAAAGAGTAAAGTAATCCTTTAAGAAACCCTTATTCTTGAGCAACTTTGTTAAGAGCCAAAAGACCGAAGCCTTCCTTTCCCTTCTTCCTTGAGTTCTCTTCTACACCTTGAGAAAAACACACTCTTTGAAGAAAACCCCCAAGTATGAGCAACCAAAGATTTTTAAAAAAAACACAAACTCTCTCTCTCTCTCTCCCCAAATCTAAGTTCGTGTCATCGGTAGGAATGTAGGATTGTTGGCTTCTTAATGAAAAGAAGATCTATGGGTTCTTTCTAATCTGCGACATTGCGGTTGCCTCGATATACAAAAGTTTCTGACTATATCCATGGAAGATCATTGGGCTCCGATGCGACCGTTGGTGTGTTCAAATACATTTATATGACCATCCAGATCTCCTTCTTAGGAAGATTGAGTGAGAGATTTAGCTGCAAAACTAAATTGGAAGTGGGATTAAACATTTCCTCTCTGTGATCGAGAAGATTATTTGCCTATTTCCAAGCAAGTTAAGCGTTTTGGGTTTTCTTATCATGATAACTACACAAAAAGATCCTGTCAATCCGGGCAGCAGTGCTGCATATGCATTTACCGCTTTACCCCTGCTCGGGCAAGGCGTTTGGGCAGGGGTAAGGCGGTAAATGTGCACCGCCTCATCTCAGGTGCTGCACATGCAGCACTGTTGCCCGGATTGACAGGAGCCGAGTCCTGATAACTACACTACACGCAGACTCGTGCCTCATCATTCTTCGTCTTCTCTTTATGAGATTCCTTCTCTACTCTTCTTCATATTTGAGCCCAGGTGTGTCTGTTCTTCCATACTTTAGTGAATGGGGTTTTGTGGTGCTTTGCAAAACTCTAGAGGAATTAACTGGGTTTTGTTGAGGTTTGGTGTCTTGACTTTTGATGATTGGACTGCTGTGTGGAGCTTCCGTGGGCCGCAAGGACTATATGGGTATTTTGGTAAATTTTTTGCTATAAACATGAAGCGAGAATTCTTTCTCTGTAATGAAAAAATCTGAGAGAGGTGTGAGGACGAGCGATTGTAATCTTATTCTCCATTGATAGTGAAACAGATCTCATTTCCCCATGGACGTAGGCAACCTTGCCGAACCACGTAAATCCTTATGCATACTGTTTGATTGTTGTTTTGCGTTTTTCCATTCTTTTATGCATCATATTAGGTTCTACAGGTTTATGAACTGAGGAATATACATAGTCTTGTCACTGCCTCTATGCATAGACACACAAATAAATATCTAAGTATATTGGTAACTGTTGAGAAGTACTGTTCACGTGACACTGTTCACGTGAACAGTGATTTGGTTGATATGTGTATCTTCCATTTTCCTAGTCCTAGTTGGAGTCCTAGTTTCTAATTATGTCAAGTCTTTGATTCAGTTTGAGCTGTTAGTTCTAGTTCTTTTCCTATTGTAACTTGGAATCCTATCATGATTAGGAATTCCTAATCTCATTAGGAGTTCCCCTTTCTATTTGTAATTTCCCCTCTATTATAAATAGAGGGGCTTTCCTATCAATGAAAAAAACAAGTTATTATTCTCTCATTCTCTCTTTTTTCTCTTCTCTCAAGTTACTAGTTACAGGTCCTAGGTTTTCTACATGGTATCAGAGCTAGGCAACCAGTGATTGAATCTCTCCAAGATTGCTGTTTTGAGAGTCGATTTTAATTTCTGGTTTGAAGAAGAAAACCCTAGTTCATAGAAAAAGAAGAACTAGGGTTTCATGTACTCAATTCATTTATTCGATTCTGAAAACTCTACATCAGATTTCGAATCTGATTTCTGCTCTTCAGATGAGTTGCAAAATAAATACTGATTTGTTGATCGATTAATGAACCTGGTTCCGGGCTGTAGATGCTTCTGAAGAACCTGCTTTCGTTGAAGGTGCAATCCTTTTTTTTACGGTGATCGAGGGGCTGGAGTTCAGGACCTGCCCTATTTTTGCTCAGTTTCTCTTTGCTTATCGTGAGGAAGATCTCTGATTTTCTGGTTTTCGTCTTGTTGAGTGTTGCTTGGCTTAGTTGTTGGATGGGCTCTTGTTCTCTGATGTTGGCTATTGATTTCTGGTGGTATCGATTCTTTGCTGGTATTTTGTCGCTGCTGGTTCGATTGAAGCTGTTCTTCCACGGAGTCAAATATTTATCGCTGCTGTTCCCCTACCGCCAGATTGGAGTTGCAGGTTGAAGTTGCAGCTTTTGTTCCGCCTCCTCCTTTCCCTGCTTTTTTATCTGAGTTTTTGGAGATTACATTAATTTTCTCCATGAGCTGCTGCTGTTTCTGATCGAAGAATCAGTTGGCTGCTGGTTCTCGTTTTCCTCTGTGGCTCGTTTTCCTCTTGTGGTTGGTTCTTTCTCCCATCGTGAGGTTGAACTGTTGAAGACAGCGTTATATTGTTTTTGGCTGGTTGCATGAGGAAGACATCCAATATCTCAAAGTGGGTTTCCTTTTTGGTTACTCTACTTTATTCCTAGCGTTTTATTTTATTCTTTAAGTTCCCTTTTATGCCCTTATCATCTTTTCTTATCTACCTTTGTCCTTATTTTACTGCTCATTCCAACATTACCCTTTTGCCTTGGGTGGTATTTGTAAGTAGATTTCATCTAAATTATCTACCCAAGAGCCCCTTGACAATTCTGGTTATTTACAAGATTGCCACTCTCCATAGCCATTATTTTACTTATTGCATCCCATTGCTTTTTGTTTACCAAAAAGGCCCGTGCAAAATTTTGGTTATTTACGGAACTGCCATTACCTTTTAATACATTCCCCTATTTGACTACCCAATTGACCCTTGAAAATTCTGGTTTATTACCAGTTTGCCCTTAGGCTTGGATTGTATTTAAAAGTGGATTTCCACCAAATTACAGTCATGCCATCCTTTTTTTGTCCAACACCGTTCCCTTTCAATAATTCTAATTCCCTTCATATCCCAAAACATACCTTTGGCATTTACCCATAACACCTTTGGAAACTTCTAGTAAATTACAATTTTGCCATTCCTTCCTTTTTAATTACCCATAGCACTTTTAGAAAATTCTAGAATATTATGTTTTTTCCCTATCTTTTACATTATCTCTGTTATGTCCACGTGTACTACACGTGAGGGGGGGATTATGTACAGTACACCTGCAGACATTGTAGAAGCAGAACTTGCAGGAACACTTGGTGCAAAGCATAGACGATCAGAGTTTTCACCATTGCCAATGGGTATCTACTTTGTTATTGGGTTGAGTCTGTCGTAAGGGGGAGATTGAAGTATTGAAATATTGAAGATATTTGGTTGTTGCCTATTTGAGGACTTTCGATTGGGTTGATACAGTTTTTTTCCGCTGTCTGATTCAGTTTGTTTTCGCTACTTGCTGCTCTAGTTATTTCACTTCAAGATTCTAAGTCACTATGACAATCTGAGATTCATCACTGGATAGCTATTGAAGATCGTTGAAAGCTGCCTTTTTTGGAAGACATTCCAGTCCCGGTTTGCTGATCATGTCTGTCCAAGTTTTGAAGATCTATTTTTTCAAGTTCTTGAAGGTTTATTTAGGAGCTACATTCATATGTCAAGCTAGATTCTACAACAACTTAGTTTTTTTCATTTTGTTCAAGTTGGGCATTAGTATCTTGTATGCGCCAACTTGAGGGGAAGTGTTAGCATTATTAGGAGTTCTTTTTTCTTTAGTTCAAGCTGGATCTTCTTTCTTTACTTATTTGTATAATCCAGCTTGAGGGGGAGTGTTGAGAAGTACTGTTCACGTGAACAGTGATTTGGTTGATATGTGTATCTTCTATTTTCCTAGTCCTAGTTGGAGTCCTAGTTTCTAATTATGTCAAGTCTTAGTTTCAGTTTGAGTTGTTAGTTCTAGTTCTTTTCCTATTGTAACTTGGAATCCTATCATGATTAGGAATTCCTAATCTCATTAGGAGTTCCCCTTTCTATTTGTAATTTCCCCTCTATTATAAATAGAGGGGCTTTCCTATCAATGAAAAAAACAAGTTATTATTCTCTCATTCTCTCTTTTTTCTCTTCTCTCAAGTTACTGGTTGCAGGTCCTAGGTTTTCTACAGTAACATTAATTATAGATGGCCAACCAAATGATCAATGTTTCTTAGGCCGCTATGGTCCATGGTCATGTGGTACATTTATGGATGGTCGGGGTGTTGTTACTTGTTAGTAGTTGTTGAGATTTAAATAGAATTCATCCTTAAAAACTAGCCATTAAGAAAAGGCTGTCCAAATTCTTATAAACCTTCACATTTGGCTACTCACTCAGGATAAAAACTCCTCTCCGATTCTTCAATCTGGCAATACCTGCCAATGCTACCTTCACTGTACGACACGTGGCATAAACAGATTTAATGGCCAAAAATGGTTTGCACTATTTCATGAAACTCTGCCCGTTTTACTCATCGGATCCATCCTAACCCGACTAGAATGTAAAACACAGTTTCCCTCTTTCAGCTCTTACACCAATCACTATTATACATATTTTTAACTATGTCCACATATTTACTAAAATTAGTTTTCTTTTTAACATTTGTTAAATTAATTTTCTAGGATTTTATCAGACACTTTTTCTAAGTTAAAAACAACCATATGGATATATTTCTTATATTCTCTAAATCTTTCTATTAGTCTCCTAAGTAAATAAATAGCTTTCTGTGGTTGATCTTTCTGGCATAAAATCTAATTGGTTATCTGAAATATTAGTTTCATCTCTCAAGTTTCAATTATCTTATCCCATAATTTCATAGTATGGTTCATAAACTTCATAAGTTACTGATGATACTCCCATCATTGTAGATATTATACAATGTGAACTATTCAATTAACTCAAAAACACACACCCTTTATAAAAAGGAAAAGGAAAATAGTTCCTATACTCCTGTGGTATGAACCATTTTGACATGCTCACTCTAAATACATTATCGTGTGGAAAAATGATGTGACTATGCTAACTGATGATAGAGAGATCATGGTCTGGAATAGCCATGTGTCAAAATTTCAGAGCCCAATTCAATCAAATACCTTCATGTGTATTGGCATGCATCTGTATGTCTACGCATATTTATAGTATTCAATGGTCCAGACCATGATAGAGAGATCATGGTCTGGAATAGCCATGTGTCAAAATTTCAGAGCCCAATTCAATCAAATACCTTCATGTGTATTGGCATGCATCTGTATGTCTATGCATATTTATAGTATTCCAACTACTATTATGCACTCTCATGCACTTGAAATTTCGAAACTCTATTTTACAAAGAAGCAAAGTTTGACAAGGACCAAACTTAACATGAATGCATGCGCAAGGGACCTAGGATTCTACCTATCTACAAAATTTGGATCCCATTTGATTTGTTGTGCAATATTTGAAGTTGATAGCATTTTTGCAAGTTTCACAACTTTCGATTCATATAGCTTTCACTTTTTGGTTGAAATTCAACCACTAAGTTGTGTGTGGTATCCTCCATCACATGTACAACCTACATATATGGTTATGGAATCGTCAAAATAATGGGAATATTCACTTATAACAGTGATGCTCCAAAAGCATTCCTGTAGAGACTTTTTTTAGCGGCGGTTGTTTAATACCACCTCTAAAGAGTGTATAACCCGCCCTCTTATTTTTTTAACTAAAAAGCGCTATGTATAAAGGTGGGCATAGAAAACCAATCTAGAAGTTGGCTTATAGTTCTAAAAAGTTGTTTTTAGTAGCACTAAATGTATACTACTTTAGAAGATGTTAGACCCATATTTTAAGCCTATAGACCTACCTTTAGCGGCGGAAAAATATATCTCCGTTAAAAATCTCATACAAGCACATTTTTTTAACGCATTTTTTGTGTCAAATAATATTTATATTAGTGGTGAAATAACCCTGAACTTATTATGTCCCTACATGAAGCATGCATATGGTGGATTAAGACATAAGATTCCCCCTTGACAAAAAACACCAAATATAGCTATCAGCCACCTATGCATTATGAATACACTTTGTGTACAGGAATTTTTTTTTTGGGGGGGGGTGTAAAAGTGAACAGGATTAAGGGTGGTTGTTTGAAAATACAAGTGCTATGAAAATGTATGCTATGTGATGAAAGAGTTAGTCCACAAAGAAACAAGAAATATAAAGTTGTATAACAATCAATCAATATTAAAAAATAGGGAGAATTTTCTCTGTGTCGCAACGCAAGCTGCACCCAAGCACATGGGCCTGCCACTCTGGGAGCAAGATGGTCATTGCGCCCACCCCCATGTGCCTGGGCGCAACCTGCGCTGCGGCACAGAGAACAACACCCCTAAAAAATAATGGAGAATGCTTATCATAAATAAAAGTGTTGAGTAACTTTTTAAAGTTTGACTATCCTTGGTGAAGTTCCCACTCTGGGTACAAGGGATTTGGGGATCTACCCCCACACCGTCCTCTTTAGATCTAGAGAGGAGTACTCTAACGATAAGGAATAATGAGTTGCTGCTTAGATTACGGTCCAAGACCCAGAAGTTTCTCTCCCCTCTTCTGCAAAGAGGTTGACTCCAAATGATATTTTTTCTGGTCAAAGATTTGGATTAAGTGTTAAATTATAGATTATGGAAAGCAAAATCCAATAATCAATTAAAGTTACATGTTCATGACACTTAGTTAATATTATATAATAATATAGAGAGTTGCAAGCCATTTGAGAAAGGTAAGTAGATGTTCTTAAATGAAAACCTGAACCGAATCTTTTCAGTTCAAAACTTTTTCCCATGCATGAACAAAGAAATATAATTGCCAATTCTTTAATACAATGGAATAGTGTATTCTGTTTCCAAGACCTATCCATTTACTTTCGATTTTCAGATGGAAATTGCAGATAGATCATCATGCAGTGTGGCTATAGATGTCGAGGAGGAAAATTAGGCAAAGCCTAAAACAGAAGAAAAAACTGCTCATTGCTCAGTAAAAACTGAGAGTGCTCTAACTGTATGTGCACCATTCTTGGATTGAGCTCCTCTCCCTCGTTCGGCTGGGGAGGCCTCGATCCACACGCCACTGCACCGAGATGCGTGCGGTGATGTGGATCGAAGCCCCTCAGCCGCACAATGTGCTCTGGACACCGTTTGGTGCACAAGTGCGCTGGAGAGGAGCCGGATCCACCATTCTTCACCTTGTATGTGTACCATAAAATGGTTACAAGCTCTTTCTATTGAAAGTGAATCGTAGGTCATTGGATGGACAAGGATAGTCTACCAAGGGCATTAAATTCTGTCATTTATAGACTATGGTTATGGTGATGTGCATCCCTGCTTTCCTGTGCTTCTAATCCTGCAAACACTTATACCTTCCAACTGGTTTGCAATTGCAGAGTACGTCTTAGAGAAAGATTTGCATACAAATACGTGGCAAAATCATGCAACTAACAATGGCATTCTTGTTCTGCTTACCAGTTCCAAACACACACTCCAAGGTAAGTAGATGCTTGTCCCCTACTCCCTAGTAATGAAAGCCATAACTGATCGGAAAATCAAAAAGAAACTTATTTGCATCCAAACTTATGACTTAAAAAAAAATCCCTAACAAATCCACACAAAAAAGTCCTAACTTATGATTAAAAAAAAATGATCAAAAAAGTTCGATTGCAGTTCGATTTATGATCAAAAAAGTTCGATCCCTAACACCAAATCCACACAATAAATGATAATAAAAAAAAAAACCAAATACAACAAAGCCCTAACTTATGCTTTTAGAATCTCATTAGCAGGAATGAAAAATCCCTAATAAATCCCTATCATCATATACAACAATTTGTGAGATTTGAAGAACTCACAAATCTCGCCGAAAATCCCTAATCCCCTGATCTCAGGATCCCATTATAAAGCATAGAGCAAAGGAAGGAGGAAGAGAGAGCGAGATAGCCATGGAGCATACCTGGAGTGATTGAAGTTGCAGGAAGATGAACGATCGTCTCAGAGTTTGGCAGGGAGGGAGTTAGGGATTCCAAACCCAAGAAGTTCGATTGCAGCTCATCTCCGTTAGACATTGCGCCGGCGTGAGGGTGCTCCGCCGTGATAGATCTGCTCCGTCGCGTGATGGGGCTCTGCCGTGATACTTTGGTTTGACCGTCGTTCACGAAGAGGATTTTTGTTGAATGGTGGGACTCTATAGTATGTCAAACGGTACGGTTTTGGTACGGTACCAAAAATAGGTACTCAATACCGATATCGTATCGTATCATTTAAAAATCCTATTTTTAATATCGCAATCGTACCGCTATGGTACGGTTTCTATATAATATGAAAATGATATATATACGGTACGGTTTTGGTGCGGTACGAAATGATATCTATACGATACAAAAACGGTATAAATTTGATTTTTATAAATGGTATGTATATGAAAACGGTATATATACGATACAAAAATGGTATACATATGGCACGAAAACGGTACGGTTTCATTTTTACATGTTTACACCCCAAAACGGTACGGTTACGGTAAAATAGTACGATTTTGGTACATACCGACGGTATGACCGTAAAAACCGTTACTGTACCGTACCATGGTCAATACCGTTTGATCATACCGTACCGTACCATTTTTGCAACGGTGCAATTTGGTACGGTTTTACACAGGTAGTTTCGGTTTCGGTTTCGGTATACGGTTACGGTTCCAGATTGACACCCTTACTCTATAGTCGTTCACAGAGATGAGAGAATGGAGGGAAAATATGAGATTTGGGCTTCGTTTGGTAACGGTCTGGACAAAGAACACCCGTTCTTGATTAGAAACGTTCTTTAATGTTTCTGATCTGGAACAGCGTTCTATGATTGAAAATGACCGTTTGATTATAGTCTCAAGAACATGTTCAGAACGAAAATACTGTTTGGTAAAACCTGTTCTTCCCTATTTGATACTAATTACAATATTTCTATTTCCTTGTAAATTATACCAAAAATACTTGTAAAATCATTTTCTCATACCAACCTTAGCATAAAATTAAAATATCTCATTAACATAACCAAAGTAATTATAAAAATATATCAAATTTCAAAGATGCCACTAAAATTGGGTTCTTGATTGGATTAGTGACATAACTGACTATGCTATGAACAATTGAATAAAAAAGACCTTGGTGGATTCAAACCACCATCCCCTTGGAACATGCTCATGTTCCAAGTGCTCTACCAATTTGAGCTAAAGACCCATCAAGTACTCATTGATTAGGGGACACAGGTTAGAGTATTATTAATTAATTTACTGTATTAATTGATAGAATCATCATAATGCAACTTACTGGTGTACAGCATTGTTAATTTCTACCCTGCAGTTCAGATATCAAGATTGAATTCTTCACTAAAAGGCCAAAGACTATAGTCCTAACTGGTTCATTTGAACCATGTAATGTGTATTATTGTGGTAGACCCCAAATCAAGTTTGAATCATCCTATCAAGCAACTAAAAGAAGCAGTAATGAGGGGGAATTAAAGACAAACCAGAACAGCAAAGAGGGGGAATTACAAAACTTATGAGAGAGAGAGATCCTTAAACAAGCAAAGAACTGAAAAAAAAATATCTTACAAGATTAAGGACATTAGAAGCAAGGAACTATAGATCTAAAATTTACTAATAAAACCGGAGTAACATATTCAATTGTTTATATCATAACAAATATAAAGGCAGGCATTGCTCCTGTGGTTACTTCGTTGTCCAACTGATCCAATTCCACAGAGAAAGCTGAAGAAAATTAGTCCCTGACACAAAAGCCTTCCATTATATCATGTCTTTAGTAGAGAAATGCAGGCCTGCAAAGGACCTTTGGGATCATCCTTCTCCATGGACATTAAATGAGTGGCCACCTGCTACAAAATCCACAAGAGGTTCTCCAACTTGGAAGCAGTCTAGTATAACATAAAAATCTCTCTCTCTCAAACTTCTAGATAATTAAGAGCAATATGCATTTGTCAATTTAGAGAAAACCCCAACATCACATGAGTTCTCAAATTGGAGTCCTGCAGTCACATATTCAGAAAGTTTTAGAATGAAGTCTTCAACAAGTGGGTACTCCAACAGTTAAATAGTATGTTTTTTTTTTTTTTTTTTGGTTTTTAAAGTATCACATAATCAACAGGATTTCCTCTTTTCACATCTTCTATTGCATTATGAAATGCTAACCTTTATGACTCTCCCCTGTTCAAAGTATCACATAACCAGAAAAGTTTGGCATGTTATGTTTTTCACATGTGCCCAGATTAACCATCCATCTCCACATTCAAAGACAGTAGACATTACAAACATCAATTGAAATTAAATATAATCTCATAAGTCATAACATAACCTACTACATTTACTCCATTTTAAACTCCTCTCCCTCAATGCATAATCCTTACACCGTGTGGACTACAGCACAACTCCACCCCCACTAGAACTATATGGCCAGGTTTACAATCAGACAAGTACAATCATTTAAGAATAAGTAAATTCTAGCATATTGACAGAGAATCAGGTCTGAGTGAATGACCCAATGATCAAATGGTCAACTAGAACCTGACCCAATTACTAACCAGACTGTTCTGTGTTGTGCAATTGAAAAAAAAATGAGGAAACAAATTCATAATGCCCTTGAATTCACATGGTAGACAAGCACACAGCTTCTTCAAAATTCATATTCCATAATCTCAAAATCATACCAAAAAAATCCCTAAAATTACAGATCATACAAAATTCCCAAATCATACCAAAAAAATTCCTAAAATCCCATACCTTTTTGGCTGAATCCTTCCAAGTATAGGGTTGGTGATCCAATTCCTGAGACACAATAACACACAAAACCACCCCCCCCCATCAACCGCTGATTTTCGCACAACAGGGACAACCTAGACACACAGAGAGAGAGAGAGCGGACAGAGAGAGCCAGACAGAGAGATTGAGAGAGAGAGAGAGAGAGAGAGAGAGAGAGAGAGAGAGGGATAGAGAGCGAGAGAAGATCATGGTTACCTTCTTGGCCATAGTTGCAGGTACCTTCTCTTCCTCTGCTCCTTCTATTCCCTTCTCTTCCCCAGATCTATCGTAAGGAGGTTGTTGGCTTCTTTTCTCGAAATCACGGGTTTTCACGATATCGCGATGTAATTATCGTTCTTGTTCGAGACGGTCTGTAAACGTTCTTTTGGTGATAAAAACCTCTGGTTCGTTCTAAAAGAACGAAAAAACGAACAACACAACCAAACGCATTTTTATGTTTTTTTGTTCTTTTGTTGTTCTTTTAGAACAAAAGAACTGTTCTAAAGGGCGTTCTGAACATTACCAAACGCGCCTTTAGGCTACGTTTGGTAAATATCTGAACAAAAAACGTCCGTTCTTGACTAGAAACGTTCTTTGGCGTTTCTGATTTGGAACGGTGTTCTGAGACTGAAAATGACCGTTTGGTAACAGTCTCAAGAATGCCGTTCAGAACGAAAATGGTGTTTGATAAAACCTATTCTTTCCTATTTGATATTAATTACAATAATGCCATTTCCTTGTCAATTTTACCAAAAAAATACTTATAAAATCCTTTTCTATTACCAAACCAACCTTAGCATAAAATTAAAATATCTCATTAAAAAGGGCCTTGGTGGATTCGAACCACCATCCCCTTGGAACATGCTCATGTGCCAAGTGCTCTACCAATTTGAGCTAAAGACCCATCAAGTAGAGATCCAAAACGAAATATAACAAAAAAGATTGAAGTAGCATGAATCTCTACATGAGGAATGTAATGAGCAAAGGTCTAAAACAGAAATACATCAAGAGAGTCGCAATGAAATGAATATTTGCATGAGAAAGTTAACAAGCAAGATTTCCATACTTGAAGTATGGGCAGTGGAGTTTTCTCACATCAACACCTAAAGCCCTCCTATTTACTCAATAAGAACTCGTGGACTCAAAAAGAATCATTGAAATGACTAGAAAAATCAATACATGATAAAACATGACTGAGACAAGTTATCAAATTTTGCACGTACCTTATCAAAATGAACCTAGCCTATCCAAAGATATGCCAACCAAATCATCATCAACAGATTTATACATGCCTCAGAGAACTGAAAATTATGGATCAAAGAAAGGGAAAGGAAGCTTCTTGACTTCTGATTACATTGTCACAAAACCAATCATTAGAGACAAATCCAATGTTAAATGTATTGAGAATTTTGACAAGTAAACAAGAAGTAAGAAAAAATCCTTCCTTTCTTTTCTCCTTTAGTCTTCTTTACCTTTTCCTCTCTTGCTTTTCCTGTTGGTGTTTCCTTTTCTTTACTCAAAATCTTATAATTTCTTCGTCTTCTTTTTTCACTTTTTGGAGAGTTGGAGAATGGCCATTGGAGAGGGAGACAAAAACTTTCATAGTCTTTGGTTGTCCTAGTATATTGCTAATCATTTCATTTATGAAATAATGATGAAAGAAAGGGAACTAGGGGCTGCTGATTCCTGGGTTTGCTTCAAATTCAAAAGTAGTTCCTTTCCTCATAGAAGCTTTTATCTGACTCAGTTATTTTGAAAGCAATGGAGTAAATGATGAAAGATTCTCAACTCTCTAATCTCAACACCCCCCCCCATACATCTTCTTCCCCTATTTGTTACTCTCAATCTCTAACTCCCTCTCATTGTAGAGATGGACATTGACCTAAAAAAACTATTTTAACAGGGGAAGGGATTGATATTCGATACTTCTCAGATTTGCTATTAAATTTGCTGCTTTTCTCCATATATTCATTCACCGCTCTAAGTTTCTGACATTAATGGATTTATCTCCCCTCTTCTCCTTGTTACCTCCAACTCTTGAACTTTTTCCCAAATCCCAACCATTCACAGATTCTTATATGTTTTAAAACCAACTAAAGAAAGATCTCCAATAGGTTTTGTCTTGATTCTGACTTTATGGGCTGTACTGGGTGACTTATTCTTACCTTTTTTTGGATCTTCTTATATGCTTTCTCACACATCTACAACCCATTGGTCAAAACATGACATTAGAAGAAAAAAATTTTAATTAAGATCCATTAATAATGGTCTCTCATTATAAGGTCAAGACCATGACCCCTTTCCTTTTAGTAAATCACCCTTAGGTCATATATGAACATTACAGCTTGACACCAGTATCCCCAGCCCCTTAATTCTCCCCTCTTGGCCTAAGAAGATCAAGATTGAGATTGGAAGTTGGAACTAAATATCACTTGTATGTATCTTTGCGATTTCTATTCATCTTGGGTTTTAAAACATAGAGTACAGAGAAACAATTCTGTATTAAATCAATTATATACAGAGAAACACCAAAAGACAAATGCAGAATCCAGCCTTGTGGTTCAAACTTTGAAAATTTTCTGGTGCACAACCTTAAATATTCCTGAATTCACTATTTCTTCCCCTATGCAATGTTGCTGCTATATTTTGCATAAAGTTATTTCTCATTGGATGTCATTTGCCCATCTGTAGTTCCATAAAACCATCCAAAACAAACAGATAAAAAACGGAACAGAAATCCAAAAATCCCAAACAAACAAACAAACAAAAAGAACCCATTTAAGATTTCAGTCTATTTACCGAGAATTAGAAGGACAAAAAAACCAAAGACTAACCTCACGAAACAAGGATGCTGTGTAATTTCCCTCAACTGTCTCTGCATCTGACTAACATCCATTCCTGCTTAGTGCGTCTTTTCTCCCCTCTCCTCCTTGACTATACTTTGCTCTATCCAAACTGAGCAAATCTTCAGGTTTGTACATCCTATAAATGAACGATATATAGACAAAAAAACAAATAGGAGGGAAAAGAGAAACTACAGATCTAGTCAGATCTTCACACAACAACGACCGAGAGAGAGACAGAGAGAGCGTAAGGGACAGAGCGAGACAGAGAGAGCCAGACAAAAAGGAAGGTTAAAAGAAGGAGAAGACGGTGAGAGGCTGATTCAGGATATTAAAATCCAAATAAAAATCCAACACAGGCTAAACTACAGATCGATCTAGCAACAGTAAAATCCCTAAAATCCATGCAAGGAAAAATCAATTTTGCTTCAGAAATCCCTAAAATCCATACCTTTTCAAAACCATAAAAAAAACTTCACAAAATACAGACGACCGAGAGAGAGAACGAGAGCGAGTTGCCAAGAGTGCGAGAGAGAGAGAGAGAGAGAGAGAGAGAGAGAGAGAGAGAGTGGGAGAGAGAGCGAGAGAGAGATATGCGAGAGGTTGTTCGTACCTTGAAGCCCTATGGAGTTGCAGGTTTTCGATCGCCTCCTCTTCTCCTTCTCTTCCCCTTCGTTTTTTACCCAAGGATAGCTTTCCTTTCAAGAGTCACAGGCTTTTTGCCGGATAATGCGCGACTTGTCGTTCTTGTTCTTTACAGACCGTCTGTAAAGAACGTTCTTTGATGGAAAGATTCTTTTGGTTCGTTCTAAAAGAACAGAAAAACAAATCGTCAAACCATACGTAAATTCATGGTTTTTTTGTTCTTTAAAAAAAAACAGTTTTGAACACTGTTCAGACATTTACCAAACGTAGCCTTAATCTTTTGAGCTTAAAATATAATTTTTCCACAGTGAACGTTGGATTGGAATAAGCCACGTGTCGACCTCCCAAGTAGCACTTGAGGAGAAATACGGGATCAAGTACTAGGGCGAAAAAAATCCCACATCACAAGAGAAAAGTCTACTCCCCTCCCAAGCTGTGTTCGGGGGATCTTTATCACCTCCAGTTGGCTGCCCAGCCCAGTTCCCCAGTTCCTCTAACAAAGGGGGGCTGAAATAACCTCTCTACCCATGCCCAAACACTCTGCCCGGGTGGGGTCCACCATCCCCCTATTAGAGGAATTGGGGAACTGGGCCAAACAGCAAACTGGAAGTGATAATTTTCCGTGTTCGGGCAGGGGTAGGGTGATCATTCTAGTACACCCTTTTTTAGAGGAACTGGGCCAGGCAGGGAACTGGAGGAAATAATTTTCCCACTCTACTCCCAGTCTCCCACAATCGTCAATTACAATGATGCCACACCAGCAAGGAAAGACACAAAACAAGACAAAGAAGATTAAAAAATATGGTGGAAAAGTAGCTTTACATCATTCATCATCAACATGGCCGAACAAAATCACAGGCTAACATAAAAAAGGAGAAGAAAATTCAAAAGGATTATAACGAAGGACTCCATTCCCAGAAGTAAGAAGGACGATATGAAGAGCTCCACCAGATGTGGAAGGAGATCTGTAACCATCACGCCCGCTTCTATGAACTCCTTCGCATTTGCTTAAGCTGTTTCAGAATAAATGCAACTCCTTCTGTTAATGTGGCTTTCCTTTCTTTTTTGAAGTTCCATAGATCATATTTGATGTACCACAGGCTTGAGTTATAATCATTTATCTCCTTTAGGGCTGTAGTAACTGCCCTGCAAACTTCTCCACCCAAATCATTCTTCAGGCTTTTCAGCTTTTCATCCTCTTCATTTATTATTTCCTGCACATATAAAATATATGAGTACCAAAGTATAATACAATAATTTTTATTCTAATTTCTGTATAATTTTGAAAGAGCTAGTTACTAAACAGGTGAGATATAACAACAATGTATAAACTGGAAGATGTAGTGGATTTTCCGAGATCCTATAGGAAAAAAAAAATTAAGGACAATGGAAGGAGAAGATAACAGATTCATATTTAAAATGAACAACCTGTTTTTCCCCATCAACAAAGATGATCTTGAAAGGGTGCCACCCTGCGCTTCTGAGGTGGTTCTCCCACACAAAATGCATATCTACAGCCTTTTGAACTGCTTCTTCAGCAGGATATTTCTATCTGCATGCATTAAGAAATGGTTTGTTGTCCAGAACTCCCACTCTCTTGACTCCAATTTGAGCACAACTACCTGACGTTTCACTTGATATTTGTTTCCAACCCTGTAAGAATGACGAAGGAAATTAGTCTCACAACAGCAATAGTGAGGAAGATGATCATATGAGAAATGAAAAAAATTATGAAATGTCCAATTTGTAAAAGCATAAGCTAATGAACAATAGTTTAGTAGTACTGTAAAAGACATATCATGGTAAGATATGAACAGTAAAGAATGAGAAATTGTAGACACTTAAGAGTACTTACATTAATTAATGTCCAACGAGCAAACTGCAGCTCTAAAGTACAACTTATTCTCTCCTTTTCAAGAGTTTGGTTGACTGATTTAAAGCCCTCTAACTCTTTTTTTTTATCGTTCAGCTCTTGCTTCATTGACTCCATCTTTTTCTGGACTTCTGCATCAGCATCATCTTTATCTCTCATGTGTTTCCTCATCACTTCTAATGTTCCTTTTAACTGCTCAATTAAAGTATCTTTGGCATCTAATTGTTTTTCTAATTGAATTATCCTCTGAATATGGTTCTGTTCTTCCTGATGTAGTTTTTGTATCTCTATTAAACATAACACAAAACCATGAAGTAAGATTTTGTAGCTAAAACCATAACTCATATATAAACAAAAGTAATAAAATAACCAACAACCTCATGGAGATACGTACTTTGATGAACTTGATCTCTATCTTCCAACAAACTGTTGAGAAGGTTGGTCTTCTTCAATTCTATTTCTGCCATAAAATCAGAAATAGCTTTCAAATCTACAATCTTTTGAAGAAGGTTGCCTGTAGAATTATAGTCATCCTCATGAGAAACCCTTCCAAACATACTGGACCCTTCGTTAAATTTGTCATCGTCATGACAGTATCTGCTAGGAGGTTCAGATACTGTCGGCTCCTCTTGAGGGACTAAATCTTTTTCCAGATATTTAAGCAAATCAGTAGCATGTTGCAAGAGTTCCTTATGGATGTAGTCTCTCTTTCTCTTTCTTTCGCTTAGGTCTGATTTTTCCCTTGAACTCTGCTCAATTTCAGGGGCTAAATCTTTTTCCAGATATTTAGCCAAATGATGAGAACAGAGGAGAAGATAAGAACAAGCTGAACAGTGGTTCAGCTCCCAAAGGAGATAGAAGGGTTAGAATTGCGAGAGAGAGAGAGAGAGAAAAGGAGAACAGAAGAAATTGATCATTTCGTTGTTGTTTTCTAACCTTTTACAACAGCTATTAAAGCTTTTACAATGAAAGACTGTAATGTAACGTAATCAAGAATTGGAGAGTAACAGGGTCTTCTCAATTGTAACAACTAATCCAACAGAATCACAACTTGTGTAACCCACTTGGAAATTAACTCTCTACATAATCCCTGAGCCAGCTGGGAGGTCTTCTTTGTCTAGTAGCTTCCAATGCCACCTCAGCTTGTCTAGTAGCTTCTAATGCCACTTCAGCTTCCCCAGCTTGCGCCACCTCAGCTTCCCCAGCTTGCGCCACCTCAGCTTCTTGCTCAACTATGCGTTGTTGTAGCTGTTGAGTAATATCTACATATAATTTTGGGGCTGTATCACTCCTTACCCCCATCGAAACAAACCTTGTCCTCAAGGTTGAGATGAGGGTATAAGGCCTGAAAGCCAGAGAAATCTTCCCAAGTGGCATCTTCCCGTAACAGCCCATCCCACTGTACCAGGACTTGAGGTACAAGCCTTCCCTGTTGCCAAATCTGTCGTTGGCCCACAACGGCTATCGGAACAACTATTGGTTGAGCAGCCAAATTGACAGGGGGTAATTGCAGTACAGCAAGCGGAGGAGTAGGACCGCGATAAGGTTTTAATTGAGAAACATGGAATACATCATGGATTTGTGAATGAGATGGTAACTGCAGTTTATAAGCCACTGCCCCTATTTTACCTATAACCTCAAAGGGACCATAATATCTTTTGCCAATTTTTTGAGATGGTCGTGATGACACTGAGAGCTGTCGATATGGTTGTAGCTTGAGCCAAACCCAGTCTCCAATTTCAAATTCTAAGTCCCTCCTATGCATGTCAGCATAAGCCTTCATCCGCTGCTGAGTCTTGAGTAAGTTAGACTTCAACTGTTGTAATAAAAGCCCTCTATCACATAAATCTGAATCCACTGCCTCCACTGAAGAGTGACCCTCAATATAAAAAGGAATCGTGGGAGGAATTCTTCCATACAATGCTTGAAAAGGTGTCATCTTGATACTTGTGTGATAGGAAGTGTTGTACCAAAACTCAGCCCAAGCCAAACATTTGTACCACTGCTTAGGGTAATCCGCTGCAAAACACCTTAGGTACTGTTCCAAGGATCTATTGACCACCTCAGTTTGCCCATCAGTTTGAGGATGATAGGCTGTACTGTACTTCAGTGTAGTTCCACTATGGATCAATAAATGTTTCCAAAAAGTACTAAGGAAGATTCGGTCCCTATCAGTGACAATTGAACTTGGAAACCCATGGAGTTTTACTACCATGTTGATAAAAACAGCAGCTACTTTAGTAGCTGAAAAATGAGTTGGAAGTGCAGCAAAGTGGCTGTATTTTGTGAGCCTATCAACTACCACAAATATGGCCGTAAACCCATGAGATAGTGGCAAACCAACAATAAAATCCATAGTGATCTCATCCCAAACTTGGTGAGGTACACTCAATGGCTGCAATGTCCCAGCTGGTCTTTGGGTCGAGTATTTAACCTGTTGACAAACTAAGCAATGCTGAATATGGTTCTCAACATCAGTCCTCATGTTTGGCCAATAAAACTTTGCTTGCAATTTTTTTAAGGTCTTCTTGACACCTCCATGTCCCCCCAGTGCAATATCATGGAACTCATGTAGGAGTTGTTGTTTCAAGGGTGAATCTGATGGAATTCTGAGTCGGTCCTTGTAGTATAAAATTCCACCTCGAACTGAATAAACATCCTCAGTTCTGCTATCCTGCTGAATGGTCTCATGAATGGCTAATAGCTCAGGGTGGGACTGATTAGCTTCTATTAACTGATCAATAAAATCAAAAGTAACAAAGGAGATAGCAGTTAAAGTGGCAGATGTAGGAGTCATGTCCTCACAAGTAACTGGAAGATTGGCCACTCCTGGTAACCGAGATAGTGCATCAGCAGCTCCATTGTCATAGCCTGGCTTGTAAAGGATGATGTAAACAAATCCCATTAGCTTACTGAGGTAGTGTTGTTGCTCCGGGATCTGAACTACCTGTGTCATCAACTCTTTAAGACTCTTATGGTCAGTTTGAATAATGAACTTCCTGCCAAGCAAATATTGCCTCCACTTTTGTACAGCTTGGGTAATAGCATAGAGTTCTCGAACATATGTGGATGCATTCTGTAAATGTTTATTAAGTTTTTTGCTGAAATAAGCAATGGGGTGAGTATCTTGCATTAATACTGCCCCCACTCCCACAAGAGAAGCATCAGTCTCTACAACAAATAATTTGGTAAAATCCGGAAGAGCTAAGACAGGGACTGAAACCATGGCCTGTTTGAGAACATTGAAGGCTGCAGAGGCCTTATCACTCCATTGAAAGGAATTAGCCTTCAATAAGTCGGTTAGAGGGGCTGCAATCTTAGCATACTGAAATACAAACTTCCTATAATAACCTGTAAGACCAAGAAAACCTCTCAAGGCTTTGAGATTTTCAGGTATAGGCCAGTCAATCATACATTTAATTTTCTGTGGATCTGGTTCAACCCCCTGAGCTGAAACAATGTGGCCCAGGTAATCAATGGAGGCCTGAGCAAACTTGCATTTAGACCTTTTTGCATATAGTTGATGTTGTTGCAAGCATTGCATTACCTCCCGTAAATGTTGTGCATGTTGAATCAATGAAGTGCTGTATATAAGAATGTCATCGAAGAAGACAACCACAAACTTTCGAAGAAATGGTTTGAGTATTGAATTCATCTGTGCTTGGAAAGTAGAAGGTGCATTCGTAAGGCCAAAAGGCATTACTAGGAACTCATAATGCCCTTCATGAGTTCTAAAGGCGGTTTTATGAATGTCCTCTGCCACAACTCTAATTTGATGATAACCAGATCTAAGATCAATTTTTGAAAAAACAGTAGCACCATGGAGTTCGTCAAGTAATTCATCTATAGTAGGGATCGGAAACTTATCCTTTATGGTGATGGCATTGAGAGCCCTGTAATCAATGCAAAAACGCCATGAACCATCTTTTTTTTTAACCAAGAGCACTGGAGAAGAGAAAGGGTTGTGGGACACTCTGATTATGCCACTGGTCAGCATTTGTTGTACCAAAGTTTCAATCTCCGCTTTCTGAAATTGAGGATATCTATAAGGTCGAACGTTTACTGAGTTGGCCCCAGATTGTAGGTGTATTCGATGGTCAAACTGCCTTGTAGGAGGTAGTTGGGTTGGTTCTCTGAACACAACCTCAAATTCTGCCAAGATTTGTGCTACAGAGGGCGGTAGCTGCCCCTCTTGCTCTGTCTCGAAATTAATGTCTGTAGATACCATCTTCATATGATAAAATGAAGCTACGATTTGTCAGTATTGTCATTTTAGCCAATTGATGATGAGATACAGGTCATGCTGATGACCATTTCTCCTTGTAATCGAACTTTGCGACCCTCCCATTCAAAATTCATGGTAAGATGCTTATAATCTGTTAAGATAGGACCCAATGCTCAGCCATTGAATCCCAAGAACTATCTCGGCTCCTTCAATTGGCAACAAGTATAACTCAATGGTGAAAGTATGGCCTTGCAATTGTAAGGAAATTGGCTTGCATTTCTTTGAACAAAGGAGGTAATCACCATTACCTATCAGCACCTTGAATTCTCTAATAGGAACAATATGCAATTGCAGTAGTTGTGCCACCCGCGCTTGTACAAAATTGTGGGTGCTCCCACTGTCAATCAGCACTTGTATTTGCCTATCTGCATATGTACCCATTAACCTTATTGTAGAGGGAGCAAATTTCCCTGACAAGGCATGTAAACTAACTTTTGATTTCTCAGTAATCAGTTCCTCTACAATGCTCATATGCTCCTGATCAACATCGTCCTCTGCTATCAGTAATAAAAAACGATGCTTACATTTATGTCCCTTAGTATATCTCTCATCACAATTGAAACAGAGCCCCTTCTCCCTACGGGCCTGCATTTCTGCGGAATTCAACCTGCGAATGGGAATCTGAGAAGGATGATGGATGGTTGGTGTTGGTAAAATGGCTGGGGTTGTTGGTAAATTGACAGGGGGTGTTGGTAATATAGCAGGTTGGTTGTGTGGAGATCGAAATAGACCTGTGGAGGAATTGGATTTGGGCCATAAAGATTGAAGTTTTTGGTATTTTTCTTCTTGCATCCGAGCCATAGCCATGGCTTGAAGGAGGGTTGTAGGCTGGGCGATTAACAACTCACGCCTGAGCTCTGGTTTTAATCCTGAAATGAAGAAGCTTAAGAGGAATTGTTCTGAAAGGCCACTAACTTTATTGGATAATTGTTCAAACTGGGCCTGGTATGCAGCAACATCCCCAGTCTGCTGGAGCTTAGACAAGGCACCCCTATGATCATCGAAAGCTGTCGGACCAAATCGTTGAAGAAGTGCTGCCAAAAAAGATTTCCAGGAGCCTAGAAGATTGTTGTTGTGCATCCATTGAAACCAAGATGAAGCAGCACCATCCATATGGAAAGAAGCAACGACCAGACGTTGATCCTCAGGTGTATTGTGATAACGGAAGAACTGCTCAGCTTTGAAGGCCCAATCTACAGGGTTCAACCCGTCAAAGCGAGGAACATCCAGCCGTATATGCTTCATCGGTGGAGCAGAGGACGAAATTGCAAGCTGCAATGGTGGAATGTCGGTATTGGAACGAGGGGCTTGGTTAGTTTGATGAAAATGGATATCATTGAGCTGTGTTTCTACCGTGGCCATGAATTGCTGGAGATTTTGATTGATCTCCAAACTGCTCTGCTGCAACAACAGTAGTTGTGTCTCGGCAGTCTTCTTGAAATCAAGAAGAGAACGAACGTTATCCTCCATTCTCTGGGTTCTAGTACCTTCAGCCATGGAAGAATCTCAATGAAAGCACCAGTGATGAGAACAGAGGAGAAGATAAGAACAAGCTGAACAGTGGTTCAGCTCCCAAAGGAGATAGAAGGGTTAGAATTGCGAGAGAGAGAGAGAGAAAAGGAGAACAGAAGAAATTGATCATTTCGTTGTTGTTTTCTAACCTTTTACAACAGCTATTTAAAGCTTTTACAATGAAAGACTGTAATGTAACGTAACCAAGAATTGGAGAGTAACAGGGTATTCTCAATTGTAACAACTAATCCAACAGAATCACAACTTGTGTAACCCACTTGGAAATTAACTCTCTACATAATCCCTGAGCCAGCTGGGAGGTCTTCTTTGTCTAGTAGCTTCCAATGCCACCTCAGCTTGTCTAGTAGCTTCTAATGCCACTTCAGCTTCCCCAGCTTGCGCCACCTCAGCTTCTTGCTCAACTATGCGTTGTTGTAGCTGTTGAGTAATATCTACATATAATTTTGGGGCTGTATCACCAAATCAGTAGCATGTTGCAAGAGTTCCTTATGGATGTAATCTCTCTTTCTCTTTCTTTCGTTTATGTTTGGTTTTTCCTCTGAACTCTGATCCATTGAAATTTTAAAAAAGAAACCTAGAAATAAAATGAAAAAATAAAATAAAATAACACAAGTCAAAAGCAACATATATTATAATCCCATGAGGATGAATGTTCATCCATATATGAAAAGTGGCATCCATCCATATACAGGTCTACAGCCTTTCCATTAAGCCACCACCAGAAAGCTGTTTGGGTTATTACAGACCACATAAATATAAATGAAATCCAAGTGAGGTAGATAATCAAACACCAAAAGAACAATACACACATCGCAAGAAGAGATTATACATCAAAAACCCTCAAATGGGAAAAAGAAAAAACCATTAAGCAAAATCAAACCAGCAGCTTCCAGTATCAAATATGGAAAAACCCATAAAATAAAGTCTCTGAAGCTTTTTGTCCAAAGCTTGAGGAATACTATCAATAGAGAAAATACAAGTATTAAGCCTACTTGTGGTGAGACAACCAGCTGTTACAATGGTTGAGAATATGGCAGAGAGTAAAGTAATCCTTCAAGAAACCCTTCTTCTTGAAGAACCTTGTTGAGAGTCAACAGATCCAAGCCTTCCTTCTCCTTCTTCCTTGAGTTCTCTTCTTCACCTTGAGAAAAAAGGCCTTAAAATAAGAATCCAAAGAGGAAAAACAAAGACATTCTCTGAAGAAAACTCTGTGAGATTGCTGGCTTCTTTATGAAAGGCAGATCTATGGGTTCTTTCTAATCTGCAACCATACTGTTGTCCCGACATACAAAAGTTTCTGACTATATCAATGGAAGATCACTGGGCTCCAATGCACCGTTGGTGTGTCCAAAGACATTTATATGATTACCCAGATCTCCTTCCTGGGAAGATTGAGAGATTTAAGCTGCAAAAGTACTTAATTAGAAGTGGGAGTCGAGGTTTCATCTCTTTGATCGAGAAGATTATTTGCCTTTTCCAAGCAAGTTACGCGTTTTGGGTTTTGAGCTCGTGCCGCATCACTCTTCGTCTTCAGTATGCAGGCGACCTTTATCGCCCCCAATACTTTTAAACTTTTACATCTCCATCTACCCTTATGTTTTTTAATACTTAGATTGTCCTTCCTTTTCACCTAAGTTACCCGCTAATCTATTTTACCTATCATTCTTCTTCTATGTTTGACTATTTTTATCATTTATAGTAAAAATTGGAAGCATCCACCCACTTCTCTCTCCCGTTTTTTGCTCCATTCGATTGTTTTTTGGTTTTTTTTTCAATTTTTTTATTTAATTAATTTTTTTTATTGACAATAAAGCAAAGACAATCCGATGATTGATCTTGTGTCATTCTATCCCATAGCTACGAGGTTGAGGAGAGATGAAGATGGTTTTGTAGAGATCAATTGTAATGAAGAGGGAGGGTTGCCTTTTGCTTCTGCGAGTATGAAGAGGGAGAAGAATAATGATGATTCGAGAATCATGGTGTAGGTTAATAAAAAATAAAAAACACGAAAGGGTAAATTGAATAAAAAGAGGAAGAGAGAGAAGAAGTCGGGTGCTTTGAAGAAAGTCGATAAGTTCCATGGTTTTAGTGCATGGTATCGAAACGGTATTGGTAACTTGCAAAACCAATATGTTACCAACACAGTATCGGCCTAGATCAACTGTATCAGACAAAATTACCCATGAATTTCCTTAAAAATTGAGTTTTCTGACCATTTAACCCCTTGTTTGTACCGTGTTATTGATACGGTATCAGTATCGATGACTAGCAAAATCGATACGGGCGATACGATACTGATACTTAGAACCATGATCTATTCGAAGAAGAACGATGAGGATGAAATATTGAATAAAAAATTGAAGAAAAAGAAATAAATGGAGTAAAAAACGGGAGAGAGAAGAAGCAGGTGGATGCTTTCATTTTTTACTATTTAATGACAAAAATAATAAAGAAAATAGAAGAAGAATGGTAGGTTAAATAGATTATCAAGTCACTAGGTGAAAAGGAAGGGCAATCTGGATATTTAAAAATATGAGGGTAGAAGGAGATGTAAAAGTTTAAAAGCAGAGTAGTATTAGAAAAAGAGTTTAAGATAGAATAGTTTTATTAAATATAGGCTAAGTGTAGAATAGTGATAATAATTGCCCCTTAATGATATCTCTTCGCATGCGTGTTCTGTGTTTACATGTCCATCTACTAAAGCGTAGCTTACATTCTGCGGGTATCCTCCAAGCCATTTGGATCCTCTACTGCCGAGCTGCCTTGCAAGACCGTGCTGCCTAGATACGGTGAAGCATGCAATGATCGTCTTACCCCTGTTCAAGCACCTTGCCCAAGTGGAGGTAAGACGATCATTGCATGCCTCGCCATGTTGGTTTAGGCAACATGGTCCCACTGAGCAACTCGGTAATAGATGATTTGAATCCATCCTCCAAGACCTTCAAAGGTTCTTTGGAAATGGAACCATGAGGTGGTTGGTGATCTAAATCGTAAAGATGATTCAATTCGTGGGGAGCTTCACAATCTATTTTCAGTGGAGCCGAGTAGGAGAGATAATAAATGGTACTGTTTGGATAGCTACCTTCTAGTCTTTTCAATAAATAAAAGGGAAAATTATACTACTACCCCTTAAGGTTTGTATTAAATACAGAACGATCCCCTGTATTTTTAAATTATACAACCAGACCCCTTGAGGTCCCACTCCATTAGTTAAGTGTTACGGTGCTGGTTAATTTTTCCCTCAAATGACTAATGCACCCCTTTAAGGGTTTTTGTTCATTTCCCCTTAGATTATCGACACATGGCAGATAAAAATCCGACAGTCAGATTTGAATCATGATTTTTATCCATCCAACCCTAAGCTAACCCTAGTTACCCATCGTCTCTCCTCCCTCTCACTCTCTCTCTCTACTGCAACTCCTCTCTTAGTGTTTCTATTTCTCTCTCTTTCTCTGCACAAGAAAAAAGAGAAGAGGATGAAACAAATCCAGGAACGGCCCGAGTACGAAGGACCCTTCGAAGCCGTCGGAAAACGTCCACGAACGCTGGCGTTGTCTGAGGCGGAGGGATCGGGACCACCTCCGATCTGGAACCAGTGAAGACGAGCTTCCCCACTTGCCTGGGAAGGCCGTGGAATATATAAATAAATGTGAAATGGGAAGAATATATATTGGATATGCATACTTAAATTAAAGGAGGGAGAGGGATGATGAGAGATAATAGAAGTTGCAAAGTTATTCAAGACCTCTCTCTCTCTCTAGGAAGTTCATGAGTGCAATCTTCTCTCTGTTCAAATCAAAGTTCTGAGTATAAAATAAAGAAATGTGCTATTATGTGCTATCTTTCTCCTCTCTGTCTCCCCCTTCTCCCTCTGACCAAACAAATCGAACCCAATTACAAAACAGAGCAATTCAACGAACCCATTTCATGTAACAACAAATTCCTCCTCCTACCTCCTTCCCGGATCCTCTCTGATCGATTTCCATCTCGTTCACTAGGGGGATGAAGTCAATGATATTTAGAGGACGTGGTAATCAGGGTCGTTATCTTTTCCTCTCCTCGATGTTGTTTGGGGGCGAGAAGCCATTGAGAAAGACCTCTGCTCTCCCGAGCTTCTAGTGCTAATACCAATAGCAACCGCAGCAACATGAAACTGCAGGGGCAGAGGAGGCGGAGGGTCAGACCGTTCCTGGATTTGTTTCATCCTGTTTTTTTTTTTTTTTTTTTTTTTTTGGGGTAATTTACACATATCACCCCTGAAGTTTGGTGAAAGAATATATTTACCCCCTAGTTTTGGAAAATTCTGTATACCTGAAGTTTGCAAATGGTAACAAATAAGTCAATTCCGTCAGTTCATAACTAACAATGTTAAAAACATGGGATGAAATGATAAAATTACCCTTACCAAAAAAAAATAAAATTACCTGCACCTACTCATCTTCCCCAAAAAAACCTGCGACTCACATCTCTCGATCCTCAAGCATACCTACCCAGAAACCAATCAAATTGGATGGTTACTGTAATGGATTAGTTGAATCAACTGTTACACTATCAGCCTCTTCTTTTTTCAGTTTTAATTTGTTCTTCTTTTCTGGGTTTTTGTTTGATTTTTATCTATCAATAACAAATTCTTGATTCTTGATTTTTTATTCTGATTCTCTTCCAGTAGTCAATAATGAAAGAAAACGATACTCGAGCTTGTTCGGTCCAATATGATTGGGTTTCCCTGGGTTCATACTTAATAGGCCTGATCCTTTCCTACCTTCCAATACGATCCATTGTTAGAGCTAGCGCAGTCTGCAAGCTCTGGCGCTCCATCATCACCTGCCCATCATTCTCCGCCCGCGTCTCCTTAGAAAAGAAATTTCAACACCTTGAAAAAAACGCAGTTTCTTCCAAAGGGGAAAGAAATGAAACCCATCATACCATTTTTTCCCTTTAAAAAAACTAAAAATTGATTGCAGAAGTAGAAATGGGATGTGATACCTTCAATTTCCGAATGATAGATTCCTACTCCAAACCAGGACATGTAATTATTCATAGGGGTGAGATCATAGACATTCAGGTACACTTGGGTCTCGTTATTCCCATCACTACTTCCAGAAACTACGTTAGGAGTGTTCGTGTTTTAGGTTACGATTGATCTTCAAAACAGGGGTTGATTTGGGTGGTGGAACCCTTGGATTAGGATTACCTATATGGATACTGCCTCCAATTAGGATCTCAGGTCAAAACCAAAGAGCAGCAAGGAGTTCAATCACTTCCTTCTCAGTCAGGTATTATCAACAGTGACACAAACAGTAGCTGAGTAGAAGAAGAAGAAGAGAAGAAGAAGTAGAAATCAAAGGAGGGAAGAGATGCACACAAGGATCATGGCAACTATTGGTTAACCTAACAAAATTTCATTCCAAAAACTCTCAAATCTAATTTGTCCAACGCCTATCTGCATCATTTGGTTTCCTAACTAGAGCAGGACTCTCCAATATCTCAAATTATTAGTCTCAGATTTCTGATTTTGCTGAGATATTCTACTTACATGATCGACCAATCAACCAGAGTTTTATGCATAATTGAATTGTTTGAGTTGAGTTTTTAAACATCTCTCTTCGAAACCCTAATTTAGGGTAGACGCAGAAATGGAATGGGGCAGGTGAGCTAAGGGTTCAGATTTGGGGTTTTTCCCTAATTTGAAACCCTAAATTGCCAAGGGCAGTTCCGTCAGTTCAAATATAAATTTTAACACTATTAGTCATGAACTGACGGAATGGGCTTATTTGTTACCGTTTGCAAACCTCATGGGGGTACACAGAATTTTCCAAAACTGGGAGGTAAAAATATCCTTTCGTCAAACCTCAGGGGTGGTATGTGTAAATTACCCTTTTTTTTTTGTGCAGAGGAGGAGAGAGAAATAGAAAAACTAAGGATTTGTAGTAGAGAGCGAGAAGGAGGGAGGAGAGATGATGGGTAACTAGGGTTAGGTCAGGGTTGGTGGGTGAAAGTCATGACCCAAATCTGATCGTCGGATTTTTATCTGCCACGTGTCGACAATCTAAGGAGAGATGAATGAAAACCTGAAAGGGGTATATTAGTCATTTGAAGGAAAAATTAACCAACACCATAACATCTAACTAACGGAGTGAAAACTCAGGGGGTGTGGCTATATAATTTAAAAACATAGGGGGTCACTCTATATTTAGTACGAACCTCAGGGGGCGGCAGTGTAATTTTCCTTAAATAAAAACAAATTTTGTAGCAACAAAAATCGAAGAGCGAGATGGAAAAATGGATGTCAAAATCAAACCAAAATGGGACCGAAACCGTTCAATAGAAAATTCTATAATGGTTTCAATACTGAGGCCATTTTATTAAACGGTTTAAATTGAACCAAACTGTTTAACATTCTTAGATGTACATAAATGTAAATTGTTTACCGAAACCAAGCCAAGCCATTTAAAATGAAACTGTGAAACTGTTTAATAAATGCTTCGGTTATATATAGTTTTAAAATTGAGACCGTTTAATTAAATGATTTAAACCTAACCGGATCATTTAACACCCTTAGGGGAAAGGGAGGGAGAATAAAATATTATTAAAAAGAGAAAATTATTTGGACACCCCCTGTACTATGGCCATTTTACTTATGATTACCAACGTTTGAAACAATTACTTGGCACTCTTGAAACTTGACGGTGTTAGTCTTCTGTTAGTGTTGAAATGGAAATGTCCATTTTACCCTTATCACCTATTCAATAGAAACAATGAAATTTGACAGATTTACCCCCTTCTCCTCCTCCTCCTCCTCCTCCTTCTTCCTCATGCAACCCCATCACCCCTATCCCTTATTGATTTCAAACCCTAATAGATTTCAAACCCAAATCGATTTCAAAAAAGACCTGGAAATAATGGCAAGAGTCTCACAACATTCAGCCTTGAAAATCTAGCACAAACCTCCGCCATGGATCTCGACAGATCTGAACTCGTTCCGCCATGGAAATAATGAGTATTGCGCAGCTAGGCTTGGGGTTTTCTGGCTCTCTACTTCCACCATGGATCTCGACAGATCTGAACTCGTTCTTATCTTCACTATTTTTGATTATCTTCTTGAAAACCTTACAAATGATGTGGCGATTTTTCCAGAGTACTAGGTTAGACAAGAGATTGAGGAGGCGAGAATCCATCTCGATTTTCTTCTATTTATTTCACCATTTCAGGAAAGAACAGAGAACCCAAACAAAATTTTCCCTTTTTCTTCTTTGATTTTTTTCACCACCTCAAATAGGAACCCAAGACAAAGCATTAACCAAAACTTGGAATCCAAGCTGCTGCTACAAGATTGAAACCCTTTCTTCAATATTTCAACTCCCTTTCCCTCACTCTTACCCGATTCTGCTCTATCTCCCTTGCTTTCTCTATTTCTCTCCCTTCATGGTTTTGCTCCTCATTATTTTCCGGTTTTATTTGTTGCAGAAGGAAGAAGAAGAAGAAGGGGTAAATCTATCACTTCAATACCTTTTAAGGGTAATTTAGGTATTACAAAAAGTTTAACTGATGACATCATCACTAAACTAACGGACTTGACCTACTTGAAAGAAATGGTTAACTGTTGGGGGTGTTCAAGTAATTATTTCAAACGGTGGAGAGACGAACCCATTGGCCTGTGCACAAGACTCCCGCCACTACAGGATCTTCGAACCAAATATTATTCTTATTCTCAATGCATGATTATTATAAGCCAGCTTAAGGGAGGTGAAAGCGTGGAACTTTGACAGCAAAAGAAGAGAAAGTAAAGGAAAGTTAAGAGAGACAAAGATGTTTTTCCTTTTCTTTTCAATTCGTTTCTCGCCAAACAAACATAACTTTTATGAGAGCCAGTCGTTTGTTCAACCGTTAGATCCTTTCATCAATATTTGCGTCTGCACAGCCACTGACGGAATACGAGAGAGAGAGAGAGAGAGAGAGAGAGAGAGAGAGAGAGAGACGATGCGAGGGTCGAGCTCCTGGACGCTGCTCTACCCAGGTTGATCTCATTTTTTCTCTTGCAATTTGGTCCCCAACGATCAAATTGAAAAGCAGAGATGTTTCCACAATTCGGTGCCACAGCTGAGAGCCTGAGCAAAGCGTCGTCTTTGGTGTTTCGGATCGGTACTGATGCTCACCTGTACGACGATCCCGATGACGTCAATATCGCTCCCTCACTTGAAAGCCGTTACGACTCAGAGATTTGTGAAGCTTTGAAGCGATTGCTCGCTTTCATCGCTCAGGGCTTCGATGTGTCCAGGTTCTTTCCCCAGGTAACTGTTCTGTTTCATTCTTGATTCTGCATAATCTTCAATTGAAATTGTGCTTTTTTTATGTGTTCATTTTGTATTGTTATCGCATAATTGATCCTTTTTCTGTTCCAATGTTGTACGAAATGCAGAATTGAGATTTTTTTAATGTGTTAAATGCATGATTTTATGTTGTTATTTGCGTTATTGATCCTTTTTTGTTCTCTTTCAAATTGTGTTACAAGAAATGAAGAAATTAAGCTGTTTTTATGCGTTAAATGTAAGATTTTGTGCTGTTATTGCGTGAATTTTACCATTTTTTGTTCACATTTTGGTTAAGGTTTATTTATTTTTTTTAATAAACAATTTTGGCCTTAGATAGATATGCTATGAAATGTTTGTTACTGAATCAAAGCAGTGGCAATCTCAAAAATTGAAAAAAAAAAAAAAAAAAGAGTCTAAAGAAGAGAAGAGCTTGAGACTAACTAGTAATTTTTCATAGGTAATTCTTAGTACCTATTAGAATTAGTGACAGCTGCAATTTAAAGAAAAAAGAAACTGTTGTGTGTGTCAGTTTTAACAATTTCTGTGTGCTCTATTCCTCTAATCTCATGCATCTTTTATGATCATTGAACTGCAGGTTGTTAAGAACGTTGCATCTCAGTCATTAGAAGTAAAGAAGCTTGTTTACTTGTACTTGCTTCATTACGCAGATAAGTATGTCATACGCTAATTTCATTTGGTTGTTTCTGTATAACTCTGAGTGGATTTGGTTAGCTTTTTAGTGTTTCTCTTAACTACCTCTTTGGTTTGGTGGATTGTAATCATTCAGCCATCTTCCACCTAAGCTTAACGATCCCTAAATCACATGATAAGTCAAGAAGAAAGAGCACTTTTGGAAAAACCTTGGTTGCTGTTATGCCAACTTAACTTACACTAGACATAAAGGAAACAGAGATCAAATAATAAATTTTATAATGTTGATGCTAGCCCCTTTGCTGTGGTAGTGTGGTTCAGGCTTTCAGCACAGTCATGCAGAGATAAATGCTGAAGTTCTTGTAATTTTTTTAAACTTTGAATTGATGTATTACGGTCTATTAATTTTCAGTTTTTCCTTTTAATCTCAGGCGTCCAAATGAAGCATTACTATCAATTAACTGTTTCCAGAAGGATTTGTCTGATCCAAATCCATTGGTGCGAGCGTGGGCCCTACGTGCCATGGCTGGAATACGTCTACACGTAATTGCTCCCATAGTTCTTATGGCTGTGAGCAAATGTGCCAGAGACCCATCTGTATATGTTAGAAAATGTGCTGCCAATGCTATTCCCAAGCTGTATGATTTGCATCAGGAAGAAAATGCTTCTACACTTGAAGAGGTCAGCTTACTTCAAATATCTAGCATTGTCCCTCAAACAAATGAAACCTTTTGCACCCTCTAAGGATGTGAAATCCCATCTGGTCTGCTTAGAATTTCTTTTTCTGAAGCCAGAAGAAGATAATATCTATTACTAGGATAAATTTCCTTTATGGCGATGGGCCTTATGGCTTTGTCTAGCTATCTGGACTCTGTTCATGTATGCAGTGCATGGAGGGAATTTAGAGTAAAACATTTGATTGTGTTCCATTGCATATCTTCCTGACAGTCCAAAACAACATGATTACTAACCATTCAGAAATAATTGTATTATTTGGATGGTCATGGTCATTCAGTTGGGCTAATACTTGACCCATGAAATCCCATTGTTGGAGTCTTGGAACGTCTGATGGTTGGTTTTGGTACCAATGTGTGTGTTCCATGTGCATATCAGAGGAGCTGCAGATGTTGTTTAACCTATTATCAAGAGTGTCTTGTGTTTGATATTCCCTTTTTCATGCACAATTGTTTCTTCGTATTTTTTCCTTTGTATAACATGAAATATTATGCAGATTGTCAATATATTACTGAGCGACCAGTCCCCTGGAGTTGTTGGTGCTGCAGCTGCTGCATTTATCTGTGTCTGTCCTAATAAGTTATCACTGTTAGGAAGAAACTTTAGAAGGTTATGTGAGACTCTCCCTGATGTTGAAGAGTGGGGTCAGATTGTTTTGATCGGGATCCTACTACGGTATGTAGTGGCAAGACATGGGCTTCCAAGAGAATCCATTTTATTCTCTTCTCATTCTACTCGGGGTTCCTGTTCTGAAGAGGATGGTGTGGACCATGCTGCATCGGAGAAAGACTCTGGCAATGTAGGAGGCATGGCGTATGAGTCTGAATTAACTACTTTATTGTCCAGATGTTACATTGAAGGACCGGATGAATATTTGTCACGATCAGGTTTAACAAGTATGGATGCCTCTGGATTGGATCCTGCAAATTTTACATCCAGCAAAAATAATGAAGATGTAAGGATTTTGCTGCAATCCACATCACCCTTGTTATGGAGTCATAACAGTGCAGTGGTACTTGCAGCTGCTGGGGTACACTGGATTATGACGCCCAGGGAGGACGTGAATAGGATTGTTAAACCTCTTCTATTTCTTCTGAGATCGTCCAGTGCCTCAAAATATGTGGTAAGTTTTTCTTTATATATCTATATCAATGGTCTGATAACAACGGTCTGATATGTTTCCTTTGATTCTTGATTTCTTTATGTTGCTTTTACATTCATGAAATTTCAATTAAGCCTTATTTGATATCAAACTTCTGAATTATTGTAACTTGTTTGTGAAGGTGCTATTAGGGGCCATTGCTTACAGCAATGGTAAAAGGTTTGGGCTGCCAGGGCAAATGCCCAAGTTTGAGTCTTAAGGGTGGCCACTTTGCGCAAATATGCCAAAGGTTAGGACCAACTCCAAACCATAGTTCGAAATTTCATCTCGTCTGGCCATTTCGGGCTGGTCGAAATTTCCGAAATATGCCAAAATTTCGGCGAAATATGGTATTTTTTCTACCATATTTTGACACTCCATCTCGGTGGATTTTTGGCCATATTAAGGCCTGATACTTCATGTACACCCTTATTTAAACTAAATAAACACATTTAAACCTTCATATTGCAAAAAAATGAACTCAAAGTGGTGTTTTGGGTTTGCACCCTTGCTTGACAGTATACGGTCGGACCCTGGTGTATAAATAGTTAAATACACATTGTTTAAGTAATATACCGAAATTTCACAAAATATACCGAAAATTTTGAAATATACCGAAATTTGAACATTTTTGATTTTGGAAGGCCATCTCGTCTCGTTAGTGTCAAGATTTCCGAAATATGCCGATATATTGGTGATATATCGCGAAATTCTGAACCAGGCTCCAAACTCACCCTTCCCAGGATCTCGCATAGGTGGGACCAGCACTGCGTAATGCCCCTTGTTTGGTGAAGACGGTATTAATGCTCCTTTTTTTTTAACCCGAACATTATTTGGGACCTGGGGAAGCCCCTTAAATTTTATTAATGATCAAATGAAACCAAGAAACAATGGGGTGGGGGGGACATAACCCGCCTTACTCCAGTCCAAAAGAGCAAACTAAACTCTCACTCAAACCAAACCAAAACAAAAAAAACCTACCCAACAAAGATAATTTAAAGATTACAATCTAAAAACTGGTAAGCCAGTTGAATCTGGACGGTATTAATGCTATTGCTTGCATATATTACCTTAAATCTGCTTCTGGTTCTGGATATCTTTTGGAGTTTGCACATCATTCATGACTGTTCATGCTATCCATTGTTATCACATTGTAACTGGTTACGAGACTTGAAGCATTTTCTCTATTTAGGAAAATTGTTAATTTTTACTTTTAAATTTGATGCAGCAGGTAAGCTAGAACCATTTACAAAAGCTAAATAACTTTTGTGTTTATATTAAGTTTCATAAGATTTTTTTGAAACACTGACATTCTAGAAGATTTGTTTTACTGAAGCTAGTTGCAAAACTTTAAATAATTCTGACATGTTTTGGAAAGTTTAGAAATGCATTTCCTTTTGTGTGTCGTATATTTGCATCATGAGGGTGGGCCTTGGTGCAACGGTAAAAGTTGCTCCATTGTGACCAAGTGGTCACGGGTTCGAGTCTGGAAACAGCCTCATTGCGAAAGCAGGGGAAGGCTGCGTACATTATGAACCTTCCCAGACCCTGCAGTGGCAGGAACCTCGTGCACTTGGTACGCCCTTTTTATGTATATTTGCAGCATCTACGGTGTTGGATGACTCTTTCTTTCCTTCCTTCTTCTTCTCCTCCACTCCCCCATCAGTTAACCTGGATGTGTATTGCTACTATTGTTGTTGGATTGACTCATTGTATCTGATTAGCCCTTAATGTGATTTTTTTAACCTCTCTCATAGCTTACCAAGCCTTCCTAAAACACACAGAATAGCATGATCAGGGTGATGCGGGTGTTTATTTTAACCACACGATATTTACTGTTTTTTGGACAATGATTGGGATTTCTTCCTGCGTAAAGTGTTAGACCAACTTAGTAATTTCTGATCAAAATCTTTGTATGGATATTTTCTTTACTCTTATGATGAAACGAGAGGCTTCATTCATACAATGAGTGGAACGAAACAAAGTTTTATAAGATATAAAACCTTTTAGTTTTGTGACCTAATGTGGAAGTAGTGGGATTTGCAGTTTTCTTTCTGCTAATTTTATTTTTTTATGTGGACCTTATTATTGATAGTTTAAAATCATGTTTCTTCTTTGGGGTTCCAATAGAGTTTCCCCTAATTCTATTTTGACTTGTTTTCGATTAATCTCCTCATATTCATCTGCCGTCCAGATTACTGTTAGTGAGGGTTGAAGGCTGGTTTTGATTCTCATGTTTTGCAGGTTCTTTGCAACGTTCAAGTGTTTGCCAAGGCAATGCCTTCCCTTTTTGCACCTCACTTTGAAGACTTCTTCATAAGTTCTTCAGATTCGCATCAGATAAAATCTTTGAAGCTTGAAATACTGTCTACAATTGCGACAGATTCGTCGATTTCCTTAATTTTTCAAGAGTTCAAGGTATTTCTTTTGTTTTAAAATTATATATTTTATTCTAGTTGGTTAATGAGGAGCTGTTGTTCTTGTTTATTTTGTCAATTTTTAGAGTTTGTCATCTACATGTCAAGAAAAAAAAAAGAGTTAGTCAAGGCTCAGTGCTGTTAAATGCATGAAAGGTAATTGAACCTAAACTGTTAGTGGACTGGTTCAATGGGGGAATTTCAACAAACATGTAGTATGCTGATCATTCATAGCTTCTGGAATTGATCTGAGTTACAAGTAAACAGCAATATTATTTAGGAACAGTAGATGGATGGATTGAAAACCATAATGAACAGATCTTAATTAAGATAAAATGGAATTAATAAATCTAATAGAAAACATAATTGGTGAGTGATATGGTGTTTAATGAAGAGGATACAAGAATTAAGAAAGAATAAGAAGGAAAAGATGAATCAGAATAGAGAGAAGTCAATTTCCTAGGGCTGTGGCTACTAAATGGTTCATTTCCAGTTTACAATTTGAAATATTGAGAATTTCCCTATGAAGATCCGCTTTTGCTATTGAGAGAGAAGAAAACTAGATTCGGGTAGACGAGTAATAGAAATTAATTTGTGAGAAAAGAAAATAGATTCAGCCAAGGGGTCAAGAAGAATAGAGAATTGCAGTAAACAATGTAATAGAATGAATGAACAAGCATAGCACATTAGAGTTTAGTAGGGGAATAATAGAGAAAAGAGTGAAGAAAATAAGATAGATACCTAGCTCTTCAAGGGTTCAAATGGGCAGCAAATCACCAAAAAAAAAAAAAAAAAAAAAACTTTATTGCTTCCAAGAAAACCTGCTCCCTCGTTATGAAGGATTTCAAAACCCAACTCCAACTAGACTTTTCAGTGCCTACTTTAACTCTAACTTGTTGAGCTGGACTCGGGCCTAGTAAACTGATTAAAAGCATAGTTATCAAGGCGGGAAGACGACCATGGTGTTTTAGAGGGTCAAAAAATCAAGGCAACACCGCCATGGTGGCAAGGCTCCCGCCTAGGCGTCCAAGGCAACCAAGGAGCCTGGACTCCATGGTGTCGCCTTGGCGACGCGGCGATGCCTAGGTGACGCCTTGATAACTATGATTAAAAGGACTAATACAACTGCCAATCTCAACACCAGACTTAAAAATAGAATACAAATTACTATTCTGACCATTGATTAACAAAATCTCAAAAGATTAGAAAGGCCATAATTATGTAGCCTTTGCTGGTGACCATTGATTACTATTCTACCTTTACACCAACTGTGGCTTCTTGTTAGGACCAAAATTGAGTTTTGACTCATGGATTTGTTCTTGTGAGGCCACTTAAGCCTGCTTTGTCAGTCAGAGCTCAGGATATTTTGTGTCTATTTTTCCGTAAGCCTTCACTTCAGACTATTTTTTTTTCATCTGACACCTTTTGAGCTCTTATATTTATGACAAGGGGATTACCATCTCAGGATTACAATCTTCTTTTTTTTTTTTTTTACTTTCTCCCATTTTCTCTCAAACTGTGACACCTTTTGAGCTCTAATCTTTGTGTAAAAATACACCACAACATTTTCTTCATGGGGTCCTTCCACACTTCGCTACGACTAGTGAAGCATTTTAGTTCATGACCTACCATTTGGCAGTACATGGGTAGGTCCAAGTGATTGAGGATGCCATATCCATTTGAGTGTTAACATTTCAGTGCAAACTGAGTAAAGAAAGTGGTTCAAGGTTTAATCCAAAGTTTCAGGAACATTACAAAATTGGGACAAGAGGAAAATAAATATAAAGATACAAAATGATGTCTTTGTAATTTTGGGCCACTTCATCTACTCTTTTTTTGGCTGAAATTTAACCATTGGGATGGGTGATGGGTCCTCTATCACATGAACCGATCATTTACTGTCATGTGGCAAGTTGTGAAGTGTTAAATTCACTAGGCATGGTTTTGTTATTTCATATAAGAACACTAGGCACAGAAGTTGTAGGTTTTTCCCCCCTTTTATTGCTAGAGTGCTATAAATTATTTGGTCTTATATCTATGAGCTTATGCAGCAGTGGAGAGTTAACTGAGATGATTTTTTTGATGTCAATCTGAACATCGTTGTTATTAATGGTTTGAAGATTAACTCCCTATTCTTGTAAAAGGAAAAATACTGGAGGTTTTTTTCCATAGGTGGACACTGCTGAATATTATAATAGAAAAACAGAAGTGTTTACTTCACCAGAAATTTTCTGCATGATTGGTGCTTCATGGTACCTTTCATAATCTGATGGGAATAACATGATAGGCTTGATAGCTAGAGGCTGTAACTGCTTTGCTAGATTTGCTATGATTTGGTCATGGAAGTGGCTGCTGTTTTGAATGGACAGTCAGATGGGGATAATATAATATGTTGAGAATAGAAGTCAGAGTCGATTTATTTTTTAGGTGCGTGGTCAATGGTCCTAGTTTGATTAAGCTTAACTTTGAGGGGGCTGCCCAAAGTGTTCTGTGGCCATCTGCCATCGATGGACGTTTACATGTGATTCTGGGGAGATGAGTCCCAATAAAGCTGAAGTTATTAGGGGATAAATTTTTTGAGTAGATGGTGGGGGGAGGGTGACAAGAGTGACTGTTGGTATCCCCATCTAAGTATCTAACTGATCGGTCCAGGAAGTTGCTAAAGTTTGGTACTTGGTACTGTCTTCGTCATTCATGTTCTCTGGGGAAGGAGTTCTTTGGTTTTGATTCCAGGTCTGACGTAGTAGAAAGAAAAGTCCTTTGCCTTAGTATGGAGCTATAGTAGGACCCAGGTGAACAAAAGCATTTCAAGCTCTAGCATAGAGCTTGGTCTCACCAGTTAGTAGCAGTTTTCATTGACTTAGATGAGTTCATTGTCATCACTATTATTGTTTGAGAGAGTTCGGTGAGTACCTAGGACTTCTTGCAATGGTATTGAGATAGAAAGTCATTCTGCATAAAGAACTCTATTTCTCAACTTCTTCTAGTTTACGCTTTGTATAATACATTGAGTTCCCAAGGGTTCAATGTAATACAAATCCCATAATGAAATTAAGTAAACTGTGGTCTCAGTTCACTTCTGCACTGATTTCACGTGAAAGTTTTTAAGTATACCATCTGACTTACTTGGGAAGAGGCTTAGTAAGATGAGTTGCATTTGATTTACTTCTCAAATTTGCTCACCATCAAGCAACCATGTTACTTTTTCAATGGAAAGTTTTCTAGTTTACGTAATTCTTATTGCTCACAAATAATTTTCAATGCTACCTGTCAATTACTTGCATTGAATTTATAAACAATGAACTGATGCATATCTTTTAGTGTGCGCTAGGATTACATTAAAGATCCAGATAGAAAATTTGTCGCTGCTACTATTGCTGCAATTGGCTTATGTGCACAAAGACTTCCGATGACTGCAAACACTTGCTTGGAAGGACTTCTGGCTTTGACTAGACAGGGTTTGCAACCAATTCCTCTTTTTAGAGTACCCAAATTAGAAAGTTTTGCTCATTATCTATAATTGCACCATATGTGGCAGAATCTTTGACTAGTGATTTGTGCTTGATGGATGGAGAAGCATGTGTTTTGGCTCAAGCAATCATGTCTATTAAAGCTATCATAAAGCAGGATCCAGCCAGTCATGAAAAGGTGCATCTTGTTTGTCTTCCTCTCCTCTTCTCGTTTAATTTTATCATGTGATAATGCATTTTTCGTCTGTTAGTTTTATTTATTTCAGATTGGAGACATAAATTTGCATATTTTAATGTGATTATATGGTCTTTTCAATATGCATTATCTGTTTTGAGTTGGAGAATTGTTACTCCTGTTTGTTGGGAAAAGCCAATAGAAGACTAAGAGGCACATACTGTATGTGCCAAAGAGTACTTGCCCCTTTTGGATTTAGTATTAAAACCTGTTTCCAGACTAAGGGTTCTGCTGGCGTGACATGGACTGCCTGTTGGAATGGTAACTGATAAGGGTTTGTAAGGGTACATATGGAATTGTATTTATGGGTGTTTTATGGGAGAATATATTTGTGAGGGGTGTATTGGAACGCCAGTTTTAAATTTGTTAATATCACTAAGGAGAATGGATTGATTGAATTACTTCTCCCTATTCTCCCGTATCCTGTTCTCTTTCTCTGCTTCTTCTTTTCTCACTCTTGTGACCTGCAGTCTGGTACTAGAACCAGCAGGGATTGAACTTGGTATCATACCCAGCTTTCTGGTTTTTTGAGAGCTAACTGGGACTGGGTGTAAAATCTCCTTTTAAGTTTTGGAACTGCAGAGTTACAGAAGGTTCCAAAGGCAGTTAGAACATGTAAGGATCCTACCTGAAATCCAAAAACTTTAACTTAAGAGGACAGCAGGTGGAATTTGGAGCTGTGGGGTTGAATTGATGGAAGATTTGGGACAAACAGTGTTACTGCCAGGTCTCGAAGCATCTCTCCTTCTCTCTCTGATCTGAGAGACCTATCGGAGATGAAACACAAGACCATGTATGTCGCCTATTGGCCTGCATGTGCGGGGAGTGTTGATGTATACATTGACGTTGCCCTTCCTTAATAATTCGAGCTTTTAGGTGAAATGGTAGCGAACACTTCAGTAGGAGATGATAGACTTTTGCAGGTGCCCTACACGTACAAAAGTTTAGGCGACACTGTCTCAGATCTCCTTGGTCATTTTTTTTACGCATCAAATGTTAGCCTATTTCGGATCGCATGGAAAAGATTAACCATATCATAACCGTGGAGTTCTTCGCCTTCCACTTTGGATTATTGGTAGTGGACGTAAAAAGAAAGGATTCTATATGTTTAAACATCAACCCATCTACATGGTGTGGAGGAAGCACAGTCTTTTGTGTGTAGAAGATGAGAAAGTAGCTTCGTGGTGTGAACAAGTGCGTAGCGCACTTGGTAGCTTGTGGTGCGTAAAAGCCCATTGCTACCATGAGGTCTTGGGTTCAATCCTCCTGGTTCACATCTTACCTCCCCCTTAACTATCAAAAAAAAAAAAAAAGGTAGCTTTGTGGCCAATGTCATGTTCTGGCATCAATGTTTGGGACACCCATATTTTGTTGTGATGAGAAAACAGTTACCTCATTATTTTCATGATATTTCTAGTACCCATGTTTTTATATGTGAGTCATGTCAGTTTGCGAAACATTGTAGAACTCATTATCCTTTTCATAGTAATAGAATTACTACTCTATTCCATATGTTCCATTCTGATGTTTGGTACTTGCTCCAGCTACTTCTTTATTTGGATGTACCAATTTTGTTACATTTGTTGATGGCTATTTTTGTACTATCTGGGTTTATCTATTTAAACATAAAAGTGATGGGTACATTGCTTTCATGAATTTCTATCATATGGTATTCACTCGGTTTAAAACAAAGGTAAATATTGCCCGATCTGGTAAGGAGGCATACCTTGGTGCAATGGTAAGGTTGCTCCATTGTGATTAAGTGGTCGCGGGTTCGAGTTAGGAAACAGTCTCTCCATGAACCACAAAGCTGGGGTTAAGGCTGCGTACATTATGACCCTCCCCAGACCCCTCAGTGGTGGGAGCCTCGTGCATTGAATATACCCTTTCTGGTCGGGGGGTGAATACATGTTTGGGGGACTGCAAAAATCTTTAGTGATAATGCTATTCTTCATCAGCTTTTCTTGTGTTGACACCCCTCAATAAAAAGGGACAGCTGAAAGGAAGAATCACCACTTGCTGGAAATCGGTAGGAGTTTATTTTTTAGTGTGCATCTCCCCAAAATTTTTTGGTCTGAAGCTATAGCTGCTATCTTTCTCAGCAACTGTAGTCCCTCTACTATTCTTGGGTTCTGCTTTCCATTAGAAGTTTTACTCTCTAACTCCTTTGCCTTTCGGCCCTTTCCTATCCCTACAAAAATGTTTGGTTGTGCCTAATATGCTCATGTTCGCAAATCTGAGCATAGCAAACTTGATCCCTGGGCCCTCAAATATATTTTCTTGGGTTACTCTCCAACTGAGAAAAGAATACAAGTGTTATCGTCCTCCCTCCCGCAAATGATTTGTCTCTATGGATGTCACCTTTTTTGAATCTGCTCCTTTCTTTTACTCATCCGTGATACCTCTTCAGACTTCAGTAGAAGAGTTGAAGGGAAGAGATGATTGTTGCATCCTTCTCTTTTGATATGGGTAAGCTACATATGTACGAGTTGTAAAAGAAGTTGTGACTACTCGGGAATGTGAGGCAGTGAGAGTCGCATGGAATGGAGGCACAAGGGAACTAGACAACCTTGGAGGGACTGAGAAAAAAAAGTTACTCATATACAAATGGAAGGAAAAGAAGACCTTCCAAGAGTCCTTCTCTAGACCTGATTCAGGTAATACTCTAACCTATCCTCCTGTGTTAGATCTTCCAATTGCATCGAGGAAAGGTTAACGGGCCTGTATTAACCTTATAGCCAAGTTTGTAACTCTAGTTCTCATATAAGTTGTGCCTATTCAATTACCTTATCCTCAATCACCATTCCCCAAACTGCTATTGTAGGCTTGTAGCAATGGCTAATCTTAAATGGAAGGCAGCTATGTGTGAAGAGTTCAGGGCTCTTGAAAAGAATGGTACATGGGAACTTGTAGATCTTCTAAAAGGGCAAAACCTAATAGGCTACAGATGGGTATTCTTAGTTAAGCATCACTCTGATGGCAAAACTGAACTCAATCAGAGTGCTTTAATCCCTAGCAGTGAATTAGGACTGGCCTCTATATAAATTTGATGTGAAGAATGCCTTTTTTCGTAGTGGCCTAGAAGAAGAGGTATATATGCAAACTCCACCTGATTCAAGTTCTCCACAACTGGAAGTAAAGTATGCCAATTTAGGAAGATTCTTTATGATAAAAATAGTCACCAAAGGCTTGGTCTGACAGATTTAGACAAGCTATACAGAAGAATAAGTACATTCAAAGTCAAGCTAAACATGACAAGAGAAAAATCATAGACCTGGTTGTCTATGTGGATGACATTATTGTTACAAGAAATGATCAAGAAGAGGTGAAGAGACTTAAACCTAATTGGCCTAACAATTTCAGATCGAAGATAGGAATTCACATCTATCAGAAGAAGTATGTTCTGGATTTATGGAAGAAGACTAGAATGCTAGGTTGTAAATTTGCTGACTCTCCAATTGACCAGAGTCACTTGTTAGGGGATGATAAGGGCCTTCCTATGATTGGTTACAAAGCACTTCGAAGTTGATCGTCACTTCATAAAGGAAAAGATTGAATCTAGTTGTATCTGTTCTCCATTTGTAAAGGCTGGGGATCAATCAACCGATGTGTTGATAAAAGGAATCAATTCTCAACCATTTCATACTCTTCTAGGCAAGCTGGCATGCAAGACATCTATTCCCCAGCTTCAGGGGGAGTATTGGAAATTGGAATGGTAATTTGTATGGGTTTGTAATGGTACATATGAAATTGTAATTATGAGTGTTCTATGGGAGAATATATTTGTAAGTGAGGGGTTTATTGGGAACTTCAGTTTTAAATTTATTAATAACATTATTGCGAAGGAATCGATTGAACTGCTTCTGTCTATTCTCCTACAACCTTTTCTCTTCTTCTTCTTTGGTTGTAGTTGGATAAGAAATAAGTCTTCTTGATGTAGCATGGGGGGGGGGACAGGAAGGATGAGGCAATGCTGGTTCCTTATATCCAGAAATAAGACACTAAGAAGAAAATTAAAGTTCTAATGGGATTTTTTTTTGGGTGAATAAAAATATATATTACCAAGAGAAAAGATTACAAAGAGCCCCGAAGGGAGAAGAGGAGAGAAAAGAGAAACCACCAGCCAAAGCAATGGCTAAGGGGCAGTAGCAACAAGAGTAACATTTGAGAGACCCCAGGAATCAACAATAATTCTGTTCCTTGGGGAATCTATACAAAAGGAAGGGGGAGCTAGAGATAATTTTGCTTTAATTTCAAAGGAAATGGAATCCCAAATCATACTGTAAGATCGAGATTTGGAGGTCCATTTCCTAATATTGTGCTCCATCCAAATATGAGAAAGGGCTGCACAAAAAGCCATCTTGCCTACTGTGTCACAAATAGAAAAGCCGGCGAAGGTCATATCGATCCAAATCCACTCACGAGAGAAGGGCAGAATTCTCCTTTGGACAGGCCAACATTTGTTGAGTTTCCAAATTGCAGTAGACATAGGGCATTCGAAGAATAGGTGATTGAGATCTTCATCATTGCTCCAGCAAAGGCAGCAAGCTGAAGGAGCAGAGATGTGCCGGCTGCGAAGAAAATCCTGCGTGGGCAAGCATTTGGTGAAGACTCGCCAGGCTGTGAAACAGTGCCTAGGAATGTGATGCTTAAACCAAAGGAGCTTCCTCCAAGGGACCACAGAGCCATTAGTATGAGTGAGGTTCCAAGCTGCTTTGGAGGAGAAAGAGCTGCAGTTGGAATAAGACCAAGTAACAAGATCACCTCTAGCCAACGGCCTTCTAGAAATGAGGGGGAGATCATTCCAAACAAGGTCCAATGAGGCGGAGGAAATAGGAGGGGCCCAGCCATTGTGATCCATAATATCTGCCACCAAGGAAAGCCTGTGAAGACCGGAGGCATAAATAGCCCTAGGGGTAACCAAGGGAAGCAAGATTCCTTGAGGATGCCAGTGGTCCAACCAAAGGTAAGAGGAGAGCCCATTACCAATCTGAGTGCGGATGGCTTGAAGGGCCAGCTGCCGACAAGCAAGGATATTTCTCCAGACCCAAGAGGCATCTGAAGAGACAGGGACAATCCAAATAGAGTCATGGCGCCTGAATATATCCAATCTACCCAGATGGTTTTCTTCTTAGAGACAATCTTCCAGAGAAGCTTGATAATACCCGCAGAGTTGACATCTTTGATTCTCCTGATGCCTAACCCACCTTCCTTCTTGGGGAGGCACACTGCAGCCCAACTGAGAGGGCGAAGAAATCTGGAGGAATCATTCCCCTTCCAAAGGAAAGAGGCAAGGAGGGATTCCAGAGATTTGATAGTAGACTGAGGTAAACCATAGATGCCTGACCAATGGATGTAAGAAGCCTCCAAGACTGATCTTATAAGAACCAACCTGCCTGCATAGGAGAGAAGCTTTCCTTTCCACAGTTGAAGTCTTTTCCTGATAAGATCCAACATTGGGGTGCAATGGTGGGTAGAGAGTCTAGCGGGGATCAAAGGAAGACCCAAATACTTGACAGGCAGCTGACCCTGTAGGAAGCCCTATTTGTCAAGGAAAGCCCTTTTGTCTTGTTCAGAAACACCCGCAAAGAAGAGGAGAGACTTCAAGGGATTGGTACATAGACCTGATAGCTCATGGAAATGCTGGAGACAAGACATGATAGCTTCAAGCGAACCAATTGCAGCCCTGGAGAATGCCATCAAATCATCAGCAAAGGCCAAATGAGTAAGCTTGAGAGCTTTACACTTGGGCATAGGAGAGATAAGCTGCCGGTCAGTACAAATTTGGATTTTCCTAGAGAGGACTTCCATTGCCAAAGTGAACAAGTAAGGAGAAAGAGGGCAGCCTTGCCTAATCCCCACAGTAGCACCAAAATAACCAAACGGGCTATCATTGACCAGAATTGAGAACTTTGGAGAAGAGATGCAGGTGCTGACCCAGTTAATAAAGACCGGAAGGAAACCCATTTTTGTCATAACTTGGGTAATGAAGTCCCATCTCAACCAGTTAAAAGCCTTGTGGATGTCTATCTTCAGGAGGATAGCCGGGGAGTGGTTTTTTCTGTCGAAGCCTCTGACAATGTCATGACAGAGAAGAATATTGTCAGATATATTCCTACCCGGGATGAAGGCTGATTGGTTGTTGCTGACCACCATGTCTACCACATTCTTGAGTTTGTGAGCCAAAATCTTTGCAATGAACTTGTAAAGAAGGTTACAGAGGGCAATGGGCCTGAAATCATTCATAGTAGATGCTCCTTCCTTTTTGGGGATGAGACAGAGAAAAGTGTGGTTCACACCTTGTATTTGACTAGGGTTGAAGAAGAAGCTCTCAATGGCAGCAATGAGATCCTTTTTGATGATGTCCCAAGAAGCTAAGAAGAATCCCATGCTAAAACCATCCGGCCCAGGAGCCCCATTCACTTTGAGGGAATGGATTGCAGCTATAATCTCCTCTTCTTTAGGGATGGAGCTGAGGAAGTCCAAATAATCAGGGGAAATGAACTTGTTGAGCAGAGGGCTCGGCAGACTCCCATTAGGGCCTTGAGTACCCCCAAAAATACCCTCAAAATGCTGCACTGCTAGATCTTTGATTTCCTTCACATTTTCAGCCATGGAACCATCCGGGCGAGTGAGATGAGTAATGCAGTTTGCATTCACTCGAGCTTTCACAGAGCGATGGAAATAGGCTGTGTTTGAGTCCCCTAGCTCCAACCATTTGATTCTAGACTTTTGTTTGAGAAAGCTTTCTTCACGAGCCAGGAGGGAGGAGAGTTCCTCAGAAGCAGCCTTCTCTTCTTCAACTAGATGGCAGTTTAGGATATCTAGTTGGAGCCTAGCCTGAATTGTTGCAAGCTTGTCCTTGCACTCTGCAACTTGAATGGTGATATTACCAAAAGTCTTAAGATTCCAATCCTTGAGAGCTACTTTGACATTTTTGAGCTTCCTTGAGACAGCAATGATAGGGTTGGTAAAAGCAAAGACAGGCTTATCCCAAGCTTCTTTGATTAGAGGCAAGAAAGTTGGGTGGGATGTCCACATGTCAAAGAACTTAAAGGGTTTGGGACCAAAAGAGATGGAAGGTTGGATGGATAGGGAAATGGGGGAGTGATTCGAGATATCCGGGTTTTCAAAAGTGGCATGAGAGGAAGGAAAGTTGGTTAGCCAGTCCTCATTGACTAACACACGGTCAAGCTTACAAACAATTTTGTTTGAACCAGCCCTTTTGTTGCTCCAAGTGAAGGGGAACCCCGACCATTGAAGGTCATTTACACCAATGCTCTCAAGACAATCATTGAAGGCACCCACAGCTTCCAAGTCCACATTATCACCTCCCCTGTTTTTCAGACCAGTACCTGATGACATTAAAGTTCCCTGCTAAACCCCAGGGCTGAGAGCCAGCAAGGCTAGCAATGGAGGAAAGGTCAGACCATAAGGAAGCACGCTGGGAAGGGCAATTTGAGGCATAAATGACAGAGAAGAAGCAAGTAAAGTGGCCCAGGCAATCTGAAATAGACAGGTACATAAACTGGGAAGAAGCAGACAAGGAGGTAATGGAGATAATTTTTGGATCCCACAAAACCCAGATGCGACCATTCGGGTGATGGGAATAGTTGGAGAGGGAGGCCCAGCCCGGAGTGATGGAGGATTGGATTTTTTAGGAGTTAGGCTCTTTTATGTGAGTTTCTAAAAGGCAACAGAAGCAGGAGTGAGAGGACCGAATGCGAGAGCGAACAGCGGCATGTTTCGAGGCTGAATTCAGGCCTCGAGTATTCCAGATGAGACCAAGCATCATTTGGGGGAGGGGAGAAGGGGCAGCAAAGGCACGTCAAGGCGAGCCAGAACAGATTTTGACCTGGTAACACTGTGGTGACACCGGTGGTAAGAACTTCGAAGAGGGGAGGTAGCCAAAGATGAGGGGCCATGCCGGGCATTGTTAGAAGTTCAAAGAGAAGAAGAAGGACTCGGAATGGGTGAAGAAGACGAACTTCCAGGCGGGTCATGTTTGTGGGCCAGATCCGGGCTTGAAACGATTGGAATACCCGACCCAAAAGGGGCTTCGGGTAAAGAGTTGGAAGAGTTAAGGGGGAGGGGGTGCAACCCAGGGCTGGAAGGGCCAGAGGAGATTGGGTTAGGAGGGAGTTGCTGACTAGGCAACGAGGGGCCCACCAACAGAGGAGCGTCAGGGTCATTGCTGACCAAAGGATAAAAAGCAACCTCAGAAGTTGATGGAGGCACTATGGCGTTAGCAGCAGGGAGCAAAGAGGGTTCCAACTCTGAAGTCGACATTGCCAGAGAGTTGGTGGCATCGCCAGGGCTTCCAGAGCTCAAAGGGGAAAGACCCTCAAAATCTTTTTCCGACATATGAGATTTTCTTCTGGGACAGACATCAAACTGGAGTTTCTCAGGGCAAGTGTAGATGTCGTCTTCTTCAGTAGGCGACAAAGAGCTGAAGCGGTTCTGATCATCATTCCAGGATGGCAGAGAGGATTGCGGTTGAGCCTTGGAAGAAGCAGCGGTGATCTTTTGCGGCCCAATCTTTTTCCGGTGCCGGAATCTTGTTCTCGCTTTGCCGCGAGACTGAGATCGAGTCACAGGCTTTCCGGGGACATCCTTCTCAACTTCGCAAGGAGGAACAACACCGACGTCAGCAGGGAGAGCAAGGGCATCAGTCGGTTTGGCTGGAGGGGAGCACAGATGCAAGTCGTGACCAAAAACCTTGCACACCAGGCACTGTGGAGGTTTCCAATCGTAATGGACTTCTTGTTCAAAGGAGTGATCGTCTCCACCATTGACTTTGATAAAAGAAGGCAAATCTTCAATGGCCGACACTTCAACACAGATTCTTGCAAAGGCTAGCCGATCCTTGCGTCTAGTTCGCACATCAGTAAACAGAGGTTTACCAAGGACAGAACCAATGGTGCTTAGTCCTTCAGTGCACCAAAAATGCAGAGGCAATCCAGGGAGGGAAACCCACAGAGGGATGGTTGAGAGATCCAGTCGCCGGAGTTGCAGATGCCGATGCCATTGACGTAAGAAGACTGGCTTCTTCCCTACCAGCCAAGGACCTCCTTCAAGAGCACAATTCTTATCCAAAGGAGAGGAGAACTTAAAGATAAAGAATCCGTTGTCCAACAAGTAAGTGTCCAAAGAACCTTGAGGTCGCCATTGTTTGGAGAGGGACTGCTTCACAAGGAAAAAAGGTGGCCTAGAGCCAAAAAAGTTTCCCACAAGACAATTTTCCCTAAGCAGGGCTTCAGATTCCAGGATGTCAGCAGGGCAGGAGGCTTGTTTAGAAGAACCAACGATGGTAGGGGTACAAAGTGAAGAGGGAGCCCATCAGACAAAGGAGCAGGGGCCTCCCCAAACAGAGAGCTCCATGGAGCAAACTGGGGGGCTAAAGGGCTAGTCGGGGAGCGAGCAGGGCTAACAGGGGGAGGCGATGGTGGAGGGGACGGCATTCCATCCAGTAGAGGGGGGGGAACAGTCAGAGAGAGAGAGGAAGGAAGGAGACAGCAGGTTAGGCCTGCCGGAGCCCGACAGAGAAGGGGGTGGCTCAAAGGGGGAGACATCCTAATGTAGTCCTAGGTGGGAAAAGTCCCACTAGGAACCAGGGTAATAGGGTTATGTAATAGGGCTGGCCGAATGGACAGATTTAGGTAATTAGGTCAAAAACTAGGGTTAGGGTTAGGGTTCCGAACTAGGGTTTATTTGGTATTGAAGTGCAGGTTTCTAGAAGTCTAATGGTATAAGTTGGATCGAATTTGGATGAGGTTGGAAATCTAGGGTTTCGGGTAGGATGCCTTATGAAAATGGACTGTTTGTGAGAACTAGGGTTTAGGGACAGATTTTAGGAAAGGGGTTTATAGGGTTTTAATATGCAGGTTTAGGGGATCCTAATGATGTAAAGAAGTTAGGGTTTGTATAGGTTTTCAAATTCTGCTGTAGGGGGCAGAATTAAGTTGCAGGTTTAATGGAGGTCGAATGTGATGGGAGAAGAGAAATAGATCAGGTTTGTATATAGGAAAACAAAGGGCAGCAGGTTCACTTACTGTAATGCAGAAATAAGACAGCAGCTTGAAGATTGATAGAGCCTCCTGACCTTCACAGTGCAAGGAGTCGCAGGAGTCCACCCACCCTTCACCACCTTGAGTCCACAAGGATGCAAGCTCGCAGAGGAGCAGAGACTGCAGCACGCAGGCAGCAGTTTCAGATTGAAACAAGAGTTTTTTTTATGCAAAAATTAGTGGGGGAGCCTGCCCACGATCCATCTATTTATAATAAAAAGAGGGCCAAAGGCCTTACACAAATAACCAGATTTGAACTAGGAATCCTAGTCCCAAATCCTAAATCCAATCCTAGTCAGATTAGGACTAATGGTTCCTAACCTGAATCCTAATAACAAAACATAAAAAAACATAGCAGACTTATACTCTAAATAGGAGTATAAGTTTAAACAAATAAAACACTCATCCCTCTAAAATCGTGGAGAGGAATAACTAAGAAAATAAAAGTAAAAAGACTGTTTTAACCTTACTAATTAAAACGGTAAAAACTAAAGGCTCCAACGAAATCAGCCTAGTGAAGGCTCTTCTTCTTTCGCATGCTTGGATCTGCATCACATCCGCTCACCACTTCAATAGTTAGATAAACAGAACTCGAAGGAAAAATAAGAACATGATTATTGCAAGTTCTCTGCATGCATGAAACAGACCCCGAATGCAGGTATACTGACTAACCTGTCACCTGTAAATTTGACTCCCCTAGGTTGAGAGAGCTTGGAGGTATTACAGGCGCTGTGATGCTGCAATGCAAAAGGATACTAAGTTATCTTGCATTATTGTCTGTTACAAGAAAATATCCCTTTATGCAAGTTATATAGGACCACATTGACTATCGTTCTAATGGGATTTTAGTGCTGGGAATCTGATCTGACGAAGGTAATGAAGGGGTTCTCAACTGGGTGGATGAGGCAATGCTGGTTCCTTGTATCCAGAAATAAGACAATAAGGAGAAAATTAAAGTTCTTATGGGATTTTAGTGCTGGGAATCTGATGTGACAAAGGTAATGAAGGGGTTCCCCACCAGGGTGGGGAGTTTGCTCTGTGATGGTTATGTGGTTTTTGGAGTTTTCTGGGTTGGATTTGTTGCTGACTCTCTTTTGAGCTTGCCTTTCTGGGTTTCCCTTCTTCTGGGGCCTTTCATATTGTTTATTTTCTTTCCTCTGCTTCCTCTAATATATTCTATTTTTATTGTTTCATATTAAAAAAAATTGAAACTTTAGAATTGGGATTTTGAAAGAGATTTGATGGAAAATGGTAGATTATTGAATTTAATATAGGAAAACAAAAAAATAAATAAAAGATAGGATGGTAACAATAGTTGTCAGGGCCTTGCCTAGCCCCCAAGGTGACTCGGGATGCCCCAGGCAACTCTTCACTTGAAGTGTCATATAGTAAAACAGGACAGTATTAGAGAACCACTATTAGTCATAGTGGTGAAGGCCTCACCTAGGCCACAAGGTCTCCTTGGGATGCACTAGAAAACTGTTTGTCTAGGCCACAAGGCGACTTGCTGTGCCCCAGGCTACTGGTCGCTTGATAGGAGAATGACTATTAGCCATAGTTGTCAAGGCCTCACCTAGGCCACAAGGTCGTCTTGGGGACCATAGGCAACTGTTTGTCTTAACCGCCAAGGCATCCATACCAGACTAAGGGGAAAAAGGGAAGAAAAAGAAGAAGAATTCATGTCTGGAATTGGCAGACAATATTGGAAGACATAAAATATGTGCAGTTAAGGCCTCATTTTGGGTGAGGCCTTGCCTGATCCCAAGGCTGCTGGCCATCGCCTTGGCACCATGACAGCTATGATAATAACAAACTAGAAGAATACAGAAGATCTAAGAAAGAAGACGGAGACAGCTAAGTTGGGTATAATCCTAGGGTTTCTATAGTTGAAGTTTCTTATCATCCACCCCAATACAAGTCAAAATTTATTCCATTTCAGAAAAATCTTCTGTCATACATCATAAAACTCATATTTATGAAGATCCATATGACTCTTATGATGATTTGTACTGCAAAAATCCTAATTAATCTAAAAATATGAAATTTCCTAAAACTAATAGAACCTCCATGTGATTCTCTTAATTAAGATGAACTTAGTGCTATACCAGCACTTGACTGAACTTGGAAAAAGAAGCAAACTTCAGAACCGATAATCTCTCACATTTTGAATGTGTAAACAGCTGAAAAAGAAGCTGGTGGCTAAAGTATCTTGGCTAGCCTCCTTACACATCTCTTCTGTATTTGCCACTTATCTTATTCTATATGGATTTCTGAAAGTTGTGTAGCACATATTCTTAGTCAAGGGTACAAATAACTACTTTGTTATGTTTAAGCTTGTGATGGTTTTCCAATTTCCTTTTTTGTTTTTTTAAATTTTATCTGGTAATATGTTTTTCTAATTTTATTTTTTCATCTCTCTCTCTCTCTCTCTCTGCCTTTGGATATTTATACCTATGATTGGGGAAGGACTCTCCTTTCAATTTAAGTCACCACCAAGGTATAAAATTTTGCGATATATCGGTATCTCGGGCCTACCGAGATATCCAAAATATGCCAACATTTTGCCAAAATATTGCATTTTTTCTGCAATATTTCGGCAGTCCATCTCGGTGGGTTTTTGGCCAGATCTAGGCCTGATACTTCATGGACACCCTTATTTAAGCTAAATAAACACATTTAAACCTTCATATTGCAAAAAAATGAACTCAAAGTGGTGTTTTGGGCATGCACCCTTGATTGACAATATACGGTCGCTGACCCTAATGTATAAATAGTTAAATACACATTGATTAGGCAGTCAAAAACATAAAAGAAAGTTAAACAAACTAATTAAAACTCATAAGAAGTGAAAAATCCTTGGAGGATGAGCTTGGATGAAGCTCCGACGTGTTTCCGGCGACAATCCGTCGAAAATGAAGAAAAACAATGCTTGGATCCAAGTTGGAAGAGTGGAAGAAAGCAAAAACGGAAGCAAAATAGAGTTATGGAGGTCTCTGCAGGTCTCGGTTGAAATTTCGACCGAGACTTGCGAGATATGGTATTTATAGCATGGTCACTTGACCCTTTAAGTGGCATATACCATATTTCGGTGACATACCGAAATGTCCCAAAATATCGTTGAAATATGTACTTTTTTTGTTTCGTTTTCACATTTCGTCTCGGCACTACCGAAATTTCTGAAATTCACCGATATATCGGCAAAATTTCGTGAAATTTTGTACCATGGTCACCACTATGCTAAAGTCTTCTTCACTTGAACACTTCAATTATGGATGACAGCTAATATGATCAGTCGTATCCTGAATATCAGTTACCACCCTAGGAGCTGATATCAAATGGTTTAACCATATAATATCATGACAATCGTGAAGCACAAAAGTGCTGCAGTGTTTGAGATTATTCAGAAGCATCAAATTAGTGAATTTCTAATATTATCTGATGCAGATAGTATTCACTAAATAGAAAGATGGTTCGGATGATGCAACTTGCTCCTGCTACTTCTATTTTGTAAAGCATCTAACAATTAATACTCTTAACAAGCATAGATTTTATTGTATTGAAATTTGCCACTTTACATGCGAAATTTCATCTAATGTGGTTAAATGGTTCAGTACAGTACGACTGGGAAGTACTATATTATATAGTTTGCATATTTAGTTAGTCATTCAGAACTTGGAAACAGCCTCTCCTGCAAAGCAGTGGGTAAGGCTGCGTACATTTGCCCCTCCTAGACCTGCAGTAGCCGAAGCCTTGTGCACTGGGATGCTCTTTAGTTAGTCATTCAGAAGCTTTTCTGTGGCTTTTGCCCCACTACATCATGGAATACTGTATTGTGGATGTGGCATAACAAAGCCTTAGTTTTTATATGTGCATTTATGATTTTGAAGATGTTGCTGCATCTGATGCTGCTACTTCCTTAAATTTTATAAAGGTGATTATTCAGTTGGCTCGAAGTTTGGACTCGATTAAGGTACCTGCAGCCCGTGCAATGATTATTTGGATAGTGGGAGAGTACAACTCCGTCGGGCAGATAATCCCAAGGATCTTATCAACTGTACTTAAGTACCTTGCTTGGTGCTTTACTACAGAAGCGTTGGAAACAAAGCATCAGATTCTTAGTACTGTTGTTAAGGTATTCTGAGTCTTAAGCTAATTTATTTTTGTTACCTCTCAATCTTTTTTTATCTATCTAATCAATTAATAGCACAGATAGTAAAAGAAAAGCTAATCAGTTGTAAGAAACCATTTGTTTTGGCTTTTGGTTGTCTCTTGACTGTTTGTCGAGTAAGACTTTTGAGGAGTTTAGTTTCTGATTATATAAGCATGAAAAAGTCGTGGGCTTGAGCTGAGTAAAAGATGTGGTTTAAATTTAACCATTGGATGCTTAAAGACTTAATAAATTATACCTCAACTCAAGTGTGGTACCTCTCTCTCTCATATTTTGTTTTGGAAGCTACATATAGTTGTTCAGCCTTGTTTATTACCACAGAGCTGAATAGTATATTTTTAATTGGAGCAGCACACTCCATAGGCTTTTATTGGTAAATTCTTTTGAGTTTTTCTTACTTTTAGGCATCTAACATCTGAATTAGGCAATTGGAACTTATTTCACCACAACCATGGATTCAGTGGGTTCATACCAGGTTTCTGACAAAAGAATAAGAGTTTTTGTCTTCAAAACTTCCAACTAGCTTCAGTGTCCGATACCAGTAGGATCTTTTTTGTGCCAGTTGTATTTGAGGTATGTTGTATCTGGAGAATCAAAATTGATGGAGGAGCTAAGTTAAAACTTTTTTTCCCACAAATCATTCCTCACTTGAGTTGGCATAAAATTATGGACGTAACTAGAATTATTTATTTATTTATTTATTTTTGGGTGGGGTGTGGAGAGGGGGGGGGGGACAAAAAAGAAAAGAAGCAGCTTTGTTTAACATTTTATTAAGATGCCTTTTCTTTCTTTAGAGACCCCCATGTGGGATTGCATTATTCTTGTAATGAAATTTTACATGTGACTGTTTATCCTGTTCTTTGCCATTGATCATTTTCTGATATGATAAATGTGGGAATTGTGTATTATTCTCTCCATGACTTCTTCTCAGGTTGTTTTATTTGCACAAGGGGAAGAAACAGGGACGTTCAAAACAATCTTAACTTATGTTTTGGAACTGGCTAAATATGACCCAAACTACGACATTCGTGATCGAGCGCGTGTTCTGAAGAAATTGCTATCTTGTTACATCTCTTCACAAGTCCTCGAGAAAGGAACAACATGTCATTCCCACGATACATATTCACAAAATCTACTTGTGGAACACATATTTGGTGGAAAGACAAAATTAACATCATCCACGCCGATTAATGATCGGTTTTATCTTCCTGGTTCTCTTTCACAGATAGTTCTTCATGCTGCTCCAGGATATGAACCTCTTCCGAAGCCTTGTACACTTCTTTATGATGACCTTGGTCAGCACACAGACATAGTTCAAGGGATAAAAGGGTCAGACAAGGGAACCACCAATAATGATTCTTTTGGGATGAATGATCCTGATACACTATCTGGATCTTTGGATGAAGAAAGTGCTTCTAGTTATGGTTCCCAATATTCTATTACCAGTTCAGATAAAAGTGAAGACTCTGGTTCTGCGAGTGAAGTTGATGATAATAATGATTCCCTTATTCAATTGTCAGATGCTTGTTCTTCTCATAATAAACCCAGTGGAATTGCTGAGGAGGATGATTCGATGCCTTTCTCTGATGAATTGAGGGGATTGATGTCTAAGAGAGCACTAGAATCATGGTTGAATGAACCATCTGGTTTGTCACAAGTGAGCTCATCCATACAAAAGGTGCCGTCTAATGCAAGAATATCTTTAAGGGACATTGCTGATAGAGTAAAGCCAAAAATCTACACTCTTTTAGATCCTGCAATTTCAAGTGGCTTGAGGGTGGATTATTTATTTTCTTCTGAGGTTTCAACCATATCCCAATTGCTTTTATGCGTAGAAATTTTCTTTGAGAATCATTCAACAGAACCCTTGGAAAATATCAGCCTGACTGATGAGGAATCTAATCAGAGTCCAGAATCTGCTAACCAAGCATCAGAAAAACATGAAAGGTGGTTAATGTATTCATTAATTTTCTGTCTCCCCCCTCCCTGTTTTTGCTTGGCTTCTTCAAACTACTTTTTTTCTTGTGAGGAATTCTGTACTGGTGTATGGTGCATTTTATTGTATGTATGTGGCCCACTGTTCCAAATTGTTAATTTAAATGATACAATTCAGACAGGCCGAAGCCTAGAATTACCGTTCAAGTGAACATAAAGGTGAATTCTGGGTGATCTGAAACTTGGACACAAAAAATATAGAAATGCCACAAGGTCATAATGGAAGTCAATGTTTTGGAAGGTTTAGCTTCTCAGGTTGACATGAATTTTGATATATGTTTCATTCAGTGGTTGAAGTGCGCCTCCATTTTCACATTGGTTTGATAAATTGGTAGTTTAACATGCTTTGATAAATTGTAGCTTCACATGGAGAACGGCTACCTGTATATGATACATTTTCATTGGTGATGTTGCAGCTCTTCCATGCCTTCTGACGTGCCAACAGTAATTCCCATGGAAGAGATTACAAGTCTACAACCAGGTCAAATGGAGAAAAAAGTCCTCCAAGTCCGTTTTCATCACCACCTCTTACCTCTCAAGTTGGTTATATGGTGCTGTGGGAAAAAGCACCCTGTTAAGTTGCGTCCTGATATTGGATATTTTGTAAAACCACTTCCCATGGAGATTGAAGCCTTTACTTGTGAAGAGTCTAAGCTTCGTGGAATGTTTGAATACACTCGGGGGTAAGTCAATTTTTCTTGCTTTTCACAATTTTGGCATAGAAATCCTAAAGATTTTTCTCATTTTATGATCTCAAGAGTTTGCACTAGAATGTTTAAAAGGCTCTATAATATAGTATGGGAGCTTATACTACATTATAATTGCAAGATGATGCCCCCCACTCCTAAATTTTGTCCCACTTGAGATCTTCTACCTTTCTAGGCAAGCTGGACCATGCATATGACAAGAGGACTACACCCAATCAACTTCATGGAATTCATCTTGCCTCAAAATGGATGAATTCTTCAGTTGTGCTTTTCTGAATGCCCCATCAGATCAAGGATAGAGAAATTGTCCACAAGATTTGACTTCTATACCAAAATCCACTTCTCCTAGGTCTAGAATCCATTAGATTTTATGAAGGAAATTCTTTTGCAATCCAATATGTAAATGCCTGAAAGTGCATTCATTACCTGTGACCTTTTAACTCGAAAATGTATTTTTTATTCCTGGGGGTTGGTGTGGGAAGGTATGCTTTGGTGTACTCTGTGATGCTGCACTCTGGCTTATTATACCTTCGAGTCTTGGACCCCTCCTGTCCTGGGAGGAAAAGAGGATATTAGATATACTTGTTCAGGACCTACATTCATTCTTGCCAAAATTCAACCAAGAAAATGGTACAGATTTTTTTTCTTCCAGTCATCACTGTAGCTTAGGTTGAGTTTTGTCAGTGGAGGAGTTTGTGGGTGTGAGATCTCACCTTGTGCTGCATAATTGAGACAATTATTCTGGCTTAATTTCCTTTATTGATGCATTTTTGGTATTTCATGTATATGATTATCGGTCAATGTAAATTAATGACCTTCTATTGCAATATATGCAAGCTTTTTGTTGGTACCAAGCTCCCGACCCTCCCTCCCAAGAAGCAAAGAAAAAAAGAAGTAATTTCAAATATTTCTAGTGACGCCTTACGTTGCAAACTCACAATGGAGATGCTGGGATGTTATTCCTTGTGTTGAAACAGGTGCACCTTTGTTGACCATATTGAGGAGCTAAACCATGAGAAGGATCACAGTGCATTAACAAAAGACAGATTTCTGGTAGTTTGCCAGAGCCTAGCTTTAAAGATGCTCAGCAATGCAAATCTTTTCCTTGTCTCTGTGGATATGCCAGTTGCTGTTAATCTTGATGATGCATCAGGTTTGTGCTTGCGTTTCAGTTGTGAGATCTTGAGCAACTCTGTTCCCTGCTTAATAACTCTCAATGTAAAAGGTAAATGTTCTGAACAATTGAATGTATCTGTAAAAGTCAACTGTGAAGAAACCATTTTTGGTTTAAATCTGCTGAACAGAGTTGTAGCATTTCTAAGTTGAAACCCATTTTTACTTTGTCACAAAATTTGGCATTTGTAGTGAGAACAGGAGTTGTTTTTTGTGAAACAACTTTTTGGCTTCAATCTTATTTAACATATAAAACCTGTAATTTCATCTTACTGGATGTTCTGGATTCTGTCACATAACGCATGCTTGGTATGGTAATCCCCATGTCATGAACTTATATTAACCGGGATATGTGATTCTCATCTTAGGATGGCTGCATATTATCATGGATGTGCTGTGTGCCTCTGTGTGTGCTAATTGGTCAGGGTCACCAATCTTTGAGAAAAAAAAAATTATGATGGATTGCATACTGTGTTATTATAATATTACTGAATATAGGGAGCATTTGTTATGGAATTTCTTTTAAAAAAAAAAATTGGAACCGGAACTGATCTACCCATTAGTTACTGGTCTTAGATCCCAAGTTTGGAATCGATTAACTTATTGGTCCGGTTCTGGGCTTGACCCTTTAGGGCTGGAACCGGATCAATTGACACCCTTAAATAGACTTTATACAAATTTGGTGGTCTTAACTTTTAATGGTCATGGGAGCCATAGTATATTGCAAGGGTTTGAAACATGGAAATAGCCTTTCCAAAAGCCAAGGTAAGGTTGCATAGATTTGCCCTCTGAGACCTTATAGTAAAGGGAGTCTAGAACTCCCTGTGGGTTGTGGGGTTTACAAAGAAATTTTTGTAATCATTATCTAACATGATTGTGTAAATTAAGGAAAAAGGAATGCTACTTGGTCGCATAGCTCCTACGTCTAGACACAGGAGCGTGTGAGAGTATTCCCCCTGAAATAAAAAATCGCATCTATGTTGATGATTTGTGTGCGTTCTCATTGTTCCCCGTGTTAGGGGTGTCAATTTGTTAGTTTGGACAGGTTTCAGTTTGGTTTCACCCGTTTTGGTGTGACAATGAGTGAGTCCAAAACATGATCCAATAAGGGGGCATGGTTTGGGTTCGTGTTTCGTAACGGTTTCTCTTGTCAGTTTACTATCGGTTTGGGTTTGCCATGTAAATATATTCAAAAAAAAAAAATGAAAAAAGTATGTTTGTTTATGAAATTCAGGTTGGTATTGGTTTCTTATCGTGTTATATCGGTTTCAGGTTTTTAAGTTCGTTGTGGTGTCTTATCAGTTTCAGTAGTCTGATTTGGTTTCAATGTCACAAAACCCAATTTGGAACATGATCCAATAAGATCATATTGGTTTCAGTTTGGTTTCTTTTCAGTCGGTTTGGTTCGGTTTTTTGCTGATACAGGAAAAGTTTGAGAACCCTACCCCATGTTCCTTTAGGCGCTACAAGACCTGACTGGATCTCTTGCCCATTGTTATGTAATTTTTATTTTACTCTTTAAATCCAAGGGATTTTTTTTTTTTTTTTTTTGGGTTAATTCCAAATGCCCCTGAAAATGGTCAAACGTATGGTTGTCTCCCTGAACTTTCACTAATGCAATGTATCCCCTGCCTTTCAAACTAAGTACCAATATAGTCCCTCCCGTTAGTCTGAGACGTTAAGTGATAACGTAATCTAGTTTTTGAAAACTTATGGATCATTCTGCTCTTTGATAGAATAGAATAACAAAAATACCCTTGTTTGAAAAAAAAACAAAAAAAAAAGGGAATATGAATTTTTGAATCTGAAATGAATGTCTACAAAGAAATTTGCAGAATCGGAAAATTTGAAGAGTGAGAGACAGGTATCACCTTGAATTAAACCTGCAACTCATCCAAACCCAAACCCAAACCATTTCACTGCGTTGTTCATCTCTGCCGTTGCTCCTCCGACGGTGACTTCCGTTCATCTCCGCAATTCCCCAAATAGTTCAAGCCTCAGAAACCCTATCAAGCCATTCATCTTCCTTCCTTCAAATTCCCCTATCTTTGCGTTCGAGCTTGAGGAAGAAGGAGCTGCCAAAGAAGTGAAGAAGAAGCAGCCATGGCTTGAACTATAAATTAAAATTAGAATCTCAGTTTAAATTCTTTGTTCCTCATTAATTTTTTTCTAGGGAAACTCAGATGAAATAAGTGTTGGGTTTTTGAGAAGATTTGTGATATCAATTACAGCTATTTAGAGTTATTAATGGATTTTAATTTCTTTCTCTTTTTTACTTGTGGGTTTTGTTTTCTTTGCAACCACCGTCTTTAATGAGAGATGATGGCTAAATGAGCAGACAGGTGGTAACTTGTAAGAGGAGGGAAATGAATCGGTGCTGAGCTTCAACCCTTTTCAACTTTACAAGGATCATTAACCCCTCCTTGCCTTGGCTTCTCCTTTGAGGCTCTTAACATTTTGTACAATTTCCCAGCCGTAAATTTACCTGTTTGTTGTCTCCTTTCTGTTGCCATAACATCAGATGATGGTCATCTCTTCTATGGAGCTATTCTCTCGTTCGCGTTGAGGACAGATGAGGCCACCCCCTTGCCATTGTCGGAAAAACACTGGTGGTGTGGTCTGCACGTTTGGGGTTTTGAAACGGAAAGGAGAACGAAATCTCTGTTTTCTTGCTTTTTTGAGTTTCTGCTCTGCAGCTTTGGGTTTAGAAACCCAACTGCATGGTGTCAAACCACACACAAGGTTGAGAGAGAGAGAGAGAGAGAGAGAGAGCAAAACTTGAGGAAGTTTAGAGATAGGGTTTCAATGGTGTTCCGGAAGATTGGTGGAAAAAGAGAGCGAGGGATGAAGAAGGTAGGTGAAAGTGAATTGGGTTAGGTTTGGGTTTGGATTTGGATGAGTTGCAGGTGTTTTTTTAGGTAAGGTCATTTTGGTTGTTTTACCCTATCCAGGGGTAGAATGGTCCATCAAAGTTCAAAAATTGGGATCGGTTATGTTATAACGTCTAACGGCAGGGATTATATTGATACTTAGTTTGGAAAGCAGGGGGGTACGTATTAGTGAAAATTCGGAGGGGCAATCGTACGTTTGGCCATTTTCAAGGGGCATTAGAAATTAATCCTTTTTTTTTTTAAATCAAATCCAAGGGGTTTAGATGCAAAGTAAAATGAAATTTAATAACGAAATATAAAATGATTTGGAGTTAGTGATGTAATAATGTGAAGTAATGATTACAAAAGTTTCTCTATTAGATGAAAATTTTCACTTCTCTTTCCTTCCCTTGCAACCAAGTGTGCCTTAAAACATAAATAAAATAGATATTTTTCAACTCAAACCAACCATTATTATGCGGATAAAGTTCCTCACCATCATTGAAAAGCGTTAGCTACATAATTCCATAACAATGAGTTTCCCCACTCCATGGTCATTCTTTGCCCATGGCCATCAATACTGTAGATGATCGAGGGGAAGGGTATTTTTAAATTCGTCAACAGGGGGTGGGAGTTGATTGATGAGACGTGAGTCCCATCTTATGGTCACATCATCAGTGGACAATGGATTCTTCCCATCTCATTGGTGGAAAACTTTTGTTTATATTATTTGTAAGAAAATGCTGGACACGCCGCCAAGGTACCCAACATGTGTCATCCTCTTTCCTTCCTCTTTGGAAGCAACCCCCTTGCCTCCCATGTCTAGCCTTGTAATTAGTGCATGCCGCTAATTTACCAAAAGCTGGCGGCATGCCCAACCCTCTCCCATTATTTATATTCTTGTACCTTGTTTAATTCTTCCCTTATAAAGACATACATACCTAGTAAATATTTATTATTTTGTATTTAATCCCTAAATGAATGGAAGATACATAGTTTTACCAGAAGTTATAAAGAAACCCACTACTGTAATCTCATAATTATTACCCTCATACCCAACTAAATGCTTTTTGGATTATCCACCCACAGCAAAAGCTGGAACAACAAAAAATGGAAAATTACGGTACGAGTTTTAAATGGTGCAAAACTTTGAATGGTATGATAAAAAATAAAAAAAAAAGGGGACCAAAAAAATGGTAGTATACTCATATAAAGCGATGAACTATTGCATGAATACCTACATCTAATAATCTAATGTTCAAAACAAACTATAACATCCAACATTAATGTATATTATATTCTACAACCCATTATAAGTTTCAATAATAATAATAATAATAATATAAAAGGATAAAAATAAACATGAAATGAAGGATGAAAGAGTTGTAGTTTTGCATAAGAACTTTTTAAGTATAAGCAATTGATTCTATATGGTTATATTTATATTAGGACACATGTCATATGAAAGTACGAGTCTTACGCTCTCTTATTTGCATATACTTTATACACGTGAATTGCTTTAGGAATTTGTTTTTTTGTTTTTAATTTTTTCTATGTTATTTTTCTTCTTAATGGAAATTTTATTAAAACAATGCTATTACAATTTTAGTCCATTTAGAATTGGGCACCTCACTTAGGATTCTCCAGAATTGGCAAGAAGTTCATTTTGAATTGAAAACCTCACTTCTTGATGAAAGCATATTTCGCTGAGCTCTTACGTAGGATACATGTATTTATATAGTTTCAAACGAATGTGAACATGTTTAATATGCGGAAGACAAAAGTACATATATAATAACAACAACAACAAACTCAACCTTATCCCAACTTAATGGGGTCAGCTAACATGGATCCAAAAAAAGATAGATAGTAAGAGAAAAGAGGCACAACCCAACACATTGGAAAAAAATCAGCTAAATGGGGTCAGCAACATGGATCCTTACAAGACCTAGACTATGCATGTCCTTCTTCACCACTTCTCCAATCGGCTCTGCCCTTATTTGTAATTTAAAACTTTATTTTCACCTTTTTGACCCTTCGAACATTTTTTAAAGACCTAGACTATGCACCATCCGAAAAAGATAGGTAGTAAGAGAAAAGAGGCACAACCCTATACATTGGAAGAAACTAAGCTAAAAGACCTAGACTATGCATGTCCTTCCTCACCATTTTTCCAATTGCTTATTTGTAATTTGAAATTCTATTTTTACCTTTTTGATCCCTCAAACACAAAAGACCTATGAACTAAGGGTGTCAATTTGGTACCGAAACTATGTATCGATATCAAAATTGTCAGTGTAAAATCGTATTAAATCGTACCATTGCAAAAAAATACTATACGATATGATCAAACGGTATTGACCATGATATGGTATGGTATCGGTATTCGATACAATACCATCGATATGTACCAAAATTGTACCGTTTTTAAGGGTATAATTGTAAACTTAAATAAATGAAAGTTGAAATGATAGTTCGAGTGTTCAACACGCAATACCAATTCATGGTGTAAAGGCAGGCGACCCATTGTGCAGATCGAGAAATTATATCCGGCCTTTATTATATTTATACGCAACCAACTTATTAAGACTGAAGACTGAAGATGTTTTCTCACTTTTCTGTCAGACGCTTTGTGTCACTATCACATGTCATTAAATACCTATGCATTCAACCCTCAGACTTCACCTTGTTTTTTGGTATAACAAATAATAATTCAACTCTCAGACTTCACACACCACAAACAGCAAGACCGTAATCCATACCGTTTTCCATATCGAATCCATACCGCTTTCCATACCGTACCAAAACCGATTTCGATACGATATCGGTATTGAAAATGATATTCTTAAACGGTACGGTACGGTACCAATTTGACAAGCCTTGCCACCGTCCGATTACTCCTCCTCATATGGGCATCCGTAGGCAGATTTTTGTGCAAAAGGTACCATCGATTACAAAACTATAAAATGCGCCGTCTGTGGGAATCGAACCCACGACCACATGGTTAAAAGCCATGCGCTCTACCAGCTGAGCTAAGACGGCTATATATAATGTATAATGTTTTAAAGTTTAATCATGGTTAGAGAGTTTTTTCCAGTTGACATTGGATCAAATTCCATTTATAGATCCCAATTTTAGAGATTGAACTCAAACATAGATCAGCTTAATCGGATGGTGCATAGTCTGGGTCTTTTGAAAATGTTTGAAAGGTTAAAAAGGTGAAAATAGAGTTTCAAAATACAAATAAGGGAAAGAAAACGTTGACTGTCGTGTGCGGTGCACGACTTCTGCGCTTAGATATAGGGTCGTGCGAAATGTCTGCCACTTCCTCAGACATTTCCACATTTCCATGGGAGCGTAATGGTCATTTCGTACTGTCCTGTGTCTAGGCACAGGAGCCATGTGCCACACACGACCAGGTAACAGTCTCTTCCCCTTATTTCATATTTAAGTTTAAGGAAAAGGTTTGCTGAGCCCCAGAATAGAATAGAATCCCTCACACCTCCCACGCTAGCATCATACTGACCTAATCAAAGTGAAAATCTCCTACCATGATTAGGATTTTATATGTATGAAAGATTACAAATGAATTATAGAAAAAGGCTGTGCACACTGCTGGTGTACCATAAGCTTGTGATCATGTCTATCTTTTCTTCTCCTCTTTAATCATCCCTTGTCCCTCTTGTATGATACTCCATCCCGTGCCCACATTGGTGCCATCACTAGTTTTACCACACATGGGCAATATGCCTATCCTTCTCCCATGGATTATATAAAATTGTCAAAGGTGAAAAGACAAAACAAACTGATTATATAATATGGGCAGATGTTCTCTGTGCCGCAGCGCAGCCTGCGCCCAGACACATGGGCCTGCTATTCAGGGGGTAGGGTCGTTATTTTGCCCAACCCCATGTGTCCGAGCGTAGCCTGCACCCCTGGCACAGAGAACATTTGGCCATATAATATTGTACAACTTTTTAATTAAGAAGACAAAACAAATTAATTATAAAATGAGAGAGGATTAAGCATGCCGCTAGCTTTCGGTGACCTATCGGCATACACCAATCACAGGGTTGGACACAAGAGGGCAAGGGGGAGGAGAGAGGATGACACATGCTAGGCATCTTGGCAGCATGCCCAACCTTTTCCCTTATAAAATATGAGAAAAAGAATATTGCTTGATCACGTGGCTCTCGCGCCCAAACACAGGAGCGCGGGAAATTACCACCTCACCCCTTTTGAAATAAAAAATCCAATTTGTATTGATGATGCTCCTATGCATGGTCTCATTGGCTCCTACGCTAGTGCAGGGGCTACACGACCAAGCAACGATCTCTTGTCCATAAAATATATATTAGATAATTATTTTTTTTAATAATCGTCTTGGATTAAAAGAAAAAGGACATACATGATCATACTTGACAACATAACTAATAGTTTTCTTGTATGAGCTGACATAAACAACCCAACAGTAATTTTGAACCCAATTCTACTCGGTTGGAAACTACTCTTTTGGCTGGAGAACCTCACTAATTAATCTATCAAAATTATTATAAGAAGATCATCCTTGTTTGGTAACTTCATCTGCTTTCACCTTCCATTCCAAAGCCTTACTTCTCATCTTCCTCCCCTTCTCTCCTTCCATCAATTCTTTAACAAGAGTTTCAATCTCATCACTCTTTACATCACTATCAATCTCCATACCTATCTCCCAAATACTACAAGCATATCTACAATTTGTTGGTTGCTCTGCAAAGGGAGGCCAACATAAAATTGGTACTCCACCACTTATACTTTCCACAATAGAATTCCATCCACAATGTGTAAGAAACCCTCCTATAGAAGAGTGCAAGAGCACTTCTTGTTGTGGGCACCAACTTGCTATAAAGCTTCTATCTTTGATCTCTTCTAAGAACTCTTTCTGCAAGATTGCAGACTCACCCATTACTAAATCAGGTCTAATGGCCCATAAGAAATGATGGTTGCTATTTGCTAAGCCCCACGAAAACTCTCTCAAATTTTGCTCAGTCATAACAGCAATACTTCCAAGATTCACATAAAGAACAGAGTTTTCCTCCATTTTATCTAACCATTTGAGGCATTCCTTGTCTTCTTTCCAAAGGCTTGTTGATGGCATAGATTTTGATAATTCACTCTCTGGTATCTGGTTACTAAGCATTATTAGTGGGCCAATGGTATAAATGGAAGGAAACTAGCAAGCAATTGCACCCAAAACCTCATGTTCTAACTCATCAAATGTGTTAAATATGATTGTAGAAGGCTTCAACCAATTCTGAATTTCCTCAATGAAGAAGTTTAGCATTTTGTCATTGGGATCAGTTGTTCTTAAGAAAGTGGGTAAGTCTTTGAGCCTGAAATCTTTCATGCCCGGTATCCAATCAATGGTAGTGTCTAGGTATCCATTGCTAATGTCATTCTCATCTGCAAACAAACACAAACACATTAGGATTATTTTATATGGGGAAAAGATCCAAACCCCTTTTGCATGCCCCCACTCATTTTACTGTAGCACCCCCTTTGAAATCCCCAAAACACCCCTTATGTTAAGGGGTTTTTCATAATTACTCCTTCTAACGCCCGAAACTGCACACAAGCGTCGGAGGGAACCCTCCCCCATTTTAGGGAGAAAGTTCTCTGTCCGGGAGTGTGGCCTTTGCCAGCACTCCATTGAGTCTATCTCTCTCCTCCCCATTTGAAAAGACACCTTTGCCCCCTTGTTTTGAGGAGGAGAGAGATAGACACATGGGAGTGCTGGCGTAGGCGACACTCCCGGACAGAAAACTACTTCCCCCCATTTTATTATGATGAAAGAACATTTAGAGCAGAAATTAAAGCAAAGTATATAATTCTGATGATCTACATGGCAATACTAGTTTTTCAGGTTTGCTTGGAAAGGATGGATTCATCTTTCTAGCTAGAAAGCCAAAAAGCTCAAAAATTTTATCATATGAGAAAATTAAAGATACCTTTCAATGGAGCAATGCCTCTTTTGATAATCTCAGGGAAATGGAGAAATCCCATAAAGCCACAAGCAGAAGCAGGACAGAACTCAACTGCTGGGATACCAAGTTCTTTGGCAGCTTTTAAACCACAACTCATCATTACATCATAGACAACACAAGAGACTCGAGGTAGATCGGTGGAAGAATTGAGCTTTCTTAAGAGATCAAGGAGAGGGGCTAAGCAGTTCTTCTTAACAGAGTTGCAGAGTGATGGAACATCCTGTGTAGCATCAAGGTTGGACAGTGATAATCCATCCGGTAACCTTTCGAACCGGAAATCAGTCGTAAAGCCCTCGATTATTGCATCAGGGCCGCCATCTTTCGACTGAATTAAGCGTCTCTGATTGAACTCAGTGTTGACAAAGGTGATATGAAAGCCCCTTGAGTGTAGAAGCTTTGCCAATTGCATAGTAGGGTTTACTTGGCCTTGTGATGGGAATGGAATGCAAACTGCATGAGGCTTCTCAACAACCATGTTTGATAATTTCTAGCTGCTTACCAAAGAAGATGGATTAATGAGAGGCTTATATGGAGTTAGCCAAGGGGGCTAGCAGATCCCTTACCTAGATGTTAAGAAGTCAATAAGAGAAGTAGGGGGGGGGGGACCCCACCCGAGCAGTGTGTTCGGGCAGGGGGTAGGGTGGTCATTTTCACCCCTTATTAAATGTAATGGAGAAAATGAAGGGGCAGAAAGATCCCATAAGGTGCTAGCTTACGATACCCAGTCTTTTCTCATATATGAGTCTCTTTATAATCAATCAGGACTGTTGGATTGGGTTTGCCTAAAATATCTTTCCATTAATCTTGATTCATTTCCATATAGTGTCATTGAGAAGGAACCTATATTGTTCAGAACAGAGCCATAAAAAGGAACAATTAGGCCAAACAAAGAACACTTTTCCACTGATTTATTTTAAGTCATGTCAAACAAAGAACAGGTGAGAATCTCCATTCTTTGTAAAGAAGCTTCTATATCATTTTGGCCTCACCAGGAGGGATCCAGATCTACTTCGGCGCAGCTACCCATCCAGCCTATGTTGTGTCGACACAAGGCCATGCGTAATGACTGCCTTACCCCTGTTTGGGCAAGGCACTCGAATAGGGATAAGGTGGTCATTGCGTACGGCCCTGTATCTGCACAGACAGGACGGGACAACACGCCATAGAGGATCTGTTTCCCACTAGGGAGTAGGGAGGGACCCTCTAAAATTATTAGGGCTTATTTTTTGGTAAACAATTATTAGGGCTATCTCTATACGCATTTATATCGGTTGGTTCCTTCTAACATCTAACAAACATTTGAAACTTTTGAGTTGAAATTCAACATGATATATTAATTTCGTGTACGATCATTCTGCCTCCACATTACAAGGCTTTCATGACACCAACAAAAGTGTTTTTTTTTTTTTTTTATGAGAAAAAAAATATATTAAAAGTTAAGTCAAAATACAAGGAGAGATTACACGACGTTCATATACTACCTTGAGAGCTAGAGAATATAACATAGAGGAAAGAGTAGTACCATCTGAGTATTTGAACACAGAAGTGGTGAAATTTACAGAAAGAAAGGTCCGCAAACTCTAAGCATAAAGGAAGTATGGGTTGGAAATCATTGTCTAGTCACGTGGCTCTTGTACCAACGTGGGGCCCAATGAGAGTGTTGATCAACCAGATTATTAAAAAAAAAAAAAAACTAGTTAGGAAATGGGTTAATAGAGATCTTTGTAGTCACATGGCTCTTGTACCAACGTGGGGATCAATGAGAGTGTGTGCAAAGGCATCAACGTGTTGTGAAGGTCCTCATGTATGGAAGAGGGGGACCTGAATTTGGATCCTCTCCAATGAGCATCCCATTCAATGAGTGCCCAATGAGACATTCGACGACTGGATTGTGCCGCACAAATCCCGACAACTCTCCACTCAATGGAGAGGATCCCAATTAAGGGGACCCACTTGTTACCAAGTTGAATTGGTTTCTGTAACCAACTCAACTTTGGTTGCTGACTTTGTTCTAGGGATATAAACTGATCGAATTCGGTCAAATAGTAGCATTATCATATTCGTATCCGTTTATATTCAAACGGATTCGAATAATATCTTATTAGTTTTCGGACGGATTCAGATAGTTTTCGGATAGTGATTTTTGGAATACGGATTCTACTAAATGGATATGAACACGGATCGAATTCGAATTTTCGACTATCCATTGACATCTTTATCGTATTGTAAGAGGGTTAGGGTTGAGAGTTGAGAGTTTAGCAACTACCATTTCTTTTACTCTCCTTAGTCAGTTAGTCTTTGATTGCCTTATTTTTTTACTTTTGATTTTATCTTGTATTTATTTTAATAAATATGTGATTCCATATATCACAATGCATAAAATAATATATATAAATCAATAGAAAATCTAGAAAAAGAATTACATTATCTTAACTTATAAATTACAAAAATAAGAAAATAAAATCCAATTAGGTAACTTAAAATTGGATAGACGGACACAACGATATATTTTAGACATTTTATTACTATAGGATTGCTAAACGAATTGGATAATAATCGATCAGATAGGGGGATTATCATATTCGTATCCGATTAGTTTTCGGATGGATTCGAATTCTCCTAACAAATACGAATGCAAAATCAAATACGGATTTTTGAATATCCGTTGACATCCTTACTTTGTTCTCAAATCACGGACTTGAGTTCTTTAATAACTTCATTATTATATAAATATATGAGTTATGGTGAGGGAGAAGATGTCTGATCCGTTTCTAAGTTTGTGAGACGAAGAATTCTGTTGTGCAATCTCTTTTTTGGCTTTGTCTTTTTCTTGAGGGTGAAAGAGAAGAGGAAAGAGGTAAGAGAAAGTGCTCTCTCTAGTTAGTTGCGACGTGACGGCGTTTTCTCTATCAAGGGAAGAAGGGAGGTATTTTGGCTTTTTACTATTTTATCATAGTGGGTTTGAGATGAGAATACTATGATCTTCTTAATCTACCTTTTTTTGGTGAGTTGCTTTGTAATCTAAGAAGAGTTTGTTCTAGATGTTTTTGTAGCCTTTAGTATTGTAATCTCATTATTTATCATAGTGGAAGTTTTACCTAGACAAGGTCCTGTGGTTTTTTCTTCTTTTCCTTGAGAGAGTCTTCCACGTTAAAATTAGCGTGTGTTTTTGTAGTTTGAATTGATTTGTTTCAGTGTGTTTTTACTAGGGATGTAAACGGAATAGATTCGGCTCGGATACGAATCGGGCGTGATCGGATCCGGATATTTCTTGGTTGAATACGGATACCTCTAAATGGATTCGGATTCGAATTCGGACCTAATTCAGATTTTTGACTATCCGTTTACATCTTTGCCTTGTGTAACCCCGACCTTCCTCCCCCTAGCGGATACAATTCACTCTCAATCCATATCTCTTAGAACATGATTCTACTTTTCTCTATATTCTAGAACTTGATGAATCTTCAAAAACTCTCAAGATCATTATTTATTTAATTTTTTATTATTAAGTATTCAGATTTTTTTTCTAGGCGGATTTTTATCGGAGTAATTGGATTTTTTTTTCGAATATCTTTAAACGAATAAGGATGTCCCTAAGCGGGTACAGATGCGGATCGGATTCAAATTTTTTGTTATCTATTTACATCCCTAATTTTTACTTTTTAAATATTCGATTATCGTTGTGGATCTCCGTTAACTTACGCACACATGTGTTAAAGGATTATTTTTCTCAACAAGTGGTATCATAGCAAGGTTCTTGAATCGTGTGCTTAAGATTGAGGAAAACACTATAACACAAATGATCACCTTGAATGGAAACAACTGAATGATTTGAAAAAAGTAAAGATGGAAGTTTTGCTATATGGTAAGGATCTGTACACATTCGTAGAAGCCGATATAATGAGGTCTGAAAAGATGATTGATGTATGGAAGATCATGGTTCAAAAAACCATTGGGTTGATCTGTTAGATTAATACATCAATATTTTCTTTAATTTGCCTTTTTCTTCCTGGTATTAGAGTCACGATCATGATTCTTGGGCCACCCTGAGCTTGTTTAGTCGTCTTTCTCATGGATGACCAAACAAAAATTTTTAAATCCTTCCCCTCATTTTTCCCTTCACACAAATATTCTAGTTGAACTCTACCTCAACCGAAAACTGGAATCCTCCCCTTTTCCGCCTCTTCGCCATTGGAGCTCCAATAGAAAAAGAAAGGGTAAATTACACGTCATCCCTTGGTTTTCAAACGAAACTCAGATCACCCCCTGGTTTTTGAAAAAACTCAAATCACCCCCTCTACAGTAACGGTGTTAGTCTGCTATTAGTTATTGATGTGAAAAGACTATATTACCCTTGTACTAAAACATTAGAATTAAATTTACAATACCCTTCCTTCATCTTCAACATTGGTCAAGGATAGTTTAGAGATTTAAATTTATTTAACTGACTGACATCATCACTTAACAGCATAAAACTAACGGTAGGGACTAATTTGTCATATTGGGGTCTAAACCAGGGGATGATTTGAGTTTTCTCAAAAATCAGGGAGTGATTTAAGTTTCGTTTGAAAACCGGGGGGTGACATATAATTTACCCAAAAAGAAAAACACTACCACCCAACTACCGAATTTGGCTCCCGTCCTGCTGTGGCGCGGGAGCTGGAGTGTCCAGCCCAACAAAACCACCCAAAAACAGGGGGTGGGGTGGTCATTTCACATGGCCCACATGGGCCCACATGTGAAATGACCACCCTACCCCTGATTTTGCTGTGGTTTTGCTGGGCTGGACGCTCCAGCTCCTGCCACTGCAGGACAGGAGCCTTTACGCCAACTACCACCCTTTCCAAAAGCTACGTAATCTTTCTCCTGAGCTCCAATAATTCAGTCACGAATCTAGAAAAAGCAGAAGCGCTTAAACTGGAAAAAACAAGCCACCTTCCCCCAACCCACCACTAAAAACCGCACAATCCAAACTTCCACAAGAAACAGAGAACTCTGCAGTCCAAGGTTTCTATTCCTGAAATCCAAATCGCTGTAAGGAACTAAAGCTAAGAAGTAAACTTCAAAGCACAAAGTGGAAGAGAGGAGAGAGATTGAGAGAAAGAAATCCAACAAAGAAAGAAAAAGCAAAAAAACAGAGAGAGAAACCAATCCCTTTCTTTTCTTCTCTGTATTTCTACAAAGCACCGAAATCAAGGAATTGTTTTGGAGCCTTTAGCATCCGCAGAAAAGTCGCTGCTGTTGCTGTTCATGGCATCAAGAGAACTTGATAGAGATGAGAGAGAGAGAGAGAGAGAGAGAGAGAGAAGCATTGGTTTTAGCTTTTCAACTCTGGCCTTTTTTTTTTTTTTTTGGTTTCTAGTTTTCTTGAGAGCAGTCAAACATAGAAGCAGAGCAAAAATGTCGATGATTCCAAGCATTCAGTGGTGGACGAAGCAACATTTTCAATCCATTCCACAAATGTGAATGTTTTTCAGGTTGCTTGAAAAGGAAGGATTCATCTTTTCTAACTAAAAAAGCTCAAAAATTTTATCATATAAGCAAATTAAACATACCTTTCAATGGTGCAATGCCTCTTTTGATAAGCTCAGGGAAATGGAGATATCCCATGAAGGCACAAACTGCAGCAGGCCAGAACTCAACTGCTAGGATATCAAGTTCTTTAGAAGCTTGTAAACCACAACTCATCATTGCAACATAGACAACACAAGAGATTTGAGGTAGATCAGAGGAGGAACTGAGCTTCTTTAGGAGATCAATGAGAGGTACCAAGCAATTGTTCTGGACAGAGTTGCAGAGTGATGGAACATCCTGTGTAGCATCAAGGTTGGACAGTGGTAATCCATCCGGTAACTTTTCGAACCGGAAATCAGTCGTCAAGCCCTCGATTATTGCATCGAAGCCGCCATTTTTCGGCTGAATTAAGCGTCTCTGATTGAACTCAGTATTGACAAAGGTGATATGAAAGCCCCTTGAGTGTAGAAGCTTTGCCAATTGCATTATGGGGTTGACATAGCCTTGAGATGGGAATGGAATGCTAAGTACAAGAGGTTTCTCAACTACCACATTTGATAATTTCTTGCAGCTTACCAAAGATGAAATGAGAGGCTTATATGGAGCTAGCAGATCAGATCCCTTAGCTATATCTTAAGACGATAATGATATGAGATCAAACATATACCAAATGTCATATATATAAGTCTCTTTATCATCATAAAGCCCCTCCTTACTCCTTAGTGGTTCAATTGGTCGGTTCGGGCCAGTTTTGGTCCGGGTTGAATCGATTTGGATGAATCAAAAAACAAACCAGTAAGGAAAGATTCGGTTTTAGTTCGGTTTTGTTTTGGGTTCTGCAATCGGTTTCAGTTCGGTTTGTTCTGCATTCCAAAAACAAACCAATTTTTTTTGGAGTAATTCTGTATCATCAAATGTTGTATGATAAACTTGGAACTGTTTCTACTTTCTACTGTTACAGAAAAACAGAAACATGTATGAACTGCATCTTCAAAGAAGTATATCTTCTTGTGATAGGGGTGGAGGAGGGGGTGGTGGTGGTGGTGGCAATCTTCACAGAAGTATATCAAAAGCCAAAGGGATCTTACAAGTACTGAAATAGGTCATGGCAAAAGGATTCCAGGATGTAAAAGTGTGCGTTAATAGCAGGGTACCCAAGATGGCTGGCCTTCAGAATTATTCAGTATTTTGTCGTCTGTCTCATCAGTAATGACTTGCCTTAAAGTTTGTTTAACTTATAAGAATATGTAATTTCAGTAGCTAGTAGGTTAGCGGTTATGTAACTGCAATTTTATCTTATTAATTGTAGGGAGAAAGAAAGCTACCTGGGCATGTGCGGTGCGCTGCCCCTGTGCCCAGACACAGGGACTCGCAAAATGACCGTCACACTCCCATGAAAATGCAGAAATTCTTGGGAGCATGACGGTCATTTCACACACCCCTGTGTCTGAGTGCAGGAGCAACACACCCAGATAGCGTTCTCTTTCCAGCTACATGAATTGTGTCACAACCATTTCTATATCACAGCTCTTTTATCTCTTCTTTTTTTAAGTGGTGTATTCACAGCCTATTTTCTCACTTATTCATGGTCCAATAGATCCTTCTTCAGTCACAAAATTGACGAGCAATTAGCATTGTAAACTTCTCTGACTCATTCTTTGAAGGCTACGTTTGCCATTAGAGGAAGGCAATGTCTGTGAATAATGTCGTAAGGATACTTAGCCTAAAACACAATTGAAATGCTTTTTAGGCACTCTAGTGCTCGTGGCCATAGATGTCTTGACACACACAAGTGATGTAAATATCAAGGCAAAGTGTAGCATGAAATCCTTTAGAAATAACGTTTCAGTTAGGACCTGCGGTTGACTGAAGATCTTTTCTGAACCAGTTTAATGAGAAAAACTACGTTCTGAGAAGAAGAAAAAAAAGTTATTCCTAAACATCCAACTATTTGGCAGTTATCTGTGCAGGGCATGTTTTTAGTAATAAAAGATCATAACCTGCTGCTTGAATCCACAGGCACAATACATCTTCCACCCCCCCCCCCCCTAAAAAAAAACATGAAAACGACACTCGAATCAGAGACATCTTATGGGATAAGTATCGCTACAAAACATGAGATTAAATCATATATCCAATTTGTCTACAGCAAGGACCAAGGGCCACATAATGGCGCTAAGAATGGATTGTTTATTCGAGATTGCCAAGTGAAAGAATACAAAGAGATCTTCTTCCCATGCTCTCTTATATATAAAAAGTTACAAATTGAAAAGGAAGAATGAGAAGATGGACTTAGGTTGGAGTAGCAAATTGCTTCTGGATGTCCTTAAATGAAATGTTGGCAGAGCCCCTCTTTTTAGCCTTCTGCTGTGACGGGTGTTCCCTCCAGCCGGTCATGTAGATCACCTACAATTCAGAGACACTGCATCAGTGAAAGATGACAGCCACAACAACAGCTTAAATAGGCACAATCATACACCATGAAAGTGCAGTTGGGGCCTCACCACTTTTTTTGGCCAAACATATCATCATATTCTCTATGCATTATTAACAGTCTGATATGTTGGTTACATAGCGCAACCATTGTGACATGATGGCCACAACATGATGGAAATAGTTCAAAAGTTATATTCAGCTAATACAAAATGAAATGTGGCTTCTTCAGTCATGACTATGAATGCAATAGGCCCAGCTGAAACAAGTACTCTTGAACTTTGATTCAGTCCAACCAGCCGTTGGTCACCAGATGCAATAGCCAAATAGAGTAAAGACTTTTACCTTAGGCTCCATTGGGTTGCAAGGGGAAATGAAAATTAAAAAGAAAGTAGAAATTTTGTAATCATGATGGTGTAAATAATGTATTATCTTTCCAAAAATGGAAAATTAAACTCTGCAGATGTGTTCTTATTTTCCTACTCAATTCCAAAGAATTTGGTTGAAAAGTGAAGTAAAATTAAATTACTAGATTTAGAAAGTCTCCGAGTCAGTTACACAATCATTAAGGCTCCGTTCATTTCCAGGGGGGAAAGTGTGAAAGGAAAATCTGCAGGTCAGGTTAGTACCAAAAAAATACTATTTTACTTTTCCTTTTACATGGTTTTTACCTGGAAACACACAGAGCCTAATTAAGGGGAAAATATGGAGGAAAGTGTTTGAGCTTTATTCAAGATAGCAAGGTTATTAACAGGCACAGGAACCACAAACTCTGTTTGGAAATATTAGTCATTGTCACATATGCATGACACAAACTGACAAACGAACTAGGATATGATGCAATACCCTATGATGGTAAAGAATTGTAACCCGTTAGGACTCAATATTATTGTCCATGGATTTTCTTAGCACAATGGTGCTCATCTCTTTTTTCATTTTTCCACATATGACCACTCATTTCCTTTAATTTCAAGATGATTTTCATATAAAAATAAAAATAAAATATTATTACAACTGTAAATCTGAGTGTTGATGTATACATTAACGCTGTCCTTCCCTAACAGTTCGAGCTTTTAGGTAAAACGGTAACGAACATGATATCAGAGCAGAAAGGTCAAGAGTTTTCCTGACATTTCTTCTCCCTCAGTGCCATGTGAGCTTCACGTGCAAGGACTATGGGATCTTGGCCTGCACGTGCAGGGGAGTGATGATGTATACATTGACATTGCCCTTCCCTAACAATTCGAGCTTTTAGGTGAAACGGTAGTGAACACTGAGATTAATAAACCTTTTCTACATAGTTGTCATGTGTGGAGACCTTATATTATGACTATGTTTTTGGTGATTACTAATTTGTGTTTGTTGATGGAAAACCTAAGTTTGAATTGTCAATTGATATCCTCTCAAGCATCAAGAAGTTGCATGGAAGGCAAGCCCAAACAAGTAGATGAAGTCGTCAAGCAAACTTCACAAGTTGGAAGATCGAGATTGAGCTTGGATGACATTGGGAAGGCAACTGGAAGACTCAAGCTTTACTTCAGTAAGACCAAATTAATGAACGATTGAAGCACTACAATTGAAGATCAAGCTTTCAGAACCACTTCATGGAGATCAAGCGCCTCAAAGCTAAAGTGGCTAAGACATCTCCAAGGATGTTCATCATTGGCATTGAAGACTTAGGTATTAGTTTCTAACTAGTAAATGTTTTAACTTTTCTAAGTTGTAATTGATTCTCATATCTCTTAGACCCATAGGACTTTGCCTATTAAGTCCCCCAAACATGACTTAAATGGTTTAACCTTAGTTGGGGGACTTTGCCTATGACCATAAGGGAACAATTTGGACTTAAATTGGTATATAAGGCTAGGCATGATGACTAACACATTGTGGAGGTCATAATAGGTCTCTGGCCCAAAAAAAGGCCAGCCAGACGAAGTCCGGTTAGCTTGAAGCTGGACGAAGTTGCCCAAGAGCATCTTAAAATGGACTGATATGCAGCTTGTGGCTGGATGGAGCCCAGACTGTGTCTGGATGATGTCCCATTAGACTGGCGATCATTCGGCTGGATCCAACCTCTATAAAATGGTCTTTTTACATTTACAACAGTTAAATCCAAGGAGGTCAGCTGGCCTGTCACGTGGTCGACCAGCTCTGCCAAAAATAGAGCCGTTTGAGTCTCTTTTGGCCATTCCTCCTCCTCTATTTAAGAGAGATTAAGGGGAGTTTCAACTAAGACTCTTGCACACATTATGCACATCTTTTAATCTTGGTTTATGGGTTTTTGAGAATCATATTGTTAGCAGTGTTATAGTGTACCACAATAAGGGGGAGTGTCCCTATCGTGGCTTGGTGGTCTGTTTGAGGTTTTCCTAGTTAGATTAGGACTTTTCTTGTTTGTTATTCTCTTAGCTAAGTAGCTTGAACTGTTTTGTCTCTAGGATTCCTACTTGTTCTCTAAGTTTGGATTCCTAGTAGCTATCTAAGTTGTAAACTCTTTTTCTTTATTATAAATACAATCGGTGGGGGAGCTGCTGGGATATAGAGCCTGCGTGCTGGTCTCAGCAGTATTACCCTCTTCTCTCATTCTCTTGTCTCTCTTTCTCTCTGTGGTTGCTGGTATTCAATGGATGGTATTGTAACACATAGTATTGTGCTACTAACTTGTTTATTCTATCTTCTAGAGGTTTTAGCTTTGTGCTTTCATTTGTTTATCTTGTCTTAGAGAGGCTTTTTAAATTTGAGTCGAAACACTCAATCTTCAAAGAGCATTGAAGTAGGAAATTGGTGAATCTCTGTTGTTGTAAAGGTTGTGAGTAGTCCAGAAAACTACTTGAGTTTGAGTATTAGCCGAAACACTTTGGGTTAATTGTGAGCTCGGGAAAACAATTCTGAAAAGATTTGATCAATGCCATTTGGAAATTGATCCATAGTGAAAAGTCGAAGTGTGGGAATATTACTTGGTAGTGGACGTAAGCAAGAGGCTGAACCATTCTTATCTATTGGGTTATCATTGTCTCTTTCCCCCCTTCTCTCAATGGTGCTGTGTATTTCCTTACAACAATTGCACTCATCTTTTGATTTGAGTAGTAATGCTTTTTTATTTGGGCATATCATTCCGCATCACCCAATTCACCCTTTCTTGGGTTGCCACTTGCCACAGGTCCTACATCATGTACCAAGGCGAGCCATGGTGGAAGGCAGGCGCCTTGGCGCTCAGATGTTCTCTTAGGCAACTCTGTGCTGAATGAGACCACCCTTAAGATATTGTATGTTTTGTAAATTGTAATTTTCTTATACTAGGAATATATTCCATTGTGATTTTTAGCCAGGGACTAGAGATATGGCCAAAGACCTGGATACATTACATCATTCCCGAGATTTATGTATCATATATATCAAAAACGTGAACCTCTTCGTCTTTGATGAACCCTCCCTCCATGGCTCCTTCTCCCCTCTCCCTCTCTCTCTCCCTCCCTCCCGTCTGTAACTTGTGGCACCAGCAACAGATCCGGTGAATCAACCTAACAATGTCAGCAGACCTCTACATCTGGAAGGTAATTAGAAACTAGTTTTCTACTCTTCTCTTCCATCATCTAAAACCTTATTCTCTTATTGTACTATTGTTGGTCTGTAAGTGCATCAAATTCAAAGAGGTGGATGGAAGGAAGAGATAACTTTGAAGTTCAAACTCCACATGGACAACGGTGAACCATGGAAATGGTGGAGCCATGGAGTTATTCCACAGTTCCAATGAAGAAGACACCAGGAGAGAGAGAGAGAGAGAGGGACAACAGAACCAGATGAGCTTCAGCCTCTCCCTCTTCTTCTTCTTCTTTTCTGTGACTTCATTCTCCTGCAACCTTTTCTCCTTTTCTTGCAAGGGGTTTTTTCCCTTATCTTTCTTCTTATTTACAGAAAATGGAGGATCTCAAGAAGCCTCTGTTTCTTTCTTTCCATGAGTCTAGGAACCTTAACAGTGTGGTGACCACATGGCTTGGAGGTCAAGGAGTGCCTTGTTGCCTAGGTGATGTCATCACAACTACGCTTCTCTAATCCATAAATGTGGCTCATGACCTAAATTACCTAAGATGTAGTACAACAGACAAATTAAGGGTGAAATTCAGTTGATCAATTCGTTTGGAAAAAATCCCACCCACTAGGTGGACCCAACATCACTGTTAATGTGTTGATCTGAAATGAGACCACTTGAACAAAGTAATCAACAATGATCCACAACAATATTCTGAGGACCACTAGAACTCTCTACTGGAATGCTTTTGATTCACACTGAATATTAATCCAAATCAATTTGCACTGTCTGAACAGTCTGGTTTTAGAAAACTGTATTGTACAATGAAACCCCAACCATAAAGAAGGGGTGGTAATCCTGTGTGGGGAAATTTCTTTCCGCGGCCTTTTTCATTTTAAATACCAAGTTCCAAAACAATTAGAACCTGTCCCCCCCCCCCCCCCCAACAAGGGCTGGCAAAAGGTATCCCTTTACCCATTTTATCCACCCACCCTACCTGACCTTAGTTTGGAAGGTAAAGGTAAGGATGCTTACCGTATAAGAAATGGCAGGGTAAGGGGGTCTAAACCTCCCCATTTACCCGTCTAGGTACAGACAAATAGGTAACCACATCCCATTTGAAATCCCAATTCCCCAAACCCAAAGTCTAAAACACTAACCAAGTTTACAATTGATGATGCTTCACCCATCTTACCTTAGATTTTAAGGTTAAGACCATTACCTGATCCTACCCTACCTGTTTCCTCCACTACCTCCCCACCCCTTGCTTTTTTTTTTGGAGGGGAGGGAGGGGGGGGGGTTGTTGTTGCTGGAGGAATTCCACATACAGAACATAGTGTGTGGACCATACCAAGGAAGAAGAAGCATCCCTTCTTTTCTTCCTTTTTTTTTTTTTTTGGGGAGGGGGGGTGTTGCATGGACCACACAAAGGGAAGAACAGTAGGTTAATTTGGCAAAAGAAATTAAAAGTAGGGATGGATGATGTAAAAAACTGAATGATGTTAAATAATTTTTTAATAATTAATGTATGAGTTATTTGCTTGTTGGTATATTCAAATTTTATTAATAGGAGTACTAGATTTTAACTTTATGATTGATTCAAATATTTTAATCTCACCAATTAAACTTTTATTAATTAGAAAAAATAAATAAATGTAATTAAATACATTAATTATTTAATTTCCTTTGTGTAGGTTTCAATGTTTTGGAACTTAATCCTCATTACCAGGAAATTAAATTAACTTTTATCACCAAAGATAAAAGAAAATTATGATATTGCAACCAGGTCAAAATATTATAAATCAAAACAAAATGCTATACATATTTACTGATGTCAATTTTTGGATCCACTTGACTCAACAATTGAAGCCAGTTGACTTAAATCAAACCCGGCCAAGACAAGTTTTAGAACATCGATTCTCAGCATTAAGTACATAAGTTTGTCTCGTAAGTATCATTTATGCAATGGAACCCTTACCTGAAAAGTTGCAGGGACAGTTCCATCCTCTGCTGCAAACATTGACTGATATACAGCAGCAGTTGCCAAGGCAGTATCCCTCTTTAAGATCTTGACCACATTCAGAAACACAAAATACAAGCCAATGAGAACAGTTAAGAGATCAGCCTGTGACATTTAATAACAATAACAGATGTACTTTTTATCATAGATTGGTTGCTTCTCTCTGAAAAACGCCTTACTTTATTCCTTTGCAGAAGAGCATTAGTTTCACCCATCGAACGTAAATGTTCAATCAGCTCCAAAGCTACAAGTCAACGGTAAACTTGAATCATGAGAAACAGAAAGGAGGTTCAACCAATTATTAGGGTACATCAGTGTGAACTGTTAATCACATTAGATGCACTCAGCTACAAAATTTGAATTGGATTTGGATTTCCCCATGGACAGTTCATAAAGCACAAGTCCAGAAACATGTTCTTATAATCTTATTCATTGATGAGTTGATGGATAAGTTCCAGGTACCCATAAGAAGGCTGTTCTCCATGGAACAGAACTCCATCCTTCAACAAAAAATTTTCGAAGTGGATGCACTTGCATGTGGAAGTCCATGTTGATGATGGTAAAGATATCAAGAACTTTACGTTTCAGGCCACAGTACCAGCACAACCAACCTTTAACACACTAAAAATGGAAGTAGGTTCACATAAGATGTTAACTACAGTAAGAAAATTCTGAAAGATTTGAAGATAAAAGGCAGAAGTATTTGAAAGTCAGTTTTCAAGCAGGGTTCACATTACTTGTATCCAACCGCAGCGGGGGGGGGGGGGGGCGGGGGGAATAAACAAACAAAAACTAAAAACTACCTTGAGAAATCAGCTGATGGAACAAGATTCCAAGCAATAAGATCTAAGGCAAATAATTTGGGAATTTGGTACCAATCACCAGATGGAGAATGACAGACACATCTGCAGTTCATAGGAAATGCACAACTGGAGGGTATCTGAAGTACATTCTCCAACGGAAGTAGAAGACAGATAGGTGGAGAAGAAAGGGAGGAAAGAAGACCGTTTTATTGGACAAAGAACAAGTGCAGCTCATGTGTGGGAGAGAACATCTTTTCAACATCAATGAACAGAAAAAGGGAAAATCCCCCATTGTGAATTTGGAACTAGAACAAACTTCATATTTTGCAGTCTACATTTTCAACTGTAGATATATTGACTCCTATAACATTAAGATCGTTTTCAACAGCAGATATCTTGACTCCTATAACATTAAGATGCAATGTGCCTCACATGGTGGAACTGGTAACTCCAAAAGTAAAAGAAGAACTCACCACTGTCATATCTAACAGTGTATTCATCAACATCAACACCTGGAATGGTGAAGCCTGCCCTTGTCAAAAGATTGCCGGCATCTCGCACCTAAATGCAAAAACAATGCATTTAGAACTGTAACTAAAACACTGGCCTTAAAAACTCACTGTTAAAGGTCAAAGATATATGTGGGCAACAACATGGAGTGGTGCCAATTCACATACCAATCAAAACCTATGCTTGGTGCAGCAAGGAAAAAGGCCAAAGAAGCTTCCACAGCAAGCCACATGACATGATCCTAGTAATGCCATTTTCAGACACTAAAACGAGATATCCACTAATAATAAAGCATATGTGACAGTAACTGAATTATCTTGCTAAAGAATCATACATCCACTTAATTAATTTTTTATCATTATCTGTATGAAATTCAATTATATTACATCTTAAATAAATACATAGAAGTGAAATAAGATGCATATAGTTAGAAATCATATCATACATGTGAAAAGAAAAGATGCACCATAAATTTTCTGTATGAGCTTTACAATAATAGACAAATACTAGATGGTGGGGCAAAAGCTCAACCCTTCATCTCCTCCAGAATATTCTTAGGCCCATACTGCAGGTGAACATCCTAATCCATTCAAATTAAGGATACTAAACTCTAGAGTGTGCGGAAATGAGGTAAACAGTCAAATTCACACAGCTCATAGGAGCAAAGTGTTGGAAAGGCAAAAGCTTACAGACTCAAGGTCCCAAACAAACCAGTAGTCTAATTTCCTCAAGCAGTCTACAAACCATCTTCCCATGTGATGTCTTAATTGGCATATGGTACCAACTGAATCAAGTCTAATCTATTCAAGGGGATCATACCCAAGGTTTTAAGTATCTTAACGTATCTGCCAATACTAACCAATACGTATCTTATTTTTTGGGTATCGATACGATATGTCACCGATACGATACTTAAAAAGTATCAACTGTATAGGGTCGATACGTGACCCGATATGGTTAATACTCTCCGATACGATACGATACGTCTCTTAAAATCACCTTTCTGATACCATACCCGATACCGATACTTTAAACCTTGATCATACCTCAACTTGATTGACTTGTTTTGACTACTTTGACAGCCCCAAAGTGACATGCGAGTATGCGACATCTACATATAAAGAGAAGTTCTCCACTAACATAAGCCTCGCAACAAGGAGGTCTGTAACAGATGAAATGATGAATAAGGAGTCATAGAGATTGGGGTCTAAGACATGAAGTTATATACAAGATTGACGTACATATGACCTGGAAAAGAAAACTACTGTTTCAAAACTCCCCATGCTGACAGTCCGTTCTTGTCATTTGATGATTCATGGTATCCAATACAGGTAACAAGTCGAACTAGTATAGCATCCCTAAGACTTTTTTTTTTGATAAGTTACTAATTTTTTATTTGATGGAATAACGAAATTTTATTGGGCCTTTGGCTAGAAAATAACTATACAATGTCTACAAGGAAAAGTTACTAAACTGCCCCTGTACATTCCTTATACTTATCGAAAAACCTCACTTCATACAATGCTATGTGGATCTATGTATAAGCCCTCTCTACCCATGCCATCCTTGACTAAGGCATCTGCTAAAGAGTTAGTCGATTAAGGCCTCTCCAAGAAAATAAGATGTTCCCTTGGTTGCATAGAGATTTTGCTCTACTAATCAGATGTGCCAATCTCTGCAGGATCTTCAAGGATTTGAGTTAAACTACTTTATCACTAAATGTTGAGCCCTTTCCACTAGAACATGAGTCCAACATTTGTGTAGCATAAATAGATAACTATGAATTATCTCTTTGATTTCTGCTATATTTGAACCCTTATTTCCAATAAGAACCTAAAAACCCATAAGAATATTTCTCAAGTGACCCCTAAACACTCCATCAATCCCAGCTGATCTTGGGCTTCCAGAACTACTCCCATCAAAATTTAATTTCATAGCATAATCAGGTGGGATGGACCATTCTTGCACAATCAACTCTCTATGTAGGTCTGACCTCACCACCTGTCCCGACTCCAAATAATATCGAAAGGGACACCCAAAATCTGTCTTGGTTCTTAGTTCATTAAGCTGCCCGGACCATAATGGATTCACAAATCCTGCACAGTTTTTTCTTTCTTCCCATATACTCCATAAGATCTCTGTTATGGTGTACCTCCACAAAAATTTGTCCCTAATTTCAAAAGAGATAGAGAGACTCATACATCAGAGAATCAATTTGGCTTTATGCCCCGGGTAGATCCACGACAAAAGCTATCTACTTATTGAGGCTCATGGAAAGATATAGAAATAGCAAGAAGGATCTCCATATGGTCTTTATTGATCTGGAAAAATCCTACAATGCGGCATGTTCTAATGAAGAGAGGGGTGTTGAGTAAATATGTGGATGTAATTAAAGATATATATGAGGGCATGGTGACTAGTGTGAGATCTGTGGGAGGTCAGGGTAAGGAATTTGCAATTACAATTGGGTTACATCAAGGATAAGCCTTAATTCCTTACCTTTTTGCGCTCATCATAGACGACCTAACTAAGAGCATTCAAGACAAGGTCCCGTGGTGTATGCTCTTCGCCGATGATATCGTTTGGTGGATGAGACAAAAACAAGGATTAATGCTAAGTTAAAGCTTTGGAGACCAACCTTGGAAACAAGAGGCCTTAAGATTAGTAGAACGAAGATGGAAAGAGAGATTCCACAAAGTGACTATTTTAGATATTTGGGGCAATCATAAGTAAGGATGGGAACATAGAGGATGATGTTTCACAGAGAATTAAAGTGGGATGGTTGAAGTGGAGAGGTGCGTCCAGAGTGTTGTGAGATCGTTGTATTCCTTTAAACAAGGTTTAAAGTATCAGTATCGGGTATCATATCAATCGGGTGATTTTAAGAGACGTATTGTATCGTATCGGAGATACGTATCGAACAACACAAATACGCATAGAAATGGTCAAGATAGAAGGTCGTGCTTGGAGCGTTGGTCAAGTGCTCACTTGCTGAACACTTGGTCACGGGTTTAAGTCCTGGAAACAGGGGTAAGGACCTTCCCCAGACCCTGCTAAACGTGGTAGCCTTGTGCACTGGGTACGACCTTTTTTATAGAAATGGTCAAGATACACATGGAAATACACTTTTGGAACAAAAACAATATAAATAAGCAATATATAACAAGTGTCATGCATAAACACTAAAATGGAGAATAATGTTTAACCAAACAAGTGCATTAAATTGAAATTGTTATAAAAGATAAGATTTCTTACATGTTGTAATCATCTATAGCCATGAAGACTATTGGATGATCCAAAGGATGATGTTGTTGAACTCATTGATTCGTTTTTTATTCTAAAAGTATGAAAAACCAAGATTAAACGTAAGATTTTAGACTTTTGGTTGAGAGTTTTCATTCATTTTTCCGTTAGAATAGGAGTTGTATCGTGTCTGTTAGTGAAAATGCCTTTTTTATGGAATGTATCGATGGTATCGGTACGTATTGGTATGTATCGAGCCGTATCGATACGTATTAAACCACTCACAAAACCCTTTACTGGACGTATCGATGGTATCGTATCGGCCCATATCGGCCGGTACAATTCACGACAGTCCATTTTTTTAAAAAGAGACGTATCGGTATGTACCGTATCGGTACCGACCGATACCGATACGTATCGGCTGATGCGGTACGATATGTACTGGTACTTTAAACCATGCCTTTAAAGCTTAAAGGAAAGTTCTATAGGATTGTTGTATGACCGGCTATGATGGGTATGGGGCAGAATGTTAGGCAGTTAAGAAGTGTCATATTGAGAAGCTATGTGTAGCAAAAATGAGGATGTTAAGATGGATGTGTGGAAAAACTAGGAAGGATAAAATAAGAAATGATCGGATTAGAGCTGACCTAGGAGTTGCCCCGATCAATGACAAGCTCCGAGAGAGCCGTTTGACGTGGTATGGTCATGTTCAACGGAGGCCTAGGGAGCCCCAGTAAGGAAGAGTGATATGATCCCAATTGAAGGGGTTAAAAGAACTAGGGGAAGGCCTAAAATGACCATAGGTGAAGTTGTGAGGAAGGACTTGCATTGCCTAGGTCTTGTACCAAGTATGACCTCGGATAGAGCCCATTGGAGGGCAAGGATCCATGTAGCAGACCCCAAAGAGACCCAGGAAATGAATCCTTAGTTCCCTAACAAAGTCATAATGAATAAACAAGTCCCCATCCTTCTTGCATAATTGACAATTTTGGGGTAAAAGAGACCTACTAGCTCTTCTTCTTTGTAACATATCACATGCATTAACTTTTTCAAAATAGATTTCCCATGATAAGAACTTATATTTGGTGGGGTTAAGGATTTCCAAATCAATTTGTACGGAAAAGTGGGTATAGGAAAAGGCCTAAAATGTCTTCCATCTCCCCATCCCTCAAGGTGCCTTCCCCATAGGAGATAGAATGATAGCATGGAAAGAAATTTTTGTTATTATCAAAAATACCACTGGATGTAGCCCCAAACACAATAACATCACGGACATCATCAATATAAATCTGATGAAGATCAGGAAGATTTAAAATGTCCTCCATCTCCCCCTCCCTCAAAGTCCCCCTAAAGCCAAAATACCCTTAAACTTCTCCATCATTTAAAGATATACCGTCCCATTTCATTCTTCCTTTCTCTCTTACTAATGCATACAGCCTTGGAAATCGTGAACTAAACGGATCCTCTCCATACCATCTATTGTCCCATAATCGCACTCTAGCTCCGGCACCTTTGATAAGTTATTAATGTGCTTTGCACGAAGACATGTTACATAAATGATTGCATTTGAATCCATTATTCCCAATGGTTAGGATAATTGCCTTCCAAGTAATAGACATGGGTTTAACTCCCGACAAACGCATTGCCATACCTTTTTTTTCATTCCAAAAAGAAAAAATCCATTATATAACCTGGACTTTCCTATCTATGTGAATTCAACTATTCATATGCTTATGAACATATATGCACTACAAACATGTCTATGTCTTACTTGAAGAACGAATACCAAAATAATTTGAAATGAGACTATGGAATTAGATGTCGGATTCTGATAATCCCTAAGGGGAATTCTGCAGCAGATTACATACTTGAGCCAGAGGAGATATTCTTGGACTGATGCCACCTTCACGCTCCATCTGTGCTAAAGTGCATGCTATTCTTAGCTCCCTAGGGACCAATTCCCAGTAAAAAAGACAAAGGAAAAATGGTTATTTACTGAATGTACTAAAAATCCACTATTGTCCCAAAGAATGGAATTAAACAACTTTAATGTCTCTCCACCAAGAATAGCTGCTAAAAATAGGCCATCAGGTTTCAACGCCAGTCTACTCTGCCAAAATTGAATAAAAAATGTCAGCATTAACTACTAAAACAGTTCCACAAAAGAACTCATCTATCCAGCTATATACAAATAAAAATAGTGGTCATATGGACTTATAGGGGAGAGGAGCACTTACTTGAATCATTGCTCCTGGAAGATCATTTGTCCAATGTAGTCCCAAACAACTGATAATCAGATCTAGTGAGCTTCATGAAGAAAAATATTTAGTAGGTAATAAAAAATTAAGGTTCCTTCCCATTACATTATCTATAAAACTGAAATGAGAAAAAAAAATTACTGACAAATCCACCCCTTTTCAATACATAATTTGTTACAGATTGCTGAGTAGGCATACCTTTCTTTTATGGGCAAGAACTCCTCATCACCAACCACAAAGGATGTTTCAATATTGCTATTAGATGCATCTTGTGCAGAATCTTTACACAATTTGATCATGTCATGCGATGAATCCATCATAATGAGCTTTTCAATACCACCTAACAAAGAAATGGTAGACATCATTCCAACCAAGATAGTTGTTTAGATCCACCTGCTTCAAAGAGCTGAAACTTCTAACTGAAGGGTGGTAATCATTGCTTGGTTAACAAAATGTTAATGCCCCTCAATTCTCACATCTTTCATACTCCATTGTGTACTTAGGCTTAGTTGAGAAGAAGAGAGAAAAGAGAGAATGATTTGGCTTGTCAAGAAGATAGAAGTCACCACTTTATGTATAACTAGAGACCATTACAGTAATGGAAATAAAATCCTAGCAGAATCACATGTGCATAATGTTGGAATATCCATGCATAAGGCAAAAAGAATAGTCCCACATCAGATATGAAAGGGGATGTGGGTGGGTTAATAGGTACTTGGGCACCCTCTCCTTAACGGCTAGATTTTGAGGATGAGACCCAAATCCCCAACAAGTGGTATCAGAGCCGGGGCGTGGAAATTCCCGTTTGGCCGAGGGTTCTCGGGGTTTGATCTCAGGCTCCACGTCAACTCCCGCGTGGAGGGGGAGATCGGGATCTCAGGCTCCACGTGGAGGGGGAGATTGTTGGGATATCCACGCATAAGTTAAAAAGAATAGTCCCACATCGGATATGAAAGGGGATGTGGGTGAGCTAATAGGTACTTGGGCACCCTCTCCTTAACGGCTAGCTTTCGATGATGAGACCATAGTACTAAAACTCGCGAAATTTCGGTCGAGATATTGAATATTTCGAGTATCTCGACCTGTCCGAAACGAAATGCAAGTCCGACATGAAAAAATGCAATATTTTGAATATTTCGGAAATTTTGGAAATTTCGATCATTTCGTTTCGGAAATCTCGGTAATTTCAGTCACATCTCGTTTCAAAATTTTCAGAAATCTCAGTCATTTTTGGCATTTTACACCCACAGAAAAATACCATATTTCGACGAAATTTCGGTATCTCGGAAATTTCAGTCAGACCGAAACACCGAAACGAAATGAGATTTAGTACCATGGATGAGACCCCAGTCCCTAACTGTTGAATAATGTACACCAGAATACCGTGGGGGTATTCTGGTCATTTTGGTGTTTTATTTTTATTATTATGTACTGCCTAGCTATGTCGGCTATGGCAGGGTCATTATTGTCCCTAAGTTGTATTTTTTTAGATTATAAATATATGGCTTGGCTGATCACATATATCATTCAAGCAATTCCATTATTTCGGTTTTGTTAACATGGCATCAGAGCCAATTTCTCTGATCTAGGTTACAAAACATTCCCCCCTCCTTCCCCTCCATCGTTTTTCTCCTTCTCCTTGCTTCTTCTTCTTCTTTTTTTCTGTTTTTTCTCTTTGCTTAAGGGCAGCACTGATGAGGTGATCAGATGATCTAGCTGCTGCCCTCTACATACCTCAATTAATGATATACAAGTTTGGTTTTCATCTGTGATACCTGCTGCCCTGTTCTCTTCTACTATTATTTGGAAGCCCTCATCTTGAAGATCAGATCTACTTATTCCTGGAGTTTGATTGTTCACCTTTGAAGGTTCCTCTCTCGCAACATTGGACAGCACCTACTGCAGCCCTACATCCACCATTGAAGCCATCTTCCCTCAATCGATCACTATTTCAGGGTTTTTCAAAACCCTGACTTTTACCGATTTTGGGGTTTTAGGTTTCGGATCTTGCTAATTTTTGGAGGGTGTGTTTCTCCAACCACAAAGAGCACTCGACAATATTCTCAGCCCTTTTCAGAATTTTTTGAAGACCCCTAACCCTAATTGATCACCTCTTTCAGGGTTTTTTTCAAAACCCTGCACTTTATCGATTTTCGGGGTTAGGGTTGTTTGTGTTGCTGCTGCCAAGAGGGTTTTCATACCCCATATTCAGCTTCTTCTTCTGGTATTTCTGCCTTATATTTGTCATCATTATGCCGGACTCTGATGTTACCACGGCTACTTCTGATAGCGATGGTCAGACTAGGATTGACTTTCTTCCATACGCTGCTGCCATTAAGCTTGATGGTACGAACTATTTAATATGGGCCAGATCTGTCTCCTTGACCGTGGCTGGTAGGGGACTTACTGGCCCTCTTACTGGCACCACCAAACAGCCCACTGAGGAAGGTGCTGCTCGTACTAAATGGGCTGCCAATGATGCTATGGTGATGTCCTTTGTTCTGAATTCTATGCACACTGACCTCTCTAGTCAGTATCTCCTCCTTGACACTGCTACACAGATATGGACTGCTGTCAAGGGAACCTATGGTCGGTCAGATAGTGGTGCTTAGGTTTATGAGATTAGGAAGACACTCCAAAACACTACTCAGAAGGAGTTGTCTGTCACTAAATACTATGCTGCCCTCAAGTGTTTATGGCAGCAATTGGATTACTATGCTCGTTTTCAGCCCACTACTACTGCCGACATTACTGCCTATCACTCTTATGTGGACCAGTTTCGGGTCTATTTTTGGCTAGCCTTAATGATGATTATGATCCTATTCGTGTGCAAGTTCTAGGTCGGGTTCCTTTCCCCACTTTGGAGGAGACTTTTTCTTATGTTCACAGTGAAGAGACACGTCGGGCTGCTATGATGGTTACTCCTAAAGTTGAGAGATCAGCCTTACAGGCTACTGGCTCCACCCAGATTCCTTCTTCTGACAGTATTGCTGCTGCTGCTACAGCCAAAGAGCCTGTGAAGTGTGATCTTTGCCACAAACCGTATCACACTAAGGCCCAGTGTTGGAAATTACATGGGAAGCCTACTGATTTTGAGGCCAAACGTGGTCGTGCTAAGCCTAAAAACAAAGCCAGTCACATTGAAAGAGTAGCTCCAAGCCCCACTACTAACGTTGGTTTCTCCCAGGAAGAATTCCAAGCTCTACGGCGTTTGTTACACACTTCCGCTGCCTCTACTACATCTGCTGCCAATTCAGGTTCCTTCTTTGCCCGTACAGGTATTCCCTTTGCTGGTCATTGCGCATCGGTTGTCTCCACTCCTTAGATTATAGACTCTAGTGCCACTGATCACATGACAGGTTCTTCTAGCCTCTTCAATACATATTTCTCTGCTTCTGGCAAAGATAAAGTCAAAATTGCTGATGGATCCCTCTCCTCCATTTCAAGGAAAGGATCCATTGGATGTTCCCCTTCTCTTACCTTGTCTTCTGTGTTGCATATTCCCAAGTTTGCAACTAATCTTCTTTCTATTAGCAGTATTACCAAATCTCTGAATTGTAAAGTGACTTTTTTTCCTACTCATTGTGTTTTTCAGGAATTGGACTCGGGGAAGACGATTGGATCAGGTAAAGTGCATGGCGGATTGTACCTGCTTAATGGCGAACCTGCATCTACCCAGGCATTACCTTCTCAGCTCTGTCACCCGGCATCTTTCTCTTCTGAATTACACAAATGGCATTCTAGACTAGGACATCCCCCTTTAGGAACATTATCCTCTTTATTTCCAGCATTAGTCAAAGAATGTAATAAGGAAGATTTTTTTTGTGAGCCTTGTGTCTTGGCCAAACAGACACGTTCAAGTTATCCAATTTCTAATAATAGGTCTTCTTCCTTATTTCATGTTGTTCATACTGATGTGTGGGGTCCTAGTAGAAAAGTTTCTCTTTCTGGTCATCGGTGGTATGTCACTTTTATTGATTGTTACTCTAGATTTACTTGGATCTACCTCATGCACACAAAAAATGAAGTCTTTTCCTGTTTTCAGCATTTTCACAAGTTGGTTAAGACCCAATTCAATGCCACTCTTAAAATTTTAAGGAGTGACAATGGGACAAAGTATATGGAAGGTCAGTTCCAACAATACCTTGCTGCCCATGGGATTCTCCATCAGACCAATTGTGTTGACACTCCAGCCCAAAATGGTGTGGCTGAGAGAAAAAACCGCCACCTCTTGGAGGTGGCTAGAGCACTTCTATTTGCTCGCAATGTACCTTCCTTTTATTGGGGAGATGCTGTCCTTACTGCAGCCTATTTAATTAATAGGCTGCACAGTCGGGTTCTTCATTCCAAACCCCCTGTCGAGCTCTTACTTGGCTCCTCTTCCATTGTTGTCCCCCCTAAGGTGTTTGGCTGCGTCTGTTATGCCAGGGATACAAGATCCCCTGGTAAACTTGAACCTCGTAGTCTCCGCTGCATTTTCTTAGGTTAATCCGCTACTCAGAAGGGGTACAAGTGTTATTATCCTCCATCCAGACGTACCTTGGTCAGTATGGATGTTGTCTTTCATAAGAATGTTTCCCATTATGTGTCCCCACCTCTTCAGGGGGAGAGTGTTACTGAAGATGTGCTGACCATAGACTCTCCACCTCCACTCCAGTCTATTTACAATGAGTCTGTTCCTGTTCGGCCTGCTCCTAGTCCTCCCTCTGAGTCAAGGGGAGAGGTCCCTATACAAGAGGAGACCATCCCTATTCAGGGGGAGCAAACTACCCCAGTCCAGACTCCTATCCAGAAAACTATTTGTGAATTTCAGAGGAGGATTGATGACAGTAATGTGCAGACCTATGCAAGGAAGCATAAGCAGGTTCAATCAACTGTTGCTTCAGTACCCATCCAATTGCCGAACCTGGATCCAGAACCTGCCTCTCCACCTGGTAATGTTCCTTCTCCTGGTTTACCTATTGCTTTTCGCAAAGGTGTCAGGACTTACACTCAGCATCCCATATCTCATGTTGTGTCTTATGACTCCCTTTCGTACTTTTGTTTATTCTCTTTCTTCTGTTCGTATTCCTATGGCAGGAAGCTCTATCAGATGGAAAGTGGAAGGCAGCAATGATGGAAGAAATGGAGGCCTTGAAGAAAAATAACACATGGGAGCTTGTGGTTCTTCCACCTGGGAAGAGAACTGTTGGATGTAAGTGGGTGTTTGTAGTGAAACAAAAGGTGGATGGCACTGTGGATAGGTATAAGGCATGACTCGTGGCAAAGGGGTTCACTCAGACATACGGCATTGATTATGTTGGCAGAATCGTGGGTTAGAAAGAGAGAATGAGAGAAAATAATGTGTTATCTTCATTGATAGGTAAGCCCCTCTTTATAATAGAGGGGAAATTACAAAGAGACTAAACTAGGCGATGTGGGACTAAAACCCACATAGCCCACTTACACTTAATAACATAAGAAAAATAAAACTACCACAAAAAGACCAGAATACCCCCATGGTATTCTGGATTACATATTCCAACACTCCCCCTCAAACTGGATTATACAAATAAGCAAAGAAAGAAGATCCAGTTTGAACTAAAGAAAAAATAACTCCTAATAATGCTAACACTCCCCCTTAAGTTGGCGCATACAAGGTACTAATGCCCAACTTAAACAAAAAAAGGAAAAAAATCAAGTTGTTGCAGAATCCAGCTTGACAGATGAATGCAGCTCCCAAATAAACCTTCAAGAACTTGAAAAAAATAGATCTTCAAAACCTGGGCAGACTTGAGCAGCAAACTTTCACCAATCTTTAACAGCTGTCCAGTGATGAATCTCTGACTGATAATCTTGAAGACAAGCAACTAGGGCAGCAAGCAGATGAATCAAGCAGCTGAAAAGATCAAGCAACGGAAAAAATCAACCCAACTGTAGAACCTTATATAAGCAGGCAATAACCAAGCATCTTCAATACTTTAATACTTCAATCTCCCCCTTACGGCAAACTCAACCCAATAACAAAGTAGATACCCATTGGCAATGGTGAAAACTCTGATCTTCTATGTTTTGCACCAAGTGTTCCTGCAAGTTTTGCTTCTACAATGTCTGCAGGTGTACTGTACATAATCCCCCCCTCACTTGTAGTACACGTGGACATAACAGAGATGATGTAAGAGATAGGGCAAAAACATAATATTCCAGAATTTTCCAAGAGGTGCTAAGGGTAATGGAAAAGGAAGGAATGGCAAAGTAGAGTATACCATAAACTTCCAAAGTGGTTATGGGTAAATGCCAAAGGTATGGTATAAGATATGGGTAATTGAAGAAGCAATGGGATAAAGAGTCATGGAGTAACACAAAACATCAATCTCCAACCTTCTTCAATCGATCAAACAAACTTCTGAGATGGAAACTCCTGCAGAGCAGAATCGAACACCAAACTCCAATGATCAGATCTGATTTGGAATAAAGCAAAGGTTCCAATCTTCAAAACTTGACCCATTTTCACACAAGGAAGAACCAGTGTCCAAAAAACTCCAATCTATAAGCTCCCAGATGCTGAACAGAACTGATAAAGATATCTGGGCTGAATCAAAGTAATAACATTCTAGAAAACTTGGATCAAATATGAATTAGATTAATGATAATGCTTGGATCAGTCTCCCAGAGTAAGCCGGATATAAACCTGGAGAAAAGCTTCACAACTGAATAGATTTGAAGTCGCAACCAATAACCATGGAACAAACTGTTGTAATCCCAAATAGAAACTGATCTCCAGAGTAGTAGATTCGACCTTCAATCATGTGGAAGAACTTCGATCTCCAATAGTAGGATACTCGGTCTCAAGAGCAGGGCAACAATAGTCCTCATAAAGGCAACAGTAACATGTTAACCAGTCATGCTTACAGAAGCCAAGCAATAGAACCAGCAAGTGATGTAGTAAAGCTCAATAGAACCAGCAAGTATAAGATAAATATCTCGACAGATCCAATAGTAATTGATGCAGCCAACCACATAGAAACCAAAAAAATAGAGGTTGATAGTTGTAGAAATTGACCATAAGGAAGAAACCTGAGTTTTGTCAAAAAAACTCCATGAATGATGCTGAAATTTGGGTTGAATACTCCTCTGGTATGTATAAGACTCCCCTCAAAAAAATTAGCTTGATAAGACAGCCTTAACCATAAAATCAATTTTAGTAAGGGTTTTAGAAAACCTTGAAATTGAGATCGATATAGAGAAATGGGGCTTCAATTGCTGATGTAGACTTGCAACAGATGCTAATTAGTGCTGCTTGAATGGGACCTACAATGCGAACAACCAATCTCCAGTTAGAATGAGACTTGATCTTCAAGAGGGAGAGACACCAAAAATTTGCAGAAAATTAGGGCAGCAGCTATTGCAGTAAATAGACCTTCTTCAAGCCATGAATTGATGAAGTAGAGTGTCTATTTTAATGTTAGAACCACCTCCAAAGCACTACAGCAGCAGCAAACATCCCTATCCCAAAAATCGATTTGTATCAGGGTTTTGGAAAACCCTGAAATATAGAGATCGATTAGGATAGGGGTCTTCAAAAAAGCTTGGAAAGGTGCAATATTAAGATCGGCTGGTCCTTGTAGTGGGAGTAATCAGCCCTCCAAAAATTAGCAAAAACTGAAACCTGAAAGTCAGGGTTTTTGGTAGGTAACCAAATTGGCAGGTTAAGGAATTTTTGCTGTAGAAACAAATCCAGCCATCAGAAAGGGTCCAAACTTCGGTCGAGTAGGGCTTGTAGTAATAGGGAATCACCCCCAAAAGATTAGCTGCATATGAAAAAGGAAACACCAAAATCGATTGGAGTTAGGGTTTTGAAAAACCTTGACAAGTTGAGATCGATTAGGGTATGGTGGCTGGAATGGATAATGAAAGATGGAGAAAAAGAAAAAAAGGAAAGAGGACAATGGAATGAAAGGTGCTGGAAAAGGGTGCATAGGAGGCTCCAATAATGAAAGATCAGCCTTCCATGGTGATAGAGATCTGATCTCCAAAGAAGAGAGAAACTCCAAATCGCAGAGATGGTTCCAGCAGAATTTTAATGAAAAAAATAGATAGAATGGAGGAGGGCAGCAACTAAATCATTGGTCAGGGATTTTACCTCATTAGTGCTGCCCCCTTACAAGGAGAAGAAGAAGAAAACCAGACGAAGAGAAGCCAAGAGAGAGAGGAGAGAGAGAAGAAGGAGAGGTCGATTGGAGAGATGGAGTAGGGTTTTTTCTCTTTTTCTAACCGAGATCAGACCAGCTCTGATACCATGTTGGCAGAATCGTGGGTTAGAAAGAGAGAATGAGAGAAAATAATGTGTTATCTTCATTGATAGGTAAGCTCCTCTATTTATAATAGAGGGGAAATTACAAAGAGACTAAACTAGGCAATGTGGGACTAAAACCCACATAGCCCACTTACACTTAATAACATAAGAAGAATAAAACTACCCTAAAAAGACCAGAATACCCCCATGGTATTCTGGATTACATATTCCAACACTCCCCCTCAAGCTGGATTATACAAATAAGCAAAGAAAGAAGATCCAGCTTGAACTAAAGAAAAAATAACTCCTAATAATGTTAACAGAATACCAGGAAACCTTTGCACTTGTTGCAAAGCTAAATACTGTTCGTGTGTTATTATCCTATGCAGTCAACCTTAGATGGGATTTGCAGCAGCTAGATGTGAAAAATGCTTTCCTAAATGGAGAACTGGATGAGGAGGTGTATATGGACATTCCACCAGGGTTCTCCTGTGACAAAAACAAAGGTAAAGTGTGTAAACTGAAGCATGCACTATATGGGCTGAAGCAGTCACCTCGAGCATGGTTTGGCCGGTTCCACAAGGCCATGATTTCTGTGGGCTATAAGCAGAGTAATGCTGATCACACACTCGTTATAAAGAGGGTTGGTGAAAAACTCACTGTTCTTATAGTCTACGTTGATGACATAGTGGTTACTGGCAATGATGGTGATGAGATCAGCCGGTTGAAGACCTTCCTTGGACAAGAATTTGAGATCAAAGATCTAGGAAAACTACGATACTTTCTTGGGATTGAGGTTGCCAGATCCTCTAAGGGCATTTTTCTCTCCCAAAGGAAGTATGTCCTAGACTTATTGGCCGAAACCTGGTTGTTAGGTTGTCACCCTTCAGATACTCCTATGGACCCTACTATTCGTCTCAAGGAAAAAGGGGGTGAGCCTGTTGATAAAGGCCGGTACCAAAGGCTTGTAGGGAAGCTGATTTATCTCTCACATACTTGTCCTAATATTGTTGTCGCCGTGAGTACTGAGTCAGTTTATGCATGATCCCTACTCTTCTCATATGGAGGTTGTTCTTCGTATTCTTCACTATCTGAAGTCAGCTCCTGGAAAAGGCATTCTTCTGTCTACACATGGTCACCTACGGATAGAGGCATACACTGATGCCGATTGGGCCAGTTCTGCAGATCACAAGTCTATCTCTGGGTATTGTTCCTTTGTAGGTGAAAATCTTGTCACTTGGCGTAGCAAGAAGCAAAATGTAGTTGCTTGTTCTAGTGCCGAAGCTGAATTCCGAGCTATGGCACAAGGCATTTGTGAGTTACTTTAGCTCAAAGGTTTGCTACAGGATCTTGGTGTTCCTATTCGTCTTCCTATGATGTTGTACTGTAACAACAAGGCTGCAATCAGCATAGCACATAACCCAGTACAGCATGATCGTACCAAGCATGTTGAGGTAGATAGGCATTTCATCAAGGAGAAATTAGAAGCAGGACTGATTTGTGTTCCCTTTGTGACATCTGCTGATCAACTTGCTGATATCTTCACCAAGGGATTGTCTGGGAAATTATTTCATCCTAATCTAGTCAAGTTGGGCATGATAGACATATTTGCTCCAACTTGAGGGGGGAGTATTGAATAATGTACACCAGTTTTGGTGTTTTATTTTTATTATTATGCACTGCCTAGCTATGTCGGCTATGGCAGGGTCATTATTGTCCCTCAGTTGTATTTTTTTAGATTATAAATATATGGCTTGGCTGATCACATAGATCATTCAAGCAATTCCATTATTTCGGTTTTGTTAACACTAACACATAATGAATCTGGACACTTTAGTGTATCCGAGTCCGGGTCACGAGTTAACAAATCATCCTTCAATACTCCCCCTCAAGTTGGTGCATAGACATCTCGCATGCCCAACTTGGAGACAATCGGATGGAAGGATTTGAACTTTAAGCCTTTAGTGAAAACATCAGCCAGTTGGTTCTCAGTTGTAACAAATGGAGTGCAAATCAGACCTTCAATCTTCTCCTTGATGAAGTTCCGACCAATCTCAACATGTTTTGTCCTATCATACTGAACAGGGTTATGAGCTACATTGATTGCAGCTTTATTATCACAGTAGAGTCTCATAGGCCCTTTTGGTGCTATTCCCAAATCTTGGAGAAGTTTCTTCAACCAAATGAGCTCACAAAGCCTTTGTGTCATTGCCTTATATTATACCTCAGCACTGGACTTTGAAACCACGGATTGTTTCTTGCTCCTCCAAGTTACCAAATTTCCTCCAAGGAATGTACAGTAGCCTGAAGTGGATCTTCAGTCATCAACAGAGCCAGCCAAGTCAGCATCAGTAAAGGATTCTAACATCATATTCTCATTATTTGAGAACAAAATACCCTTTCCAGGAGCTGGCTTTAAATACCAAAGAATTCTGTAAACTGCCTCAAGATGTACAGCCTTCGGATCATATAGGAAGTGACTGACAACTCCTACGGCATAGGTGATGTCCGGCCTAGTGGAGGATAAATATATAAGTCTGAAGAGACGTTGATATCGCTCCTTTTCTACATAGTTACCACCAGTGCTGCTGAGTTGGTGGTTAACTTCAATGGGAGAATTCGCACGCTTGCAACCAAGCATCCCAGTTTCTTCAAGAAGGTCTAGAACATACGTTTGAGAAATGAAGATTCCTTTGTTGGATCTAGCCACTTCGATTCCCAAGAAGTACTTGAGGTGCCCTAGGTCTTTAGTTTCGAACTCAGTTGCCAGTTGGGTCTTTAGAAGGGAGATTTCTTCCTCATCATCTCCAGTAATCACTAATATCATCCACATAACCAATATGTGCAGTGACATTGCCTATTTTGTGCTTGATAAACATGGTATGATCCGCATTACTTTGTTTGAAGCCAAATTTCAGCATAGAATTCAGAATCTGTCAAACTAGGCGCGGGGAGATTGTTTCAATCCATAGAGTGATTTCCGGAGTCTGCACACTTTCCCTATTGTAGCTGATGATTCAAAACCAGGAGGAATGTCCATGTAGACTTCTACTTCTAGATCACCATTGAGGAAGGCATTCTTCACATCCAACTGCTGAAGATCCCATCCCATGTTTGCAGCACAAGACAACAGGGCTCAAACAGAGTTCCTTTTTGCCACTGGGGCAAATGTTTCCTGGTAATCAATGCCATAGGTTTGAGTGAATCCTTTGGCAACCAGTCTGGCCTTATAGCAAGCAATGGTTTCATCTGTGTTGTAATATGGGTCCAAGGGTAAATCTGTACATGGGGGTATTCTTGTATGTGGGTTTTAGTCCCACATTGCTTAGTTATATTTTTTGTCATATGATTTCAATATTATAAATAAAGGCTGGGCTGTGATCACATTGATCAAGCTAGTATTCACGGAACTCCACATGGTATCAGAGCCAAAAATATTCCGGGGATATGGGAAGTAAAATTTTTTCGTTTTTTTCTCTCTTCTTCTTTTTCTTTTCCGCCATTCTGCCCTAAAACCACCCACCGCCAGCCCCTCCACCACTTCCGCCACCTACCGCCAGCCCCTCCACACATCCGCCAGCCACCAGCACCCACTGCCAACCCTCCACCGCCTCCGCCAGCCACCACCGGCCCTCTCCCTTTCTCCCGCCACCTCTGCAGGTCCCTCCCTCCTTTTCCGCCACCTCTACACACCTCAGGAGGGCCTCCACCTTGTTCGATTTTTTTTCCGTCCCTTGGTGGTGAGTTGACTCCCACCAGGGGTTCGTTTTTCCCCCTATACGTGTTCTGATTTTTTTTTGGGGGGATTTGTCTCTGCCTATTTTTCTCCAGCCACCATGCCTGATGAGTCTGAGATCACGACTGCTTCAACTGGTTCTGACGATTCCAACCAGCGGGACTTTGTTCCCTTTCCGGTGAATCCCATAAAGTTGAATGGCAGCAATTATCTTCTGTGGTCTCATTCCTGTTTATTTGCTATTGGTTCTCGTGGGCTCTCTAGTTATATCACGGGCACTAAGGTCAGGCCTACAAAGGCTGGATCGGCTCAAGATCGATGGATGAATTTCAATTTTTTGGTGATGTCCTATTTGGTTAATTCCATGGACCAGACCATTGCTGGTCGTTATCTGCTCCTTGACACCGCGGCGAAAATTTGGAAGATGGCTCATGACACATACTCTCAGGTTGGGAATGCAGCCCAATGCTATGAACTCCGTCAGAAGCTCCATACTATCAAGTAGCTGGAGTTGTCTCTGTCCCAATATTACAATACCATGTGCACACTATGGCAGGAATTGGATTTTTTTGGCACATTTAAGGCTACCACAGATGTTGATGCGACGGCCTTCAGGAAGTGGGAGGATGGTCTACGGCTGTTTTATTTTTTGGCCGGCCTCAACATTGAATTTGATAATATCAGGTCCAATATTTTAAATCGGGATCCTCTTCCCTCTTTGGAGCAGGCCTATGCCATACTTTCGGCTGAGGACACGAGGCGCACTGCCATGGTTCATCCTGTCACTCAGGAACGGTCAGCCCTTGTTTCTGGTTCTCAATCTTCCCGTGGAAATTCCTCTCGTCCTGCTCCTACTGATCGGCCATCTAGTGATCACCCGCCTATTAAATGCGATCATTCTGGGAAGGACTGGCACACTAAGGACCGATGTTGGAAGCTTCATGGTTGTCCTGCGGATACTCGTGGGCGTGGAAGGGGGGGTTCCAATTGGCCTAGTTCCTCTCGTGCTAATCAGGTTACCATGGAAGATCTATCTGACCAGTCTCTTTCTTCTGTGATGGCTGAGTTGCACAATCTGCGGGATATGATGAATCGCTTGGACACATCTTCTTCGGCATCTGTATCTCCTTCCATGGCGGCTTCGGCTTTTGTCTCTACCTGCTCCTTCCAATGCACCTTCTTCCACAGGTATTTCTTTTGGTGGGAATTGCACCTCGGTCATGCCTGACTCTTGGGTTATTGACTCAAGCGCAACCGACCATATGACAGGTTCTTCCTCTGTTTTTACCACATATACTCCTCTTTCAGGACAGTCAAAGGTTCGGGTTGCTGATGGGTCTCTTTCTTCTATTTCTGGGAAGGGATCCGATCAGTGCTCCTCCTCTCTCACTCTTTCCTCTGTTTTACATGTTCCTAAGTTTACTACTAACTTGCTGTCCATTAGTAGTCTAAGGATTTGAACTGCAAAGTAATATTTTTTCCAACTCATTATTTATTTCAGGATTTGGAAACGGACAGTATGATTGCATGTGGTAAGGTAGTTGGTGGTATGTACATGCTTGAAACTTCCTGGACAGCATTGACATCACAGCCAACATCTTCTAGTTTTGATTCTGCATTGCTTGAGTTAAATAATTGGCATCGTCGTTTGGGCCATCCCCCGATTGGGGTTTTATATACTTTATTTCCTAGTCTGGTAAAACAATGTAATAAACACAACTTTTCTTGTGATGATTGCACTTTGGCAAAGCAAACTCGGAGTATTTTTCCTATTTCAGACAACAGAAGTTTGAATCCTTTTGGTTTAATTCATTCTGATGTTTAGGGCCCTGCCCGTTGTGTTTCTCCCTCTGGGTTTAGATGGTTTGTCACATTTATCGATTGTTTTAGCCGGACGACTTGGGTATATTTGATGCATAGCAAGAGTGACGTGTTCAATTGTTTTATGTTATTCCACAAAATGGTCCAAACCCAATTCGATGCCAAGGTGAAGATTCTTCGCTCAGATAATGGCAAGGAATATATGGATGGTGCTTTCCGTTCCTATTTGGATGGCCATAGGATCATACACCAGACTTCTTGTGTTGACACTCCCGCTCAAAATGGGGTGGCTGAACGCAAGAATAGACATCTACTGGAGGTAGCTCGTTCCCTTATGTTCACCATGTCTGTCCCTCCTCGTTTCTGGGGTGATGCCGTGCTTACAGCTACTTACCTAATCAATCGACTTCCATCTCGTGTCTTGGGTGACCGCTGTCCCTTGGAGATGTTGGTTGGCAAATCCACCTTTGTGGTGCCCCTAAAAATGTTTGGCTGTGTTGTGTTTGCACGAAATCACCACGTCTATGGTAAGCTTGATCCCAGAGGATTACGGTGCATTTTTCTTGGTTACTCACTGACTCAGAAGGGTTATAAATGCTACCATCCTCCTACCAGAAAGGTGTTGGTTACTATGGATGTTGTCTTTCGGGAGTCGGAGGCTTACTTTCCACCGCCGGTACCTCTGCAGGGGGCGACTCAAAGTAATGAAGAAGTCCCGCTGATTGCTCCTTTACATGTTGAGATACCAACCATTGAAGATGTTTCTATTGAACTAGAGGATGGAGTTACAAGTCCAGAACAAGAAGTGGGACAGATTGAGCAACAGGTGCAAGGGGAGAGACTTGTGAAACAGAAATACACTCGGGGAACTGATTTTCCTACAGATGGTCCTCGGTACAAAGAGAAAGAAACCACCACTGCTGCACCACCTACGCAATCGGCATCTGTTCCTACTCCAAATCTTGCTCCCAGTCATACTTCGGGTAAGTCCCCTCTTGATCCTAGTCTTGATTTACCCATTGCTGTTCGCAAACAAAAAAGAAGTTGCACTCAGCATCCTATCTCAAACTTTGTGTCCTACAACTCTCTAACTCCTGCCTTTCATGCTTTCATATCCTCTTTGTCCTCTGTCTCTATACCTAACACTTGGCAGGAAGCAATAGCCGAACCAAAATGGAAGGAGGCAATGAATGAAGAAATGTTTGCCCTTGCAAAAAATCAGACCTGGGATTTGGTAAGTTCTCCACATGGGAAGAGGCCTGTTGGTTGTAAATGGGTCTTTGTTGCGAAGCACAAGGCTGATGGTTCTGTGGAAAGATACAAGGCGAGATTAGTCGCCAAAGGGTTCACTCAAACCCAAGGAATCGATTATCAAGAGACTTTTGCTCCTGTAACAAAGATGAATACTGTACGGGTCATCATTTCTTGTGCTGTAAATCAAGGATGGGAACTTCAACAACTCGATGTGAAGAATGCCTTCCTACATGGAGACTTGGAAGAAGATGTCTACATGGAGGTACCCCCGGGTTTTACCTCCTTAGAGACTCGAGGGAAAGTGTGCAAGTTAAAGAAAGCCCTGTATGGTCTGAAGCAGTCCCCAAGGGCTTGGTTTGGCCGATTCCACAAGGCTATGATCGCATATGGGTATAAGCAAAGTAATGCAGACCACATATTGTTTGTTAAGAGAGTGGGACAGCAAGTTACCCTTTTGATTGTCTATGTTGATGACATAGTAATTACAGGCAATGATGCACATGAGATTCAGAAGCTGAAAGCTTATTCGGGCACGGAGTTTGAAGTCAAGGATTTGGGCAAATTGAGGTACTTCATAGGGATTGAGGTTGCCTATTCAGCTAAGGGCATATCTCTCTCTCAAAGGAAATATACCTTGGATTTATTGAAAGAAACAAGGATGCTTGGGTGTAAACCAGTAGATACCCCTCTGGAGCCCAATACACATTTGAAGAGTAAGGAAGGTGAGCCAGTGGACAAAGGAAGTTATCAGAGGTTAGTGGGTCGATTGATTTAACTCTCACATACACGGCCAGATATCACCTTTGCTGTAAGCCTTGTCAGCCAATACATGCATGATCCTCACTCTTCTCACTTGGAAGCAGCATACAGAATTCTCTGTTACCTCAAGTCAGCTCCGAGGAAAGGAGTATTGTTCTCTCCACACGGCCATCTCCGGATAGAGGCGTACACTGATGCAGATTGGGCTGGCAGTCCTGATGATAGGAAGTCCACATCTGGCTATTGCACATTTGTTGGAGGTAATCTAACTACTTGGAGAAGCAAAAAAAAGTGTTGTGGCTCGATCTAGTCTGCTGAATTCGAGCTATGACACAGGGTATTTGTGAGCTCCTTTGGCTCAAGGGGCTTCTTCAAGACTTGGGGATGAGTGTTGATCTTCCTATGCGACTCTACTATGACAGCAAGTCAGCGATCAGCATTGCTCACAACCCAGTCCAACATGATCGGACCAAACATGTTGAGATTGACCGACACTTCATCAAAGAGAAGCTGGAACAAGGAATTATTTGTATTCCATTCATTCAGTCTAGTGAACAGTTGGTTGATATCCTTACCAAAGGAATCAGTACAAAATTGTTCTTTCTTACTGTTAGCAAGTTGGGCATGTTTGATATGTATGCACCAACTTGAGGGGGAGTATTGTAATATGGGTCCAAGGGTAAATCTGTCCATGGGGGTATTCTTGTATGTGGGTTTTAGTCCCACATTGCTTAGTTATATTTTTGTCATATGATTTCAATATTATAAATAAAGGCTGGGCTGTGATCACATTGATCAAGCCAGTATTCACGAAATTCCACAATCTGCAATTTGCTTTATTGTGAAATGTGAATACCCACTTCCATCCAACTGCCTTCTTTCCAATAGGACAAGGCACAAGCTCCCAAGTGTCGTTTTTCTTCAAGGCAAGCATTTCCTCTACCATGGCATTCTTCCATTTTGGGTCTGTGATGGCTTTCTTCCAACCCTTTGGAACAGACAGAGAAGATAGAGAACAAACAAAGGCACAGTAGGAGGGGGACAATGACTCATAAGATATAAAGTTGGAAATAGGGCGTTTGGTGCAAGCCTGTACTCCTTTTCTAAGAGCAATGGGGGTGATCATCATGATCAAGAGGAGATTCATTACCAGTTGCTTGGATTGGTACAACTTGCTTGGGAGGCGTAGACGAATATGGTATGTTTGGGATAGTCTTTTTCTTCTGTCTAGAGTAGGTGATGAGATCCTTTTGTTTAGCTACAACATCAATCTCATCAGCTTGCTCTCCCTGAAGACCTTGCTCCCCCTGAAGATGAACAATATCAATGACAAAAGGAGGTGAATTCTCTTCTTCTAGAGTCTCCCCCTGAAGGGAAGACTGATAATAAGGTTCATCCTCGTGAAAAGTAACGTCCATCGTAACAAACAATTTTTTGCAGGGAGGATGATAACACTTCTAACCTTTTTGAGAAGCAGAATACCCAAAAAGATACACTTGAAAGCCCGTGGGTCAAGTTTTGACCGAGAGGGGGAAGAGTTGTGAGGACCAAATCTGCAACTCCACCTAGGTTCATTCCTACCGCCAGGTTCTGTTTCTGGTCATTCTCCTTGATTCCTTGGTCTCTATTTCGGGTAGTTGCTTGAGGGAATCAATAGAACCTGGAGTTGCGATTCTACGTCTGAAATTTCAGGCTCAATCGATAACAACTGAAGGAATTATCTTCCTTTGCTGGTTCTGGTCTTCTGCCTCCTTGTTTTGATCGAGAGATCGAAGACAAAATCCCCAAATGATATATTACATTCTTACTCTTATTTCCGCTATTGCCCTTGCCTTTTCCTCTTATTCTTTGCTATCCTTATTTTTGTTTTCCTTCCAAGTGCACCCCTACTCGATAAATAGTAATTTCCCGTGTCCTTGCCTTTATTCTATCAAGTGACCCTCTCTTATTTGGTTAATTACGGCCCTGCCACTCCCCCTTTTGACTTTGATATATTTACAGTTCTACCATTACCCTCCTACCATTGGCTATTGTGTACTTGGGTGGACCCACAGCAGACCCAAACAGGGTTTTCAAACCGCGGGATCGCATCATTCTTCTTATTTTTCTTGCTGTTTTCTTTTGTCCTTTGTCACAGTAAATATTCAGGAAAATAGCAATTCTAAGTGCCAGAATAGCAACAGAGAAAAAAAGACGTAAATCTAACAAGCTCTTACCACGCCCACGTAACAACCGCTTAATAGCTTCCAACGAACCCCCCAAACAGAGTGCTGTTGGAAATGCTTTTGTACAGTCCTGCAAGGTGTAAAAAACATGGCAAAGGTAATTCCTCCACCATGGAACTTCAACAAATATTATGATCCTGAAACTTTTTAGAACCGAATTTGTATAATGTCTTGGCATTTTCTGAAACAAACTTCTACTTAAATGGAGCAAAATGGAAGAACAAATTATAAACATTTATAATTCTCAAATTTCAAAATCCATTGATCTGTGCACAGTTCTTCCAGAAACATATCATCAATATACTCACAATGGGATAAGGGTAGGCTCTTTCAGATGCTCAGCATGGCACATGGCCATTTGGTCCATTGGGGATGAGAATACAATGGAATGTTTAGGGAGAGAAGACAAACAGCTCAATAGTTTATCAATCGGACTCCATATCTTCCACTATTTCATCACTAAGGAAGTCATCAGAAGCACCTCTTGGGACAATATGCTGAAGCTGGATAGACAATGTATTGTCTGACACCAGGTTCTGGGGTATCATCAGTTTATTGTTGAAGGGATTCAGTTCTAGCTATTGCTTAGCTCTATTTTACTAACAATCATACTCAATCGGCTTCACCCGTAGTATTCTATATTTTTTCTCCAGTAATCCATGGGATACACCTTTACCATCCGTCAACATTCTCTCGGTTGCCTTGGATCTGATGACTTGGCTAGTAGGGTGTGCTTGGAGAGTTTTATGGCCCAGATATAGTGTCCTGGTGTTTTATCTTGGTTGCTTTGGTATCAGATCATTTTGAGTAGCATTGTGTTGTTTCTCTTGTGGGCCTTTTTTACTCCTCCATTATACTTCTTCCACTTCCTCCTCTCTACTTCCTCCTCTCTAATAATTACTTACACTCATTTAGGAGGGGTAAGAAGATGCATTTTATCTGACTAAGGGCAACTAGAAACAAAATCAAAATTTATAGCGTCTATACCAAGCAAGTTAGCCATCAGTATATGGAAACCAACAGAACAGAAAGAAAGTGTACTAGAAAGATCTAGAGAAGCTCTCAAACCTCCAAACGGTCCAATAGGTTATCAGCAACAGTATCAACTAAAGAATCCTTGGGACGCATTAACCATGCAGCTCGGTTACGCTGCCAAGGAAGAACGACCAATGTTAGAACCAAAGAAGGAAAAATAAATAAATAAATAACGTACCTACCAAGAGAGAGAGAGAGAGATGGGGGTGCAAGGAGGAAACGGAGGTTGAAAGGCATAAGAATTACGAGGGTGTTTCTATATGGAAACTATTTCCATATATTTCATCTGTTCAACACATACACCAATTACGACTAAAGACAGGACAGATTCAAAACCCAGTGGGAAATGGCCCACAGTACAAGAAAGATGCAAGTGCATAGTTGTCGACACCAAACTCAATTGTAGAATCCCAATGAGGTGTTATCGAATCAAATCAAAATTTGAATCTTGAATCATAGGATTAAAAATGATTTCCTCACAAAATTGGAAAAAATTACAGAAAATATGTAGAAAAAATCTGAAACAAATAAAGAACTAATTATACACATAATTTTGTGCACAATCATTGATTGAAAACCATATAAATGAGGTTTGAAAGCTCATACATCGATACCAATATTGTTACAAGATTCACATTATAGTCCTACATAAATATCCCTATAAATTAGTAAGAGAAACAACCACAAACTATTCAAAAAAGCAAGAAATCAAATCCTCAGCCAAAACCTCCTCAAATCACCTCCACCTTAAGCTTCTAAATCAAAGTAAATAAAGGTCAACACACAGAATTGTTGTAATATAGGTATAAGGGTATTTATGTCATTAGGGTTTCTAAATTGTTGCCCTGGGGGGCATTACCGTACGTGTACCTTCTATCACTTTATTATAAATAAAGGTGGCTAGTGTCAAAGTGACACAAGTCAATTTTCTTCCAAATCTCAACATGGTATCAGAGCGGAGATCCAAAATGGGATCTGTGCCCTAATGCCAAAACCCTCTCTCTCTTTCTACTCTTGTGCCTCGTCTCTCTCGCTTCTCTCACCTCTCTCACCTCTCTCGCCTCCTTCCCGCGACCCCTCTTAGGATTGCAGTTTGCCCACCCTCAGTGGAGGTTTTTCCCGCCAAGGGTCTTTCTCTTGGTTGTTTCCCATGATCTAAATCAGATCTACAGTGTTTCAGTTTCAGATCTGGTTTTTGGTTGCTGCGGTTGACGTAGCATGTGTCCGTGATTTTCCTGAGATTGGTCGAGATCTTGCTTTCTATCCATCGATTCCCGAGATTTTTCCGGGTATCTTACAGGTGAATCTGAGTATCCTGTGAGTGCTAGTGCATCCCATAAGAAATGGATTTCTGACAACTACCTAGTTATGTCTTTCCTACTGAATTCGATGACCCCTACTATTGCACAGGGATATCTCTTGATGGACACAGCAGCCAAGGACACCTATTCCCAGGTAAGGAATGATGCGCCGGTTTTTGAGTTGAGAAAGAAGATCCATGAAACCAAGCAGAAGGAGATGTCACTTTCTCAATATTATTCTGAGTTAAGAGGTATGTGGCAAGAGCTGCTTTTTATGATGACTTTCAGGCTGTTTGTTCTACTGATGCTACTGCTTTCAAGAAAAGTGAAGACAAGCTCAAAAATAAGATTTCCTAACGGGTCTGAATGTGGAGTTTGATCAGATACGGGCACATGTCCTTAGCCGTGATCCATTCCCATCATTTGAACAAGCTTATTCGATGGTTCAGTCTGAAGACAGCCGCTATTCTGCCATGCTACAACCTGTCACTCAGGAGCGATCTGTTCTTTATTCTGGTTCTGGCACTCAGCCCCGTGGTAGTTCTACACGATCAGGTGACCACCCTACTACTGATAAGGAGCCTGTGAAGTGTGACTATTGTGATAAGAAGTGTCACACTAAGGAGTATTGCTGGAAACTTCATGGGAGACCCAACAATCCTCATGGATGGGGTCATGGTCGGTCCAATCAGTCTCATGCACATGACACTGAGTGCTCTGATGCCACTGCCCCTATTGGTGCCTCTTTATCACAGATTCACAGGAGGAGTTGCTCATACTGTGTCGTTTGATGACCAAGTTAGAGTCCTCATCCTCCACCGCCACTGCTGCCTCTATGCCAGTTCCATCTGAATCCCATTCTGCTAATTCAGGTATCTTCTTTGGTGGTCATTGTGCATCTGTTGTTTTCATCCCTTGGATAATTGACTCAGGGGCAACAAACCACATGACTGGTTCTTCAAACCATTTTTTCCAGTATTCTCCATCTCCAGGTAAAGATAAGGTTAGGGTTGTTGATGATTCCCTCTCCTCTGTTTCAGGAAAGCACACTGTTCAGTGTACTTCCTTGCTGCCTCTATCATCAGTATTACATGTTCCCAATTTCTCTACTAACCTTTTATCTATTAGTCATATTACTAGGAATCTGAATTGCAAAGTCAATCTTTTTCCTTCATATTGTGTCTTTCAGGACCTGGTGACGGGGCAATGATTGGCAGTGGTAAAGTGAGTGGTGGTCTCTACTTGCTTGACAGTGGTTCCTCTTCTGCAGTTCCTCCCATCACATTGATTCCACTTCTGCATTGTCTGAGTTATACCAGTGGCACAGGGGTCTAAGACATCCTCCACTGGGCACATTAGCTAGAGTTTTTCCTGATTTGTTTAAACGGTGTAATCTAAACAATTTCTTTTGTGATGCTTATGTCTTTACCAAGCAAACTAGAAGTGTTTATTCTCTTTTAGATAATAGAAGTTCAGTTCTTTTTGCATTAATTCATGCTGATGTGTGGGGCCCTGCCCATTGTATTTCTGTGTCTGGATATTGATGTCATTACTTTTATTGACTGTCACACTAGACTTACATGGATATATCTGTTGCGTCATAAGAGTGAAGTCTTTCATTGTTTTTAATTATTTCACCATTTGGTTCAGACACAGTATGATGCCAAGATCAAGATCCTTCGTATTGATAATGGGAAGGAGTATGTAGATGGTGCATTTTGTTGGTCATGGCATTATCCATCAGACCAGCTGTGTGGATACTCCTGCACAGAATGGTGTTGTCGAACGCAAAAATAGGCACTTACTGGAAGTAACCCAGTCCCTTATGTTTGAGATGCATGTACCAGCTCAGTATTGGAGAGAAGCAGTTCTTACAGCAGCATACCTCATCAACAGGATGCCATCTAGTGTACTAGACTCTCGCTGCCCTATTGAGGTGCTTACTAGATCGTATTCCTTTGTACTTCCCCCCAAAGTTTTTGGTTGTGTCTGTTGTGCTCGCAACCATCAGCTTCATGGGAAACTTGATCCACATGGTCTTCGGTGTATTTTCATCGGTATTTCACTACACAGGAGGGTTACAAGTGTTACCACCCACCATCTCGTCGTGTGCTTGTAACAATGGATGTTGTCTTTCATGAAACAAAGGCTTATTACCCTATGTTAGCACCTCTTCAAGGGGAGTTTGCAGCTCTAAGGGAAGATGTGCCTTTGGTGGTTTCTCTTAATAGTAACCCCATATTCCAGGAGGAGGAGAGTTTGGTTGAGGAGGGGATGACAGACAAGGTTGGAACTGACTCTTCGGTTCAGGGGGAGCCAAAACCTTTTCAAGTTTTTTTCTCATTCTCGTTCTTGGTGACAAGTTGATAGTAATGAGGGTACCACTACACCACCTATGCAAGTCGACACCACTACCACCACTATGCCTGGCCAGTTGTCTTCTCTTGATCTGGGATCCAACACTCAGCCAGGTAATTCTCTCCCTCCTAGTGATAGTATTCCTTCTCTTGATCCTACTCTCGAGTTACTCATTGCTGTTCGCAAGGGACATAGGACCTGTACCCAACATCTTATTTCTCATGTCGTGTCATATAACTCTTTACCTCCTTCCTATCGTGCTTTTTTGTCTTCCTTGTCCTCTGTTTCTATCACTTAGAACTGCCAGGAGGCTTTAATAGATCCTCGATGGAAGGAGGCAATAAATGAAGATGAGGGCACTTGGAAAGAATGACACGTGGGATTTGGTAACCCTTCCACCACATAAGAAACTAGTTGGCTGCAAATGGACAAGTACAAAGCAAGGATGGTTGCCAAAGGATTCACCCAAACTTATGGGATCGACTACCAAGAGAGCTTTGACCCAGTTGCCAAGATGAACACCATCAAAGTTATTATCTCTTGTGTGGTTAACCTAGGATGGGAGCTACAACAACTAGATGTTAAGAATGTCTTCCTCCATGGTGAGCTTGAGGAGGAAGTCTATATGGATATTCCTCCTGGTTACTCTGGTAAAGCAAATCAAGGAAAGGTCTGCAAGCTGAAACGTGGATTGTATGGGCTGAAGCAATCTCCTAGAGCCTGGTTTGGTCGTTTTCACAGGGCAATGGTGTCAGTGGGATACAAACAGCGCAATGCTGATCACACTCTATTTATCAGACGTGTCGGTGATCATATCACAATTCTCATAGTATATATTGACGATATTGTGGTCACAAGGAGTGATCCTACTGAAATAACTAGACTGAAAGCATACCTGGGTAAGGAGTTCGAGATTAAGGATCTGGGCAAGCTACGGTACTTCCTTGGCATTGAAGTGGCTCGATACACTAGGGGTGTCTTTTTTTCTCAACGAAAGTACACTATTGACCTTCTTTCAGAGACCGAGATGTTAGGGTGTAAGCCTGTTGACACCCCTCTTGAGGCCAATACACATCTCAAGGGCAAAAATGGTGAACCAATTGATAAGGGCAGATACCAGAGGTTGGTTGGTCGTCTCATTTATCTATCCCATACTCGCCCAGACATAGCCTATGCGGTTAGTTTGGTTAGTCAGTATATGCATGATCCCTATTCCTCTCACATAGAGGTTGTGTTCCGTATTTTACGATACTTGAAGTCAGCCCCAGGAAAGGGTGTCCTTTTTTCGCCTCATAATCACATGCGTGTAGAGGCATTCATTGATGTAGACTAGGCTGGCTCACCAGATGATCGGCACTCCACATCAGGGTACTACACTTTTGTTGGTGGCCATCTTGTCACCTGGCATAGCAAGAAACAGGTTGTGGTTGCAAGATCTACTGCTGAAGCTGAATTCAGGGCCATGGCACACAAGATTTGTGAGCTACTATGGCTTCAGGGTCTTCTCCAAGATTTGGGTGTATCCATTCAGATGTCAATGATGTTGTACTACGACAGTAAATTTGCTATCAGCATTGCCCATAATCCAATTCAACATGATCAGACGAAACATGTAGAGATTGATAGACATTTCATCAAGGAGAAGCTGGAGCAAAGTCTTTTTAGGCAGGTGATTAGTTAGCAGATATCTTCACCAAAGGTTTTAAGCGTAAGGTTTTTCACCCAATTTTATGCAAGTTGAACATGTGTGATATCCATGCACCAGCTTGAGGGGGAGTGTTGTAATATGGGTTTAAGGGTATTTCTGTCATTAGAGTTTCTATATTGTTTCCCTAGGGGCATTATTGTACTTGTACCTTCTATCACATCATTACAAATAAATGTGGCTAGTGTCAAAGTGACACAAGTCAGTTTTCTTCCAAATCTCAACAAGAATCAAATTCAATTACATATTGAAGGAGATATTTGAGCATTGGATTATAGGGAAGAAAAAGATTGATAATCCCTAATTCATGCTCAAAGGAACTCAAAACAGCAAAAGCAGGTATTTAAAACCCTTTGACAAGTGTGAGAGGGGTTAAAGAGAAGGAAAATTTTTGAGAAAAAAAAAAAAAACCAAAAAAAGAAACCAAAAAACTGAGTGTTTGAGTGTTTGAGATTGACTAATATCCGGCGAGCTTACTCAGCCACTATCTTTAAGAATCATACGATTTGTCCAAGTTGTAAAGCAATTCAAAGACTCAGTGGCTGAGTTATAACTGATCCCAGCTATTCCAGACATACTGAATTGTACTATGCAAAGAATGAATCAGACCGATTTCAAAACAGATCCCAAGTGTATTTTAGATCTACCCCTCAGCATAAGGACTGAAACAGTGATGCAGATCAAAATGATAGATCTGCTTGTGGTGGGTAGGAGAAGTGAATCAGCAAGAATTACGAAAGAGAGATGTCGCGGGGTGAGAGAGAAGGCGAGAGAACCCCAAATCATGGGGGGAAGAGAGAGGGGAGAGAGGAAACAACCTCACCATTTAAATCTAAACAAATTCCATTACTCAATTCATGGGGGCTGTTAAGCCTTACAACTATTTATAGAAGCTGTATAAACTAAAACAAAATAAGACTCTAACGTAATCAGTCAATGGATTGAGCTGGAAGTGTCTTAACTGCATAAAATAATAAATAAAAAAAAGGGGAAATTTACACATACCACCCTTGAGGTTTGACGAAAGGATATTTTCACCCCCCAGTTTTGGAAAATTCTGCGTACCCCCCTGAGGTTTGCAAACGGTAACAAATAAGTCCATTCCGTCAGTTCATAACTAACACTGTTAAAATTAGACTTGAACTGACGGAATTGCCCTTCTAAGAAGAAACCCAAAAAAAAAAAAAAAACAAAACCTGCAACTCATCTTCCCCAAAATTGATTGGGGAAGATGAGTTGCAACCATCCAGCGCCCCATTGATGGATTGCCCGATGGATTGCTTTCTTTCTAGTTTCAAATTTTGTTTCATTTCTCTGTATTTTTAGCAAATGCAGGTCAAGAATCAATCAAACCGTTGAACATCCTTGATCCATCTCCCATGATTCTTCAAAGCTTGTCTCACACTGATGTCTCAGTTGCTGTCTCCGTGAGTGAACGCCATCTTTATGAGGTTTCTTCGAGCATTTTAATGGCAGAAAGCTGGGTCAGGACCCATGTTCTGACCTACTTCCCTTCGACCAAAATCAGCACCATTGTGGTGGGAAATGCTGTCCTTTGCAACAGAGATCATGAGGAGAATTGGGGTTTGGTTCTGCCATCTCTGAAGAACATTTACTACTCCCTCGTCAGATGGGGCTGGGAGAAAGAAATCAAGATGTCGGCTTCCTTTTCTGGTGACTGTTTAAATCTAAATTCCAACACAATTAGAGATGAACTAACCGCAAATCTTATCAATCCTCTGTTAGGTTTTCTTCTTAAATCCAACTCAACCTACTGTGTCAGCCCAACTGCAGATTTTTCACCATTGTCATCTGAAGCTACAGACTTGGTTTCTGCTCACTTTGAATCCGTCAAAAATCTTGGGCCATTCCAGATGAATGGGTTTAATGTCGTCCTTTGCACCCAAGAAAAACAGAGACCCAAGAGCAGGAAGGGTTTGGATTTCTCACGGAGGGTTATTCACAAACATGGACCAGCAGTTGGTGCAAAAGGGTTATTCGCTCTTCTTCTACATGGACCTGCAGTTGGTGCAAATGGGTTTAAATTTCTCACGGAGGAGAAGAAATGGATTTTGCTACTAGCAGCGCTCGGCTTCACTGGTTATGGTGCCTATAAGGTCTATTATTTGCCTTCTGTGGTCAAGAAGAGGAAGAGGTTTTTAAAGCTTCTTGAAGCCTTGATTTCTGTGGCCGAAGCTGTATCCGATTCCGCGGAGACGATCTCAGTCATTTCCAAGGACTTGAAGGAGTTCCTTCAATCAGATTCGGATAAAATTCCCACCAGTTTGAAGCAGATATCCAAAATCACAAGGTCGGAAGAGTTTTAAACATGGGAGCTGGGATGGTTGCAACTCATCTTCCCCAAAATCGATTGGGGAAGATGAGTTGCAGGTTTTGTTTCTTTTTTTTTGGGTTCTTCTTAGAAGGGCAATTCCGTCAGTTCAAGTCTAATTTTTAACAGTGTTAGTCATGAACTGACGGAATGGACTTATTTGTTACCGTTTACAAACCTCAGGGGGGTACGCAGAATTTTCCAAAACTGGGGGGTGAAAATATCCTTTCGTCAAACCTCAGGGGTGGTATGTGTAAATTTCCAAAAAAAAAAAGGCATCTTAACAGAGAAGGAAATCCCTCCCAATACGCAGGTGCTTTGGAGGAGTCCCAACTGACTCAAAAAACTAAATTTATCTGAACCTTATATCCCTCCATCTCGTGGAGAATCATTACTTGACTAAAAATCTATAATTTAAAAAAAAAAAAAAAAAAAACAATCTGGACTGGATTTATCTAATCCCTATATTCCAGCCAGCTAATATAATGAAATAATCAAATTAAACTGCTAAACTTGACCCACAACTTTAATAGATAAAGCTGGTTCATTGAACCTGGTCACTGGAAGTGACCCAATTGATTGAAGCATGTTTTGAACCAGAAAACAGGTTCAGATATGGACCAAACCAAACCAATTATGCATTAAACAACATTTGAATTTCAGTAATAGAAGCAAATAAAATCAGAAACAGGGTAATAGTTACCAATTCATATCTGATTAATAAACATTCCCAGAAATAGACTAAGATAGAAACTTAGAAGCCTAGCAAACCTTTGTCACCAGTACCAAAATTAAGGCTTTCTAAGCATCATCTGTCAAGAATTTCATCGAAAAAAATCATATGAAAGTGAAAGATTTACTGATCTACAGAATCCAGAACCTTCTTTTCAAGAGCAACTCCTTTCAAATAAAACATCCCTTATGAATAAATTGACACTAAACTACAAAAACTTGAAACCTTAAAGCACTTCAGTAGTATAACTTAAAATGGTAAAGCAGCAAGTGATGTAATAGAGCTAATCTGATTTGCCACAGATATTTGTTTAGAAACATTAGAAGATGACGTAGAATGATATAATATCTCTTAGCAACAACCAGGGGCTCCAGAAATTTGCAAAACAATCAATGCTATTCTTCAACAAAAGAAAACTGGGGCAACAACCCATACTTCAATTCTACTTAGTGTGGGAAATGAAAAAAGTGTATATTTTTTATTTTGTAACTTTGTCATATGTTTATAATGTTATGAAACCAAGTGAACTCACCATTTCTTATTCCTAGTCAACATCAATACTCACCAAACATCTAGGTTACTGAACATTCTAAGTTTGACCTATGACTCAAACTTACAAAATTCAAAGAGAAAATATCAAAGAATGTAACCCTCGTACTTGTGTAACCTCACTCTTAATGAGATTAATTACAATAAAATATCCAATAACCATACCAAAATAACAAATACACCCTAGCTGCATGGTGCACATTACATACTATTTTTTTTACCCCAAAACAGAAATCAGTCAAAAACTTTAATCCATGTGGGGGGTCGACATGACAGCTCCATCAACTCAAACTTGGGATCCTCACACATGTCCGTCACTTTGCTATGTTCTAAAATGGAGTGCAACAGAAAACCTAGAGGCTAGAGGTTAATGCTAATGCCCATAAGCTTTTCTCTTACAACACATCAGTAGCAAAAAACATATAGCAATGTCTAAGAGAATTCTCAGATATAATTTGAATACTTCAGCATATTTCTTAGCAAAAAGTGTATCAACCGAGGCAAACCCCTCAAATGCATTTCCCATAGAAAAGTAAATAACATGTAACTAAATAAGAACCACGCATCTCCTACCCAATAACTCCAATCTCTGTACCACTCCCACAAACTTTGAAGTGCTTCCACACTCTACCATCATATACAGAATCCCATCCTCCATTGCACAATTCCTCTCTCACAATATCTAAAGTTAACAAGTAATAATTATTCCTCTTTTCTATATTAGAAGCAAAAATATCCAATACCTTCAAGTTCTTTTGTTAAACTGGTGAAATTATAAAATGATCCACATTGAATTCGAGTAAAAACAAAGTTGATAATTAAGGTTTCTGCCCCATTGGTTCATTCTTATAGCAGTTCAGTGTCGTTCTTTCGTTGCTGAAAGGTGTGTGGACATAGAATAGCAGGAACGAGGACGAGAGAGAGAGAGAGAGGTTACCTGTATTCGTTTAAGATCGCGATCGAAGATCTTGACCTTGGAACTCTGGAGGCTATCAGCGTTGTCCGTACAGAATGGAGATGAGAGATGAAAAGGTAAGGGTTTTCCCTTCCAAAACCCTCTTCGGAGGATCTTTGCCGCTGGCACTAACAATCTCATCTAAGGCTTGGCGGGAAAATGGCAGAAACGATCAAACCGATCAGAGGCGCCAAATCCCAATCCTCTTAGGGCGGTTAAGAGCTTCCGTTAACGAACTATGCTCGAGCGGAAAGCTCCTAAAAGCCAACAAGGGTTGCCGTTGTTAATTGTGTTGGGACTTCGTGAATACTGACACGTGGCAGTCAATGCCTCTTAAAATGGTTCTGATTCTCTGCTATAACGTGGCATCCTTCTGACGTGGCAAGAGCTTTGGCATAATGATGATATGCCACGTGATAAATTGGTCAGTTGGAGAAACCAATTCTTAATGCTTATGCTCATATTTTGTTCTCATTGATTTAAAAACTAGTTTTATTGAGGCTCCATTTGGCAAATTTTATTCCGTTACATGTTGAAAATTTTTCTAATGTTTGCTTTCATAAGTACACAAATATTGGAACACCTTTCAACATTTAAAATCATTTAAAATTTTACATTTGAAATTTTTTGAAATGAAATTATTTAAATAAAATTTTACTCTGAAACAACAGAGCCTAAATGAAAAAAAAGGTGAATTGTTGTTGTCACAATACTTTGCTATTTCCAAATGTCACAAGGTATTTATTTTGTCACGTGGGCAGATGATCTGGCCATTCTAACGGTTGAATAGAAAGAACATGATTCAAATTAGTCATATGTCAAATTTCAGAGTTAATACTCTTTTTATTTTTTAGGACACATCATGTGTATGTCCATGCATGTGTACTAATACTCGAGATATTACTATTCAGTCTCCCAATTTTGAACAAGAACAAACAATTTAAATTTAAAAAAATATTAAAATTGATAGCTCAGATTTGTCTTATGATTTTCGAAAACATCATCTTCTATTGTAACATAGATAACTTTGTCTTGTGATTTTCGAAAACACCATCTTCCATTGTTATATGAATAACTACCCATAAATTAATCACTTGAACAGTTAAGATCATGATTTGAGGAATTGGAAGCCGATTGGAGGAATTCTTTTCCGGTTGTAGAGCAGTGTAGCAGCTTGGGCATGGAATCGGATGTGGATCAAACCTTGGATCAGCCAATCCAATTCGATTCTACCGAATGCATGCTTGCCACGTGTTATCTTCTCATCTATTTAAAAAAATTTTAACCACAGAACAGTAGAGGTGAGTGTTGCATGGCAAAGTGGGAGGGATAAAATTTTGCTACAAACCAAGCAGCAGAAATTTTCTAGCTGCCCATACTTGGTCCAAATGAATTGATCCTCCTTGTTTAGTAGCACTCTATTCGCTTGCTTAGAAAGGACAGAGAGCCAAGTATGGCACCTCTCCTCTCATATCCTGATACTGTTAAGTACAAATTGTGTTTAATTCATCTTTTCATATAATTCCAAGTTCCATATAGAATATCAAAAGTTGACTCAAAAACAAATGTAAACTTATCTTATAAAAGTAGACATCCACAGATGACAGAACAGTTGAAGAGTTACACAGTGTGCAAGCCTGCAACCATTTGATATACCGGCATTTAGCTTTGCTCTAGATGTTTCCCACTTAAATGTTAGTTTTCATCTTTCCTGTATAAGTCATCTGGACTGCAGATAGTGAATGGGTTTTATTTTGCACCCAGTTGTCAGATACACCTTACCAAAAACAGATGTATCCTTATTCCATGTATACACATTCTAGTCATAGTGCACAAACTAGAGTATGTACCTAAATATAAACAAAAGAAGATAACACTGGAAATTACATGATAATAAACAAAATCTCATACATCAAGCGATTAGTGGATTGCAGCACATAATTGTATTCTGGGGCTCAACCAGCTCTATTTTGCAGTGCATCAGCTACTTGAAGTGTCATAACTAAGCATCACTGATACCAAGAGATGATGTGCATCTTGCTTCCACAGCTAAAGTCTTAATGACAGCTCGGCATGGGTCTCCGAAAATTGCATTTGAAACATTGACGGAACAGCTGTTTCTTCCTTGGCATGCCTGCAGTAAGAATTTGGATTTGTCAATGGAAGGAATAATCAAATCAGAGAAACTTAATAGAGCCATCGATGACCAGTTCAATGACCCACTTCCAAACCACTTGATTGATAGGAGCAACCAAACAAGTTTTAGATGTCTTATGCTATAATTCTAGTTTGGGCATAAAACCTTTGCATAGAGAAGAAAGGTCCACCGATGTTTCGCCACCTAACCTGTTAGAGATCTGATGCAAACCATCGTTACACAAGGACCTACAAAACTAGCCAGGTTATGGCTTGGCTAATTCCAATCGGGTGCAAATCCAGGTCAGGTCCAAGTTGAGCAGTTACTGTGCTTGGTGTTCAACCCTATCTTACCAACCTAGTATCCTACTGCCACCACTACTCCCATCTATGTATGCTAGAAAAAAGCATCATACTTACATCGACTACAATAGACATTGAACTAGGGGCGTGGCAGTTGCCCATTGAGAAACTTTGACAACTGCCTCCAGGAGTACCATAACTAGCAAATGTTATGCTGGAGATGACATGTCCGTCATCACACTGCAAATGTATTTCTGGTGGCACATCCTCGATTGAGATTTTTCCCTGGATAATAGCTGGATGTGACCAGGCACTAAGAGGTGGATAATGGGACTCTGATACTTGAGCACAGATAATTCCAGTAATACGTGACTTGATTGATATATGCAATGGGTTTCCTCCTATTTCCTCGAAGAGGACAAGAAGATTATTGGATGCCCGCAACCATGATCGAGGGATATGGTACCTGGAGGAAAGCAATATTTGATGTGTTAGAAATGCTGACATTTAAGCATCAAAATCATTTAGTCGGGTGACGCATCCATATTTTCCACCAAATAAAATCAGTGATATTGGATTTTATCCATGTAAAAAGTGGCCTTGTATCCTTCTGTAGGGATAAAGCAAATAAACTCCGCTGATAAAAGAAACTACACACTATCACTCAATCAATTTTTTACAATTAAAAAATAAATGGTACTTTCTGTTCAAGCTAAATGAGAACTGCTTACGTACACTAACCTCCTCAATAAGTGTATAGCCATTCTAACTTTAATAGATCATCCTAATCAAATTTTCATTATTTTTGAGCTTTTAGTAAATATTTATTGAATATTAAAAATGCAAAAGTACAATTAGAAGTTGTATTAGCAAAATCAGTATAACCATTCAATTTAGGACCTCATTGCCCCCCCCCCCCCCCACTTCCTGTGGTAATTCTTAAACCCATATCCTTCTTTCCATGTTATTATGCACATCTTACCATCCTGTTTCCTCCTCCAACTCCACCATCCAAGCCCTTCTGCACCTACTGCCACTCCTCATCCTTCCAGAAAACCTGCAGATCTCTTTGATCCACCTCGAACTCCAGGTCTCTCTGATGACAGGCTTGTGAGTGGGCAGCTTTATGTGGGTCATTATGAAGAAGTTGAGGTGAAGATAAAAGAGATGACTGATATTTTCATTGATGATGTTACAGCCATTCAGATTTGTAGATGTTGCATGATTTGTGGGTGTGAAGATACTACACACCCTTAAGGATCTGTCTTAACCACTTCTTCAAGGCCTTGAACGGTACATGGTGATCCTTCCGCAACACTCTCCCTGATCCTTGGACATGCAGATCTCAGCAATGATATTCAACATGCTTTGTTCTTAATTGGCCTATACATTGCAATGCAAGAAGATGTTCATTTTTCTTAAGAGTACCAAACAATCGAACCTCATTTTATGCAGAGGCACTGTAGGCATAAGCCAGTGCAATCCAACCAGCAAATACAGAGAGAGAGAGAGAGAATGGAGAGCAGAACACCTGTTTTAGGGTGCTCTGGAGAGAGAGAGAGAGAGATGTCTAACTGGAGTTCCTTTGAACATATAACTCGTGATTCAAGTTTAGCACAAGAAGAAGAGTAGCAGCAACTTCACTGAAGGAGTACAACAGATGGGCCTTTGGAATTTGTGATAAAGGAGTAGGGCCAATCTAATTCATAATAGTGTTTTAGTTTCTCAGTCTTGCTACTTGTTATTTTTTCATACCCATTTTGCAACTCTATGATCAATGGATCTTTTTTTTTGGCTACAAACTTCACCTCTAATTTGATACTGTGAAGTACACATTGACGGAATTCCACCCACTTTTAACTAGGAATTTCAAATGCTAACCTGGCCTTCAGGACCATTTTGAACATCAGCCTTCAGCATTGGATCCCATATAGACGGCATACATGCCATTTGAACTGGGGTTTAAAAACATCCAATGACTATCTATCTATCTAGCTTAGTCCCCCCCCCCCCCAAAAAAAAAAAGAGAAGAGTAATGAACACTCCAGATTAATTCATATTGAAAACCTGTGAATTTTGTATTTACAGCCGACAAGTAAAGCCTTTTTGGGCTGCCGACTCAGTTGTAACATGGAAGATTCTGTGGTCACTCATATGCTTATAATTGACATATATTTGAATATCTTCATAATAGACATCTAAAGTCCGTACTCCAACAGTGGAAGTCGACCAAACTTTTGGGTTTTTAATGCTTTGGTTACGAAAAGTACTTTTGATGCCCCTACTTCTGTCATAAAGGGCATACCCAGTGCACAAGGCTGCTGCCGAGGGTCATAATTTACACAGCCTTACCCCTGCTTTCGCAGAGAGGCTGTTTCCAGACTCGAACCCGTGACCACTTGGTCACAATGGAGCAACCTTTACCGTTGCACCAAGGCCCGCCCTCCTGTCATATACAATATTATTTTTCTCTAATGAATCTCTTAAATATCTTATTCTAGAAGAGCACCCTCCTGTCTTGCAGGTCCTGACATTGCACAAAAGTGAATACGCAGTAAAATTTTATTCATTTATTTGGTGCAACCCAGAATCCCTTTTGTTTGATTGTAAGCTTTTTTGAACTAAGATTTGGTGTCTAAACAATATTGTAAACAGAAAGCCTAAAAGCTTCTCAACTTTTGAACCAAACATCTGATCCTTTACTGATGGTAATAACATTAGTAACACACAAAACTCTATATGCTCTTCATAGTTTCTATAGAGTCTGTCCAGCGTAGCATAAATTAATAAATAATGGTAGTGGAATGTGGAAATGGCATTTCTGCCTTTGGGGGTTGAGGGGGAGCCATAGAGATTTGCTTCCCTCAAGAGTCAGGCGCTCCCATTACTCTTTTTCATTTTGATCAAAAAGATTCAGATAGTATCTGAGTTTTTGACTCCCAACCAGCAAATGAGGCTGCTGGAACTTCCACCTTGAAGGTTTATGACACCATTGTTCCATGGAGAGAGAGGGGAGGGGAGGGGATAAGAAGTGAGAACATCCAAGCAGAGGAGAGGGAGCGGATCTGTGTGGAACATAAAATGATTTTCGAAGAGGATAAACAGCGCTGGAGGGGGGAGAGAGAGAGAAGACAGGTTTTCTGTAATTGTAAGTTGTGGAAACACCCCCTAGCACTGCTATTACCAGCGTATGTGTTTGCCTATCTGCTTGACACTCATGAGCGTTGGCTAAATTAGTGGGTATTAGCAATGTTACAAAAATGTGTTAAAGGCTTCCCCAACATAATGAGAACACATTTCCAGCTATACACTGTTATAGTATTAATACTAGTTGAAACACGTGATAAATGAAAAATATAATGATTGCAAGGAGAGAGTTTCTGACTGTTCATATTACCAAAAAATGGGAAAAGAAGGGAGTCTACCCACATTTTAAGAAAGTATATAGAGATGCAAAAATCTCAATTTTGCAAATCTTGATCAAAAGACAGAAATGCTTGACATTCCAGCTCCTTGTCCCAGGTTTAGCATAAGGTGATAATAAATGCAGCTCAATATATGAACACTTCAAATTCTTAAGAGGGTATTAACATACCAGCTTTGGGTAGGCTTCCCACAGTTTGTGGCACATTTCATATCATAAAAGGTCCCACGATAATCACAAGTACTCGGACAGCCATTTTTTGGGGCGACTAAAGACCAGAATCTTCCAATGCTGTGGCCATTAACCCAAGCCTCTCCCTTTCCCATGCTATCCAAATTGAGTGAAACAGGATCGACTCCCTTGGGAGCATCAAAATATGTCTGTTCGCAAATATATTATCAGATAACAGAAAGAAAGAGCCGGGGGGGGGGGGGGGGGAAGGGGGACAACAGAGGCATCTAAAAATAAATTCCACAAAAGATCCGATGTTAGTTACCTTGTACCATGTTAAGGTGGACGGAGTTGCATCCAGAGCCAAATCCATCCAATCTGCCTGCTCATTTTCATCTAGACCATATATTCTCATAAACTCACCCTTCAGCCCCACCTATAATTAGGAGAAAAATAAAATAAAAGAACAGCTGAGTTCCCAGTCAGTTCTCACTGTAGTCCAGAAGAACAGGTAAGTTAAGAAATACCAAAAGTCTAAGAGGGAGATATGTGAAGACAAACAAGTAGAAACTAAGAGAAAAAACGCCAAACATAAATTGAGATTCTGGAACAAAGGAAAAAGAGGCTCAGAGCTTTACTAAATTATGACTCACCCTTCAGCCCCACCAACAATTAGAAGAAAAAAAAAAAAAAAAAAAAAAAAGAACAGCTGAGTTCCCAGTCAGTTCTCACTGTAGTCCAGAAGAACAGGTAAGTTACAAAATACCAAAAGTCTACGAGGGAGATATTTAAAGAAAAAGGCCAATATAAATTGAGATTCTGGAACAAAGGAAAAAGAGATTCAGAGCTTTACTAAATTATAAAATTTGAAAAGAAACTTTTGATGAAGAAGAATGAATATAGGAAGTCAATGTTCTTCCAGTGTAAAAATTATATTTAATCTTTGAATTAGGTGTGGCAGTTAGGTGGATTGGCTGACCTCTGACCCAGTTAAAAGCACCCAATCCAAATCCTAACTACTTAATAAATGGTTAGAGCATCCAAACCCACAAACCTAATTAAACCAATTTGGGGCATTTATGTAAAATTTCTCTTCACAAAATACTTTGTTATTGCCCCTCAGTACTAGGTGTCAGCCTACTCCCACTGTGATAACACCCACCCATAGTTACCCCCAGCCAAACCCAATTAACCTAAGCTAGATCAGGGCAAACCAGATCATCCCATCCAACACACCCCAAACCAAACCCATTGACCCATAGTGTTTTCTTTAATATTTTAATGGTATATTTTGAACTTCTTCTGTTACAACATGTTAAATGTTGTCCTTCCACTAGCCTACCCCCACCCTGATTCAAGTCATCCCACAGGAAGGTCAGCTGACCCACCAGAACCAACACAATCAGTCCAAAAGAGGAACTACATTTATGTGTTTAAAGGAGAAGATGAGCCATATCAGTAGGGACCATTCATACATCTGTTATAAACTCGTATTTATAGTATTGCATTAAAGAGAGAGAGAGAGAGAGAGAGAGGAACTTGATGGGGCGGAGAATGTGTGTCTAAAGGAATAAATGCCAGCATTTGGGAACTTAATAGGACCTGCAACTCATGCATGACCGACCCATCATTTGGTTTGTTGAACCATCCAACCCATCAACATTCATGAATTGAAGAATAGGCATGTATGGCTTCAACACACCAAAAGGTGGTGGGTGTGGATCGGTTCATGGTCAGCTGAATTTGTGCCACACTATTTCACATGCTCTCAATTCCAGAGACATAGCGGTTTCTGTTCTTATGCATCATCGACACTGACTCTTGGAACCAATTTACTAATTTTGAATAGGTTGTCAATGCAGAGAGCTGAATCATTTAGGTAACCATTTACCAATCAGTTTTACGTAGGGGAAGATAGAATTTTCCCCAAGTATCTTTTATGGACTGAATTGTTTTAATAAGGCACACATAAAATTTGGAATAAAAGTATCAGCGCAAAGGATATTTTACAATCTAGTTTCACCTTATGTTCAAAACAACAATATAATAAATATATCAAAACATTGCATGATATGCTAAATACATGGAAACTGATATAGACAATAGACATAAATTAACAAGTAATCTTGAAAACCATGCAAATCAAGCACGTGATTCACAGACATTATGTTACAACAAAAAAAGGAAGAAAAATCACCTGATAGGTCCAAAATGACGTCAAGAGGTCAATGTCCCCATTTTTCAAACCTGTAAGTCTAATTTTGCCTCCAAATCCTGCTCCATCTTTCTCAATGAAGGCACCATAGTTCTGCATAATGAATGGATTTGCATAATGGAAATAGTGAAATGAACTAACATCAAACCAGACACCAAGTAAATGTCAAGGATGGAAAGAACAAATTCTGGAAAAACTATGGAGATGACTAATCTATTTAAAGTTTACGAACACCAGTCAGAACTTGTACCTCATCAAGAGAAAATAGCTCATGTCTATTAATTGATATACTACTAACTCAAGGAATGGAAAAGGCAAGTTGAAAACTAGAAAATTCATCAGAAACAAATCCATATTTTGGATTCTTCTCAAAGCAATGAAAAATGAACATGAGAGGAGGACGATCCCAATAATCTGGAAACACAAACCGCAAGTAAACCACTTGTCCATATAGGAACTATTTCCCATATACATTGACATATTGATGCAGGTTCATCATAGAAATTGGTTTATTTCTTTTAAAATAGGCCTAGGGTTGGGTTATATATATGTTGGGCCTTTGATCCCAAGGGTTTTCTAAGTAATAGGCCGCTTAATGAGCCTAAACTAAGGGTATATAGGTTGCATACGGGATTAGCCCAATACTTTGTTCATTTTTATTTTCTTTAATTGAACCGGTTCAAATTGGTTGCATCCAATTAGTTCAATTTAAGTGATCATGTGACTTGGTTAAGTGGTCATGTGACAACTTAATTGGTCATGTGATGTAAGTTGGGCTGGATTAGAACTCTATAAGTCCAGCCATGTTTTGAGTCTATTTCCTTTAGTATTCCAGTTTCCTAGTCAGTTTAAGTTACCTAATAGGTTAGGGATAGGGTTAGGCCATTCATTTTTAATGTCTAAGTCTATTTTTGAGTCTTCTATATAAGTTTGTAAGGGAGACCAACATTAGAGACGAATTTGATTAATAAAAATTAGCTTTATGCTTGCTGCCATTGTTGCTGCTCTTTGTGAGTGTATATCCTTGTGGATCTCAAGGTGGTAAAGGGTAGGTGGACTCCTGTGACTCCTTGCATTGTGAAGATCAGGAGGCTCTTTCAAATCATCAAGCTGCTGCCATTGTCCTGCAATACAGTGAGTTTGAACCTGTTTTCTTATTTTAAACCTTCTTCTATCATCCTTCATCTTCCCTTAGACCTAATCCACAGTCCCCTCCATCCATCAAACCCTAATTCTCCATTAAACCTGCACTCCTACCTTAACTAGGACTCCTTCATAATTTCAGATTTGTCCATCAATTCCAAACCAAACTTCTAGCCTATAACCCCCACACCTCTCCCCACACTTGATCCAAAATCCAGCTCATAACTCCCACTCTATCCCTTCCATTCCTTCACTCCATTAAAGCCCAAAACCTGCAACAGAATTGTAGAATTTTAAAACCTTCCCAAATCCTATTATTTATATACCATAAAAGCACCCTAGACCTGCCTATTAAAGCCATATAAGACCCATTCCCAAATTCCCATCCTAAACCCTAGAATTAACCTAAAACCTAGTGTTGTCCATTCGAACCAGCAACCCCTTTTGCTATTGATCCTGTTATCTGGCTCCTAGTAGGTCTCCTACCTATCTAGGACTACATTACATATATTTCCATGTATATAGGGAATCCATGTCTTACTTTCCTCTTAAAAATTTGAAACATGAATGTGTGATGAGGATGATCCTAGTTCTCTTGATTCATAAATCTCATGTATAGGAAATCTTTTCCCATGTACATGTTACTTCATTACTTGTCAATAGGAATCTTTTGTTGTCAACAGAAAGAAGGTTTTATAGCTTCCAAATAGCAGAGGAGTTAATCCCATCATCAAAAGGACCTAATTCCAGTGAGGTTACAACAGGAAGCAAATGAAAATGTTCTTTCATATATATTACCTGCAAACCCACTGTTTCAGATAATAATGCTATCTCATTGTCTCCCCTCAATAAATGAACAGGCTGCACAACTCGGACCCAACTACCAACAGCACTGCCTGCACTTCCATAACACATATTAGCAGGTAGATGGACAAACTAAACTACATAAGCATGAAAAACTAAAACATGAATACATAAATGAATCGATGTTGCTATTTAGTATGTATGGCAGGCATCCATGAATGCATAAACAATAGAAGCCAAAACAAAGAGGGAATACAAGAGAAAAATTCATGCTTGACAATAGAAAACTTTCTGTGTATTATAATACTTCCATGGAGGAGCACCAGATGGTCATATCTAGATGATTGAACCTGGGGCCCTCCTCTTGGTCTGGTTATCCAAACTTCTAAGAACCATAACCATCTGACTTAGGAAACTGAAAAAAATTGCAGGAACCTAACTAAGGTTTCTGTAATGGGGACATCATGCCACACCATTACCAGAGGCCCTTTGTGCACCACTACCAGAGGAGTAGGAGACTACTCCCACGGAACCAGTTGCTGTGGTTCGATTATGATTTCAGAGGCTACAGTCTAGCATGGGGCTGTTTAGACATCTAGGGCTATTTTTGTCATTTTCCTTTTAGTATTTAGGAGAATAAGTGAAGGGCATTTTCGTATTTTTATTTGTTTAATTCTGCACTTTAGTTTCAGCCTTTATAACTTATGTGAGGGCACTTTGGGTACTTTGGTTGTTTATTTTGGCTATAAATTAGGTTAGGGGTATTTCAGGTATTTACATGTTTAGTCTTTATTTAAGTTGTATTGAGACATTGAATCAAATTAATGAATAAATGAATATTGAAAAGACTTGCTGCAAGAGCAGTCCCCTCCCCTTCTACGATTTTCTCCCTCTCTCAAGGTAATTCTCGATCTCTCTCTTTCTCCCTCATCTCTCTCTCTTTCTTTCTTCCCCTTCCCCACGGCTCTCCTTCCTCTTCTCCCTTCCCCCCCCCCCCTGCTGCTGTCGTGACTTCTTTCTTCCCCCCTGGTGCTGTCGAGAATCCCATCCCCTCCTTCCCTTGCAACCGAAATAACCCAACCTCCATCTCCCCAGTCGTGACCCCCTTTCCCCTCCCTGTCCTTCTAACCGAAACACCCCCCCCCCCCAGTCCCATTAACATTTTTTCCCTTCACTTCCCCTCAGCCGAACCCTTTTCTCTCCGTCTCCCTCAACTGAGAGTCCTTCATCCCCTTCCTAATCCTGTCACTAACCACCCCAGCCCATTCCCAGGTTTTATCTGGTAACCTTAACCCCCAAACCAACCCCTACAATCCATCCCTTCTTTAAACCTTGAAACAGAATTTTTTTTTTTTAATTATGTTTGCATGATTCCCACTCTTTTCAGACCTGAAACAGTATTTATTTTGCATTGGCTGCATTGTTTTGGCATTACATATATTCCTACTTTCCTAGTACTTCTAATCAGTGGCTTATTAACTTATATGGACTGTTATGCATGCCTACTGAATCTTTGAATGCAATGCCATGAATCTTCTTGCTTAGCTGTGTGGAACTAACATATATGGTGCTGGACTTGATTCCTAAGACCCAAAGTGTTTATTCATTTGATTTCTGTTGATAATTGCAATTAGTAAATTCTGTTTTGTTATTTCTAATGCGGAATGTGGCGTCATGCAAACTCCAGCCCTTGTCTCAAGTCCATATTAGAGTGTAGTGATCTGTGGTCCTGTCCTACTGCGGGATACCTTAGCTTCTAGGGCTTGTCCTGCATCATTCTGCCAATACCAGCAATCCCCTTTGAGGTTTCGGCATAAATCTCTCTCTCTCTCTCTTCTGTAGATCTGTCTGAACAGATGACACCCTCTCATATGTGAACTGCCTTTTTTCTTTTCCCCTCTTTTGTGATTTCCTTGACGGGATTCATCACCATCTGGCCCATCGCACTTTCCTCTTTTCTTTTCTTTTTTTGGGGGGGGGGGGAGGGGGGGTTGTTTAAGTTAACCATACCAATCTTGTAAGCCACTGAGGCTATGGATGTGCTGCAGCTGTGGCTTTTGGCATACCACATATAGGAAAGAGCAGTGCCGTTGTGAACCACTATTTTCACCTTGCATAATCACCACACTCTGATTAAGTGGTAGGCTCTGAATGCATTGTTTAACTAGTGGCCTTCCACCAAGCCAGACAGCTAGCACAAATATCCTAATTACACATTATTTCCAAAAGGTTTCATTTGAAATCAGTTTTGAAGGGAAAAGTCGATTACCTGCAAGCTGGCCATTTATGAAAATGCGAACTACATCACGCATTCTATCGATATTAAGGCTGGGACTAACTTCAGTTTCCTCCCAATGTGAAATGTCGTCATCAGAAATATGTATCCTGTGTTTGATTGATTTTGTATTGAAATTAGTAGACAATAAAAATGTGCCTTAGCCAACCTAGAGATAAAGAGAGGATGTTATCCCCCCCCCCCCAAAAGAGAAAAAAAAAAAGAAATAGAGGTATCATCAATCAATTAATTTAACAGGTACAAAGTTAACACAATGGGAGCAGTATTATTTAAAACTAAAGAAGTGGTAATAATTAACTCCTGAAACTCAACCTTAATAGAGTAAATACCAGCAAAGGAGCATACACATGAAAGTTGCAAACAGGCAGAGTAGTAAAATTTATTGCTAATGAAGAATATAACAACTCAGAGAAAACAGCTCCTCATGTGCAGGAAGTGTTAACTGAAATTAATCTGCTAGAGAATCCATAATATTATCATCCTTGATGGTTTGTAAGAAAATAAGTCCACCTACATATTAAAGGTCCAAATGGCACAAAAAGGATCAAAGTTCACAAGGATAAGAAGATCAATATTATCACACTAAAAACTTCAGATGACTGACAAGGTCCTCTCGGCACAGAGTTATTTAAGGCAAGTGGCGCATGTGAAGCACCAAAACACCCTTGTGCCTGAGGCACAATTTTTCAGTTCCATGAGGTGCTCTCTTTGGCTGACGTCTTAGGCGTGAGTGTTCAGTTTTCTTATAGTGAAAGCAACGGGGCAGTGCATTTTTTGGCAAATTTAGCTTGTGATGCTATGGTTAGTTCCACTTTCCACGATGTTCTTCTGGTCCCCCCGCCATACGAAGGATAATAAGGGGACAAGGCTGGTCTTCCGGTCTTCAGAATGTAAATTGTTCTTGGGTGGTTTCTTTAGTCTGTATGGGTGAGAGTGTGAGGCTCCTCGGGTTGGGGTAAGGTGGGTTAAGTCCCCCCCCCCCCATTGTATCTTATGCTCTCTTCTTTTGTTAATAAAATCGCAGGGGCTGGCCCGGGTCCCAGATAATTTTCGGGCAAACAAAAAAAAAAGGGCACAATTTTTCAGAAAAGAAATATAACAAATATTGTCACTAAAGAATAATGTACGATGCAGATAACTAACTAACATAGTGTAAATGGCCTAGAACCATTAACACAATATGACAATAACATCACAGAATTATACAGCATTACAAGCAATCAGAAGTAAGTACATGAGCAATTTGAAAGATCACAAAACCTAAGTTCTATAATCTATAACCTTACTAAATTGCAAAATGATAGAGCATGCTCCATTCCCTCAAATCATAGAAACCCACTAGGGCTGCAATGGCTGGTAGGATGAAGAGAACCTGAGCTATGTTTGCTTGAATAGAGCAGCACAACCAAAATGTTACATGAAGACACAGAAATGCACAAAAGGTGAACAAAGGCATACAGCCTTAGCGTAGTGGTGCCAAGTGTAAAAGGTGCATGCCTGGCACTCACATCATAATAATAACAGATTGATTCTTTGCTTAGTACACAATTAGCTGATCGGACTATATATATGGGAAATGCAAAAATGAAGTCACTGAATCGATGCCATGCTTCCAGACTTAAAATAGAAAGACTGGTTGAATGAAATGCTTCTTCTTTGGCAGCCAAAACTACATTCTACCCCATGAAATCATTTTCATTCAGTATAACATATATATTTTTGCTAGTGACCCCATGAATCTGCAGACAAAAAGTATATCATGAACCTTGGATTCCTTAATTTTCAATGCTTGAGGCATCCGAAAGACATCTAGAGAGAATACTGAAATCTCTAGAAGATATACAGTTTCAGAGGCTAATTTAGGAGACCTACACTGCAACGATGATGATAGCCATTCCGCTGATCTATACATTGATGCTACCCTTCCCTAACAGTTCGAACTTTTAGGTGAAAGGCTAGCGAACATGGTACCAGAGCAGCGAGGTCGAGTGTTCGACTCTTGGGAAGTGCATCAGAAGAGTTTTCCCGACATTTCTTCTCCTCCACATGCAAGGGACTACAGCATGCACATGCGGGGGAGTGTTGATGTATACATTGACGTTGCCCTTCCCTAACAGTTCGAGCTTTTAGGTGAAATGGTGGCGAACGCATTCTACAAGTCATGGTTGCACCAGCAGGCTGTCTTTATGTTGATGTATACATTGCCGCTGCCCTTCCCTAACAGTTCGAGCTTTTAGGTGAAACGGAAGCGAACATGGTATCAGAGCAGGGAGGTCAAGTGTTTGACTCCAGGGAAGTGCATCAGAAGAGTTTTCCCGACATTTTTTCTCCCTCGGTGCCGCACGAAGGAAATGCCACCATGAGCTCCACATGAAAGGACCATGGGATCTTGGCCTGCACGTGCAAAGGAGTGTTGATGTATACATTGACACTGCCCTTCCCTAACAATTCAAGCTTTTAGGTGAAACAGTAACGAACACTTTATGCTCGAACAGAAACTCAAGGGAGACCCAGATAGTTGTAGCAGTTACAAACTTTCTTTATGAGAGTAATAAGAAATAAATCTATTGAATAACAAGACCAATCAACATCATGACTAACTTACAAGAAGCAACAAAGATTTAGGCAGCCTATCTCACAGCACGTAACTTCTAAGTTCTAACTTTGCCCTTTATCATTGTCTAAGCCTATTGGTAACTAAACTAAAATGAAAGCAACAAAGCTATAATTTTTAGCACTCCAAGTAACTAAATATATATATAGGTTGATTAAGATGGGATTATGCTCTTGACAGATCAGAATGGCAGATAAGGGTTCGTGTGGCCTAATCCAAGTAGTTTGGATAAGGTTTAGCTGAGCTCAATTGAGTTACATAAGTCGAGAACAACAGAGGGGTAAGTTATTATCGCTATCCCATTTTCCATCATAGAGCAAATATTCAGAACATAGTTGTGAAGGCGACGCCTTGGCGTTCAGGCGCCTTATTCTCGTCTTGCTTTCTGGTGTCGCCTTGCCGCCTTGTTGGTGTCACCTTGTTTTTAAACCCCCTCGACCACCTTGATTTGCCTAGGCGCCTTAACAACTATGATTCAGAAGCAACATCTACCCCTGAAGGAGAGTCCAGGATTGGCATTGAAGATCTTTATGCATTAATTGTTGATGAATAGACTAGACACACACAGGATAAATGAAGTCTTTTTCTTTCTTTTTTTTTCCTTCTGATAAATAAAAATCCCAAGGTAAGCTGCCTTTGGACGATAAAGTTTTGACCGACAAGACTGAATAGGGATTTAAGGAATCAATGCCAAGTTAGAATTGTGGGGAATCCTTCAGCAAATCAAAAGGTTTTAAGATTGGCTGGACTAAACACAAAATATATGTACTGTAATTTTAGTAGAAGCACAAGCAAAATTCCTGTATAGGGTTTCGCTATAAATTTGTAGCGAGGATTATTTCTCTGCAATGCAATCTGAGAGGTGTCTGGACGAGCGTCTGTAACCCTATTCTTTATTGACACTGATACAGATCTCATCTCACCACGGACATAGGCAATCTTGCCGAACCACCTAAATCCTTGTGTGCATTGTGTGATTGTCTGTTTGCAATTTCTATTTTTTCTGCCTCATTATAGGTTTCGTTTCTACAATATTGCAGGGCAGGAAATGCAGAATAGAGGAGAAATTCAACATCAACAATTTAAGAGCTCGGATCTGCTTACAACGTGGATTGAATATAGACCTTGAAGAGAGAAAACATCCCCAAAATATGGAATAAATCCAATGGATAGATGGGGCTCGGCAGACACAAGCCACAAATAGAAACCTTGGATCCTAAAAAATAGGAATCTAAAAAACAAAGATCAGTAAGCCAGATGAAGGCCAAACTCTGGTCAAACTCCTCTCCTAGGGCAGAGAACATGATACCAAAATATCACTATGGTTTAGTGATTGGGTCACTAGATCTCGTAAAACCTTTTTCAGATCAAGAAACTTGAAAAACAAAGTAATCACAGGTCATTATCTGATCTTATTTTAGACCTGATTGCAGGAGTATTCAACCACAGCAGAATATCGTTCATCAGCATATAGAAATCCCTTGTTGTATATGTGATTAAACAAAGGAACCCATCAGGGACAGAAGCAGCAGTTAATGATCTTTAGAGACTCTCAAAACAGCAATAATGGGTATACAGTTACTGATTATCTTGCTTGGATACCATGTAACAAAGCAAAATAAAGAAAATCTGCAAAGGAGAAGAAGAAGAAAAGAGGGAAGAGAATAGGGGGAAAGAATACTAACCGATTGAAAGAAAATAGAGAGCAGCCCAATTAATAGATGTCATGTATACACAAACACTAAATAAAAAAATTTACATCAAATCCTTGGCTTATGTTACACACAAGACCAAAATAATAAGAAGCCGTTACAAAAATACCCCTACGGTATAACATAAAGTTTTATCTCTTAACAATTTTCTTACGTAGAATGTTTAAAAATAGAATCAATTGAATATTAAACAGGCTGGTAAGACTACGAGTCTCCAACCATGAATTTTCAGATAATGACATACCTGGTTATATACCACAAGTAATCAGATGTGTCCTTTGTCACATTTAAATGCTCCCATATGCCTTGAACAGTAAAATTATCGCCCCACGCCCCAACTGGCTCTTTAAGAGCCTTCCAGTTTTCTGAGATAGCGAAGGGAACTTCGGAATGAGGCAAAAATTCTTTAGGTTCCTTTATATTAGAAGACAGAGGAAAACCAAAATCTAGTGTCTTGATGGAAATTTGTGCCCCAACCTGGTATAAAATGCAAAGAAAGAATAAGTCGACCAAATTTTACACATAAATTGAAAGGTTACACTTGTTCCAACATTTTACCCTGGGAAAAAATTGTAAGCCCTGGGAACAACCCTAATCAGTGATTTAGTGCATACTAAGGAAGTAACAATAGCTTCTGGACAAAAACATGATGAGATAAAACCGACGGCTTGTACAATTTATTAAGATCACAGCATTTTCTAATGGATATGGATTAATCCATTATATGTATCACACTAAGAAATGAATTTAGCATTTACGCAAGTTCCATGAAATGGATGCAAATGAAACTACCCTGTGAAACTCAACTTATGAAGAGGGACATGTTGGCAGATCAAATGTGAATAGTGCCTAAGGAAGAATAGGTTTTAAGGCTTCAGCTTTCCCACCCTTGGAGAATCGGAGTGGGGGGGCTTCAAGCTGAGGTCAGGATTTAGATTATGAGAGAAGAAAAACAGGCCTATGTATCTCCGTAGTTGGAATTTAAGGGTCAACTGCGAAGAATAACTAGAAGTTCAAATCCAGAATCTCTATTCAGTTATATAGATTAAAATCAACAAAATATTTGCTTCTTCCAGAGTATATGTTATGAAAGATGAGTTTGCAACTTGGTTTCTTCAACTTTACACTTGAAGAGGCTATGTAAAGGATGATAATATGCATACCAACAGAGTTTAACATATATGTTGACATAAGGAAAATTTCACAAAAGTACCACGGGTATCACCCGTATCAATTGCAGATTATGTTGGTAATCTGCAATATCAAGGCCACATAAACACAAGTGAGTGAAATAACATCATCTATCCAAGTTGTTTTGTTAACATACTTAATCTACCCAAAAGGTTTATGCTTTTCTTTGGAATAACAATACATGATGTTATTTCTCTCACTTATGAAAAACAGTATATCAGGATGACTGGACCTGGAAATTGAGAAATGCACACTTTTTTTCAATTATTTCTTTTCTCTTTCTTTTAATTTTGGATAACAAAGGTATTATTGTAATATTGCATTACTCAAGTAACATGAAGGATGCAATCTGAATGAGACATTTTAGTAGTCTGTGAAGATTCCAAGTTCTCTCTCATGTCCAGTATTTCAAATTATGGTTAAAATATTTCCACAAGAAGCCTACAGATATCATAATTAAAGAGAAAATGTAGAAATAAGCCGATAACCATCATTACTTCAACGGAAATTTGTTAAGCCATGAAAACAAATGTAGAAATGTGAAGCAAATGGTTGTGACCTGACCTTGGCAGTGTTATAAGCCGTGTTCCTACAGTCTGGTAATATACTCACCGACCAAGGTGGTAAAGTATATTGCCGACCAAGGAATGTCACAGTAGCTGACCAATGCCAATCAATATTTGCAAGAAATGCTGAGCACCCAATTCCGTTTCCTGACTGACTTAGGTTCAGGCCTTCATGATGAGCATGTTGACGATATACATGTGCCTGAAAATGGCCATGACCACAGAGAATACAAAAATGAATAAACTTACAAAAGAAAATTTTATTTTGAACAAGAAACAACTCCTCAACAATGGATTGCTAGCAAAGAACAAAGTTCTTCACCAGAAAATGGCAACTAGTTTCTATTAGTTGTTAAAAGAGATAGTCAGGAGAAAAGGTGATTACAACAGTCTTTGCTGTCAAGAAAATTTAAAACTGCAACGTTGAAGTATGTGGGAATAAATTGAACTAAAACTGCAAGTTCTTCAAAAAATTATTATCAGGACATGCATTTCTATATGACATATTCTAAGCAAAAGATGACAGAAAAATGCTTATAAAATCCTCTATTTGTGGAAGAGGAAAAGTAAGGAAGCAAATACTGAATGGTTAAGATATTTCTAATTTGACTATTTGAGGACCTAAATAATTTTCTTTCCATGCGCATATAACCTACGGTGATGATATTTTAGACAACATATTCATGCAAATAGGAGCCTCATGCACTGGGTAGTGGGTACGCCCTTTATATTCATGCAAATAAGAATCTCATTTTAATCTTTAGATCAACACAAACCTCCTGATTTGGTCCCAACCACATATATTGTGGTGAATCATCAACAGCAACTAAAGCAGGCTCACAAAGCTTTATCGCTGCATGGAGATCCTTCAAATGCCCCCACTTAGGTTGTGTTATCAGGCCTAAGTAGAACAAGCCATCACCAAATTAAATACTGGATAAAATATGGACCAAAGGAAGAGAATAAAGAGATTGATCCAAGAGAGGGAAACAGGAAGAGAGTGGAGGTAATGCATGTGATAACACAAATGGATACCGAATGAGAAATGAGATTTTTCTTTATCGCAGATGAATTTACCTACCATATTCATCAATGGGAGCATCATAGTCATAACTCGTTATATCAAACGGTCCCCCTGATGACCGTCCAAAGTTTGTTCCTCCAAAATACTGCAATCATTTAGCAGGAAATATAGGTGTTAATTAGTACAAACATGTTACACACAAAATTCAAATCACCGACACGATATAATAGAAAAAAAAATATTTCTTGTTATATAACGGGTGTTCAAAAATCACAAAATGGTGAAGTTTCCTAGGGTCATATGAGAGCATAATCTTTTTTGAGCATAGATCATGCTAAAACACAAGGCCACTGTTGTCCTAAATAAATGGAGTTCATTGAGCACCTACAGTTTTGAGATTGCACAGGACATTTCCTTGTGAACTCAGACACTCTAGCCATTGTTGCAACTCGCAACCCAGGCATTGGATACAAATTTTCCCTATCCCTCAAAGATGACTAAGTAAATTCAGGAGTCATGACAACTAACGCTTTATGCTGGTATATATAAAGTTTCAATTGGCAGGTGTAATACAACTAAAAATGTACAGAAGAACAAATTAGGAAAGACAGAGAATATGCTGAACTATATATCCCTCTAATGCTCTTATCAGTTTTTCTCATTCAGTGCATATGGTTGAGACATAAGGAATCTTTTCTTTCTTGGTTTAGCGATGGATAGTGCTTAGGAGAGGTCTTTTCATTAGATTTCCAGGCTGACGAGAAAGGGAATGGGACTGGGGATGGATTGAGAGATTGGTTGACAACAGCCAGTATTCAATGGTAGTAGTACTAGTGGAATGTACCACAAGTCTAAAAGACTAAAACTCAACATGGAAATAATGGCTAAAAGCATTTAATGACAAAAAAAAATCAGCCTTTAGGATTTCATAACCATTGATTGCCTTTAGGGTTTCAGAACCATTGATTAGCTACGGCAACTTTCACCTTGTAGAAAATATTTACCAAATTTTATTTTTTTTCCAATCTTTAAGGGGCCACTTCAACCTTTTTAACTTACAACAGAAAACTTCATTAAGAAAGCCTTGGTCGCACTCTTTCCTGCTTGGTGGACGAAATTTTCTCTCCTTTAATAATTCTTTCTCCTAGACACCTTTATCCTCTTTCACCAAAGAGCAAAAAGAAGAATCTACCAAGTGACAGAAACCTAAACTTCCACGGTAGTTCCACCTGGATCCAATCATAGCTTTTCACATTCAATAAAATGACTTGTTGAATCAAGATCTCCTTATTCCACCTAAATCCACTCGAGACAGAATCAGTTCTTCTCCAGACACCACTGCTCAAATGAGATCTCCAATCAACAGTTGAGCACACCACCACTCCTTAATTGGCCTGCACACGCTTTCCCAACTGATCCAATGGTGTTTATCACCATATTCTCCCCCAAAGAAGCTGACCACGATTTGCTCAATTTGCCGAGGGACAGATACAGGTCTAGGTTCCTCTTTCTTTAAAAAATAATATGAACTTCTGAAGCTCCAATGCACTTTGGTATAACTAGAAACACTTGGCCAAGGTCTTGGCATTTTTTCAAACCTCAGTTAAACAACTCTTTAACTTCAAAAGTCTTAAGGGAAACTTGACTCCGTGGCTTGGCTAATTTAATATCAAAATTTCTCAACCATGATTTAAATTTCTAATATAAAGAACCACTTTACTCAGCTTGCTATGGGCAAGTTGCTAATATAATCTAGCTCTATTAAGAATTAACGCTTGAATTTCTTTTCGATTTAGCAATAAAGCAGCTAGATTTATGTAACTTGGATAGTTTTGTTACCATATAATAGTTATGAAAGCTCCCACCACGTTGGAAAAAACGAGCTATAGCAAATGCATTGTCTTCAACTGGTCTATGAGGCAATTTTTCCCCCCAAGATGTATACCTTCAAAAAATGAATTTAAAAAAGTGAAGTTAATCCACATAAACTTCTCAAATTCCATAGATATTAGTATTGAACAAACCATCTGAGCCACTCATATCGCCATACATCTATCCATAAATGTAGACATATATACATGTATATAAAATTAGAGCAAGCTTGTGAGCTAGTGAGAGAGAGAAGATTCATATTATCAAAAAGACAAGGAAAGGAAAAGCATTAATCAGTCCATGCCTTGTGATATATATGCATTCTATGTCACAACTATACAATCCAAAGGGCTGGGTAAATACTCAATATTGCAGTCAACATAAAACCACTCAGATCTTTCATACTTCCTTTATCATTTTTTTTTTCTTGTAGCAAGGAAAACATTTGACACTGCTCCAGTTCAGCCCCCCCAAGTAACAGCCCATTTTAGGAAGAGAAGTAACTGTAGGTAAGGAACTGTCCCTCAACAATAACAGCCCATACCAACTCACACTAGTACTCATTTTGCACATAAAACCTAATTATAGCCAAACTTAGAACACTAAGAAACTCTCCTCCAATTAAATGTACACTCTTTGGTTTCAACAAATGCAGGGTTGTACATAGAAAAATTGTAACAATATCCTAAATCTTTTTGGGAGAAGGTTTCCGATGCCGCAACTGTGGGGGGGAATCCCCCAATCAGTTTCGTCAATTGGGGGGCCCATCTGGTCAGGGAGAAGAGAGAGTGTTAGGGATGTGAGGAAAGCATCCCCACACTGACGGCATGGGGATCTTTTTCCACCTTATTTTTTGGTAAAAATAACATCTTTTAGCTTGACAGATGATATGTCTTACCACTGAACAAGATCACACCTCTCTGAATGTGAAAGTGGAGCCAGATATTAACATGGTAGTATGATGTTGATAAAAGGAAACCAAAGCATCAATCCTTATGTCATGACCTCATCCCTCAGGTTGACAGTCTGATGAAGTGAAGAGTTTGAGGCAGATCATGCTATTAAGGCTCATGGAAAGTATCCCAGCTCATCTAGAAAGACCATGCCTTCTCATATCCAAGAAACATCTTGTGGCCTTAGATGCCGGTTCCATGGTGAATTGAGTAGTAAAGCAATGTTGGGAAGGCAATAAGGCCTAGGATGCATATTGGGCCAAACCCAATGAAATTGGTAATTTTCGAGCAGGTTCTTGAAATTACTCTGGGGCTCCCTTCTCTATACATTATCATTTATGAAATAAAAGAAAAACATTTAATTATTAACAGTTTTGGAGAAGACCATCCCACCAACTTCTTCAACTCAATAGTCGGAACAAACTAAATACTTAAATTGTATAAACAGCTTTGCTTTTACTTGTTAAAGTCATGCCAATTAACAACAATAAAAGGGAACTTGTAGAACCTTACTCCAGCAGAAATTGATATTGCTAAGATACTGATGACCCTTTCATTAGACAACATGAGATCTCTTTGATCTTATAAATAACCTCACTAGAGTTCACAACACCCTTAAGAAACCATTAAGATTAGAAGGGGGGATGGGAATTGCAACCACTATCAGCAACTTTTTTAGTTGCCAATTGATACAACCATTACCAGGAGATAGAATGAGATGTGCCTTCTTTGTTTAGAATGCATCATGAATAATTTTAGATGAAAAGGAAAAAGTTAACCAATAACCACATGAAATTGCAATGTGTCAAGGTGCCATCATACCATCCATTCCAATCCTCTGTCCAAAGTGCTGGTTTCTTGTAAGAATTTGGCCTGAAACCATCGCAGTAAAATGCATTGCAGGAATCTATCTGTGAAGGCAAATAAAAAAGTAAGAGGAATGACCTCAAAAAGTCCAAAACTTGAATGGGTTCACATTTAAAGAAATCTGAAAACTATCAAACTAATAGACTGCAATTAACCAAGCGATCAATCAATTTAGGATGCTCAATTTTCACATACTCCATAACAGTTTCTTTTATTACTGAAGACGGATAATAATTTCTGAAACGAAAAATAAAAGGAATCTATGAGTGCAAAGACCTTACCATAGTTTCCGGTGCGTCATTTTGCCTGCACATAACCCAAGGGACACCAGCACCAAGCCCAAGAGCCATGCTTGCAGCCCATTTAACATACTCCTTTCCTCCCTCACCATATGATCCTTCAATATTTCCATATTCATTCTCGATCTGTTAAATGTGGTTCCAATTACAAAATTATAGTGATAATGGATATTACTTTTAAAGGACTCAGAAGCCATGATAAATAGCTCATGATTCAGACCCACCCACCCCCCCCCCCACCCCCACACATTCAAATAACAAGGACACTTCATTTTCCAAAAATCTGCCATATCGAACACCCATGTCCATATAAATATCAGAAACCAGTGGTTCTGCTTTCTATATTACTCTACATATAATTTTCATAGTAGGTTCTATATCAGGCATCCCCTATTCAGGCTGGAAACCGACACCCATTCCCACATTAGTTGATATGAAATTAAGCAATGTATTTAATATTGAATAGTTCCTGTTACTAATTCAATTAGCTAGTTGATTTCCATTGATATGAAAGGGTAATAATACATTATGAGATTTAGACCTACTAATAAATGTATTTCATATGTAGACTGAACATGGTAAACGTCATACAACCTGCATCATTATGATGGGGCCACCTTGCCAAGATAATAGCATCTCCTGCTTCATGAGATCTACAATCTTTTTAACAAACCTCTGCATCTCATCCTGGAAAATGTGAAGACAATCAAGATTTCAATTAGAAACACCAAATTTTTTTCGTAAAAAAACCACTAAATTTGCTTTGGGTACTACATATAATCATTATTTAGCAGTTTTTGTCTATTAGATTCCTAATTGAGTGAATCAAAAGTTGCACCAAATCTACAGTTCTTGAAACTTGAGAGTTGAAACCCATTTAAAAATTTTAAAGTCATCCCCCACCCCAAAAAAATATCTATAAATAAAAATTTAAAACCTCAAAGGTGCAGAAAACCAGGGGAAAAAACGATCATATTTGCTTTGTGAACTACATATAATCATTATTTAGCAGTTTTAGATTCCTAATTGAGTGTGTTGAAGGATCCAACCCCAAACCTTAAGCCATTAAGTGGAGATAGCTTCTCAAGTATTTGAAGGCACCAAGAACCTGAAATACCGATGTGGGATTATAACTCTATAACTCCCAACATCTCAACACTCACCCTCACATGTAGCTTCATCATACCTCGCTCTACACGTGGACAGACAACAAAGGGACCTATGCTCTAATATCATATTGAAGATTCCAATCCAAAACCTTAAGGCATTAAGTGGAGATAGCTTCTCAAGTATATGAAGGCGCCAAGGACCTGAACAAACCGATGTGGGATTACAACTCCCAACATCTCAACAGAGTGAATCAAAAGTTGCACCAAATCTCTAGTTCTTGGAACTTGAGAGTTGAAACCCAATTAAAAAGTATAACGTCATTCCCCCACCCCAAAAAAAAATTAAAACCTCAAATGTGCAGAAAACCAGTGTGTAAAGTGGCCCAACACTTCTAGTTGGATCTCATAACTGATGTTTTTAGGTATGGACCAGAGGGGGGTGGCAATCAGAAAAGTCTGAGCACACGGCCCAACAATCCAACCAGAATATGCCATGAAAACAGGGTACCATTCATGCTTTTCAGCTGATAGTCTGAATTAATAGTGTAGATCAGTGATTCTGTAAAATACTGCTTGTAATGAGGACCAGTGTCTGACAAAACTTCTGCTTCCCCTTTGTAATTTGGAAGTGACGACATCCAAACTTCGAGGTGACACTATGAAACATGCAATACAGAATGTTGAGTACATGTAAACATGAACATGCAATACCTTGAATACTGAATTGTTGGTTCGGAACTCAATACCAGGAAGATCACGCAGCCAAACTGGAAATCCCCTGTAAAATTATTAACCAAATTTGGGTGAGAGATCTGACAGTTTTCTGTATCCTCTATTAGACACATCAAAGTATCAAAAACATAATGAATTCTTCCATCACAAATATCTCCAATATTCTTCAAGATTTTCCAAAATGTTCCGAAAATAAATTCCTCAAAGATTTCAAAGCCATTGATGTTTGTAATTCAAGAAATAAAATATTTAATGCTGAATCCATAAAATGAGTGGGTATTTCAGTTTTCCTTTTTTCTTATTTTATGCAGCAACCCAAAAAAAAATATTGTACACTCTATCCTTTTTCAGATCCCTACCAAAACTCCAGAAAACAAAATTGGTGGCTTTCTTCATCAGAAAAAGGAATACAAAAAGCATACAATACATTTTGCCAGGTTAAATATAACGATACTTGGGTGTGGGAAACAAATGTTGAAACAATAAGTGGAAATTATAGATCTCTAATCTTACAGTAACTACTGGATGTCAGTTGAAATGTTCGCTTGAGGACTGCCTTGATAATCTCATCAAGGTCGCCCAGATATATGACACATGGCAGTGGGTTAGGTCCCAAATTTTGTGGACAGGTAGATCTGAAGGTCCCCTCCAAACATGTAAGATTTTAGCCCAAACAGAGTTTTCCAATTGCAAAAATAGAAGTTTGAAAATTCAGGGCTATGGGAGAGTGTACAGTAGTGGTCTGAGAACCATAGGCGTGCATGAACATACATGGGGGATGCATGCCAATACATGGGAGGGTATTGAATTAAGTTCTGCAATTTGAGAGTTGACTAATCCAGACCATTTACTATCTATCCAATGGCACAATGAGGATGGACTGCTTTGATAAGTTTATCAAAACGGACACTCATGAGCTTTTCCAATGCAAAAAAATGACGTCTTATAGATCAAAATAACAAGGACATATTGCATAAGGTTACTGCATGCAATTGCAAATTCATAATGCCAAAAAAAAAAGAGTGAAATAGTCAGATTTTATATGCATGTGTGTAAATAGCTTTTCGTTTTCTTATTTTGAAGTCCTCACATAAATAGCCTACTCTACCTAATGAAAGAGATTCCAAAACCCCCAAAAATAAAAGAAAAAACAGAAGTTAAGTGGCACTTTGACAAATCACAGAGATGGGTGTTTCAATTTTTTTATTTCCTTCTTCTTTCCAGTACTTAAACAGTACTTTTAATTTAGGTCCATGCTGCATAGAAGTATGCTTTTAAATTTTGGCCAAAAGTACATCTAAGGTTTTCATTTCAGTTTGGCGTTTTACGGAACAAGAAGTGCAAGTGAATAATACAAATAAACACAGAAAACAATGGAAAGAAGACAACACCCGAAATTCCACTCTGCACATGCATAAGGGCCTATGCGGAGATGGAGATAAAGTCCACTTGACCCAATCAGCTTCACAAATTTGACGAGATCATATCTCCCTTCAAAATTATACTGAGCACAAAGCATCAAAGGTAAAATGAACATTTTAGTGGAAACAAGTAGATCAAAGCATACATTGCCAAGTTCATCTGCAAACCGAAGTTAGAACAAGAAAGGAAGAGTTACAGAACCTGTCCTCTGATTGGCTCATGCCCATTCCAGAACACGTAAGTTTGAATCACATCTGCCCCACCTTCCTTGCTTTTTACAATCAGATCAGACCACATCTGACATCATACGAAATGTATCAAGTCAAATGACTCGAAGAAGAAAGAACACATTGTTTAAACTATAAACAACAGAAAATCATTATTAAAAAATATAAGAGAGGAGGAGAAATTACTAGAAGCCTATTAATTGAACATGTTCGTGAGTATCAAAAAAAAATAGAACTCCATGATTGAATGAACACAGTGTCCTTCCAATTCCAACTATAGATACTTTATTCGAGAAATAATGCACACTTAAGATAACCCCAAAATTTGCCACTTTCAGGGAACGATAAACTGCAAGACAATGCACATCAAACAAAAAGACTTTCTGTTTGGTTGATATCCAAAAACATAAATTTGGAATTCAATGGTTTTAACTGAATTGAATTTCAACAACTGGAAGCTTCATACTCTTGTAGCATCAACTGAAAGCCAAACAAAATGCATTGCCAAAAATTAAAATGCCAGTATAAACTAAGTAACTGAGATGTCCCCACTAAGATTTGCCCTGAAACAGGAATCAAGACAGTCTAACACCTTCATGTCCGTACTACTTTATTCATTTCCAAACGAATATTCATCAAACTGCAAGTTCCAACCGCCCAGGCATGTATATATCAATCAGACCATAGAAACTATGGATCATCCAATAACTAAAATGCAATAAAATTTAATTCAAACAGTTGCCGAGCCCAAAGTAACTGCAACGAACATTCAAACTCGAGAAGGAAAACTGAAGCTAAACAAGATCAATCGATATAGCAACCAAATTAGAACAATAGTCAATCATCAGAATCACTCCTGTAAACTACTCTGCTCCAAACAGAAACAAAAACCCAGTTATGCAAATAAAAGGATTCAGTTTATGATATTGAATTAAAAATGAAACGTGAAATAGATTACAGACTGGTGAGACGAATTGGGTACCTCAGGGGTGGATCGAGGATAGTGGATTCCAGCAGAGATAAGCATACGTCTCTTGCCATCGATGACAAGAGCCCTGTGATCGTAACTCACATTGAAAGGCTTGAAGAACTCCAAGGAGAAAGCGAGATGAAGCGTCCATGCAAGAACCAGACATCGAAGCACAGCCTGAGAACTCAACATATTCGCATGAAAGTAGATTGAGAACGAGAAATTTTGCAGGAGAGATGGAACTCAAATCACTCAAAACGCAAAACCTATTTTTATAATTTGAAGAGTGAACCCCTCACTGGAGGAAGACTTGCCTACAAGACACTCAAAAGCTACTGCTAGACTGTTAGTGCTTACCGACTATGACAGCTTACCAGGAAAGAAAGACGAAAGGTTTCTAAAAATATTCCAGCTTTCAATTTTCAATTTTCAATTTTCAGTTGTCCTGTTGTCCCCACCACACCACAGCATGCTACACCCCATACACTCATTATCCCTGCTATCCCTGCTAATTCGCTGTCCGGTATAATTCTTTTAATTCCTCCAATTTTTCACATAAGAGTGGAAATAATCACCCTACCTTTGCCCAAACACACTACCCAAGGTGGGGTACGGTGGTCATTTTCACTCTTATGTGAGGAATTGGAGAAAATTGGAGCGGGCAGCGAATTGGATGTGATAATTATTCAAAATGAGTGAATTAATATGTTTCTTTGTTAATGATCTTGAACCAATCAATTGAATAATGATTGTTATGTAATGGATTGAAGACTACTTGAAACGGCTCTTCTGCTCAAAAACGAAATGTTGAAATTAAGTGATTATGTTGAAAACATGTAAGGTTGTTAAACGGTCTGATTTCGGTTAAACGGTTCAGTTCAGTTCGCTTTTGATTGCTTTAGTGTAGAAACCGTAATCAAACCGTTTAACTAAACGGTCTCATAATCAAAACCTAGGCCATTTAGTAAACGATTTCGATTAAATGGTTCTATATGGTTTTAGACGGTTCTATACACATTGTCTACTCTATTTATTAATACTAGTTATTAATTAATAGTTTTTACTTGTTACTTACTAAGTTATTAGTTTTTTTTAAATCATTAATAAAGAAACATGACTGCTTAGTAGTTGCTACTTGCTAAGTTTTGATTTTTGGTTTATAAAAAAAAAAAAAATTTGTTAAGTTTTTAAACGGTTAGAGGGTGTGGTTATAATCAGTTTTAATTGGATTACACGGTTTGAAACCATTGGATTAATCGACCTAAATCGATTAAATAAATGGTGTCATTTCTAAAACCATAACCGGACATTTTAACTAAACGATCTATCAGTTTTAATTTAAACTATTTGATTTGATTTTGATAAACGGTTTCAATTTAGTTTTGACACCCTTAAAAACATGGGTCTAAAAATTTTGGACCCATGTGACCATTATTATCGTTATAATAAATATGTTTTTTTTCTTTCAAAAATGGGTGTATAGGAAGTAGGAACATAAGGCATGCCCGCCTTGCCTTTATGCAAAGGCAACATCAAATTACCATCCTCCCATTGGTTATGCTAATACAACTCTTCAAACCGAAAATAAATAATTTAAACACTAATCTGCATTTATCCAAATGTTATCTCCACCAGTTATTCGCGGGACCAACACTCATAAAATAAGATAAGATCATTATCTTCTATTTGCTGAGTAAGATCACTATCTTCTTTGGTTGACTAAATTGAAATATAATAATATTTCGTTAGCTAAAATGCAAAATTATATTAGATTTTAGGTTAGAATAATATAAACTATCAGATATGGCATAGGGTGAACTTAGAGCTCCATGATGTCAAATCATGCGCTCTCATTGGTCTCTGCACACGTGTAAGGGCCACGCTATTCTATAGAGAATGTCGACCCTAAATTTGTACACTATTTGCAAATAATTCATAGGGGAAAATATTGGTACAGTGATATTTTACAGATTTCTTTTTGCCTTCCTCACAATAATAAACAGTGGGATACACATTGATATTTCTCTCTCCTACTTTGATTTTGTGGGTTATATGGATGGTATCATTTTTCAATCACTCGTTGGTTGAAGTGTGCAGATTGCTTCTTACACTACCCTTATAAGAAAACCCTCTTCATAAGTCATGTGAGTATTCTATTTTCGAATGAATAAACAATGGGATACACATTGATATTTCTCTCTCCTATCATTTTTCAATTGCTCGGTGGTTGAAGTGTGCAGATTGCTTATTACACTACCATTATAAGAAAACCCTCTTCATAATTCATGTGAGTATTCTATTTTCGAATGAATAAACAATGGGCACCTCGGCCGGAGGGGAAGAGGGTCTTTTACAACAGGGGAGAAGAGAAATGACTTCTATCCAAAAGTGTAGCCTATGCTAAGCTACACTAGCACTCCCTTGTGTCTATCTTTTTCCTCCTCTTTCTTGAAATGACCTCTTCATCCCCATAAATGATTCCATTCGAGGGCACTCATTGGTTGCTTCTTGAGGGTGAAAGCTATACTCCCGAATAGAAATTATCCATTTCAATTTTCAAGGACACCCTAAATACATGATACCTTTACCTTGATCACATTATTAGCAAGCTTTCACCACTTTATTATGTGTACTTAAATATTTTTTGAATGACAAATAATGTTGTTCATGCTCTTGCCACTCAATAATTGCTTCCTTGGAGGATGGGGGAAAACTGATTTATTACTATTAGGGAAATTTATGCATACCTCCCCATAGGTATGGATTTATTATCGATGCATCCATCTTTATACACTATTTACATGTACCTCCCCGTCCTACTTTTCATAATAATTAATAAGTTAATCCAGACCGTTAATTTTGAACAAAAAACATTAGAATTTTAACTAAACTGACCATATTGCCCTTCAATGTAAACTAAACCTCTGACATTCTTTTATACTTTGAACCATTGCCCCAAATCGAAAGGAGAAGAAGGAAGAGTGGAAGCCCTAACAGCTCCACCCCCACACCTCCCAGGCAACCACTTACACCTCTCAAGCGAGCACATTGTTGCCGCTACGTTTAATCCGGCCACCAAAGGCTTCCATCGACCTGGATTTGTAGAGAATTTGCCCCTTCGACCTCTATTCCACCTTATTTCTTTGCACTCCATTATCTCTCAGATTGAGTGAGCTGCTACTAAGGTCTTTTGCTGAGGTCTACTACAACTACATCGATTATTTGTTGTAAGTAATTTACTTTTCTCATTGTCTGAAATAATCAGTGTGATATTGAATAATCAATTTGACATTTATTAGTTTGATTAGGTATAATGTGAATGTTATACTGTAAATTAAAACATTACAATAGACTAAAATGATATGATATGGAGTTCTTTGTATAGGAGTCACATCCCATATCAGACCATCTCATACCCAGATCAAAACTCACTAAACTGTGCAAACCCTATCAAACCCAGACCCAAACTTAGCCCAAAATGAGTTGTTGAAGTAGAACAGAGCAGAGGGAATCAAAGCCCTGTTTGATTCAAGATGGGACTTAATAATGAGTTTAGTCATAGGAATCCTAGCTATGATTCTCATCTGTTGTCTTACCCAGACCCAAACTCTGTGGACTCTGTTTTCCAGTTGTGATTCTCATCTGTGATAATCATCTGATGTGATTCAAGAAGGGAGAATGTGTATATGTGAATATGTGAATAGGTAATAGGAAGGTCATGTGAAAATTTTCTAATTTTTTTAATGCTTCTTTTTGGTCTAGAGAGCTATTTTAAATGCAAATTTGAATTTTTGCAGGTAAGATGTCTTCTGTTAGTGTGAATGAGAGCAATTCAAGATACTTGAAGTTTGAGAACAAGCTATGTTTCTGTAGAAAATAACTGTTGTGAGGATTCCGAACTCGATAGACAACCCAAATATACTCTATTATAACTATGCAGACAAAAACAATGGTAGTTGCAACTTCACCCAATGGTATACTGTCATGGGTGAAACAGAACAATGTGGTTACACCAATGATGCACCAAATACTGTGAGTGAATTTATTCCTGAAGACCAACAGAGGAGTGAAGAGTTCTATAGTCTGATAAAGGTTGTGGAGAAGTCAATTGATATAATATAATGAAGATAATGTCAAATTATTGTAGCTTTGTTTGTCTTGAACTTAATTGTAAGTGTTATGAACATGTAAACATGTAAAGGAAAGGGGAAGGGAAGAGGACCTTTGTTTCACATCTTTTTGATCTCTTAGAATGATGCAACTTTATGGTTTTTAATGAATTGATGTAATGCAGACTTTCACAATTAAATTTTCATGTTTTTTAATGAATTGATGCAATGGCAATGGCATACAAGCATGTTGATGCATCCAAGTCCATTGGTCATTGGACCCCACCCCAGCCTTCTCTTTGGCAGTAATGGCCAACTAAACCTGGGTTTATGTATAGCGAAATACCAAAGCTGGTGATTAGTTTCTATCTGTGTGGCAGTTGGGTTTATGTTCTTTTGTATTTCTCTAAGGGTATCAATACATCCATCCAAATCCATTGACCATTGGATCCCACCCCAGCCCAACAATCTTATCTGAGAAGTTTTAAAGTTAAAAATATAAATAGCAACCATAAAATTAAAACTTAATTTCAACCAAGATTCCATCAATGAGAAGATCATGTAGGCCATTAAAATAAAACTTTTGTTCAACCAAAATACTTGTTTTCAAACATCAACATAGAGTCATGATCAACAACTCAGATCCACACCATATAAGACTATTACAAATTAAACTAAGATTCCTAAATTATTTTCAAACAGAGTACAATTTAAACCAAGATAATTATTTTCAAACATCAACTCATAAACTCAGACTCAAGGATAACAACTCAAGCAGTTCATCAACTCCTAGTCACCAACCTCATCAGCTCCTCGTCACCAACCTCATCAGCTCTTGTCCACCAACTCAGCTCCACACAGACAGCAACATCATATGCTTTATTGACATCAACTCAACCCAGCTCTACATATGTAGTACGACTCAGAAAATCAGTAACTCATCACCAGTGGCACCTGAAAATCAGCAACTCAACTCAATCAAGAATTGAACAAACAGAATTGTAATAAAGCTTCCCATATTTAAGCAGTTATTCTCAGACCTATTCAACAATCAGCTTGTTCTTTGATAGATTTTCTAGCTCCCCTTGCCTTCTCTTTGGCAACCTTGGATGTCATTTTTTCCCAAAGTTTATCTTGTTCATTTGTTTGTGAAGTTGTACAAGATGCTTGAGAGGACCTAGTTACTCCCTGGGAGGAGGTGGTACTCATGTCCTTCCTCTTCCTCTAAAGTTGCATCAACAAAACCATATGAAAAAAGGGAAATAAACATACATTGTTTTATGTTAAAAAATTTAAATTGTGAGTAGAGTATTACCTTGGTCCCAATGTTCCTAGAAGAAGCTATGTCCTTTCCTTTTATTGGACATCCTTTGCATGCCCTTATATTATGATCAAATGTCTTACATCTCCCACATCTAACACTGCTGAACCTCTTCCTAACATCTCCCTTAGCTGCCTCATCCCTTCCCCTCCTCTTATTTTTATTTGGTCTGCCAACTGATATCCTCATTGGTGGAGGACATCTAGTATACTAGGATCAAATAATGGGTGAGTTATTTCCCTTATTAGCCAAAAGACATTTCTCTGTTGTGTAATATGAATCACAACAGTCCAAGAAATTTGCCCTTTTATATTGAATGCAATATTCTACATGTCTACATGGTAGCCCAGTTGCTACCCAAATCCCACACTCACAAGTTTAATTTGTATGATGTATATATGTGGACATTATATTAATGTGAAATCCAATTATCATTCTATTTAATTGTGGTGGTGAATATGATACATTGGCATGACCAACCATGATATCAATCACTTATGAAAGTTAAAAGACATCATCCCGGTCATTGCTTTTATATTTCTTATTATGTTAGGTTTTGTAGTTAGGTAGTAATTTAGTGTATAACAATCGTTATCATGTTTGTTTGTGTAATGACTAGTAAATGACAAGAATTTGTGAGTGTGTGCGAGAGAGAGAGAGAGAGAGAGCAACTGGTCAATATTTGTGCATCCTAGCAGTTTATTCACCAAGACCTACTAAAATATATATGTTGAATGAAGAATCAGGCCTGATTCAATGTATCTACACATAAACACGTTTTTTCTACATACTTCTTTTGAAGCTTCAATTAAAACAAATTTATCAGTACCATGTTCATACCAAGAAAATAAGAATCAATAAAAGGCCATTTATCTTGTTGAAGATCAACTAATCAGATCATTTTTTAAACCCACGTAACCTTTTGAGTATGAAATTTATGAGTACACCTACTTTTATAAAATGATACTTATACAGAGGTATCTTTTTTACACAAATTTTGATTAGCTTTGTGTACCTCCTGAATATCTTTTTTATTCAATTGTTTTCATTATCCAACTACTGTCAGAAGCACATTATTTTTGGGGAAGGGGGTCAAGATGTCTATGACTTCATTCGTTCATGTCTGAGTTGTAGAATATAAAGCTACATTTTTTTTTGGGGGGGGGGTGAGTACTCCGAATCAGTGAATGGTATTTCAGCTGTAAAATAATATATACCAATACATATAAATATTATTGCACCTGATCCATTTGGCCAAGAACCACCTCCTTCAGTGCAGCTTCTGCTTTGCTCTCATGAAGGCCAATATCAAACAAGAACTTTCTGACAATTGAACAATGATTAGAATAGATGCACGCATATAGATATGGGTTTAGGCAAAGAGGTGGGGAAGCATTCGACGACCACGTTATTGCATTAAAAAAAGGAGTAACAATTTGGTGAGAGAACCTTCGCAGTCTTTGAACAATAACACCTACCACCAAATGATTGTTATGGACTAAACAACTCTACTAATACTCTTCTTATGTAATAATATTTGTTAAATCATTCTTTTCCACTCCTTGATAACTTGGTGACCCCCCTCAAGTAAAAAAGACAAATAGAGAGACTCATCCTTTCCTCATACCTCTCCTCCCTAAAGGAATGAGAAAGACGATGTTTTTTAATCAAATCTCCAATATATTAGGAGTTATGTATATAGGCAGAGGAAGGTATGTAGAGATATACCCAAGGCAGCTGAGATGATGGTTGAACTGTGACCAGTGCTGAAGCACTCATATTCTCTCTCAGAGCGTTTAGCGAATCCCGACAACCCATTCATCTAACGCATGGTATACATCTTATCTCTTCTCCCCATCAGGATTTTGTGTGGATAAGATTGCAGAATCAAAAGGGTAATAGTAACTTCAGAACTCCAACAGAGACATGTATTAACAATTATAAGAACAGAGCTTTGAATAGAATCGAAAACAAGAGGAGAAAACAATAATTGGGGGTGGAGTTGAGAAGAGCACTGAGAGGTACCAGATGACCCACATCCCAAAATATCAGATACTCAAGGAAGCTATATCAGATAACAGATACAAGAACTATGATAACAATCATGGATGGAAGAATTCGTGTTGAAGCTTTTTACCCATTATAAACCCCTCTTTTCCGTTAGCTGATTAGTTCATTTAAGATTTGAAGCCTCCAAGTTCCTAACAAAACCCAAGAGTGTAAAGAGAGGAGATTGATCAGGAGAAAACCAAGAGAACAACACCCTTTTTGCCTTTTTATGGTATTGAGAATAGGGAGAACAAACACTTCCTTAACAGTAAAATCATGAATATAGAATAGATAATTAATATTCCATCAATGTTGATCATCAAACATCCAACTGTAAGCTTTATCAAAAACTAAAGCCAAGCACAAAAAGGTCTCTCAGTAGTTAATTATGAAAAAGTCAAGGTATCAAACTAATGGAGAAGCAAAGCCCAGAAAATGAACAATTTTCTCGTTAAAGTAAGCCAAGAAATTCATGCTAATCTTGGGTACTAAATAAGAGAAAAATCGAGAAAAAGCAAGAGATCAATGCGAAAGAGAAAGGGGGAGGTGGACGAGGAGAGGGTGGTCAAATTTGGAAGAAAAAAATGTTGTAAGAATTAATAAATGTGTGTACATTAACAGTAAGGTCAATTCACAGAAATCTAATGTCACAGCTACAGATATGAAGGACATAGGTATAGCAATTGTTCTGCATAATAAAGTATGAAGGGCACGGATTTTGGGGGTGTTTGAATTTAGAAGAAATTGAAGTCGTAAGAAATAATAATCAAGAAGGTTTTAAAAACAAGGAGAATTAAATCATGCAAACCTAATGCCAAAATTACAATTCATGTAAGAGTGGGAGTCATTGTTCAATTGACGATCCATATTCAGTTAAGTAATGAAACAATAGCAGGTTGCATATTAGAAAGAATGGATTTAGGGAATAAGAATACAATGTCAATTCACAAATGGGCATCGCTTTATCTAACCATACAATATCAATTGTTTTTGCAATGCAAATCAACATCAAAATTAGTTGAAGGAAAAGAAAAAGAAGCATTACCGCTGCATGAAGACAAATATCAAGGTACTCATTTAGAATTTCATGCATTTCTTTCTTTTCCTTTCCTCAGTATGCCCTGACTTAACACAAATCTAGTCTCTCTGAAATTTCATACCCACTGAGATCTAGGGAAAACAATAAAATCGAGACAAACCATTAGAAATTGTCCTAATTAGAAATGAAAGCTATAAAGGACAGATTGGAGAAGAGAGTAAACGACTAATTAGAAAACATGAAAGGAATATATAATTCTGTTTGGCAAATTAGAAAAATGTTTTCTCAAGCAACTATGCTCCAAAAAGAAGAAAGAAATCAATAGTGCTTTCTAAAGCAATGATATTCACTCAAATGAGTTAGTATGACGATATCCTTATATCCACGAGCCCTAAGATACATATTACCATGAGATGTTATTAAAATGAAATTTTTTGATGATATGGTCTTTGTGTAACTAAGTCAGAGTCCAACTGAGAGACCATGTCCATAGTGAACTGACTACTGAGTATGGTGTAGCGACATCAGTCAACCAACTATGAATCAAAAGATTCTTACTTGGAGAAAATATAATGTAAAAGAGGAATAAAAATAGAAGCATCCATTATTTAGTCAAGATCATACATCAAAGCAAGTGAGTCTTTTATAAGGGGTTCAGACCGAACCTTGGAAAATTTGAAATTTGAAACTTACAGACATGGATCCCCTAAGCTGGTAGTGAACATGAAGAGTGCAAAAGTTCTTCCTCCGAAAGTTCTTTAGTGCCCAAAGCAAAGTCCATGTGTTTTCCTCCATAAAATTCCCAACTGCCACAAATGTTTGGTCACCCCAACACGTGGAGAATTTAGAATTTACATAAAAGAATTATAAAAAAAAAAAATGATCGAGAAAAAAATAAGAAAAGATACTTTTTTGTTAAATTAATGGCGGAAAAAGTTTCTTGCTCAAAGGATTTTATCTTAATTTTCCCAATCCTTTTTTATTTGAAATTGCAGCGCATTTTCTGGTCCAAAATACTCTTGTTAATAAATTCTTAATGACAAGTTGAATTATTTAACAACATGATTGTCTCTCTGTCTGGTCCATGGATACATGATAGAGAGAGATCATTTGTTACAAGAAGTTTAAACCTCAATTTATTAGTTAATTTATTAAACTACCAAACCAACATCATAAGCACATTGCTTGAAGCCACCTCCCAAAAGAAATTAGTAGACCATTCAAAATAAGAATATTTTATAAAGAAAAACTAAATTTCTTATAAGATCCTATCCAAATTCAGAACACATCAACCCTCCATTCCAAGTCTTCAAATCACTGAAAATCAGAAGTAAATCACTTTGAAGTTCTATCATAGTTAAATGATTCAGGCAGAAGTTACATGTAAGATTCAGTGCATTTATTGAACATTCGCCATAATAAAGGCATGTGTTGTGACTATGAATACTTTAATGTTAACAAAGGTCAACCTTTTAACGAATAAGAAAAGTTACCAACAACTACAGTTTTGGTTAAAACTCTACATAGAATTTAACATGAGTATTTTTCTCTTGTATTATTGCAGGGATATTAATCTCTCCAAGACCATCACTATCCTCCTAAGCACAAGCAGATCAACCAAAAGCAAGTAAACCAATCTCAACGGCTCCCCCCTTCCATCCCCACCATCATTTAACAAGAACTTAATCCATCAATCCAATCTCTCCATTTCTTTCTCACATTTGGGTCCCTAACTTTGAATAAAATCCACCATGGAAAAAATAAGACCTAATTGTTTCTTCTCTTCTTGTTCTTCTTCTTCTTTTAATTTAGTGCTGATACACTGAGAAGTTCAATAACCAGATCAATATCATCCATGTTGTCTTCCTTACCGACAATTAGGTAATATTTTTCCACGTCTCGTTGAGGTGGCCCCTCCTGTATCAGAAGGAAATCAGGAGATCTTGGGGAGGGTCAGTGTCTTGGAGGATCAAGCTACTGTTGGTGTTATTAAATTTCTATCTCTGTTTTTGGTGGTTAATCTTCTTCAATCCCTGATTTTGTGCTTATGAGTTCTACGTACCCACTCAGCCATGCTTTGAGTTTTATGTCCAACTCAGTCATACAAAGAATCATCAGTTCTTCACTCTTGCATTGGTTCTGATTACATTTATGATCTATATCTTGATCAAGACCAGAAGTGGATCTAATCATTTGTTCAAATAAACGGGATTCTAGTGTTGTCCTCTTGAATTCTCAAATGCTGACTTTTATTGCCTAACCTTACTTTCTCAGTTCTTAGTTTCCCAAATTGGTAATTACTAATTAGAACTTCACCTTACAATGATCCTCAACTCTTATTCTTGATATTAAGATTTTAATTAATGAACCGCTAAACATAGAGTACATCCAAAAAGGATAGCATACACAGTTTTCTTAAGACAGCCACTGGTGCATATGCTATTTGATCAACTATTCTCTAAACAGATTTAACTGACAATGAATACAACATGTTCCGTTTCAAGGGGAACTAAGAAAGTACTCATGTAATCGTCCATGCAATAATATCAATTTTTGTTCTTAGAGGCAAGAGTCAATAAAAAAACACTATAATGCTCCCAAATTAAACCATCAAAAAATGCAATAAGTTAAGGAATCCTGGGGAAGCAACCCATTTCAATCGTGCAGGAAATTCTACATGCAAAAGAAAATCAATGCAAACTAAATAAGAAATTACTTAATCTTCTTTAATCACACCAAATCATCTCTATCTTCATATCCAAAGCATTAGACACTACCTGTGAGTACCTCACATCCTTGTAATCCTTCTTCCTGTTCAAAAACCAGAATGGGATTTTAACAGAATCATGAAATGTGCCTCTAATAGTAAATTCCATTTCTACTGCCCAATCACACTACTATGTAAGGAAATGGTCCACTAAAATCCAAGTGATAATTTAGGAAGTTGGTATTACGCTACACTTACTTTTCTCTCACCATCAAAAAACTATATAGGATGCTAAAGTCCCATTAGAAACATAAAATAACACACACAAATTTTACTTACAATTAAGCCTTCAAATAGTCAAAATTGTGAAGTAAATTACCAACCAACCACCAGGTTGCCCGGTATTGGAGATGCGTGCAGGTGGCTGTGCAGCCATTTCCGAGTCCGAACCTGATAATAGTTCCACCTTTGATTCTATCACTTTGTTTAGCAGATGAGTCCAGCACTGGCTTAGCGATCTGCACAAGAACCAAAACCAATTAAACCCCAAACACGGTCAGGAGGAGGGGAATTTAAATTTTCATTCACATTCCTATCATCATCAAATCAAGAACGCTCAAAAGAGGGGGGGGGGGGGAAGTGAGAAGATACCCAGTAGCTATTAGAGTCGTCAACGTTGGGAAAACCAGTCAATGACTGCTGTCCACTGCCGCAGCCGTAAGGCACACCATGTGAATGCAGCCGGAAATTTGTCATCTCATGCATCAACTTAAGCACCGACCCATACGTAATCTAATAAACAAGGATAAGAAATTGACGAAAGTTTTAACTCTTTTTCCAATGAATTCGATCAGTTTTCTGACAAAAAAAAAAAGAGTGGAGATTCGTGGGATTCACCTCAAACCTTTGAAGGCGGCGGCCGAAGCGGAGGAAGGAGCGCTCTGATCCAAGTCAAGGCCGAGGTAGAGAAAGAGAGCGAGAACAAAGAAGGAGACAGCCATGAATAAGAGGAAGACGATGAACCAGTTCTGCTGCCAAAAAGGGACATCGGACTGAGAAGGGGGCGATTTGAGAGGAAGATCGTGCGACGGGTTTGAGAGAAAGCAGAGCGTATTTTAGAATAAAAAATAAAGGGAAAATTTCACGTACACCCCTTAAAAGTATCCAATATAGCCGAAACTTACCATATTGCGTCAAAATAGCAAACTTCTCCCAAATGTTAAGCAGATTGACACCCCAAGATAAAATGTCGATTTTACCCTCTTAGTTATTTAGAAAGAATGAGTGGGGTATTTTCGTTAAACGCAACAATTTAATCTGAACAGTTTATTTTTTTGACCTTTTAATCGTAGCCGTTGAATAAAAAAAAGCCATAAACCTGCTATTTCCTGTTCTTCGTTGCAGGGGAGTGCTTCAGGTGATTTGGGGGAGAAACCACTGTTGTCATCTTTGCTTTGATATCTCCGATTGAACCAGAAGCTTCAGTAGAGAAACCCGGAGAAGTTCTCTTAGATTTCATTGCAGGACAACCAACACAGGTGGAAGAGATCTATGAAACTCAGTCCGTTTGTTCGAGATCTCAAACCGCCCTAGGGCTGAGTTTAGAAGCTCCCAAAAATATCTAATCGAATAATCGAACATTTCCGCTGCAACTCAGCCCTTTTGTTCAAGTTTTCCCCAACCGCCTCCCGTTTGTTCGAGATCTCTTTGGGAGCGTCTCTTTTAGATTTTTTTTTTTTTTTTTGGCTGTGTAAATTGGTTCTCTTTGGGCTTGCAGATAATGGGTTTACAGGGGAGTGCTTCAGGTGGGGCTCATGGAGATGGGTTTTGGGTTGCAGGAGGTTTCCGTTAAAAGTAATAATATAGTTAAAAGAATCGTTCTGGATTTGGCCCGTACCTTACAATAGTTAAAAGAATCGTTCACCCCCTACATGAATGAGAAGAAGAAGAAGAGCAGGAATGAAGATTTGTTCAATAAGTTCTTCAGTGATAGAAGAGCAATGGGTTTTAACAAAACCCAAAATGTTTTTGAAGAAAGCAATAGAAAAGTTTCCACTTGCCCAGATCCTCTCCATAACTAGCAGGACAGGTTCCTTAATTCCTCTATTTTAATTTTGTTTAGTTCTTCATTTTTGGGTTCATTTTACTCAATTTTTCTTTTGCATCTGGAATTCCGAATACATTAATTCCATCCAAAATGGAAAATGCATTTGGCTGAATAGGGTTTCACTCAGTTTTTCATCCTTCTTCGTCTTCCCAGCAATGGCGTCGAAGCTCATTGTGTACAGAGTTCTATCGTCTTCTTCCTTCAGCCCAGCTATAGTAAAACGATGAAGCTTTTTGTTTTTTTTGGGTAAAAGAGGATAAAACCCTTAAGGGGTATTATGGTACTTTTAATCTTTCTAAGGGTAATTTGACCATTGAGTTCATATTTCTTCATAAAATAAGGATAGTCTGTGCCTTTTTTACGAAATATGGTAAGTTTCGGCTATATTGGATATTTTTAGGGGGTGTTCGTGAAATTTTTCCAAAAATAAATTAAAAAAGAAGGTACCAAGGGTTTTAGAGGAAAGAGGTCGATTTTAGAATAAAAAAATTTTAAAAGAGGCTGCGTAAGGTACTGTTGTATTGAAAAAATAAGGAGAAAATAAAGAAGGAATTAGATAAGAAATAATAAGAAAAAGATGGTATTTAAATAAAAAAAAAGGAAAAAAAAAGTTAGGTTAAGTTTACCCCTGTTTTATTTTTAAAAAGTTAGATATTTTTTTAATTACCTTAATTTTATGAGAGAGAATTGGAGAGATTTTCTCTCCATAATTGTTAACCGATTTACTTTTGATAAATCTAATTTTGTGGAGAGATTTGCTTTAAATAATAATGAATATTATTATATTAATTATTACTAAGAGTACCTAAGATTGTGAAATTATAAGAAAGAATGACATAAAGATTAAGAATTGAATAATGGAATTTTATATAAGAATGAAGGATAGAATAGGTAACTAAAAGATTTGCCACAACGTGCTTTTATATGATAGTATGATATGATATGATATACTGATAAATGTGCAATGTGCTATACAGGAACTAGAAAGGAAGAGTTGGGATTGGAGAGTCTAGAGTGTCAAGGTTGGAAATGTCTTATAAATTGGCTTAAATTGAAAAAGGTATTGGATTAAAATTAAATACAGAACACTAAAAAAACCGGAATTAAATCGAACCAAGTCAGTTCGGTTTTGGTTTTGAAATGCCTTATCTGTTCTTGGTTCAGTTTGGTTTTGGTTTCACCATTATATATCTTGCACCGAACCGAAATTGAACCGAATAACTAAAACCGAACTGATTGACACCCTTACCTATAACATCCTAAAATCTAACTTTTCCTACTCCTATTGACAGAACAGCCCCTTTTTTATTTTCCTTTTTTCTTCCTCTCCCTAACTTCACTTCACTTAAGACATCAAAATAACAGTGCTGGTTACTTTTCTTTTCCCTTTTTCCATGACAACAAAGAATAAACTGCATTCAGATATTTTTTTTTTATTGAAAGAAAATAAATAACACCGCTGATTACTTTTCTTTTCCCTTTTCCATCATGATAAAGAATAAACTGCATTCAGATTTTTTTTTTATTGAAAAAAAAAATGAAATTAACTAAAAAGAAGTTAGGAACATCGTCTGATATTACAATAACTAATTTCTCCACTCTATCCTTAAATGCCCACTTGTGAGCTATAGAGATAACATCCCTAGATTTCTGATATACAATTTTTAAAAGTGTAAACCATTCAGGGCTAACATCTCTAGCTAGTTCATAAGGAGAGTAGTTTATATTTACAAGAACACGGAAAAGAGAATATATCCTTTGCAAAAACCTAAATACTAATATTACAATCATAATGCATGATGCTTCCTTATAAAAATGGTTTTGCTTTGAGAACTTTCAAATTTTAACAAGTCTAAGGAATGGGCTTTTCTGTGTGTCTCACCCAAGGTAGAATCTTGTGGTGAATCACTTGTTATTTATCTGATTAGATTTTATTTCATCTTCCTTTTTCCCCAATCTTCCTCCCACTTCAACCCTTTTCAATGTAACTCTCTCATTCCTAGTGACCTCCTTGCAGGAGGTGAACTCTAAAGGATTCCCATCATCTTAGACTTTGCTCATCTTCCAACCTGAATAAATCTTAAAAACATATTTTTTTTGCATTTTTCCAAATATGCGGAAAAGCTCATGTTTTTTTTATAATAGGTCGTATGAAACTGTTATTACACGTATAATATGTATACTTCGTTTAAAAATACATATTTAATTAATATAAAGATCGATACCACCTTACTGTAGCTCGTCTCTTCTGTGGTCGATACGATTACTACATCTCCCTTGCTCATTGGCACTGAAAAAACCAATGTACCTACGTTTCCTTCCTCATCGGATATCCCCAACTACGCTTCTTCAAAGTTCTAAACTATATGGGTGTTGCATAGTAAAAATATGCCTGCATTTTTACTCTTGGAGGATACGTAATAAACATGTATTAAGATACCTTAGTTAGTAAAGTCGCGATCATATTATATCGCGTCTTTTAACGTAATACTCCGTCCCCATATTTTCGTATTTTTATAATAAAAACGCGTTTTTAAGCAAGCACGTATTATACTAATAATACCGATATACGTTTTTATTAAAAAATTATCAAAGATTAGAATTTAGGAACGATTTCACTTTCCTTCGTCCCTTCGATTTCGTTGAACATCCACGTAGGGCAAGTAGCCCTCCATCTCCAATCATCCTCGCCATCTCGTTCAACAAAGCGCACTTAAGTCTTGTACTCTCCTCTTGTTTCTCGGTCTTTCAACTTGCTCATGTCATTTACAATCTACATTCATTTCTTGTAGATTATTGATATTTTGGTATGTTAAATGATAATCTTAGAGATGTTATATAGCATATTATATTATTGTGTTTATTTTAGTTAATAAAATCATGATATTATTTTGTTTATTAGGTGGTGAATGCATGTTATATAATGAATATATGTCCATTTTTTTTAAAGTTAATCCGTTTAACTGCCGTACGTATCCGTTCCCGTTCAATTGCCGTTCCCGAACTTACTAACTAAGACGCATACTATAGTATAACTATATGCACTTTTTTATCCGAAAAATTTTGAAAAATATTATTGACACCTAGTCCATTTAATACTTGTAATAGGGTTGCAACATGGTCAGGTTGGGCTGGGCTTTTAAAACCCCAACCCAACCATGAGTCCACTTAGGTGGGCCCAGGCCCTGACTTAGGGTAAAAAAAAATCCAACCTTGACTCGCCCTCAGAGTCAGTCAAGTTGACCCTGATTGACGCTGATCATGGGGAGGGGAAGGGAGATGCAGGGGTTGGGCTAGGCTGGAGAGAAGAAGAAAGAAGATTAAGAAGAAGGAGAAGAAAACAGGGTCAGACTGGGATGGGCTGGGCTCAACACTAGGCCTCAAACCTTAGCCCACCCCAGCCCTAACTCAGAGCCAGGGTTTCTGATGAGCACATTTATGTGTGAAATCTTAGGACATAAAACATACATTTCACCACATTGGACAAAGTTACTTCGGTGCTTTCTTATGTTTTTCAGGTTTTAGGTGAATTCTTATGAAAATGGAGCAAAATATGCTAAGAATAGCCAGAACCGCCCAGGAGTCGAGAAAATCAAGTTTGGATTGAGCACTGAAAGAATCACGCCAATCAATCAAATTTGAATGTGATTATAGTGGGCCCCCTTAGCATAATTTTGAGGTGTATATAGTATGGATGCGTAGCCCGTCGAGTCAGCTTCGCAACTGTTCAAACGACACTTGATTCCTAGTTAAAACAAAGAAGTTACGGTCGTTTATGTAAACAGGAGTCTATTTATAATTATTGACAGTCGACCGGGGACAAAGTGAAGCGAAAGTTCAGATTCTAGGGGCCTTAGCACAGTTATTAGAAGTTATCTTTCTATCAGCCGAAAGATTCCATTTGGAAGGCTCTCGAGCAGTCCAACTTCAACTTGAGATATCTTGGGCTCCCGAACTCCAAATTGGATGAAATTTTGGTCTATTTTTTGTGATTTTTAGTAAGGAATACAACAGTGAGACCCATATAAGCATCCCATGCTTCACGTTTTTTGAAAGATAGATTTGACATTTCATTAATTGTGAGTGAAATCCTAATCATCACCCTTGCTCTTTCTCTCCTCCAACTTTTCAAGGGCATTTTTCGGATTTGACTATGGATAGATTTAATTTGAAAAATATTATCACCTATGGAAGGTTGAAAAGTCAAAGATGCCTTGATCTCATTACTTGGAGAAGACACCTACAAAGAAAATGAAGCATAAGTTAGAATTAGAAAATTACTTTTTAATAAATAGAAGGTTTATGTATCTAGGATTCTTTTCTCTCATTCTTTCTATTTTTTTATGTTTTCTTGGGATTCAAGGCAATGTAAAGGAAGAGGGAGAAGATAATATTCTTTTTTCTTAGGGATTATTTCTCCTACCGGTTCCCACTTCTCTCTTCTCCCTTCCCCCTATAAATACCCCTTGCCCAAACCTTTGGGTTGTAACAAGTTAGTTATAGTTCAGTTTTTAAGTTAGTTTAGTTTTAATTCAGTTTTTAGTTCAATTAATTAGTGAAATTTCTCATAATCTTCTTCTAGTTTTTTACTTTCTACGCTCTAGTTTGATTTCATTATTTCAATTCCATGGTTGTAATGCTTTTGATTCATGCTTTAATTTTACATCTTCAATATGATTGTAATAATTATAGTTTAGTTTCAAGCTTTCTAATATAAGTTTCTAAGTTGATGACAAGACTTGGAGATTTAGAAGAAGAAGCCATGTAAGGTTTGTTCAAGTATCCAGGTTTTTACTCTCTAAACTTTTAAACTCATTATCCCTCTCTTCTTCCATCTCATTCTTCTTTTTCTTCTCCCTTTATTTCTTTTATTTTTCTTATATGGTTGTAATGTGTGGCTGTAATTTATTCTTTCCAATTCACGTTAGTTTGATAGGTTAGATGAATATGTGTTAGGACGTCAATTTAATTCGTTAGATGCTTGTGAGTTTGAATGTGTTAATTTATTTGTTTAATTAGTTTAATTTAACACTTTAATTTGATTCATTTTATATTATTTTAAAGTGAGTAAAATATGGTAACGTATATCTCTTCGTGTTTAACTCATAGTTACGATTGATCCATATGCTTACGATATTATTTTAGTTCAAACAATTTCTCTGATAGGCCCTATTCAAACTCCAAGTAGGCCAAGATGAACTTGAATGGTCAGGGCCAAACTTCACTCCCATGCGTATGCAAATTGACTTCCCCTCGCGAGTCGCCGATTGCTCGGTTGAAGCAAAAGCAAAGCGGTGTGTGTTGAATGAACGTACAAAAGAACCCACTCTGTTGTCATATCATATATTCACACGCGTGAGTTTGTCACAACGTTCAATTGGCGCTTCTCACGCGTGCCAGTAGACGTGGACCGTTTTCTGGTTCAGTTATTCCCATCTTCGACCCTCCGTGTCCCAGTAGACTTAAACGACGTCGGAAAGCGAGATTGATAGATAGAGAGACAGGAAGGATCGTAAATTTTTTCTTGTTCAGCGTTTATAACTCCCTAACGGTGAAGAGAGGAAACTCTCCTCTTCCCCTTGTTTCAGAACAAAGCAAGAAAAGCTAATTTTCTTCTAACGAAGCCCATAGTTGGAGGCGATTAAAGGTTATCCTTGGATTCCTTGCTTGGGTTTAGGTTTTTTCTCATGCTCCTTCTGAAATTATGGCCTTTTGCGTCGTAATTCTTCTGCTTCTACTGTTGTTAACGATGTATTCTTGGGTTTGATTGTTTTTTTTTGTTTTGTTTAGAACTCGTGCCCTCAAAAAAAATTATTATTTTTCTTCTTCTTCTGGGTTTTGGAAGTTGGAAATAGGGATAAAGTTTGAGGAATTTAGATAAAGTTATTTTCTTTTTGGTGGCGTATTTCTGGAGGAAGTACAATCTAAGAGATTCATTCAATCATTAGAACTTAGAAGCATTGGTTGTTTTCCTATTTTAGGGTTCGTGGGCTCTGACCCTACAGCGGTAGCAGCGTTAAATAGCATGAGCACTCGTGGTCCGAGGCGGCCTTTGAAAGGGTATGTGAGGGATTCTCGCAGGAGAAAGATGGTACTGGACGTGGACCTCAATGATACACCTCCGGGTGAGGGGAGAGCTCTGGAGGAGATCTTTACTGGAATTGGGTCTCAGGGAGCACAGAGTAGTGTCCAAGGAGGGACATTGCCATCCGCTGCAACAATTGATGTGGAGGCCATTGATGATGAAGTTGTGATCTCATCTCCAAGGAGTTTTGCTGAAGTATGGTTTCTTTAGTAATTGTGCCCCTGTTTCTTCATTTACATGGACTTGCTTTTTAGTGACTTGGTTTTCTGATATTGGCTTTGCAACCTTTTAGGCTAGGAACAAGTCCAGGAGGAACCATGGGGTACCTGTGCTCCTTGATGAAGAGTCTGATGTTAATCAAGGTAACTCAGGTTTGCCTTTTACCTTTTCCCTCGTGCATTCGATTGTTCACTTAGAACTTTGGTGTTTTATCATCTAGAATTGTTTTTCCTCTTCTCATGCTTGCTTGAGTGCTGAAAACAGCTACACCAACGTCATAGCCTTGTCCCAACTAAATGGGGTTGGCTACATGGATCCTTGCTCTCTAATCAGCTCTATTCAAAGTCAAACTTGGTATAAGGTTTAAGCTATGCATGTCTTTCCACCACCTCTCACTAGGGTTATTGTAAACAGAACACAATGAATGGGATGCTTGAATGATCAATGAGATCAGTCAAGCTCTCTATTTATAATAATGAAAGAGATTACAAAGGGAAAAAATGTTCATGGCACTGTTCACGTAAACAGTATCACAACCCTAATTACAATTCTACCCTTGCTCAAAAGTACATCAATAAAGCATAAATAAAATACCAAAAAGACCAGAATACCCCCACGGTATTCTGGTATACATTATTCAACACTCACCCTCAAGTTGGAGCATAAATGTCAAACATGCCCAACTTGACTAAAGTAGGATGAAACAACTTTCCAGACAATCCCTTGGTGAAAATATCAGTTAGTTGATCAGCAGACTTCACAAAGGGAATACAAATCAGTCATTCTTCCAACTTTTCCTTGATAATATGCCTATCTACTTCAATATGCTTGGTACGATCATGCTGTACTGGATTATGTGCAATGCTGATTGCAGCCTTGGTGTCACAATACAACATCATAGGGAGACGGGCAGGAACTCCAAGGTTTTGCAATAAACCCTTTAGCCATAGTAATTCACAAATACCTTGTGCCATAGCACGAAATTCTGCCTCAGCACTAGAACGAGGTACCACATTTTGCTTCATGCTATGCCAAGTGAAAAGATTGCCATCTACAAAAGTACAATACCCAAAGATGGTTACCGGAGGGTCTCCACCAAATTGAGCAAAAAGATCTTACTGCAGAAGAAACTAGACCTCCACCAGAATGTGCCAAAAGATCTTACCGCAGTGATGCAGTTGAACACTGAAATCCTCTCTAAGGAGGGAACTCTCCAAGGGGGTCTACGGTCTATAGTACGGTCTATAGTCTTAGACCCCTTTTTCTGAGAAAGAACAACGAAATATATCATACCCAACTGACCAGCTTGGCAGGCATGTAGATCCTTCATAGACGCCAAGGAGCTTCATGTGACAGATCCACCGAAGATCCAGGCTGCGTTCAAGCAACCTTAGATGATGGTTAACACAGATGGGGAAAGTGCTCAAGAGAGAGCCGGGGTTGGGGGAGGTGAGTGAGAGATAGTCGGGGATGGGGGGGCGAGTGAGAGATAGTTGGGGGTGGGAAGTTGTGAGCAAGAGAGAATCGGGGATAGGGAGAGAAAACCTGATCTGAAATCTTTCCGCCAAGGAGCTTCACGGGACAGGTCCACCAAGCATCTAGGCTGCACTTAGGCAACCTCCATTGATGATTGACCAATATCAGGGATGAGGAAAAGTGTGCAAGAGAGATTCACCAAACATAGGGTTCCGGTGTGTGAGGATGGGGAGGGGGTTGAGTTAGAGAAAATTGGGGATGGGGGAGGTGAGGGAGAGAGAATCGTGCTCTCGATCCAGGATGCATCTAGGGTTATTTTTTCAAGGAATTCTCCTCACCTATGTGAAAAATTTTACTACTATTTTAGAATGCTGAAGAAAATCTCAGCATATTCTCTTATTCCTCTTTGCTGACAGTTTTTTAAAAGTTATTGGTGATTTGCTTTGATGTTTCTTTAAAGACTTACATTTCCTGCATATTAATGTGATTGATATAGTTCAAACATCTCTCATCAAATATCTGTTGCCTCTGGATAGGCATGGGCATCAGAATCAATTTTTCAGAAATTGCAGTTGTCGCCCGATTTGAGTTGGAATCAATGGAGGCTGATTCCGATTTCCACTGGTTCTTTACAAGTGAATCTGAATCGGTTAAAAAATGCAAGAAAATCTCATTTTTTGGGCCATTGTCTTTTTTTTCTTTGATTACCAAAAGCACAGACAAGTGAAGGAAACTTACTGTTTTGAGCTAAAAACTCAAAAAATTCTGAGATCCAATGAAATCTACACTTCTCTCTGATCCCATTATCCTCTGATGTGACTGATTCCGGCCAATTTCTGGCTGATCCTAATTGGATTCTGATTGGACAGAGGCCGATCCTGTTTACAAGTTCAAGTTTTTTAATACTTGGTCAGAATTCAACATTGACATGTTGTATCAGATTTTAACCAAACCTGAAAAAAAAAGAAAGATCTGGAGACTCACGGGCAAGGGTTTAGGAATTGGGATCATATTGCCGTATCAGTGGAGTTGTATCAGGATTGGTTGGGATTGATCCAGCTGACACTCACATTAAGACCAATCTCGCCTCTCATAAATCAGGCAAATATTTAGTCTATCAGCTGGTTTGCACTTGTAACGGCAGAGACTAATCTGATCCTTGGATCTGATACCATCCTTCCCCATAAGGGCATACATTATATTGAAACTAAAATCTCATCATCTATTGATGTTCTTAATTCTGTTCGTGTTTGTTGAAAATGTCAATTGTGTGTATCTGGTTGTATATTGGAGGGGGTGGGATGGGGCAGTTTGAAAGCTATCATATAAATTATGCATGGAACTATATCTCGGTATCGCAGCTGACCAAGACGAAACTTTAAGGGAGTATAAAAAATACACTGTTTTGACTGGTTTCGACCAAAACATGGTTGAACCAGGTCGAACCAACCATTTATAATCACAAGTCTCAATCGACACTTGCTCATTTTGAGCAAGTTTTGACCGAGAGCTGCTGGTTTCGACATAAGGAGGGAGGTTTTAGGCCAAGAAGTTGAATTTCTTCACGCAACTTCAAATTGAGTGGTGTGTGTTGTATAATTTATGTTTTATTTGGTTAAAATGATTTTTTTTAGTTTTCTAGTAGTTTAACTATATGTGAACTTAGTAGTTATAATCTGGGTAGTGTACACTGTACAAGATCTTTCAGTGTAGTAGTGTACACTAGTAAACTTGGGTCAAAACCACAAATATCATTTTGAGTGTTTTTTTAAAAAAAAATAAAAAAATAGTTCATGTATTGTGTTTAGAATGTCAAAAACAGGCTGTATAGAAAAAACCAGAGCAAAAAAATGCATTTCTGGGCCTGAAACCACCAACTCAAGTTGGCTGGGAAAAAAATACCTGGTTTTGACCAAATTTCGTTTTCTGGCTGGTCGAAACCTAGGTCGGCACCTAGATTTAGAACCTTGAAATTATGTATGTGCAGTAACGATAGTGGCAATGGAAGTGGATGGGGGGGTTGATAAAGGAATTGGTGGTAGTCTTGTCCATGTGTTGTGTTTTTAAGTCTTTGTCCACATGTCAGACACAAACATGCATCTATCTTGAAGCGTCAGGGTAACATTACTTCAAATTAAAATTGACTCCCTTTTTTTGTTTTGCTAACTTCACCCACTACACTCTATGGTGTTCGCATTCCTTCTGAAAACTGACCACTATATGTGAGAGAGTTGATCTGCTCTAGTTCAACTTCTTAGTTTGAGTATTCTATCATTTTTCCTTTCTGCTATCTTCCAAGTTCCCACTCCATTTTTTCTCCAGCTGAGCATACAGATGCTAGACTTCCTGGACTGAGAACTTCGAGACTATCAGACTTCCTGAACTGAGAATTTCGAACTGAAACTCACATTTGGTCCCTGTTCTTCCGCCAGGTGTAGTTGTAGGTCCTGAAACTCCTCTCTTCATATACTGTTTAGTCATATTTCGAGTGGGTCTCTTGCGAGGGAGCTTTCAACGTTAAGCCAGTCCACCATTTCCGCTGGTCTGTTTTTTCAAAGGTTGAAGACAACCTATCGTGGTTGTTTCTTTAACCCCACCGAAAGCACCCTCCCATTGTTGCTTATTCCATTTTCTCCTTATTTTATTTTTTATTCCACAATTACCTCCTCACTTATAACTCTACTTTCACCTACGTACAGTGCCTATTTTGTTCCTTCTCTTATTAGCCTTGAATTTCATTAAATTACAGATCTGCCATCGGCTTATTATTTGAGTTGTGTAGTATCTGGGTGGGCCCATAGCAAACCTATATAGGGTTTTTGAACCCGGAATTACTATAGGCTTTATTAACCGGAATTTTTGTTTTGCATCTTCATGCCAACAGATAGTAGTATACATACCATTGTGTTTTTCTTTTGCATGCTCTCTCCCTCACTCTCTGTATCATTTGTGCCCCACTGTCATGTAAAAAGAATAGAGGAAGTGTCCATAAGTGTCGACATGACTCTTGGTTTTGAACTTGTGTGGACACAGTTAGAAAATGACTAAAGATTTGCCCTTACATAGACTGCATGCAATTGGTGAACTTTTTATATCCATACATGTTCAATTATGTGTAAAATTTCCATTGGTTTTGACCAGAATCCATTTGTGCTCTTTTATTGCTGGCAGAGAGTTTCTGATACATCTAAAGAGTGTTTGTGCTGTTCAGGCTGTAGGCTGTCGGCTGCTTTTAACTTATTCAACAATTTTCTTTTATATTATAATCCATTTTGAATCTGTTTTTTTGCCAGTCCAAAATTTTGTTTGTGGCCTTACATATGTAATCTTTCAATTGGTATTGGTGTTATAGGAGACCCTATTAATAGGTTAAATGGTCAGAATAAGCGCAGAAGAGTTCCGCCAAATCAGACTGTTATCAACTGTGACATGTACATAAACTTGGAAGGCAATAACAGTGCGAAGGTAATAATAATTATTTGGATATTCTATGCATTATATTTGTTTCTAGTTGCAGTTTCATGTACTTCATTGATTTTTTTTCTATCGTTTTTATTGGTCATCTATTTTAGTAGTGTTGAAATTATTTAAACCTCTGTAAGCTGTAATATTTATCCAACTTTACTACTACTTGAACTACCATTTATCATTTTAGTTATGCATATATGGTTCTTTGTGTTAATCTTATGACCTTTAGTTTGTTATCTTTTCTTTGGATTATCCCTATATCTTCATAAGTTACATAATGTCAGTATTTGGTTTGCTCCTGTAGTTTGGCATGAGCTGAATTCTCTTCCATTGGTTGGGTTTTGAACCTTTTTGGTTTAGAGTTTTTATTGTTTCAAATTGACTGAGGTCCTAAAGCAGTTTTAGAACTTGATAATGTGTTTTCATGGACTGGAGAAGATGTCAATGTTGGATCCCACATCAGCTGTGAGTGGGATCATCCTTGTCTTCATATACGTACGATTATAGTTCAAAATTTTGGTCAAAATATTGAAATATTCGACAGTTAAATCAGTTTTTACCAGAAGCAACCAGCAACTTGATAGGTTTACAAGGTTTTAGTCAAAATTTTGGCAAAATGACCAAACGGTTGGGATTTTGCTCAAAATGGTTGAAATTATGTACTGCTTTCCAATTTTATGGTTCGTCATTTCTATTTGCATATTTCAATAATTTTTATTGAATGTTGTATGTTGTAGGACTAAATTATGTGTAGATTTGGCTATATAAGGGAAAGGATATAGTAGCCTACGACATATATTAGTAAATTAGGATCTGAAGCCAAACTACCACTTTGAGGGGTTTTTTCTCCAGTATAAATGATTCAAACATATGTAAACATATGCTTAAATAGGCACTGCAAGAAATTTCAGGAAAAATTCCATCGTTTGGCCACCATTTTGAGTTGACCTATGAAATGGACTAAATTTCGACCCATTTCGCAGATTTCAACGGTATATTTCAGTTTTGACCAGGATTGAAATCCTGGTTGAAACCAAATTTGTAACCTTGGCTATGAGTACCTCAAGTTAACCAACCGGTCTTTTGAAATGTAATCTAATATGGTAAGAGCAGCTTCTGATTTGCTTCCATTTCATTCCATTCCATTCCATTCCATTCCGTCCTTCCACGTATATGGCAATTCCTCCGTGCCCTCCGCACCTACATGTGAGGGTGAGTGTTGGATTCCACATCGGCTATGAGTTGGATCATCCTTGTCTTCATTTACCTGTGAGCACCTCCACTTAACAGACTGTTCTTTTGAGATGGAATCTAACATTTAAAGACAATGAAAGTTCATTTTAGCTATGTTTAGGGATTGTGCTTTCTCGTGAAAAGAGTTCAATGGGGTCAATAAGGTCTTTGAGGGTGGATTTAGGTCCTTACCATGGCAATTATGTGGTATATATGTGATCAGTTTCTGTTTTTTTTTCAACAGCTGCACTTGTTATCATGTATAGATATACATACTTCCAAGATTAATAGCCCTTTTCCCTTTTTCCTATAAAAAATAAATAAATAAAGCAGAAACCAAGGAAAGGAATCTGTTGTTATCTGGCCACCGCTCTGGTGCTGTTGTTCCAATTGACCTACCATTCTTTAGCGCATGGAATACCTTACCAGTGATCTTGCATTTGCGGTATGTGGATGGTATTTTTTGTTTACAGTTTTTTTTTTTGGTGAATAAGTATATATTACCAAACCCCAGGAAGGGGCAGGAGGAAAAGGGAAAAAGAAGGGGGGGGGGGAGAGAAGAAAGTCAAGTCCTCCTTAAACTAGAAGGGGACTGCAACAAATTACTATCCAGACCCCAGGTAACAACAATGTGCCTGTTCCTTGGGGTATCCATGAAGGAACGGTGAGGGATAATGCTGATCTTAGAGGAAACTTCGAAGGAGATGTCTTTCCAAATCAAGTCGAAAGATCTGGATTTGGAAGTCCATCTCCTCAGATTCCTCTTCATCCAAATATGATGGACAGCCGAGCCGAAAACAAGTTTGCCAATGCTATCACAGATGGTGCTGCCTTTAAAAGCGTTGGTCAAGCAGATGCATTCCCGGTCAAATGGAAGGTGTCTCCTGCTTCGGTACCAGATGGAAGAAAGGGATTTTTTCCATATAGTAGAAGAGAATGGGAAAGCGAAGAAGAGATGGGCAGTCTCCTCAAAACCGTTCCAGCAAAAGGTGCAAGAGGGATGGATGGGGATGTGATGGTGCAGTAGAAAGGCTTGGGTAGGAAGGCAAAGGTGGAGTGACCTCCATGCTGTAAGGCTATGGCGAGGGATGGAGCCTTTGAACCAGACTAGGTTGTGCCAGGGGACGGGGGCGGAAGGGCTACGGACATGGTTCCAAGCTGATCTAGTGGTAAAGCGACCAGAGGGGGAGGGAAGCCAAATTGCCTTGTCCCTATTGGCATGAGAGGGAAGGTTAATGGGGGGGGGGGGAGGGTAGGCCAAATTTGGGATAGGATAGGGGGAAGGGGAGAGGGAGGGGACCAGGAACCAGACGAAATGATGATGGCCAGAGGGGCAGATTTGGGGATGCCAGAATTGTAGACAGCTCTAGGGCCAAAGACATTGTAAAGGATGCCTAAGGGATGCCAGGGGTCAAGCCAGAGAGAGGTAGAGGAGCCATTAACAATGGCGGAGGAGATGGCTGTAAGGGCAAGAGGCCGGAGAAGGAGGATCTTGCGCCAAACCCAAGACGCGTCCGGGGCGGAGGGGAGCAGCCCAAATGGAGTCATTCTTAAGAAGATGGGAGTAGACCCAGTTGACCCAGATGGAATCATGCTTGGAAGCGATTTTCCAGATGAGCTTGAGGATTTCGGCAATGTTGGAGTCCTGAATGCGGCGGATGCCAAGGCCACCTTCAGCTTTGGGAAGACAGACGGATTTCCAGCTGATTGGATGCAGGAATTTGGAGGTTTCTTTCCCTTTCCAGAGGAAAGCGCAGAAAAGGCTCTCAATATCTTTGATGATGGCTTTAGGGATGGCGAAGATGCCACACCAGTAAATGTAGGAAGATTGGAGGACTGATCTGATACATTCAAGCCTACCCGCATAGGATAAGAGTCTGCCTTTCCAGAGCTGGAGGCGCTTGCGGATAATATCAAGCATGGGGGTGCTTTGTTTACAGTTTCATTATTGGAAGTGGTAACTTTGGGTTGGAGAATAAATATGAAGAATTGTGTTGTCTTGGATTGGGTGATATTGATGAAAGCGTAAGGGAGACTGTTTTGAAGTTGGGTTTGTTGTGGGGTCTGTTCCTTTCTTGTACTAGGGTCGACCTATTGGGCAGGGAATAGGGAGATTTTGCTGTTGGATCCAGTGCTTGAAATAATGGAAGGAAGACTATCCTGTTGGAAATGAAGATTAAAGAATTACCTTGAGGAGCGCTCTCAGTTATTTCATGTCCATTCTTCCAGTACCAACATATTGAGATTTAAAAAAAAAAAAAACAAATAACAGGATGGAGTGAATGTGCTGGGAGAAAAGAAGGGAAACGTTTCGCTTTGTAAAGAGGAAAAAGGTGCAAAAACTTAGGAAATTGGGCAGTTTGGGTATTAGAGACATGAGAAGGGTGATAAGGGTTTGCTTGTGTAATGCCTTAGAAGTTCAGTGAAGAAAGTATAGCTCCATTCAGAGGGTAGACAGGATCCCACCGAATTTAAGGTTTCATATGTGAAGGTGCACGGAGATTTCTATCTGTTGTAGCTTTTTAGGTTGGGTGATAGAGAGAGTGGAATGGAAGAGAAGTGGTGAAGAGGGGGGGGGGGGGGTGGGGGCACTGTTATGTGAGCAGTTTCTGAGGTTGTGTGGTGTGGCCCTTTGGATGGGTTCTTTAATCAATAACCTGAAGTGGGAAATGGGGAAGTGATTTGGAAAACATATTTTCCGTGAAAGCTCTTTGAAGTAAAAGTTGAAGATTGTTGACAGCTATTGCAGGTCATGTATGGGCAGAATATATGACATTATTTCGGCCAACTCGATTGGGCTTATATTGTTCTCCATGGAAAGGCGTATGTGCTCCTCTCTCAATCTCATATTACAATGCACATAGACCAAGTCCTCAAGCCGCTTAACACCCAATTGGTTCCGCCTCTTGGAGTGTATGAGGTTGAACGTACTCCAGTTGTGCTTGCACCCAGTGGCAAAACATGTTTGGGAAAGTACTTTAACTGTTAATCTTGGTTACGTTGGGTGAGTCTCTGCCATATTGCAACCACCATTCAGCTGCATAAGAGCATTAAAGAAAATTGTTAGGTAATAGTAAATGATGATGCATATTTAAATATGAATGAAAAGACTAAGGTGATTGGACCAAGCAGCAGTGGCGCCATCTTGAGCCGCAACAACCACTGACCGGCTGAAACTTCCAGTGTAATCCCTGGATCCTTTAATCTGCATCCATTTCAGTTATTGGTACCAATGTTAGCATCAATACCAAAATTATAATTGCATAAGTTCTTAACCACCAAACAATGCCCTACTCTCACTTCTTGATTGATAAATGAATGGCAAGTTGCATCTGGCTCAAACCTCTTGACCACTATGTGAACTGCTTCAATCAGATCTTGTCTCATTGCAAGTCTATGCTTGTATTGGTACTTAGGATCCAGATGTTATGCTGAATACAATGCAAAGTACAATAATAAGAAACTAAATGACAAATTGAGGTCAATGAAGTAACAACTAACCAGCCTTATGTAGTGGATGCATGAACTGCCTCTCCTAGCGATCCTTGATAATAGAAATGAACCTTGTGTTACTTGTTTGTACATTGTCTTTACCTGCATCTACATCATGTCTTTAGCTTCCCACAAGTATGGTAAGGTGTGCTTCTTTAGTGAGTCTACCGTTCCCAACACGGTGATGACCAGGCGTAAGATCTTTACAACCTTTTTGAGGTCATCCCAGGACTTGTCATTAGCAATGGTGGCCTGTGCTGCCCAAACTCCTCGAGAATCATGGTTCAAGAACTTGGTTGAAACCATTGGTTTTGTCCAAGATATCTCTATTTCCCAAGAAACCGAGACGAAACCTGGTACAAGTCAGGTTTCGACCATATTTCACACATTTCAGTAGTTTCGACCGAAAATACCAAGTTTTGACTAATTTTGACTAGTTTCGATAGTTTCGATGAGTTTGGCAGCACATGACATGTCGAATGTTGCCCAGAAAAATACAACCAGGTCGAAACCTCAGAAATCTTGGTTTCCTAGCTGGTTGAAACCAACCTTGCCACTGAGATTTAGAACCTTGACGAGAACTAGACCCCTCTCAGTCAAACCACTAAAGCAAACATGGACCTAAGTTTGGACTTCTTCAACTCAAAGCTCTGAAGAATGATCCAATTTGTTGCAAAATTGTGTCAGCCCTACCCTCAACAAGTCACCACCACACTTGCTCCTCAACAAGTGCAAGGAAAATCTATGTTTGTAGATGAAGGTGATAACTTGTCTTGTCCTCTCAATCACCTCTTTCACAATCTTCAGATTCCCATGTCCTTCAACATGAGATCGATGCGATGGGCTGCACATGGAGTCTAGAAGAGTCTGTACCTGGGATTGTTCTTCAATTTTTGCCCTGGCTTCTTAAAATTACTCCCATTGTCAGTGTCAACCTGTACCACATTCTCCACCCCCAATTCCTTCATTACCTCCTTCAACTGCTTGTGTACTTTGCATCCTTCTTTTCCTTGTATGCATCAACTGACTTGAGGAACACGGTCCTCCCATCACAATTTACCATGAAGCTGATGATGATCTAGTGAGTCCAGTCCAACCATCACAATTACAATCACTCCATAATGCTCCCACATCTTCGTCAGCCCCTTAATATAACCCATCAACTTTGCCTTGTGGTGGGGCAAGTAAACATTATACATCTCATGCTGTGGGCCCCTTCACTCCTGGGCTAGCCTTAACTATCTCATCTAACACGTTCTGATAGTATGGCCATGTAGTGGCATTGGTTGGAATGCTGTAGTTGAAAGCCCACTTGGAGAAAGCAATCCCCACTTTCTCCTTCACACCAGTCCACATCTGTTTCAGTTTCTTTTGTTTTTGGTCCTGCCTTGGAAGAGGGAAGGATCCGACTGAAGGACCTAAACATCTGGTTCACTGGCTGAGAGTGGGGGCTGGGGCCCAAGCTCTCACACTCTGGCTCCTCCTAAATGGAATCTTGTGCTCTTTGTGTCTCAACCTCCACCGGTGCAAATGTGGCTCTAGCTCATCTCTAGCCTGTATAGTATGGCCATGTAGTGGCATTGGCTGGAATGTTGTAGTTGAAAGCCCACTTGGAGAAAGCAATCCCCACTTTCTCCTTCGCACTAGTCCACATCTGTTTCAGTTTCTTTTGTTTTTTGTCCTATCTTGGAAGAGGGAAGGATCCGACTGAAGGGCCTAAACATCTGGGTCACGGGCTGAGAGTGGGGGCTGGGGCCCGGGCTCTCACACTCTGGCTCCTCCTGAATGGAATCTTGTGCTTTTTCGTGTCTCAACTTCCTCCGGTGTAAATGTGGCTCTGGCTCATCTCTAGCCTGTCTAGATGAACCAGCGGCCCTGCCCATCTGTATCATTCTCTCCTGGTCCATCTTAAAAGTCTCTCTGCTCTCTAACCTTGCCCTCCTCAATTGTGCAGCCTTTGCTTGTGTTCGTACATCATCCCAATCTGGTTCCTCACTGTCATAATCCTACTCCCCTAACTCAGGCATCCTCTCTAGAGTCTAGACATGCATCATCAAACTCATCCCTGACTGCCCTTTCTCCCTCTTAGCTTCTACCCCGCCCCTCAGATGCGTTGCCATAGCCTTCTTTATCTCACTTGGCACACTAGGGCAACCCGTGACATTCCTGTCCCAACCAGCTAGATGCTGCTTCAGTCTAGTGCCCCACATTCCCCAATTCTCTTCTTACAATTATTGCACTCAGATTTCTTCTTGTCAACTGGAAGGGGTCTCCCATGCAGCCATGGGTCCCCCCCCCCCCCCCGGGGCCTTGGTCAGCCATTATGCAGCGCTAGTTGGTACACTGTTGCAATAAGAATACAAATATTATTAACATGTGCACCTCAAATATGGCTCCTAAACAACAACAAAGTGTATAGTCACCATCAATTAATTAAAGAACATCTCATTACTAATCAAAAACAGCTGAAAACATATTCCCTATGTTTTCATTAATTTTCTTCATTTTTCAAACTAAAATAGAATATTCCCCTTATTTATTTATTTTTTGCATTTTAGCAATTGTTTTTCAAACAATTACATCTACCACCCATGGAGTTTCAAAAAGTACTTCCGTACCCCTGTGTACTAACTTTGTTAGTTTTGGTAAGAAATGACAATTTTGCCCTTTTAATTTTTTATAAGAAGTAAACTCACTCCTCCCCACCCCTGTTACCATTGCATATCCTGAGGTTCCTGGTGCGATAAGGGTTGGGACTTTCCGATGCCGTTGACCTTCCATTGCTGCACTGGCGGACATCCTTGCATCTCCGGTTTGAAAACTAAATCAGAGTCCCGCAAGATGATATTTGGAGCCCTTTCATTTATACAAGTTTGAAAACTTCTCAGCTTCAGTGTAATTTCATGTTTTGGGTAACCGGAATTCAGGGGGAAAAAAAAACCCTAATACATTGTCTACCAAAAAAAATTTTGAAAAAGGAATCTGTCCATCTCCCACCTAATCGGCTTGGCTTTGTTAGGATTTGGAGAGGATCTCTGCTTGAACATACTCATAAATCCTACCAGCAAGATCCTGTTCCAACCCATTTCATTACCTTGCTCTGTTCTGGTCACTGCTTTTCATTTATCCTATTGCACCTCCAAAGAGTTGAGAGAAATCCCTGAGATTTCAGCCACAGTTAGGCCCCTCCTAGACCACCACTTGACTGAAGTTTCAGCTCCATCGAAGCCCTTAGTTCCAATTTCTCAGAATTTCCTTGTTTCCGTCATATCTCTGACTTCTCAGTTTATATTCATTGATTATCTTCAGTTCGGGATTTTCAGTACTCCAGAACTAACCCTAATCAGCCCTCTTCAGCTACAAGCACCTTGAGCCTAAAAACCCTAATTGGGGTTGGGGTTTACATAATGCACCCCTCAATAGGTCATACACCTCTCTCTGTCTTGCAGCTGTGGGCCTTGTGGCCCGTTCATGGTTTCACCTTTGATTGTTTTGCGTCTGGCTGTGAGGGATATCTCTGCAGATTGCCGTCGAAGAAGATCACCGGCCCTTTCACGGTTTAACCTTTGGTGGTTTTGCCTCTGGCTGAGAAGGATATCTCTGCAGGTTGCCGTCGAAGAAGATCACAGCTACTGCAGATGTTGGTGGTCGAAGGAAATGAAGAAGAAGAAGAAGTGGTGGGTCCCACCTTTTTATATTAAAAAAAAAAAAAAGCACATTAAAGGATGGTTGGTGATGAGTTTGAAGCAAAAACAATTGAGGATAAAATTGTCAACTCACCTTTTTTTTCTAAAAGATTTAAAAGCACCTTCATTAAGGGTATTATGGGCATTTAGTTAATATTTGGGTGATGACATCATCACTTAACTGTTCTCAGCTAACGGTAGGGGTACGTTTGTAAGAATCTTTCAAACAAGGGAAGTTTATGAAATAGATGAAACTCTAGGGATGGTAGACGTAATTGTTTGAAACCCCATGGTAGATGTAATTTTCCCCCCAAAAAAATCAGCATTGGTCGCATGCACAGCCACTGCTGCCGTTCCTACTGCCACCGTCACTTCTAAAAGAAGAAGAGTTACCTGGTGCAGGAAGTCGTCTCTGTCTCTGCTGTAAGTCGTGTTCCCAACATGAACCAGCACATTGGTCCTTGATGGGATTCCACTTATCGGTGGGCGCATTTATATCCCTATATTGCCTGTTGTGTACAGTGACGTATTTATAACCCTTAATCCCAACCCCCCTCCCCAACAGGGAAAAAAAACACTAGGAGGGCACCTTCGCTCGCCATGGTGCCATGATGACTATGCTTGAAAGATGAGAACCTTAGCAAATGGCCTTGCGGACAGTAACTGCTTACTGAACTTAAAATAAATTTTTGGGAAAAAAAAACTGTCTAGGAATGTGGCCTACCAGCACTCCCATGAGTCTATCTCTCTCCTCGCCAATATAAAAAACACCTCTGTCCAAGGTTTAAAGTATTGATATCGTATTGGTCGGGGCGATTTTAAGAGACCTATCGTATTGTATCGGAGATACATATCGATCGGTGCAGAAACGCATGAAAATGATCAAAATACACATGGAAATACATTTTTGGACACAAAAAACAATATAAACAAGCAATATTTGTCATATATCATGCATATACACTAAGAATTGTGAATAATGTATAACCAGACAAGTGCGGCACTACTAAATTTTTATAAAAGATGAGATTTCAAAAGATGAGATTTCTTACATGCGGAGTCACTCTATTGCCATGAAGAATGTCGGGGTGGATCAAACTCATGTTTGTAAGGGTCTTCAAGAATAAGAGCAACTACGATGATGTTGTGTACTGACCGAACATAAGCACAATACTGACCCTTAAGGAAGCCATTTTCAGTTTTGAGTGAAAAATGGTGGATTTGAGTTCAAATCTTTGCAAATATATACAAAGCATGCATCTAATAGGTAGTTGAACCTATTCTTCTTGAATCATAGCAAAAAAAAAAAAGAACTAAAAATGCAAGATTTGAAGCAAACCTACCTTTTCCCTTTCAAGTGTTAAGTATGTCTTGAATTCCAAGGATTCGAGTGCGATGTGGATCCGACCCGACCCGACATATTTTGTGGCGCGACCCGAAGGGAGAAAAAGTTGAGATTTTGTTTGCTTGCTACGGGTGGGCCTAATTTTTGGGGGTTCTGGTTTGTGTTTGGTGTAAAATATGAAAAAGGCATGTGTATCAATACGTATCGATATGTATCGGTACGTATCAATATGTATCGACCTATACATACCGATACGTACTGATAAATATCGACACGTACCGATACATTTAAAAACAATAAAAAATTGATAACAGTACGTATCGGCTGTATCGATACGTATCAACTGTATGATATTGTATCGTATTGGATCGACATGTATCGGTTGATACATATCAATATAGTCGATACATTGTTTTTTTTAAAATAGATACGTATCGGTATTGTATTGTATCGACACCAACCGATACCAAGACGTATCGGCCGATACGGTACGATACACACTAATACTTTAAACTCTGCCTCTGCCCCTTATTTTGTGGAGGAGTGGGTAGGCCATACTCCCGGGCAGAAAACTACTTCTCTAAACTTTTAACTGCAGATACTAGATATGATCCTCCTATCAATTGACAAACTTCAACCCGACAAGACACCTTGTGTGGGCTCGATATATATATATTTTATATTATTTAACCTGCTGCAAATTGTGTGAAGCATTTATGATTTCAACTTTATTTCTTCTTTTTGCCTCATAACCAATTACAATAATAAGTACTTCTGCATCCTCTTATTTTTTTTCTCGTTTATCCCCTAAAATGAGTGTCCAGAAGAGTATTTTATTCATTGTATGGCAATGGATGCATATATAAGATGGCTTTGTGATTGCCTCAGGTTTATTATATTATCACTCTTGAATTTCCTTGTGTCGCATATGATAAACATGTTTTTGGATCCTTTAATCGGTCGTTTCAGTTCACTTCTCGAGTGTGTGCAGCTCAATAAAGATCACGTTGTCAAAAATTATCCGTACCTTCTGTTGGCAGAATATATTGGAGTACTGGTTGTCTATGAACTTTCTGTTGACCTTGAAATCACAATGCTAAGATACAGAACTTGCAAGTAAAATTTGGCATACATGTGAAGATTCTTGCTGTTAAAATGTTTCTTGAGAGGATTAATGAATTCAATGAAATGCAGCCTTGGGACCCATTGATGTAAGACAGAAATTAGTGGTTTTGAAGGGGTTATGGAACAGGTTCAGGATTTAGGAAGGCATGTCAAAATATGGGTTGATTGCATTATTTGTCTTTCTTGAAATAATTACTGCGCCAAGCCTAAACTTGCTTCCATGTGGTTTGGATTGTTGTGGGTGATTGATATCAAAACGAAAAGAGGGGGGGGGGGGTGGCTATATGGTTGAGAGAAAATTTGCTATGGTTTTCGTGCCCAGTGCTTTTTCTAACATCTTTGGTGGTGATTCTGCAATGTGATTCTTAGTTTGTACAAGTAATGGATGGTGCTTGTGGATGTGCCTACTGAAAATCCATCTTTGGCATAGTATATTTTTTGGACTGACTACTAAATTGTTCCCATGGCTGCAGAATGAGAAAAAACCTTCACAACCGCCCGTACCACCACCACCCAAGGAGCCCACCTTCAGCTGCCCTGTTTGCATGGGTCCACTGGTTGAGGAGATGTCGACCAAGTGTGGCCACATCTTCTGCAAGAAGTGCATCAAGGCTGCGATAACAGCTCAGAATAAATGTCCTACCTGTAGGCGAAGGCTGACAATGAAAGACGTTATTAGGATCTACCTGCCTGCTACCAATTGAGCCAAGCTTATACATGCCCATCAGATTTATACAAGGTGGGAAAGGAGGAGTTCTTTCTTACATTTTCTTTTCCCTTTGGTAGGTTTTCATACATACGAAAAGATCTGGCTGTTTCTTTTCTTGCTTGTTCCTTTTTGTATCAGTTGATTGCAGATGTATTCTGCTGATCATCTATCATTTATTAGTTTAGATGGAAATTGATCATTCTTTCTCAAAATAATGTCTTCTCTTCTCTCTGTGCTCATGTTTCGATTCTGTTACAGGTGGGTTTGCATATAGGGGGGCTTAGACAAGGGAAATCATTGCACAGCTTGGGGAAGGAACAAGGGATGGACATGAAGCTCTCAATCTCTTTTGGTTTTTAATCTAGATTTAGAATTTGACTTTATTTGGTTGAGAAGTTCGAAATCCCAATGGTTGTGATTGGTCTAGGACATGGCCTAACCTTCCCTTCAGATTTATAGTGTTGAACTTTCTTTCTTTTTATTCTGTTACTTCTGTGTTACCTATTTGGTGGTTTCTGTGGTTGGGTTTAATTTGTTCTGCAGAGGCCATGTTTTGCTGTTGGGACAAAACATCCAAGGTTGCTGCTTGTCATAAATGTTGCGACAAAGGGAAGCTGAGTAAGCGGCCAAGGAAGTGTTGTCTGATGGATGACAAATGCAAAAGGTTGTTTTACAGTTTTACGGATAGAGCTATTAGGGTAGAAGATGGGTCATGGAGCAGGGTTCAAAACTGAGACTCCTATAATCTGGATGGGTTGGATGTGGCATGTGAGCAGGGTTCAAGAAATCTTATTTGGGGCATGGAATTGGATGCCGATTCTGATTTACCTTGGCCAGAATCGGTCCATTGGTCCACCGAATCCATCTTTTGGGATCAGGCATGGAATCGTCAAAATAAGTAATAGTAATAAAAGAAATCAAAGACATTTTTACCCTCCCTCCATTTCAGGGTTGCTCCTCCCGAATTTTTATCACCTGCAATTTGCTGCCCACTCCAATTCCCTCCAATCCCTCACATAGGAGCAGAAATGACCACCCTACCCCACCTTGGGCAGTCTGTTCAGGCAGTGGGTAAGGTGGTCATTTTCGCTCCTATTTGAAGGATTGGAGGGAATTGGAGCGGGCAGGAATTGGAGGTGATAACGATTCCCCACAGCCACACCCTCTGCCCATAGCCGTGCCCCCAATTCTCCCTTTCGCTGTATGCCCCGTGCTCTACCTATCTCCCCCGTCCCCCTACTTCTCTCCTTTCCCTGTCCGCTCTCCCCCACCAAGAGTGCAGCTCAAAACAGACTACAGTCACCACAGCTCGCGTTGTAATGGTTGAAAGCTTGGAATGGAGAGAACCATTGGGTAAAGTTGACAACTCAGTCCAGTTTTGTTTATATTTTTTAGTTCTTTTTGGCGGGGGGAGAGGAATTTTTATCCTCTCTTGTTATAACATGGTGCTATAACACATCGTGCGGTGTTGCAGAGGCCATGTGGCATAGTGGGTCTCACATGGTGCACATGGTCTTTGCAGCTGCCGCACGATGCGTTACAGCACCGTGCTGTAACAGGAGAGGATAACGATTCGGGGGAGAGTATGGCGCAGCCCGAGGCCTTCCCAAGGGCATTCTAATATATGTATCTCTTAAATCTCTCTTGCAAGCTTTTCCTTGGGATTTACTGTCCCTTAGTATTCAATCCCATACAACAGTTGGATTTTCTCTATTTTCTGTCTATTTAACCTTCTCGGACACTTCCTCATATTTTCTCATCTTGAAATTTCACTCTCTTTTGCAATCAGTATTTTTTTGTTTCTTTTTGTATTTTGGATGTGCAGAGGGGGGAATCGTTATCCTCTCTTGTAACAGCATGGTGTTGTAACGCATCGTGCGACGCTACAGAGGTCATGTGGCACAGTGGGCCTCACATGGTGCACATGACCTCCGTAGCCACCACACGATGCGTTACAGCACCGTGCAGTGCTATAACAGGAGAGGATAAAAATTCGGAGAGGGGGTGGAGGATTGAGCTCCTCTCCCACGTGGTACGAAGGCCTGATCCACGAATCCTGATCCTCTACCTGCCATCGTCCTGCCTTCAAAGTTGGGAGCGACACATGGATTTATATTGATCCAATGGCCACTCTTAGGATATTTCAAATTTGATTTAAAATTTGGGTTATATAGATCAAACCCAATCCGACCGATACCAATAGACTAAGATCGACCCGACCGTTAGGGTTCAAAACAAAACAAAACAAAACCCTAAAATGAATCCGATGTGTTTTCCAAGTCGTTTCTTCTTCCTTTCGTCTTGGTCCTCTCGTTCTAAGAGTCACTAATCATGGCCGCGGCTCCATTTGAGGCGAAACACAGAGAGAGAGATTGAAAATAGGGAAATCACATTCATTTTCCTTTCATTAATCAGTTCTCTCACAGGGCACAACCACACACCAGTATGAGGAAAATCTCAAGGTTAAAAATTTACATTTTTCCTCAAGGTTAAAAATTTACAAATCCAAGTTATCTAACTCAGAAAATGTTCATGGGTTTTGGGTCAAAATCATTGTAACAGAGGAACCCACCAACACATCACAATGACCAAAAAAAAAGGGAGGGAAAAAGAAAAAGTAGTGAGCTTTATCTTTGTCATCTTCGCCAAGTTTGAACCCACGGTATTACTACTATGATTAAGCCCACAAACGCTTATGTTTCAACCCTTCTCGCAGTGATGGTGGCGTCCCTGTTGGTTTTCCCGACGGGTTTTTCCGACTGTAGAGAGTATCAGACTCCTGCTTTTTTTCACGAGTCCCTTTTGTTTTTGCAGTGCCTTTTTCTTTTTAATAAAACCCGATAAATTTCGTTCTTTTTTTCCTTTCATTTGTTTCGGTAATTTTCGAAATGGTGACGAAGTTTGTATTCTTCTTGTTGGCTTTGAGTGTGGAGCTCTGTTTCCTTTTGGCTTCATTCCTCTGTTTTCCTGTAAAAATCAAATTGGGGAAGGCCCGGGGGGAGGGGGGATTTGGGATTTGATTGCTATGACATCAATTCTCGTTTTCCTTTTCCTACTTTACATAACATATTGCATACATGTGGATTTTCTTTTTCTTCTTTCTTTTTTACTGCTAATCCTTAAACCTCAGTCTCAGGGGATCGTCTTACCATTCCTTTCTTCTTGGATTTTACATCCAGCACGGAAATCTTATTTGCCAGGGGTGGTGGTCTCCTTGAATTTTTGAACTGTTTCCAAGTTGGGTAATTAAAAGTGGCGAGCACTCGTTGCAGGATGAGTTAACAAGGAGATTGGAATGATAACTGCGGTTTGAGGTAACTTGTTGATTTCCTGGGAGCCATTGTAGTTTCAGAGGTTTGTGGAGCGAAGTAAGTTAAGAGATGAGAGTTTTGGTTTGATGGTACCGGTCAGATTGGGTTGGACCTAAATAACCCAAATTTTATATGGGATTTGAAATCTCCTAAGAGTGATTGTTGGATCAGTATTTATTCATGTGTCACTCCCAGCTTTGAGAACAGGACGATGACAGGTAAATTGTTGATAGTAGAGGATCTGAATCCCTGATCCACACACCAGCACACATCCCGGTGTGTTGGCATGTGGTTCAAAGCCTCTGGGTACTGCATGCTATGCTGTGTTGGAGAGGAGTCGGATCCGTGGAAGGGAAGGGAAGGGAAGAACCGAACCCGCTAGGGAGGGGTACGGTCTCCTTGAAGTAGGTCTTCCACTTTGGCCTTCCCTTTGACTCCGATATAACCATACTTACTGGACCTTTAGAACAAGAAGAACAAGCAACAGTTACATATAAATATTGTACTTATTTAACATGAAATGATACAGATATACAAGAAGTTAAAAAGTTTCAAAATGGATAAAACAAGGGATGTGGAGAAGAATTCCCAAAGCAATGGAACCTACTGCTCTGTATCAAACCATCCTCTTAAATTGCCAATATCTGTCCATACGGTTAGCTCTGCGAATCCCATTTCCACTGCCCTGAACAGTCCTTGTTGAAAGCCTCTTGCCGCCTTCTTGTGATTTCTCAAGCTTTACCATCTTCCTTTCAATCTCCACCACCTTGGGACTTACCTCTTCATATTCGTCCTTCATTTCTTCCCTTCATCTACCTTTAACAACTATGAGGCTGCATTGCCATTCACTCAACTCGTCGTCGGCGTCTGCATTTGGGCTCCGCTGGAAAGGCATTGAGACAGTGGATCACTTGTTTTTCCAATGTCCCTTTTCTCGCTCCATTTGGAAAGAAGTCAGGACTGGTAAGTTAAGAAGGTATCAACAAATTTGGGATGCCATCAGCTTGGATATTAGGGCAACTTTGATGAATGCCCCTTGAAGGGTCAATATTACCAAAATAATTGCCTTCTAGTTTAAGATACTGAAGAAATCAGGGTGACCAATTAGGTCACACCACAAAGGACTAAAACCTGAAAAATTAAAAAGGGAAAATGTTCTTAGTTGGGCGGTGCAGCCATGCCCAGACACAATGGGGGGCGGGGGGTTGCGAAATGATCAACCCGCCCTCCAATGAAAAGTGGAACTTATGCCCCCAATATGCCAATGGGTGCTGATACACCCAATATTCACCGGGCCAATCAACGACCGCCATGTGTCACTGACGACCCGCTCCATAGCTAAGGGGAACGAACCGGGTCCCAAAGCACCACTCGGGCGCGGCCACCACTCGGCGCGGCCCCCGCATCAGGGCGGCCTCCTCACTCTCACTCACCCAGCGCGCTCCTCACTGTGGAGCGGCCTCACCAAAGCGCGGCCTCACCCAGCGCAGCCTCCTCACCGGGCGCGGCCTCACTCAGCGCGCCACCACTTGACGCGGCCTCGGCCGAGCCACACATCCAGGCGCGGCCTCACCCAGCGCGCCTGCACCCAAGCAAGCATCGTGGGCACGTGAGGTGGGGGCCACCCATCTACGACCCTTCGTATCGCTAAGACTCACGTCACTACCAGGACTCTAGACCGCCGCTTAGAGGTCACGCCATCTAGACGGATTCAAGCACCGAGGACGTTATCACCACACGCGGGTATCTATCCACCAAGGATCCCGATGCCACCAGGACACTCCCTCTCACGGGAGATGGCCAATCGGGATAGAGTCCTGCTACCCAGGGCCTCTATCCACTCAACAAAGACAACGCCCTCAAACGGGGACTCTCCACACCGCCATACACCGCCATATGCTACTATAAAAGGCAAGGTACGCAACCCCATCAAAGGACATCAAAACTCATACGAATAATCACTATTCATCTGCTTGCGCCAGGAGATCTAACTTTGGCATCGGAGAGCCCTAGGCCGGGACCACACCGGTTCTCTCCGATTGACCCCTTTGGTCCACTTGCGGTGACGGCACTCGCAGGACCGCTCGACGATTTCTTGACGCAATGCATTGGCGCCGTCGTGGGGAACGACGCTAGCCATTACAACTACCACTCGCTTCCATACTCATTCAATGGCACGAAGGAAGACTACCACCACCAACAACGGAGCAAGGAATGGATCACCACCCCGAGGGCTCTCGCCGCGAGCCAACGACCAGACCATGTCCCTCTCGGAGGAGGAGATCCCCCTTAATGACCGATTCGTGATCGCCGACCCCAACAATGACGAGGCCAACGATGTGGTGGTGGAGGTGACACCGACCCCAATGCTCCAGCCCATCGTGGGTCGATCAACGACCGCAACGACAGATCCTCGATGAACAACGACTCTTTCGAGAATACCTGACGCAGTCAGGCGACATCTCACCGTCGGAGGACTTCACCAAAGCAAGAGGTGGAGTCCATACCTCAACAAGAGCCAAACCCTAGGAGATCATCTCCCGGGGCGAGATCGAGAGAGACTTGCGCGACAGCAACCCCCACTTCGCAGCGGGGGGAGCCTTCCCAAGATCCCAGGAGAACAAGAGACCTCTCACCACGGTCGAACGTGGGAGGACGCCAACACCCAGGGCGAGGGTGTCTAGCCCGCAGAGATCGGGTCCGGAGGTCCGTGTTCGACGGACAATCGGAAGAAAGTCACCTACCACGACGGCCGGACCTACAGAGAGGAAAGCCCCTCACCTTCACGGCAGGATTCATCACGGCGTGACCATTCCCCATCCCACCAACACTCAAGGCGGGAGGGGGACATCCAGAGAGAGCGTGAACGAGGTCACAGCGAACGTCCGGCCAGCGTGGGGGCGTAGACACGGGACGAGGAGCTCGATCAAAGACTCCACGACCTGGATGAGAAGTCGGAAGGGTTGAAGAAGCAAACCAAAGGCGAGACACATTCCATACCTGGACAACACCCCTTCTCGGCAGAGATCATGTCACCACATTACCTTCCAAGTTTCGACTACCCACCTTTGAACTCTACAAAGGTACCACCGACCCTAATGACCACATCAACTACTTTAATGGCATGATGACGCTGTATGGGGGTCGGACGTGGTATCCTGCGGGCATTCCTCGCGTCCCTTAAGGAGCAAACCACATCATGGTTCTCCAGGCTACGACGAGATCTATATGCTCGCTTGCGAGCTATGTGAACAGCTCGTCACCCGTTTCCAAAGCAGCGCAAGCAAGAAGACCACCGCCAATCTACTAAACGTGGTACGTAACCCTGGGAATCTCTCGGAATACGCTACCAGTTCACCAAGGAGTCCCGGAGGTTCGAGACTTGGATGACCAGGACACAGATGCAGCCCTAGCAGGAGGTATTAGGGACCCGGACTTGATCAAGGACCTCGGCACGCCATGAGACCAGGACTATGAAAGAGCTCCGGAGCGGTGCAACGAGTTTGCAAATATGGCCGAGGTACTACAAGCTAGAACAAAAATAATCGAGGCCAAGCCACAGACAACAAGAGGTCAGCACCGATGACCGCAACGAGGGTAAGAGGTCGAGGACAGAGCGCCGACAAGAGAAGAGTGACCGCCCATCTAGAAGGACAGACGTCGCCGCCGAGAGAAGCGAGAGGGCAAGCACCCCGAGTTCACACCATCAACACCACCAGGTCCCGATACTCATGCAGATCCAGGACCGTGACCTACTCCATTGGCCACGACCCATGCTAGCAGCGCCAGAGAAGCGAAACCCTAACAAATATTGTCTCTTCCACAAAGAGAATGGGCACGACACGGAGGAGTGCTATCAATTGAAGAGAGAGATAGAACAACTGGTAAAAGCAGGAAGCTTGAACAAGTATGTGAAGGGGAGACGTGAAAACCGCTCGTGCCAAGGAGATAGAGGTCGCGACGGAGACAGAGTGGAGCCGAGACGAGAAGAAAGAAGAACAGATCGAGAGAGAGACCGCCCGTAAGAGCGGAGAGATGCCACGTAACCTAGTGGCACCAAGGGACCTCCTATCCTCACCATACTTGGAGGACCAGGGCAAGAGTCCACCGTAAAAGCTAAAGCTCATGCCAGGTTCGTGGGAGTGGCAGAGAAGCCCAAAGAAGATAGCCAAGGCCGAGGCGGTGATCTCCTTCTCGATGAAGACCTCGGAAGGACTAAACTTCCCGCATGAAGATGCCTTGGTAGTACAGGTGGAGGTAGCCAATCGACCGTACACGCAGGCCGATAGACACAGGGGCGTCCGTTGACGCACTCTCCTTGGACGCCTATCGGCAGCTCGGATTCGGGACGACCAGCTCAAACCGAGCCCACTTATCTCCATGGATTCTCAGTGCCACCGCCTCCATCGAGGTACCATAGAGCTACCCGTCACCTTCGGTACACCTCAACAAGTAACCATCATGGTAAATTTCATGGTAGTCAAGTCCGTGGTGTCCTTCAACGGCCTCTTAGGGCGACCATCACCGACCCTTAGAGGAGTCATATCACCACTTCACCAAGATGAAGTTCCCCACCAAGAATGGGGTAGGCGAAGTCCGAGGAGATCGGAAGAAAGCAAGGGAGTGCTACGCCACCTTCATGAAAAAGAATAATGGCAACACCCGTGGAATGGCACTCTGCCTAGAAAGCATGATCGTGACCGGAGAGATGAACTGACAGAGAGAGGGGAAGGCCAGTGGAAGACCTCATCCCATGGCCCCTCAGCCAGGATGACCCCTCCAAGGTCGTTCAGGTCGGCTCGCCGCTAAGCAAGGAACGAGAAGAAGGGCTTGGACACCTCCTCCAAGCGAACATGGATGTCTTCGCATGGTCGACCTCCGACATGCCAGGAATACCACGTTCCATAGTGGAACACCGACTACATGTCGACCCAACCAGAAGCCCATTCAACGTGCGGCGTAATCTCGCCCTTGACCGGCAAGCAAAATCAAGGAGGAGGTCGAGAAGTTAAGCCGATCGGGGTTCATCGAAAGGAGAAGTTCCCAACATGGCTCGCCAACGTGGTCATGGTACCAAAGCCAAGTGGGAAGTGGAGGATGTGTGTCGACTACACCGACCTCGAACAAGGCATGCCCAAAAGATGAGTACCCACGCCTTGGATCGACCTATCGATCGACGCCACCGCCGCCATGAGATGCTGAGTTTCATGGACGCCTACTCCGGATACAACCAGATCCTCATGTATGAGGATGACGAGTCTTACACCGCATTCGGACGGACAAAGAGAACTACCGCTACAACGTCATGCCGTTCGGGTTAAAGAATGCAGGGCCACCTACCGTAGAATGGTCAACAAGATGTTCGAGGAGCGGATCGGGCGCAACATGGAGGTATATGTGGATGACATGCTTGTGAAAAGCATCCACACCAACCAACACCGACCGACCTAGAGGAAGCCTTCGCGATCGAGGAGGAACCGGATGAAGCTAAACCCGCAAAGTGCGCCTGTAACGTCGGGAAAATTCCTGGGGTTCGGGTCTCACCGTGGAATAGAAGCTAACCCATCCAAGATCAAGGCCATCCAAGAGATGGCACCTCCTCGAACGGTCGGGAAGTGCAGAGGTTGAATGGGAGGGTCGCCGCCCTTTCCAGGTTCGTGTCACGATCGGTGATAAGTGCTTACCATTCTTCAAAACATTGAAGAACCTCCGAAGCCCTAAGGACTTCACATGGACGGAAGAGTGCCAAAAGGCGTTCGGAGAATTGAAGGAGTACCTAGAGAGCCCACCGCTGGGCGACCGGAACCTAACGAAGAGTTGCGCTATACCGCCGCCACCTGTCGCGGTCAGGGCCGATCGAAGGAAGAAGACAAAGTCCAGAGGCCCACCTACTACGTCGCCATGTCCCGATCGATGCAGACCAGGTACACTAGGATCGAGAAGATAGCCTATGCATTGGTAATGGCAGCCAGAAGCTACGACCATACTTCCAAGCCCATACCATCGCAGCCCTCGCGCACCTACCCTTGAAGAAGATATTGCATGCCGGACGCCTCCTGACGATTGATAGCATGGGCGGTGGAGTTAAGTGAGCATGACATCAAGTTCCAACCAAGGACGGCCATCAAAGGCCAAGCCTTGGCAGACTTCGTCGTTGAACGCACCTTACCGCAGACAGAGCTTAAAAAAAAAAAAAAAAAAAGGAAGAGAAAGAGGCCAAGTGGCTACAGCCAAGAGGCCATGGCCAAAAGACCACGACCAAGGGGCCAAGGGCAAAGGGCTATGGTCGCATCAATGGATGTCACCTATCAAAAGAGAGAGGCCAAGTGGCTACGGCCAAGAGGCCATGGCCGAAGACCATGACCAAGAGGCCACGGCCAAGAGGCCATGGCCAAAAGACCATGACCAAGAGGCCACGGCCAAGAGGCCATGGCCAAAAGAACACGACCAAGAGGCCACGGCCAAAGGGCTATGGTCGTCACCTATCAAGAGAGAAAAAAATAATAAAATAAAAATAAATTTTGGGTGCCATCCGTCAAAGGCCGCTGCCCAAAAGCAAAGAAGAAAAGAGAGAAGAAAGAAAATAAAAAGGGGGTCTTTGGCCATGGCCAAGGGCCACAATCGACAAACCATGGTAGAAGTTCAAGGTTCAAGGTTTGAGGTTCGAGGTCCGAGGTCGGAAGTTCGAGATGGTTCGAGTTCTAAGGATCGAGAATGCAACGTTGATGCAACGTCCAGTGCTAGCCAATGATGAACTCGTAAACCTGGCCAATGCAAAAGTACGTGAAAATATTACATGAGCTAACATGCCGGAGAAGCAAGTTAATGAGATTGAGGAGGGGCCTAGCTAGATGGACCCTATACTCAACTACCTACAGACGACGCCTTACCGAAGACAAGGCCGAGGCAAGGAAGATCGTGGACGAGAGCCGCAAGTACACCATCCTAGACGGGGTCTGTACAAGCGGGGGCAACAAAGACCACTACTCCGGTGCCTAGGACCTAAGGGGGCGAGTACGCCCAGCCGAAGTCCATGAGGGGATATGTGGAAGCCACATGGGGGACGAGCCCTAGCCTACAAAATCCTCCGCCGGGACTATACCGCCACGAAGGCAAGAGGAGGCCATCCAATATGCCAAGAAGTGCGAGCAATGTCGGGTTGTTCGCCCGACTCCATCTACCCGCCACCAAGCGACATCAATCCTCAACCCCATACCTTTTGCCATGTGGGGACTAGACATCTTAGGCAACTTCACCGCAGCACCAGAAACAGAAAGTACCGGTCGTCGCGATCGACTACTTCACCAAGTAGGTTGAAGCTAAACCCTTGGCCAAGATAACGAGACAGAGAGGGAGAAGTTCGTCCGCGACGACGTCATCTACAGTTCGGGTGCCACGGATCCTCGTCTTAGACAATGGAAAATAATTCAACAACCCTAAATTCCAAGCATTCTCACATACAACATCGACTATCCGCTCTGTGTCGGTAGCATACCCACGTGCCAATGGTCGTGGAGGTCACCAATGTAATGTTACCGGAAGGAGTCAAGAAAAGGCTAGAAGGAGCTAAAGGCAAGTGGGTAGAAGAGCTGCAAGCGCCCTGTGGGCATACCGAACTACAAGACGGACGCCCACAGGAGAGAGCCCATTCCGCCTAGCATATGGCATCAAGCATTGGCATCGGTAGAGGTCTCGCGCTATGTCCCATAGGGTTCGCACTTTAATGAACGCACCTATGCCGACGGATCAGGCGGCAACCTAGACTTTATAGATGAGGTCCGCGAAGAGCATCGCTAAGGAACGCCGCCTACCGCACAGCATCGCCAGTGCTATAACGCTGTGGTCAAGGAAAGGCTATTCCACCAGGGAGATTTAGTACTACGGAGGGCAAGTGCATCACGCCACAAAAGGCGGAAGTCACCCAACCGGGAAGGACCCTACATAGTCTCCAAGCCAGATACGCCTAAACCTACCGCTTGAAGACTCCAGGGGGCAAGAAGGTAGACCGACTGGGAACTCACTATACTTGAAGAAGTACTATCAGTTGATAACAATGAGTTTGGCATCACCAACAAGAGCAGTAGATGGCATTACGCTTCAAAGATGAATTGAAAAAAATCGGGAATACTCGGCTTCTTCTACTACTCAACCGAGGCTTCGTGCCTAAGGCGACATGCCAATATTGAGGCTTTATGCCTAAGGCGGTATGCCAACATCGAGGCTTCGTGCCTAAGGCGGTATGCCAACATCGAGGCTTCGTGCCTAAGGCGATATGCCAACACCGAGGCTTCGTGCCTAAGGCGATATGCCAACACCGAGGCTTCGTGCCTTAGGCGACATGCCAATATTGAGGCTTTATGCCTAAGGCGATATGCCAACACCGAGGCTTCGTGCCTAAGGCGACATGCCAACATTGAGGCTTTATGCCTAAGGCGACATGCCAACATTGAGGCTTCGTGCCTAAGGCGATATGCCAATATTGAGGCTTTATGCCTAAGGCGATATACCAACACCGAGGCTTCGTGCCTAAGGCGACATGCCAATATTGAGGCTTTATGCCTAAGGCGATATGCCAACATTGAGGCTTCATGCCTAAGGCGATATGCCAACACCGAGGCTTCGTGCCTAAGGCGATATGCCAACACCGAGGCTTCGTGCCTAAGGCGACATGCCAACACCGAGGCTTTATGCCTAAGGCGATATGCCAACACCGAGGCTTCGTGCCTAAGGCGACATGCCAACATTAAGGCTTTATGCCTAAGGCAAACATGCCAACACCGAGGCTTCATGCCTAAGGCAACATGCCAACACTAAGGCTTCATGCCTAAGGCGCCATGCCACCGCGAGGCTCTACGCCTAAGGCGTTAACCCCAAGGTCGGAGGATCACCAAGGCACGACGTCACTACCAAAACCCGAGGACTATCAAGGGTCGAGAGCATCAACGCGCAAACGATCACCAGGAGACAATGTAATCAATATCAAAGCGACAAGGATCAAATCATATCAACATCTAAAGAAAGAGTCAAGTACATACAAAAGCAAGCATCACAATCCAAAAGTTATCATCCAAAAAGTCAACACCCGGAAAGAACATCTATAAAATCGTGGGGCATCTAGTGGAGGAGCAGCCTCCGATCCGGAAGGAGACATCATATCACCTCAAATGGGACAAGCAACACTCTCCTCGGTAAGACCGCACCCTCCTCTGTCACCACAACATCATCCTCGGGAGAGACACGAGCCACTATAGCGGTCTCGTGTAGCAACAGAGTGACCTCGTGGAACCTTGAGAAGTCATAATCACGGGTCTTCTCCGATGCGAACCGCCAAGTCCGAAGAAATCAAGACGCTAGGAATGAAAGCCAACTTACTCCTAAGGTCACCAACAGAAATAGAAGCCCGAGGCCCTACGACCCCTACTAGGGGTGGAATCTCCGAGAACCTCCTCCTCCCCTTCACTACCAACAGGGAAGGCAAAGAAGAAAAATATCCGCGGGAACGCTCCTTCGAAGATCCAACCCCGATCAAGCAGGCCAAGGTCACCCGGAACGATATGAAGGAAAAGAGGGGAACGAACTACTTACTTGAGAAAGCATTCTCCTCGAAGTTGGCAAGAAAAAGGAAAGGAATGTCACCCGCAAAATATAAACAGCAGCCTCCATCACATACAAGAGGAGGAATAGGGAAGAAGAGCGAGGGTCCATCACGTCCACGCCGCGGTCACCTAGGCGCGGCATCACCGGCAAGACGTGGACCACACCCGTGCATGGCCACCTGGGCCGCCAGCGGCCACACCCGCAGCGCGCCTCACCCGCGGGCGCGGCCTCACCGCGGGAGCGGCCTCACCACGGGCCCGGCCTCACCACGGGCGCGGCCCCAGCCGCGGGTGCGGCCACAGCCTCGGGCGCGGCCACAGCCTCAGGCGCGGCCCCCGCCGCGGGCGCGGCCACAGCCTCGGGCGCAGCCTCACCGCGGGCGCGGCCCCAGCCGCGGGCGCGGCCTCACCACGGGCGCGGCCCCTGCCGCGGGCGCGGCCACGCCTCGGCGCGGCCTCACCGCGGCCACACCGCAGGCATGGCCTCACCGTGGCCACACCCGCAAGCGGCCTCGAGGAGACGCCCACAAAAAAAAAAAAAAAAAAAAAAAAAAAGGGTTGGAATCGATGTACCTCGGAAAAAAGGTGATCGCGCCGGAAGGACAAGCACACTAGGCAATGACGTAGCCACACCACGAGGCACAACCAAGGAATAGAGGTCACAAGAGGCAAGGCACTCAAGCTTTCCAAGCAAACCAAGGCACCAAGAGAACACCACCCAAGCACAAGGACCCAAAAATCAAGCAAAGTGGATACTAGTGGAGGTGACCCAAAAACAAACACATGGAGGGCACCAAAAGAGGACAAAAGACAAAAAGAAGAAAGGAGAGCAAAAGGAAAGACAAAAAGTAAGAAATTAGAAATGAGAAGTGAAAGAAGAAGGGAGAGGAAGGAACATATACCTACAAAAACAAAAAGAAAAAGTGTAGGAGGTAAGGTTTGAACCCCAACCTCTCCTACCTCATCGCTGGATTTACAGCAAACCCCACAGAAAGTTTATTCGCAGCGGACCCCTCACTATGCAAAGACACCTACTCTCTTGGACATCCTATCCCAAGAGAGTGGGGGCAAATGATACACCCAATATTCACCGGGCCAATCAACGACCGCCATGTGTCACGCACGACCCGCTCCATAGCTAAGGGGAACGAACCGGTCCCAACACCACTCGGGCGCGCCACCACTCGGGCGCGGCCCGCATCGTGCGCGGCCTCCTCACTCCTCACTCACCCAGCGCGGCCTCCTCACCAGGAGCGGCCTCACCCGAGCGCTGCCTCACCCAGCGCAGCCTCCTCACCAGGCGCGGCCTCACTCAGCGCGCCACCACTTGACGCGGCCCGGCCACGCAGCCCACATCCAGCGCGGCCTCACCCAGCGCGGCCTCGCACCCAAGCAAGCATCGTGGGCACGTGAGGTGGGGGCCACCCATCTACGACCCTTCAGACGCTAAGACTCACGTCACTACCGGACTCTAGACCGCCGCTAGAGGTCACGTCATCTAGACGGATTCAAGCACCGAGGACGTTATCACCACACGCGGTATCTATCCACCAAGGATCCCGATGCCACCAGACACTCCCTCTCACGGGAGATGGCCAATCGTGATAGAGTCCTGCTACCCAGGGCCTCTATCCACTCAACAAGACAATCGCCCTCAAACGGGGACTCTCCACACCGCCATACACCGCCATATGCTACTATAAAAGGCAAGGTACGCAACCCCATCAAAGGACATCAAAACTCATACTGAATAATCACTATTCATCTGCTTGCGCCAGGAGATCTAACTTTGGCATCGGAGAGCCCTAGGCCGGACCACACCGGTTCTCTCGATTGACCCCTTTGGTCCACTTGCAGGTGACGGCACTCGCAGGACCGCTCGATGATTTCTTGACGCAACAGGTGCACTCTCACTGGCTGCATTGCGTGTGGCCACTGCGCTCTCCCAATTAAAAAATCAAATTCAAAGGTAGGAGGGCTTCTTCCCTCGAGAAGGGGTTGGCACGGTCTCGGGCGGGAGAGCAAAGAATCAAGCCAAAGGAAGAGATATGGTTCCGGTCTAGGCGTCAGCGGAGGTCGGAACCCTGTGAGCAGCTACCCGACGGCCTAAATAGCCTAAGAAGAGGCATGCGCGCTTACGACGGAGGACGGGCATTGACCCACTCACTGGTAATGCAGGCAAGCTCGCTTTGAAAACTTGTTTGAATCGAGAATAGCCTCAATAAAATCTCATTGCAACCTATCATAAGTCTTTGACATAACTAATTTAATAGCTACACATCCCAATTTTCACTTTTTTATGAGTTAAGAAATAAAAAATCTCCTTTGCAATGATAATATTATCGGACATTTGCTCCTAGGAATAAACACAATTTGAAATGGAGAAATAAATCTCTCAAGAAGGGGCTTGAGACATTCAACAACTAAGATTTTTGCCACAGTTTTATAAGAAACATTGCACAAAATTTTAGGCCCAAAATCTTTAACCATATCAGAGTTATCCTTCTTCGAAATTAAAGTGATAAGAGTACAGTTAACTACAAAAGTTAAAGTGCCAGTCAAGAAAAAATCCCTAATAAAACCATAAACGTTAGACTTAACAACTTCCCAACAGTGCTGAGAAAACGTAGCTTGAAATCCTTCATACACTGGTGTTTTATATGCATCAAGACTAAACACCACAGATTTAATCTCCTCATCAAGGATTGCGGTCAAGGAAGCATTAAACTCAGTCCTAATAATAGGAGTAAAATGAGATTCAACAAATGATGGGATTAGAAGTGGTAAAAATGGAAGACAGAAGATTATAAAATAAATTAACAATCTCAACCACAAAATGAATTTTATTCCCTTGGGAATCAATTAAATGTGAAATCCAATGATGTCTACAATTATGCTTTGCAATATACTGATAAGACCGAGTGTTTCTATCTCCATCACTAATATAGAGGTGCCTATATTTTTGGAACCAAAAATTATCTTTAGCATCTAACAACCATTGGATATATTTCTCAACCATTGAGATTACTATCCAGTCTTTTCCTTGTTTTTGGCACTTTGGTTGATACGGGGCCTGTCCCGTTTTAGTTAGGGGCCTCCCATTTCCCTCTTTAAGCATATTTTAAAGAGGTTCTAGATGGTTTTTTATTTTTTTGTATATATATATATTTTAATATAATTTACTTATCCAAAAAAAAAAAACAAAAAACCATTGGATATATTTCTCAAGCTTCTCCAACTCCATATAAACCCAATCCGAAGGAACACTATTTTCCAAATCAAGATAGTGCTAGAACAACGAGACTTTCAAAACATCCACACAACCAAAATCAGAACATTCCACTACTTTAAAAAATGATTTAAGCTAATTAATTTAGTCCCACATTAGTTACCTTTGATAACTTCTGCCTCCTCATATACCTGTGAGTCTTTCCACCCAAACGTTTGAGCTTTTGGGTTGGATATTTACATGGTATCAGAGCGGATTTTCTCTAGTCTTGTTGCAGATGTCACCTGAACCTGCCTCTGTTCATCTATGCCCGTGTACGTAGTTCCATAAAAGCCAAACATGAGGAGTGTTGGGAGAATAATCCCACATCGATTACTCCTGGGACCTTTTTTGTCCCCTCATATACTTGTAAGTCCCTCCATCCAAAATTTGGTAAGTATGCATACATTTAAGTAAAATACACATGCATGGTCCGTAGAGCCCGAAAATGCACTAGCCTAACACCTCTTAAATTTAAATCTGTGGTATGTTCTTTACTAGCACATTTTATTTTTACATACAATTTCAACATTTGTAGGGTACTATTGTGTGAAAATATGCAAGTAAAGAGCACCAGCTAGAGCTCAATTCTGACTTCGGACTCCATGGACTGGCTACCTATATAGACCAAGTCCTCTATGAGTATTGTGCTCTCGTGAATCCACCTTGTAAGGTGAAAATTATCTTGTTATCTTTTTAAACAAATTTTTTTTTTCTTAATGATTATTAACCTCTAGAATGATATGGAGATGTCGTTATTCAAGAAGGGTATTGCTCTTTATGTTTGTAACCTTCGCATTGTCTAGCTAGAGAAAATTTGTATTATCATTATGGATTATAGTGGAAGATTTTACCTGGACTAGGTCCCGTGGTTTTTCTCTTTCGAACAAAAGGATTTTCCACGTTAAATTAATTTTGCGCTCGTTTGGTTATTGTGTATCTTCATTAATTTGCAAATGAATGGGAAAGGGTTTTCTTTTCTCTCCCCAACAAATGCCGTTATTAACAAGTAAAGATCACTAAATGGTTTCACTTAGAAAACAGAGATGATAGATTGGAAAGTAAGAGATTAACAAATACTGAGAGAATGATTTTATTGAGTTCAGGGGGTGTGCCATACAATGAAAGTTGGAATTCAATACACAGATAGATGACAAACTGCTAACCTAAAATACTAAAATGTCATATTACACAATGAGAGAAAATACATATTTTTTACATAATAACAGAGGGAAGTCCCAACTAAAGACTAGTAAAACTTCCAAGTCTGAGCAAAGAACATTGATGAGAGTATCAATGAACAAAACTCTTTACCAATCTAGTTCAATTCCTTTCTCCACCCACACAGTTACAAAAAGTGTAAGCTGGACACCAAGTTATCAACAACTTATCTTGATGATTTCCTTCTCCACTCGGTGCGACCCCGATTTATTTCCAGTCCACCACCGGGCAATCTCAAGAAATGCAAGAACTGACGGCAGTCGTCTTTGTTTTTCCACTCAATTGCAGATCCATTTGTCCCATTAAGCTCTGCAATTGCTTCTGCATCCTCTATCAGTTCCATACTAGTGAGGGAATCAACCACATCATCATGTTGGCATTCTCTTCTGTAATCCAGTGTAACCTTTTGAAGTTCATGGGTGTCAATAATTTCTTGTGGCATGCTCTGTGACAAAGAGGTAATATAACATTTCAGTAAAAAGGGTATTTAAAATACTTAACAAAGTTAAGACAAACCAAGACCAGAAGATCAAACCAAAAGGAGAAAGAGTTGGTCTTCTTCTTTAAGTACAGAGAATCTCTACTAACCTCAAGAAGCCATCCTATGTAGGTGACATTGTTCACATGCTGGTTCATGTCCAAATCAGCTCTTCTAGCCTGCAAATTCCCAAGGCAAGGCAATGATAACTTATAAGAAAAAGATTTCACAGATTCTAGAAATTTAAGGTTAATGTTAAAGAGTAGTAAAAAATCTTTTACCTTAAGCCCTAATCTAGAATACTGTGCAGGTTCTTTAAGCTTGGGAATTTTCTTCAGGCTACTGGTATCCTCCTCTGGAAAAGCTAATCTGGATTCACAACCAAAACAATTAATTAGATCAAAATATATCATTTTCTTCTTTAAAACCTAATTCTAACTGGAATTAGGATCCAATTATCTTAATCTATGATCAACCAACATTGCTTTGGACCTTCATGGATCTCACAGCTGTAGGTTTTCAGACTTTAAAAGGGGCTAACAAGGCATAATATCAAATTTGAGGCCAGATTACAAATAACAACTTACCGTGGAGTTAATGGAGAGAAATCCTGAATTTCTTCCAGCACTTCAGCAGTGACTTTCGAGAGTCGTCTTGTGTGTTTGTTCATCGCCACCCATTTGCTGCAACAAAAATATGTATCACAAATTTGATCTAGATAACATAACATAGATCTTTCCCTCAAAGACAATTTCATAATTCATGTAAATTCAGTCAGTTTCCCTATATTGTCAAGCTTAAATTTCCAGTTTCAACAATTAAGAAAGAAAACAATGAGCAACAAAGAAACTATACCTGGTTGCTCTCCCAATAAGTGTGCCATTGGCATCTTTCATGACGAAATCACGTCTTGTCCCAACTATTCCACCTTCGAACCATGTCTCAATCTCAATAATGTCACCCCTATCCAGTATCAAATTTACAAAAAAAAACTTCAACATTCAAGCCCAAAAATCTCAGCTCAGCTCAGTTCAGAAGTGAAATTAAGGTGATAGATAACATACCATGCTGGGTATTTGTAAACTTCAATGTGCATTCGAGAAGTCACCCATATAAGATCCAACTTTCTCATGGTGTTAGTTGTTCCCATACCATCTGTGGAGAACCCTATACTCTGAACTTGATTGCATGCAGTTTCCTACATAAGATAGATTAAAACACAAATAAAAATCAGCTTGAAAGAGGTAGAGAGGAAAGGCATTTAAACCAAATCAGACAAGACAAATCCACAGACCCACAGATAACTTCTATATATGGGAGGAAATGAACCTAAGTTCTCCCAAGGCAAAAACTATTGCCGAATTGAATTCTAATTCAAACCCAACACCTCAGAAAGGAAGGAGAGGAAATCAGGAAACAGCTCACCATTTATGAACCAGAAACAGACAAAATAAAAAAAAATTTATTGATCAGTCCGTCAAAGCAGAGCATCAATGAATACAGTCATGCACACATGCATGCATTTGGAAATATTAAAGAGACCCCAATTAGCTATTGTCACCTAAAATAGCTAATTGGGAAGCAATAAAACTGCAAATTCGTGTCAAAAAAGTGAATTAATTTCTCAATACTAAAACATAGAAAAACCCAATAGAGCAGAACCCATTAAACCCATTAAACATAAAATCCAATAAACTCAATTACCTGCAAGAGATTGGCAATGGCATCAATAGTAGCAGTTTTATTAATCCCAACTTCGTAACACCTCACAATGAATTTCTCTTTATAGGACCGTCCATCTTCAGCCAGACTTCCAAGCTGAAGCTGCTCCACCAAGCTTGCTGACCCATTGATGGGCCTGTTCGATACTGCTCCTACCGAACCGTTCGTCCATTCCAAGACACCAAGATCGGAAGTTCGTAGCTGTGGAAAGGTTAAAGAGGAAGAACAGCAGGAAACGATGGGAATTCCACGACGAGCCATTGCTTTGGGACCGGAGACAGATTGCCATTGAGACAGTGATTTAAGCTGATCCACTGAATTACATCCCTTCAAAGACATCATCTTCTCTTCCTTCTCTCTTTCAAATTACAGAATTTGCAAAGGAATTCTCTTTCTCTCTCTGTCTCTCCCTGTTTTCTCTTTGCTGTCCTCTTCTACTCCTCTCTCTACTCTGTTCTTCTCTGTTTTGTCAAGTTTTGCAGTTTCCTTTATATGCATAGAGGTCGATGGTATCGAGGACATGGGGAATATACAAAATTACCACTGTTTTCTTAGCTTTATTACCATGATTGCCATTCCCTTCGCGTGTCTATTGGGAAAAATGACATATGGTCTATATATACAGTTACCACTGATTTCTCTGCTTTATTACCGTTTTTTCCATTCGTGTATCTTAAGGAGTTAAGACTTTAATACACGTGAAATGAATCGGTCCGAAGTCCGATATCTCTTCTCCGCCCATATTTTCCACGCTTGAATTATTTGACTGGACAAGAAAAACATTTCACCAATGAAAATGCGCCACGCAGCATATAAAATAATTTTTTTTATAAAATATATTAATAATAAGGAAATCGTATCTTTCCTCGTGAAGTTAAGAGTTGTTTTGTACATTTAATTAAGTACTAAAAATGGATTTAATCATAATATGAATCTTTCAAGAATGAAGTAATGCTTTGACGAAAAATTCCTATATTTCAATTCAATGGTACCCTATCTTTGACTAATTCCATTATTTTTATTTGACTAATTGGCTTCCGTGAAAATTCCTAATTCAATTCAAAGCCACAAATTATATTAAAGTTTTCTTCACGTTTGGTTGGTGGTGAAGGGGATCCGACGATGCCATTCCATTATGACACACGAAAAACCCCGGATCTTCTCAAGCGAGTATCCGATGGCTAAGAGCATCCGGGCATGCACCACAAGTGCCTCCAACTGTTGAATGCCCACTAGAGAAGATCTTTATTCAGTTGAGAATATCTTTTCCATTCGGGAGTTCAAATTGAGACGCATAGCTCAATCCAAAACGTTAGGTTTGGGAGAGAAAGAGAGGGATTTTTTGGATTTGGAAAATATTTCACATAACCCGAATTAAATATCGATTCCCCCCTTGTTGATATTGATATAAATTTGATAAAGTTCATATCTTTGGTGTTGCTTCACTAATCTTCTATTTCTTAGGGTATACTAGAAATTTGTGCGTCTTTTAAAATATATCTCCTAATTTTTTACACATTCTTTGAAATATTTACAAAAGGATATTTAAAATTTTTTTGAATTTTTTTAAAGGGATTTACCCCATGATAGTGATCCATAATAAAATTGTTGATTTTAAACAAATTTTTTTTTTTTGTTAACACATTCCTAGAATGAATGTGCCACATTTCCCTCTAATCCTTGTGATCTACCCATACATGGATCCTCGTGTTTTTATTACCCATGGGTTTCTTTAACCTTCTACTTCTCAGTCTGGGTAGGATGCTATAATTTTGTTGCAGCATAACTTTGATTGAGTTCGACATCTACTGAAGAATTGACTTCCAAGGCCAACTACATAAAAAAGAAGATAATCACACAAAATATTAGAAATGGCGGCCTGGCCGGTGTGGGTCCCACGTAATGAATAAGATATTATAAGTTATTCCTATAGCCACTTTCATGCGATGTTCAATCGCATTTAATGTTTTTTTAATTTAAATCGTATGCCCTCAGTCAAAGTTGGGAGTGTATATTTTACCCCCCCCCAAAAAAAGTTGAAAGTGTGTATAATAATGTCTTAAGTATTGGTACACATGCATGGATATACACGGGATGTGTATTAATATAAAAGAGAGTATTTGATTGAATAAGACTTTGAAATTTGATACACGGGATGTGTAGTAATATAAAAGAGAGTATTTGATTGAATAAGACTTTGAAATTTGACAAGTAGTTGATCTAGACCATATCATCTAATGAATAGATTGAACATATCAATAGAATAGATGTGTTGTGAGATGTGACATCTGAAAAATAGAATCTTTTGTGCAATAACAATTATCCTATAATATAAGGAATATTTTGGGTTAGGTATCTGATCCGAATCAAAACATAACAACGTGATTATAATACGAAACCATTGTAGAAGAAGAAGGAGCCGATGAGGGTTGGATCTTGAATCTTTGTATCATTTATCATGTTTTCAACTAGTTTTAAAGTCTTAAATATTCTTCAAAATGGAAAATTATTAGTGAGCTTGAGTTGGTGGTAACTAAACTTCTCATGTGGATGATTATATTCCAACTGTTAAGAAACATTTTATCTTGATATTAATGTGAAGGAGATACATACATTCACAATTCAAGGATGCTATAATGTATGGATTGCCAAGTGAGTTCTCCAACATTCCGTGGTTTTAGTTTTATGTTTGGGTAAATTACACGTCATCCCTGGTTTTCAAATGAAATTCAGATCACCCTTTGATTTTTTGAAAAAATCCCAATATGACAAATTAGTCCCTATCATTAGTTTTATGCTGTTAAGTGATGATGTCAGCCAGTTAAATAAATTTAAATTCCTAAACTACCCTTGACCGATGTTGAAGATGAAGGAAGGGTAGTATTGTAAATTTAATTTTAATGTTTTAGTACAAAGGTAAAATAGTCCTTTCACACCAATAACTAACAGCAGACTAACACTGTTACTGTAGAAGGGTGATTTGAGATTTTTCAAAAATCAGAGAGTAATCTGAGTTTCGTTTCAAAACCAGGGGGTGACGTATAATTTACTCTTTATGTTTTTATCACTATTTTTAAATTCAACTATTCAACTCAACCCAATTCAAGGATTAGCCAAGTAACTGGTGATGATCAGTCAAGTTTCTGATAAGACTTACGCCAACACCTCTAACTCCATAACGAGGTGATCCAAATTGGAAAGATGGCCGATTTACTTGATGGCCGATGTACTTGACATATCGCCCCTACTCAATTATTCAAGTCAAGGTTAAATTTATCTCATACTAAAAAAATTAAATTAGTTTACTTGGTGAATCAGTGGATTTACTCAGTGGAACTATATACTTTATTGACTTCATTTTGTTATATTTTTATTTTATTAGGATATGTATGGAACTATGGATGTTTGTGTTTGTGATTTGATATTTAAAGTGTGGTTTTGTTTTTTTGTTGGTTGCACATATTTTGATTTTTATGCTTTTGTTTTTTTTATTAAAAATAAAAAAATTAAATTAAATAAAAATAATTATAAAAAATATTGCTCATTACATCCATAGAAGTTTGTCCATGCTCTGGACTTCAATTTAAGAATTAAATCTACTAGCAACTGAGATTCTGTCCAAGCCTCCTGTATTTGGTATCCCACTTGATTTGTTGCTTTGGGTCCCTACAAGTGGCCAAGAGGCTTCAGTTTTGCTTCCTGTCATTTTATAACTGTTTGCACCCAAATCTCACAAATTGGGATTCGATTATACATGCCATAAGACCGTGCATTACACGCTGTCATCAAAGAGTTACCATTTTAAATTTGATTTAACAAAGTGAAGAGGTGTGACCCGCTATGACTATAGATGGTGGGAGGTTACAAACCCCACATGGCCACATGGCACAGGAGATAAGTATTTTGGAGTGAAAGTGGCCCCAATACAAGGAAGCAGGTGGAAGAGTCGGTTATGGGAGTTACCAAGTGAATATCTTCTATATAAGACAAAGCCTAGCAAGAAGAAGGGACATCACCCAACGGATCAACAACACACTCTACAAAAGAATCTATCTTTATTTTATCTTTTCCTTTTGTTTTTATCTTTTAGGATGTAATCTTTCATCCTTCTCTGTAATTTTTGTTGGAATTAGGTTCCAACCATCAATGCCTCATTGGCTTGTGTTTCAAGGGGCATTCATGTAGGTCTTGCTTGGAGAATAACTCTAGCACCCATGTCTTTTGGCCCGTGTTTCAGAAGACAACCACCATCATTGAGTTGCGAACTTCATCAGTCCGTGGCTGGCAGAGTTGTGGAAGCTTCATCAAGATCGTTTTTGGGAGATGCTTGGAGAATAATTCCAATAATCTTATCTTTTGGCCCGTGTTTCAGAAGGTGACCATTAACATTAAGATGTAAGCTCCATCAATCCATGGCTGGCAGAGTTGTGAAGCTTCATCAAATTCGTTTCTGTGAGATTATGCGATTTAATCGTAGAACAATGGCAGTAAACACCAAGTTGTAAATCTCGTCAATGTTGGATTTCGTAAGTTGTAATGACTCCAATCGGATATTGACTGCAAGTAAGCAATTTGATCTTCAATCTTCTTCCTTTGCTTTGTCCATCGTGAATTTCTTTCACCCAAAAGACCTTAGAGCTACTCAGGCACGGAAAGATCCCCTTCTCGTCCTGGTTAGAAGTCAGAACGGGCCGTTTTTGACCTCTTAGAACAGGCCTTTCGCCAGTCAAAATAGGTTATTTTCGGTCGGACTGGAAGTTAGAACAGGCTGTTTCGTCTTAGAACAAGTCGTTTAGTCATTTAGAACAGGCCGTTTCATCCCTGTCTGAAGTTAGAACGGGCCGTTTCGTCTTAGTCGGAAGCTACGACAGGCCGTTTCCAGTTCCGTTTGGGCTTACGTCAAAGGCTCTGGCACGCCCGCGTTACCTTCACCATGTGCGCTGTGCCCCTGTGTGTAGGTGTTGGATTTTTCACCAACACATTTTGGCACGCCCGGTGGGACTCTAGAAAGCAAAATCGTGATGGTTCGAGGAAGAAGAAATACCGATGAAGGGAATCCTTTCCCAAATCAGGTAGTGAAAATGTGCTCAACCAGGGACAATTCTCGCTATCAATGAACACTGAGAGGCCGTAGCCCATCGACAAGGGGCACGGTTTATGTCCAATAGAATTTGGGTGGTTCGAGGAGGAAGGTACGTCACCAAGCAAGGGGCAAGTCTTTCTGTTGATGCTATGATAATCCATCATGCCTGCAATTAAGGCTGAGATAATCCATTGGCATCGGGTGATCTCTCATGCTTCACCTACCTTCCTAAGTCGAAGTTGATTCTCACATTCCTGATGTAAGCAGTAGCGGTTTCTCTTTTTAAAATTTTGTTTTGCCGATGATGCCATCGGAGAGTCAAAATAAAGTCGGACCGAAGTTTCCATTGGGTGTGAAATCAAGAGTCAAAGGACCTTCACCTTTTCATGGCACCAAGCCACGGAGTCATGGTTCTTCATTTCCAGTTCTAGAGGAGTAAAATGTGCATCATATAGATCGACTCGGTATTTAGTTTGCAAAAAAAAAAAAAAAAAGAGAGGGCGGCAGAAATTTGCGGCATAGCCACTTTTTCTGCGAGTAGGCTGTTAAAAAAAAAAAAAGGAAAAAATGAAAAATCTGAGATATACTCAGAGCAAGAGGCCGATTTACTCGACCCAGTGGAGTACGAGATGTGGGTAGTTGAAGATAAATTTGGTTCTCTCTCTTCCTTCCATCATTAGAAAGAGAGTAAGGGACACGTGTCCTCCATCAGATTCTCTCTCATCTCCCCATTATCTCTCCCTCTCCCCTCTCACATGCCTTCCACGATTTCCATTTATCTCTTCTAAAATCTCTCATTTGTCTCTCAACTCCCCATTATCACTCTCTCTTTTCTCTCCACATGCCACCCACTACTTCCATCTCTCATAAACATCCTAAAATCTCTCTTTTCTCTCTCATCTCCCCATTATCCCACTTCCTCCATTCACACCTATGACCACTTCCTCTATTCAAACCACCCTAGAGCAATGGTTAGTAAGGCTCCAAAACATGGGATCGGCAAATGAATTGATCATTGCCGCTTTCGATTTGAATTGGAGTGGAATTAAGGTTAATCGGCCTGATTCGGCTGATTTTTAGCAATAAAAGGCGTGGAATTATAATCGGCCTTGGAATTGGGCATCGGCCTTGGAAATGGTTTGAAGAAAAGAGTTAAGGAATGAGGAAGACCAAATTCCAAGGGCCGTGTGTATCCGATTAAAGATCGACGACGGTGGCAATGGCGGAAATGACATCGGATTGGTCTGACAACGTCTGGCCGTATCTCTCGGCCATTCTAGTCGGGGGTAATTGATTCTGATCATCTCGCCATTATGGTGGCTGGGGTTTGGAAAGCCACGGTGGATTGTTGATGTCATGGAGGTAGTTACGTAACTTACCATCATGGAGATATTTACGTGACTTACCATCTAATGTGGGTTGCAAATTATAACTACCTGGGAGTTGGGTATGTTTGAAACTTATTATCCTATTTCATGGGCATACATGGTGTGGAGAATTATGAATGCATTTGTTAGTGGGACTACCTCAAGGCTAGTTTATTGGGTTATTCAAGTGGCACTTCAAGTGGGACTACCTCAAGGCTGGTTCATTCTCATCTCCTTTGAGAGTTTGAGACCGAAGAGGACTATTCAAGTCAGGTCACCTCAAGGTATGATGTCAACAATAGGTTTGCAAAGACCGACCCCATTCTTGGTTACTAAAAATATTATGTTCGGTTTCATAGACCAAACCAATTTTCAGTCAATAGGCAGAACTGGAGACTATAAAAACATATCCACAATCCTATTCGAACTCGTGTGGCCTCGTTCAAATGGGATTGTGAGGGGCATTGTTTGCACCCAAATCTCACAAATTGGGATTCGGTTATACATGCCATAAGGCCGTGCATTGCACGCTGCCATCAAAGAGTTACCATTTTAAATTTGATTTAACAAAGTGGAGAAGTGGGATCCGCTATGACTATAGATGGTGGGAGGTTACAAACCCCACATGGCCACATGGCACAGGAGATAAGCACTTTGGAGTGAAAGTGGCCCCAATACAAGGAAGCAGGTGGAAGTGTCGGTTATGGGAGTTACCAAGTGAATATCTTCTATATATAAAACAAAGCCAAGCAAAAAGAAGGGACATCACCCAACGGATCAACAACACACTCTACAAAAGAGTCTATCTTTATTTTATCTTTTCCTTTTTTTTATCTTTTAGGATGTAATCTTTCATCTTTCTCTGTGATTTTTGTTGGAATTGGGTTCCAACCATCAATGCCTCATTGGCTTGTGTTTCAAGGGGCATTCATGTAGGTCTTACTTGGAGAATAACTCCAGCACCCATGTCTTTTGATTCGTGTTTCAGAAGACAACCACCATCATCGAGTTGCGAACTTCATCAGTCCGTGGCTGGCAGAGTTGTGGAAGCTTCATCAAGATCGTTTTTGGGAGATGCTTGGAGAATAACTCCAACAATCTTGTCTTTTGGCCAGTGTTTCAGAAGGCGACCATTAACATTAAGATGCAAGCTCCATCAATCCATGACTGGTAGAGTTGTGAAGCTTCATCAAATTCGTTTCCATGAGATTATGCGATTTGATCGTAGAACAGTGGTAGTGTAAACACCAAGTTGTAAATCTCGTCAATGTTGGATTTCGCAAGTTGTAATGACTCCAATCAGATATTGACTGCAAGTAAGCAATTGGATCTTCAATCTTCTTCTTTTGCTTTGTCCATCGTGATTTGCTTTCACCCAAAAGACCTTAGAGCTACTCAGGCACGGAAGGATCCCCTTCTCGTCCTGGTTAGAAGTCAGAACGGGCCATTTTTGGCCTCTTAGAACAGGCCTTTCACCAGTCAGAACAGGCTGTTTTTGGCCTAGCTGGAAGTTAGAACAGGTCGTTTCGTCTTAGAATAGGTCGTTTAGTCATTTAGAATAGGCCGTTTCGTCTCGGTCTGAAGTTAGAATGGGCCGTTTCTTCCTAGTCGGAAGCTACGACAGGCCATTTCCAGTTTCGTTTGGGCATGCGTCAAAGGCTCAGGCACGCCCGCGTTACCTTCACCACGTGCGTTGTGCCCTTGTGTGTAGGTGTTGGATTTTCACCAACAATAACCCATCCCCATAAAAATAAACTGACATTTACATAAGATAGCAGATGCCCATCCAGCTTCATTAGTAAGTGGATTAAAGAAACTAGCAAAGAGAAAGATGTGATGATCAATAATGGATAGTGTTGAGTCATCGAAATCAAATCCGCATGCTTCATTAGAAACAAGAGACAACAATAGATTTAAATTCAATATGTGATATAGTTTAAGATTAGAAATTCATTGCAAAACATTCTGAATGATCACAAAAGGATAAAGTTTAGATTGACGAAAAATAATCTGATTCCTGTGAACCCAAATAAAATATATGGATATGGCTATGACGCCAAAAAAAAGAATTAAGATCCATTTGTGATAACGAATCAAATTCAAGGAATGAAAGAAATATATCCAACATAGAGGTACAAGAAAGGAATTCAATTTTCAATTCTAAAGGCCTTAGAACCCACATTCTTTTCGTAAACTCAAAAGAAAAATTAAATGTCACACAAATTTATTATGGTTACTACAAAATGTACAAATGTTCACAACATTTGACCAATTAGCAACGAAATCTTTGACTAGATTGCCATTGTGCAATATTCTCAATAAAAAAAAAAATTTTAATTTGGGATGTTTCTTAAGCTTCCAAAAACAATCCACCACCTTGAGAGCCTTCTATGATGGGGGCTAGCACCAAAAAAAAATAGAATCACATATCTCCTCCACAATTAAAAAAAAGAAATTGGAACTAAGAATACAAATCTTAAAAACTGCAAAAATAAAGAAAGAATAAACAACTAGCAACAAAACTTTGAATTGAATTATTACCACATATTAAGTCATTCATCTTAGAAATCAAAGGATGTCTATATCGCGTTTCCGGATCACAAATCGTGGTGAAGATTCTATCCAAGGGTTAGTCCTAATACATGTATTCCTACCATTACCAATACAGATGTAAGTCATATGTTGAAGATAAGGTAACATGCTATATATACTATTCCAAGTCAATGAGCCCCTTTTCGATAACACCCAAGTATCATGCACAGACTTGTTAGCAAAAATTTAGCCCTAAAAAACTCAACCCACAAGCTCCAATCCTCAATGGGTAATCTCCAGTCAAGTTTTATTAATAAGGCTTTGTTATGATTAGATGAGTCCCTAAGACCTAAACTTCTCATTCTTTTAGGGGAGCACACAGTTCTCCAAGGGATAAAAGTAAGTTTTTTTGGTTCCAGTTCCCCATTCCCAAAAAAGATAACAAAATGGGCTTTTCAAGATGTTAATTTTTTTTTCTATCCTAGAAATAATATTTCGCAGCCTAATGCTTGAGAACAAGGATGAAACAAGTTAGTGCATAAATAGTTTATTCAAATCTCTATAAACAAGAAAGTAAGCGAGAGAACACTTCCATTGTCATGATGAAAATATAAGAAGTAAGGGGACAATCCTGACTAATTCCTCTTAATGCCTCAATATTCTCAAAGAAAAAGACTACATACACAATCATGAATCATTATTCCACTTCACAGGGTCAATCTAGGCGGATGGATTGACTCCACTAAAATAGAGAGAGACCCAAAAAAAAAGAAAAAAAAAAAGGTATTTTTTTGTTCTCAATGAAATTTATTTTCTTATTACCGATTCCACTTCACTGGGTCAATAAAGCCGGATGGACTGAGTGGACTGACGACAGAGTTCGTTACTCAAGTTTTTTAGCTTTAAAACATTTTCTTTTAGCATCAAGATATATTCAAATTTTCAATTAATGTGGGCCCCACATCCTATAGATGTAATGACTTGAAAGTCCACTTTGGGAGTTATTTAAATAGTAAGAGTTTGACTGGCCTGAGGACTGTGGTAGACTAATTAATTAAACCAAACATCCCTTCAACAGCAATGTTGGAAATGCGTACACAAACAACTGAGAGGAGAGCCCAATAAAAAATAAGTTAGGGTTGAAAGAAATTTAAAGTCATTGATCAAGTGAGACCATTATTCACTATGACCGCAGCCTAATATTTTTTAAATAATAAATAGATTAACCGAGTTTTCCTTAAACTAACAATGAAGGGCAATTTCTTGATTGTTGCTTTGGGATGAACCGAAGAATGTATCGCACAATGGAGAGGATATTATCAACTTCGTCCAATAAGGGATGTTTGAATCTTAAATAGATCATCGTAATTGGATGCACAAAAATAAATTCTAGGGATGCAAATTTAACGTATGGAACCCGAATCCACCCAATGCTTGGGCCAAGATTTCTAAGGAAGATCGAGATTGGATCAGGCTTGGCATAAGACCATGGTTGAGTCCGGTTTGAGCTTGATCACCAATGTTCATATTTTTGTGTAAAAAAATAACATAAAAATGACAAAAACAAGGTTAAGCTCGCCCGATACTTAGCTTGACAGGGTCAAGCTAGAATAAGATATCCTAGCACAACCTCTGGCTGGGCCAATGGTATGCCTTAGGGACATTGGGCTGGGCTTGGGCCTTCCAAAACTTGGCACAGCCCGACCCTATTGCAGCCCTAATAAATTCACTTTGGAGTCGTAGTTAAAGGAAGAAACACCAAATTTATATTAGGACAAATAATTCCTTTTGGTGACGGAGAAATTGCTTTATTGATGGCCATCATCATTACAGTAGGATGGGTATCAGAAATAGTGAAGGACATTTCAAAATTCAAACCTTCAACATACAGGGAAAAAGAGTAATAATGACTTTAGATTCGAGGGTGTTTACTTCTTCACCATGGATGAAGGGATGAAGCAAATCTTTTTTCCTTGATATTATGATCAATGGAAGAATAGAAGTCCTATCCGCTCATGTATGAAATGATGAGAAGTATATTCTACAACCCTCAATAGGAGTCGATATGCCCTCACCCAATAGGATGATAAGTACACGCATAATGACTGCCAATTTGCACGTTGGATAGGGAGGAAATTTTGCGTAGGACCAAGGTCCTTGCATAGATGTAAAGACAAATTGCCCCACACTGAGATCGATAGGACCGTGCTAGGCTAAGATATCCCAGCCTGACCTCGCTAAGTCCTAGGGACCTTGGGCTTTCCAAAACCTAGTCTGAATTGAGCCTACTTTACGTAGTCCTAATAAATTCATAATGGAGCGGCAGTTAAAGAAAGAAACACCAAATTTATATTAGCCCATAGCCCAGCTCATATACCCACAGCTCATATTTACTCAAGCATACATTACCCATAAGTCATAAGCCCATAACTGCAAACAACCGCTACCTCGGTTGGTTGGTGGCTTGTAGGGGTGTCAAAAAACCCTTGACCATCCCGACTGGGCCCTAACCCGCCCTGAGCCCAAACAGAGCTCGGCGGGGCTTGGGAAAACCCTTCCAGGGACGGGCAGGGTTGAGGGTATACTTGGCCCTGGTAGGGTCGGGCTGGGCTTGGGTTTAAGTTAAGGCTCCTAGGGTTGGGCTAGGGTTAAGGCCAAGCCCGGTCCAGCCCAGCCCATTGACAACCCTAGTTGCTTGGCAGTTGAGTGCATGCCCCCCAAGAGGTCAAGAGATCGACTCTCCTGGATTGCATATTGTGCCAAAAAGGGCCACCTTCTCAGTTATCTCCCTTCCCCTCCTCCCCCCCTCCCCTTTGGTAGTTGTAGATTATTGGCTTGATTTAGCCTTCCCACTTAGCTTGTAGTTGGCCTATCTATGGGCCCTTGAGTAGGATAGACCAAAAAAAAAATAAGCTCATTAAAATTCCCGTTCATTAAGCCCAAAATGTATAAGACTACTCGAGTTTAACCGTGATGATGCTTTATCAGTAACTGTTTACATACTATGCTGTATAAGGGCAAATCCTCATCCAAGCCTATAACTTATAAGGCAAATGTCAAGAACCCTACAACTTTACATCACCTAGAGGTTAAGGTCATTACCCAACCCTACCTCACCCCTGTCACAAACAAGGACAGAGAAATAATGTATCATGGTTCATTTCAAAAGCGAAGATTAAATGAGTTGGAAAAATTTTGCAAAAATAAATGAGTTCATAAAACACAAAGAATAGAGAGATGGGAAACCCTATGAAGGTCCAACTGTTAGTTAACCCTGTCCCCTGCCCCTCACTTTCTATTTGCATTTTCTGATAACAATCACTTACCAATTGATAATTTCTTTTTGTTCAGTCAAAGAAAAGAGCTCTCAGAAATTTACACTGGACATTCATGGTTATTGTCTGATATCATATTGAAGTGTTCAACCCAAAACCTTACGCTGCTAGGTGGAGATGCCCAACTAGTAAATAAAGTCATCCAAGGTCCCAGAGTTAATCGATGTGTGATTATTCCCAATAAACTGAATTGTTGACTAATATAGTTCATTTCCTTCACTCAATTAAGGAACACTTTGAATCTCCTGCTCTTACGTGAACAGCCGAGAATGCTACTGCTGGGCTGGGGGTTTGACACCTCGTAATTGTGGGACCAGAAAATTGTGGACTGGCCATTCTGTTGGTCATAATCTTCAACAATTTCTCCTCCCTCTTTCCCTATGTGCAAGACATTATAAGTTTCTGTTACTGATTCACAACTTGGATTCTTTCAGTTGAAATGTAAGAACACGTTGTGAATTCAATTCATTGATTTCCTTCTCCACTCTGTGCGACCCCGGTTTATTTCTAGTCCTCCACTTGACATTCTCAAGCAATGCAAGAACTGACAACAGTCTTCTTCATGTTTTGTCCTACTAAGCTCTGTAACTGCTTCTGAACCTACCATTAGTTCCATACTAGCGAGGGAATCAACCATGTCATCATGTTGGCATTCTCGTTTGTAATCTAGTGTTACCTTTTGAAGTTCATGAGTGTCAATAATGTCTTGAGGCATGCTCTGTCATATAGAGGTTGGTGTTATTTAAGCATAAAAGAATACAACTAAGTGACTACTAACATCATCTCTACGGAGTACTGACCTCAAGAACCCATCCTATGTAGGTGACATTGTTCACATGCTGATTCATGTCTAGATCAGCTCTTCTAGGCTGCAGATTTACAAGGCAAACTGAGAACTTGAAGAAATAGGTTTCATAAAAGAAGCATGTGTGCCTAGTAAGCAGTTCAAACTTTAAATTAAGTTCAATGTTTAGAATAGTCAAAAGACTTTTACCTTAAGCCCTAGTCTAGAATATTGTGCAGGCTCTTCAAGCTTGGGAATTTTCTTCTTGCTACTGTTATCCTCTGGAAAAGCTAACCTGAATGCCACAAGCATAACATTTAGATCAAAGTAAACTTTTTTTCTTTTCATTTCAAACTTAATTTTAACTGGGACTATAGGATCAATCATATCCAATAATTTTCATCTATGATCATCCACTATTACTTTGGACCTTCATGAATCTCAGAGATATTGGTTTTCAGAATTTTCAAGGGTCCTATATATATAGCACATAAAATGCAGACACAGAAATGCACACATCATGTTATAAATCAGAGGTCCATTTCGAGTAACGAGGCAGTTAAGTCCTATCAGATTGGCAATGACAACATCAAGGTCAGCCCAAAAGTTGGAGCCAAGATAAACCTGTATGACTCGGTTGATCAATTTCATGACACAAAATCAGTAGTATCTGATATTGTTGAAGCTTGCATTTGATCACATATATAGACCTTTTGTTTATTCAGACAGATTCACTCTCAAAAGTGTGAGGGGCAATGTATTCATCTCATAAAGTGTAAATTGTAAAATGAATCAATCAGACATTTGCTAGATGTGTCAACTCATCAAGTAATTACATATATCCATACAAGAAAAAGAGGAACTTCATCATAAGGTTTAAGTTGTAAAATTATAAAACTTCGGTTAGATCCGCCCCCTCATGAAAATAACAACAATTTGATATTAGAAAACCAAATACACCTACCGTGGTGTTCGTGAACAGTAATTTGGAAGATCATCAAGCATATCTTCGCTGACTTTTTGGAGTCGTCTTGTGTCTTGGTTCATCATGGCCCATTTGCTGGAGCAAAATTATGTATCTAATCAAATTTGAGCTGGATATCATAACGGTAATAATTTCTTTGCCTTAAATTATATATCCATGTCATAAATGGGACACACAAGTTGACAGACGAAGGTGTTTAGTCTAGAAAATGAAAATCTAATCAACCAGTACTAACATCTTTGTTATATTTATATTATAAAAAAAAAAATTGTGTGCAGTAAATAGGACAGACATGTAGAGGAAATGGTATTGGATTTGATGTATATCTTCCATTTACAAGGTCTTCAAGGACAATAAAAACTCAAATTGGACCATTCCAACATCTATTGCATTCTTATTAAGCAGTCAGAAATGAAAACTATCCCCAAATTGGCAGATTAAACTTGTTCAATCTGGATGAAATTTGTCCTTAATTGGTTTCTGACATAAGAACCAACAAATGATTAGTTCTTGAGTTGAATGTACACAATCAGCATAGCATGACTGCAACCGTGCATCATGTGACTTAAATATTTTTTTTTCCATTCAGGCTTTCATCATATGATTTAGATCATTTTACCACTATTTATAGTCGACCTCCTTTCAACACTAATCTATACAGAACCCCATATTAATTTCTTACTGTAAAAGGAGGCGGGGCACACCAGAAAGGAAATGTCAATCAATTCTTCTAGATTTGATTCTCTGATGGGTGGACAAGCTTCAAAAGTGCCTAATGCAACTGTGGCTTGTCATCTCCACAATGACATCCTTGTCATGCTAATAGTATAAGTTGGCCAAAGGTAATTAAAACCCTGTCTAATGGGTAAGAACCAGAATGGTTTTGGACTAATATTAACAGTTAATATGCCTTATCTGCTTTACTATTAATACATCAGTGAGAAAGATAGCTAGAAAGACGCATTCGTAATACATGTTATTAATACTTTCAGTTTGTTTGGAAATGTTTCTACCTTTAAATTAAATTTCATAATGCACTGTGAAGGAAGAAAGCAGTAAGCAATAAAGCAAATACCTGGTGGCTCTCCCAATAACTGTACCAGTGGCATCTCTGATAATCCAATCACGTTTGCCCCCAACTCTTCCCAAGTCTAACCATGTCTCAATCTCAACCACGTCGCCCCTGTTATCCAGTATCACATTTACAAAATAAACATCAATTTCAAGCCCAAAAGGCAAAGCTCAGCTCAGTATTATGAAATAAAAGTGGTAAAGAAACCACCCACCATGATGGGTATTTGTAAACTTCAATGTGCATTCGAGTAGTCACCCATATTATATGCAACTGTCTCATGGTGTTGCCTGTCCCAAACCCATCTTTGGAGTACCCTATGAACTGAAGATGATTACACCCAGCTTCCTAAATACGATTGTTCAAAACGGAAAATTAAAAATTGGCTTAAAATAGTTACAGCACATTCATTTATGGAGGTATAAGGATAATTGGTTAGGCCTCTGTAGTCAGTTCCAACCAAATCCACCAGGACACAGCCATTATTAAATTCTACAATCTCCTTCAATTCTCAGGACAGAAGGTCAAAACCCTTCTTAATGTAATGACATGTAATCGTTTTCTTTGAAGAATTCGTCATCTAGAATATCTCAAATTACCATACTACTACTACACCTACAAAAATTTCAAACTCTGTTTTACCCAGAGAGAGAGATACAATAGCTCACCTGAAGGAGATTGGTAATGGCGATAACTGCGGCAGTATTATTGAACCCAACCTCGTACCACCTCACTATGAATTTCCTCTTGTAGGACAACTTATCTTCAGTCAATCTCCCAAACTGGAGTTGTTCTGCCAAGTTCACCGAACCGTCAGTTGACTGATTTGATGCTGCTTGTCCCGAATCTTTCATGTGTTTTGATATGGAGAGATCACAAGTTCTCGAAACGGATGAAGAGCAGCAAGAGACGACCCCGATTCCTCCACGATTCAGAGCTCTAAAAGCGTAGAGGGATCGGTGTTGAGTCAGGGTTCGAAATTGATCCGGAGCATTGCATCCCTTCAACGACAATATCATCTTCTCTTCCACATTCGCTCTCTCTCTCGATCTATTTGATTGCTTTATATATACGTATGGTGGTCGATGGGATCGAGGACATGGGATCGGTTAGTTCAGCTCTGCTTCGGTGCTTCTGCACGCGTTAGTTGTGATTAAAAAAAATAGCGCGCGTTAGTTGTTTATAGTAATTTAAGCCCACCACCCACATGTCATCACGAACATAAGAGCATCCATTGCCAATGAAACTGTGACACGTATGCTAGTTTGCTTGGCTTGGTAATGGTTTCCTTTCCGTTCATGCAAATTGCTCTGCCTAGTGCACCACACGAAAGAATCCAACATGGTCGTGAATGGAACAACACGATATCACACACAATGTTTCTTCGAATATGGTCGTTGAACTTGGGTTGGGTTGTAGTAGGGGGTAAATCTCTTCTAGTAGATCCGCTACTGGAAGATTGAGATTGAGAAGCATTGGAAGCAAGTGAATCTCTTTCAGTAGATCCGCTAATACTACCCCTCAAGTTGGAGAATGAAGATTGTGAATGTCCAATTTGAAAAGAAAATAAAAAAATTGATCCCAACCCAGAGCCTTGGAGAAGATGTCCACGAGTTGCATGCGAAATGGAACATGTGATGTAGCAATGCAACCGGATTGAATGCGTTCCCAAACAAGGTGGTAGTCAATCTTGATGTGCTTTGTTCGTTTGTGGAAGACTGGATTGTAGCAATGTGGAGGACAGCTTGATTGTCACAATAGAAATGCATGAAAACGGATTGAGAAACACTCAATCATGATGCAAAGTACGCAACCAAAGGAGTTCACATGTATTTTGCTTTGGCGGATGAATGGGAAACCGTTTGTTGCTTCTTTGATTTCCAAGACAAGGGGTTGGTATCGAAGAAAATAATGTAACCCGTAATGAAATGCCATGTAAAAGAGCAGGCAGCCTAATCAGAGTAGACGAATGGTAGTATCCTGCTTTTGACTCGTAATCTTCAGTTTAGTTCTCTCTCTGTCTTTTGTTTTTTTGTTTGGAGGGAGGGGGAGGGACTATCAAGGGCTGGAAGGGGAGAAAGGGTGTCATTTAATAACAATAATGTGACTAGCAGAATCGATCCCATGACCTCCTGGGGGCATGCATTTCAACTGACAAGCCACCACCAACCAAGAAACCGGCTGGTGGTTGTTCACTCAGTTAAGCTCTATGGTTATATTTTCTGATTGCCTACCGGTGATCAAGACCTTTAACATGATGAAGTCATCTCTTGTTTGGGCTAACATAGTTTGTTATTGATGACATTGTTTCCCTTTCTGTTCTTGTTAAGAAAAATTCACTTTTTGGGACGTTAAGGATGAGAGAGAGAGAGGGGCAGGAACATAGTTTGAGAACTCGCGAGATCTCGGTGAGTTTCTCGGTTTTTTGAGAAGCCGAGACGAGATGGGATACGATACAAAATAATACAAGATCTTGGCAAGATCTCGGATCTCGGGTTGACCCATAGAAATCACCCATCTACTATGTATTTATTTACCTAACTCAACAGAACTCGACATATCTCGGTGAGATCTGACCCATGGAAATGATCCATCTACTAAGTATTTACTTACCTAACTCGACAGAACTCTTATATGCTTGTTGTGGAGCACTATATGCAACATTACAACAACACTATGTCATGGGAAGACTATGTGATACTAGCGGGGACTGAATACTTGATTCAAAGTCATTTTATATGATGATAATTGTGACATTGTTAAACAGTTTGATGCATCACTTCAACATTTTTAATTCTTATTTAAATTGTTTAACTATTAATTGAATGTTTTGCTTGCTTTCTATTACTAAATTAAGTGTAGAGTAGAGTATTTTAGTACGTCATCGCCTACCAACCTATGGTCCGAATTGAAACTCATATTTGGACTTTGTTTTTGTAAAATCTGATAATGTCATTGTGTTTAAAATAGGCTGAATACCAAATTTCAGACCCAAACTAGGTCTAAAACCACCGAGTTGAAGCTTCGAGTTGGAAAAAAAAATGCACCAACTCGACGAGATCTCAACTCGATTTTTCCAAGGGCCAAGTTGGTACCAAGACCCGAATTTTAGTACCTTGGGCAGGAGGGTAGGAGGGCAGTTAACTATTCAGGAGGTCATTAAATGTTCAGGTTAGACCTTTATGGCCACATCTTGCCCTTATAAACTTTAAACCTTTAAGCAAAGAAATCAGTGGGTCAAAAAAAGAAAAACTAGGGGAAGTGATTCCTGTGGGGAGTATGGTCTCTATGTGAACGGGCCAATGAAAACATACACAGAAGCATCATAGGAACGTCATTTTGCATTTCATGGGGGAAGGGTGAATTCAATGCTGGTCAAAACAATTGTTAGACAAGGAATTATAGGCAGGTATCTTATTTCTCTGATCATAATTAACTTATAAATTAGTTTCTAAACCCAGTGGAGAGTGGAGACTGGAGAGAAGAAGGAACTATCCCAGCCCATCATTTGCTGGCTGGTCTCTCTTCTCTTAATAAATGCTTCAATAGCAGCAGTTAAAAAAAAAACTTCACAATGAGAGATATTACACCTTCGATGAACCCAAGGGTGGCAGAAATAGACCACAATGAATATGTTCAAACAATTTTGAATTTTTGAATGTGAGCTATTAAGTTTTTTTTACTAAAATTTAGAGTTTACCAATTATTTTTATTCCTCATTAATTACAACCCTTTTTAGAAAGAACCCATCAAGGTAGAGAGAGAAAACTGTAACTGCAAATGCTATATTTTTTTTTCTTCTTTTTGACTCCAGGGAACAAGTGAGGTGAAACCATGTCCATGGAAGCTCTAGCTATGGCTGGGGCAGATTACCTAGAGTGTAATATCGATTTTCATCTCTTGGAAAGTGGGCAAAAGCTGAACCCTCCACCACCTCATCTATTAGCTTCTATAGGAATAAGTAAAAATCCTCCAGTACTTCTTAGCCAAAGAAAGAGTGGGAATAGAAGGCTTCAAAATATCTCATCATCCAAAAAGAATTGCAAGAAAGCTGAAGTTGATGGCATAGAAAGCAACTCAACCAGTGGCAAAAACCCAATACCATCACCACCATCTTGCAGTGAAGAGTCTTACCAAGAAGAGGTTGGAAGGCCAGAAACCCATGGTTGGAAGAAAGTCTTGTTTAAGTTTTTCTGTTCAAAAGGTCTCTTTCGTTGTTTCTCCATATAGAATCTCTACTTATTGGATCATGATTATAAGTTAAGGGTTAGGATTAGAAAAAAAGGTAAAGAAAGAAAACAGAAAGGTATAGCTATACTGCTAATTTGATTCTCCAATCCCCCTTGGCTGTAATAAAGTTTGTCTCTATTGGGATATCTAGATTTGAGAGCCTAAAATAATTTCCTTTTAATTTTCCTTGGATGCTTTCCCTTTGTAATTATGGTATATATGTATAGAACTTGATATATGTCTACATACATGAGTTGAAACTAACCTAGAGCAAGGCCTTTTTATCACCTCTAGGGTTTGATATAGCATAGCAAGGCCTTTCATGTAACAAAAAATCCTTTAACTATAGTCATGTGCATATTGTCATTGCCTATGTCAAGTTCATATTTGTACCTCCCCACCCCCCCCCCCTAAAAAAAAAAATCCATACTTGCAAGGATGCTTGATGCAGCTCAATTGGAAAGCTATGAATATTAAAGCGTGAATATCCATGGAATGAAATATATGTTAAACTTAACAGTGCTAAATTTAGAATGCCCCTACAAGATTCGCGGTATAGATCCTCAATTTCGACTCTCCATGTAGCGGAAATTAATGGAGTAAATACATGGAAAGCAAAGGATTTTACCATAATTATGTTTGAAATAATCATGCGAAAAAATTACGATTTTTAGTGCTCGATAGCGTGTAGAAAATGCATGATTCAACAGATTGAATACATGAACAAACTTATGGCTAATTCCTCAATTGTTGCATGAGAGAATAGTGTCATAGTAGCAGTGTGAATCTATTAGCCTTTGTTGTTACATGTGATGGAAGTTATATGATCATTCAATAAATCTTCTACTGATAAAATAATACATAATTTGTGAAGGATCCAAGTTGGTTAATATCATGCAATTTAGCACATCTAAGACCCACACAAACACTTATGTTACAAAGTTCTAGTATACTTAATATCAGATCAAAAATGTTTACTAAAAAAGTGAGCATGTATTTATGCATATCTATGATGTTACAATACCCATAACTGTACTTTTATATTGTCTAATTTTTAAGAATGTTCATTGCATTTAAGTACAAATATCACCACCATTCACTCTGGCCCAAGGCCTGTGATATGTAGGTTGGGCTTGAGCTTGTAGTCTTGTGCTCCTTTCAAGGTCAGCCCACTTAGAGTTTTTAGGCAAGTGTTTGGCATTTCATTTCTTATAGGACCGAGTTTCCCTCCACCCCCGGTGAATGGGATCCCAATCACCGAAGCGCAGGAGAGGGCAGGAATGGGTATCGGGAGGATATTTTGGAACATACTAAAACCGTAGGAAGGATTTGTAAACTCTAGGATGGTGGGTGAACCGTCCTTTATGGGTGGAGGAAAAAGTTTTCCTTTCTTAAAGGGAAAATCTTGTCAATACCAAAATTGTGGTCTAAGAAGTGGTAGCCTTACATTTTTTACCTTTTAAGAAAACAACTTTTTTTTTTCAGTGATGGTAAATCCTAGCATTTGACATAAATACTGCATTACATAACTTTCAACTATTTTGAAAATCCATTTTTACCCCTCCATTAAATAACTTTTGATTTGAAAATGAAAATAACAAATTTATCTAACAAATATAGCTACCAAGAGCTTTAAGTAAATTATGCCGAAGTGTGCCCAGTCTGAATCTGTCTCTCCCACACCCTATGGGAATGACCCCCTGCTCTCCCCTTCCCACCCTCTCCATAAAAAGAGGGTTGAACATGTCACTTTCCTGGAGCCAGCGGCTGTGCCCAATAGAGAGTGTGGAAATGAAGAAGAAGGCAGGGAGGTCATTTCCATAGGGGGTGAGAGAGAGACAGATTTAAGGGGTTGGGTATGCCGCTCGCTTTCCTAGAGCTAGCGGCTGTGTCCAATGGAGAGGGTGGGAAGGGGATGGTAAAAGGGTCATTTCCATAGGAGGTGGGAGAGAGAGACTTAGGCTAAGCACAACGCCAACGTGCCCAGCCTTTGTTAGATAAAATCGTTTTTTTCCTTTTCTAATCAAAAGATTTGGTTACAAAATAAAGTAAAACATAATAACTATATTTGATAATATCTTGAATGGAGTGGATCCAACATTCTTGGCTGTCCACATAGGAACAGCAGATCCAATCCACCCTTATTTTGCCTGTTTTAGTTTTTACTTTCAAAACAAGAAGGCAGATTCTTGATGATGAATTCAAATTGGTGTGGGGTTTACCTCTGGGTGAAATTGAAGTCATTCTCCAATGGGTCCTTCTAGGTGTCCCTATGTTTAGTAAAATATAACACTTCACTATTTGTTATTTGGCACCATGCGATAGAAAAACTGAAAAAAAATCATTTGTGATTTCAATTGAAAAAAAAACCTTTTCTGGACATCCAAACGCAGCCTTAATAATTATGATCATCAAATTGGGTTGTAGTGGCCAATCATTTTCAAGGTAGAACCCAACCCTTCTTTCTTTGGCTGTAAAAGGTCTGCAGCCCACCCAAGCCAAACAGCACCCATTTCTAAAAAATTAAAAGAAAGCAAAGGTTTTAAAGCAATTCAATCCATCAGAATTAGGGATAAGAAAATCCTGTGAAATTGGTTCCTAATCTCTATGACTCAATTCAATCTGTCCAAATGAGATCCAAAATTTTAGTATTTAAAGACTAAGAGGGGCCAACTCCTTGTAAGGGGCGTGTATATGTGACAGTATTACTAAATAGGGCCCCAACATCTAGCAAAAATGAAGCCCCCTCAGCAATGAGAAATTACAAAAAAACTTATCTTTGAACAGAGACTACATGGGTGAAAAGATAAGTAAAGGAACTAAGCAACAAAGAAAAAGGCAAGACAATGGTAATTGAAGGCCTTAAAGCAGCTTTGTTGGTGTCTGTGGTGGGTATTGATGAGCCTGGGGCTAAGCTATAGACCGGCGTATTCGTTGATGATGTTGTTGGTGTCGATGCAGTGGTGCCTGTAGTTGGTGTTGACGTTGGTGTTGGTGTTGACGTCGTTCCTCCGGCCGTGCTGCCAATTTGAATTGGAAATTTGGAAAATAAGACATTAGATTAACCATTGCAATTCAAAAGAGTAATAGGGCTTAAATCATAGACTACAAGGACCACTCTACAATTTTAAGTGTCACCAAGCAAACACCATCTTTAACTTCTAGGGGATTACTAAGCTTTCCTTCACCAATGGGGAAGAGAGAAGCTCTTCACCCATGGTGATGTGACGTTATGATTGGACTCTGGTTTCATCATTAACTCTCATCCTGTATTGTTCATGGCCCCTCTTCAGTCCAATCAACCGATGGGTTTCACCATGGGTGAAGAGAAACTGAATCCTTATTCAGAAAATGTTTTTGTTTCATGAACATGCTAAATGATAAGCTGAAACTAGTCCCTAGGAACATGATTGGATAATGGTTGGACCATTTTATTCTTATCTATCAAAAAAAAAAAAAATTCTTTCAATTATTCTCACTTTTTTTCCCCCTTGAAGAAGACAAATAAAAGCAGTAAAGTAAGAACTTAGAGCCTTACAATCCAAAGATACCCTAAACTTGTTTGTTAAGTCTTCTCTTTTTATCTCACTCACTAACAGCAATGCATGTAACAACACCTTTTTGGAAGTGCAACTCTCTTATATTCACAAATGCACCTCTTATACAGATCAGAGTTATTAAGGTCCAAACTAATGTGGTGGTGCCATGAGGAAACCACCCTTGGATTAGAATCCATGGTTGACCACATGAATCATTTCCTACAGTAAGTGATTAGGCCGCGTTTGGTTGCCACCTAAAATTAATTAAAACATGAGCCATTACCAATCTACCAGGAGGTTCATTTCATTGATGGCTCCACCCAAGCTTACTTCAACATGAACCATTACCAATCTATCACGAGGTTCATTTCATTGATGGTTCCACCCAAGCTTACTTCACTTCCAATTATTTTTGTTGCAAAAAGAAAATTCCAAGACATGGTTCAGGAGAAAAAAAAAACTTTAAACTGTCAACTATTATAAGAGAAAAGTTTTCTGGTCAAAAAAAAAAAAAAAAAACGAAGTTTTCTGGTCAATGGAATGGAATAAACTCTCCCTATAGGATGAAGTGCCTGAAATACCCTCACTATGATTATTTCTATTCCTTTCGTCATGATTGATGATTTCTATTCCTTCTATTTCCCAGACTACCGTTGTTTCTATGCGGCTTTCAATACATATCCTCTGCGGCGCGTTGCCCATAGCGGCCTGTGCAGTCAAACATATCATCGCGCGCAATGTCCGCCTTACCCCTCCTCGGGCAAGGTGCTCGGGCAGGGATAAGGCGGACATTGTGCACGACGATGTGTCTGGCCACACAGGCCGCTATGGGCAGCTCGCTGTAGATGATAACGATCCATGTGGCTTTTGCATACACACAAGAGTGTGTGAAAAGACCACCTTACTCCCTTGAAATAAAAAATTGCATCTATGTTGGTTTTTGTGTGCGCTCATTAACCCTCATTGGTGCAGGTGTTACATGACCAGACAGCAATCTCTTGTCCTGAAGTAGGGGTGTCAATTGATTGGTTTAGGCCGGTTTTAGTTTGGGTTGAGGGTTGAGGGTTGAGGGTTGAGGGTTTCGGTATGGGAACGGTGAATCTGAACCAAGCCAATAAGAAAAGGTCGATTTCGGTTCGATTTGGTTTGGGTTATACTAGTTTCTTGTATCGGTTTGTTCAGGTTCAGTTTCGGCCCGGTTTTGATTTGATTTAACAAAGATATTTATACAAAACTAAAAAAAAAAAAACAAACTGCTTTTTATTAGATTTTCGGGTTCTTATTGTTGAGGTTCAAGACTTTTCCACACACTTTATTGAGATTGTAATTGTTTATATAATACATCGAGTAGAGACTCCACTTGGGACAATGATAATGACAGATAACCACATAATTAGTACACGTCATACACTTGGTGGAGAGATCCTTTCCTTTACACGCCCCCGCAAGCGCAGCGGGTCGGACACCGCAAGCTTGGAGCGAAGTAGGAGAAACCGTGTACGTGGCAGGCCCTTAGTGAGTGTATCTGCTGTTTGATCTTGTGTGGAAACATAGCGCACCTGAAGACGCTTGGAGGCAACAAGATCGCGGACAAAATGAAAATCAATTTCAATGTGCTTTGTCCGAGAATGGAAAACCGGATTTGCGGTCATATACGTTGCTCCAACATTGTCACACAGGAGTAGTGGCGCCAAAGGTAAAAAAAAACCCCAAGTTCACCTAGTAGGGAACGAAGCCAAACAAGTTCTGTGGCTGTGGAAGCTACGGCCCGATACTCCGCCTCGGTGGAAGATCGAGAAACGGTACGTTGCTTGCGTGAGCACCAGGAAATGGGATGGGCACCAAGAAAGATGTAAAAACCCGTTGTGGATCGACGGTCGTCGGGGCATCCGGCCCAATCAGCATCCGAATAGGCCGTAAGAGAGATAGAATTTTGTCTTTCAAAAAATAGACCCATTGTCGATGTGCCCCTTAGATAGCGTAAGATGCGTTTGACTGCGGACCAATGGGCGTCCGTAGGTGCATGCATAAACTGTGCTACTTTGTTTACAGCAAACGCAATGTCCGGTCTGGTTGCCGAGAGATATTGCAAGGCCCCCACTATGCGACGATAATGCGTACCATCGGGTAAAGCCACACCTGATGTCAAAGAGAGTTGAGCACCACCCCCATAAGGAGTCGAGATGGGCTTTGCAGAATCCATATGAGTGGATTTTAATAGATCCAAGATGTATTTATGTTGGGTGAGAAGTAGGCCCGTAGACGTCCTTTGGGCTTCTATACCCAAAAAATAAGAAAGTGGACCCAAGTCCTTCAAAGCAAAAGCCCCTGACAAGGCCCGTATAAGATCCGATACAGCATCTGGTTTGTTCCCCGTAATAAGGATGTCATCTACGTATATGAGAAAGTAGATGACCGTGGACGACGTGCGAAAGACAAATAGAGATGTATCCGTACGGGAAGCCACAAAACCTTGCGAGAGAATAAAAGTGCTCAACTTGGTATACCAGGCCCGTGGGGCTTGTTTAAGCCCGTATAGCGACTTGCGTAAATGGCATACATGATCCGGTAGTGAGGCATCAACAAATCCAGGGGGTTGAGTCATATAGACCGACTCAACCAAATCACCGTGAAGAAATGCATTGGAAATGTCCAATTGTCGAACGGGCCAATCATATGTTATTGCTAGGGAAAGAACCACTCGAATCGTAGCAGGCTTCACAACTGGACTAAAAGTTTCCTCAAAATCAAAGCCTGGTCGTTGATGGTACCCCTTGGCCACTAACCGGGCCTTATAGCGATCCACAGAACCATCGGGTTTACGCTTAACCCGGAATACCCACTTGCAGCCTATTACATTTTGGTTTTGATTAGAGGGTACAAGGACCCAAGTACCATTTTGGATCAAGGCATTGAATTCCTCTTGCATTGCAAGACGCCACTGTGGAAATGTAGATGCTTGAGAGTAGCATGTTGGGACATCGGAGTCAGTCTCCATGGCAATAAGATTCAGCCGAGATAGCTCCCGTCGATGTAGCCGAGGAGATCATGGCCACGCAGTAGTGGGAGAAATTGAGCTCGCCATAAAAGGAAATTCGTAGAGGACAGCTTCAATGGTAGTGATGGTTGAACATTGAGAGACACCAGAGAAGCCATTGGAGCTCTGAAGGTTGCAGGCGAACGAGAAGTCTGGAAAGTCTTGAAAAACAAAAACAGAGAAATCTTGAAAAAAAAAACTCGCTAGAGACAAGCTCTTGATACCATGTTGAGGTTCAAGACTTTTCCACACACTTTATTGAGATTGTAATTGTTTATATAATACATCGAGTAGAGACTCCACTTGGGACAATGATAATGACAGATAACCACATAATTAGTACACGTCATACACTTGGTGGAGAGATCCTTTCCTTTACACTTATCGGGATAGATCATTTTGGTTTCGGATTTGTCTTGGGTTTGGAGCCGTTTTCGGTTTTGGTGTAAGGTTATTTTGGTTTTTGGTGTGGTTCGGTATAGTTTCGGGGTCATAATACCCCAAATCGAAACCTGTCCAATAATAAGACATCGTTGTGATTTGGTCAGTATGGTTTACTCGGTTCGGTCCCAATTTTGACAACCCAACCCAACTAAGAAGATAAATAAGATTAAGGATTTGGCACGTGGACGGCTATCAGCAAAGGAAACAAAAACAAAGAATTTTCAAATGGGAGAATTTCTTAGATCTACTAGATTTAAAAAGATTTACAAAACCAGTAGCTGTAAATTATGTTTTACATTTATAAGTTACTTGATTTAAAAAGATTTACCAAACCCCATGTCAGTAAAAGAAGTTAAATGAATAACCCAAAATGCCCCCAATATCCTTCTCTCTCCTTCTTCTTCTTCTCCGAAGGAACCAATCACTCTCTCCTGCAACCACTCCCTTGATCCCCCTCCCCTGCAATCCCGCCCCACCCTTCTCTTTGCAAACCCGCCATGTTGTGTCACCTGACCTCTGCTCTGCCGTCAAATGTACACTACCACCCCGTTGGTAATTAGAGGATTTTAATAGTCTATGATCCTTAAAATAAGAATTTCAAAGTTTTGGTTTAAACAGTAAAGGGTGAGGCAGAGCCACCAAGGACACACATAAGCATCATGATCCCCTCTCTTAAATTGTCTTTGACAACCACGCTCACATGGTTTCGGTCCTTCCACACCCTCGTCCCCATGAATTAAACCACCCAATCACGCGGCAACAGAATCTGATCATCAAAATTTTGTTTCAGAACTGCAACCCTATTTTGGAAATCATAGATCTACTTTTGTATTTGAAAATTTTTTAATCTCAGTTCTTCGTGGAACTCTCGATGATGACGAATTGAACATATATAACAAGAAAAAATCACACCAGACTACTTCACAAACCGCCATTGATTGCGGCGGACAAGCACAAATTCTCCCTATGATTTAAATCTCTCATCCAAAGAAAAGAAAATAAGAAAAAAATGGGAAGTGAAAGGGACGAGAGGTTTCAGTAAGCCAATACTACTACAATTACCAGAAAACGGAGGAAGGAGTCCCAAACCACAGCAATGGCAAACGCAGCTGGTAAAACAATGTGGCCTCTGTAACTACTAAAGGATGGAGGAGATCCACTCTTTTCGTTCAGTGGAGATGCCGATGGAGGAGGTGGAGCGTTTTCGACAAGCACATAGATCTTCATGTCACCGTAGCAGAAACCTTTGCCAATGAAGCAGTAACGCTTGGTCACATTGAGTGGAACCACATCTCTCCCTGCTCCTGTGGAGGTGGTGGTACAGGCCGGGTTTGCAAGGAGAAGGGTGGGCCGGGATTGCAAGGGAGGAGGATCAAGGGAGTGGTTGCGGGAGAGTGGTTGAATTTTTATCCCCTACAATTTTGACACCCTCCAATTCCCCTACAATCTCTCACATGGGAGCTGAAATGACCATTTATCCACTGCCTGGATACACTTCCCAAGGCAGTGGGCAAGTGGTCATTTCACTCCCAGGTGAGGGATTGTAGGGAATTGGAAGGTGTCAGAATTGTATGTGATAATGATGCAAGAGTGGTTGGCTCCATAGGAGAAGAAGAAGAAGAAGGAGAGAGAGAAGGATGTTGGGGGCATTTTGGGTTATTCATTTAACTTCTTTTACTCACATGGAGGTTTGGTAAATCTTTTTAAATCAAGTAACTTATAAATGTAAAACATAATTTATAGCTTCTGATTTTGTAAATCTTTTTTTAATCTAAGTAGATCTAGGAAATTCCCCCTTTTTCAAATTTGGGGGAAAAGTCAAAAACGGCCTCCCCTGCTTTTCCTTCCTCCAGCATCTTAAAAACGACATTTCAAAGTTCAAACAGCGAAAGAGGGAGAAGTTTAAGCCGCAAACGCAATCGACAAACCTATTTTATCTAACAAAACTTTTTTCTTGGTAAAGCCAATTTAGCTAGCTAACAACGTCACGACGACAGCGACGATAGGGTGACAAAACTTGCTAACACACGAGTTACGACTTACGATTTGCTTTAGGTTTTTCAAATAACAAGTGTCAACATCTCATTAGTTTGGAGGATGAAATCTCATCCTTCCACGCGAGATACACGAAATCAGTGCTCAACTACGAGACAGATGTGGGGGCCCCACCTCGAGGCCCAAAATCAGCTTCAAAAGATTATCTTCCCGAGAATGCTTATGCGTATGGAATTGAGAATGTTCTCACTGAGTGCCCGGACTCTAGACTTTTATAAATTATAACTACATCATCAGATCTACAAGTGGGACCCATGAGACCAAACCCCACATTCTACTCCCTAAAGAAAAAAAGAACTTGTTGGATGCTGTCGAGCTGTCAAGTATCTGATTGGAATCTAATTGTGATTATCACAACTCTTTTATTTACAGAAATACCCCTAGTCCCTATCCAACCATTGATTTCCTAAGTAACACATAAATTCAAAGAATAAATGAAGCAGGCGAAGAAATGAAAGAGAAAGATTTATTACTGAAAAATAAATAAAAATGAAAACATCAAGAAGAAGAAGAAGAGGAGAGCATACCTTAGAGACGATGGGAAAACGCAAGATCCATAACCTGCAACCAAACATAAATAGAAATATAAATAAAGTAAAATAAAGTTTATTTTTCTTGGACTAAACCACCCAAGAGAGAGAGAGAGAGAAAGAGAACCGACTGGGATCGGAAATGGCAATATTGGCGGTGCCGCTGAAGTCGCAGGTGCCGGAACCCTGTCCCTTGCGCTGGTAGAAGCTGTTGAAGGCGTAAGAGGCATGGCTAACCAGTGTGTTTGGTAAATAGCAGAGGCCGTTGGACTGGATGGGTGCACAGTCTGCCCCTGCACCACATGCGTAGTCTAACGCCGTCTGCAGCGCCTTATCGCTTACGTTGCTCCTCGCCACGCACCAGCTCTGTGCTTCCACCCCTCCTCCTCCTATCATTACAACCACCACCATCATCAAAACCAAAACCACCTTCAGCTCCGCCGCTCCTCCCATCGCCGTGAGAGATTAAAGCTTATCTTTACTAAAGAAAGAAGGACAGATTCTCAGCGAGAGAGAAAGAAAGAGAGACTACGGAAGCTCTGGGGGGGGGGGGGGAGAGGAAGGGAAGAGAGTGTGTTCTTCTTTTTCTTTTCTTGTGTTTGCTTTTCTGCTTTTTGCCTTTATATTTTATTTCCTAGCGCTGCTTGCCCCCTCTCTCTCGCTCTTTTATTTTTGGATTTATTCGTTCCCTGTTTGTCTTAAATGGCTGCTACAGATTAGTTTGGACTCTGGAGCTCTCGCTACCAGCCTACCAGACCGTCCAGACGCTATACATGGGATCTTTTTTATATTTTGTAGAGAGGACATCTGATGTTGTAGAATTGTGGCGTTTGTTTATAGGGTACTCCCTTTATTTATGCCGTTGATGTGAGATTGATGTTGTCTCTATTCCCTGGTTCCCTCCCATGATTCCTAACTGAGAATCCAGATCGTTTACGGCCTGCCTGCCTGTAGCAGCCATAGCAGCGCCCTAATGAGGCACGGTGCAATAACCATCTTACCCCTGCTCGAGCGTAGACTGCCTTACCCCTGCTCGGGCAAGGTTACCCCTGCTCCAGCACCTTGCCCAAGCAGGGGTAAGGCGGTCATTGCACTGTGCCTCATTAGTGCGCTGCTATGGCTGCTACGGGTAGCTGGCCATAGACGATCCTGATCCCCTAATTGAACCTTATTCCTATTTCTTCTTTGGGGCGATGTTCTCTGTGCCACAGCGCAGATTGTGCCTAGGCACATGGGGGTGGGCAAAATTATCACCCTACCCCCAATGGCAGGCCCATGTGCCTGGGTGCAGCCTGCGCTGTGGCATAGAGAACATTCTCTTTATTCTTTTTATCCTTTCAAGCGTTGAGGAAGAGTGCTAGCATAGGAAAGGGTTTGCTTTTTACAAACTCTATGAACTCACCCTGCGTTCATACATTTATGATGGTGATTTTTACCTAAACCAAGTTTACAATTGAATTTGCATGACAATGACATATTTGTCTAAGCCTTTTGTGCCTCTCTTTTATGCTAGAAGTAGAAGGTTATATGTAAATAAAAGAAAACCATAGTGGGGGGAGGCTGGGGACTTACCTCCACCATTCGGACCTAGATTGTTCGCTGGTCATCCTATCAAATTTTTTGTGCTCTGCATTCTCCAACAATCATTGGTTGAGAAGAGCGGCGGCGGGCGTGCTTGTTGCTTGAAGCACTGGAAGTGGTTTTTCTAGTTTTTGGATTGGTCTCTCAATATTCTCAGAGACAGATAGAAAACCTAACTCATTGATTAATTAATTCAAAACTAGAGACCCTTCCTTTTATTTGCTCTTACGATAACTACCCCCATCAAGGTAACTAGTTATTTTGGCCTTACTTATCTTCCACTGATTCTCTACTAACGTGGCAGTGATTGGCCACATCAATTTTCATTCTCCTACTTGGCCTTAACTGCCACATACCAAGTTTGTGATATGAGTTCGAAATGTATGCATTGCAATGTAGAATTCAATCATGTACGAAATGAAAACTTCAACCCATGAATCATGGCAATAGCCAGTAGAAACCCACACAAAGAACATTTTTTTTTTTAAATATACAAAGAACACTTTATTCCATGTATAACGAAAAATTGTTTTTCTCAATACAAACCCTAATAAGGTAGATGAGACTTTATGAATCAACCCAATGGTCAATTCAAGATCCAATATAATTGCCCTGTAATTTAATAGGCACATGTCACTACTAAACTTAAAGTATACACAAATGCATAAGTAATGATAGTAAAGAAAATACAGAGAGTTCTCTTCTTCAGAATCATAAATTGTGAACTACACAAATGCATAAGTAATGATAGTAAAGAAAATACAGAGAGTTCTCTTCTTCAGAATCATAAATTGTGAACTACAAGTCTTAAGAATGATTCAGGAATCATAAATGTATACATTACAATAGTTTAAATGTGATCCATTGTACTTAATGATCTATGCAATCTCATACAACTCGCATGGTCTATAAGCACTTTCGGTACAAGTCCTTTGGTAAAAGGATTAGCAATCATGTCTCTAGTGCCAATATGATCAATTGTGTTACCTCGTCTATCCCAAACATCTTTCTAAACAACGGAGTTCTTTATTTCAATATGCCTACGACTTATTAAGCTTGTGTTGTTGAAAAATCTCACTGACAAAGTGTTGTCAGAGTATATCTAAATAGGCCTTTCAATTGGGGGTATCACTTTGAGATCTGCAATGAACTGCCTCAATTAAAATGCATAAAAAATAGCCTCATAGTATACTACTACCATAGTTGAATAACCAGTCTTAGGGTGTTTGAAGCTTCTCCATGATACTGCTATAATAGCAAATATAAAAATGTATTTCGATTATTGCATCACCACATCCAACGTAATTTGAATCTGAGTATCCGATTAGTTCCTATTCATTAACATATTTGCATGTAAGCATGTGATTTCTTGTTCCTTTTAGGTATCTCAGTACCTTTTTCTCTATTGTCCAATGTGGTATTCCTGGGTTTTTTGAAATAAACTATGTACTCCTACTATATAGACAATGTCAAGGTTGGTACAAAATTGACCATACATCAAACTATCGACAATAGAAGTATATGGAATGTTCTACATTTGTTTTTGCCCTAAGTCACTCATCAGACATTGTTTTAGAGTTAGTCTGTCACTTTTAACAATGGATGCTACACTAGGTTTAGAGTCCTTCATTCTGAATCGTTCCAAAATTTTATCAATATAACCTATTTTAGGACAGACCTAAGGTCTTATTCGATATGTCTAGGTGAATTTTATACCTAAGACATAGAAGGCTTCACCTATATCGTTCATATCAAAATTTTGGTCATTAACTCTTTTGTTTCATGTATCAATCCAAAAGCACTGCTTGCTAAAAGAATACCATCCACTTATAGGACCAAGATAATAAAACGATTTTCTTTAAACTTAATGTAGATACATTGATTTGAATAATTCTCCACAAATCCAAAGGAAGTAATTGAATGATCAAACTTCAAGATCCAATGTTTGGAAGTATGTTTCAGTCCATATATGGATCTGTTCAACTTGCACACAAGGGATCTGTTCAACTTGCACACAAGGTGATCTCCCTTGTTCGATAAAAATCTCATAGGTTGTTCCATATATACTTCCTCCAATAATTCACCATTTAAGAAAGGCCTTGACATCCATATGGTACAATTCTAAATCATAATGAACCGCCAAAGCCTTGACAATGGACATTGAATCTTTCTTTGATATTGGGAAAATATATATTTTTTTATAATCAATGTCTTCTCTCTGATTTAACCATTTAGCCACAAGGTGAACTTTATTTTATTCTATGTTGTCTTCGGAATCATTTTGATTTTTAACAACTCATTTATGACCAACGACCACAGATCCCTTTGGTAACTCAAAGAGTTCCCAACATGCTTCTTTCCCATTGATTCCATCATCATCCTTCATGACATTGTGCCATAAATAGAGTTTTGACTACTCATGGCTTTTAAAAATGACATTAGATCCTCATCAATTCCAAAATCAAATTCACTCTTAACTTATAAAAATGATATGGGAAAAAGATCTTTGTTGGGAGTGCTGGCATAGCCCGACGTGGCCTACGCCAGCACTCCCATGAGTCTATCTCTCTCCTTCCCATGTAAAAATACACCTCTGCCACATTGTTTTAAGGAGGAGAGAGATAGACTCATGGGAGTGCTGGCATAGGCCACACTCCCGTACAGAAAACTGCTTCCCAAATGATATATATGACAATTTGTAGAGATTGTGAATTTCCTTACTCTAGTAGATCTTCTTAAACTTGATTATTCATCAACATTTTCCTCATGGTGAACAACAGATTCACCAACAGTTTGTTTTTCTTATGGTAAAGCCTCATGAGGAGTTTCCTCTTCAACCTCAAGTAAAAACCTAGGCATTATGTGTAAAGGCAAAATTTGAGAATCTTCACCTTTGTTGTAGAAGCATCTATTGGATTACAAATAGATGGTGGCTGATTCAATTCAAATCAAAATGGATGGAGGCTGATCCCAACCACCAAATTTCGGGTTTTAAGAAAATTACACTTATCTCCTCTATTTTTACAAATTTATAATAGATTGATCTATTTTATTAGTTGATCCCTATTAAGTGATGATGTCAGCAGGTTAGATTTTACTAAATGACCAAACTACCCTTAAAGAAGGGCAAACTTACTGTTTTATCCCTCTTTGCAAAACGCCCAAATCGATATATGATTCTTCCCGCTCCCTGTTTGAATATTTGTTTGGTTTTTTTGTAATTTTCCTTATTTTAGATTAGCCTCAGATCAATGATACCCCCCATCTGCAAGTTTAGCTTTATAAACAGTTCCAAATTAACACCGTCACTCAAATTGGGTGTGATTGTAATTTTTTCAAAACATGGGGTTAGGTGAATTTGAGGCTAGCTCCAAGGGAGGTACTAGTAATTTACTATATGATATATAAACGGCCAATGGAATCCGATCGGACGGTCAGGCTCTCTTTCCCCTACATCCGTCCGTTCAAACCTTCATTTGAGAAGCAGGGTTTAGTCGCTTTTCTTTTCCCGCAACGTTCGAGACGGTTTTAGCCTCCTGAGCAGAGGCGAAGTATAGGTACATACTTAAGCGCCAAACGAAGAAAAGGAAAAACGGTAGCGATACTCAGTACTCTGTTCTCACTGACCTTAAACCCTAGCTCCGAATCGAATTTCCATTGCGAATGGGGAAGAAGAAGAAGGTAATCCTCCCACCTCAGCTACCTCCAGAGGTTGCGGAGGATGATATCGATGTCTCCGACGATGATGTGCAGTTCGTGAAGAAGAATCAAGCGTACGCTGGATTTCTTAAAAAATTAGATACCCAATTGATTACGAGGTTCGTAAATCCAAATCTTTTACTCATATATGAATTTTTCAGTTTTTGTCCAATCTGTATGTAGTTATAGTTAAAATTTCTCGCACTGCTAGAAATCATTGACAGTCTCCCTATTTTAGATTAAAACTGGCTTTTGGTTGTTGCACCTTTTTCGCCAACTTGCTCGTGGTCTTTTTGTTAGGGCTCTCTGATAAATACACTGGAAGTAGGAATTATTTAGTTGTGTGACTAAAAAAATTTGGAATCCTGTTATAAATTTGATTGTTGAAGCAATGCATTTTGACTAAAGATTTCTCACAGTTTGGTTTTCAACCTGTAATATGTTGTTTCATGTATTACTAGTGGTTTTGATCAAATTTATTGTACTTTTAAAGGCATGTGACTCGTGTGGCTGATCAGAAAGATGATGCTCTAGAATCTTTATACGAGAAACGGATGAGAAAACAGTCTTTGCCCAAAGAGACTGAGGAAGATGGGCTAGAAGTTGATCCGGTGGATGCTCTTCCTTTCAAGACATTAGATGGGAAACTCTATTACAGAACAGGTTATAATTTGTTTCTCGAAATCTCACATGTCTGCCTGTTTGTTTGTGCTTTATTATTTGCCGAGCACAGTAGTGTACTGACTCATAGGTTTTGTAATAAATGCAGCATCAAAGGAATCCAAAAAATCTGGTGATGCACCCAAGGATGAAGAAACTGCAATGGAAGAGAAGAATGATGATACTGATAGAAGCATAGTGAAGCTTACAAAAGCAGAAAAGAGGGCAAAGCAGAAGAAAATTAGGAAAGAAGCAAAGCAGAAAGCAAAGGAGCCAGCTGATATAGATGAAGTGCAGGAAAACCCTCAAGCAGAAGTGCTGGTAATTTCCATATACAACTCTTATGATTGTATTGTTGTCTGTGATCTCCTTCCAAATAAGAATGGGTTTTCTAATGCTGAATAACTTGATTTAAGAACTCAATCAAATATTGGTGAAAGGGACACACGTAGGAAGTTGAAGTAATGCTGATTTACCCTGCAAAAATTGAAGAAATGCCCTCAAATTCAGGGATTACTGAGCACCACAATTACAAAAACGGAGACGCACTTTGGATGATTATATCATTATCAGGTTGCTTTTGCTTTGGTGTATGCCCATTCTCAAGTTTGAGAAAGTTAAGCAGATGGTGAAGAGCAGCGACATCAAAATGGTTTCTCACTTTCTCCATGAGTCTATATAGGGAAATTGTTCTATCTTTAAACAATCATTTATCTTTCTTGGGAAGGAAAGGGCAGGGACACCATCAGATCACCTTCCTCTTCTTTACCTTACAACCCCTTACTAATTATTATTATTATTATATAAATACTAGACCTGTTCTAGAAACGGAAGGTACTAGCTTGACTTGCTCTGCTCACTTGATTCAATTCAATTGCTTGGTTTGGTTTCATGTATCATGGGTGCTTTGTGCTTTACTAAGTTCAGCTAATCAACCTATTCCATGAAGATACACTATCTATTAGGGCCTCTTGCCCATATAAGGTGGACACATGGCAGCATGGGTGCCATCAAGTCTTGGGTATTCGATAGAATTCATAGTTGTCAATGCCAATGTGACAAAGCGTGTTTGGATGGGCAAGGTGTGAGGTCGCCTTATTTTGGTGAATATAGTGCTCAACTAGGTGGGCAAGGTGATGCCTAGGCATCATCTCCTTGTGTGCCTTGGTGAGATTTTTACCCAGGCGTGGTGCTATATTCATCAACAATTTTTTTTTAAAATTTTAATTTTATGAATGTTACTATTGGTTTAAATGCTATTGTACACCATATTACCATGTAGTGACTAGTGAGATACACTTCACTCCCAAGTAAGTTGTGAAGTATAAACCCTAAGACCCTAACCTAAATGTACATTCTTTCTATGAAAGCTTTGGTAGCCTAGGCTGGCATTCTTTCTTTCCATGCTTTTGTTGCCTAGGCAACACGGTTACAAGATTCCTGGTCACTGCTTTGGCACTCTTGGTGCCTTGACAACCTGAACTATTGAAGTAATTCAGCAATTGGCACTGTAGACACCATTTTCTTAAGGTCTTTGTCTTGGTATACCAACTGTTGGCCATCTGGTGTAAATTATCTTAGTGTTGTGTTATTCTCTAAACTGGTGCATGATTTGGCAGGCCAGTGTGACTTGGTGCAGTTATTTTTAAGGTAGTCTGGTTGTGTGTTATGAGCAACAAATGACCAACAGACATTGTTATTATATCTACATAATATATAATTTTTAATTATTTCATTTTCTTGTAATCTTTCTAAAGAAATTTACATTCATTTCCACTCAATAGATCCTTTTTGCATTTGTAATTCCTATATATGTATATTATAATTTTTTCCTGGTTGATATGACATGCTGAAATCCTTATATTTTGATAATTAGGCAAATGTCTGTTGCTTTCATATCTGTTTAGTATTGTATAAATCCTCGGGTTAATTGGGTGCACATTTTCCTTTAACATGTTTACTAGTATGGACTTTTTCGTTTTATATATGGAGTCTGGTAGGTGAGTGGTCTCTGTTAAGATATTCTATTGGGATTCTTTTATTTGGGTATCAATCTTTTCGTTTCATTTTGAACTCTTCCTTTTCAATGACAGTTTGGCAATTCTTTTATTCCCTATGTTGCTGTGTTTAGGCTGAGGTGAGAGAGGACCTTTCTGCTGAAGAATTATTTGCAAGGAAAAAGAGTAAACTTGCGGAGTTGGGAATGACCCTGCTTGCTGATCCAGAGTCAAATATTAAATCCCTTAAAGAGATGTTGCAGATTTCTAAAGATGAAGATCAAGAAATTGTTAAACTTGGGCTGCTATCTTTGTTAGCTGTTTTCAAGGACATCATTCCTGGGTATATGCTTTGTCTTGACTCTTGGGTAGTTGGTCACTGTCCACCCTGACCCCCTAATTACTGTCTTCTCATTTCTGTCACTTCAAATCTGCAACAGCTACCGTATTAGGCTTCCCTCTGAGAAGGAGCAAGAGATGAAGGTCTCTAAGGTTATTAGGAAGATGCGGTTCCACGAATCAACGCTTCTGTCGTCGTACAAGGTTTGGTTCAATTCTTTATGGGATGATGGACTTTTAATTAAAATGACATTTTTATTCCATGATCAAGATGTCATATAATGTATTGATTAAGTGATTAGTTTTCTAACTGATGCTTAGCCATTTCCTGGCATTTTTGATTCCATAAGCAAGATGCCATGTGTCACTTGAGTGGTTAGTTTTCTGAATGATGCTTAGCCATCTCCTGCCATGAGGTCACTTTTACTTTTGAACATTTTTCTGATGGAATATTTTGACTGCAATTCCAATTTTGGAATTGATATCCAAACTAGGGACACAGCTTTCATGTGGCTGTTGATGGCACCTGTATCACTAATTGACTATAATGGTGAAACAAGATTTTCCCTTTATTATTTCTTTAAACTTATGTTATATATCCATTAACCTTTCATTTTAGTGGATGCATCAGCCTGCTTACCTGTTGGTGGAATTCAGTTCCATCATCCATGGTTGCATCTGTGGGATTTTATTAGGTTGGGTTTTGTGTGAACTGCTTTTTGTTAATTCCCTTTCTTTGAGAAAATCTTTTCAATTATAAAAATGATATGACAGCCTGTACTGTGTTTAATTTGAATAAATGATGGTTGCTGTTTTTGGTAGCCTTGTTCTTTATTTTTATTTTCTTGTTGATTCCTGTAATAGATCAAGCTAATATACTCATCGTATTTACATTTATCAGGCATACCTACAGAAGCTGATAGCTCTAGAAATGCAACCTTCTTTCCAGCATGTTGCAGTTCGTTGTATCTGTGCTCTGTTAGATGCAGTTCCTCACTTCAACTTCAGTGATAACTTGTTAGTTGCTGTTGTAAAGAATATAAGCTCTCCGGATGATGTAGTAAGGTTCTGGTTTATTTTTTCCCCCCTCTATACTTTGGCTCTTGCTCTATGGATTGAAAAGGGACTTTCTGAATAGTTGATCTGGATTGCTATATTCTTCTAAACTTGACTGAATCGTGGTACTGATTGTCCAAACTACGGTGTGAGATTTGAGATTTTTCTGCTTCATGCTAGAGATTTAGTGAAAGCTTGACACTTCTAGTCATATTTTGGTTTGTTTATGTTAGTGAATCAAGCCTTTACTATTGTATGTTGTGGATTAGAAAAGATGGTAGTCTTTGTCTAGGACTCTAGGCCTTTATGAAGTACAGACTACAGTTCTCTGTTTTCTTCAATATGAAGGGGAGGTCATAATGCATAGATCCTATATTTGGTATTTTAGATCCATTCATTGGTGTGCGTTCTGATTCAGTGCTTGTCCTGTACTTATCCCAAGTTTAATTTCTTCAACACTCAGTTTCTGTTTATGGAAATCTTACATAAGAAATTGTTGTAACATGGGATATAAGGGTAGATTTGTCCTAGGTGTGTTTTATGTTGTGTTGCCCTTGGGGCATTTCTGTCCTTGTACTTTCATTGAATTTATTATAAATAGACATGTAATTGTGTCTCATTGACACAAGTCACAATTCCCAAAGTTATCATGGTATCAAAGCAGGGAGAATTGACCGAGGGTTTCCTACCGCCATCGTCTCTCTCTCCTTTCTCATTTTTTCCTTTCCCTTGCGCTGCCACCACCTACCGCCGCCTTCTCCCTTGCGACCTCCTCTCTCGGTATCCCTTCTAGCGTCACTGAGAGGCAGGGAGTTGTGCCTCCCTTGTTCCGCCACCCCTTGGTGTGTGGTTCTCATCACCGGGGGCTTTTTTTTTTTTTTTGGTTCCAGCCTCTCTCCATAATCTAAATAGGCTGTGATCTCCTTTTTTTGAAGACCCTTTTTTCAAATCTATTGATGATTTGATTTTCCCCTTTTTTTTTTTTTTTTGATGTGGTTGAGTTTTTTTTTCCGCACCTTATCACGATGGGAGACTCTACTTCTTCTGCTACATCTACTTTGGAGATGCCAGTCCGTGGTTCTCACGATGGCTTTCCCACTTTCCCTGCTTGTGCCGTTTGACTGGATGGCAGCAACTATTTGATGTGGTTCAGATCCTATTATCTCAACATCGATTCTCGCGGATTTGTGGGTTATCTCACTGGTGCAAAAGAGAAGCCCCTCACTGCAGGTCCTGAACAAGACAAATGGAGTTCTTCCAACTCCCTTGTGATGTCTTATTCGCTCTCCAGCATGATACCACAACTTGTTCGTGGTTATTTGTTGCTTGATACTGCTGCAAAAAATTTGGAAGGCCGCTTAGGAGACTTACTGACAGGTTGGAAATGATGCCCAAGTTTATGAGTTGTGAAAGAAACTTCATGAGACCAAGCAGAATGAACTTAGCTTGTCCCATTACTACTCGGAGTTGTGAAGTCTGTGGCAGGAGTTAGATTTTTATGACACTTTCTAAGCCTCTACACCTGGAGATGTGATCAAGTTCAAGAAACGAGAGGATAAATTCAGGGTGTACGATTTTCTTGCTAGGCTGAATGTTGAGTACGATCAACTCCATGCCTAGGTTCTTAGCAGGGACCCCTTTCCCACCTTGGAGTAGGCATATTCACTGACCCAACATGAGGATAGTCGGCGCAACGCTATGATGCCCCCTTCTTCCCAGGAGAGATTGATTCTTGTCTCTGGTTCTCCTGCAGTGCCTAAAGGTAACCCCTCTCGCCCCAGTGATCGTTCTGATAAAAATCCTATTAAATGTGATTACTGTGGGAAGGAGAGGCATACCAAGGATTTTTGTTAGAAGCTTCATGGGCGCCCTACCACTACTTCTACTAAGGGCCGTGGTCATGGGAGACCAGCTGCCCATTTTACTGAAACAATGGTGCCTATTGGTACCGCTTCTTCTCCCATTGGTCCCCCTGCCAATGCTCCAGATGAGCTGACTAAGCTGCTGCGCCATTTGGTTACCAAGTTGGACTCTAATGCCAGTTCTGCTCCTGCTTCTGCTTCTACTTCTGACACTCCAGGTGTTTCTTTTGCTGGTTTATGTCACTCTACCATTTCCAATTGTTGGATCCTGGACTTTGGTGCCTCTGACTATATGATGGGTAAGGCAAATCTTTTCTCTACATATTCTCCTTGTTCTGGTAAGGAACTCAGGATAAAATTCACATTGTTGATGATTCTCTTTCTTCCATTTCTGGGAAGGGGACCAGCACTTGTTCTCCTACCATGTCTTTGAATTCGGTTTTACATGTTCCTCATTTTGATACCACCCTTCTGTCCATTAGTCGCCTCACATCTGATCTGAATTGCAAAGTAACCTTTTTTCCCTCTCACTGTTTATTGCAGGATCTGGTCACGGGAGAAATGATTGGATCTGGTAAAGCTAATGGAGGTTTTTATTTCCTTTATGTCGCTTCTTCCTCTCTTCGACATGCTTATCCCACTGTTGGTGATTCTTCTGGTTCTCCTGAGTTATTACTTTGGCATCGCCGTGTAGGTTAGGCCACCCTCCTGTGGGCATTCTAGTTAAAACTTTTCCAAATTTATTTTTTGGTTGTATATTGAAGGATGTTTTTTGTGATGTTTGTGTTTTAGCCAAGCAAACTCGTTCTTTGTATTCTCCTTTAAATTCTGGAAGTACTTCAACTTTTATGTTGATTCATTCTGATGTGTAGGGCCTTGCCCATTGCTCCTCCTTCTGGTTATAAATGGTTTGTTTCTTTTATTGATTGCTATACTCGTTGCACTTGGATTTATTTGATGCATTATAAAAGTGAGGTTTTTCCTATTTTCAAAACTTTCGTTCTTTTGTTCAAACCCAGTATGGTGCCCAAATAAAAGTTCTCCGTAGTGATAATAAGAGAGAATATTTTGATGGGGCATTCCAGGCATATCTTGCATCCCATGGTATTTTACACCAAACCAGTTGTGTTGACATCCCTGCTCAGAATGAGATAGCTAAATGTAAGAACCGTCACCTATTAGAGGTTGCTCGTGCCCTTCTTTTTGAAATGAATGTCCCTTCTCATTTTTGGGGTGAAGCGGTTATGATTGCTGCTTATTTAATTAACCGCATGCTTACCTGTGCCCTTGAGTTTCAAACTCCCATTCAGGCCCTTAAAGGCTCCATCACCTTTATTATTCCGCCCCAAATTTTTGGCTGTTTGTGTTATGTTCGAAATCATCAACACCTCAGTAAATTAGACCCGCGTGGCTTCAATTGTATTTTTGTGGGTTACTCTCCTACCCAAAAGGGCTACCGCTGCTACCATCCCCCCTTCTCGTAGGATGTTTGTCGCCATGGATGTTATCTTTAATGAAGCTGTCCCTTTTTATGATGTGGCATCTCGTCAAGGGGGTGAGCTGGTTAGTGCTGATATGCCTGATATACTTGTATAATCTCTTCCCATGTCTCTGGTTCAGGGGGAGTCTTCCACTCCAAAGGAAACTCAGCCTACTGTTGTCCCACCTCCTGTTATTCAAAGTTATGGGTGTCAGAACCTAAACCGAACCGGTAAAACAGCCCCGCCCTGCTTGAGCCCGATCCAAACCGAACCGAGGCCTTATCGGTTCGGCTTCGGTTTACGGTTTAGAGCATACTTTGGTTTTGGCTCGGTTCGGGCTAAACTGCCGGGCCACCCATTGGCCCGTTTGATAGGACCGAACCCGAACAAAACCAAACTGAATACTACAACCAACCCTCTAAGGCTCAAACTAACCCTAAATACTCTACCTAATCCCTACCCAAAACCAGCCTATACTCGGGTTTCAAACCGAACTGAATTGAAATCGATATCACAAATCGAACCGAACCCGAGTCCAACCCAAATCGAAACCGAAAAGTCCTTATTGGTTCGGTTCCGGTTTCCCTAAAACCCACATTTAAACCGAAAAAACCGAACCGAACCCGAACCGCCTGATTGACACCCTTATTCAAACCTACACTCGCCAACGCTCTCGTCGTGGGATTCAACTTGATACTACTACAACTGCTCCAGATCCAATGGCTCCTCCTGCACTGGATTCATCTCCTCCAGGTAATATTCTTGATCCATCACCGTCTCCCATTATTTCTGACCCTTCTTTAGACTTACCTATTACACATCGCAAAGGGGTTGAACTTGTACACAACACCCTATTTCTTAGGTTGTGTCATATGACTGTATATCGTGCATTTGTGACTTCCTTGTCCTCTGTTTCTATTCCTAAGAACTGGCAGGAGGCTCTTCAAGATCCCAAATGGAAGGCAACTATGATGGAGGAAATAAATGCCTTGCAAAAAATGACACTTGGGATTTAGTACCACTTCCTCTTCAGAAAAAAGCTGTCAGTTGCAAGTGGGTTTTTACTGTCAAGAAAAATTCTGATGGTACAGTGGAAAGATATAAAGCCAGATTGGTTGCTAGGGGATTTACCCAAACATATGGTCTTGACGCATTTCTCCATGGGGAGTTAGAAGAAGTTTACCTAGATGTTCCTCCGGGATTTGCTATTAGGGAAACTCATGGGAAGGTAAGCAAGCTCAAACGTGCTCTCTATGGGTTGAAACAGTCTCCTAGAGCATGGTTTGGCAGATTCCACAGTGCTATGGTGAAGTTTGGATATACTCAGAGTAATGATGATCACACCATCTTCATCAAGAAGTCAGGAACCAAAATTGCCATCCTCATTGTTTATGTGGATGATATAGTTGTCACGGGCAGCGATTTGAAAGAAATTGAAAGCTTGAAACTACTTCTTGGGAAGGAATTTGAGATAAAAGATCTGAGATCCTACAATATTTTCTGGGCATTGAGGTTGCCCGTTTTTCCAAGGGGGTATTTTTATCTCAAAGGAAATACACCCTGTACTTATTATAAGAGACTGGAATGTTAGGGTGCAAGCCAGCCGATACCCCTCTTGAAGCCAATGTTCGTCTCTCCAGTAAAGCAGGTGACCCTGTAGACAAAGTGAGATATCAGAAATTGGTTGGGAAGTTTATTTACTTTTCCCGTACCAGGCTGGATATTGCATTTGCTGTCTGCATGGTAAAAGCTAGTACATGCATGATCCATATTCCACTCATTGGGATGCTATGGTCCGTATCTTCAGGTATTTAAAGGCTGCTCCAGGCAAAGGGATTTTATTTTCCTCTAATGATCATTTGCGAGTGGAAGCTTTTACACTCTGATTGGGCTAGTTCTCTTGATGACCGTCGGTCTACTTCTGGCTATTGTACTCTGGTTGGAGGTAATTTGGTGACCTGGCGAAGTTAGAAACAGACTGCTGTTGCCCGTTCTAGTGTTGAGGCTGAATTTCGTGCCATGACCCATGGCATATGTGAGTTGATATGGATTCAGGGACTACTGCACGATTTGGCACTTCCTACTTCATTGCCCATGTTATTGTATTGTGACAACAAGTCTGCTATTAGTATTGCCCATAATCCTGTCTAGCATGACCATACTAAGCATGTGGAGATAGATCATCACTTCATCAAAGAGAAACTCTAGCAAGGACTGATCTGTATTCCCTTTGTCAAGTCTGGCGACTAGTTGGCTGATATTTCACTAAGGGGTTGAATAGTAAAGTTTTTTGTCCTTTTGTATGCAAGTTGGTTATGTTGTGTTGTCCTAAGGGCATTTCCGTCCTTGTACTCTCATTGCATTTATTATAAATAGACATGTGATTGTGTCTCATTGACACAAGTCACAATTCCCAAAGTTATCAGAAATTTATACTGCTTGGCTCCTAAATTCAATTCCTATTTGCAAAAGGTACATCCTACCACAACTATCTAAAACCATAATGCCTGGCACCTAAATTCAAATCCTTCTTGCCATGGTTCGAGACCTCGCGAGTTCTCGATTTTTTGAGAAATCGAGTCGAGTTACCATACGATTTTAAAAATTACATTATCTCGGATGAGTTTTCGGGTAACTCGAGATCTCGGGTCGACCCAAAACTCGACCCATCTACCTCTTTAAAACTTACCTAACTCGACAGAACTCGACATATCTCAGTCGAGCTCTGTCCAAAGGCCATTTTCTTCCCCATTTGAAGCTCCTTCATTTTACCTGTGGATTTCAAGTTCTGAGCTTCGGGAGAGTTGAATCAGCTGCACATTTGAAGGATTCAGCTACACATCTTCAAGTGACATACTATGTGCAAAACTACAGCAACGCTATGACATGGGAATTCTATGTGGATCGTGTTGGGACTGAATACATTAACATATCACAGTCTATATAACATTTGTTTAAAGATTGATGTATTGTACACTTTAACATTTCTAATGCTTATTTAAGTTATTTTAAGAACATTAATTGAATGTTTTGATTGCTTTCTATTATTAAATTATGTGTAGAGTAGGGTATTTTAGCACGTCGTCGTCTACCAACCTATGGTCCGAAGTGAAACTCATATTTGGACTTTGTTTTTGCAAAATCTGATAGTGCTATTGTGTTTAAATGGCCTAAAATAGGCTGAATACCAAGTTTCAGACCCAAACTAGGTCTAAAACCCACCGAGTTGAGGCTTCGAATCGGGGGGAAAAAAATGCACAAACTTGGCAAGATCTCGACCCGACTCGGGTTTTCTAAGGGCCGAGTGTTAGAAGTCATGTAATAGGGATAGTTTAGGAACTAGTTATATTACTAGTTGCCTTGTTATATAATTCTGTTTTTTCTTCTTTATTTCCCTTTTACCTCCCTAGGGAGGTGGATGTAATTCTCTATTAGTTATGATTGAATGAATATAGGGTGTATGGAGAAGTCTCTCCAACACAATCGATTACAACCAAAACCTGTTCTATTATTCTCTTCCCTCTTCTCTTGTGTTCCTCTTCTTCCTCTAACTTCTTCTCCTCTTCTACTTACTTCTTTAACCTAAATCTAACTTGGTATCAGAGCCTTACGGTTTGAGAGTCAAATCTAGCTTCTTTTTCCATTTTTTCCTTCTCTTTGAAATCCTAGGGGATAAAGGGTTTCAAGGAGAAGCCTCCTATGTAAAGAATCTGTGAGAACACTATGGAATAGGTTCAAAATGATCTATTCTAGTCATTACTGCCACTGTTTGAGCCTTGATGCAGCCCATTTGATGATTTGAAGCTTTGCTAGCCTGTGCTAGGATTACCGCCAGCCTTCCATTGTAGTCTCTGTATCTTCTTCTTCTAGCATGGGTTTGAGGATTGGAATAGCTTATTAGAATCGCCCAAGAGTGTTATTTAAGTGACTTGTGCTTCCTCTTGCTGCTTGAAGACCCAATCTGAGCACAACCCCTTTTCGCAGGATCAAGTTTCTGCCCAGATTTCTGCTGTTGCAGGTTGCAAACCTTGGTTCCTCCTTATTTGGGGATGGACTTGGTGGTTGGAGTAGCCCATTAGGATCGTAAAAGGATCCTCTCTCTGCCTCTGGTGTCCTTTATTGATGGATGAATCTCCTTATTGAGCACAACTCAGTTTTGTGGTGTTCTTTTTCTGCCCAGGTAAACCCGATAATGTTGTTCTTGCATTTAGGGTACTTTGAACTTCTTGTTTGGTTGAGAGATGATTATGCATATCTGTATTTGCAATCTTGAAGCTTGTGTAAGCTATTTTACTCCGGAGAGAGTGTTAGGGTGAAGCTTCATCCTAGCTGGAATTTCTGTTTTTTGTATTGGGAATCCCTATTTGGGTTGAGTTTATACTCCCCACTTGCTGGTTTTTTATTTGGTTTATGGTCAAGTACCATTTCCCTTACATGATGGCTGGTACAGAGTCTTCTGAGCTTGGTTTGGCTAATTCACAGCCTCCTTCAACAGCTCCTCAGTTGGTTTATGAGAATACTCACCAACAGATTTCCTTTGTGAAACTCGATGATACCAATTACTTGGATTGGTCACACTCTGTGAGACTTTCTCTTAGGAGTAGGGGAAAACTTGGATATATCACAGGCACTATCAAGGCTCCAGAGGCTAGGTCTCCCACTTTTGATAAATGGAAGACCGAAAATTCCACCGTTATGACATGGTTGATCTTCTCCATGAAGCTTGAGATTGGGAGAAGGTTTATAAGGAAGGAAACTGCCAAAGCTATCTAGGATAGTGTCTCTGTAGCCTTTGACAGAGTAGGTGACACTGCCAAAGTCTATCAGCTCCATCAAAAAATTCACTTATTGAAGCAAGGTGACAACACTATTTATGAGTACTATAGTGTGTTCCTTAGTCTTGTGGAGGAGTATGATCACTACAGAGACCTTCATTTGACCAACCTAGAGGATGAGGCTAAGGTGTATCAGACTCTTGAAAAGGTGCGTGTCTTCTCTTTACTTGGTGGTCTGAATCCTGACTATGAGCCAGTTAGACCCCAATTGTTAGGCCGGTCTCCTCTCCCTTCTCTTAGTGAGGTTTGCAGTTACCTACAGAGTGAGGAGACTCGGCGGCTTACTATGGCAACAGCACCTGCATCATCTCATGAGAGATCTGCCCTTAATTCTACTTCTAGTTCTGTTCGAGACACCCGTGGAGGTGGTAGAGGCTCAGGGCCTAACCGTGAGGAAGCTAGTACTGTGGAGATAGTTGGTGCCAGTGGAGTTGGGCGAGACAGATTTAAATGTGATCATTGTGGACGCACTGGATACACCAAGGATAGGTGTTGGTCTCTCCATGGTCGTCCTCCTGGTATGTTTGGTCGTGGTGGCCGTAGAGGGGGAGCTCGAGCTCATTTCGTGACAACTGAGGCTGATGCCCCACAGGATGACTCCACCTTTATGGATGCAGTGGTTCGCAGGGTTGTATCACAGTTGAGCACATCTTCTACATCTAGTATGGCTGGATCCTCATCATCCTCAGCTTGGCTCTTTTTTTCCTTCTCACTGTCTTTTTCAGGATTTGGTGACGAAGAGGATTATTGGTAGTGGACGTGAAAATATGAAAGTTATTTCTATATGTTTTGAGATGCATTACATGTATATTATGTTTACTAATTTTTGGTTTTGTTGTGTTAGGTCAATACTTATATTAAAATTATATATAAAAAATTGGTTTTAATTATGTGAAAAATATAAGGGTTAGGGGAAAAATATTAAATAACTATACAAGTGTATTAGTAATCTAAAAGTGTCAATTGAAGTGCATTTACATTAAGTTTTTTAATTATTTGTGTTACTTACATTGCAGTAAACAAGTATCATTATGGCGGATTCAACGTGCGAAGGGCAAGCAAAAGGTGGGGGAAAGTAGTCAACAAAGGGGGCGGAGGGAACAAAGAGAACAGAGGGAACAAGAGAGACCAACCAGCTAGCATAGGGGTGACATTGCATGGTTATATGGTACTCCCATTGATGGGGATAAGAGAAAATCTATATGTAACTATTGTCACATGCAATTTATGGGAGGTGGGTCCAGTAGACTTAAACAACATCTGACTGGAGGATCTAAAGATGTTGTAGGTTGTCATATGGTCCCTACTGAAGTAGCCAGGGAGATTGGTGATAGTTTGAGAGGAAGAAAGAAGAGGAAGGTTGACAAGCAAAGGATAAGAGAACAACTTGAGGAGTTCGATGGGAGGAGGAAGACGATACAATGATGATGATGATGATGATGATGATGATGATGATGACTCCTCTGATGATGATGACATTGCAGTACCTGATGACATACAAACAGTAGAGGAGGCTAGGGATTTTAGGCGGATTGTTTCAAGGAGTAGAGTAAGTTTTTAAGATGATCAGCAGAGACAAAGAGTAGGGGGTAGTGGAGGAGCTGGCAGTTTTGGAGGCCCTAGAACTTTGAATCCTTTTAAAAGATCACAAAGTGTGAGTGCAGCCCCAACACCTCTACCAGTATCAGTACCACCATCAATATCTGATTCTAAATTGCATAAGAAGAAAAGAAGCAGTCAACCCAGAATCAAAGGAGCATGGAAGGGGATGAAGGGATTGGTTAAAGAATCAATAGCTAAGTAGATGCTATACCATACCATCCCAGCAAACACTGCGCAATGCCCCCCATTATGATACCATGATAGATACCATTGCAGAGGCTGGCCCAGGATTCAAGGGCCCCACCCCATATGAGGTAATGAATGTTTATCTACCTCAACAAAAGAGTGAGATTGATGAGTACATTAGTGAGATGAGGAATATGTGGGAGACATATGGGGTGACTATAATGGCGATGGATGGATGGGCCTACTGAAAAAGTCCATCATCAATTTCATGGTTTATTGTGATGGGAGGACGGTGTTCCTCAAATCTGTGGATGCATCCAAAGAGATAAAGGATGCAAAATATATTTACAGATTGTTAAAGGAAGTAGTGGAAAAAGATGTGGGTATTGAGAATGTTGTCCAGATTGTAACGGACAATGGAAGTAATTTCAAGTTGGCCGGTGAGAAGATGATGAACAATAGTAAGTACCGGCTTTTCTGGACTCCTTGTGCAGCCCATTGCATTGGCTTAATGCTAAAAGATATGGGAAAGTTAAAGTTGGTGAAGACTGTGGTTGAACGTGCAAGACAAGTCACCAACTTTGTATACAACCACTCCTATGCACTCAATCTATTGAGGGAAAAATGTGGGGGTGACTTGGTTAGGCCTGGCATCACAAGATTTGCCACCAACTACATTGCCCTCAAAAGCATTGAGACAAAGAAGGCCAGGCTGAGAAGCATGTTTGCTTCTGAGGAGTGGTTTGAATGGAAGGGTTCCAAGACTGCAAATGGGAGGGAAGCACAAGCAACGATGTCATCTGAGGACTTCTGGACCAAACTAAGCAAAGTGGTGAAAATTTTAGAGTCAGTAGTTAAAGTTCTACATGTTGCTGACTCCGCTCTGAAGGGCCTAACCTTGCCAGTCCTATATGCTGCAATAGACTTGATGAAAGATAGTGTCTATAGTGTGGCTCCTCGCAGAGCAAACACTTCTTAGATATCATAAATGCTCATTGGGGAGAATCAACTTATGCATCCACCGCTTAAGGTGGTGAGTAAATTTGTTTTATGTTTACTAATTCATAGTATTATTATTTACTAATTACCTATGCATTTGACAATACCTCTATTCTATATGTCATATTTCAGCATACTACTTGAACCCTAAGTATCAATATAACAATAGGCTTGGGTTGGAAACTCAACTTTTTGATGTTGTGAAACAAGTAGTGAAGAAGTTGGAGCCAGATGGTGCACTACAAGCAATTTGCAAAAATGAGGTGAGTTCATTTGGAAACTCAACTTATTGATGCTTTCAAATAAGTAGTGGAGAAGTACTTACTAATTTTCCACATGGGTGTAGATCAAGGTATTTAGGGATGTATTGGGAAGTTTTGGAACCGAGGCTGCGATCTAGGCGAGCACGTGGTGATCTTGGTAATTCTTTTAAGTTTTAAATTACATATGTATTGAAATTTGAAAGTTGAAAGTTGAAACAACATTTGACACATGTCTTTTTGTTGTAAACTTGTAATGCAACTAAATGGTGGGTGTTGTATGGGAATCATAAAACTTAAGAAGAATAGCAATTAAAGTCCTTGCCCAAACATGTTCTCATCCGGTTGTGAGAGGAACTGGAGTACCTTTGCACTCATCCACTCCAAGAGGCGCAAGTTGGGGTCTCAACGTTATCCGACATGGTGTATGTGCACTACAACTCGAGGTGAAACTGCAACACATACGCATGGGACATGAGGGACAGAGGGGCACCATTGATCTAGCTGACATCTTTCAAGTTGACTCAGACGATGAGGACCCTATTGTGGATTGGGTGAGGGATAGAGGTGAGCCAGTGTTGGATGAGGAGGGAGGTAGGCCCGACCCCATGATAGCTTCTGAGATTGGTGCTGATGTGGACGAGTATATGGCTGACGAGGGTCATATACATGCAAGGGAAGCCTCACCCATACCATTCCAGCCCACTGGTGGCAATGTTGCTGATGATGAAGACTGGTCTAAGTCCTCAAATGATGATGATGGTGATGATGGTGATGCTGGTGGTGGTAATGCTGGTGGTGGTGATGTTGGTGGTGGTGATGTTGGTGAAGAATTTGACGGCATGCGAGAGCGTTATGTGGTAGGCCAGGAGGCCCAGGAAACGACACCTGTAGAGCCACTCCGATTCACTGGAGAGACAGTTTGATTATGCCACACAGGATATGGACCACGGAGCACGTGCCCCCGCACCCCCACCCTCGAGAGGCCCCCTACATACATACAACAGGAAGCGTAGGGGTCGACAAACACAGTTGCAACCTGATCACATAGACATTGATAACTTATCTAGCTTTGTTGGTGGTTTGAGTATGGGTGATAGGGAGGGAGGACCGACTGGACATTGGCGTGCCCCATCTTTTGACGCACATACCACTCCATTGGCATCGGATTATGGTGCATCATCATCATATGGATATGGATCATCATCATATGGGCAGTTTAGTGGGGTAGGGGACCATGACTACCAGTCCCAGTCCCAGGGACATACTGGATCATCTTTTGTAGATAACATCTTTGCATACTCTAGCGGACCTAGCTACCAACCTCACCACCATACATCTTCTTCACGGTTGGATCGATTGGTAACCCTAGTTTATATCCTAGGATAGGTTACCTACAGTATGTTGATGATTCCATTTACGTGACACTTGTGGATGACTACACTCGTTTCTTCTCTGATTCTATATCGTGGTCCACATATGTCCTTCAAACAGAGAGCAATGGACGTTGACTCCAGCGAGGCATGAGTGGGATTGATCCAGGGAGGCAGAACAACTACTATTAGCAGTTTAGCACTTGTAATTTGTAACTTAAGTTGTGATTTCATTGATCTATGAACTTGTGAGTTGTGACTTGCGAGTTGCGAGTCTTGTGACTTACTAACTTTGACACTTAGTGTATTGCCTTTAAGGCTTTAAGCGAGTTATTGAATATTATGGAGTTTATGAGAATCATGGTACTCATCAGTGTGTATTGGCTTTAACTTGATATGTGAATATGTGATGAAGTTAAATACTATTATTAAATATTAACTGCCTAATCTATGTGAATTTAAGTATTTATACATTAGGGTCGGCGACCGTATGTCAATTAAGGGTGCAAGCCCAAAACACCAATTTGAATTCACATTTTTACAATTTTATGGTTTAAATGTGTTTATTAAGCTTAAATAAGGCTGTCCATGAAGTTTCAGGCCTAGATATGGCCAAATACCTCCCGAGATGGACCCCCGAAATATTGCAGAAAAAATGCAATATTTCGGTCATATTTCGCGAGATCTCGGATATTTTGGATATCTCGGTAGGCCCAAGATACCGATATATCGCGAGATATAGTACTATGCTTCTTAGGAATAGAAGTATCAAGGACCAAGAGAGGAATCAACATATGTCAGAGGAGGTTTGTTCTTGACCTGTTAACAGAGACAGGGATGTTAGGCTGTAAACCAGCAAACTCTTCTATTGAGCAGAACTACAAACTAGGAGAGGATTGTGGTCCTTCTCTTGTTGATGAGGGGAAGTATCAAAGGCTTGTGGGGAAGCTTATCTATTTCTCTATGACTAGGCCAGATATCTCTTATACAGTGGGAGTTGTTAGCCAATTAATGCATGCTCCCAAGAGTGGCCATTTGGATGCTGTGTATCGCATTCTAAGGTATTTGAAGTCCTCTCCAGGGAAAGGACTGTTGTATGCAAGGCACAACCACTTGAGAGTGGAAGGCTTCACAGATGCCGATTGGGCTGGTTCCATTACAGGCAGGAGATCTACCTCCGGCTATTGTACCTTTATGGGAGGTAACTTAGTCATATGGAGGAGCAAGAAACAGCATGTTGTGGCTAGATCTAGTGCCGAGGCAGAATTTAGAGCTATGGCACACGGAGTGTGTGAGCTCATTTGGCTGAAGAGACTTGTTCAAGAACTGGGATTTGACACTGAAGGACCCATGAGACTATACTGTGACAATAAGGCTGCCATCAGTATTGCCCACAACCCAGTGCAACATGACCGGACTAAGCACATTGAGGTTGATAGGCATTTCATCAAAGAGAAGATAAACTCTGGCTGTATTTGTACTCCTTTTGTGAAGACTGGTGATCAGTTGGCAGATATCTTCACCAAAGCTCTTGGCTCTCCTCAGTTTAGCTCTTTCCTAAGCAAGCTGGGAATGCATTATATATTCTCCAGCTTGAGGGGGAGTGTTAGAAGTCATGTAATAGGGGTAGTTTAGGAACTAGTTATATTACTAGTTGCCTTATTATGTAATTCTGTTTTTTCTTCTTTATTTCCCTTTTACCTCCCTAGGGAGGTGGATGTAATTCTCTATTAGTTATGATTGAATGAATATAGGGTGTATGGAGAAGTCTCTCCAACACAATCGATTACAACCAAAACCTGTTCTATTCTTCTCTTCCCTCTTCTCTTGTCTTCCTCTTCTTCCTCTAACTTCTTCTTCTCTTCTACTTACTTCCTTAACCTAAATCTAACTCCGAGTTGGTACCGAGTTCCGAGTTTTAGTACCTTGCTTCTTGCAAAAGGTATACCCACTAAGACTAACACATCATACCCTATCGCATCAAGACCGCATGTTCTTGAAAGTTTTAATTTGCATTAGTGTTTAATACCTACTTAGGTTGGATCTTCAAATTAACCTCCCTTTGATTGATACTTCCATACACAGATAATCTTTGTAGAGTCACTTAGGTCATTGGATGTTATGCATTTGTAGATCAATAACAGAAATTATCTGAATGATCTATGCTATATACTTGTTTTGCTTTCCTTTAAAATAGTGATACAGCTTGGAGATCTCAGGGAATCCCTTCATAGAGTTTCTCTTCTATTAATTATGACCTTTTCCTTCCCTAAGTTGGGGTTACCTCTAACTTTCATTTGAATTTGTGGATCCTCTTTTTTATTTATTTATTTATTATTATTATTTTTTTTATTATAACTAATGCTTCACATCATTTTGGTTACTCAGGGCCAGCATTTCTCTTCACTTTAACTGTACTATAATGTACCATAAAACCTTTTTCGTTCCCAGCTAACTGTTTGCCATCTTAGCACTTAATGTTATCATCAGGCGTCCTCTTCACTCTGCCATTCTTACTTGAATTTCTGTTTTAAATTGGAATGTTTGGTGGTTACCTATATTAAATTACTAGTTGCTGAGCGTTTGGATTGTTCTATTTATCTCAAAAGAGGAAGAAAAAAAAGGGGGGGGGGGGGAGAGAGCATTTGAATTGTTTCATTTTTATTAAGTGAAGAACTGAATTCTTCCATTTTACTGAAATATTTCCACTTCCTTTAGGAAACTATGTTGTGGAACTATAAAATCACTTTTTGCCAATGAGGGAAAGCACGGAGGTGAAGCAACTGTGGCAGCTGTTCAATTGATTGCAGATCATGTGAAGATTCATGATTGTCAGCTGCATCCTGATTCTATTGAGGTATTGCACTCTTTTCTTGGGTGTATTTTCTCTTCTTCTTTTTTTTTTTTTGGGGGGGGGGGGCTGATGGGGGTTTGGATGTCTCTGGTCTGGCTACAGGACCTGTACCAAAACCTGAGATATTACCTGCACTTTTGAATAAGTTGGGATGATGCTTACATTTTCCTTTCACCCTTTGCTTGGTTATTGACATGGAATTTTGATTTTCTAAATAAACACGACTTTGCAAATATGGATTTGTTTGCACTATGCGTTAAAATTTTTGATTGAAGGAAGCAACTTACTACTTTTTCAAACTTTCTTTACTGTCTTATCCATCAAAGTGAGGTACCTTAACATTGTGTTAGACTTACTCTTGGAATATTCCATACAAGGTCTTTAGGCTGTTTGGTTGGTTCACTTGGAAGTACAGTGGATTTTCCCAAACCACGGTCTGGAAATTGTCTATTAAGAAATCTGCAGATTTGAAATTCTATCCTGGGATTGACATATAAAGTACATGGACTCTCAAACCAGCCAATGTCCCTTGCAAAACTTGGCAAGGAAACTTTGTGCAATATTTAAGAAACAAATTAACCAACCATTAACCGTGGTTTCGGTCAAAATGCCAAAAAATTTGTGAATATTTCGATTTTGAGAAGCCTCAAAAACAAAACAGGGGTTGACTCTGCAAGCATACCAGATTGACTGAAATTTGGGTCATCTTGACTCATTTCAGTAAGATTTTGATGACATTTCGACTCATATAGGCGAAAATTTGACTCATTTTGTTAAAAATTTGAGCTTTCTCCCCCTACGCTTGAGAACTCCTGAACTACTAGAAAACCTCAATTATTTTTTTGGCAAAGTCCTTCATTTTGCTACTAAATCAAGATTTTGTTGGTCAATTGTGAAGCATCCACTTCAACATTTGGGTGGATTCTAAGCATCATTGGCCAGATTTCTTGAAATTTCAAAATTTCTACCTATAGTCGACATATGACAGCCTTGTCATCTATAGGGCTGTTGTGATGGATTTGAGACATTCTGCAGGCAAAGGATGACATATCCGCCATATGTCTTGAGTCGAAATTCAAATTATCACTTTTGGTTTTATTTTTCCAATCTAATGCTTCAAACATATGTAAACATGCTTTATAGGCAATCCCTATTAATTGTCTATGATGACACCTTTTGACGTTGGTGTACTATTAAATGGTTTTTCTTTCTTAATATGTATTTCAAAATTTTCAATTGCTATTATTGAATGTTGTGTTTTCTAGTATTAAATTATATGTAGTATAGGTTATATAAGAGAGAGGATACCGAAACATACAGTGTATAGTACCAACCTAGGCTCTGAAGCCGAACTACCATTTTGGGTGTGTTCCTTACAATTTAAAGGTTCAAATATTTAGAGATGCTTAATTAGGGTTTCCCTGAAGTTTCGGGCCAAAATATATCCATTTGACCACCAAAACGGTCGAATTGAATTGTATTAGATTTTTGTTGAATTTCGACCGAAATCTGAAATATTTCGGTTTCAACTAGATCGAAACCAAGAGGCGGGCCTTGACGCAACGATAAGGTTGCTCCATTGCAACCTAGAGGCTGTGGGTTTGAGTCGGGAAACATCATATCTTCTAAGTGGGGGTAAGGCTGCATACATTATGACCTTCTCCAGACCTCGCAGTAGCGGGAGTCTCATGCACTGGGTACGCCTTGTTTTTCAATTGGGTTGAAACCCAAGTTGAAATCGAAATCTTGAACTATGCCATTAACCAAATGCCTTCCCGACCACTCTAACTGACCCCCCCCTCTCTCATCTGAGTAAATCTTGAGCAAGATCATACCTGTAAGGACCTTTATCACGAGTTTGGTTCTTTTGTGGAGGTCTTGTTTTGCTGCTCCAAATCACAAGTTTGGCGACATAAAGGTTTTTCTACAGGCACTTTCAGATGACCGGTTGATGCAGATTCATCACCAAATATGGCTTGTTTCATTGGGAATAAGTCTAGGGTTGGGTTACATACATGTTGGGTCTTTGATCCCATGGGTTTCAAATGTAATAGGCCACTTTTATGGGCCTAAAATATGGGTATATAGGTTGCATATGGGATTAGCCCAATACTTAGTTTATTTTTATGTTTTTTAATTGAACCGGTTCAAATTGCTTGCATCCAATTGGTTCAATTTAAGTGATCATGTGACTTGGTTAAGTGGTCATGTGACAACTTAAGTGGTCATGTGATGTAAGTTGGGCTGGATTAGGACTCTATAAGTCCAGCCATGTTTTGAATCTATTTCTTTTAGTATTTTAGTTTCCTAGTCAGTTTAAGTTACCTAATAGGTTAGGGATAGGGTTAGGTCATTCCTTTTTAGTGTCTAAGTCTATTTTTGAGTCTTCTATATAAGTTTGTAAGGGAGGTCAGCATTACATACGAATTTAATTAATGAAAAAGCTTTTGTTTGTTGCCATAGCTGTTGCTCTGCTCTGTTGAGTGAACCTTGTGAGTAATATCAAGGCTACCTTGTGGGTAATATCAAGGTGAAGGGATTGGTGGATCTCCAATCGACTCCTTGCATCGTGAAGATCGGGAGGGCTGCTACTTATCTCCTTGCATCTTGTAGATCGGGAGACCCCATTGTTCATCTTCAAAGCTGTTGCCATTGAAGATCTCTTCAAATCCAGTAAGTTTGAATCTGAACTTTGTTTAAACCTTCTTCTTCTCACTCCTACCCTAACTAGGACTCCTTCATAACTTCAAATCTGTCCATCAGTTTCAAACCAAACTTCCAGCAAACATCCCTCCCTCTCCCTCCTACACTCGATTCCAATTTGAGTCCCATCTGACCATCTAAACCCTAGTTTTCAGCCTAGATCCTTTAACCTAAAACCCGAAACCCTAACCCTAATTCTGCAGATTTTCAAACTTAACCAAATCCAATTATTTTTATCCCATAATAACCCCCTAGACCTGCAGATTAAAGCCATATAAGACCCATTCCCAAATTCCCATCCTAAACCCTAGAATTAACCTAAATCCTAGTGCTGTCCATTCGAACCAGCAACCCCTTTTGCGATTGATCCTGTTGTCTGGCTTCTAGTAGGTCTCCTACCTACCTAGGACTACATTACCGGTATTAACCCGGGATGATACTTTTTCCTCTTTGGGGAGGGGGCGGGGTTTGTGCATTATTTTCCTTGGTAATTGGTGTCCTGATGTCCTTTTGTGCTCTTTTCTTCCTTTGGGGCTGCCTGCAAATTGAAACTAGAGAAATAAAAATTTTAGAAAAATAAAAACAAGAAAACAAATAAGAAAACAAACATCTACCCACTGGGGGTAGGAGTTGAGTTTAGGTCAACAGACTGAACATTTTGGATCTTGCTCAAGAGTTTTAGTTGAGCCTCCCTTGGTTTTCTAATTCATGGGAGCTGTGCATTGCAAAGTCATGATGCTCAGCTGTTTTTATTTTGGACTTAGGGATTTATGGTCAAAATGCGCTCAACACTGTTTATACCCCTCAGTTTACGCTGAAACAGAAGGTTCTGGTTCATTCACCTTTCATCAATTGGTTCCTCACTGCCTGAAGAATCCAGGATTGGGTGCATTTCTTTATGGAATGTAGTGGATAAGCTTTTCCGAATACGTTCTAAAATGATGCATTTAAGTTTTTTATATTGGAGAATTTGTTTTTTTTGGAAAGAAATCTTCTAAAATCCTGGATAATCTTCTTCATGGAAATTCCTCCCTTATCCCTGCTGCCAAACACCTACTTGTCTGCTAAGTAGAAAAACTAAAGCTGTGTTCTACAATTTGGGACTTTCTTTAACAAAGCGTGGCTGCAAATTCTACATTTTCTGGAGTAGTGTTGTGGCTTAGTTTCTTTTCAGGAATTATGTTTTGTCATTTGCACAATTGTTTATTTTTTTTACTTTCAAAATGTACAAAATTGGACATCACTCCGCACCTATTATTCCTACCACTAGTTATGTCAAAGACTGATGGTAGTAGTCTCGTACTTCGTAGCTATTAGGTTGGAAAATACTTACATTTTTATTTATTTTCTTTGTCATTTTACCATACTAGGTTCTCTTATCTTTGTCATTTGATGAGGATCTTGGAAGGTCTGAATCATCAAAGAAAGAAGAAAATGTCAAAAACAAGAAAAAGAAGAAAAGGAACTGGAATACCGAAGATCCAAATCAATTGCAAGCTAGTGACAAAAAGAAAACCAGGCAGGAATTGCTAGCTAAGACAAGGGAGGAGGTACACTTTCATCCTTAATGCCATCAACATTTTATATGTTCCTTAGTCTTCATTTTCTCATCCTTGTTAGTGGCTCTTGATATTTGATGTAGGTCAATGCAGATTTCAAGGCAGCTTCTTTTATCCCAGATTTGCAAGAGAGGAGGATGATGCAGTCAGAGATGCTCTCTGCTGTGTTTCAGATATATTTTCGCATTTTGAAGCATGCAATGCAGCCAGCTGCAACCAGGTGTGTCTTCTATGGTGTAAATTGAAGGAGCTCACAAGCTTCTTGGTTGGCTTTCAACAATTGAATTGCATGGATATGCAGGATTTTATTATTGCTAGAAAACTGGTTACAGATAAGACAGCACCCAATATTTCTTTGTATTTATTTTCCGAGGAAAATTGTAATTGCAAAAACCATTATTATGTTTCAATATTACCTATTTTTAGGCTTTTACTGAATCAGTTAGACTTCCTTTTGCGTTGTAAATTATTGAAGTGAATTTCTCTGCCCATTCATTCGCGGTTGAAATATTGTGCAGTCTTATCTGTAGCCGGTTTTCTAGTGAAGAGTTGTGCTTATTTCGAGGAAGCAATAATCTATAGCCATTGTATTGGTAGATAATGAAGTTTTTCTAAATGCTATTTTTCTTCTGGACATCCTGATGTTAACATCATCTCCATGTTCTTTTAGATTGTGATGCCTTCTGTTAAGAGCATATTTTCTTTGTCATAAAGGGTTTTATCATAAAATGTCACATGGTTTTAGTTTAGTGGAAAGTGAATTGCATGGAGACATAGGATTCTTCACGGGAGGTTTTGACACAGAAGACTAATGCCTTGTTCATCTCTTGTATTCTTTAATGAAACCCGGTAGTATTATTCTTCACCTGGTTCTGTTTGGTTCTGGATTGCAAAGCAATTCCACAAATTCAACTAGGAAAACACTGCTACTTGGAGTCTGTCAGAAGATTGAGGGTAGTGAGGGATTAATTATTTGTTTTCGGACTGTTAATTTCACGATGTCTCAGCAGATATTTGATTTGGAGCAATCTAAGCATCTTAATATTTTTATCATTTATGATTGCTGTCTAAAGCAGCTAATTGCAGGAAAATATGGACTTGACTGTTTTTCCTGTCAGCCATCTTTATGATTATTTTCTTCCCCGTTGAATTGTTTCACAATTTATTTAATACATTTTTGGCTCATTAAGTATGGAGGGGATGGATTTGGAGCCGCTATCAAATTGAGAGTTTTGGTCCATATTGTTTAAGCTTGCCTTTTAACACCCCCTTGGGACCTGACTATATCCATTTGATATTGTGTTACCTTTCCATAAAGCCTTTGATTAGCTTTGAGTTAGCTTCAAATTTTACCTGATTATACCCGATTATGCCCAATTAGAGGTGATTACAAAAATAATTTCCTGAGGTGGATTCAATCAGAACCTGTCCGATTATATGGGCTGTGTTCAGTTCGGTCAATGTCCCTTGACACCTGAGCCCTAACCTGCTTGATGAGGAATCTGTTATGTCTATTGGAGAAGGATGAGTGGAACTCTTCTTACTCTGTAGAATGTATATACATGGCATCATGGAGATTGAGCCCCCTCCTTTTTTTCAATTTTGTTAATAAAGTAGAAAAAGCTGGTGTTTCTGGTCCACTCAATATCTAATGTGTCTTATGTCCCAATTAAGTAATTCCATGCAATGTTGATTTTCAGTGCAAGTGTCTCCTGGTAGTTGACTTTGTTATTTTTCTTCTTTTCAGGTCTAAAGTGAACAATGGCTCCTTATGTAGTGTGTTTGGGCCACATCCACTCCTTGCTCCATGCTTAAATGGCTTGGGGAAGTTCTCTCATCTGATTGACTTAGATTTTATGGGTGATCTCATGAATTGCCTCAAAGTGCTTGCCTGCAGTGGTATCGACTCTGATGGCTCTCCTGAGAATTCTTTAACTGTATCTGAACGTCTCCGGTGCTGCATTGTTGCATTCAAAGTGATGAGGAATAATCTTGATGCATTAAATGTTGATCTAAACGAGTTCTATGTGCAGCTTTATAATTTACTACTGGAGTATAGATCTGACAGGTTTGTCCTTGAAAGTCTTTTGAAATAGCTATTCCATAAATATCTAGATTCTAGTCAAAATTCTGATGTTCATCATCTGGGAGATACAAACTATTTGCTTGATACAGTAAAGCCACCTCTTTCTTGCCTACCTGTAAAGCTTGGTACTCAACTAGAAGTAGAATAGAGAATGAAGTAACTAGGAAGGATTGTTATAATCTAGAAGGATCATCTAGAAAGCGAGTTGTTTTGGATGCATTCAGACAGAAAAGCTAACATAGATGTTATGGATCTAATTTTTTTGAATTTCATTCACGCCTTAGATCAGGGAGTCTATCCATCTTCCATAAAGGAGCCAAATGAAATCAAAGTTTCATGTTCGGTTTTGAATTAGAGACGTTCAAAATCATGAATCAACGTCGACTATAACCCCTAGCCTTCCAAGCTACTATTGTAAAAATGTAAAAATTAGAAATCAACAAAAGAAAAAGTAAGTGGATCTTACCCATTGAATCATGGCTGTTTCCGCTATTCTGATAATAAATATGAAAATTCGATAGAGATGTAGTAGGGGATCATTTAAAAATTATATATGCTCGGACTACGCAAGAATTTGTCGATATTTCCGATTGAATCCTCTTGTTCCTGAATCTTCCATAGGAAGAAATTGCCAAAAAGCCAATTATTATGAGCATGTTCATTCTTAGGTTTGCCAATTCAAAATGTTTGGTGTATGGGCAAGCAAATGTTGATGATTGGTTGAATTTTCTTCATTGCTCTATTCTACTTTTGCAAAATCTGACTTGCTTGAGATGATTAGCAATATTAGTATTTTATATTCCAGATATTGATATAAACTTGATTATTTGTCCAAGTCATAAAGTCAGTTTGATTTTCTAAGCAAATTGATTGCAGTACACTTTTATTTCAATGGTCCCTGTTCAAGATAGTTCGAGCACACTTTGATTGATCAGTCACTAACTTGAAACATATGTTTTCAGATACAATTGATCTCATTCATTTTGTATGTATTTAGAGGCCATGTTGAGCTTTGAATTGCCTCCTACATCTATGGCTTTGTCATTTGACATACATTCCCTCCACAACCTTCTCTTGCCTCGACAACAGAGTGGGAGAGATGCATTGCCTGTTCAAACTTTGACCAATTGAATCTAAGTAGATTATCCCGTCTAAATTCCCTTCCCCAACTCGTCCTATGATGAACTTTGTTGCTTAAATACACAAACCTTTTCACACCACCCCCCTCCACAAAAAAAAAAAGAGGTAGTCAAATAAAATACTAGTTTTTGCCACTTTGTGTACTAGGATTATGTACAGTGGATGGACATTAATAGGGTAATTCTTCATCCATAATATATATCTAATATTCAGGGATGACCAAGGTGAAGTCTTGGCTGAAGCTCTCAAGATCATGTTGTGCGAAGGAAGACAACATGACATGCAGAGGGCAGCTGCATTCATAAAACGCCTGGCTACTTTCTCCTTATGCTTTGGACCTGCCGAGGGCATGGCAGGTACACCCCAAGAGAAAAAAGAAAAGCCTTCTCTCATTTAATGCTTAAGCATTTATATGTTTTATTTGATTTTGCAGCCTTGGTCACTTTGAGACATCTACTTCAGAAGAATGTGAAATGCCGGAATTTGTTAGAAAACGATGTTGGTGGTGGCTCACTTGCAGGAACAGTTTCGGTAAGCTCTCCCATTTTCTCCATGATGACTGGCAAAGGTAGACTATCTGACCATCATATAGGAAGTCTTGGTGTGGTCCTATATGGGAATGTGGCAGCAACTTAGTTAGCAAACTTATATGTGGACTCTTGTCTTTATAAAGTATAAAATAAGGGAAAACATTTTCTAGACCAACAGGTCCAGAGTTCTGCCATGTGGTCAACTGATGTGGCCAATCCGACCATTGTATGGATAGAGCACCCTTTAAAGTTTAAACTGTTTACATGTCATATGTGTCGCCAATTTCAAACTTATGCCCACATTGGTTTATTTTTCCTCTGTATATTTAGCCATCAAATCTTTCTCCAATTAGTTGCCAGGTCAATGGGGTGAGAAGAAAGGCCATAACAAAGGTTTTTGCGAGATGAGGGTGTTGGAAGGAACTTTTGTCTTAACAATTATGTCACCAGGCACTGCCTAGTGTTAAGCTATTGCTTCTGCTATCATTGTCTAAGTGCTCATGTCCAATTTTTCATGCAGAGTTATCAGCCATTTGCCTCAGACCCTAACCTTAGCGGCGCGTTAGCTTCAGTTCTGTGGGAACTGAGCCTACTCTCCAAACATTATCACCACACAGTTTCCACAATGGCATCAAGCATTTCAAGTATGAGTGAAAATAATCAGGTTTATCTGTCCATCACCTCCCCACAAGAAGCATTTTTGGATTTGTCCCTTGAAGGGGAATCATTCACCCCTAAAGACAACCATGGAATATCAAACCGTAAGAGGAAAAGGGGTATTGGGTCATCAATTTTGAGTAGTGACGAATCTATTCAGGAACTCACAAATCCAGAGAAAGAAGATGAGGTGAGGCAGAAACTTTCAGAGCATTTCCATGTGCTGAGAGACATTTCAGAGAATGAGAGACTGCGGAGAGAGTTGAATCATACAATGTCATCATTAAGGCAGTATGAAGAATATAAGAAGCAAAGGAAGAAAATTCCAGGAGACGCAAAGAGAAGAAAAAAGAAAAGTTTCTCAGCTGTTTAACATTTCTTCTGCAGGAAAAATTTCACCACCTTTTCTCCCAATAGCACTGTGGGCAAGTTTTGGAGAATTCAATTTTGTAGTTCAATTTTTGTTCCCCCTGGAGCATTGTATTATTTATATTTAGATGTTGAACATGAACACACTTGTTGCTTTCCCGATGATGTTAAAACAGAACTAGTGAACTAGTAAGGAAATGTTAAAATGTCGTCATATACAGTCTACATCTAGCATTGTACTTCTAGTGTATACTGGTTGATTTGCGATCACCTTAATATAGATTGTTTTATAATCTTCTAATGTGATGTACTAGAATTGCTCTATGAATAAATCACATGATTTGAAGTGTTAGTAGTCGCACAGTAGAAACATCAAAGCACCACCACCTTGTACATTCTAATGGCACCCAATTGGTTTTGTAGTTTACAGCAATAACCAGATCATTGTCATCACTGAAAGCAAATGAAACTAGCGATATGACTTCTAGGGGCTCATGTCCTTTCAAAATGGCAATTGCTTCAACTACAGCAGATGTCCAGAGAGGTTTGGAGATGACATTCAAGCACTGCCCGTTAACCATAAACACGACAAACCCTAAGCAAGTTTTTTCTCATAGCATTATCACATGAAACTCACTAACAGGGCACTGCACCACCAAATTAAGGAGGTTTTCATTGTGCTGCACTGCCATAAACCATGCTCTGTTCTTTGAATGCCTCAAGGGGTATTTACGTAGCATGTCTAAGCATTGGGGTTGAGTAATTGAGTTACCCTTTGGCAGTCAATTGTTCACCGCTCCCCCCCACTCCTCTTGGGGTTGGAGATATCCGGTGGTAGTGACTCTGGTTATACAGCAACAACAACTACTCAGCCTTATCTCAACTAAATGGAGTTAGCTATATGGACCCTTGCCCTCCAATCAGCTCTATTTGAGGTCACACTTGATACATGGCCTAAGCTATGCATGTCTTTCTTCACCACTTCTCCTAAGGTCATATTAGGTCTACCCCTGGTTCTTTTAGTTTCTTCAATTGTAATCAAATCACTGCCTTCATTGAACATGATTGTGCTATCTCAAATGACTTTCTCGTAGCTTATCATGTATCGGAGCTGTTCCAAAATCAGCTCTAATATGATCGATCATTCATTACTTTATTTTCCTGAGGTTTGTTACTCATCCATCTCAACATCCTATCTTCGCTATACTGAGGTTATCTATATGATGTTTGTTACTTGCCCAACATTTTGCACCATACATCATAGCCGGTTGTATGACTGTCGTATAAAAATTTTGTTTTACGTTTTAAAGGAACAAGTTGATCATACAACACTCCCAATCACATCTCTCCATTTCATCAATCCTATTTTAATTCTCTGTGAAACATCATCTTCTATACCACCTTCTTTATTTATGATTGAACCCAGATTCCTAATTAAACTAATCACTTCGCACGATCTCCCTCTCATCAATTTTCACCACATCATTATCCGTCCTAGTGTAACTAAAGTTACACATCACACACTTCGTCTTCGTTCTACTTATCTTAAAACCTTTTGATTCTAAGGTTAATTAATCTCTATAACTCCAACTTGGCGTTAATCCCTACTTTTTTCGTATCCATCAAAACAATATCATTAGAAAAAAGCATACATTACGGAACCTCATATTGAATGTCTCTGGTTAAACCACACATGATAAGCGTAAACAAATAAGGGCTTAAAGCTGATCCTTGATGTAACCTAATTGTAATTAGGAATTTACTACCTTTGCCCCTCATAGTTCTTACACTAGTTATCACACCATCATACAGATCTTTAAGTATGTCCGTATATTTACTTGAAGCACTGCTTTTCTCTAAGACTAGCCATATTAACTCTCTAAAGACTCTGTCATAAGCTTGTTCTAGGCAAAAAGACCATATGGAGACCTTTCTTGTAATCTCTAAATCTTTCCATGAGTTTCCTAATTAAGTAAGTGGCTTATGTCGTGAATCTCTCTGGCATAAAATCAAATTGGTTCTCAATAATAGTAGTCTATTATCTTATATCGTGATTTCATAGTATGGTTCATTAGTTTTATGCTTTTATAGTTATTGCAATTCTTTATTTTTGTAAATCGGAATCACAAGGCTTCTCCTCCATTCATCTGGCATTTTCCTTGTACTCAGAATCTTATTAAACATTTTGGTTAGCCAAAATAAACCATAGATTCCTAAGCTTTTCTAGACTTTTATTGAGACCTCATATGAGCCTTGTGCTTTGTTTACTTTCATCCTCCTTGAAGCTTCTTTTACTTCAAACACCCTAATTTTTCATATATAACTACGACATGTGGTGTCTTGATGGGTAAAATAATCTTACGGGACAGTATTGCAAATAACATTTTCATCTCTTCTTAATGTCCTAATTTCTTATTAATATTTTACTATCTTCACTTTTAATACATGTAACATGGTCGAGATCTCTACTCTTCCTTATCCTCGTTTTAGCTATCTTATAGATAGTTTTTTTCCTTTCCTTCTTAGATTGTTATAAAGAACTTCATATTTTTTTCGCCCTTGCTTTCTTCCCACAATTTTCTTAACTTCATTTTTGATAGTGGCTCTGGTTATGTTTTTTTTTGTTTTGTTTTGGATCCACCCTATTTAACAATGCCCCATGGGACTTTAATTGCAACTACTAGACTATAGATAGTACGGGGGGAAGTACAGGGTGTTGGGGGGGGGGGGGAGGGGGAAGAGACGTTGCCTTAAGACACAAGGAAGATGAGAGTCAAATCCATGACCTCTTGGGAGCCTACACTCCACTTGCAAGGCACCAACAAACCATGCTACGTGTTGTGCTATGCATTAAATTGATGATTGAGAATATTTCCCCGTTTTGCCTTTTCTTCTTATTTATTAGTTTGAAATAATTTTTTGGATGTTCCACATAGGAAAAATCACTTGGTAGTATGCTTCATTTGGGCCATGTAGAACGGTGATGTGACAATTCCAACCATTTGAATAATCAGCATCAGTTTTCAAATTCAAATCCAATCATATATACTAGCATGCACAATTCACTTGCTGGACTTTGGAGCTTTATTTTGCAACTTGGCCAAGGTTGAAACTATACATGTGCTGATGGGACCTTGGGCCTACTTCTTCACAAAATATGGCCCCCATCCAAGCTTCAGATAGCAAATATTTGGGCCACCTAGAAAAACCTTCTAGCAAGTCACTTATTAGATAAACTATCCATGCTTAGACACAAAGGGGGCGAAATGACTACCCCACCCCACATGAAAGGCAGAAATCCTGCCTTCCATGATACTAACGCACATGTTTTCATTAGCCCTGTGCGCACAGGGGCCATGCTCCCCCACAGAGAACGCTGACCTTGCCTCTGATTAATATCAGCAAACGACTCTCTCTCTCTCATATTAAAAAGCAATATTAACCTGTGCTAGAAGAAAAAACTCAAAAAGTCACACCAGTTTGAACGGTCAGTTGTTCTCTATAAAGAAGCCAATCCACAGACTAAGTACAATTGATCCTAATATGGTCAAAGCCTTCAAACCCAAGGTAACGATGCTTTAAGGTTATTTAAAAGAATTCACTTCAGTTCTCAAGGTGCAAATTGGCGTGCAACACGGAAATAGGACCAATTTCCAGATTTTGCGGGAAAAAGACCAGTTTCCAGATTTTGCTCCAGTGATAGAACTGAGCAGTGGACATTGAGAAAATTTTATCTGGATCAACTGGTGATCTTTCCATGTGTACCATATAAAATTTCATTTGTGCAATGGAATGATCCATTTCTCTTTTCTTTTTGCCATGATCCTGGGGTTATAGGTATATATTATTCTCTTTTCTATTTTTAATTTTGAAAGTACTACTTATTCACAGGCCCTAATTTGATTGAATGTGGCTTTTGAAGTGGAAATAATTCATCAAGGTTTTAATGGATAACTGCCAATAGCTAGGTTGCTCCATTGTGACCAAGTGATCACGGGTTTAAGTCTGGAAACAACCTCTCTACGAAAGTAAAGGTAAGGCTGCATACATTATGACCTTTCCCAGACCCCACAATGACAGGAGTCTTGTGCACTGGGTATGCCCTTTTTTTGCCGAGAGCTAGTATAAGGTTGTAATGATGAGGAAGATGACTTTATGTATAATGTCTTTGGTTTCATGAAACAATTAATGAATTTATAACTCATATGGCATATGGGATAAGACCAGGTTCTAGAATATTAATATATTCAGTTTGGTCCAGCCTCCAGCATGTGCAAAATGTAGCAAGCGATCAAAGATGACAATAAAGAAATGAGTATATGCCTGTAAAGAAACAAGTTGTATGGCAATGTCCACAAGGAGACTATTTCCAACAAGATGATACCTCTCCTGAGCAAAATTTGTTTATTTATCTACTGTTCTGCACATAAAATTAAAAAATCAGCTTGACTATTAAGTAAAAACAGAGCAGGTTGGCATGAATTTCCATTATGCCAGATGGATACTAGAGGAGGACTCTTTGATGATTTCCTCAATTCTTCCCAGTTGTTATACAGTATGAGGTTTGATCAAAACATCCATCTTGGAGACGAGTGAACTGCACTATGGCAGGGTTTGTTCAGCTGCTCTGAATTGCTACGCTTCTTCATGATTGAGGAAACAGTGGGGTTGAAGTAATCATTGCCCCTCTGAGGTGTTGCTCCCTGTGAATGCATTTTCCTTCCCCGGATGAAGCTCTGTTGATTATCCAATGATGCCCTGCGTGCAACTGGATTTCTTTGAGTGGTATCCCATCTGTTGTAAGTTCCACAGCTGTGGGTCCTCAACACTGGTTGAAACTTTTCCACCTTAGGACTAGGGTAGTTCCGGCTCTCTGCTGTTTCAGCTGAGTACATGGTCTCTCCCTCGCTGCTATATTCAGCATGGAATCCATGCTCTTCATTCTGCCACTCTGAGACCCCTATTGGAGATGAACTGGACTGGACTTCACTGTGGTCCCCATTAATGGAACCAATTGATAATTCAGCATCTCCACCAGGATTGGGGGCTCCTCTATTCCCAATTGGGTTGTCTTCTTTCAATGAATTTTGCAAAGCAAGTTCCCCAACAGAATTTCCATCAGAGCTTGGTGGAAACCTTTTAGTGACCCGTGGCAAGACTATAGCTTTGGGAGCACTTGGTGGGAAATTAATATCTAGAAGCTGGATTTGGGTGTTTTCCTTCTTTCGAAAAGGAACTGAGGTCAATCTTGGGGATTCATAAATCTCAGGTGTTGGAATCCCTTGCTCATGAATAGTAGAACGCAAGCCAGTAACAGAGTTCTCCACTTGGCATACATTTGCAGCAGCAGAACAGCTTGGTCCTGGGTGATCCTGTTGTCCTGATATAATATTTGAAGAAGATGGGGTGTTATCATTTTCACCTTCTGTTGATTTGAATACTTGTCGCATTGTGAAGGAAGCACAAGAATGTTCACTCTTCTGTCCTGTGGACATCAACCGAATTAGTGGTAACTTTGGCTTGTTAAGCTCATCCAAGCTGCCCTCCCAATGCTGGTTTAACCAATCACAGATAATGGGAATGGGGATGCCAAATTGCACTGGAAGGTCTTTCTTCCATGATGATGATGAAGATGATAAGGTTGGTGTAGACTTGACAGTTGGAGATGTAGCAAGCTTCATAGGATCACATACCATGAAGGCAAGATTACCTTGGGCATCAAAACCAGCAGACCCAGGGCTCCAAGTTATTCCATCGGTTGATACTTTTATGAGATTATCAGTGGCTATCACCACCTTTCCCTCACCCACTTTCAGTTCCTTTTTGTCTGTGTAGCCTAGAAGATAAACTACACTGCCCAAATCAAGAGTTGGATTTGAGCAGGTCTTCAAACACTGAGGCTGATGCCCTTGGGCGTTTGAATCTCCATCAATGGCATCTATACCCACAATGGTAAGATCAAGAACAGAGCTGGTAATGAAAAACCTGCAACCATATAGACACATGAGAAAAATTGATGCGCAGTATATATAATATACAGCCAAGATCAAGTCAACATCAGTTACTGTGTCCATGAGCATATTTCACTTGAAAAAAACTCCTTGACAATGTATCAGGATCACCTTTTTCTTTTAATATTAGATTTATAATGCAAAACATATTAAGATGGTGTGGATACCAACCACATTTTCTTTGTAAGGATTAAATCAGAATCAATAGGAGCTAAATTTGATTTAGCTTGATTTGTATTGCATATATTAAGTAGACAAATCTGCAGCTACATTTCCAAAATAGAGGCAACAATAACATCCTATCCATCATAGGATTTCAGCGAATACTGCCCAAGTTCACTCTTATCTTTAAAGAATTGTTGGTTTAACAAGTCCTAATGCATAAGAGACAACATGTTAGGGTTCAAGAGAGCTTATTTCCACACCCTCTCTCGGGTAAAAGTCAGGGTCGCTCAATCAAAAAGGCAACTTTTTGCAGCAAAAACCCAATACAATAAGCAAAATTAAATGCAATTACAAGCAATTACGCAATGGTAATTCAATCTGTATATTTGTCCAAACCAAAAAGGAGAAAAAAAATTTGAAATTGATAACTTTCAGAGAAATAGAAAAATAACAGTAACCCAAAGTAGTCTTCCCCAAATTGAATTTGAGTACAACCTACAAATTAGTGAAAGATTAAAACAACCCACGTTAGGGATCCAAGCAAAACAAACCCATACCTGTGAGGAAAAAGCTTTGCAGCAACACGGTCCTGCAACCGGATCTCCAACCCATCACCTGCCGACACTGAAGGAAGGTTCACGTGGGTAGATAACAACAAGTTCTTATGGATGAGAAACCCAGTCCCACAACCTACCCTCGCCATAGCGGCACCTTTATTGCAGAAAATGCTGCTTTTCATCCTCTCAGACCTCCCACCTCCATTACAGAAACACCAAGAAGACTCCCCCAAAATCCTCATTGCTCCTTTCTTCTCGGACTTTTTCCCTCTTAAGATCTCTGATTCTGTTTACCAGAAAAAGATCTCTGATTCAAATGACCAACCCTTGAATTTCACATTCACTTTTACGTTTTGAAACCTCTCTGTAGTTAGTTACTCTCCATCACTCTCCTCTGCTCAAAACGTCTGTGAGTAAAGACTAAAGACTAAAGAGAGAGAGAGAGAGAGAGAGAAGTGTAGATGAAAACTTTAATGTGCATTCATTTAGAGAAAACCCATCTGTGATTGGCGAACACAGTGATGTGTTTCGTGTGAAGCTTGAAGAAGAAGAATACGAAAGAGCAAAACTAGAGAGGGTCCGAGTGAGGGATGGAGGGAGGGAGTGTTTGTGTCTTTCTGAGATAAAGTGTGACAAAAGGAGGATTTTGTGAATGAGACGTGCAGGGAACGAGAATCAAACGGGACCTTTTTTTAAGTTTTTCTACAGCTAAGCGGCCTAAACTAAGCTAAGCGCCTAAACCTTAGTCGTAGCAAGAAGGGTAGGGGCCTAGGGGGTTGCCATTAGATGCCAATTGGATGCCAATTGAAAAAAGACAACCAATTTATATGAGTTTTGTACTTTGGAGTTTAGAGTTTAGACTATCAACTTCTGCTACAATCTGTGGTTTTATTGGTTGATGTTTAAGCATGGTTCTAAGTATCAATTTTGTTAGTTGTCGATATCGATACTATGTTGATACGGTATCGATAGCACGGTACCGACAAGGGATAAAATAGTCAGAAATTCAGAGGTATTTTTGTCCGATACAATCGATCCAGGAGATGAGGATGCTAAGGAGGATGTGCGGCAAGATCAGGAGAGATAGAGTAAGGAATGTTTATATTAAAATCAAATTGGGAGTTGCACCAATCTAGGACAAGCTTCGTGAGAGCCGCTTGAGATGATTTGGTCATGTAAAAAGGAGACCCATGGATGCATCAGTAAGAAAGAGTGATCAAATTCAATTGGAAGGAATTAAAAGAGGTAAGGGCAGACTTAAAATGACTATTGGAGAAGTGGTAAGAAATGATATGTATATGGTAAGGCTCGATCTTAGTATGACCGCGGAAAGAGTTGCTTGGAGGTCCAGGACCCGTGCAGCCAATCCCTCGTAGGGGGATGTTCCTGGGATGCTGCTTTGACTAATGCTTAGAGTTGTTTTTTTTTTTGCTGCTCTTCTATCTTTTATTGTCATGGCCCTTTCGGATCCATGTAGCCGACCCCATTTAGTGAATCGTTATCATCTCCAATTCCTGCCCGCTCCAATTCCCTCCAATTCCTCACATAGGAGCAGAAATGACCACCTTACCCCCTGCCCGAACACACTGCCCAAGGTGGGGTAGGGTGGTCATTTATGCTCCTATGTGAAGAATTGGAGCGTGCAATGAATTCCCATTTAGTTGGGATAAGGTTATGGTTGTTGTTGTTGTTGTTACAGTCGATCCAGGCAGATACCATATCGGTATTGTATCGATTTTGTGGATTGCCGATACCCGTTCCGATACCGTGCACTAAAACCATGTGTTTAAGTATGAGATTTTCTTATCCACATTAACTTGTAAGCTATCAAATAATTTGTGATCTTATTTTTTGTGTCTAAACATAGGATTGTGTAAAATTACTGCTCAACCATTATTGAAGTAAAAAATCTCATTAAATCAAATGCTTCTCCACAATCAGATAGCGATCTCTTGCCTTAATTTTTTTTGCCTGTTTAGTATAACACTTTTTTTTTCCGATAGTAAATACTATAATTTTATATGTGTATTCTTAAAAATGTGCAAAAAAATAACAAGTTTTGGTAATAATATTATGGGCAAGGGTTGGGCATGCTGCCAACTCTAGGTAGGTTGCGGGCAACAGACACATGGGGGGGGGGGGGAGACAACCATGAGCAAGAGGGTCATTTCACTAGAAGGGGGAGAGAGTTAAACATACGTTGGGCACCCTGGCGGCATGCCTAGCCTTTCCCTAACATTATTGATAAGTCGCATATTCCCTTACATTAGTGATAAATCAATTTCAAATTATTTATAAAAACTATTTTGAGAGAAAGAATGCTATCTGGTGGCATGTGGCACGCGACCCCTGCGCTTAGACACATGACCATGCGAAATGACCACCATGCCTCCATGAAAAGATAGAAATCCCTGAGGGTGTGACGGTCACGCCTTAACACAGAGACACTTGAAATGACCATCGCACCCTTGATCATTTCCGAAGTTTTAGGGGGAGGGGTGTAGCGATATGACAACAATGTAGTACTCAAAGCTCTTGGACAACTTCCCAACATCATCTGGCAAGTTTCAAATTCAACATTCCACAGAAGCTTCAATAGTAGACACTTCACATCTGAATGGAGGTATAGCTCCAACCACAACAACCTTAATCCTTTTACTGGAAGGCAATTCAAGAAGTATAATTCCCATACCAAAAATAAATCTAGAAGAAGGAAATACAGATGGATAATTAAATAATAAAACTAATTTGGAAGAAACATAGTTGCCCTACCAAACATAAATCGAAAATATGTAAACTAAAGCAAATAAATTGCCAAAAACTATAACTCTACCAAAAGTTTTCAAATTACCTCAAAAGCTGAAGGCTGAAGAGCCCAGATGAGAGAACCAGAGAAACCATAGTGTCAATCGGTTCGGTTCAAGACATAGAATGTCAAAACCAAAATCGAACCGAGAATAGGAATACATTTCCAAAATTAAAATCAAACTGCCTCAAGTTGGTTCGGTACTGGTTTATATTCAATTTCATATTCAGTTTTAATTCTGTGTTGGGAAAATGTTCTTTGTGTATTGGGGGGGAGCAGATCATGCCCAGATACAGTGGGGAAAATTGACCATCCCGCCCTCCATGAAAGATGGAAATCCCGCCTCTCAAGAAAAGATTCCTTATATTAAATCAAAACAAATCGATTCTTTTTCAGTTTGGTCCGGTTTCAATTCCAAGTTGACACCCTTAGACACTGGGATATGGGCCCGGGCCCAGGCCCAAACCCTAGCCCATAAAAAGTAATAATAACTCCCTCCTTTTTTCTTTTTCTTCTTGTTTTTTTTGGTAAATAGTGATAACTCCCTCTAATTATACCATTTTGGCAGTTTCTTACAAAACCACACTTCTCTCCCTCTTTGAAGCTACACTGCAACAGCTCTCTCTGCAATTCTGCTTCCATGGCAATCTTATTTTGAACCAATTCTGTATTGAAACCAAATTTCCTTTGAACTAATTCTCTATTGAAACCACTTAACAACACCGATCATTACCATTATCGATCAACCATGATGGGCATGACAGGAAGCGGAAGTGGAAGCGACGTTGAAGCCGGATTTGCGAAGCTTCAGGGTGAGGACTTCGAATACTACATGCAAACTTACTCAATAATTCTGGGTAGGAACAGTAAGAAATCGGCGGTCGACGTCGATCTTTCTAGCCTTGGTGGTGGCATGAACATTTCCCGCCACCATGCGCGCATCTTCTACGACTTCCAGCGTCGTCGCTTCGCTCTCGAGGTCCTGGGAAAGAATGGTTGCTCCGTCGAAGGCGTTCTTCACTTACCAGGAAACCCACCTGTGAAGCTCGATTCTCAGGACCTTCTTCAGATCGGAGACAAAAAGTTCTACTTTCTCTTGCCTGTTCGAAGCATTCTTGGAGGCTCTGTTCCTCCTCGACATATACCGACGCATCATCCTACTCCGCCAATGCCATCTTCGGCTGGGCATTTGGGTCCTCCTGCTCGTCTCACTGCACCGCATCCGCCGCCGAAGTTTGGTACGAAGAAGGGGAGAATTAGGGCATCGACTGAATACATGGCTGATGATGATGAAGACGATGAAGATGTTAGTGGTGTTATTGCCGCTTCGAGCAGGAAGTTGCGGGGGCCCGGGGATGGCCATGAAATGTTTGGATATAGTGGGGCAGCTGCTGGAAAGGCTGGGTCTTCTGGACCATTGGGTTAGTTTATTTTTTCTCTTTTCCCTAGAATTTGGATTTTCTTTGTGTTGGTGCTGTTGTTATACTTGTCTGAAGGGTTTTTAGTGTTATTGGTTGCCTATTCCTGTGTTTCTGCTTAAATTGGGTTTCAATCTTTGGTTGCGTTGTTAAGTGTTTTGTTTTTGAATTTATCTCCATGGGTTGCCATTTGTTGTTATTCTTTTGTCTGAAGGATGGGTCTCTCTGTTTAAATTGGGTTTCATTTTTGGTTGCTTTTAATTTGAATTTATCTCTATTGGTTGTATATTGTTTTTATTCTTTTGTCTGAATGGTTATTAGCTATAATATTGGTTGCCAGTTCATGGGGTTCTGTTTACATTGGTTTTCAATGTTTGGTTGCTTTCATTAGCTTTGTGAATTTATCTCTGATGTTCGACTTTCACTAATGTGTTCACCATGGAGTTTCACGCAAGGGGTGATGTTTTGTTCTTTACATAATGAGGGAGTCATTGCTTGATTCATGGCTTTATCATAAGGTTTTGTGTTTTTGTCTTAATTGCAAAGATTTTTGCTTCATTCATATATGGTTAGGAGAATTATGGTACCTTCTAAGTTTGAACTCCTTCATTTATAAAAATTCTCGGTTTCAGTTTCAGACTTTTGAGTCTCAAATGGATTTGGGTGGTCTTTTGTCTGATTGATTTGACGCAGGGAGGCTCTTTTTCAGGTCCTTTTGGCAACACAGGCATAAAAGGTGAAGTGTGGGATTCTCCAGTTGGTCCTCACATCGATCACATTATGATATGGATTGTGAAATAATATCACATATGGGTATCAATAAATGTGATTGAAGACATAATTTATGTATAACTTTATACATACTAAAGTTCAACTCTGGAACATCTTTATCTTGTTTCTAGTCTTTACTGTACTTGGGAAGAGTTGAATTTGTTTTTCTTTAGTGCTGGGTTTTGTTGAGTGTTGATGAGATGATTAATATTACCTATATAAGAGCCTAATTTGATTGAAACACTAAGAATCAGTCTCTAGCTTCTAGAATGAAGTTGGAACAGGTGGATAAGTGTTTCTTGGGTTGTGCAAAAGCACAATTAACTTCACAAGGTATTTAGAGACTCAATGTCAAGGAAACTTTGTGGTAATCTCAAATTTTGTTAGACTGAAGTTTGTGATTGATATTTTATAATAATAAAAAAGTGAATTATTATTATTGCAAAAGTCTGTTATTTTTCCAAATGTTACAAGACATCTATTCTGCCATGTGGGCAGATGATATGTCTATTCAGACCATTGAATAGAGAGGACATGGTCTAGATAAGCCACATGCCAAATTTTATAGTTTAATTCAATCAAATACCCCTTTTTGTATTGGCACACATCCCATGTGTGTACATGCATGTGTACCGGTACTCTAGACATTACTGTGCACTCTCTATCCCATGTCTTGTTATTTTTCCAAATGTTACAAGACATCTATTCTGCCATGTGGACAGATGATATGTCTATTCAGACCATTGGATAGAGAGGACATGGTCTAGATAAGCCACATGCCAAATTTTAGAGTTTAATTCAATCAAATACCCCTTTTTGTATTGGCACACATCCCATGTGTGTACATGCATGTGTACCGGTACTCTAGACATTACTGTGCACTCTCCCAACTCTGGGTGGGAACGGACAGTAAAGATTAGAAAAACAGTAAAAGTGAGTGGCTCAGATTTATCTTGTGATTTTCAGAAACATCACCTTCCATTGTTACATGTATAACTACCCTAATTAAATAAAAAAGTTTGTGATTCTTCAAGTGCGACCTTTAAGTGATTAGCGTTAGTCTCTTCAACTTTTTTGGATCCCTGTATTTGGCTTTTCCTCTTTCTTTCATTGGATTATCTTCTGGATCCTTAAAGTTGCGTTTTGGGGTTTTTGAACTTTTGTGCCTTTTAGGATCTGCAACATTTTAGATTTTATGCAACACACCACCATTTTTTCCTTTCAATATGTCAGCTTTGATTTGGAGCTGGTTTCATTTTCCAAGTGGAAGCAAGAGGGAGCCCATATGAAGATGTACTTTCTGGGTCATCTTTTGGACATATTGGAAGAAGGAAATGAAACAATATTCCTAGAAACATTCCTTCCTATTCAATTTATCCTTGATGAAATCAAGATTAGATTGCCACATTGAGTATCCCTTGATGAAATGTTTCTATGAATATTAATCGATTCAATTCTTTGAATTGTCTATGTTAGTAGATTATATCCATTAGATTGATGATCTTCTGGCAGCTGTAACCATCTACTGAGGTTAAATTCGGTTCAATCATAATGGAATTATTTTGGTGAATCAGCCCAATAGGTATTAAAGTTTCCCATAGAGATTGAGAACATAACTTTGGGCCTCGTAGGTGAAGGGGATAATATTACAGCTAAGCAATATTGCACCCAAGCATTGTATTTGTTTTTCTTTCTTTACCTACAAGGGCTCCCATGGGGACTTCATCCAGCTCTTGCTGCAAAATTTTAGAAACCCACCTGGAGCATGGTTTGAGGTCTCAAGAGATCTCGCCGAGATCTCGGTGGTTTTCTCGGTTTCTACCGGACTCGAGTCAAAACCACATGCCATACCAAAACATTGCATGGTTTCGACTGAGATCCGATATCTTGTTTTGGTGAAAAAGATACTAACTCACTTGATATAAATACACAGTCTCGATGAGATCTGGTCGAAATTTCGACCAGTCTCAGTGGCTCTCGGTGATTTAGGTAAGTTTTGAAGGAAAACACCTCAAAACCTCATTTTTTGCCCAAATCTCACTAAATTTAGCCTGGAACAAGTAAACTTGTTACTCAACAATAGCATTTGAGGAGATTTGCTGCACATCAACATCATTTGAGGAGATTTCAAGTTGAAGGTAATACATCAGCATCATTTGGAGGAGATTTCAACTCGACGAGACTTGGTCGAAATTTGACCGTTCTCATTTGTCTCGGTGGGTTTCAACTATGAATGCACAAACCCCCCCCCCCCCCCAAGTTTTTTTTTTTTTTTTTACCAAATCTTACACAACCAAGCTTGGAACAAGTGGATTTTTAAAAACTAAGGGTTTTACTTGAATTATAGAAATTTCATTCTTATTGCTTATTTAAGCTGTTTTACTTGAATTCTATGTATTCTAATACTAGAGATTGTGTGGAATTGGTCATATCAGTATATATGTACAATGCACACTACCAACCTAGGGTCCTAAGTCAAACTACCATTTTGGGTGTGATTTTAAAAAAACTAAGGGTTCCACCATGTTTATAGGATAGGTTGTCCTGCAAGTTTCATGACCTAATTAGATCATATGGCCACCAAAACCAAGGGCTGAAATTTGACATAAAAAATGCACCAACTCAGCTGAGATCTTGCTGAGTTACCGAGACAACTTAGTTTTTTGGCTGACCGAAATCAGCCGAGATACCGAGACCTCAAACCTTGACCTGGAGATCAAGTGGGCATCCAGGGCAGTGCAAGTGCTGTCAGCTTAGTTTTATTGTCGTGTCATAGCAGGTTGGCTTGATGACATCAGAAAAATTGAGTATGCTGCCCATATATGTTTAACTACGATAATATAAATGAATCATATATATATGCAAGTGCATCAAAATCAAAATAGTTCATATTACTGTCAATTAATAACCTTTCTAATGCAAGTATTCTCAAACCAAAATAGGGTTTCCAAAACTTTAGAAAATGTACAAGTGCTTATGAGAAAACCCAGAAAAGGACCAATCTGTATGACCTATTAGTTTTCATTTTAGATAAGCAAATGATTTAATTGCTAACAGAAAAACATATAGTACAACAATAACACCAGATACAACGGTGAAGAAAGAAAGCTGATACAACGCAACAACAAGACCTGGGCTATCTGGAGTCTGGACAGGGGGGGAAAAAAAGAGAAGTAATGGCTACCCAGGGGGTTAAGGGCCCAAATACAGCAGATACCTTTTCACCATCTCGGCCTATTTGCTAAGGAGTAATTGATTATAATTTCCATAATTTTTTTCTTTCTGTGTACATCTCCTTCCTTCCTTCAAGGTTGCATTTAATGTATCTTTTCAACTGATGGGTTAGACAGTTCAACATAGACCCTAGTTGGGTCATGCTGGTTTCAACAAGCATAGATTGAATATAGATCCAACCTTAAAAATATCTCCAGGTCCATGGTCAAAATGGTCCGACTGTCCGTAACAGTTCGAGCTTAATAATGGCTTAGTGAGGCTCATTATTTGGCTTCTTTTCCTTGGATCCTGTGGCCGTCAGTGCTTTATCAGATGACCTTGATAATAGTAGGGCCATGGTTTGCCAAGGTAAGAATTGAAACAAGGAGCAGGAAGTGGGACACCCAACAAGTCATGGGTTAGAATAAGTATATAGAAACTTCCCTACCTTGTTTTATTACTTTTGAGTGTGGATGTCCAGAGTTCATCTGTTTTTTGGGGGACTTATTCAGGTTTTCTTTTCCTTTTCTCTTCTAAATTTAAGGAAGAGGATTGAAGTTGCCACAAAGAAGCAACCTGTACACTCAGGATACTGTACATAGAATCAGTTCAAACCGGACTGTCTACATCAGAAAACAAACTCCCTGTTTTTATATCCATAGAAAAGGCCAAAACCATCAGTTGATGTACAATATCATCCCAGGAATCACATATCCTATATGTCTTAACCACCCAACAGCTCTGGTAGCAGTGTAGCACTGAGAAACAATCTGGAACATGCTTCTTTGTTTTTCTTGCTGCTCTGCCCGCATCAGTCTCTTTATAGGGTAGATTCTCCTCGCATTTCTATCGTGGCAAGTACACCAGCAATTGTTCTGGTTAAATTTTGTTGTTGGGTCTTCCCAAATCCTTTCATTTCATTAAAAATGAAAAAAAAAAAAGTTAGAAAATTTCACAATTTACTGAACTGATTGTTGAAACCTTATATCTTAACCTTGAAATTATTGAGTTGGCTGCCTTATCTTGTGCATAAACATTTACATACTTCTTTTCAGGATCTTCATGTCGTCTTTACTGAAAACTAAATAAGAATTCACCTTATACAGCTATTGGCCTAGAAGTAAGATGATACTAAATAACATACATTCCTTAAAGAATATGTTTTGAAGATAGAAGCTATTTAATGTGGCATTAAATAAATGATTTAAAATCGTTATTCTTGTTTTTCTTGGTGTTGTATACACGAGGTTGCTCAAGGACCCATCCGAACATGTCAAATGGGATCTTGGGCAGCAGAAACCCCGTAAATAGGGGGAGGGGATATAAAATAAAAATTTTTTTTTCTGCGATGTGATTGGGCTGTTAAGGCACGGAGTCTTTGAGGCAGCATTTTCTGTCTTTATTTTGCGTGATACTAAAGGATCTGAAACAAAGACATACCCTGTGCTCTGGGAACCAGTGGTTGTCTTGGTTAAGATGGGTGTAGTATTTTCTTTTTCATAAAATAGTTATATTCATCATGTATATGATTTCAATGATGCATGATTTCTTTCTTCTTTCTCCTTGTCCTTTTTGGATTCATCAGTTGTATAAAAAATTAGTCTCGTCTTGATGGGCATTATAGTTGCTATTGGTTTCCTTGTCATTATCATCTTCAACATATTACCACTTCCTAGTATGCCTTAGTTCATTTAATACAAAACATGAGCATGGGAATGTGTTGACAATTTTGTGCTAACCATCTCCAGTCCAAGCAGAGAAAAAGGGAGAGGCAAGGTCAAGGGCTAACAGAGATGCCGATAATCACCAACTTTTGCAGTTAGAAGAAAAAGATGTTGTTTCATCTGTTGCTACTGTACTTTCTGATCTTTGTGGTCCAGGAGAGTGGATGCCCATGGCAAAACTTCATACTGAGGTTTGTTCAATTATGACCTGGATATCTTCTTTTTAAGAACCTAATATTTTAGGGAAACTTACCTCAACTTCCATTCTGGGAAAAAAAAAGTTTAATTAACAAAATCTTTCTATTTCAAAAGTAATTAATTGGGGGCTCTTAAGAATTTTTTTTTTTTTGGGGGGGGGGGGGTGGACACAGAGAGAGAGGTTTTGACACCTTGATGGTGATTGGATATTACATTTTAAGGGTAAAGTATAATAGGAGTTTTGTCAAATATGCATATACTATTATTTCTACGAACATTGTAGAGGGGAGATGGTGTTAGGGATTTATTTTTCGCCCGTAAGAGTCATAATTAATTATTTTGGAAATATGGAGATTTTATTAATTACTATTTTAAGAATGGAGATTGTAGTCTTCCCATATTTAAAAAAAGTTAGATATGATCTGATGTTGTTTATGCTGGGTGAGGTATCTCAGATTCTCAGTTTCATGGGCATGCGAAACATCTGGTTTGAGCTCTAGCAATGAGTTTGAGTTGTTTGACCAATTGAGGTGATTAAGAAGTTTCTGGATTAACTGCTGATCCACTATACATCCAATATATAATTCTCCTGTTCATCGACTGACCCTGCTTGCTCCTCTTCCCTTCGATTTTGTAATGTTATTTATGTTTAAGCAAGAAAATACTGCAATTGCATGGTTAATAGACTGATATAATACCAAAAGTTTAGCTGTTCAGTTGAAGGTGGCGTATTCATTTTGATGGTTGAAGGTAGCATTATTTAAGTTGATACTGGTCTGGGTGGTCTAATTTCTATACCTTTTCAAAGTTAATCTTCCTCAGAAGGTATTCATTTTGTTATTTATGTTTAAGCAAGAAAATACTGCAATAGCATGGATAATAGACTGATATAATACCAAAAGTTTAGCTATTCAGTTGAAGGCATATTCATTTTGACGGTTGAAGGTAGCATTATTTAAGTTGATACTGGTCTGGTCGGTCTAATTTCTATACTTTTTCAAAGTTAATCTTCCTCAGAAGGTAACTTAATACACATTGAAGGCGACCCCAGGGGGTACTGCTTCCCTTTTTTTAAAAAAAAACAACAAATAACTCGAGCGATAATAGTGACCTCTTAATGTTTTTGGAATTAGCTCTTTTAGTTGGTCCTGGCATATCCACATTGAGGGCAACTCTAGAGCTAGTACTCCATTTTTGTTAAAATATAATACCAACAATAATAACCGGAGGGCAATGCTTAATGTATTTGCAGATTGCGCTTTTAGCAATTCAATTATGCATAGCCTAGGAATATTAGTATATTGGCCATAGTGTAGGTTGAATTGAGGCTGGCAACCATTTACCAAGGCTGTTGCTCCTATGGGGTTTTCTCGACAATTTCTTGGTTCCAATTCCAGTCTCTGACTGTTGTACTGTTTCTTCCCACTGGATAGGCAAGCTTGATTAATGATTTATGTTTGACACCTACTGATGTAAAATCTAAATTGATGTGTACAAACGGGGAGATTCTTCACTGACATCTTATGAATGTTGTTCATGCAGCTGGTAGAGCAGTATGGCAATATCTGGCATCACACTCGTGTGCGAAGATATCTCACTTCTGAGGACTGGCCTGCCAATGAATCCAAGGGAAGACCATGGTATGGCCTGCTTACATTGCTTAGGAAATATCCGGAACACTTCGTCATCAACACAAGGTCCAAAGGACGGGTAACATCGGAGTTTGTTTCATTAGTTTCCCTACTTACATAACATCACAAATATCAGTCCTTCCATATGGTAAAGATATCAACTTTGTTGGTTTCTTTTTGGGTAGGCAATTAGGGACTCATGAACCCCTGAAACTATAGTTGTAGCTGTAAAAAAACAAGGGGTGGGTGGTGTTCCATACTGCTTAAGGGGCAAGCACCTCAGTCTCAGAATATGTAAATGATTATGGTTTATTTGTTGGTCATAATTGGAGATTTTAATGCTTTTGAGTTTCATAAAATCTCCTTCCCCTTTTTTCGGTGCATAAAATTTCTTTATTTATTTATGGGGAAAAAGATCTCTGCTTGGTGGTGTTGCCTATGCCCCTCTCACATGCTCCGTGAAGTGATGCCTCTGCCCCCTGGGTAGATACCCAGACGTGCTCCCCCATTGGCTCAGTCGCTTGTGTAGAGACTAGTGACCAAGTAGAGATCTCTTGCCTTTATTTATAGGTGGGGGATCGTCATGCTACTGCCGGCATGTAATGGAATCGCCACGTGCAACTGATGGGATGCACCGGGGGGGGGTTATGCAATGCTATTCTCGAACTTGTGAAACCTAATGGAGGATTAGCTTGCGTCAGGATCGCAGGTATAGACACAAAGACCAGATAGGAAAAGATTGAATAACTTTATCAAATCAAATTTGGTATGCATAAAATTCTGGTTGATTGATTAGTAGATTGCTCTAATCAATCAGTATGACAGGTCTGCAAAAGATGACCTAACTCTAACGAACAGATTCAGACATGTAGAGTAATCCTACTGGGATTAAGAAAGATGGAAAGTTGCAGAATTCGATGGACAAATTAAAGATCTAAAATAGAATTCAGTTACAGGAGTTAAGTAAGTATTCAATCAAGAAAGCAGAATAGAAAGCAGAATTTGAAAATAGATTAAATTGAAATCAGACTTAAAAAGTAAGAAAACACGAAATTAGTTTCAAGTTTGAATTTTGAAACCGTAAGAAGGTTCAGAACAGAAATCAATTGCTATGTATGGAAGCATAATTGAATTCCGACGAATACATTTGCAGTTTCAGAAAATTCCTAGTTGGAGGAGGAATTCAAGAAACCCAAAAAAAAAAAAAAAAAAAAAAAAAGGATTATTATGCTTAGAACAGAATCGGAATCGAAATTAATATGCAGAAGAGAATTGTAGAAATTAGAGAAAATTACTTGGACATCCACTGTACTATGGCCTAATTACTTATAATTACCAACATTTGAAACAATTATTTGACACCCCCAACCCTCGCAGGTTTAGTTTGCTGTTAGTGTTTAATTGAAAATATCCATTTTACCCTCATAACCATTTCTATTGAAACTTGTCAAGTTTAAATTACACATTTACCCTTTACATGTTTTACTTTGAAAAACCCTAAAAACCCCAAATCGAGGATGTCGCCGTCGCCGGAGAAGAAGCAACCATAGGTCTTCGTGTAGCAGGGAGACCGTTCGAGGGACGGAGGTCGGTGAGTTTTCTGCACCTTAGGCCTGTAGCCTGCAACTCTCTCTCTGTCGCTCTCTCATTCTCCCTCATCTATCCCTCTTCGTTTGTTGAACCTGCTGCCAAGAGCTGTGGTGCGCATCTCTCGTTCTCCCTCATCTATCCCTCTTCGTTTGTTGAACCTGCTGCCAAGAGCTGTGGTGCGCATCTCTCGTTCTCCCTCATCTATCCCTCTTCGTTTCTTCTTTTTCTTCACATCCGTCGTAGCTCTTTGAGCTCCCTGAAGCTTTCCCTGCTATCCTCTGTTTCCAGCGATACCTGCAACTAGTCAATTCTGACTTGAACTCCACGATCTTCCTCTAACAGTTCATCCTGAGATTTTGGGCTAAGGAAATCCTTCCATTCGCAACCCTAAACCTATGTTTTCAACTCCTAAACCCTTTTCTGGTTGGGAGATAAAGGCTTGCAACTTGAATTGAATCTGTCCCTTCCGCCATTATCAATCTCAGCAGCTTTATTTCACTTATTGTTGGTTGTGGGACCTGAAGCTGATTGCATCGAGAAGGGTTTGGAATTTCGATCTACCACCTCAAATTTCTAGGGCTCCGGTTGGGGCTTGGGCTGAAGCAGAGGCTGGGGTTGCTAGTACTCATCAAGAGGAATCAGAGGAAGCAGCTGGGGATCACTTATCTTCCCTTGAAAATGCTTTACAGGTTTCCAGAAACTCCCTTATTTAAACCTTCATTTAGTGCCGTTAATACAGAAGTAATAGAGGTGGGAGAAGATTACTCTTCCTTTTAACTGTTAAGTGTTTCTTCATACTTGGTTTCTCGGCATGGAAAGGTCATTGGTGAAGAAGTGGTTGTGGGTTTCTTTGCTGGTGTTTTTGCTATTTAAAATTGATGGGTGTTTGGGGTGCTTTAAGTGGTTGTGGGTTTCTTTTCTGAGAGTTCTGTGGCATGTGAGGCTTTAACGCCGGAGTCAATTGAGTCTGGGTTGGTAAATTTAAGTCGGATACGTCATTCTCCTGAAAGTACACATTGAGACAATTTCTATATCAAGGTTTTGGGAATGCCAATGTCATAGAAATTGTGCAATTCCTTTCATATTGTTCTTTAGTGTTTCTGCTTCACCCACCTATCTTTTATTGTTGAACTTTGTTTTGTTGGAGGAGACAGGAAGGATGGGATCCCTTGAAGGATCCACCAACCCGTATTTGATGGGTGTTGGGGTTACAGGAGGAGGAAGAAGAAGAAGAAGAAGGGGTAAATATGTCACTTCACTACACCTTAAGGGTAGTTTAGGTATTTATAAAATATTTAACTCATGCTAACGGTGACTGACTAACGGACAGGGTTACTTGAAAGAAATGGTAAACTATAGGGGGGTGTTCAAGTAATTGTTTTAAACGTTAGAAAAACTAAGTAATTAGGCTATAGTGCAGGGGGTGTCTAAGTAATTTTCTCTAGAAATTAACATTGTAATCAATGGAGAAGAGAATAAAAAATCAGGTTTAGGACACCAAGCCTGTATGCCGCACCCAACAGCTCCAATAGTCTGAAAGAACTCTTCTTTTATGCAAAGCATCTTCAATTGATGGGGGTAGACTTTTTAATTCATTTTTTGGAAGAAGAGAAAAAATAATAAAAAATTCCTATGTATGTGGGTTTTCCCTCCACCTCATGTTTAGAGATTTTTCCCATTATATATATAAAGACATTCTAAAATTATTCCTAAATTGATTCTTAATCATTTTCTTGCTAATCGGTGCTATATGTGGGCGTGTACCTACGTCTAGACACAGCCCGGCGTGAAAAGACTGCCCCACCTCTTTACCTTTACACCTTTCCAGGAGGCTGTAGCGGTCTTTTCGTGTTGGGCTGTGTCTGGGCACAACTACATACCCACACACAGCACCGGTTAGCGTTCTTTCTCCCTTATAAATAAGTTGAGTTGGATAGGCATCTGATAATGGGAATGACGTCTTGGATGTTTGATAAGCATGACCTTTTGGAGTTGTTGGTTTACATGAGTTCGGAGGTAATTCTCTTTGGAGAAAGTTTTCCTCGGTTCACGGAATAGTGTTCACCTACCTATTTAGAGTCATTATTAATCTGCATCCTCTCTTTCTGTATGAAATTGATAATGCCTTCGCCATTGTTCCCGATGTCCATCGCAAGATATAGAAACCCATGGGAAAGGGCTTCTCCAGTCACCATGGGTATGGGGAAACTGTGTACATTATTTTTAGACTTTCACATGGTATGCGGGCACCGGAAGCTATTTATTAAGATTTAAGATATGCTGATGATATCTTTAGCTCCTCTCACGAGGGATGAGGAAGTACCGAAGGAACATGATCCTCCGTCCACCACGACCACCGCAACCGCAGCCATGACCCTTGGGTTGGAATAAAGTGTAGCATTATTGCTCACATCAAACACCGGCGCTCACTCTTGGACCTTGGGGAGTACATTTCTGTTAAATCCTTTGTATGCTTCAGGAGGAAGAGCGTTTCCACTGTTTCTTCAGTCTTCTCTGCTATGCATTGCAAGGATTCAGTGTCATTTCAATAATTACATTTATTTCCCATCCTAGGCCTCATATACAAGAGCATGTTGGTAGTTGGTACGTTATTGTATCCTTACTCCCTCTCCATTAGGGTTTGTAGTTTGCTGGATCTACCCACACAGTATAACAGAACCTGGTTCCCAGATTCGACTGCAACCTCGTCATAAATTGTGGAATGTTGTGGTGAATTGCTGCTGGTCTCTAGGCAGTTTGATGCAGTCTGAGGGAGCTTGGACTCTCACCTTTGAGGTCTTCAAGTTGCATCTTAAAAATGATTACAGGTAAGTGAGAATTGTGAAGAAAGTGGAGAGATTAAATGATCACGCATTGTTCTTGGGTTTGGAACAGATCTCTGTTATACCTGCACGTGCTTGCCCTGGATGTAGACCCAATTCCATTTTCTCTTTTCACCCAGAGGATACGTGCCTGTATAAGGGCTGTATTGATTGGTTCTGCATCAATAAGATTTGTGCGTGTTCTGGTTCAAATTTTATTGAATGTCTCCAAATAGACAACTTATGGTCAAAGACCTCAGTGCAAAGGTAAGGTTGCTCCATTGCAAAACAGATTCTTCACGAAACGGAGGTGAGGCTCCATACATGATAACCTCCCCAGCCCCTGCAGTGGCTCTATTGATTTTCTGTCCATTCAATATTGACACATGTAAGAATATAGTGCCCAACGAAAAGAGACATATGAGGGGATGCTTACCTCTATGCTGCTCAATAAAATGGAAATCTTTTTTAATCATTATTAAGAATTAAAGTTAACTGAAAAGATAGCAAATATGGGGACTAAATTTTACTTCATTTTTCAAGCAAAATATCATTGCAATGCATCATTATTGACAAGGATAAACATCTCGATACATAAGTTTCAAAATTGATCCAACAACCACACCGGTTCTCAAGATTCTTTTTCATTTAGACTACCAATTGTTGTTTGTGCATACAACTGCTGCTCTCTAGCACGCTTTGCAGCAAGGGCTTCCTCATCAAGTACTTGAATTGGTGACCACTCGGGCAATTTCAACAAAGTAGCGGTCTTCTGGTCTGATCCATCACTGCCACCAAATATGGATTCTCTGTACCTCTGCAACAGAGGTTTTAGTCGCATAGTAGCAAAATCCACTGTAGTCCCCACAACTGCAAAGACAACTGAGTAACGGATTGCACCAAGTTGACCACCTGAAACACCCACCCAGATTAGGCTTTCTTTCTCATTTCCTCATTCCATGGGCAGGAAACATATTATTCATAAGCGAAGGTTCATTCGTAAGCAGTGGATCAACCACGATTTCAATGGATTTACCTGACATCTCCCAAGTATAATGTTAGATAGTATTACCATCTAAGCATGACAATCATAAACATCATTAGTAGTGACAAATTTTCTATCCTGCATGGCCCATCAAAATAAAATGCATGAGATGGTTGAGATAATCCACAGACCTTGAAGAATCTCAGGAGGACCAACTACGATTATGTTCAAGCGCCCTTAAATCTACTCCACCATGTAACAAGGAGCCTGTGTTTGACCCTGATACCAAATCTTATATATCTAATCTGAAAGACCCAAGGGAGCAGACTGTATTAAATTATTTCTCTGGTTTTTACTTCATGAAGTATGCATGATAACAGAGGGTGGATATAATATGCCAATTCATAATTGGTGATAGAGGATCAGTAAATAACATATCATAGTATTTATAATAAATTATGATTGATCACAGGACAATGAAGTTTTGTCCATGGCTAGCATGAGTCAAACACAAACACAGAATGAAAACTCATGGCTAAATCTAAATATGAATGGAGTGTGCATGTTAACAAACACATTCAATACATCAGGGTTATTGAAACCCACCTGAAACAGGAATCTACTATTACAGAGAACCAATTTGGTTTATGCCAGGAAGATCCACAATAGAAGCTATCAACTTACTTAGGAGACTCATGGAAAGATTTAGAGATTACAAGAAGGATCTCCATATGATCTTTATTGACCTAGAAAAAACTTATGACAAAGTTCCTAGAGAGTTAATCTGGCATGTACTAGATAAGAGAAGCATTTCAAGTAAATATTTGAACATAATTAAAAATATGCATGATGGTGTGGTGACTAGTATAAGAACAAGGTAGTGAATTCTCAATTACAATTGGATTACATCAAGCCTCAAGGATCAACTTTAAGCCCTTATTTGTTTGCACTTATCATGGATGATTTAATCAAAGACATTCAAGATGAGGTTCCTTGGTGTATGCTTTTTTCTGATGGTATTGTTTAGGTGAATGAGACAAAAGCAGGGATTAATGCCAAGTTGGAGTTATGGAGATCAACCAAGGAATCAAAAGGTTTTAAGATAAATAGAACAAAGACGGAGTATGTGGTGAGCAACTTCAGTTACATTAGGACGGATAATGAGGTGGTGAAAATTGATGAGAGGGAGATTCAACAAAATGATTATTTTGGGAATTTGAGCTCAATCAAAAATAAAGAAAGTGAGATGATATAGAGGATGATATTTCACAGAGAATTAAAATAGGACGGATGAAGTGGAGAGGTGCATCCAAAGTGTTGTGTGATCAACGTTTTCCTTTAAAACTTAAAGAAAATTTTTATAAGAAAGTCAAACGACTGGCTATGATGTATGGTGCAGAATGTTGGGCAGTTAAGAAGCATCATGTAGATAAACTTAGTGTAGCAAAGAAGAGGATGTTGAGATGGATGTGTGGCAAAGCTAGGAAGGATAAAGTAAGGAATGATCATATTAGAGCTGATTTGGCAGTAGTTCCGATACATGATAAGCTACAAGAAAGTTGTTCGAGGTGGCAAGGCCTTGTTCAACGGAGGCCTTTGGATGATCCAATGCGGAAGAGTGATTTGATTGAGATTGAAGGAACTAAAAGAGCCAGGGGCAGACCTAAAATGACCCTAGGAGAAGTGCTGAGGAAGGACATGTACAGTTTATGCCTTTTATCAAGTACAACCTTGAATAGAGCTGAAGGGAGGGCAAGGATCCAGCCGACCCCATTTAGTTGGGATAAGGTTGAGTGGTAGTTGTTGTTGTTGTAACGAGTTTCCTAATTACTTAAGACGCTTGATTTGTTAGAGTACTAGAGGGACAAACCTAGCTTCTTTTAGTACCACAAGGTCCACAATAGAAATTCCCATATGTCAATATAACATACTTGGTCATCAATCAAGCAAAAACGCATTTTCAGTCAAGGAAGCCTCAGCCTGATAAAATATATTCAGATTTACTCTTACATTAAAAGAAAAAAAATGAGATCTCCTAAAGTAAATCACAAAGGTCAACCAATGTAGTCCAAGCAGAGGAACCAGGCCACCACCTGATAGGTCCCACCTAGGAGATCAATGCAAAAGACTAATGTAAACCTAATAATCAAGTCAACCCAATCTATCCTTGAAAAGTGCATGAAATGTTGAAAGAATGGACTGTTAGAATAATCTAGCTTTGTTTTAGAGTACAAAATCTCAGTTGCAATAAAAGTATGAAACAACCAGTTCCAACATCAATATGCTATCTACAAGGAGGAGTCGTCAAGAGTGAAGGCTGATGTTTGAGTATTATGACCTAAATATCCTTAAGAATTCTCCAATATAGTTATCATGGCGCCAAACCATGGCCAGGCACCTTGTCACCTAGGCGACTAAGGCTTGCATAAACCAAGGGGGGGTTTTAGGTGCAAAATATGATATTTCTTTCCTTTAAGAAGTAATTTTGAGGGGGTTTATGTGTAAAATGAATTTTTTAAACTTGTGAATATGAGGCAATGTATAAAATTTAAAAAATATCATCTTTGAAGTTATAATTTAGCAAATGAAACCATTTTGATCTTATTCTTCTTTGATGTCAATGGCGGAAGAGGCGGTGGTTGCAGCATGAGTTCAGGTATGTACCTCCCTCCTATTTGTTGGGACAGTGACAATGGCTGCCACTGTACCCTTTCTGGCGGTAGTGACAGTTGCTACTGCTTCTCCCCATCTTCTTTTTTCATTCACTCTGATTTTTCTCCCCCATTTCCCCTCTTTTCCTTCCCTCCCCCCCAAATTTCTTCCTATTTCCCTTCATTTTCTCCTTTCTTTTCCAACAATTTTCCGTCTGGGCGCCTTGAACAATATGGTAATTGGTCAACTAGGCGTTCAAGAACCACCTTCAAGGAAGCCTATTGGTTGATAGCTTAGAACTTATCTTATGTGAAACAATACATAATGTCACACCCCTATCTCGACAAGGGATAAAGTACAATATCAGGGTATGATTGGCGTGACACGCGTCATCCCACCTCACCGCTAGGATCTCGATGCAGTGGCCAACTCACAGTCATAAATCAATATTAAAATACAATAATATTAGAGTACGAAAGACAAAGGAATATTACATTCCAAGATAGGTCAGAGTTTGCGGAAGCGTAAATGAAATAATTATAAGATGTTTATTGGCTAATGATAATAAGTAACATAGTTATAAAATTCCTATGACCATCAAGTAGCTACCAAAAAGGTAAAACATAAAAGTTTATACAAAACACAAGGCTCTCAAAAATAACAAAACGGGAACGATCCCAAGTAACAGTACAGTCCGTAGGCACAATCATCATGGGCAACCATCGCCATGATCCTTAGTCACGATCTCTGGCTCCACAGTAATTATCTGCATCCAAATCTAAAAAGAATGTGTACACGAGGGTTAGCTCCACCGAGCTAGTGAGAGAGAAAAGGGGATGCACAATCACACAATCACAAATAGTCCATGGTGCATGCCATTATTAATCCATTTACCACCTAACACACAATACTAAGTCAATGGGTATATGCTACTGCAATAACTCGGGAAGACACTGTGGATCCTTCCATTCTCACCACAATGCAACCTCAATTATTATTATGGAGCCCGCGCCGGTCGTAGTCATCACCACCCAGAGGCAGACCCCGATAACCATTACTACCCCTGGCCTGGCCTCTCTAACTCTCCACAGACAGCAGGTGCTCTGGCTACCCAACATCTAAACCCCTATTGGTAAGGGTCGTAACATAGGGAACTGAGCCTAACCACAGATATACTACATGAATCCTATTGTGTTGAGAGGTACATCCGGGTGTGTCAACGTCCCATTCCATCTAACACCCGGGTACCAGCACAACACGGAGCATACAGGCAAGAATGAGATGCAATATATAATTCCACGTAATTCACGGGTTCCGGTGCCAGTACTTCCTGGCACCGTAACCCAACACAAATCCATATCATCCTAATCAATCATCATCGAATAAAAATAAGAATAAATGCAAATATGGAATCATGCTTGAATGATAATGTCACAATATAATTCATAAATGCATGAATAAGCGATAGTAAACAAGCTCAAACAGTCACCCAAACCCACTCACCAATTAATTCAAATAGACTTTGTATAAGCGCAACGATTCCCGCTCAAAATCACTCCATTGCACATATGTTGGCGCCTATGGAAATGAATAAGAGTGTGAGAGAGTGTAGGGGAGGCCTCATAGAGAAACCCCACAGTTACATAAGTTATAAGCCTTAAAAACTGCGTCGGAGGCAACGTCGGACTCAGCAAAGATCTTCCTCCGACCTTGAGTCTGACCTTCACTGCAGACTCTGGCCACATCGGAGCCAACATCGGACTCAGCAGGCTTGCCTCCGACCTTGAGTCCGACCTTCCTGCAGGCTCAGGCCACATTGGAGGCAACGTCGGACTCAGCAGGCTTGCCTCCGACCTTGAGTCCGACCTTCCTGCAGGCTCAGGCCACATCGGAGCCAACATTGAACTCACACAGTCTTGCCTCCGACCTTGAGTCCGACCTTCCCTGCAGGCTCAGACCACATTGGAGGCAATATCGGACTCACGCAGACTCTACCTCCGATGCAACCCAGGTGTGATTTCAAGGTCTTTAAAAGCCCAGGGTTGTCCCATTTGGTTCTCTAAGCCTCAAGGGACTAGGGAGGGGGTGTCTTGGAGTCTATTTGAGTCTTAGAAACACCCAACATCCAAAGATTTAAGGGGGTTTAAAGGATCAAAAGCTCAAAAATCCAGATTTGGGGTTTCCTTTGGTGGTTGAAGCTTTAGAATCAAATAGATTCAAGAAGAGGTCAAATAGAGGTCTTTATAGGACTGTAATACATTAATGGAGTCCCAAAAACATAGCTTAGGGTAAACCATTTGGTTCCAAGAGAAAACCCAAACTCAAGACTGAAATTAGGTGAGCCATCTAAGCTCAAAAAGAAGGACATGGAGGGCCTTCCAAGCTCAACCGAAAAGAGAAAAGAGAAGGGAGAGAGGCAAGAATGTTCTTGGCCTACCTGATTTGAGGTACACAAGAGGTCCTCCTTATAGATCCAAGCTCAAGCAGCCGATCCCACCTTCTTCTCCTTCTTCTCCTCCTTGCTGCCTCCTCTCTTCAAAGCTCTCCTCTCCTTTCATACTTTTTTGGGCTATTTGGATAAGGCCTCATAAGTGTAACCTAGGGTTTGTTTGGATAGGGTCAAACAACCATCCAACCCTACACAAGCTATAAAATCCTCACCTAGGCCCCAAGGCCCACACAAGGTCAAGTTAATAAAAAGGGGTAAGGGTAGGGTCAAACATGGCAGGACACCAATAGCACCTTAGCCACAGGGTCTCACCTACAAGAGTCCTTGTCAGCAGCATTGGATGCAGGGTCGGAGGCAACCAGTAACCTTGCATCCGATGTGAGTAGGAAGGTGGTTCCCACCATAAGAGGTCAGGGCCTTTGGACCACACTTCGAGGGCTTTGAGAGGGCAGTAAGCACACAACAAAATTTGGTCAACTACTTACCCCTGACACATCAAGGTGCAACCTCTGTGATCCCGACTAGTTTCCACAGGCAAACTCGTATTGTGGTCAATAATTTTGTAGCTGGGTTTGACCACCAGTGAGAACAACTCACCAGCATACGTGGCAGTGATAACTACACGTCATGGGGAAGAATTAATAATTAATTATACTCCCGGGGTGCGGGTATAACACATAAGCTGCTAGGTCTAAATCATTCACAGAAAGAGGTTTATCCTTTTTGGAGATCATAGTCAATACAAGGCACATGCATGTTGGTTGACCCTTGGATTTGTTTAACCTTTTGTTGGTTATATCTCCTTTTGCCATGACTTACTGCAATCCTTCCAAGATCCCTCTGGCCTTGGATTGCAACATTTGCCATGTAATACCAAAACTCGAAGCATCATAGTGAAAAATGGAGTTATAGAGTACTACAAAAGCCTATCGTCCACTACGACAACTACCCTCCTCAAAAGAGCCATCACATATAAGAACCAATTGATCTCCAATCGACAAGGTTTGATATTCAGCATGGGACATCAATAACTAGCAATCCAACGATTAAGGAGGAGCAGAGAGAAGCGATAGATTAGGTGCCCATTTATAAATAAATTTGACAGTATCATAGGGTGAAGGTTGAGTATCCAGAAAAACACACATATTACGTTGTAACCAAATAAAATACATAATAGTAGCAAAGATATATAGCAGACAATGCATATCAGAGGTAGAAAAAGTAGAGGAACGAATCAATAATTCAAATAAAACACAAATGCATGGTGCTTGGAGAAACTCTGTAAGCACTCCCATCTGCCCAACCGCCCAAATATGCTTGGAAAAAGTACATGACAAGAACAGGGACCATGGTCATTCAGGTGCAAATTTACAAAGAGAGCATAAAATATCCGACAAAGAAACTTTACAAGTCTATTACGCGTAGCAAACTCATCAACCAAAACCCTCCTCTTTCAACCTAGGGTGGACTCTCAATTTCCATAAGATGCACCATATGTGTTTTTTTATTAGTGATTATAGAGAAGATCAAATGAACTCTTCATCTGATAATTCATGAACAAAATGAAAACGGGTAGTCGTTTGGCACTGCCAAGGAACCTTGAAATCCCTCAAACCAGGAACCCTAGGATCATCCTAAATAGAGAGAAGTGAATGACTAGTAACAAGTCAGATGTTTTAATAACGGAAGAGCATAACAAATACTATCCCAAATGAGGGAACCTTTTTTAGCTATAACAAAAAGATTTAATATAGTAGTATTACCCTTTTTAGCTATAACACCAGGATCTAATAGAGTAGTATTAGCAAAGTATCTATCTTTAATTATTTGAACCTATAATTCCTGAGGATAGGACAAAATCCATGCAAGCTTGACAAACAAGACATTCTTATGAATAAAACTGGATTGAAAACCTACACCCCTAAGAACTTTGGCAAACACAAGGACTTCCACGAGAAAGGTGACCAATGCCTAGACTCATCATTGTGTCCATGTGAGATTTTTTTTAATTTTTTTTTACTGATATCGCTTAAGGTTCTAAATAATAATTGATCTTATTTGTTTGGGCCTCCAAAACCCATCAAGCCCATTGATGCATGGATTCAGTTTCTATATATTATTGTGAAGCAAACACAGAAAATTATCTCCTCCAATTTCCTGCCTGGCCCAGTTCCCCTGTTCCCCTAATAAGAGGCCGGGTGGTGGACCCATCCGGACAGAATGTTCGGGCAGAGGTAGGGTGGTCATTACGCTCCCCTTGTTAGGGGCACTGGGGAACTGGAGGGGATGTTTCTCTACCCATTTTATATTATTGTAAATTTTCTTTTATTCTCTTTCATCCTGATCCACTGAGCATGAGACACGTGGATAGTTATATACCTAGACTCATACAAATGGATGATCTTGTGGTCCCATTCTAACCACGATACCTCCCTTAAAAGATCACAATTAACACATACGTACTTCATCATATTAACGATTTCAATTCTGTTTTTGAAAATGTTTCATATTTTAGTTTGATTTATGAATTAAATAGGTTTCATGAGAGAAGAGCGTGAGAGCCAACCAGCAAGAGATAAAAAGGAGAAGCAAATTAAGAGAAAGAGCGTTGTTGAGGCCTTTTTGGCTTGTGAGAAAATTAAATACGAGGGTGGTGAAAGAAAGGAATGTGAAATAAGGCGGTGAAAGAAGGTGGGAAAATCAATATAACAGGCTCCTCTCTCTCTCTCTCTCTCTCTCAATCCTATAAAATGATAAGCTTACCACCTCATCTATACTTTGAGATCCAATTCAAATGCATGACATGCATGGAAGTGGGTTTGCTTCTGCTTCAAAGAACAACTTCTCTTTATATATATTTTGTTGCTCTGCAATACCCATAAGGCCGACCATAATCCCCAATTTCCCAAAACTGAAATCTGAATTGCCCAGATTTGCAGATTCTCAATTGACTTCTTCTTCTTCTCTTTCTTTCTCCAGGTAGGGGCCCAAAAGTTCTGTAATTTTGAGAGAAGTTTTTGTCTGACATGGTTTAAGATTGGATTCACTTTTGGACCTTTTACCACTTGAAGTCAACTCCTCCCCCTATATATATATAGCAATGGACAAAGAACAACAAAATTACTCTGTAAGCTCACTCTTATCTCTTCTCTCTATTTCTTTCTTTCTTTGAGTATTTCTGTGTGTGTGTGTCAATGTTTTACCTAGAACTTCATGAACTGTTGCAGGCAGGTCTCCCTGCCAGTTTTACAACCTTAGATTACACTCTAGATCATCAGCATCAACAGCAACAGCAGCAGCAGCAGTTCATTAAACCGCGTTTCGAAGAAAATTCGGGTAACAGCAACACAGGAATGGTGGATTACATGTTGAACAATCCTCCTCCTCAACAATCATCACCAGGTTTCTGCAGTGTTTCTTCTCTAGACAGATTAAGCTTCGCCGACGTGATGCAATTCGCCGATTTCGGACCTAAGTTGGGCTTAAATCAGACCAAGATCTCAGATGGAGAGAATGGAATTGATGACCCAGTTTACTTCCTCAAGTTTCCAGTTTTGAGTGACAAATTGGAGGACCATAGTCTCATGTTTCAAGGTGGTAGTATGGAAAGTATGGCAAAAGTGGCTGAAGAAGAAGAGGAAAGGGAGGAAGAAGAAGGAGGTCAGGTTTCTGAGAACACATCATCGGTGCCGCGGCTTCGAATTCTTGGAGGAAGCCTTCAGAAAAACCCTAGTGGTGAAGCAACCAAAAACAAGCGAAAGCGGCCGAGGAGTATCAAGACAAGTGAAGAGGTTGAGAGCCAAAGGATGACTCATATTGCAGTTGAACGCAATCGAAGGAAGCAGATGAATGAGCACTTGAGAGTCTTGAGGTCTCTCATGCCGGGTTCTTATGTTCAAAGGGTATTAATTTCTTCTATCTCGTCTATTGTTTTCTTGTTTTTTAGATATAAAAGTAATAATCCCACATAGGATGTAAGTATTCCTATGTGAAGATTTATAGGTACTTGGGCAACCTTTTCTGGATCCGGCTCCTCTTCAGGGAGCCCAAGGGGCATCCAAGGGCTAGGCTCTGCCACACACATCCTGACGCCAATCTAGTCAGCCATTGGGATGTATGCAGCAAAACCCAACAGCTGGATGCCCCCTGGGAGCTGGGCTCCTGGAAGGGAGCTCAATCCCCCTCTTCTTAATGGCTAACTTTTAAGGATGAGTTTTACCAAAAACCCTGATAGACTAACACTATTGAAATCTTGACCTGTATATTAAGATTTGTGAATTTTTACATAGTTTTTTTTTTTTTTTTTTGTGAATTTATAGGGAGATCAAGCATCAATTATTGGTGGTGCAATTGAGTTTGTGAGAGAATTAGAGCAACTACTTCAATGTTTAGAGTCTCAGAAGAGGAGAAGACTCTATGGGGGCAATGGTGAGGCTCCAAGACCTATTATAGAAGAATCTCCTCTACCAATTCCACAGCCTCAACAACCACAATTCTTTCCTTCTATCCCTCTTCCTAATGATCAAATCAAGCTTACAGACTTCGATACCGGAGTACTCCGCGAGGAAACATCAGAAAATAAATCTTTCTTAGCTGATGTTGAAGTTAAGCTTTTAGGTTTTGATGCCATGATTAAGATCCTTTCTCAAAGAAGACCAGGACAGCTTCTTAAGACGATAGCGGCTCTCGAAGATCTACAACTTAGTATTCTTCACACCAATATCACTACCATTGAACAAACAGTTCTGTATTCCTTTAATGTCAAGGTAATTAACATTATTTCTTATTTTAAGTTGATTTTGCATTCTCTGACATAAAAAAACAACTATTATTATCATTCGAAAATGTGAAATTGACCTACAATTAAATCTTGAGACACATAAGTTAATTGTGATCTATATATAGGTTTCAAGCGAATCGAGGTTTACAGCAGATGATATTTCGAATTCGGTTCAACAAATATTCAGTTTCATCCATGCAAGCAGCACCAACAATACCATATGACTCTATCTCAGAGTTTATCAATAATTTCTGAGGAATTCATATTTTTGTTTTCTTGTTGTGAGATTTATGGTGAAGAAGAGAGAAAGGTGGGTGTGGGGGAGAAGCTAGGAGACAAGCTCTGGGAATGGTGGTGTTGTTTGTGGAGGTTTATGTAAGGTCAACGTGTTACAGAACAGTGTTTGATTGGGTTGACTTGTCAGAACTTTTATATTTGTTGGTATTAGGCTGCGACTGTTATTGTAGAGCACGCGGAGGGGCCTATTGGGCCTTGGAGCCATATGCATGTAATGTTTGGAGAGAATCGACCTTTCATGGACCAACTCCCTTGACCAACATTGACCCATTTTGCCTTGGGAGTCAGGCAGGGAAAGCCTAATAAGGCCTAAAATCCTCTACAATGTGGGTATCTTGCGGTGTACTATAGTGTAGGGCTGAGAACTCGACATGTGGAAGAAGCTTCATCCAACAGGGGCGAGTTTGATGTAATGCAGTTTTTTTTTTTTTTTTTTTCTTTCTTCTCGAGCTCGGCACGATTGGTTATCACATATTTCATGTGTTGAGCTCTCAAGCCCGTATTGCAATACACCGCAAGATTAGATGGCAATGTAGAGGATTTTTTTCCTATAGCTGGACACCTACTAGAGTAGTTAGTGTTAAGAATTAACAGCGCGCTCAGTAGAATAACGATTAGCAAAAGAAAAAACAAGATAGACTATGTGGTTCATATAAGATAGTCTACATCCATAGCCAAGTGATAAATTGGAGCTTCCACTATTCTGATGAAAAATTTATAAAACCCTAACCCTGATCTCCTTACGAGATAACATCGTATATATAATGTTTTGACACGATACGATATAGAGAAAATCCTAATCCTTGAAAGTACAAAATTACCCAAATACTTCCTAACTAGACTAAATCGAGATCAGACTTTACCAATAATAATGGGTTACCAATATACCATCAATTTGCCCTAATTCCAAAGCAGGACAAGTGGTCAAGGGGCATTCATGGAATAAGAGAAGAACTTAGAATCAATAAAGCAAGCCCCCTAAAATGGGTTGGCCTGATGCATGACGTATTTGGATCCTCTATTGCCAAGTTGCCTGGCAGGACCATGCTGCCCAGAAACGATGCTGTGCCCAATGTCCGCCTTACGCCATGGATGACTCAGTTAATGGGCTGGAAAGACCACTGGGTTATGACATTGGATTGACCCTAGACAACCCACTGATCCAGTTGACTTCTTGCAGTGTTTCCAAGAAATAGAATACTAAACCTGACCGAAAACTTAGAATCCAAGGACACCCCATATGAACCCATGAATCATTTCTGTGACAGCAGTAGAGATCAGCAATGTAATGACAAACAATTAGCTGGACCATATATTTTGACAGCAGTGATCTTACTGACTGACCTAATGGGTTTTGTGATGAGTTATGTTCAGGCTTGTGACCACTATTTTGTGAGGAGTTGGGTAAAGAGAAGGGAAATAGAGCTAATAAGCAAGTAACTGAGAGTTTATTTATGAGAGTGTGTATAGAGCATGGTTCTAAGAATCGGTATTGTATCGTTCGATAAGTATCGGTTTTGCTAGTCATCGCTTTTGATACTGCACCAATACCATATTGGTAACATGGTACGGACAAAGGGTAAAATGGTCAGGGCCAACACTGGGTAATAGTCTTTTTAACTTATATTATTATTATATGTATCTCGTGTATTGATAAGTTGAGGCAAATGATTTCATGCACCAACAAATCACATGCACGAATTAGCTAGTTAACCTTACAAAGTGTAAACATCTCAATATTTTATCACCTTGAAGGGTGCTCATGGCGATGATGAACAATTGTTCAAGGATCATGGGAAGGTTCTATTTTAAGGCTTCGGAGATTTCTTATAGTCTCTAAGATGTTGGAGATCACTTAGGTGGAATGACCAAAATGCTTCTGTAGGATTAATAACATTAAAATATGGTTAGTTGACCTTAAAGCTACTCAAATTTAAACAAAAAAATTGATTTTCACACTAAACAAGTTTATTTGCACCTTAATATGTGAGACCTGCTTGATCAAAACAGTCCCCACATTTCATACCATTTGAAAGTATTTGAATTTTTTTTTAAAATACCTTTTGAATAATCAAATTTGAGTTTTTGGAACCAAAGATATGAGCTTTTAAATTTTTAATGAACTTGGAATGGGCCAAGCCCAACCCAGTTTAAAAACAGAACCATGCAATACCAAATGTTTTTGCGCCAAAATTTTGGTTTGAAAGAAAATGACTCTTATCAACATGTAGTGAGCTCGAATCAACGTCGGGTGTGTCTTCATCGATGTCTGCTCAACGTAATGAAACTCTCTCACGTCAAACATAGCCTATTACAAGGAATAATTATCACCTCGAATTCACGGGCACCTCCAATTCCTCTAATAGGGGGAAGTGGATCCCACTTTGGGCAGTATTTTCGAGCAGGGAGTAGGGTAGTCATTTCCGCCCCATGTGAGGAATTGAAGGGGATAATGATTCCTATTACAAGTCGAATACCCCAAAGCTATGTATCGATATACACTGGTCTTTGTTCAATGACGAACATGCCCCTATCGACGTCGATTATATGTTCATCGATGCACGCTCAACGTCAAAGTCAGCCCATCCGTCGTGGCAATCTAGGTTATCCATCGCTTCCGGCCCCCTAGTTGTACTCCTTGAGGTCCAAAATCCATCCAAATGCCTTTCTTGGGCCCCAAAGAAGGCTTTAGGTTGTAAGGATTTCATCCCTTCTTTTTGCAGTTAGGGCGTCATTCCTCTTCATGTTTTGATGCTTTAGGCCATGGTCAAGAGTCTTATTTATAGCTGTGGAGGTAGATTATCCTCCCACCATCGTTTTGACACCAGTTTCATTTGACTCCAATGAATGTTGAATAAGATATGACCAAAATAATAACAATGGCTTAAAATAGATGTGATGTGGCCAAACCATTGAGAGGAGAGACCAACTCACAAATTTTTATCAATTTAGGTTCTTTAGATGAGTATAAAAAACATAAAAGGGAAAAAGATCTCTACTTGGTGGTGTGTCCTACGCTCTTTCACTGAGTATCGTGAGATAATGCCTCTGTCCCCTGGGTAGATACCCAGGCATGCTCACCCATTGGCTCAGACGCTTGTGTAGAGACCATGCGACCAAATAGAGATCTCTTGTCCAAAGTTTAAATAACATAGTCTCACATTTTGTGACATAGTCAAGACTCTATATTGGCAAAGGAAGGCGCACATTAAAGTCCACTTGGCCAAAAAGGACTCTAGTAGTGTCCTTGGCCATAACCTATGCGTAGTAGTTATTAGATCAACTTAAACTTCTTTATTTGATGACGGATTAATTCGTTCTTTTTTTTTCGGAACTAGACTTAAAAGGACATAAAAATGGTTTATATATATGAAAAAAAAAATTGATGGGAAGTGAAAGTACTGTTTTGCCCATGGCTTGAGGAAATAGGGTACTTCAACTTGAAATAACCATAACTCATTTTAAATCCAATTTTCACGATTCCTAAGGGTTCCATTAAACTAAAAATAGAATTTCTTATAAAATGATTGGGAAAATGAAGCCATTTTCATATAGTAGGTTTTAATGATAAAAATCATATAATTATGAAGTTTGAACCGAATTTAAGAATACTGTTTGACGCATCATTGACCTAATTAATTTTTACAGGGATATTTTGGGTATTTTTTCAAACCTACCTCTCACAACCATGTTGAGATGATTCAAAACATTAGCTAGAAGTTACACAAGACCTCGCGACTATAAAATAAACTCATATAGTAGGTATTAATGATATATTAAGCATGCTTTCTAGGGTGATCGATGTCGAATAATTGATGGTTTCATATGCATATAATTAGGGTTGTTCTGTCTCTTAAGAATCCATTCTTGGTCTTTGAAGACTTGGAAGTGAATATGTTACATGTGATGTTTCATTAAGTTAAAAAATAAGAAAAATCACAAGAAAGATGGAGATAGGAAAGGAGAGGAGAGGAATTGCATTCAATTTTTTTATATACTGAAAAATAAAAATAAAAAAGGGAGGTAATTGAAAATGGAACAGTCACGGATTAATTCAAAACAAGAGGTAATAGGGGAAAATAGATAACCATAATGTTATTGAAAGTAGGGTCAGCAATTAATAGACTACCTTTGCTTTGCAAAACAAAGTCTAATAACATGAGTGGTAATGCTGTTGGATCCCAAATGCAGCTTCAATATGTGCAACGAGGGAAAAAGAATGTGCTGCAAATCTATTATTGCGTACGCATTGTGACCTTTTCCTTTATTTTTATAAAACAATATTATTTATAGGAAAAGAGAACACCAGTCGGTCACATAACACTCCACCCGCACCCGAGATAGGGTGTGCTAAATGACGCTACACACGAAAGATGGAAATGACAAAAGTGTGACGATCATTTCATTACTTATATGACGTGAAAAAGCAACGGTGATGTTCTTTTTCCCTTATTTATAATTTTATAAGAGTTTAAATTCATTTTTTAACTACTTCTAATGCTTGTTTCAAAGAGATATTTGACCGGTGAGAATTTGTGAAATCCTTCATTGAGTAAACCCATATTTGAATGCAAGGTCTAAGGAATTGTAACCATGTGATAAGTTAAACGTCAGCAACACCACTGATATATCTTTAATTTTTGGAAATTTTGGACCTATTGTCTTGGAGGTAAGGCTTAATTACAGATTCATCCATGAGTTTTAGATATTTACTATTTTTGTTACTTTTTAAAATAATTAATAAGTAAATCCACTTTGTTAGTTGTCCTTGTTAGAGAAGAGGGATGTGGGGTAGGACGAGTAGGGGTGTCAATACTCAATGGGCCAGGCTAGGTTGGGCCGGGCTTGCCCAAAACCCTAATCCAATCAGGAAGACTTAAACTAAATCCAAGCCCAACCCGACCCTGCTAGGGTGAAGTATACCCTCAACCCAACCTGACCCAAGCAAGGTTTTCTCAAGCTTGGCCCAATCTTGATTGACCCTGAATATCTAGGTCCATTGAGTTGTGGTCCTAAGAAAGCCCAATCACAGCCCAGGCTATAAAAAATTGAATTTTTTGTTTGGAAAGAGACTGTTTCAAGACTCAAAAACGGAGACCAATTGGGGTGATTTAGGAATTTTAGATATCAAGGGAGAAGGAGACGTGAAACTTTATCTTTCTTGAAGAATCAGAAAAGAAGTTTATGGTAAGGGACTTTGAGTAAATATAGGATTTTTGGAGGAGAGTTATTGTAATGACCAAAAAAAACCTAGAGTTATAGTATTTTCACTATTTTGTCAAGGGCCCATCGGCCCGACGCCTTCGTTCTATACTTCTATCCCAACAATATAAGAAACCCTAAAGTTCCATAACAAAAAACCCTAGAGGCTCATTCCAGAGGGAGTGAGATTCAGAGAGAGAGAGAGAGAGAGAGAACGAAAATGGTTTCAGGTTCAGGGGTCTGCGCTCGAAGAGTGGTGGTTGATGCACGCCACCACATGCTCGGCCGCCTCGCTTCGATCCTAGCGAAGGAACTCCTCAATGGCCAGAAGGTTGTCGTCGTTCGCTGCGAAGAGATCTGCCTTTCGGGTGGTCTCGTCCGCCAGAAGATGAAGTACCTTCGCTTCCTTAGGAAGAGGATGAACACGAAGCCCTCTCATGGCCCTATTCACTTCCGTGCCCCTTCTAAAATTCTCTGGAGGACTATTCGGGGGTACGCTCTCATTTCCTTGCCTTCTTCATTCTTAAGCCCAAAAATGGTGTACCTGACTGTTTTGATTGTTTATGTTTGGGTGTCTGAAGGATGATTCCTCACAAGACCAAGCGTGGTGCTGCTGCGCTTGCTCGTTTGAAGGCCTATGAGGGTGTCCCCCCTCCTTACGATAAGATGAAGAGGATGGTTATTCCCGATGCTCTGAAGTAAGTATTTTTCTCATTCTTTGCTTTCTTTGGTTTTTCTAATAGATTCGTATAGATTATTATATTTTAGTTTGGTTCACATATTTTCTGTTTGGGGTTATTGTGAAATCAGGGTGTTGAGGCTTCAGCCTGGACACAAGTATTGTTTGATGGGCCGCCTCTCGTCAGAGGTTGGATGGAACCATTATGATACTATCAAGGTGCGTCTCAGCTACTTTGCATTTTCTGTAAGACATTTTTTGGGTTCTCAGTAATCCATAGGTATCAACAGGAATATTACTCTATTTGTTAAGAGAAATTACCTGGTCATGTTCTGTCTCATGGGTTGCATTAAGTAGTTGAGATGGACAGTTGCAACTGCGTGCTTAACATGAATTTAATTTTCCCTGTTATCCTACACTGATTCACCTATTTTGAAAGCAGCGATTCATTGTGCTTTACTACTGTATTTTCTAGAACTGAAAAATTGACTTTCGTTAGTAAGGTTCTTTGTGATTTACTGCTGTGTTTTCTAGAATTGAAAAAATGACTTTAGTTGAGTAATGTACTATAGAGATACTCTGGTCCTAGTTCATTTTTGTTATCTGTTGTTTTGAGGTATTTAGTTTACCTCTTCTCATTTTCTTTCTTGTTTGGGTCATTATTGAGAAATTACATCTGCAACTTCATCAATATCTAGTGATTGAGTAGGTGCTCTATGGACTTAAATGTACAGAGAGTTCTAGTTTAACAGCTGGAGCATGAGCTTGATGTCGGGGATGGAGCATTTTATGTACTCCTCCCAACAAAAATGATGGGATTGCAGTTTTCTGGTTTCCATGCTCACTCATTGAATTATGGTGCCAATTGAACGAGGAACAGTTTGCTGTTAAATTCAATGAGAAAGTCTTGTTATCTACCCTTACGTGGGATTCCATCTGGTATGTTAGGTTTAGATTTCTTGCCTTGCCATACCAAGTCGAACCCAGCTACATTCATGCCCCTTCATTCTATAACCTGATTGCATTTTGTACTGGGTTGAGATTAGGGTCAATGGCTGTGTTTATGTTACAAGGAACCCATTCCAAACCTCATCTGTCTAGGGCTACCTATCAGAAGTATTGTGTTTTGGTAATTAAATGACTAACTGGCAGTAGTTTGGAGTCTATGCTGGTAATGTGTACATAGGTGTGGATTTGGTTTTTGTGGTGTTGCCTTGTTGCAATTAAAAACGAGTTATTCCATTTCGATTATTAAAATGGAAATTGGAGCTTATCCAATAGAAATTCTGCCAAAGAAGATCAAAGAAAAATTGTTGTACCCATGAGTGAGAGGTGAAGAGGCTTTTGACACACCTGGTCCCCGCTTGTAGTTGTCGGACATTCGCCCTTTAGGCTCTCAAGTTGTAGCAGTTAATATTGTATGTAAAAAATTATAGAGAAGTGACAGTATGCATGATGTTGTACGACAAAAATTATACATCCTCAAATGCATGGTGTTGACCTTTTGGGGTTGAATTGGATCCCTTTGGGGTCTTAACTTGTGTGGTTATGTAGAAACATTTTTTTTTTTCTATGCATCACTGTTTTACCTTAAAATTGTCTAGGGGTGTCAAATGGTTTCAGTCCAGTTTTGGTCAGGCTTTTATTAGCCCAAACTGAAATCAAGCTGCTAAACTGAAGTTTGGTTTGGTCTTTTATCGGGCTCTCAAGGGACGAGAGAGAGAGAGACCGAGGGGCACTGGCTTAGGCCATGATCCTGGACAGAAAACTCCTTCCATCTATATATAGGGAAAGGGTTCTCTTTGAGATAGCGGTGTAGGGGAGTGCACCAATGAGGTGTGAATATATATAAAGGACGAGAGAGAGAGAGAGACCGAGGGGCACTGGCTTAGGCCATGATCCCAGACAGAAAACTCCTGCCCTAGATATATATATATATATATATATATATATATATAGGGAAAGGGTTCTCTTTGAGATAGCGGTGTAGGGGAGTGCACCAATGAGGTGGGACAAAACAGTATTGTACATAGGAGGGCAGTGAGGACATTTCCTGTTGGGATGAGAGATAGACACAGAAGTGCTAGGGTACCCTGCCCCGGCAGCTCAGAAAACAGTTTCCATATATATATATATATATAAATAATAGAGTACATGTTTTTTTTTAATCGTTTTTGTTGCCTTTTTTGGTTTCGGTTTCAGTTTCTACCGGGGCCATAGAACTAGGGATGTAAACGGATCAAATTCGGTCGGATAGTGACATTATCATATTCGTATCCAATTATATTCAGACGGATTCGGATAATTTTTGGATAGTGATTTTTTTAATATAGATTCTCCTAAATGGATATGAACACGGGTTGAATATGAATTTTCGACTATCCTTCGACATCTTTACCATTTTTATGATGAAGGTTAGGGTTGAGACTTGAGAGTTCAGCAACTACCCTTTCTTCTACTCTTCTTAGTCTTTGATTTTCTTACGTTTTTTATTTTTGATTTTATCTTGTATTTATTTTAAAAGATATGTGATTCCATGTATCACATTGTATAAAATAATATATATAAACCAATAGCAAATCTAGAAAAAGAATAACATTATCTTAACTTATAAATTTATAAAAATAAGATAACAAAATCCAATAAGGTAACTTAAAAGGATAGACAAACCCAGAGATATATTTCAGATATTTTATTACTTTTGGATTGCTAAACAAATCGGATAATAATTGATCGGATAGAGGGATTATCATATTCGTATCCGATTAGTTTCGGATGGATTCGAATTCTCCTGTACGGATATGAATGCGGATCGAATACGGATTTTCAAATATCCGTTTACATCCCTACATAGAACCCTAAATTGAAACCAAACAATGGTTTTGGCTGCACCAATCGGTTTTGGTCGGTCCAACTGGTTCAGGTTGAAAATTTGACAATCCTGGTAAATTTCATTTATGACAATTCTGTGACTTCTCTTTTTTCCTTTAAGCTCATTTTCTTGGATGTCTAGAAGAATCCATAAGAAAGGTTTTTCTCTGTTTCTATTGCCTAGTTGAAGTAGATGTGCTTTCGTTTTTTGAACATTTCTATTGTCACCCATCTAACATATTTGCAACAGTTGTAGATATTTCTTACTATGTTCTATTCAGTAATTATTCTTCTGCCTAAATTGAACATAGTAAGAAACGGGTCTGTTGCATAAATGTTGGCCATATATTTCCCGTACAACTGTTAGTATAGGTAGTTTTGCCACTCTCCATTGGAAGTTGATATTGCTATAATTTGGTAAGGGAGTATTGTTCACTTGTTTGTTTCATAATCATTTATACTGATTCTTGCTTTCAGGAGCTTGAGAAGAAGAGAAAGGACAGGGCCCAAGTGGCATACGAGAGGAGGAAGCAGCTGACCAAATTGAGGGTCAAGGCTGAGAAGGCTGCTGAGGAGAAGCTTGGTTCCCAACTAGAGGTTCTTGCATCCGTTAAATATTAAATGTTCTGGAATTTTAGCTGTTATTTTTTAAACGACAATTTTGCAGAAAGTTGGCTTGGTATTGAATTAATCTTCAGTTTTTTCGCACTTGGAGAGAATGGTATGATGTTCCTTTGTGTTTTTTGATATTTTAAGTAGAGTGTTGTAGAACTTCTGTTCTCTTTATGAACACGATAGCTAAATATTTGTTACTTCTTGAACTGCGTTAACCACCATCTCTCACACAATACAAATGTACTTCTGCCCCCCTCTCAACCAAAGTGAACGAGGGCAGGACTAAGGTTATAATTCTGTTTGCAACCTACAGCTCCTCAAAATAAAATTTAATTTCTGTGAGATGTGATTGAAATCACAGATCTATGGGTAATGAGGTTAGCATTCCAAACCATCAGACTCTGATGCTCCGTTTCAACAAATTCACCTTTGTGCCAGTGGTAGGGATTATCTACACAATCATCTTTTCCAAGTGCCTTTTATAAGGATAAGGGCGGAGCATTAGTGTGCAGTGTTCACCACCCGCCTCTTCCCGACCCCACCACTACCACCACCATCCTCTCTCAAATAAATATAGAGAATTTATTTTCAAAAAATTGAATTATTAAATAGATTTTTTAATCTTGAAATATTTCAAATTGATGCAACCATAATAATTTTAATTTCTTGACCAAAATCTATTTGTTGGTCTTTTCATGAATCAATCTGAAATTGAAATTGAAAGCATACCAAATATGGCCTAAAAGCGAATCGTATTGTGGAGGAGAGGGAAGTTCGGGTTACATAAGCTATGGATGTAAATGAGGTTTGGGTTATACAAGTCATGAATGTAAATGATGAAAAATCGAGTCATTTGCATCCTTATCTTATCCATTTAGAGGCATACATATCTGGTCAGGGGACATCTTGATGCGCATTCGACTTGTAATAGACCTGTTTACATTAGGGGTGTAAATGAATAGTCAAAATTCGTTTTTGTATTCGTGTCCGTATCCGTTTAGCACTATCTACATCCGTTTGAAAGCTAAACGGATGCGGATCCGGATAGGCTATAGTTATCCAAAAAGTTATATTTACATGTAAACGGATAAAATATCCGATCCGTATTTGTGTCCGTATCTGTTTAGCACTGTCCGAATCCATCCGATAGCTAATCGGCTGCAGATGTGGATATAGCACTATCTAAGTTGAATCCAATTCGTTTACAGCCTTAGTTCACGTCCCTATATGGAATTAAGTGTACGGCCATCTACAATAGTTCATGCATCGTTGAAAAATTTTCTACATATATTTATGTATTTAGAGAGCAATGCTTCGTGTTTTTGCTACGTTTGCTAGATGTCTAAAACTCTCAATTAATTTAGAGAGCAATGCTACTCTTTGTAATTTTTCTGTTTCTCAGAAATAAAAAAAATAAAAAAACTTATGCTTAATTCTCAAGTTTTGCTACGTAATACGTATGTGGCCTCCCGTATCTTATCTGATTGAAAGTCTTCTCAGAAATGATAAACCCAAACACAGAAGCTGGTCAGTTGGTCACAAAATAGAGGATTCCTCCTATCTATAGACCAGAAAAGCTCAGATATTAAAGCGGGGTATGGTGTAAAGCTTTTTGGCATCCCAATGGTCGGTGTTCCTGAAACCAGTGGCTGTTGAGAAGGATCGGTTTGAGCTATGGCATAAGCTAGCAAGTAAGGAGATTTCGGATCAGATGATCATACCCTTCCTTATTGAAAGAAGTGAAAGGCCAAGAGGGCTTATGATTTAGACATAAGATAGGGCCCTTGATAGATTGAAAGAGAATACTAGCTAGCAGTGAAGTTTCTAATAATACTCTTCTCAAAGGGTAATGGCAAAATAAAATTGCATTCTATTTTGCATCTCCTGGGTTCAATCCATGAAAGATCACCCAGGAAACGAATTTTTTTTCTCTCAGGTTCGTTGACCGGTATGGTTGTCCGATTCCTCTCACAGGGAGGCAAAAATGACAACGTAACCTCACTCGGGCAGGGGGTTAAGTCATCATTTCCGCTCCCCCTATGAGAGGAACTGGACAAATGTACTGGGCATGGAACCTGAGAGGATAATGATTGTATTAGGGGTGTTGTCAATAAATTCCTTTTAAGGATTTATTTTATAATAAGCTTAGGAAAATTTCATGCCAATTGGGTTCAAAATATTATTTTTCAAGTTGAAGTCTTTCCACTATGGTTGTACTTGGAAAGTTTTTCCACCATACCTTATTTTCTGTGTCAAATAAACCTATGATTTGGAAGCCCCTGACTGTTGGTGTATTGGACATATGCTTGTAAATGTGTCCTGTCTCTCAAATTTAGTGGATTTCCTCAAGTGTTCAGCTCACAATGTATGAACATGTGGAAATATTAAATTTGTTTAAAATTTTAAGGGAAAAAAAATGTTAATCAGTCAGGTGGTTTCTACGTCCAGACACAGGAGTGCATGAAAAGACTGCTCAACCCCGATGAAATCGGAATTTTTATCCAAGCCAATGCTTCTGTGCGCATTGTCATTTTGCATGGACTAGATGATCGGTTAGCATTCTCTTATCCAAATTGCAAACTATAATTATGATCAAATGATGATGTGAATAATATATCCATTAAATTTGAGTTAATTGCAAACTGTAATTATAATTAAATGATAATGTGAATAATATATCCATTAAATTTGGCTTATAACTAAATGAATCCTTATCCCCTCCAATTTGCTGTCCGCTTTAATTCCTCCAATTCGTCACATAGCAGCAGAATTGACCACCCTACTCCCTACCCGAACACACTGCCTAAGGTGGGGTAGGGTGGTCATTGCCGCTCCTATATGAAGAATTGGAGAAAATTAGAGCGGACAGCAAATTGGAGGTGATAATTATTCTAACTAAACTGCCATGCCACTCTGAAGTTAAGGAGGGCATGATGGGACATCCATGGGTAAGGGCGTGGTTGAACCATTTCCAGCCCAAACAGAATTTCAGTGGCCCATCCGATCCCAGCCCACCCATCTAATAATTTGGGATTGTATCTTACACCTCACATAAAGTGGTGTGGGCCCCCAAAACTAAGATGACAAGTGAATCCCATTATACCAATCATACATAGGTAATCGATGGAAGTCACAGGGGTACAATTCAAGCGTTATTACTCTTTAGAGAAGCTCTCCCTTTTTCTCTTTTGGGGCGCTGTTCTTGTGCCCCAGTCCAGCTTGCGTCCAGGCACATGAGGGTGCAATGATCACCCTGCCCCCTGCATAGGCTGCCCATGTGCTTGGGTGCAGGTTGCGCTGCAGCACAGAGAACATTCTTCTGTTTCTTTTTTTTAATTAAAAAAAATGTTTGGAGAAAAGTGGGCCAGTAAATTGAAGACTATTTCATCATTTCTATAATCCTACATGGGCGAACACTTCAAACATCCTATGGCCCTTTTACGCACAAGTCAAAATTTGGAAGGTGTATTTCCTTTTATCCATCATAAAAAAGATGGTTATTGGTGTTACAGCAATTTGTGATATTTTCGAGAGTCACAAAACATATTTGAGTCATTCATTTTCATGGATTTTTTTAAATTTAAATTTAGGGAGGTTTTCATTAGCGGTTGTATGAGAGGGAACGGTTATAAAGTGTCAAATAAAGGTGTTATGTTATTCTGTTTGGAGATGGTGCAGCTGCAATCATAGTTGGGGCTGACCCAATTCCTGAAATTGAGAAACCCTTGTTCGAGTTGGTCTCTGCAGCCCAAACCATTCTTCCTGATAGTGATGGTGCCATTGACGGGCATCTCAGAGAGGTTGGCCTCACTTTCCATCTCCTTAAAGATGTTCCAGGCCTCATCTCTAAGAACATTGAGAAGAGTCTTGTTGAGGCATTTGAGCCTCTAGGCATCTCTGATTGGAACTCACTCTTTTGGATCGCCCACCCGGGTGGACCGGCCATTTTGGACCAGGTCGAACTCAAATTAGCCCTTAAACCTGAGAAGCTACGGGCCACAAGGCATATCCTTAGTGAGTATGGTAACATGTCTAGTGCTTGTGTTCTGTTCATATTGGATGAGATGAGGAAGAAATCGGCTGAGGAAGGGTTGAAGACCACTGGTGAGGGACTGGAGTGGGGTGTCCTCTTTGGGTTTGGACCGGGTCTGACCGTTGAGACCGTGGTGCTCCACAGTGTGGCAGCTTAGAGAGAATAAAATGGGAGTGATGAAGGCTCCAGCGCTATAGCCTCGTTTGTGTTTGATAGAATTCTAATGGCTTTCTTTTCTTTTCCAATTGTTATTTGGGTCTTCTTCTTCTATGTAAGCATTGTCCATCTAAAATCTTTTTTGGCAATAAATTAGTTCGCTTCATCATTTCAAGGGCAAAATGAATGGCTTTTTATGTCTACATGAGGCTCTGTTTGGTATGCATTTTAGGTCGATTTTGTATTCTTGGGCGGTAAAAACAACCATTTTTATCCTTCGAGAATGAGCAATCTACTTAGAATGTATTCCAAGAATGCATAGCAAACACTGCCGAAGAATACATTGTTCCAATGAAAAGTGGGTCTGGGCCAAGTTCATAAGCCATGCTTAAGCTTGAAAGAAGAAAAAAGCCCATACTCTTTGGGCCCATGTGTTAAATGATCCTCTGCGATGGAATGATACACACAAATCGAGAAAATGGTCCAAAGGGGGTAAATGAGATATTTAAAGTCCATCTACCATCTTGGAATCTTAGTCCATATTTAAAGCCCACTTTCAGCAAATTATCCTTCCTTCCTTTTTTTATCCTGCATGTCCCAGGAACCAACCCACCCCCCCCCCCCCTCCTCCCTTTATTTTTCTGATAATTCACATCTAAAGAGTTCTTTTAGAGATGGAGATTATTGATGGAGGAAACATTGATGGAAACCATCCAAAAGACCACCACATCAGAGCTTCTCTAATTAACACATTACAGAAAATAATTTCTAGCATAGTTGGTTGGTACTCAGCTAGTAGAATGTAGCATCTCAAGAGGTCACATGTTTAACTCTCTTATATTCTCCTACTGCCTTAAGTAAGGCACCTTCCCGTTGGAAAATTATTTGCTCCATTTTCTACTCAGTCCATTTCCCCAAATCCCTCTAATTAGGGGGGGGGGATGGACCCCACTCTGGCAGGGGGTAGGGTGATCAATTTCGCCCCCCTATTAGAGAAACTTGGGGAAATGGACCGGGCAGGGAATTATAGGGGATAATGATCCCCTTCCCCCCTTCCCCCTAGTAGCTGTAGTCAAAGTTCCATGGGGCACTGTTAGTAGAGATGTCAAATTTGAACCAGATCCGGTAATCGGGCCAAAATCGGACCGCTAGGAACTGGAACTGACCCACCCAATAGCTTATTGTTCCGGTTCTGTATCTACCAATTAGGAACCGGTGGAACTAGTAGAACCGGAATAAATTCACATCCTAACCTTAATTCTTAAGATTGAAGGTCATGAGAGCTAAGGTCAAACCCTTTTATTTTTTTAGTTTTTCAATTTTAGCTGGTACCACTTGTCTCATATACTATTTAGCAAAGATTTGACTGTAAATTTTTAAGGTCCATTTAGGAATGCTAACTTAAGAACATACCTTAAAATAATCATAACTTATGAGGGTGGTGGTGTTCCTATTTATTAATTAATACCAAACAAGAGGTAATATAGACTAGTTATGTGATTTGAGAGAAAAAAAAAAAGAATCATATCTCAAGTGATTGAAATTAGTGTCTTATTATAATATTATTAAATATATGTAACATATGTTAGGGAATTTTTTTTAAAAAAATTTTGAGTGGACTGCTTGGAATCGTTTAGGAACCGGAACCAGCACACCCATTAGTTAATGGTCTTGGATCTCAAGTTTGAAATCGATTAGCTTATTGGTCCGGTTCTGGTCCTGACCCCTTAGGACTAGAACCGTTAAGGAACCAGACTAATAGCCTTGAACTGGACCAATTGACACCCCTAACTGTTAGATAGGTAGATAAAAAAAGGGGGTGAGAAATCATTTCAGAAGGAAGAGGAGAGAGAAAGAGAGAGGGGGTGCTAGTGGAAACTATGCCATAGACATGAATCATCTCCCCCCTCCCAAAAAAAAAAAAAAAAAAAAAAAACAAAGGGGGGGGGGGGGTGGGAAGAGGACTCTTGTCCAAGACCATAGCTCGTACGCTCAGACACATGATGGGATGAAATGACCGCCCCCATAGATGTTTCCATTCACGCTCTCATTGATCCTTGCGTACCTTCATTTCTTTCCTCCTCCCCCACCCCCGTCCAAATCACCCAATAAAATGCAAATATAGATGTTGGCCCAATTTTGATGGAGAATATTGTATATTTAATAGATAGTATTCGCAGTCATTTGCTTTTGAAATCAGGAGGCCTTTCATGGGGCTTCAAATAATAGTTTCAAATTTTGAGGGTGTCAAACAATCGGGCCATAGTACAGGGGATGTACAAGTAATTTACCAAAAAAATAAAATTAAGAGGCTTGGTTTGCCATTTTGATACCCTCTCTCTCTCTCTTTCTTTTGTTTGTAGAATTTTGAGACCCCCCACCCTACCCTCTAGTCGAACACACTGCCCGGGTGGGGTCCACCCCCCCTATTAGAGGGATTTGGGGAAACGGACCGGGTAGAGAATTGCATGAGATAATTTTCCCTTTATAGATTGCATGTCACATAACAACTTGGATTTATTCTTTTACACTTTTTTGATGTCAAAATTATATTCTTTTTTCATAATTATTGTCTTCTCAGCTTTGTTCAACGATGTATCCTCCAAATGTTGAAATAGATTTGTTAGGTCAAGAAATCGCCGACGAGTCCTTCGGGTGCCGCAATCTGCAAAAGGGCGTCAGGGACAAAAGAGAACCAGTGTGGTTCCGGTCTAAGACTCTCTGATGCCTAAGTTAGATCTCTCTGAGCAATAGATGAATTACTGAAATTTAAGATGGGTAATGGGGTAGAATACCTGAGTATTTATAGCTGAATATGACGATGTGGAGAGTCCAGCTAATGATAGGCCTCCTTGGTAGTAGAGTCCATCACGTAGTAGATCACCTCCTCTTGGGAGGTAGAGTCCGGGTAGAGAAGGAGTTCCCTACCAGGCAGATATGTGTGACCCTCACGTGTTGGATAAGATCCTTGAGGGTTGAGCACAAATAAGGTGCATCTCCTTTGGGATAAGATCCCTTTGCCGGTAAGATGATGTAGATCCGAGTAGTGATGCCATCGTCGAACTGTGTAGTGACCTACTAGGTCCCTTCCTCTTGAGTTTGGCGGATGAGTCTTGAAGTAGCCGTGTTTCAGTTATCCTCTCTTCATGCTCCGCCACGTGGTGGGTCGGGATTGAGCCCGAGTATTTATGGTTTATCAAGATTCACAATAAATTTTACCAAGAGAGGGTGTTAACACATTCACAAAGATTAGAACCAATAAGGTCCCACATGGCATATTATGTAAGCACAGCAGTGAGTTGCTAAAATTATTAAGATACCCACTTTTTTTTATTAGGCTCTGTATGTTTCGTTGTAATTTTTTTCGTGTTAATTTTATTTTAAACGGTGTTTTTTTTTTCAATTTTTTTTTTTTTTTTTACATTTTACATTAAAATAAATTGTGAAAAAAAAAACTTATTTTAATGAAAAAAATATTTTTCACTTTTTTTATATCTAGACAAAACAAAGTCTTTTGTACCACTTGCTGTCACCAAAGTGGTGAATTAAGAACTTCTATTTTTTTTATTTTTTTTTTCTTATTTTAATCTTAAAAGGTTATTTCTTAATTTTATGTAGAGTAAACAAGGGTTTTTAAAAAATTAAAAATAAGCAAAGACAAAATTGAAATAGATTGTCATCTCGTTCGTAAACAACAATAAGGAGTTCAGTCTTCCACGCAAAATTGCCTCGGGTAATCAACTCATTGATTTATTCACTAAGGCCCTTGGTCATGAGTAATTTCAGTTCTTGCTTTTCAAGTTGGGCGTTCGTAACCTCGACGCTCCAACTGGAGGGGGAGTCTTATCACATTATATTTCCATCTATTCATTATTATCTTCTATATATCTTGTATATTATTATTATTGTTAGGAAACATGCATTCTATTCCATATACATAGAGGTTTAAGGATCACCTGAACCAAATGGAATCGCGATGGAAGAGATGATCGAACACAGCCAGTAGTTACGAGCACTCCGCGATCTTCACAGGCTTCTCTCTTCTTAGAGAAACCCACACTACAAAACCCTAGGTAACTGAATGAAAACCCTAAGAAAACACAGAACTTGAAAGAGGGAGAAATATTATGAGTTAATGCACACTTAGGGTTAAGTCTTGTATCTTATTTATACGCTAAACCTTAAGATAAGCCAACCAGAGGAGGGATCGGTCACTTAAGTGACCGTCCCTCTCTCTCTCTCTCGTTTTCGGCTCAGCCGACCTACCCCATGTGGGCGGACCAGCTGGGCCTTAGGCCCATCAACGATTTACAATTATTATACATTCCATATAGATAGAAGCAGAATTAGGAAAAAAATAAATCAGATCAATACAATCCAATTTGGATAGTCGACTTTGACGTTAAAAAAGTAAAAAACATAAGATTACAATTTCTTTTTTCATCAGCACTTTAATTACAATAAAAATTTCCTTATTTTTCTGATGATATAAATGGAAACTGTGAACTATTCAAGTAATAATGAGCTCGTCATCTTTTCCACCCACTTCCATTTTAGAATTTACAAAAGGGTTCGTTACCATAACAAACAAATGTAGTCAAGCGTGCAGGAGTCCGTCACCCTTTGGTGACACAGTCACTACGCCCCCCTAATTCTTTTCTGGTTTCTAACCTTCCTTATTTCTGTCACGTGCAAACCAATTCCCACATGGATGGATGGTGAACGGGTTGGTGACAGGTTTAGCTTGGCATGTGATTACCTCCATCTACCACTTATTTCCTATTTAAAGGCTTGGAGCTCATACTGGTCTCAAACTACTTCAACAGCAACAGCAACAGCAACCAACAAGAAGCGACAATCCCTTCTCTCTCGTTACTCAGAGCAACGAAATGGTGACTAGTGTCGATGCCATTCGCAAGGCACAAAGGGCCGAAGGCCCTGCCACTGTGATGGCCATCGGCACTGCCACTCCCCCCAACTGTGTCGACCAGAGCACTTACCCTGACTACTACTTCCGCATCACCAACAGTGAACACAAGACCGAGCTCAAGGAGAAGTTCCAGCGCATGTGTAAGTAATCAAAAAATCGGTGAATCGGATTAGGAATCGGCCCTTGGCGGATTCCTTTTTTCTTTGGGTTTCTTATCTAAATCTAGCTTGTTTGGTGAATTGCAGGTGACAAATCCATGATCAAGAAACGTTACATGCACTTGAATGAGGAGATTCTCAAGGAGAATCCAACAATGTGTGAATACATGGCTCCTTCTTTGGATGCTAGGCAAGACATGGTGGTTGTTGAAGTACCAAAATTGGGGAAAGAAGCCGCTGTGAAGGCTATCAAGGAATGGGGACAACCCAAATCCAAGATAACCCACTTGGTTTTCTGCACCACAAGTGGTGTTGACATGCCTGGATGTGATTACCAACTCACCAAGCTTCTTGGCCTTCGACCCTCTGTGAAGAGACTCATGATGTACCAACAAGGATGCTTTGCAGGTGGCACGGTCCTTCGTCTTGCCAAGGACCTTGCAGAGAACAACAAAGGTGCTCGTGTGCTTGTAGTTTGCTCTGAGATCACTGCCGTGACCTTCCGTGGCCCAAGTGATTCTCACCTTGACAGTCTTGTGGGTCAGGCTCTGTTTGGAGATGGTGCAGCTGCAATCATAGTTGGGGCTGACCCAATTCCTGAAATTGAGAAACCCTTGTTTGAATTGGTCTCGGCAGCTCAGACCATTCTACCTGACAGTGATGGTGCCATAGATGGACATTTAAGAGAGGTTGGCCTCACCTTCCACCTACTCAAAGACGTTCCAGGCCTCATCTCCAAGAACATTGAGAAGAGTCTCGTGGAAGCTTTTGAACCACTCGGCATCTCTGATTGGAATTCCCTCTTCTGGATCGCCCACCCGGGTGGACCAGCCATTTTGGACCAGGTTGAGCTCAAGTTAGCCCTTAAACCGGAAAAACTCCGTGCCACAAGACACATACTTAGCGAGTATGGAAACATGTCTAGTGCTTGTGTTCTATTCATTTTGGATGAGATGAGGAAGAAGTCGGCTGAGAAAGGGTTGAAGACCACCGGTGAGGGGCTCGAGTGGGGTGTTCTATTTGGGTTCGGACCGGGTCTGACCGTCGAGACCGTGGTTCTCCATAGCGTGGCTTCCTAGAAGCATCATAAAGGAAAAACAATGATTTCTGTTTCCTTCAATTTTGTTCTCTTTAATTTCTCATGTTTGCCTCAGGCATTGTGGTACTAGACTACTAGTGTTGAGACCGCATAAATGCCAATACAGGTTTTTTCTTTTCATTTAATAAAGTCCGGTGACCTAACTGGGTCACCCCATCACTACTCTAGAGTAGCCTAACCATTTCTAAACAATCACAGATCAGTGAAAATCGTTTTACCACTTCCAAATTTCAATTTTAATGGTTCCAGTTGATATTCCCATCAATTTTAGGTTTTTAAATCTTGTCACAGAGATTCGTGTGCATCATTTGATGCTATAAATACTATGTTTTTCGGCTATCAAACATTCCAGTCATCATTCTAACCCAAGAGAGTGAGTGAGGACTGATATTTCCAATTTTATTTTTTTTTTTCTATTTTTATTATCCTATAAAGAGATTTCAGTCGAATTTAACTCGTCTCTAGGGAGCCCCGGGTGCTGCGAGCCGTTGGGCTGTGTTTCACACATCCTTAAATATGCACCGAGATATGTGCAGCATAGCCCAACCGTTAGATGCCCGTTGGGCGCTGGGCTTCCTAGAGACAATCCTGATCCCAGCCCAAATCCAAAAAAGTAACCTGTTTTACCATATTCATCCGAAATCACCCAATAAATGCAAATATAGATGTTGGCCCAATTTTGACGGAGAATATGTTACATTTAATAGATTAGTAGGAAAAGCACTTTCTCTCACTGTCATTTGCCTTTGAAATCAGGACTTTCATGGGGTGGAGTAATAATTTCAAACTTTGAGGGTGTCCAGCAATCCGGCCATAGTATAGGGGGTGTACGAGTAATTTACCCAAAAAATTAAGGATAAATTACATAACACCCCTTAAAAATTGAATGATACTCAACTCACCCCCTCAGATTTGAAAATTCTCACCTATCACCCTGTATTAGAGCATTATACAACTTAGTCCCCGCCGTTAGTTTATGAGGTTAACTTATGAAATCAGCAAATTAAATATATTTAAATTCTTAAACAACAAATTAAATGTATTTAAATTCTTAAACAACCCTTGACTAGTGTAGAGTTACTTTTTTACTCTTGGATCTAAAAACCCCAAAATCGATCCTCTCCCTCACATCGCTCTCTTCCTCCATGACCTGCAACTCAATCTCAAGCAGAAGAGTTGCCGGAGAGTGGATGTAGAATGGCAATGGTCAACATGCGGACAAACTGTTGAAAGTTCAAGCCGTAAATGGGGATTTTAGTTTTATCAGATGTGCAACTGTCAATTGGGCTAACGTTGAAATCAAGGAACGGTCACCTTTGATCTTTCTATTAACCCTAACTTGAATGGAAATCCTCTCTCTCTCTCTCTCTCTCTTCCCCTGCAAGTCTGCGAGTCCAATCCATCAAAGAGGAAGAGATCAGAAAGTATAAAAGAGAGTAAACTGGGGAAGCTTCTCTGCGATATGACGGCGATTGCCGAGACTTTCCATGCTTCACCACCACTCCTCCCTTGGAAACAACTAGAATCAGATTCTCCATAGGTAAGTTGTCTGTTGGCCTCATCGTTCAAGCTGGGTTGCTCTCTGCAAAAATATCCAAGAACAACTTCATGTAACTAATAATTAGAATGGGTACCAAGGAAAAAAGAAATAAGCTGATGAATTCAATCGAATGACAGGCCAAAAAGATCCAAGACGGAAAAAAGAAGGTGAAGTGAGAAGCAAAGGAATACCTAAGTAGGGAAACGAGATTCACCAGGACACTTCTTGTCCTCCCAAGCCGTTGGATCGATATTAGTTTTCCCCCAAGAAACTGCCTTTTCACGGAAAAAACACTTCTTTTCCGCCAACCGCATGGAGGAGAAGTTGAAGCCGACGAAAACTGCCTTTTCACGACATCCTAGAAGATCATGGGATCCATCGTCGACGCTAGAGATCTCAAGTGTCGGAGCGTCTCAAGGTTTTTGGAAGATCTCATGGCAGCCATGTGTTGCTGTTGATGTTGGAGTTGGACCTGGGTTTGAATCTGCTGAACCTGTGAAGAGCTGAGTTGATTTAGCCCTATTGATGAACCTGATTGCTCGAGATTGGTCGTGTGAAAAGGGGGGTCTAGAGTCAGTTGCAAAGAAAGATAGAGAGGGTGACCTCAATTGTCATTGTTTATCTTATTTTGATTGAGAATAAAATTGTCTTTTCAGTTTTTGGAATGTTTTAAGTTAACATTGTTACCGTAGAGAGGGGACAGGTGAATATTTTCAAATAAGAGGAGATGAGTTGAGTATTGTTTGTTTTTTAAGGGGTGTCATATAATTTACCAAAAATAAATTAGGAGGCTTGGTTTTGCCATTTTGAGACCCTCTCTTTTTCATTTTTTTTTGGTTAAAATTTTGAGACCCCCTCTTGAGGTTCAATAGATTGTATGCCACATAATAACTTGATTTTTTTTCTTTTTATCCAAGCTAGAGAGACAAGTTAGATACTAAAGAGACAGCTGGCATGGGGTACTCATTCACTAGCCCATTTCGATATCTATGTCTTTCGATTCATGTGTATGCCCTTTTTTACAGATATTTTGCTATAAAGCATTCTGCACGAGTCTGTTACCAATCCCAACCCCAGCTAACCTTTTTTTCTTAACCACCTCATTCATCAGCAATCCCCTGCTAAATTGGGACGGGATAAGATAGAACCTTCTTTAGGATGAAACCTCCCGTCTTCAAAGATATGTAGTACACTCAAAATCCCAAAATGCCTTCCTCTTCTTCAGCAGCGGCAGAGTTGCTTACGAAAACTTTGAAATCCTGATATGATAGATCTATTGTTGATCGGGATGTAATTATGTATTGAATTTCAATTTAATTGTTGGTTTTAATGTAATATCTGTGATTTAATTAATTCCATTTTGCTATTTAATTGTGATTGCAGAGCATTATAGGACTTGCGCGTATATGATGCCAAACAGACGAAGTTGAGTCACTTTAAAAGATTGGTGCTCTAATGTATTCACATTGACCCATAACTTATGTGCAAGGGCAACAGAGGAAAAGTAAAAATTGTAACAAAAGGGGCATATATGAAATTACATTTGGAGAATAGGTTGTGCGCAGAAGGCTAGCGCGGCTTTCCCCCTTTCTTATAATTTCTCTCCAAATCTCTCTCTCTCTCTTATTTCTTCACTAATTCCCAACTTCTCTCCCACGGTTTCCCCATCTCTCTTAAATCTCTCTTTCCTACCTATCCTCTCATTTTCTCCACGATTTCCTCTCTCCCAGAATCACCCATCTTCTCACCTAAAATCCCAAGTCTCATTTCTCTGTCCTATCTCCTCCCTAATGTCTCTCTATCTCTTTCTTCCCTTTAAGCCTCTACGGTTCTCTCTCTCTACCTCTCTCCAAACTTTTCCCTAAAATATCTCTCTTCTCTTACATGCTGTCCACGGTTTTCTCAATCTTTCCTAAAATCCTATTTTATATCTAAAATCCTATTTCAACTATCTCTACGGTTTCCCTCTCTCCTAAAATCGCTCCACGTCTCTCTCTCTTTCTTTCATTTTTAGATAAAATAATACAAAAAGGGAAATACACTCACTCTCACACGGTTCCCCCTCTCTGTCTCCCACGTTTTTTTCTCTCCATCTCTCACGCTCTCTTTGCTCTTTTTCCTTATTTTTCTTTTTAAGAACGGTTTCCTCCCTCCGAGAATCCTCGCTGCAACATCCACAATCCAGCATTGCAGCCCCTTTCCATCATCCCATCATTATTCTTCTTTTTCCAATCCCTTTCCCCTTTATAGGTTTTTTTGGACAACATTACGCAAAGATCAGCACCATCACCATTGCAGCCTCTTCAACCATCGATTCAGTCGCTCATCTTTCATTCGCCGCATCGCACACTTCACCGACCTCTTTGCGCTCGTTGTGTTACATGGAAGATCACCATTGCAGCCCCCTATCAGTTAGCCCCATGAGTGACTAAGTATCTTCTGTCTTTAAATGCAGATGAAGCATTGAATTTTGTTAATTAAATTTATGGATGATACATTTGATTGTTTGATGGCAAAACTTTTAATTTTATTTCATTGAATGGATTTTATTGCTAAATCTAGTTTAGGGAATCTGTTTCTGTGATTCATCTTCTCTATTCAAGCAATGGTATTCCTGTGATTGTTAGTGAAACCGATGATAGTCTATAACTGATCGAACTAAGTGTGCTAAGCCAAAAGCGAAAGACGATAGTGATCGACAAAATAGGTTATAACTAGGTCGAATTGCAATTTATCATTCTGTGGTGTCGTTAGGCTTGTAGCTGTAATGAACTGTAATTGTATGTTATAAATTAACTAATGAATCAATGTGGATTCAAAACCTGAAGACAGTCTCACTCTTTCATCTCTCAAATTGATTTTTAGTATCTCTTATTGCTAATTAAATTATTATTTTTTGTTTAGTTTAATCAAAATCCGAACGATTATATTTCATCCTTAGCATTTTTTGCCTTCCAGTTCTCCGTGGATTCGATCCCTATTTACTACTGTTTATTAGTTCTAATTATGGTTTATTTTTGATCTCTTAACGACACGATCAGTTGCGGACGGACATAACCTCGAGAGATGTTTTGTGCTTGAACTTTGACCTTCCCCAACCGCCAACCCTGGTTCGTCAATTACTCTACTCCTTCTATGTTGAATCTGGTCTATCTCTTGCCCCTTACTCTACCTGCCCCAACCACCGCCCTGGCTCTAGGATTTCCTCTTCTTTAGTGGCCTCCTTGCTGCTTTTCAGCTCACATCGTTTCATTGGCCTCTGCCATTTCTGTTGCTTGGACATACCACCTTAGGCCTGGATTCCACTTTTGGGTTGCCAAACTTCGGTATGAACCTTTAGTTGGCTTCAAGTAATGATAGTAGGCCCATTTCCTAATTGTAGGGAAGCACTTGAAAGGCTCCTACCAGTAGAGAAAGGTTGGTAGCAGAGAGTGAAACCGTAATAGTTTCTATTCCCCAATAGTAGTAGGGAATAGTTCTCCCTGTTTGAGTGGGCTTGCGTCGAAATTATAATTTTTTCATAATCATTGACTTCTCACCATTGTTCAATGATCTATCCTCCAAATGTTGAAATAAAATCACAACAAATTTAACCAACAACGGTTGTTAACAAGTTCACAAAGTTTAGAGTCAATAAGGTCCCACTCCCACTAGGCATGTTGTGTAAGCACACCAGTGAGTTGCTAAATTACTATAATACCCCTTTTCTGATTAGCCGTTGTATGTTTCATTGTAATTTTTTTTTGTGTTAATTCTATTTTAAGTGATTTTTTTTTCAATTTTTCAATACAAATTGTGAAATATTTGTATTTTATGAAAAATAAATCCTTTTCAAATTTTTTACATCTAGGCAAAACAAAGTCTTTTGCACCACTTGTTGTCACCAAAGTGGTGAATTAAGAAGTTGTAATCTTTTTTTTATGTATTCTTATCTTATTTTCAAATATTTATTTAATGTAGGGTGAAAAAACATTTTCAAAAAATAAAAAAAATTAGTAGTATTTATATGCAATGACATGATATAACTCAATTGAAAGAAAAAATTTATTATCTTAAAAAAAGAAAAAAATAAGATTACAATTTCTTATTTCATCACCATTTTAATTACAATAAAAAGTTCCTTATATTTTCTGACGATATAAATGTAAACTGTGAACTATTCAAGTAATAAATCGGGTAACAGCAAACAACTGCTAGCTCGGTTGGTTGGAGGCATTGCAAGTTGAGTGCATGCCCCCCAGGAGGTCTAGGGATCGACTCTCCTGGATTGCATATTGTTTCAAAAAGACACCCCTCTCCCCCCCTCCCCCTGCCCCCCACCCCTCTTAGTTGTAGATTGTGGGCTTGTCTTAGCCTTCCCCCTTAGCTTGTAATTAGCCTATGGGCCCTTGAGTAGGATAGACCAAAATAAAAAATCGGGAAACATAATCAGGGGTGCAAGTTTGACCCTATCGGCCCAAACCTCCCTGGCCCGCCCTTAGCCCAAATTGGGCCTGGGTTGAGATATCATGGCCTTGAGGGCGGGTTAGGGTTGGAACTTTCTGACCCTGAGTCAGGGTCGGGTCGGGCTAGGGTTGAGGCCTTGGGCTGAGCCCAACCCGGCCCAACCCGACCTTGTTTTAAGTTATACTATAAAAAATACATATATATATATATATATGTATATGTACACGTTATACACATTTTGTTATATAATATATTATAAACTAAGATAATAAGTGATATAATATATTTTTTATTATAACAAAATATAGTGTTATTATGTAAAATAAATAATTTTCTCCCTGACCCAACCCTAAGGGCGGGTCAGGATTCGATTTTTCAGGCTCTGAATCAGGATCGGGCCAGCCGGCCAGGCTTGGGCCCAGTTAAGGGGACTTAGGGTTAGGCTAGGGTTTTAAAAAGCCCAGCCCAACCCGACCTTGTTGCAATCCTAAGTCATAATGAGCACGTCATCTATTCCACCCTCTTCCATTTTAGAGTTTATAAAAGGTTCGTTATCATAACATTTATGAGAATGGATCATCTGCGAGTACCAACAGGTGACCGTATATGTGAAAGCCAATCACACATTAATTTTATTTTCATAAAACCCCTCCACCCCTTGTAAATAGCAAAATTAGGACAGGTGGTTGGCTCTCACATGTACGTCCTCCTGTTGATACGTACAGAGGAACCCAACTCTAACAAACAAATGAAGTCAAGAGTGCAGCGAGCAATGAGTACACCCTCTTAATTCCTTTCTGGTTTCTAACCTTCCTTATTTCTGTCTCGTACAAACCAATTCCCACATTGATGGATGGTGAACGGGTTGTTGACAGGTTCAGCTTGGCATGTGATACCTCCATCTACCACTTATTTCTTATTTAAAGGCTTGGAGCTCTTACTGGTCTCTAACTACTTCAACAGCAACAGCAACCAACAAGAAGCGACAACCCCTTCTCTTGTTCCTCACCTTTCCCTAGCTTTCTCAATTTCTCTCGCTTCTCAGAGCAACGAAATGGTGACTAGTGTCGATGCCATTCGCAAGGCACAAAGGGCCGAAGGCCCTGCCACTGTGATGGCCATCGGCACTGCCACTCCCCCCAACTGTGTCGACCAGAGCACTTACCCTGACTACTACTTCCGCATCACCAACAGTGAACACAAGACCGAGCTCAAGGAGAAGTTCCAGCGCATGTGTAAGTAACAAAAAAATCGGTGAATCGGATTAGGAATCGGCCCTTGGCTGATTCCTTTTTTCATTGGGTTTCTTATCTAAATCTTGCTTGTTTGGTGAATTGCAGGTGACAAATCCATGATCAAGAAACGTTACATGCACTTGAATGAGGAGATTCTCAAGGAGAATCCAACAATGTGTGAATACATGGCTCCTTCTTTGGATGCTAGGCAAGACATGGTGGTTGTTGAAGTACCAAAATTGGGGAAAGAAGCCGCTGTGAAGGCTATCAAGGAATGGGGACAACCCAAATCCAAGATAACTCACTTGGTTTTCTGCACCACAAGTGGTGTTGACATGCCTGGATGTGATTACCAACTCACCAAGCTTCTTGGCCTTCGACCCTCTGTGAAGAGACTCATGATGTACCAACAAGGATGCTTTGCAGGTGGCACGGTCCTTCGTCTTGCCAAGGACCTTGCAGAGAACAACAAAGGTGCTCGTGTGCTTGTAGTTTGCTCTGAGATCACTGCCGTGACCTTTCGTGGCCCAAGTGATTCTCACCTTGACAGTCTTGTGGGTCAGGCTCTGTTCGGAGATGGTGCAGCTGCAATCATAGTTGGGGCTGACCCAATTCCTGAAATTGAGAAACCCTTGTTTGAATTGGTCTCGGCAGCTCAGACCATTCTACCTGACAGTGATGGTGCCATAGATGGACATTTAAGAGAGGTTGGCCTCACCTTCCACCTACTCAAAGACGTTCCAGGCCTTATCTCCAAGAACATTGAGAAGAGTCTCGTGGAGGCATTTGAGCCACTCGGCATCTCTGATTGGAATTCCCTCTTCTGGATCGCCCACCCGGGTGGACCGGCCATTTTGGACCAGGTTGAGCTCAAGTTAGCCCTTAAACCGGAAAAACTCCGTGCCACAAGACACATACTTAGCGAGTATGGAAACATGTCTAGTGCTTGTGTTCTATTCATTTTGGATGAGATGAGGAAGAAGTCGGCCGAGAAAGGGTTGAAGACCACCGGTGAGGGGCTCGAGTGGGGTGTTCTATTTGGGTTCGGACCGGGTCTGACCGTCGAGACCGTGGTTCTCCATAGCGTGGCTGCCTAGAAGCATCATAAAGGAAAAACAATGATTTCTGTTTCCTTTAATTTTGTTCTCTTTAATTTCTCATGTTTGCCTCAGGCATTGTGGTACTAGACTACTAGTGTTGAGACCGCATAAATGCCGATACAGGTTTTTTCTTTTCATTTAATAAAGTCCGGTGACCTAACTGGGTCACCCCATCACTACTCTAGAGTAGCCTAACCATTTCTAAACAATCACAGATCTGTGAAAATCGTTTTACCACTTCCAAATTTCAATTTCTATGGTTCCAGTTGATATTCCCATCAATTTTAGGTTTTTAAATCTTGTGACAGAGATTCGTGTGCATCATTTGAGGCTATAAATACTATGTTTTTCGGCTATCAAACATTCCAGTCATCATTCTAACCCAAGAGAGTGAGTGAGGACTGATATTTCCAATTTTTTTTTTTCTTTCTATTTTTATTATCCTGTAAAGAGACTTCAGGTGAATTTAACTCGTCTCCTGGGAGCCCCGGGTGCTGCGAGCCGTTGGGTTGTGTTGCACACATCCCTAAATATGCACCGAGATATGTGCGGCACAGCCCAACCGTTGGATGCCCCTTGGGCACTGATTTTTCTAGAGACAATCCTGATCCAGCCCAAATCCAAAAAAATAACCTATTGTACCATAATCATCCGAAATCACCCAATAAATGCAAATATTGATGTTGGCCCAATTTTGACGGAGAATATGTTACATTTATTAGATTAGGAGGAAAAGCACTTTCTCTCACTGTCATTTGCTTTTGAAATCAGGATTTTCATGGGGTGTCAAAGTAATAATTTCAGACTTTGAGGGTGTCAAGCAATCCGGCCATAGTATAGGGGACGTACGAGTAATTTACCTAAAAAATTAAGTGTAAATTACATGACATCCCTTGAAAATTGAACGATACTCAACTCACCCCCTCAGATTTGAAAATACTCACATGTCCCCCTGTATTAAAGCATTATACAACTTAGTCCCCGCCGTTAGTTTATGAGGTTAACTTATGAAGTCAGCAAATTAAATATATTTAAATTCTTAAACAACCCTTGACTAGTGTAGAGTTATTTTTTTACTTTTGGATCTAAAAACCCCAAAATCTATCCCCTCCTCACAACGCTCTCTTCCTCACATGACCTGCAACTCAATCTCAAGCAGAAGAGTTGCCGGACAGTGGATGCAAAATGGCAATGGTCAACATGCGGACAAACTGTTGAAAGTTCAAACCGTAAATGGGGATTTTAGTTTTATCAGACGTGCAATTGTCAATTGGGCTAACGTTGTAATCAAGGAACGGTCACCGTTGATCTTTCTATTAACCCTAACTTGAATGGAAATCCTCTCTCTCTCTCTCTCTCTCTTCCCCTGCAAGTCTGCAAGTCCAATCCATCAAAGAGGAAGAGATCAGAAAGTATAAAAGAGAGTAAAATGGGGAAGCTTCTCTGCGATATGACGCCGATTGCCGAGACTTTCCATGCTTCACCACCACTCCTCCCTTGTAAACAACCAGAGTCAGATTCTCCATAGGTAAGTTGTCTGTTGGCCTCATCGTTCAAGGGTTGCTCTCTGTAAAAATATCCAAGAGCACTAGTTCCTGGTACAAACGAACAACAAATTCATGTAACTCATAATTAGAATGGGTACCAAGAAAAAAAGAATAAGCTTATTAATTCATTTGAATGAGAGGCCAAAAAGATCCAAGACGAAAATAAGAAGGTGAAGTGAGAAGTAAAGGAATACTTGAGCAGGAAACGAGACTCACCAGGACACTTCTTGTCCTCCCAAGCCGTTGGATCGATATTAGTTTTTCCCCAAAGAAACTGCCTTTTCACGGGAAAAAACACTTCTGTTCTGTCAATCGCACGGAGGAGACGTTGAAACCGACAGAAACTGCCTTTTCACGATGTCCTAGAAGGGCATGGGATTCGTCGTTGATGCTAGAGATCTCAGGCGTCGGAGTGTCTCAAGGTTTTTGGAAGATCTCATGGCAGCCATGTGTTGCTGTTGATGTTGGAGTTGGATCTGGGTTTGAATCTGCTGAACCTGTGAAGGGCTGAGTTGATTTAGCCCTATTGATGAACGTGATTGCTCGAAACTGATCGTGTGAAAAGGGGGGTCTAGAGTCAGTTGCAAAGAAAGACAGAGAGGGAGAGGGTGAAAGAGTAAAGAGATTTGGATATTTAAAGTGCATTTTCTACAAACGTTGGGTTCTTTCAATTGTCATTGTTTATCTTATTTTGGTTGAGAATAAAATTGTCTTTTCAGCTTTTAGAATATTTTAAGTTAACATTGTTACAGTCGAGGAGGGGTGAGTATTTTCAAATAAGAGGGGATGTATTAAGTATTATTTGATTTTTAAGGGGTGTCATGTAATTTACCAAAAATAAATTAAGAGGCTTGGTTTTGCCATTTTGAGACCCTCTCTTTTTCAATGTGTTTGTTAAAATTTTGAGATCCTGCGCTTGAGGCTCTACAGATTGTATGCCACATAACAACTTGTTTTTTTTTTTTTAATCTTTTTATCCAAGCTAGAGAGACAAGTTAGATACTAAAGAGACAGCTGGGGGACTCATTCGCAAGCCCACTTCGATATCTATGTCTTTCGATTCATGTATATGCCTTTTTTTACAGATATTTCGCTATTAGGTATTTCGCACGAGTCTTTTACCAATCCCAATCCTGGCTAACCTTTTTTTCTTAACTACCTAATTCATCAGCAATCCCTCGCTAAATTGGGACGGGATATGATAGAACCTTCTTTAGGATGAAACTTCCCGTCTTCAGAAATATGTAGTACACTCGAAATCCCAAAATGCCTTCCTCTTCTCCAGCAGCGGCAGAGTTGCCTATGAAAACCTTGAAATCCTGATATGATAGATCTGTTGTTGATCGGGATGTAATTATACATTGAGTTTCTATTTAATTGTTGGTTTAATGTAATATCTGTGATTTAATTAATTCTATTTTGCTATTTAATTGTGATTGCGGAGCGTTATAGGACTTGCACGTATTTGATGCCAAACGGACGAAGTTGAGTCAGTTTAGAAGATTGGTGCTCTAATCTATTCACATGAACCCATAACTTATGTGCAAGGGCAAAAGAGGAAAAGCAAAAATTGTTACAAAAGGGGCATGTATGGAATTATATTTGGAAAATAGGTTGTGTGCAGAAGGAGAGCGCGGCTTTCCCCCTTTCTTAGAATTTCTCTCTAATTAGGGTGCGTTTGGTAACGTTCAAAATGCGGCTCAGAACAGTTCTTTTGTTCAAAAAAAAACATCAAAAAGTGTTTGGTTGTGCGGTTCTTTTTTTCGTTGTTTTAAAACAAACCGGAGGTTATTAGTGCCAAAAGAACGTTCTTTACAGACCGTCTCAGGCAAAGAACAAGAATGAGTTCATCAAAACCCATGGTTTTCGAGTTTAGACGAGAAAGTTCATCTCTTGCTCTGCCCGTGGAAGTTTGGAGACGACGAAGGAAGGCATCTCGCACTCTCTGCAACCCTAGGTGAGATCTCTCTCTCTCTCTCTCTCGCTCTCTCTCCCTCTCTATCTCTCGCATGCTCTGCCTCTCTCTCGTTGTTTCCCTCTCTCTGTTTCACTCTCTCCCTCTCTATCTCTCGCACTCTATGCATCTCTCTCTCGCTCTTTCCCTCTCTCTGTCTCTCTCTCTCTCCCTCTCATACTCTCCCTCACTGTCTCTGTGTCGATTTTTTGCTCTTTTCCTCTCTCTATCTCTCTCTCTCCCTCTCATCCTCTCCCTCTCACTGTCTCTGTGACTATTGATCCAATTTTTTTCCCTATTTTGTCTCAGGAAGTAGATCAGCACCCCTTTGTTTCCCATTTTGTCTCAGGTAATATTATATCTCAGATCTAAAACTCAAAACGGCACTATATCTTCTGTATGTAGTTTGGTTCCATAAATTGGTTGAATGTGTTTCCTATTTTTTTTTTTTTAATGAACTCATGGTAGAGAGTGGAGACTGTTTCAGTAGATTCTTGGTTCCATAAATTGGTTGAATGTGTTTCCTAATTTTTTTTTTAATGAACTCATGGTAGAGAGTGGAGACTGTTTCAGTAGATTCCTCTTCTAGGTCCTGGTTTTTAATGTTTATATTTTTGAGATCAACATTGAACCACTCGAAGGACACCCTATCCATTCAAACATTTCAGATTGATCATGTAATCACTCCCAAGTGACATTAAACAAAGTGGAAGTTGGATTAGGGCCTATGAATTAAGCTTATACATTTGTTTTTTGTTTTCACCATGTCAAGAACCAAATTATAAGATGGACATATAGCCAACTAGGGTAGCAGTGTAATTCATTTAGCCTTGTGAGAAATTCAAAATGTCACTTTGGTTTGCTTGATTTTGAGCTTCTGAATCAGATTTTCCTGTACGGTCTAGTTATGTCTTAGCAGGACAATTTTTCCCAATCCTGCACTGTTGATAATGCTTTCCAAGACCATAAATTACTGTGTAGCGCAAGAGGGTAGCAATGAAACTGAAGTCAAAAGTGGATATCAGTATATACTTGGTATCTTCTTTTACCTCTAACCCCTCTAGTGATCATAATCATTTCATTCCTTGCTGGTTCATTAGTTAGATTCTTAATTTTAGAGAAATCTGATTTAACCAATCATAAATCTTAGCTCATATTCACAAAATTGGAAACTGCACAAAATGGGATACCACCATTGATGCTGATGTCAACTCTGCTATTAAGCCTATTAGTAGTAGGCTATAACTCAATTTAAATCTTCCATAATCTAGAGCAGAAGATAAAAGACAAAAGAAAGGGGAGTCTTGTTAGAACTGAAAATTGTGGGTCATCCATGAGTTCATTTATGGGCCCAAAAAGGGCTGGACATTCAATGGAGCCTGTTAAAGATACATACATGGGAGGGTAGTCTTAGCTATGTAATTTGGGCTTTAATTGTTATATTGTTTCTCTTTCCTATTATAGTTATATTTCAGTTTCCTATTATAATTAGGTTCTAGGCTTAGCTAGGTAAGAGGTGTTAGAGTCCTATTTCCTTTGTAACTCTTATTTGGCTTTCTAAATATAAAAACATGAAGGCTGGTATGATATACACACCATCTATCATCCAACTCTCTTCCCATCTTCTCTTCTCAGTGATTGTACAACTCAGAATAGATAAACAAGATTGAAATTCAAGCAAGAACTGTTGGAAACAAAGAGTTGTATGGACAGTTTTGCTGTCTATATGCAGGAGCTAAAGCAGGCCGACGGATTTGAACCTGAATGTAGGAAATAATATTCTGACCTATAGAATCAATGAGAAGAACAGTGCACTACAGGGGGCTGCAGAAATCAATTCTAGTTGCAGGAAACAATAAAAGGAAATTTGTAGGAAAGGATCTTCCACTTAAGAGTTTTGGTAGACAAACATTCCATTGGAAACTCTCCTGAAAGTGGGTTATAGATATACTTCTCTGCTTCACTCCACTTAGAATTCAGAGCAAAACCATCAGGTGACAAGTATTCCCAACCATAACCATATCCTGATCTTGCCTGCAAAGCTACAAAAACAAAAAAAAAAAACCACAACTGTTTCATCATCAAAAACTTAAAAAGCATTATAAGAATTACAATTCTAAGTCCAAAATTACCTTTGAGAGCACTTGTGAATGAATAAGGGGATGGGTCAATCTCATCTGAGAAGAAAATTTGGAGAAAGTGAAAAAGAAGCATTGAAGCCAAACCATATAATACATTAGGAAGTCCTCTCTCTCTCTCTCTTATTTATTTGTTGTAAGAAGATATTCTGTCGTAAGTCGCCATTTTGATGCTAATTAGTTTACAAGACATGGCTACCTGGTCATCTGGTTAATTTTCATCATATTTAAATTCTTAGTTCATTATTTGCTAATCGACAGACCTGGTTTGGTGGGATGGGCTTCGTTTGGTTACTTTGGTATACTATAGGTACATCGTAGCATATAATTTATGGTTGAGTGTTGGTGTTTCACCTGATGGTATATTCTGCATGATGGAAAAACAGGTCTAAAGTTGAATGAAATCTATATAAAAGTGGTGTTACTGTCTGGTTAGGAAACAGTATGTTGATAAACAAAGTCCATATCAACTTCCTTTTCTCTTTATAACTACAGAAAACACCATGCTAGTTTTGGTCAAGGCAACCCTAAGGAAAGTTCAGATTCCAATCCAATAGGCAGAATCGCATATGGACACAACCAGTAAAGTAAACTGGTGATATCTCCCAAACAAGAAATCTGATCAGATTCCAACAGTATTTACTTCAGATCTGTCCATCAGATTTGAGCCAAAATTTGGGAAACCATTCTTCTCCATATAATTGACCTTCGACCCCATATCTGAAACTTTGATTTGCTGCTATTAAATTTATTTTTAAATCTGGTTTCTAAATCTATCACTGTGAAAACCATCCAAGAGAATTTGAAACAAGTCAGATTTTAATAAGATATTGATCATGAGATGTGATCTTCAGCCCAGAAGGACTTGATTGGATGATATTGATCTGGGTATGACGAGGGAGAATGGTTCAAACTTGAACTTTTGATTTCGGATCTAGGTACCCTAGGGGGGACTATCATATGATTGCCCTTTAAATTATAAGTTGATTCAGCTCTCATATCCATACCTTTTCTTCCTTTACTTTTTTCCACTCACATAGGAGAAAGGGGATTGGGGAAGACAAAGAAATTACTGAGAAAGGAAGCAATGAATGGCAGGTAAGAGCAGGGTCCATCTATGTTATCTCTTAGGACCAATTTCAAAAGGTTTTGGCATTGGCACCACCATTTTTCTGTTTGTACCAATTGCCTTTTCTTTGAAAAACAAAAAATTTCTTTACTTCTCATGTCCAAAATAGCCAAGTGCTTCAGGTAGTTAAGATCATTCAGTCTATGGAATCTCTTGGCTTTCTAGAATCCAAAAGAATGGAGAATATAATTTGGTTTAATCTGTTGTGTTAATTCATTGACAACTTGATGGGCCTCTAGCTCAAATTGGTAGAGCACTTGGAACATGCTCATGTTCCAAGAGGATGGTGGTTCGAGTCCACCAAGGCCCTCTTTATTCAACTGTTCATAACATAGTTAGTTATGTCACTAATCCACTCAAGAACCCAATTTTAATGGCATCTTTGAAATTTGACATCTTTTCATACTTACTTTGGTTATGTTAATAAGATATTTTAAGTTTATGCTAAGGTTGGTAAAAGAAAATGATTTTACAAATCTTTTTTTGGTATAATTGACAAAGAAATGACATTATTGTAATTAATATCAAATAGGAAAGAACAGATTTTACCAAACATCATTTTTGTTTTGAACAACGTTCTTGAAAACGTTATCAAACGGTTATTTTTCGATCTCAGAACGCCGATCTAAACCAAAAACACAAAAAAATATTTCTAATCAAGAACGGACGTTCTTTATTCAGACCGTTACCAAACACAACCTTCTCTCTCTCCTATTTCCTCTCTAATCGACTAATTCCCAACTTCCCTCCCACGGTTTCCCCAACTCTCTTAAATCTCTTTTTCCTTTCTATCCTCTAATTTTCTCTCTCCCAAAATCACCTATCTTCTCACCTAAAATCCCAACTCTCATTTCTCTTTCCTATCTCAGCCCTAATATCTCTCTAGCGCTTTCTTCCTTTCAATCATCTACGGTTCTCTCTCTCCCTCTCCCTCTCCCTCTCTTCAATCTTTTCCCTAAAATATCTCTCGTCTCACATGCTGTCCACGGCTTCCCCAATCTTTCCTAAAATCCTATTTTATATTTAAAATCCCAACCGTTCCCAATTTCAATTATCTCTACCGACTCTACGGTTTCCCTCTCTCCTAAACTCTCTTCACGTCTATCTCTCTCTTTCTTTCTTTCTTTTTAGGAAAAATAATAAAAAAGATAGGAAATCCACTCACTCTCACACGGTTCCCTCTCTCTCTGTCTCTCTCGCGTTTTTTTCTCTCCTTCTCTCACGCTCTCTTTGCTCTTTTTTCTTATTTTTCTATTTAACAACGGTTTCCTCCTTACTAGAATCCTCGCTGCAACATCCACAATCCAGTATTGCAGCCCTTTTCCATTATCCCACCATTATTCTTCTTTTTCCAATTTCTTTTCTTTTTATGAGTTTTTCTGGATAACATTACGCAGAGATCAGCACTATCACCATTGCAGCCTCTTCAACCATCAATTCAGCCGCTCATCTTTCATTCGTTGCATCGCACACTTCACCGACCTCTTTGCGCTCGTTGTGTTACATGGAAGATCACCATTGCAGCCCCCTGTCAGTTAGCCCCATGAATGACCAAGTATCTTCTGTCTTTAGGTGTAGATGAAGCATTGAATTTTGTCAATTAAATTCATGGATGATACATTTGATTGCTTGATAGCAAAACTTATAATTTTATTTCATTGAATGAATTTTATTGTTAAATCTAGTTTAGGGAATTTGTTTCTGTGATTCATCTTTTCTATTCAAGCAATGGTATTCCTGTGACTGTAATTGAAACCAATGATAGTCTATAACTGACCGAACTAAGCGTGCTAAGACAAAAACGAAAGACGATAGTGATCGACAAGATAGGTTATAATTAGGTCGAATTGCAATTTATCATTCTGTAGTGTCATTAGGCTTGTAGCTGTAATGAACCGTAAGTGTATACCATAAATTAACTAATGAATCAATATGGATTCGAAACCTGAAGACAGTCTCTCTCTTTCATCTCTCAAATTGATTTTTAGTATCCCTTATTGTTAATTAAATTATTATTTTTTGTTTAGTTTAATCAAAATGCGAAACGACTATATTTCATCCTTAGCATTTTTAGCCTTCCAATTCTTCGTGGATTTGATTTTTATCTCTTAACGACACGATCAGTTGCGGACGGACATAACCTCGAGAGATGTTTTCTGCTTGAACTTTGACCTTCCCCAACCGCCAACCCTGGTTCGTCAACTACTCTACTCCTTCTATGTTGAATCTGGTCTATCTCTTGCCCCTTACACTACCTGCCCCAACCACCGCCCTGGCTTTGGGATTTCCTCTTCTTTAGTGGCCTCCTTGCCGCTTTTCAGCTCACATCATTTCATTGGCCTCTGCCATTTTTATTGCTTGGACGTACCGCCTTGGGCCTCGATTCCACTTGTGGGTTGCCAAACTTTGGAATGAACCTGTAGTTGGCTTCAAGTAATGATAATAGGCCCAATTCCTAATGGTAGGGAAGCCCAGCTCCTACTAGTAGAGAAAGGTTGGTAGCAGAGAGTGAAGCCGTACTAGTTTCAATTCCCCAATAATGGTAGGAAATTGTTCTCCCTGTTTGAGTGGGTTTGCGTCGAAATTATATCTTTTTTCATAATCATTGACTTCTCACCTTTGTTCAATGATCTATCCTCCAAATGTTGAAATAAAATCACAACAAATTTAACCAATAGAGGTTGTTAACATGTTCTCAAAGTTTAGAGTCGATAAGGTCCCACTCCCACAAGGCATATATTATGTAACCACACCAGTGAGTTGCTAAATTACTATAATACCCCTTCTGTGATTAGGTGTTGTATGTTTCGTTGTACATTTTTTTCATGTTAATTCTATTTTAAGTGATTTTTTTTTTAAATTTTCTAATACAAACTGTGAAAAAATGTAATTTTATGAAGAAAAAAAATCCTTTTCAAATTTTCTACATCTAGACAAAACAAAGTCTTTTGTACCACTTGTTGTCACCAAAGGGGTGAATTAAGAAGTTGTAATCTTTTTTTATTTCTTCTTATCTTATTTTCAAAAATTTATTTAATGTAGGGTGAAAAAACGTTTTCAAAAAATAAAAAAATTAGTAGTATTTATATGAAATGACATGATTTAACTCAATTGAAAGAAAAAAATTATTATCTTAAAAAAAGAAAAAAATAAGATTGCAATTTCTTATTTTATCACCACTTTAATTACAATAAAGAGTTTCTTATTTTTCAGATGATATAAATGGAAACTGTGAACTATTCAAGTAATAAATCGGGTAACATAATGTAGGGGTGTAAGTTTGACCCTGTCAGCCCAAACCCACCATGGCCCGCCCTTAGCCCAAATAGGGTTTGGGCTGAGATACCATGGTTTTGAGGGTGGGTTAGGGCTGGAACTTTCTGACCCTGAGTCAGGGTCAGGCCGGGCTAGGGTTGAGGCCTTGGGCTGAGCCCAACCTGGCCCATCCTGACCTTGTTTTAAGTTATACTCTATAATAATAATAATAATAAATTTTAAACGTTATACACATTTTGTTATATAATATATTATAAATTAAGATAATAAATGATATAATATATTTTTATTATAACAAAATATAGTGTTATTATGTAAAATAAATAATTTTCTCCCCTAGGATTCGATTTTTCAAGCCCTGAGTTAGGGTCGGGCCAGTCGACCAGGCTTGGGCCCAGTTAAGGGGACTTATGGAGTTAGGGTTAGGCTAGGGTTTTAAAAATCCCAGCCCAACCCAACCTTGTTGCAACCCTAAGTCATAATGAGCTCCACCCTCTTCCATTTTAGAGTCTATAAAAGGTCCGTTACCATAACATTTATAAGAATGGATCATCTGCACGTACCAACAAGTGAACGTATATGTGAGAGCCAATCACACATTAATTTTGTTTACACGAAAACCCCTCCTCCCCTTGTAAATAGCAAAAAATGGACAGATGGTTGGCTCTGAAAAAGATCCTATCAATCAGTGCAGCTGGGCTGCATGTGCAGTGCCAGAGGTGAGGCGGCGTACATTTACCACCTTACCCCAGCCTGAGCGCCTTGCCTGAGCAGGGGTAAGGTAGTCAATGTGCACTGCCTCACCTCTGGCGCTGCACATGCAGCCTAGCTGCCTGGATTGACAGGAGTTGTTTCTCACATGGACGTTCACCTGTTGGTACGTACAGAGGAACCGAACTCTAACAAACAAATGTAGTCAAGCGTGCAACGAGCTAGACCCAATATAGAGCAATGAATAGAGTACACCCGGACCTTTATCCCCTGAGGTTCGCTGATCGGTACAGTTGTGCGGTTCCTCTCATAGTGGGGATGAAATGACCATTTCATCCCCTGATCGAACACACTGCTCGGATAAGATCCACCTCCCTTTTATTACAGGCACTAGGAACCGTATCGGGCAGGGGGATCGCAGGTGATAAAAATTCGCGTACACCCCCCTAATTTCTTTCTGGTTTCTAACCTTCCTTATTTCTGTCACGTGCAAACCAATTCCCACATTGATAGATGGTGAACGGGTTGTTGACAGGTTCAGCTTGGCATGTGATACCTCCATCTACCATCTATTTCCTATTTAAAGGCTTGGAGCTCTTACTGCTCTCTAACTACTTCAACGGCAACAGCAACCAACAAGAAGCGACAACCCCTTCTCTTTCGTTACTCAGAGCAACGAAATGGTGACTAGTGTCGATGCCATTCGCAAGGCTCAAAGGGCCGAAGGCCCTGCCACTGTCATGGCCATCGGCACTGCCACTCCCCCCAACTGTGTCGATCAAAGCACTTACCCTGACTACTACTTCCGCATCACCAACAGTGAACACAAGACGGAGCTCAAGGAGAAGTTCCAGCGCATGTGTAAGTAACCAAAAAATGGGTTAATCGGATTAGGAATCGGCCCAGCCGATTCCTTTGTTTATTGGGTTTCTTATCTAAATCTTACTTGATTGGTGAATTACAGGTGACAAATCCATGATCAAGAAGCGTTACATGCACTTGAATGAGGAGATCTTGAAGGAAAACCCAACCATGTGTGAATACATGGCTCCTTCTTTGGATGCGAGACAAGACATGGTGGTTGTTGAAGTCCCAAAATTGGGAAAAGAAGCCGCTGTGAAGGCCATCAAGGAATGGGGACAACCCAAATCCAAGATAACCCACTTGGTTTTCTGCACCACAAGTGGTGTTGACATGCCTGGATGTGATTACCAGCTCACCAAGCTTCTTGGGCTTCGACCCTCTGTGAAGAGACTCATGATGTACCAACAAGGATGCTTTGCTGGTGGCACGGTCCTTCGTCTTGCCAAGGACCTTGCAGAGAACAACAAAGGTGCTCGTGTTCTTGTAGTTTGCTCTGAGATCACTGCCGTGACCTTCCGTGGCCCAAGTGATTCTCACCTTGACAGTCTTGTGGGTCAGGCTCTGTTTGGAGATGGTGCAGCTGCAATCATAGTTGGGGCTGACCCGATTCCTGAAATTGAGAAACCCTTGTTTGAGTTGGTCTCGGCAGCTCAGACCATTCTACCTGACAGTGATGGTGCCATAGATGGACATTTAAGAGAGGTTGGCCTCACCTTCCACCTACTCAAAGACGTTCCAGGCCTCATCTCCAAGAACATTGAGAAGAGTCTCGTGGAGGCATTTGAGCCACTCGGCATCTCTGATTGGAATTCCCTCTTCTGGATCGCCCACCCGGGTGGACCAGCCATTTTGGACCAGGTCGAGCTCAAGTTAGCCCTTAAACTGGAGAAGCTCAGGGCCACAAGACACATACTTAGTGAGTATGGAAACATGTCTAGTGCTTGTGTTCTATTCATTTTGGATGAGATGAGGAAGAAGTCGGCCGAGGAAGGGTTGAAGACCACCGGTGAGGGGCTCGAGTGGGGTGTTCTATTTGGATTCGGACCGGGTCTGACCGTCGAGACCGTGGTTCTCCATAGCGTGGCTGCCTAGAAGCATCATAAAGGAAAAACAATGATTCTGTTTCCTTTAATTTTATTCTCTTTAATTTCTCATGTTTGCCTTAGGCATGTGTGGTACTAGACCACTAGTGTTTTTTTTTTGGATAGAATAGACTACTAGTGTTGAGCCCGCATAAATGCCAATACAGGTTTTTTCTTTTCATTTAATAAAGTTCGGTGATCTAACTGGGTCACACTATCATTACTCTAAGATCTAAGGTTTGATTTGGTATGATTTCTATTTTAATTTAAAGGGGTGATGAATATTTCAGAAAGTGTTTGGTTTAATTTTTGTTTCTTATTTTAAACAAATAGACATCAATTGGAATAGAAATTCTGAAATAATCAACTCTTTCAGAATTTCTATTTCATTTGATTTCACTCTTGCTCTTTAATGAGCACATGATTAATTTGATGGACAAAGTAGTAGTTTCATGTTAAAAATAAAACACCACTCACCACCATCACCGCTATCACCACGTCCATGCTATCACCACCATCACCACTACCACCATCACCCTTCCCAAAGAAATACCCAATTCATAGAAGTTGAACTACAAAATAGATTTTTTATTTTTTATATATTTCATATTGATACAACCAAAACCATTTCAATTTTTTGACAAAAAATCTGTTTGTTGACTATTTAATGAAATCAATCCAAAATTAAAAATAAATAAAATATTAAATCTGGCCTAAGAGTGGCCTAACCATTTCTAAACAATCACAGATATGTGAAAATCGTTTTACTACTTCCAGATTTCAATGTGTATGGTTCCAGTTGATATTCCCATCGATTCTAGGTTTTTAAATCTTGTCACAGAGATTCGTGTGCATCACTTGAGGCTATAAATACTATGTTTTTTCGGCTATCAAACAATCCCATCGTCGTTCTACAGTCCATCCATATTGTTGTCGGCAGAGACCAATAGACTACCGATATTGTATACTTATCACTTGTGGTATTGTGAAGGTATATTGGTGGTTTAAAGCTGTTTTGTTTCTGACCATTCATCAGAAGTGGGTCTTCCAGTGCACTTTAGGGGGGTGATTTAAGAAACGTGGCCAACTGCCAGTTGGGGCTTTTATTATTAGTTTCGCTCTCTAAGCTGGCAGCTTGTAAAGGTATCACCATGCAAAATTAAGTTTACATATAGGGCTGATGTTCTATGTGCCGCAACATAGACACATGGCCTGCTATTCAGGTGGGCAGGGTGGTCATTTCGCCTATCCCATGTGTCTGGGCACAACTTGCACCCCTAGCACAGAGAACATTTGGCCTTAAATATAAGATGTAAGTTAGTTTAAGGGAAAATGTTCTCCGCACTGGGGCGTAGGATGTGCCTAGACACTTTTTTTTGTGTGTGGTAATAACACCTTATTAGATAATGTGAAAAATTATGGCTGGAGATTACATAAATCCAATAGCCATGGATTGGAAATAGGCCATACCATCGTACACGTTATTGATAGGGCTATCCTTGCCAGGGTGTCAGTTAAGCTATTATTCTCTTTCAGAATAAAAGTAAAAATACAGGTTTCAAAACAAGATGAAAGATGAACAGTATCTTTCATGTAGGTATGAGATCACGCACTTGTTATTTGACTCCAACTACACATGACCAAAACCCTTTGATATTGCCTCCAACATCGATGCTTGAATCGTTAAAGCTTCCCCAACACTAGGATTTGTGAAAGTCACAGGGATGGACTAATAATCGGCCCGCCCCCTGAATGATTGAAATGGCTGCCCTATCCCGCCCCATGTGTTTGGGCGCAGCCTGCACCCTGTGCTCTCTCTCTCTCTCTCCCTGTGTTCTTGTCGCGGCCGATACTCATTACGAGCCTCCACTTGCAAGAATCGTTCCCAACGGCTTGACGCTGATGTGATTCTAGCAAATGAAGCAGTCCTCACTGTTGGGGACTCTTACCATCTTTGCTGGCTAACTCAATGAACGGCTAAGATGCTTCTTGCTCCATCCAACGGTCATTAATTGACCCGTTTAGAGATCCTTTCCCAAGTTGGCTGCTTGGAGGGTCATTTCCCTTAATAAATGACTAAAGTGTGATATCATTGTAACAAAGATGATTGGTAATTTCATAATTTTACATTCATTTTAATCTCACTTTTATACCATTTTTAGTTCTTGTCTGAGCTTTACCCATAAAAAAAAAAAATTTCTTGTCCAAGCTTGGAATTTGACTCTTGAGATGAGTGGCGTTAGGGGTGTCAAAAAAACCCGATCAGTCCGAAACCACCCTCAACCCGAACAAGGTTAGGTTGGGCCTAGGTTGAGGCCTAGACCCTGGTAAAGCCAGCCTGATCTTGTATTATATAATATAGGAGAAAGTTCTCTATCTGGAAACGTGGCCTATGCCAGCACTCTCATGAGTCTATTATCTCTCTCCTTCCCATTTGAAAAAACATCTCTACCCCCTTATTTTAAGGAGGATAGAAATCGGCATACCCAGATAAAAAACTACTGTCCATAATATATATATATATTTAAACAATATATATGGAGAAAGTGGGCCTTGATGCAACAATCAAGGTTCTCTAGCATATGCTTTGCAACCAGACACGGAACTCCATACCCTTATGAGCAATATCATTCGTAACTACCTAGTTTACCTACCCATCCCTCCTGGAAAGTTTAACCACCGGCCAACCACTGATAAGGAATTTTTGGTGATCTATAGTTCTTATTTGCAAATTATTACCATTTCACACAAAATATCCACGTTGCCCGACGAAATGTCATCGATGGAAAGCTTTAGCAAGTATCTTCTTTGATATTCACACGTTCCTTCCATCTTCTTGGGATCACCAATCAAAGTTTCTATTTTAAAAAGGGTAAAATACACCCACCCCTATAATGCATCCAATATTCTCCGTACCCCCTAAGGTTGTGAAAAGTCCATGTACCACCTCTGTAAATTTTACGTATCACCCTTATTATACCCTCTTAATTTCAGATAAGTCCAAATCATTAAGTTTAGCTATTAAGTGCTAAAAACTTAATAATTTTACCCTTTCTTCTATGTTTATAAATTTGAAAATACCTAATTGTCCTGAGCTATTTGTTCACAATATGAAAAGACTTTTTTGTCCTAACCTAATTTAATAAGACTTTTTACCCCCACTATTTGTTCTTAAGAACCTAACCTAATCTAATTATTAAAATACCCTTGTTAGGACATAATTACCAAAATATCCATCTTCCCCAAAATCCGTCTTCCATTTCTGAAACTTCTCTCAAAATCCAACAGAGACTGATTTTTGTTCTCTGATTCCTCTTTCTCTTCTTTATTCACTCTTTTTTTTTCGGCTACTGGCGAAACAAGAGGGCGAGGGTGGGGGTCGAAGAAATTGCAGAGAAAAAAAAAGGAAAAAGGAGGTTGGTTAGAGGTTGCAGTCGAAGGTGATCAAATCCAGTGTTCTTGTTGCGGCAATGGTGGAATCTTGACCACGGAGGAGACGCTATGGAGGTCTGTGTCGGAGAAGATGTTATAGATAATATAAAGGGGAACACATCAGCAGATAACGTGGCAAGGGATATTACGACCATTACAACACCTGTGGAAGCCACACGTCACTCTAGCAGGAGAACCAAGCTACCTGCAGCCTTGCGTGACTATGTGATCCCACCAACCCGTTAGAACAAGCACATCAACCTGTAAAGCATGAATAGATAGAGGGCCCACATTAGGTTATTAATGATAGGCTAAGGAAGTTTGGAGAATTCTGAATAGGACTATATAATGTAATTTCCCACAGAGTGGAAGAATAGAAAAGTATTATCTCAAATCTCTCTTTCTTCTTTCTCCGTTTTCATCTTCTTCTTCTCCTCCTTCCCTTCTTCTTCGTCTTCTTCCTCTGTCTCTGACTTCCCTCTTCCTCTATCCCAATCGAACACGTATCAGAAGACACCGGCAAAGTAGCCCTCCCGTTGCCAAGATTGCTGTACCCATGCATGTTGCTGGTGGGGAGACTCTTCTGAGTCCTAAAAACTAAGTAAAAATCACAGAGATCTGGTTCTGATGATTCTTTCTCCAATTCTTCCACCACAACCACCAATCAAACAAAACCCACATTTTCAAGAACTAAAAGAAGCGAAACAAAGTGCTCTCCATTGAACCCAGTACCCAGAAAGAAGTAAAAGAATCAGTCACAGCAGCAATGGCTATAACAGAATAAGAAACTAAGTTCAGCTCACAGAGAAGCTCGGAGTTTCACTTCAGACACGGAACAAGGAAGCTAAACCACTAAAGAAGCTAATTAATTATAGATACAGAGAATAGAAGCTTCGCGTGTGTGGGTATTTGATCGATTCGAGGAGCTGGGAATGCATTAGAGCGATGGATGGAATTAATGAGTCTTTACATTTATTTATGATTCTTTAGAGTGGGTATTTACTAATATTGCTACCTCATTCCATCACCTTCAACTGCAACCTCAAACCCACCTCCTTTTAACTTTTTTTTTTCTCTGCAATTTCTTCGACCCCCAACCTCGCCCTCGTGTTTCGCCAGTAGCCGAAAAAGAAAAAAAGAGTGAATAAAGAAGCGTAAGAGGGAATCAGAGAACAAAAACCAATCTGTGTTGGATTTTGAGAGAAGTTTCAGAAATGGAAGATGGATTTTGGGGAAGATCAGATTTGGGGAAGATGAGGGTATTTTGGTAATTATGCCTTAATAAGGGCATTTTGGTAATTAGATTGGGTTAGGTTCTTAAGAACAAATAGTGAGGATAAAAGGGTCTTATCAAATTAGGTTAGGGCAAAAAGGTCTTTTCATATTATAAACAAATAGGTCAAGACAATTAGGACTGTAAACGGATCGGATTCGGCTCGGATAGTGCTATATCCGCATCCGCATCTGAATAGCTATCGGACGGATTCGGATAGTGTTAAACGGATACGGACACGGATACGGATCGGATATTTTATCCGTTTACATATAAATATAGCTTTTCGGATAGCTATAACCTATCCGTATCCGCATCTGTTTACCTTTCAGACGGATTCGGATAGTACTAAATGGATACGGGACACGAATACGGAAACGGATTTCGGCTATTCATTTACACCCCTAAGGACAATTAGGTCTTTTCAAATTTATAAACATAGAAGAAAGGGTAGAATGGTCAAGTTTTTAGCTCTTAACGGTTTGGACTAATCTAAAATTAAGGGATAAAGTAGGGATGGTATGTGGAATTTGCAGGGGTGGTACGTGGACTTTTTAAAACCTTAGGAGGTACGAGGAATATTGGATGCATTATGGGGGATACGTATACTTTATCCTTTTAAAAATGGGAAAAAGGTAGTAGCGCTACCCTTAAGTGGGCTTAAGTGGACCATTAATTCATTAAACGAAATGCAACACCTAAATTTCAACCGTAGATTTTAAATGTCAAATCGTAATTGTTCATAAGTGTGGGACATATTAGAGACTTCAACCAAACAAACCGGCTGTGGAGGTAAAACCAAAACCTAAAATAGGCATGTTTTATTTTAACGGTTAACATTAGCTTTCAGAGATTCAACGGTTGGGATTTAGATGGTGTGCATAGGAGTGCGTTTAAGGTGAGGATCTTTATCTGCTTCATTTCTTGGGCAAGTCCATTTCCCCAAGTTCCTCTAATAGAGAGGAGGAGGGGTGTAAATGATCACCCTACCCCTATCCGAATACACTGCCCGAGTGGGGTTCATCCCCCTCTATTAGAGAAACTTGGGGAAATGGAGAGGGTAGGAAATGGAGCAAATATTGATACTTTAAGGTGATGAGAGATAGTACAGAAGAGATAGTACAGAAAACTATCTTCTCAGGTTCATTGCCCGGTACAGTTTCCTAGTGCCTCTAATAAGGGATTTGGGTCCTCTGTAGCGCGACATGGTGTGTAGCGCATCATCTAAAGGCCAACAGGGTTCGGGCACGCAACCCAACACATAGGCAGGGTGTTGGGCTACGTGCCCAAGCACTATGGGCCATTGGATATACACTACACACCATGTTGCGTTACAAAAGAGCCGAACGCTCTAATAAGAGAGGGGTGGATCCCACCCGAGGACCCCACCCAAATAGTATATTCAGCAAAGAGATAAGGTGGTCATTTCTACCCCCAACAACAAGAACTGTTTGAATTGTACTAAGCAAGGAACCTGAGAGTATAAAGATTCACTTACTCCTAATTAAGAACACAATGTAAAAATTTTTTTGACATGAGGAAGTTTTCATACACGGCTGTGTAAGCCGTGCAAGTGAGAGGATGGGACTTTCGAGGCATTAAATATGGGTTGGAAGTTTATGACTTTTCCTACTCTCTGTGAGAGGGGACACGATCGTGCATACTTGGACGACCGTGTATGAAATCTTTGGCCTTTTATTTTTGGGTTAAATACACGTACCCCCTTATAATGCACCTAATATTCCTCATACCCCCCCTAAGGTTCTGACAAGTACACGTACCACCCTTGATAATTCCACGTACCCCTACTTTACCCCCCTAATGCAATTTAAGTCCACAACAAGTGTTAAATGCTAAAAAATGACCAAACTACCATTTCTTCTATCTTTTCTAAAATTTGAAATGACCTAATTGCCCTCACCTATTTGCTAAAATTTGAAAATACCAAAATACCCTCATCTTCCCCAAATCATTATCTTCTTTTACATGCCCAATACCACCACCACCACACCCACGCCATCGCCACCGCCACCACCACCACCACCACCTGCGACAAGTTCATTTTGTGCCCAAATCAATTCGACGGTCGGCTTCGTCGACTTAGGGTTTCTCTTGGAGATGGTTTGGTATCTTCCATAAAATTAACGGTTATAGTGTTCAAAGATGCTGGAGGGTGCGACTTAAATGAAATTAACCCGGTATCTTCCATGAAATTAACGGTAGGCTTCGTCGACTTAGGGTTTCATCTCATAGACAAGCTCGATATGCAAAGTTATTTTATGACACTGGAAATTTTGTTGCAGACCCACCGGAGGGAGGAACTCTGTTCTCCTGTGGCTGTGGGTCATGCGCTGGAGAAGTTATTTACAGAGAATGTATTAATTGGTAAGATCATACTGATTCATTTAACCCCGCCCAGACTTTGCTCTCGACTCTACCTCGTCTTGATAAAGGGCCTTCCCTCTTATAAAGACACAAATTATACTTCGAACCTTCCTTTAGTTCCTCTACACAAATCGACCCTGTCAAGAGAAACAAAGTCAGGTATCACATAGACAGTAGCAAGTAGCAACACATAAGTATGTTAGCTGTTGTGAGTGAATTGGAAATGGAGAGGAATGGTAGTGCAGAGTGGTTTAAAAAGTGGGCAGTAAAACACAGAGCATGCAAATGATCTTGCAGACGGCTTGACGATGAGTCGTTAGAAGTCTTAAACCCCAAGGGTTTCTGGGTCTGAGCATAGGAAAGAGATGATCTTGAATCAAGCACCCTAATTGCTGAAGAAGATATGGTCTTGAGAGCTGCAAATGATCTTGCAGACGCCATTGATGGGGTGGCCGGAGCAAGAAAAAGGGCTAACCAAAGAAAGTAAAAGAAGAGAAGCCCAAAGAAAAAGGGCTAACCAAAGATGCTGGAGGGTGCTGGAGGTGGGGCTTCGCGGTGATGATGGTATTAATGGCGGATGGTAGTGGTATTTGGTATATAAAAGAAGATGATGATTTGGGGAAGATGATGGCATTTTGATTTTTTCAAAAATTAGCAAATAAGTCAGGGCAACTAAGTTTTTTTATAATTTAGATAAGATAGAAAAAAAAATAGTTTGATAATTTTTTATCAGTTAATACCTGATGTAGGTTTAAATGGCATTAGGAATAAAGCAAGGGTGGTACGTAGAACATTGAAGAATAGTACATGGACTACGCGTGTTTAACTCTTTATTTTTTGGTAAGAACACTCCACTAAAGTACCTTCACCACTAATTGGAATGCCCTCAACCTCAACCTCAACCTCCCCTTCGTTAGGTTAATTTCACATCATCAAACCAAAAAAAAAATTTCACATCATCAAACCCCAATTATTTTGATAACCGATGAATGTCAGAGTCACCTGCAACGGCCAGTCTGATCACCGATGGATGTACCAAACCAGACTCATGTGTCACGTGCGAGAACTAGCTTGCCGAGTGGTTAGCACTTGTGAATGCCTTTTCACAAGACTATCAGACCCATGGGTTGGTCAAGCACGTGACACACCCTGGCCCCTCTCTTAGCTACCCCTCCCAAGCTGCCTGGCAGACCACCCTCGTATATGTATAAAACCACATTCCTCGGCGTATTCTTCCTCAAGCAACCAATTCTTCAGTTGGTTTCTCTCAGTTGACACAGTAAACAAACTCACCAGTGAAAAATGGTGAACGTTGATGCCATCCGCAAGGCTCAAAGGGCTGAAGGCCCTGCCACTGTGATGGCCATCGGTACTGCCACTCCCTCCAACTGTGTCGACCAAAGCACTTACCCTGACTACTACTTCCGCATCACCAAGAGTGAACACAAGACCGAGCTGAAGGAGAAGTTCCAGCGCATGTGTAAGTAATTGGCATGAGGGACCGATTCCTGATTTTAAAACCCTTAATCTTTTTAATTGAGTTTCTTATCTAACTCTTGCTTTTGTTTGGTGAATTACAGGCGACAAATCCATGATCAAGAAGCGTTACATGCACTTGAATGAGGAGATCTTGAAGGAAAACCCAACCATGTGTGAATACATGGCTCCTTCTTTGGATGCAAGGCAAGACATGGTGGTTGTTGAAGTCCCAAAATTGGGGAAAGAAGCTGCTGTGAAGGCCATCAAGGAATGGGGACAACCCAAATCTAAGATAACCCACTTGGTTTTCTGCACCACAAGTGGTGTTGACATGCCTGGATGTGATTACCAACTCACCAAGCTTCTTGGCCTTCGACCCTCTGTGAAGAGACTCATGATGTACCAACAAGGATGCTTTGCTGGTGGCACGGTTCTTCGTCTTGCCAAGGACCTTGCAGAGAACAACAAAGGTGCTCGTGTTCTAGTAGTTTGCTCTGAGATCACTGCTGTGACCTTCCGTGGCCCAAGTGATACTCACCTTGACAGTCTTGTGGGTCAGGCTCTGTTTGGAGATGGTGCAGCTGCAATCATAGTTGGGGCTGACCCAATTCCTGAAATTGAGAAACCCTTGTTTGAATTGGTCTCGGCAGCTCAGACCATTCTACCTGACAGTGATGGTGCTATAGATGGACATCTCAGAGAGGTTGGCCTCACCTTCCATTTACTCAAGGACGTTCCAGGCCTCATTTCCAAGAACATTGAAAAGAGCCTCGTGGAGGCATTTGAGCCTCTAGGCATCTCTGATTGGAACTCACTCTTCTGGATTGCCCACCCGGGTGGACCGGCCATTTTGGACCAGGTCGAGCTCAAGTTGGCCCTTAAACCTGAGAAGCTACGTGCCACAAGACACATCCTTAGTGAGTATGGAAACATGTCTAGTGCTTGTGTTCTATTCATTTTGGATGAGATGAGGAAGAAGTCCGCCGAGGAAGGGCTGAAGACAACCGGTGAAGGGCTTGAGTGGGGTGTCCTTTTTGGATTTGGACCGGGTCTGACCGTTGAGACTGTGGTTCTCCACAGTGTGGCAAAATAGAGAGAATTGATGGAAGGTAATTCTCAGTGGTGGAATTAATCATTGGGTCACTGTGCATTATTTGTTCCCTTTTCTCTTCTGGTTTTGGGTTTCCTTTATCTCTTCACTGGAAAAGCCTATTGGGTTGGTTGTGTTTCTTCTTTGCGATTTACTACATGTTAGCATCTCTGTAATTTAATTATCTATCAAAGGAGATTTCCTAGTTCCTACTATGTAAGCTTCTTTATCTATAAAGAACAATAAATAAGATCATAACACGTTCTTTGTTATTCATGGCTCAAGTGCTTGGAAATCAATAAGACTGCAACTCTGAAGGTGAACCAGGCCAGGGGACTGGGGAAGATTCGATCCAGGGCTGCAGGCTTGATCGACTCTTTGGCTCAGGGCATTAGCCTACTATCTGCCGTAGATTGTGGGCTTGTCTCAGCCTTTCCTCTTAGCTAGTAGTTGGCCTATGGGCCCTTGAGTAGGATGGATCGAAAAAAAACTACTATCTGCGAATGAATCCAAATGGAAGGAATTTAAGTTTCAGAATAGCATTCTTTATCATTTGTTTACTGTTTTATTTCATTTAAATATAGAAAAATAAGGTTGTCGGGTTGCTTGGAACATGCACCCCAGACATTGGAGCACGAAAAATTACCGTTCCACCCCATGTGAAATAAAAGATCTCATCAATGTTGATGCCTTGATACACTCTCATTGGACCCCGCTCTAGTGCAAGGGCCATGTGACTAGACAATGGTCCCTTGCCCTTTAAATATATATAAGGTGCCGAAAAAACATTACTAACCCTAATCAATTAAGTTTGACCAGAATGACTCACCAGGTTTTTGACATGGCGAGACAAGTCAGAAAATCTAGGCATTTGGTATGCATTCTAGGTGGATTTCACATTCTCGGGCGATAAAAACAAGTATTTTTATCATCCGAGAATGTAAAATCGACCTAGAATGTATACCACAACACTATTTTTTCAACAATAAGATAAGAAACAGTTGCATTGTTGGAAAACCAGGTCTTGGCCACGACAGTCTCATAAATTGAGTTTGTATTTTTATAGCATAATTGAAAGCTAGTCAAGGGTCACCCAATGTTAATTGGCTGGACTTGGTCCGACTCTTTCCCTCCCTCTCATTTCTTGTCCTTAGACAATAGTTATAGTCTTCTCATTCATAATATTGTGATTCTCTGGTTTTTTTCTATTTTTCATATTTTTTATTGTATTATATTATATTTAAAAACAAGAAAAACATAAATCACCGGAGTCACCGGGTGTTGTTGAGGGCAAACCAGTACCCAATCACATGTTTCTTATTTTTTTAATGCATAGGACGATGCAAATGGAAAAAAGAAAGGTTAGTTAGGAACTTAGGATCACAAAAATAGGGTCAATCAGGACCAGACTGGGTTGGGCTTGGATTGAGATATCTCAACCCGACCTAGGGCTGAGTTGGGTTTGGGCTGAGCTAAGAGGACTTAGGGTTGAACTGGGGTTTTAAAAAACCCAGTCCACCCGGCCTGTTTCACCCATAATGCCCATTCATCTTCTTGTAATCCTCCATAATAAAACTTTATTTTGCCACTTGTATTGGTATTGGTAATACTATGTATAGATAGACAAAGCAGTCCCCCCCCCCCCCCCCCTTCCACCATCATTGTTCCCTACTTCCATATCATATCAAGTGGGAACCAATTTTGACTCTTCAGATGAAAACATAATTGTAATACATTTGTCACATGTCAACTTTAAAGACCTACTTTAATTGCATCTCCTTTCATATTTTGTACCTCTTAATATTTCAACAATCCAAACTCCTAGAAAGAGTTGTATCTGTAAGCATTTCAAGTATAAGTTTGATGGAATAAAAACAGTGTCCAGAAATAGAAGTGTTATCATGCAAGACCTTAATCACTTTAACCTGATAACCTAGCTTCTAGGGAGTATTTTGGTCATTTTCCCTAGTATGATTACGAACATTTCTGAGATTACATGGATCTCTTGAGTCATAAATAAGATTTTTCTTTTGCTCTGAAGTATTTGTTCACCATTGTCATGGGTGCCTTCGGATGACAAAATAAGGTGTTTAGAGTCTTGTCTATACAAGGTCATAAGAGAAGTGAGTTTGGAGACGGCTATAATCTTTTTGCACAAAATGATGGCTCTCAAAACTCTAACCCTAGCATTTTACATGAGAAACATAAATACTTATATATTTATCTAGGGTAAAAGATCCCCACAACGCCAGCTAAAATCAGAATCTGCACATGGGCGCCCCTCTCCCCACCCATAACATTGTAGCAACCCCTCTTAAAAAATTCTAAATATCCCCCTATTTTATGGGTTTTCCATAATACCCATCCAATGCCTGAAACTGCACACGGGTGTCAAAGGAAACCTCCCGTATTTATCTATAAAAAAAAAAAAGGGAGGAAAAGAGTGTACAATGCGTGTGAGGATTAGGAATATGTCATTATCCATTTCCTTTGTTGTAATCATGGTAAGAACTAAGAAGCTTTGTCTTAGAAGACATGTTATACGATTAATAAATATTAGTTACGTTTCTACTCAAGGTGGGTAACAAAAGGAGACAATGGGTATTCATTCCCCAACTATCACTACTTTGATTGCCACTAAAGGACTCCAAATAAAGGAATGATGTACATAATATGGAATAATAATAGGGTCTTTCTACTTTCATTACAAACATGAATAATTACAAATCAAAATTTGAATCCAAAATTATGAAAGTTCTTCTCCATTGGGACCATATGGGAAAAAATGGGCCCTTCAATCAGTTTCATGTTTTTTATGGAAAGCTTTTACATTTTCTGGACAAATAGAGAGAGTCTTATAGTGAAATGAGGCAGAATATCTGAACCTGAAGATTAGTGTCAGATACCTCTATAATTTGATCTCATAATAAGTAGCATCTTCAGCCAACATTACATTTTGCGAATAATTTAAGGTTAAGCAATGTCTAATGTGACTGAATGCGACTGTATATAACATGTGTGTCAGTGAGTGTGAGAGAGAAGGGGGGGTGTTGACAGTGCTGTTTCGATTAAACGGTACAGTTTGATTTACAATGTCAAAGATAGAAACCAAAATCGAATCATTTATTAAACAGTTTCATAAAATAAAAGCAAAAATCGAACAATTTATTAAACAATTATAGTTCTTAAATGGATTCATAGAAAATATTGCACCCAAAACTTATACTTATAAAAAAAAACCATATTTAATTATTGAATATAAATATATTCTCATATTAAAAGATATAGACAATTATTTAATATAAAGAAACGTGTTCTCTGTCCAAGAGCATGCCCCTACACCCAAACATAAGGGAATGTGAAATGACCATAGTACCCCTCTTGGTTAATGCCTGCACATGCACGTTCTTTTTCCCTTAATATAAACATATCCTTTATTTTTGAATTTTGGATGATTTCTTTAAGAAAAGGCGTAAAATATTTCATTGGATGAGAACATGAGGATCGAAGATTCTAGGAGGTGTTCTGTAATGGCTAAAGGCTGGACACGTCAGCTCTGTGCCCATCTGAGTCTCTCTCTTTCCCACTCCTGTGGAAATGGCCCCCTACCCTGCCCATCCCACCCTCTCCATGAGAGCTAACGGCGTACCCAACCCTCTCCTTTATTTAATATATAAATTAAAGCTTAATAGGTTTTAATCAATTTAAATGATTAAAATCTGAATGAAACCATTTATTAAACAATCTCATTTATAAACCAAAATTGAATTATTTATTGAATGGCGTCACAATGCCAGAGTAAATGGCTCCATTGGGTTTCGATAACGGTTTTATTTTATTTATTTATTTATTTTTTTTATGAGAAGGTTTTAATTTGATTTTGACACCCTTATATAGAGTTATGTGTATGAAAGAGAGAATCGGATATAGAAAGTCGGGTCGGATCAATAGGCCCTGTCTGTCATATTACATACATAGCTGTGACTTTGTGGGATTCTATTATTTCTTTCTTGGGTTTTTTACAATTACCATCCCAAAAACTTTCAAACAACCGCTACCCCCCTCTGATACATACTAACCACTAACTGACCCCCATCGTTACATTTCCGTAACGGTGGGGGTTAATCGTGACAGTGTGCCATTGTCACAAATTTTCTAGGACCAAAATACCCTTTTGGGGTGGTAATTGTTAAAAAAAAAAAAAAAAAAAAACATCACCATCCTCCTCCTCCTTCTCCTTCTTCTTCTTCCTCCTCTGCAAAATTACAAACTATTCTCTTCATCCTCAAATCATGGCTGATTCCCAATCGCAACATTAAAATCTTCACTTTCAGGTTCTAACCAAGGCAAGATTTTCACCGTCACCTCCCTTTCTGCGACGGTGACCACCCTAGGGTTCATGTCCCTGATGAAACAGAGGAAGAGGCAGGTTAGGAGGTTTGGGTGCTGGAATAGTTCGATTAGGGCTTTGACGGAGGTTAGGTTAGGATGCCCAGATTTGATGTGCTGATCGATGGAATTGGGGGAGAGGGGTAGAAATGCTAAGGGATGGATAGATGGATGGATGGATTGGATGGATGCCCTAGCTCCTCTCTCTTATCATTTTCTCGTCCCACACTCCCACCAACATTAGAAGACGCCACCATGTTAACAACATCAGGGATAATAGAGAAGAGAGGGGATTAATAATGGCCGTGGAAGAGGAAGTAGAGTTGGAGGAGTGATTGTTCTTTTACTTACCATTGATTCAGCTGCGACAGTCGACCACATCATGCCATTTTGGATGTAAGATGAGCGTTTTAGAGAAGTGCTGATAGAAGATGCAGTTTCTAATGAGGCCAATTTTCATATGAGCAAGTAGGAACGAAGAGGTAGATTTTGGTCGAAATTTGAGATGCAATCGAAACTGGAGGCGAAAAACACTATTGAGGGATTGCTAGTGTAGGGTTTGAAAGATTTTTCAAATCTATTTCTAGACAAATTTTTGCAAATCAATTCCAACTTTGTTAACTGAATTTAATAGTTTGTAATTTAGGGTTTGTAATTTTGCAGAGGAGGAAGAAGAAGAAGGAGGAGGAGGAGTAGGAGGAGAAGGAGGAGGACGGTGATGGTTTTTTTTTTTTTTTTTTTTTTTTTTTTTTTTTTACAATTGCCACCCCAAAAGGGCATTTTGGTCCTAGAAAATTTGTGACAACGACACACTGTCACAACTAAACCCCACCGTTACGAAAATGTAACGGTGGGGGTCAGTTAATGGTTAGTATGTATCAGAGGGGGGGTAACAGTTGTTTGAAAGTTTTTTTTTTGGGGAGGGGGGGGGGGTAATAGTAGATAGTAAAGATTTTGGGATGGTAATTATAAAAAACCCTTCTTTCTTTCACTCTCCTTTGTTTTTTTTTTTGGTAAAGATCTTGCACTCTTTCTATCTTTATCTTGTGATACCATGTATGTTTGTATTGTAGAAGAACGATGTACACATTTGTAAAATAGGATATTTAAATTGTATGTAAAATAGAGTTAAGGGAGAAAGAACACTAATCAGTGTTGTGCCTCGTGTACCTGAGCCTAGACACAATCTACTACGAAAAGACTAGTGCACCCCTGGTCCTTTTTGTCTTTCTAGGGGTGCGTCGATCTTTTTGCGCTGGGCTATGTCTAGGCACAAGTACATGCCGCGCTCAGCGACCAATTACCATTCCTTTTCCCTATAATTAATAAACTCAACGTAACTTAGGAGTTTGGACAATCAAAATAATAATAATAAAAATAAAGGGAAAAAAAAAATACACTTATCAAGGGTATTTAAGTAATTATATAAATTGTTTATTAGATTAGAGAACGTTGCATGGGCCTTTAGAGTCTAGAGTCTGTATGACACACTGGCCAATGGAAGCACATGTGCAAACATCGACCTATGCAGGATTTCTGCATTTCCATGAGAACTAGGCGGTACTTTCCATGGGGAGAGGGCAATACTATGTCTAACACAAGAACCACGCGATCAGGTAGTGTTTTTTTTCCCTTGTTTAATACTTATCTCAAATGTCAAGATTTAAAACCCATAATAAGATACAATATCGACCTCCCCCTTCTTTTATTTTCGTAAAAATATCGTCCTCCCCTTATTCTCATTCAAATCAGATCGAAATCACACGGAATAGAACCTTGGAAATTAAAATTAGGAAGAAGAAACAAAGATATCTATAGATCTACCATTAAGAAGGGATCAAACCTATATAAAAAAAAAAAAAAGAAGGGACCAATTTTTGAAGGATTGAATAATACAGCCTAGCTTCTACCAAAAAAAAAAATTAATAATCAGCATAGATTATAATATAATACCATAATTAGGTCATAAGCAACCTATTAAATTACAGAAAGACACGAGTTTAACGTTTTAAAATGGGACTGCCCACTTGCCCCGACGATATTTATGCTTTTGACCGAGTTATTACAGTCAGCCATCGCTTAAGTTTTAAAACTTTTCTAGGAGCTACCGTTGACATATTTAATTACGATTACCAAAAGGATTATCGTCAAACTAACCCAAAATCGGCCTGGTTTTTTTAAAGTTCTGTTCATTAGACCAAACATGGTTTTAATTTGAATCAAGATTGGTCCAACCGGATCAACCTTTTCACATCCAAAATGATTAATTTATGAAATTTGAAGAAGTATTGGCCAATTATAATGATTTCAATTTGGACCTTTATTGGTCGATCAATTGATTACTTCATGTCTAAACTCAATCCAAACCATACCAACACCCTATTTATGAATCTTCTTAGGTACACAAAGAATACAACTTGAGTGCAGCAACAATTCTACCTTCTAATTCTCACTAATGTACATTATGGTTGTGTTTGGTTATATTCTAAGAATAGATTCAAGGTTTAGAATGTATTTTGAAACCAAAAAATAGAAAAAAAAAATATGTTTTAAAATGTGTTTTAAACTGAGAATCTCTTCCAAGAATGCATACCAAACACAACTTAAGTGTTAGACATAGATGCTCAACTCAACTATAGTTTGTTGGTGCCCTTGTAAGTTTTTGTGGTGTATCAAGCAAGGTCCAAGTAAATGGAACTGGTAATAGGATTGATCTTTGTCGATTTCGATTTTGATAAAGAATTTGACTGAGCCTTAAAAATCTATTGCGAATTGCCTGGAATTGAAATTGGATCCATATGATTCCAATCCAATTCCTCAAACCATGGCCTTAGGATTAGGGTTGTCAATCGGTCAGGCTCAGTCGGTCACGGTCGGGCCTAGCCAGGCCTCACCAATTTTACAAGTTACACCGTGTCCAACCATTTAGGCATTCGGGCTTGCCTTGGGCGGGTATGGTATGGTTTCATTTCGATCGATCGGTGTTCGATCTTTAATCGGGGCAGCCTTATTCGGGCTAAACGGGTCTAAATCGGGTCTAAAACGGGCTAATGAGTCGTTTAACTCTAAACGGTCTCTAAACGGTGTGGGCTTACTAATTGATATCTAACAAGGTAAGATCTAAAAACTAAAACTAAGCCTCATCTCATCTACGTTCAGTGTATCTAACCAATAAATGTCAAAGACCAACAAAGAAACAAACAAAAAAAAGAAATTTGAAGGGAAGGGAAGGGGAAGTTTATAAGTTAAGGTGTCGATTGGGTCAGGCTATTGAATTTATTTTTCCTACCTAAATGTAATTGAATACAATGGCCTTATTTTGCTATTCACTTCGATTTAAAGTTCATATTTAATTTCTTTTAAAAACATGTGTTATGATTAATTTTTTAAATAACATAAAAAAATTTCCTTTCAAATCATGTTTAATTTTTTAAAAGTATTGTATTTATTTGAAATTTCACCCAAAAAAAGTATTTATTTGAAATTTTATTTAGTTTTCTAATAAAAATCACGTTAGTTGTCACACCGAAAAGTATAACTATATAAGACATGGGAACAACTCATAATCTAAAATGGTTTGGGTTTGACATTTCCAACCCGGCTGGCTAGATTCGGACAAACCCAAACCCAAACCCAAACCGTGTGACGTGCCCCATACTCCCATAAGAATTAGGTTTCATACACCGACATAAATGTATATTGAAATTATAGACGGAGGTTACGGTATGGTAGTCACGAGACACCCCTGGCTTAGGGGAACCCGGGTGGGCGTAGTACATACCCATGTGTATTCCAGTAGGAACCACAAGAAATAAAATAGAATTTGAGTCAGGTAAGAGAAAGTTCCCTCTTCTCTCCTTCACATCACATGCTCCCTTCCTTTTATAGACTATATATTTTTATCTCTCTCTCTCTCTCTCTCTCTCTCTGGTCTCATCCATTAGCCAATTGCCCATTCATCTTCTTTTCTACCTTTATCTCCCCGAGTCTCTCTCTCTCTCTCTGACTCCATCTCACAAAGGTAAAATGGAATCTCTGGCATGCCCCATCGAAGTTCAAGCAAGCATCACAAAGACCCATTTCGATTTTTTTAATCCCTTTTGCGGTAACTCTTTATCTATCTAGAACTTTGATATAGTTTTTGGTTTCATTTTGTTAAGCTTTTTTCCTTCATTCCTTCTTCCTTGTTCTATAGAATATAGACACGATTTTTTCTTCTTTGCTTCAATGGTGGGGTTTTCAGGTTTTGTTTTCTCTCTAGCATTCCTTTCTTGATTCTTCATCTTTTTCTCATTTTATTTTATTATATATATATATATATCAGTTCCCCCTCTCATATTTTCTTATTCTTTTTTCTCACCCTGTATGCATGTTCTTCGGTTTGTCTGGTCTGGATTGGATCGCAAGGATCTCTTGTTCTCTTTTCTATTATCAGTAGTGAGAGAATAGTGGAGAGAGAGAGAGAGAGAGAGAGAGAGAGAGAGAGAGAGAGAAAAGAAGAAGAAGAGGGTAGTGGTGTTGGTGGGTTTCACTTTCTGAGCCTTTCTTCGTTTCTGGACTTTGTTTGATTCTTGGGATAGGGAGGAAGAAAGAAGGTGAGATTTCTGAACCAGGGTTTCTGTTCTGGGACCCGGCCGGTCTCCTTTCCTTTGTCGATTCGGATCGGCTCGGGTGCCCAGTGTAGTGGGTTCTTGTTCTTTTCTGGTGTTTCTGCGTATACTTTGATTAATGGGTCTTGATTCGTTTGGGTGAAAATTTGTGCCTCTTGAGGGATTTCTTATTTCTGTTGATGTTTGTGAATCCTCTTGATTTCAGTTTTTAGTTTGTTCTATTAAATTCGGAGGTCTGTGCGCTTTATTTTGCCTGCCTTGATCTTATTGAGGTGTTTCTGTTCGTTGGCGCATTGGCTTTAAAGGTTATTCATCATATTGGGTTGATTTGGAGGAGGAGACCTTTTGTTGTTGTTGTTGCTGTTTTCTTCAATTTTGGGTGATTCTGAATTGGGTTTGATTGAATCGGAATTCCAGACAGATCTTAATCTCTTAAGACATGGCGGGAATTGATGTTTCAAAATATGCTCACAGCCCCGTACATAAGGCTGTTGCCACGAGGGATCATGCCGCTCTTAGGCGGATACTTGGCAGTCTCCCGCGGCTCTGCAATCCAACCGAGATTCGGACTGAGGCTGCATCGATTGCGGAGGAAGAGAAGGCGGATGCTATCTCTGCAGTGATTGACCGCCGTGATGTTCCTAACCGAGAAACTCCTCTCCACCTGGCTGTCAAACTTGCGGATGAGACTGCAACTGAGATGCTGATGGTTGCGGGAGCAGACTGGAGCTTGCAGAATGAGCAGGGCTGGAGTGCTCTCCAAGAAGCAATTTGCAACAGGGAAGAGGGCATAGCCATGATAATAGTTAGGCAGTACCAGCCGTTGGCTTGGGCGAAATGGTGCCGTAGACTTCCTCGCCTGATAGGTACCATGAAGAGGATGAGGGATTTCTACATGGAGATAACATTCCACTTTGAGAGCTCTGTGATCCCGTTCATATCAAGGATTGCACCTTCGGACACTTACAAGATTTGGAAGAGGGGTGCGAATTTGAGGGCAGATATGACTTTGGCTGGTTTTGATGGATTAAGAATTCAGAGGTCAGATCAGAGTATTCTGTTCCTTGGAGAAGGCTCTGAGGATGGGAAGGTCTCTCCTGGGACTCTATGTATGGTTTCACACAAGGATAAAGAAGTTATGAATGCTTTGGATGGTGCTGGATCTCAAGCCTCTGAAGCTGAGGTCCAGCAGGAAGTGGCCGCAATGTCTCAAACTAACATCTTCAGGCCCGGGATTGATGTGACTCAGGCAGTGCTGCTACCTCAATTAACTTGGAGAAGGCAGGAAAAGACAGAAATGGTTGGCTCATGGAAGGCTAACGTGTATGATATGCACAATGTAGTGGTAAGTGTAAAGTCCAGGCGGGTCCCTGGTGCTATGACAGATGATGAATTCTTCTCGTCTTGCAATGAGAATGACACTGAGAGTGAGGGGTATGATGACATCTTGACAGAGGATGAAAGGAGGCAATTGGAAAATGCACTTAAAATGGACTCATCAGAGTTGACAACTGAGGATAGCCTTACTGATGGGATCATTGGTCATCGACATAGCTGCTATGAGCAGCGGGAGCTCCCCATTGAAGATTTGCATAGTTGTATCAATGGTAGTGATGCTAAGCAGGAAAAGAAAGGGTGGTTTGGTGGCTGGAGAAAGAGGGATTCAAAACATGATGGGCCAAAAAAGATGGCTCCACCAAGAAGTTCTCTTTGTGTTGAAGACAAGGTAAGTGATCTGCTTGGGGATTCCCCATCCAGATTTCAGAGCAGACAAGGAAGACGGTCTGTGGAGATTTCTGTAAGAGGGGATGAACTCCGGAAAGGAAGGGACATGAAGAAGTCTTCTGTGACTGCTGAGAGTGGAAATCGACGTAAGGACAGCAACCGTGAAAGCGAGTACAAGAAAGGATTGAGGCCTACTTTGTGGCTTTCTCCCAATTTCCCTCTCCGAACTGACGAACTGCTGCCTTTGCTTGACATTCTTGCAAACAAGGTCAAAGCTATTCGTCGTTTAAGAGAACTACTTACAACAAAGCTTCCACCAGGAACCTTTCCAGTTAAGGTGCTGACATTCTTAACCAACTCTAGATGTAGCTCTTTGACTAGTATCTTGTTTTGCTTTGACTGCTTTATCTTCTTTTTGCTGAAAAGTTTTCATTTATATTGTTTAGAAGGATCTTTTTTTTTTTTTTTCCTTTCTAAACAAGGAAAAGTACCTTTCATGCTTGTCAGTTGTCGCATGTCTTAATCTAAAGAAAAGACACACCGAACATGATTAACTTTCTGTTGTACTGGAAGAATCATTTATTTGGGTAAGTTTGACAGCGTCATATGAATAAGATCAAACTCTCTTAGCAAGGTTATGATTATCTTTCTTGTTATGTACTTGATTTCAGGATGGTTGAAAAAAACTTTGGTCATATTAAATTGCTGTTGCCATATGCAATGTCTATGGATTGGAAAATTCTCAACAAAACATGATTTTGGCCTAACGTTTCTCCAAAGAACTAAATTTGATGATATAGATAAAGTCTAAAGAATGAGCTGTTTTAAACGCGTCCTGTAGTAATAGGAGTAGTTATGAACCCTGTAGACCATCCCCATGGGGGTGGTGAAGGGAGGGCCCCAATTGATAGGAAAAAAACCCACAGAGTGAAGTTGAAGTGAAATCCAAATTTTTGGATTTCCGATGTCATTTTTATGTTCATGCATATCTTGTTTGGACTTAGTTTGAGTATAGGAATTGGTTGATTGGAGAAAGATTATATGGTTTTAGATCTATGGCATTCTTTGTTTTGCCTGTTTTTTATGTTTAGAGTTTCCTGTGCACTTTAAGGCACTAGAGTTGCAGTGAGTGTAAGAAACTTTTTATCAGAAGACATGGAAAATCTAAAAAAATTGTTGGTTGAAGAAGGGTTTTGTTGTTTGAGTGTGAACAATATTTATAGTATGGGTTTCCCGGTTTAATTTGGGCTTAATGTTTGTGGAGCACTATTTCTGTCTAAAAGAAACCATTCTATGGCTACTCAGAGTATTCTTGTTCCATTTGTTTCATTGTAGTATAGTGCTGGTTTTAGCTGGAAGTAGTTCAGATGTTGATAAATATGGTCAAGCGTTTTTCATGGAAAGAGAAGAAAATGTTGAAAGGACTAGAATTTTATGCATCTGTGGGCTATATTAGGATCTATACCAATGTGGACAACCAAATACAGTGATGGACTTGCCCTTTATCACAAGTGTATCCCAAGTCAGGAGTCTCAGATATCCTGAGGTCTTTAAGGGGGGGGTTACTAAAACCTCAGCTTTGATAGAGTTTGACTACTTATGGGCCAGAGTATGCGAGGGTAATACTCACAGGTCCAGGGTTGGCAAGGATAATGCTCACAGGTCCACAGTATGCTTGGATTGTCTCTCACATGATATCATAGTTTTAAAACTCGTTTCGGCAGGCCATTTCGGTCAGACCGAAATTAGCGAAATGTACCGAAATTGGGGAAATTTCACTGAAATAGTGCATTTTTTGCCAGACTGGTTTGGGGGGCAAACGGCCGAAATGAATGAAATGAATGAAATGGCCAAAATTTCACCGAAACAGTGCATTTTTGTCTACAATGTAGACATGACAGAAAAGAACGAAATTTCGGCAAAACAGTGCTGATTCTGGGTTTCACCTCCTGTTTCGTCTTGGACACGTCTAAATTCCGGCGCGTTTTTGAACCGTGTATGATATCCCTTGAGAGTTAGACACAGAATGCTTGAAGTTTCTGGGTTCCAAGTTTTATCTGTCAATCATTTCTATATGCTGCATCAAGGGAGAATGGTTTGAGATCATAACTTGTCTCCCTTCTCAAGGGTCATTGCTAATCCTAGGTAAGTCTTGCCCCAATCTGAAAACTGCAATGATCACCTGATAATCTAGCAAGTAACATGGTGGTAATTCTGTCTCTGACCACCTGTGTTACTTCCTTACAGATGCTTTGTAGGATGGCTACTATTACAAATCCCACATGTTTTGCTTCTTGGCTTGTAAGGTGCATTATACAAACTCACAGGAGACAAATGAGGAGAGTACTGTGTTCAAATGGATCAAGGAGCTTTATAAATTGGCACTTGCTTTTCATAGGAAGCTTACTGCCTGTATTAAGAGTTTCACCGATTATTCTCTATTAGCCTTGCATTTTTGGGAGAATACCAATCCCTACACCTTTTATAGAACATGTTCCAAGCATTTAGCTTTGTTTTGGCAGTCTCCCAGCCATAGTTGTCAAGGCTTCACCTAGGCGTCCAGGCTCTTTTTTGGGTCCTAGGCAACAGCATGCCTTGTTGACACTTCATGAGTTTACATTGATTTATATTTATTGTTTTTTATTTATTTATAAATATGCTTATATTATATCCTTTGCCTTATATTTATTGTTTTTATTTTTTATTTTTTATGAATTTGCTTATATTATATCCTATGAAACCAAGAGAGGTTAAACTTAGGCGTGTCCTATTGTGTTTAGTTCCTTTTATTTTCCACTTTTAAGTTAATTCTTTATGTTTTATTATGTTTTAATTTGCTTTGATTCAGATTGGTTGAACCATGACCCAATTTAAGTCATGTTTCTATTTTGGTTCAACTAAGTATGTTTCTCTTTTTTATTCATCCAGAAAAATAAAGTGTCTTTTTTCTTTTTATGTTTTAAAACTGAATCCACATCACTTTTAAGGTTGACATAGGCTAGTAGACTTTAAAAGGGATAATTTTACGTAATGTTGGAGTCCGCTAAGGGGTCTCCCTAACCAACTCCAACTCTTTCTCTTCTATTGTCAATAAAAGCAAACCGTGGGCTCATTCTTACACACGATTTTAATAACCAAAGTTGAAGCTGCTGCTCTTCCTCTCTTCCTGCGTGATGCCCTTTTGTGTTTGATCCAGATCCTTGTGTGTGATCAAGGTTGGTTGGTGTTTAATTCTTGCAACCACCTTGCAAGGAGAAGTCTGGGTTTTCTTCCTTATTCTTATTCTTCTTTCACCTTCCCCTCCATTAATCAAGCAAGTATTCTTTTGATTTTCTATAATTAATGTTCTGATCTGGGATCCCAAATGCAATTTTTTTTTGACATGAATTGCAATTGAGGACTTCTGGCCATCAGCTCACCCTCAACTTTTGCGGAGTTCTTCACCTTAGAGAATACCATCAACCAGAATTCCTTGCTGACCAGACCTGCTGATCATGAGATAAGTATTCCTACTTGAACTAGGAATGAAAATAAGCTACTACTAAGCCTAATCCCGTATGCCTACCTTGTACCCACATTTTAGGCTCATTAAAGTGGCCCATTACAAAAAAAAAGAACACGTGGAACCAAAGGCCTAATGGATACATAACTCAACCCAAGGCTTATTTTCACTAGAATAAACCCTCTGGGCGACTTATCTGCATCAATATTTATCTAAAAAAAGAGCTCATGGCTGTGGTTTTAAACATGGAACAAGATCTCGCCGAGATCTCTGTAATATCTTGGTTTTTTCAAAAACCAAGCCGAGATTGAAGGTGAAATGGGAGATATTTATGCCTATATAATTTAAGTAAATGTTTTTATATTTATGCCTAGTATCATTTAAGTAAATGTTTTTAAAACCATTCATCATCCATCAAACTTTCCAGTTCTGGGTATTTTAAAGGTAATATCATTATCAACTTCTGGTGGCAAGTTTTCATATTCTTACATGATCTATTAAATAAACGGTATGCCCAAATGCAGATCTCTGTTGCTCAATGTTGTCAAGACAATCCCAAAGTATGGCCCAGGCAACTACGCACTTCGTATTGGTCTAGGTAACACATGCATAGGGATGGTGTCACTTTGTAGTTAGCTTGGGTTCCCACTTATGCACCTGAGCATGGGTATTTGCTATCAACCACCAAGTGGGCAAAGGTTTAGATGTTTATTTTTGGGGTGGTGTACATGATCTATATACTATTTTTACACCATATTATATCATTTTATTTTTCTAAAAAAATTATTATTATTTTTTTTTTGAAGGGGGGGGGGGGGGCGGGCTTTATGAATTGTTCTTTCTTTTTCTTCCCCCCCCCCCCCCCCCTCCCACCAGTTGGGGGTGCTTGTGTAATACATTATACCATGTCATAATAAGTCTCTTTTCATTATGTTTGTATGTTGTGTTCAACATTCGAAGGGTCGGGGAACTCTAGGAAGAAATTTCAGTGGCCATACCTAGGCAACCAGACGAACTGTCACCTAGGGCTAGGCAGCTAGCTTAGTTGTTACATCAACACTTCTGTTGCTATATACTGTTTTGAGCTTCCTTTAGCAATTAAAAATAATAAAATTTAACGTGTTTATGGCTCCGTTTGTTTTCAGGTAAAATCCTTGTGAAGGAAAACCTTCTAGTAAACTAGTGCACAATGATTTTACTAGAAGGTTTTCCTTTACGTGGATTTTACCCGAAAACAGGGAAAATTATCTCCTCCAGTTCCCTACCCGGCCCAGTTCCTCAGTTTCTCTAATAGGGTGGTGGTGGATCCCACCCGGGCAGAGTGTTCGGGCAGGGGTAAGGTGGTCATTCAACCCCCCCCCCCTTCCCCCTGTTAGAGGAACTGGGCCCGGGCAGGAAACTGGAGGGCATAAAGATCCCCGAAAACAGATGGGGCCTTGTAGAATTGCCTGTTCTCAAGGTTGGGGCCAGGCTGTGAGGACATTTCTTACAGTACTTGGGGGTCTCAATGGTTTAATCTTTGGAAGTTTGGCACCCAATGAGTTGGTTGGATTTTTTAATGCTGATGCAGGTATTTCTTTCTACAAACTTGCTTCGATTCATACAATGACAGCTTTTCTAATATTCACTTTGTCAAGAAGAGGAACCCTTGTAGCTTTAGATTGACATGAAGACTTCTTGCAAAATATCATTAGTAAAATTTCAGCCCTGTTATTCATTGACTAATGAATAATTTTCCAATTGTGAGGCCCATAAAGAATACACTTGTATGGTTCTTCAGCATTCAAATACCCTGCTGCCTTCTAGTTTCTAGTATAGGCATGAATTGGTGGATTATAAGTTTCTTGTTTATTTTTGAGGTTTGATATGTCATTTATCTTCAGCAGGGGGGTTGATTCCTTTCTTAGAATATATCCTTAACACTGCTTCTGCTGTCATTATTAATCTGAGTACTAGTGTACATGTATACACCATCTTGGCATGATGAGAGATTTTGTGTTATTAGTTTTTATGCAAATTGATAATTGTTCTTGGTATATTTTTGCTGAGATAATAATCTTTAGTTCATGTCCAGGTAGCTATTCCGGTGGTTCCTACTATCAGAGTGCTGGTTACTTTTACAAAATTTGAAGAGTTGCAACCACTGGATGAGTTCTGCACCCCTCCTTCGAGCCCTCGTTCTGCAGGCCGAGAAACACCTTCAGTGATGCAGTCCTCAAGTTCATCATGGTTTAACTGGATAAAAACACCTTACCACCGTCAGAGCTCTTCCATGAATTCAGGTCCAACCAATCGAGTTGAAGATATTCAAGACCCATTTGTGATACCGGTAGATTATAATTGGATAACGGTTGAAGCAAAGAAAAAGAAGATGCAGGAGAAGAAGGGCAAATCCAAGAAGGGGAGAGGTCAACAACACCAATGAAGTTTGTGTGATGAAACAATGGGAATATGATCCGCTAACAATGAGTTTTTGATTTGGCGTGCCCTCAATGCTGGGAAATGCGCTAAAGGACTCGAGAAATTCGAAGGAAAATCTGTCTCACTAATCCACTTCCAGTGATTCTGCGGATGAGAAACAAAACAGGGTTTGTGACCAGGATCGAACCAAATTATTCTGAAACAGGTAAATCAGGCAAGAATAGAGTTGAAGGAGAACAAACAATGTTGGAAGTTCACAACATGCATGTAAGTTGTAACAAACATATATACATTTGTTTGGTGTAATTGTTACATTCATCTGGTGGGGGATTGTACATCGATTCGATTACTTCACTTCCTCTGAAATTTGTGACTTGCAAAAACATTTTTCATCTTCCATTTTGGTTTATTATTGTTGAAGCAGATCTTATTTATCTTTTGATACCTTTTTTGTTCCATCCAATCATGTTCATTATCGTCTGTTCTTAATTTCCTTGGTCTTGCACGCTAGCTATGTTTGACTGCATGCCGGGGTCAACAAAGAAATTTAACAGAATAACTAACTATAGGGAGAGGATTCTCTGAGCAAGCAGAGCAGAGCAGATAACCCTGTAAGCCATGACGGCAAGGATTTAATACGAATATACCCTTACAGGAAGAAGGTAGGCACGAAGTTGTTAGACCTTCCCAGTCGTCATTTGTGCGTTAAAGACACGCTACGAATCCAAAACAATCTTTTTCTTCTTCTTTCTAGATATATTATTATTGGTTCTTCTTTTCTTTTTAGTTTACTTGTGTTTACGTATTCTTTCTTGAATAAAAGTCTACAAAGATTGGATCCCATATTTTATCCTAGATTGGATCGAATCCTCTATGGACCAGAGTGACACCAGAGAAAAAGATCCCAAATGTATGGCATTAATGTGTCCTAATAATAGCCAGAAACTGTAAATCCACAGCCTTAGTAGCCAGATAAGAAAGCTACTAAATGTATGGCATTGTGTCCTAATAATATTTACGCGAACAAAACGTTTCAAATACTTAGAAATATTGAGCAAAATATCAAACAGTTCCTGCGGCCAATGCTCTGCATGATCATTACGTCAACCTTGAAGAACATCATAGTTATAGCAATTCGATTCCTCTATTTTCACAGTTCTGCCCGTCTTTACTGCCGTGTGTGCCTCACACACAAGCAAGGTGGAATATACTGTCTTATTCCTGCCCGAGCACCTTACCTGAGCAGGGTAAGGTGGTACTTTTCACTGCACTTGTGTGTGGGGGCGCATGGCAGTACCGGCAACCCAATAACCCAGCCCTTAATTAGATGGAACAGATAAGATTAGAGAATCCTGAGCTGGAAACATAAATGGAGGAAGTAGGTCTACAACAATAAGACTTGTACTGGATAGACTAATAGATAATTTCAAGTCATTTAACTAATTAGGCAAGGGAAATAACATGGTATGATATAGCAACAACATTTTGAAAACATATTTTAAGTTGGATTATAAGGCTGCCAACCTCGAGCCCCAAACCGCTGAGGCGAAGCCAGGTTCGGTTTTTCTTTTAAAAAAAAATAATTTTGTATTAGTCACTTCTTTATATATTATTCTCAGGACATCGATATGATCATTATAACTTCCATGCTACAATTAACAATTTTCTTTGTTAATTAATAATCAATTAGTTAAATGATAGGATTAGTTTTTCATGCTTAGCTGCTCATCTTATGGAACCTAGTTACCTAGAGCTGAGGGGGAGGGTGGAGTGGATATTCTTTTCTGTGACCGAGCAGGTAACATGAAAGCCACTCTCACACAACACTCCAAGTCTCTAAAATGATGTAAGATTATGGGTTTTAAAAATGGAGGATGTCCATGATTTTCTCAATAAGGTGTGAAATCAGTGTGTAAGATTATGACAACACGTGTTCTTTTTCTTTCATAAATAATGTCTCTATGCTGCCGTTGAGTCTATCTACACTCGAGAAGGTTAATAAGGAATTTGTTTTTTCGTCGCTTGACTGTCTTCATGTGTTTTAGTTTGTTTGGAAAATAAACAAACGCTGTCTAGTTGTGTGGCTCCTGCATCAATTTGGAGTTAATTGAATGCAAGTTGGGTAATGGGCATAGGAATGAATTCGGCCGTAGAATTTTAATCCATAGAGTTAGAAGTTGTCACACCGTCCACCACATGGTTCATAGGATTTGGAGCATATTTTCTCAGTTGGACATTTCCAAATACTTCCTTAGACCTATACAATTAGTTTCGCTACCTGGAAAGCAGATGTGGCTATTCCGACTATTGGATATCTAAAGAGTAGTTTGGATAAGCCACATGTCAAAATTCAACATCAAATTCAATTGTTTACATTGCCATGTATTGATGAATTAAAACTCTCTCTAATTCCCTAAAAGTACAGTGCGATGTAGTTCAAGATTGAGAGTTCAACATGTGGAAGATGCTAAATACAACGGTGCTGAGCTCAATTGACTTAGTTTTTTTTTTTTTTTTTCTTCTCGAGCTCGGCACCATTGGATTTAACTTCTCTCATCCCCAAATTGCACTGCATTTCACTTTTAGGGAATTGGAGAGAATTTTTTTCCATGTATTGACATACCATTCCACAGATGTCCAAATTTTGTTGGACACACATTTGGAAGAGAACATTTGTCATCTTTAGAGAAGAGTGAGTACATGAAAAAATATAGTCCCTAATATAAAACAATAGAAAGAGAACGCTACCTAGTGCGTGAGAGTCGCATGAAGTGACCACTACACCCCCAGGAATTTCTATCTTTCCATGGGATTGCGGCGATCATTTAACGTAGACCACTATACCCATATAGAGTTCTTTCTCCCTATAAACAAATATAGGTAGTTTTCCTTCACCCATGGTCAAGGGAGAATTCGGATATGCACAAAAAATATTAGGGATCAATAAGGAATATTATCGGTTTCATACAATAAGGTGCATAGCATTTATGGCCCTAAATGAGTGTACTTTTCTTTCACCCACGGTGAAGGAAAAAGACTCTCAGGACATGAGGCATAGGAAATACTTACACACATTCGATTTTTTCCATTATTTTTTCTAAGACTTCTAAAATATAAATAAAAAAATCCACGTTAGTGGGTGTATCCTTATCCTATGCCTCATGTTCACCACCTTCCCCTAAAATGAAATACCTAAACTAGTACCAACTACCCATATGGTGACTAGTTGTTTTCTGGCCTTTTATGTTTCATGAGGCCTTAAAATTAAAATTATGGATACCTAACGATGAACCTTATCTCTTATTATCAGTTATCTGGCAACACATATGGACCCAAAGTTGTGGACTTGTCTACCAAGATCAAGGTGGGGATGGAAGCTTGATTTTTCTTATTTTAATGAAAGCAAGTTAATTGAAATATGAAAAGTAAAAATTTTAGGGAAAAGTATCCATTGTTGGAAAACTAGGTTTTCTGACTCGACTCGTCTTCTAGAAATACCTGGTGATTCGGTCTTGTCAAACCCAGTCAAGACAAGTCAAGTTTTTTAATTTTATATCGCAATAAATATGTATAAATTAGTAAAAATCATAAAAATACAGAAAAAAATAGGAAAAACAACAAAAAAAAAAATTCAAGTAATCACATATCAATGCATTTTGAGTTTATACTATTGAACAAGAGAAGGGAGTCGAGAAATTGAGGCTTTCTTATCGTTTTAGATTATGGATTTACTATTTAGTTAACACCGTTTCTAAGTGAACTAGTTTTATAATTTTTTTTTAAAACGACTAAACTCGTCGATTTTGTCATGACTCGGGTAAAAGATACCGAGTCTTATTTGACTCGGATCATTTATGACCCAGTCTCGTCATTTTTTACCCTGGCCTAGTCTACATGACTCTTGACCAGGTTTTTAAAATTTTGACTCGACTCAGGCGACTTGTCCCAGTCAAAACCCGATTTTTCAACTATGAAATTACCTAGTGCTATAGAGTTTTAAAACATTTTTCTTCAAAAACCACCTCAAATTTAAAAGAACCGAGTTTCCTTCCACCCACGGTGAATGGGATAGAGGACGGGAAAAAATATTGAGAGAGTATTTTGGAACATACCAAAAACCCTGGGAAGGGTTTGTGAATCCTAGGATGGAGGGTGAACTATTCTCTATGAGTGGAGGAAACAATTGTTCAATTTAAAATACCTGTAAAGTTGTCTCTTATTTTGGATTTAAGTTGATTGACTTCACTTCAATACAGTAAATCCCAACATTTTCTCTAATTTGATTGATAATAAACAAGGAGAAATGTTCTCTAAGGGGGCACACTCAGACATAGTGGGGAGCAAAATGATCGACCTGCCCCCATGAAAGTTGGAAATCCCACCTCCACAGATGCCACAACACATGTTCTCAGTGGCTGCTGCACTCGTGTGGTCTCTGCATTCTCCCAGTAAAAAATTAGTGTAACAGATTGTTATGTGGTCATGTAGCACCTGCAACAACATGGGAGCCAATGAGAATATACACAAAGGCATCAACATAGATGTATTTTTTTTTTAATTTCGATAGAGGTAGGTTAGTATTAAGTGTAGGAGCCACGCGACCAGCTAGCATTCTTTTTCCCTTTAGTAATAGTTTCATGCTTTTTCTTCACAATTCACACATCCGTTAGAGGATGGAGGATGGAAATTTCATCCTCCCTCAGGTCAAACAATATACCAAAGCTGTCATCCTGCTGGGTAGCCCACAGTGGGTTGGACCGGAAAGGACCGGATCGGATAGACCCAGATTCCAACTCTGGCTCAAGTAAGGTTAAAAAAATGAGTCTCTATAGGGCGAGCTGCAAGACTGCAAGGGATTTTGTTGGGAAATTGCAGTGTGTGTGAGATGTACCATTCTTCTACCCTTCACACCTTCAATCAACACGTTCTGTGGAGCCAAAAAACAGTCAACCACTTGCATCGGTTGCATGTCCGCCACGTATAATGGATTTCAATGCCGTCTATGGCACACCACGCGGTTCAATTACTCCCTAGACCTTCTCGACTCCTGAGTCCTGTGTCCCTGACCGCTCAAAGTTGAAGCTCTGGACTTTCCAAGTTTCTATCCTCTTTCCTTCTCTGCTACACTAAATAGGATTTGGAAGGAAATGTGCCTTGATCATGCGTAAACACAAAACTTTTTAGTTTTTTATTTATAATCTCTTTTCAAGAATTTCTATCCATTCTCTTTATTAGAGGAGAAGAAGATTTACTTTCATTGGTGATCAATAATCAAACTCAAAACAAACAACAAACGACACAAGCCTACTCTGCATCAGCGGTTCCTAAGTTCTTCTCCTTCTCCGATTGTTGTAAAATCCGTACCTTTTTCCTTGTTAAATCATAAGATATTTTGTCGGTTTTAACGTTTTCAATTTTTTAATTCACTGGTAAATTGGATTCGTTGTTTTGTACATGTATCTTGTGTTTTGGGATCTGTCATTGATTTTTGGCTATCGATCTATTTGACGAATCTGATATGCTTATATTGTTTCTTTGATTATGGAATTTGGGTTTATTTCTCCGATGGCACTAATGGCTGTCTGAGTAAGGTTAGGGTTAGGTGTAGGGTTGGGGATTGGATTGGTTGGGAAAGAATGGCAACTTGTTACCCATCATAAAAGAAAAAGACAAAAATAAAGTTGGCATCTTGTTAAGGTTTGGTTCATGGTTCCATGAATTTTGGTGATAGGATTCAGAAAGTTTCAGTTTTGGTGCAATTGGGAAATATCCTGCCTAATTGTATTGTGGGTATCTAAGTTGATATCTCTTAAAAAAAGGAGATTTTATTATCGCAAAAATTTAATCGTTAAACACAAATGGGTTTTAGGGAGTTTTTGTTATAAATTCTGAGTTTTTTCCCCTTCTCAAAATTTTCCTCTTTTAAATGATTTAAATGAGATCGGTGGGTTTTTGATAGGTTGAAGGATTATTCAGATTATACCAGTTGTTGGATGGGGGTGATAGACTGTGAGGTTGAGGTTATTTATTTATTTTTCTCTTGTAATGAGATGAATATTTTATGAAGTTTGTGTTTTTTTTCTTTCTCAAAACTAAGCTACTATAATCGGCACATTTTCTGGATTTGTTTCTGCTTTTATTTGACGATGTATTAAACTGTTCTGATTTCATTCCACCCCATTAATCGGGTTGTATTTGTCGTTTATTTCTAACTGTGGCCTTTCAGTGTAGATTGAGCCTCTACACAAGGGGTCAGGGTTCTTTTTTGGCTGTCAGATTTTTTTTTGGTCGGTTAATTTGATCACACCATTTTTTGCTTTCCTTTGTTACTGGAACAATGTGTGCATGACTATCCTCTTTGTTCCACAGTACAAGTGCAGGCTTTAGGACTCATTGCTGACTTTGTGGATCGTGAATAGTGGTTAATGCTGTAGTACAAGGCTGTATTTTCTTCAAGATTTGTTAGACTGGATTATTTGTTACATTCTTTGGAGTTTGAGGACTTGGATTGTATAAGATTTTCTCCAACAAAATTTCAAAATCTTTCACATGAAAAAAGCTGATTAGTGTCATCAGGATTCAGAAGCTACAAGTAAGGCAATAATATTCAGAGTTTGTTCGCTGGGTGAGTATCAATATTATTGAATTACTGTTGTGTCAGAATTTAACATCCTTTCATTTGCAATAAATTTGTCTCCTGGTAGCCGCATTTTGGCATGCCTGATTGCTTTGTTAATATGCAAAAGTCTTAGTTTTTTGTTTTTAATTTGTGGTTGGCAATATACTTAATTTTATGATATTACCTTGCAACAAATTGTTTTTATTTACGATTGCTGATAATTGAAAGGTTTTTCTTTTCTTTGTATCAAATACAGCTGAGTAGAACACTGTCTAATTTATGTTTAGTCCTCCATTCCCATTTGCCTTGTTATATCTATTGCTCTAGGGAAAAACTTCAGAGAGATTGTACAAGGTGTTATACTGTGCATGTTACCATGTGTTGAAGGGATGGAGAAGGTTATTTGAGTTTATTCTATGTCGGCTGCCATCAAAGAGTTGTTTAAGAGATCCTGAAGGAATTTTTGCTGTTGTTTTTAGTGGGTGATGTTAATAGGTTCTTATCTGAGAAAAGAGCTTTTTGGGACGGGGAAGGGGAAAAGCCAGAAATATTATTTGGCAATAGGTTCATCATTCTGCCAAGGTGTGCTGCTTCTACTTAAAAATGCCAGAATTCAGTTTAGTCCCAGATCTTTTGTCTCATATCTAAATAATTAGGGTTGTATTTCGTACTCTCTGGTTTAGTATCTCTGCTTCCCCTTATTTGATCATACCTTTGTCCACTGGTTAGAGTTTACCTGCAAAATTTTTTATTCAGTCTCTGTTAGTGTTGAGAGTTCCAAGCTGGAAAGATTAGCACAAAGCAAGATGCAAAAAGCCTTAACCCAAAAATGTGATTTTTGTGCCAATTACCTATTTTACCCATGTTTATAGAACATCTGCAAAATGATGTATTTACTCATGGTGGTGAGACTAGGAGTAGTTGGGCTGTACTCATATTCTGCTCGTGATTTAATACACTTTGGAAGGGCATGAGGCAGAGATTCCTAACAGTTGCTGTGTACTCTCAGTGCTTGTTAGTCCTCTGTCGAAGCGGAGTTGGGTTTTCATGGAATGTAATAGCAAAATAAAAAAAAAAAGGATAAAATGAGCAGTTAAATTAATATTGGGTATGGGAAGAATAGGTCTAAATATTAGGATATTTTACTAATCTATTTTTTTTTTGTCTCTTGCCTCTTGGGTTGGGCAATGATGGTTCTCCATTCTGTCCTCTGCATGCAACACAGATCCTTAGCCAAGGCTTTTCCTTATATGGGTTTCAGTGGACGCTACATGAGTTGTTGTGCTGATCATGTGGTTTCTGAAAAGAATTGAACTATAAATTGTATTTTAGGTACTAGACAAAAAAGAAAACTCTATTATAATGTTATACTTTAAAAGATTTTTTTTTATATAACAACACCGGACTCATTTATTCTGGTAAATATGAATTTGCAGTATCTTGGATGGGCCATAGAACATAAAAAGTTCATAGGTCAAATTTCAGCTTTGACTGATGATCCCAATTACTTCTTTATTTATTGATCAATAACAATTTTATTAGGGAGGAAAGAAAAGCTACATGAACATATAGTGCGACAGAAAAAAAAAATCAGCCTATCAAAGATGTAGTTAAGATTGTACAACTGGTCTAATCGGGCCTCGAAAGACTTTATTTGGGCCCATGGTTGGGTTCTATGGACCTTTGGTTTTTAGTATTTGGGTTTTTTGATATAATTGGTCTCTTTTATCAGCCTCATATTTAGGGTTTAATTCTGAATATGAGATATAATTTATTAGTTAGTCTAGTTAGAGTCCTATTTCGTTATTTATTTGTTATCAAGTGTTTTAGTTAGGCTGGAACAGGTTTCTAAGAGTGCGAGACTTATTTCAGTTTCCTAGTTAGTTTAAGATACCTTATGAGTTTAGGATTGGTTTAGGCCTTTTCTGTTTTGAGTTTGAGTCTGTTTTTGAGTCTTTTATATACGTTTGTAAGGGGCTACAGCCTTTTACTCGAATTTGATGAACAAAGTTGGCCTTTTGCCTTTGGTTCTATGGTGATGCATTTCCAGCCCCTGCTGTGGTGATTCAGTTGATTTTTTTGATAGATAGGCTCCTAGGAGAATTGAACTAATCAGTTGGTTGATTGGTGTTGATTCGAAGGTCATATCCCCTCCTTTTCTTTTCTTTTTTCTAATCAAATACATGTTAGATTTTTTCCTCTTCCTTTCTTGTGCAAGTTTCTTTTTAGTTTAGTTCTTTATTCATATTATTTTGTTAGCTGTTGTTCTAAGTTCTTAAACTTTAGATCTGAATTTGGTTAATCATTGTTAATTTCTGATTTACAAGTCAGCCTTCAAAACCCTTTTTTTACATCAATTTCAAGGAGTCCTACCCGCATTAGGTTTATCTGAAATCTTCAAATTTTTCGAATGTTATTTCAATTCTGTTTTCAGAACTGTGAATCAGATCTGACTCTTAACCCATTCTTGGTTTCATAATCTGATTATCACTATTGGTTTAACAGAGTCCTATTCCATATCTGATTTCTCAATTTCTTCCTATACTGGAATCGATTTCTGGTTTCTGTTTCAGACTGATATTCTATATTTGCTGAGTTCTGTTAGTAGTCTGATCTCTCTTGATTTCTGGTTTGATCCCAGTAATTCATTAGCTAGAGCATTTGCTGATTTCACCATCCAGGTAAATGCAAGATGAATGATCTAGCTCTCCAAATAAGATGCATGTCTCCACAAGGATCTCCATCTCCACCTTTAACCTTGCAGAAATTGAATCAAATACATTGCTTGGCCCAGAGTAACAATATAGTACCCCTTTGATTCCTAAAGAACCCATTGATTCCAGTTGGACCAGGAATCCAGGATTACATATAGGGCTACCATAAAAGTTCAGCTTAATGGCACTGAGAGGAGCAGTCCACTAGTGTATGAGGGAGTGTGCTAGCAAAGTCCTCTAATGTAACATTGCATCTGGATGTAGTTATCCTAACTATTTATTTGAATGCGATTCATGTGGATGGTGGAAAGATGCTTATTGGGAGTTACAATAATGAAAGTAGTGTAAGTTGAGAAGTCTGTCAGACTGCAAGGACAAAATGGATTATCTAATTAGGTTTGGTAGATGAGGAAGTATATATTTGGGGTGTAATAGTATAAATTTACTGCTGTAGCTTGTGAAACTGTGAGAAAGTTGGCTTTCTCCACCACCAGGTATCGAAAATGCTGCTTCCATTACATACAATACATGGTTTGATGTTGGGAGCTACTCAGGGGTGCTCAATGTTTGTAATGTGTGTTCTCTCTTCTTTATATTAACTTCCTTAAAAATTTTAGAGTTTAGACTAAAGGATTGAATGGTATTGTGTTAATCTTCCCAACCCTTTTCTTGTTTTCCTCAATTATAGTGATTTTCTTAATTTCCCTGTGAACATAGATTTTAGAAATACTGGGATGATATGAACTATTATTTCATAAAGCTGGTTGACTGGGAGTTCATCTATTTCTGTTGTTTAGAGTCCCAGAGGTCAAGCTGGACATTCCTGTTCTGCATGCTGAGAATGCAAGATTCTCATTTCAAATATATGTTTACCTATCTATAGATTATGTAGCTTTTCAAAATCTAAACCCATTTTTCTGTGAACGGTACACTTGGTTATTACTGTATTTCAAATGTATTGTTGCTCTCATCATATTGTCTACTATTTATACAGAACTGTTCTGATCAGTTTAATTTTTTAAATAACTTACTACAGTACAGAAAAGATGACAGATATGAAAGGGAGCACATCCGCTGACACGGATATCCGTGCACTGCGCAAGGAATGGGATGAGGCTTCATGCCCAATCTGCATGGACCATCCACATAATGCTGTTCTCCTTATCTGCAGCTCTCATGACAAGGGCTGCAGGTCTTACATCTGCGACACCAGTTACAGGCACTCAAATTGTTTGGATCGGTTTAAAAAGTAGAGTTGATACTAGAAACAACTCTTCAGAATCCAGATCATCATTCCCCGAAAATTCAGACAGCCTAATACTTGGTCTGAGGCCTCGTCGTGGACATAGTTCTGAACCTAGCTTTGAGGGTTCGAGAATGAGGAATGGCTTGGCAGATGAAGTTCATGAACATTATAGTTCAGATGAAAATAATGAAGGAACTTCAGCTGCCTCACTAGAAGCACTAGCAAGTAGAAGTGAAGAGCCAAATAGGAATATAGAAACCCGAGATGATGACATTGTAGAGATGGGTCCACCTGAGACATCAAGGGAGAGGAGTGGTTGTGAAGAGGGGAATTTATCAGACCTAGGCATGAACTTGAAATGTCCCTTGTGCCGAGGGGCTGTACGAGGCTGGAAAATTGTAAAGGAGGCTAGACAGTATCTTGACCTGAAACGAAGGGGCTGCTCTCGAGAGTCCTGCTCATTCTTTGGAAACTACAGGGAACTTCGGAGGCATGCCAGGAGGGTTCACCCAACAACACGACCTGCTGATGTTGACCCATCAAGACAACGCGCTTGGCGACACCTTGAGCATCAGCGAGAATATGGTGACATTGTAAGCGCCATTCGTTCGGCTATGCCAGGAGCCGTTGTTCTTGGGGATTATGTTATTGAGAGTGGAGATGGACATTCTTTGGACAGGGAAAGCAGCGCAAGTGAAGGTCCATGGTGGACCACGTTCTTCCTATTTCAGATGTTCGCCCCAGTCGAAGAACAAAGGGGCCTGGTAAGGGCTTGGAATAGTCATCGTCGCTCATCTGGATCACTATCCAGTCACCGTAATCTGTGGGGTGAAAACCTCTTGGGTCTGCATGATGATGAAGATGACTGGAATGTGGCAAGTGACACTGGTGAAGATGTTCCCCCAGTACCAAGGAGGCGTAGGAGGCTCACGCGATCCAGGCCAAATGAAGATCAATTGTGACAGTCAGAGCCCAGTTCTGGTAATTCTATGGAACATGGTCACTTGCCTAACTTCAGGAATTTTTGTTCCTGATTTCCTTTTATCAACTTTAATTACCCATTTTACTGTGATTGTTTCCATACTGTGCAGAATTTCCTGAAAAATAATGGAAGGTTATGATGATTCCACCAAGCCTGATGAAGAGCTGTGTTTTCAAATATCAAACAGCCTATGTTGGTTAGAAGAATTAGAAACTATTGATTTCAATACATGAGACTTTGTAAAAATATTGGGTTTAGGTTCTTTTCTTGGGAAAAAATAATAGGATTGTTGTGCTTTAGTTATAGTGATTCAGTTCTTGTTCCAATTATTCTCCATTATATTTATCCACCATATCGAAATGGTATGTTTCTTTTGGGTTTGAAATTTTATTTGTTGCTGGCTTTTGAGAAGTTGAATCCAAGATTTACTCCACTGCCCAGTCTGGCTCCATTCTCCATTTTGAATGGATAGAGTTGTGCCAGAGAAAGAACTGACTTAATTTAGAGGTATCACTGATGGCCAGAACTTCATTGAGCACAGTAGTCCAGGTGATCATCCAATTGTGCATTATTTTTTTCGCCACATCATATGCAATCTTTTATGAAAAAGATTAGGGTAAATTTTATGATTTGTCACTTTTGAGTTCCCCTTTACAAAAACTAACCATTCATTGTACCAGTTAACAAAAATACACCGGTTTGAGTTCTGGTTTACAAAACTATCCAAAATAATGTTCATCCCTTATCAAAAGATTTTTTTGACAATTTTACCCTCACATCCCCCTTCTCCGGTTACAGGTCTTCTTCTTCTTCCTCCTGCCACCCAATCCATCTTTAACCCCACACCACGCCCCACCTTGCTACCTGCCCCTACCCATCCTTCCCTGCCCCACCCAGCTCACCTCCTCTGTCCTTTCTCCCAAATCGATAGCCCCGTCCCACCATCTCATTGCCCCTGCGCGGCACCGGTTCTGCCCCTTGCCCCCTGCCCATTATCGACTAAACATCTTCAATTGCTTCTCTTGTGATCTCTGGAACTTATTTGGGTATAGGTTGTTGGTTCTATAGGCTTGAAATTCGGCCACAGGAAAGAGTGCTTGGACTTTATTTGGGTCCATGTCATTGCAATGGGTCGGAAATTCAGTCATAGAGGAAATTAATGCTGAGTTGTTCCCATCTATTAGCATTTCATGAAACAAATCAAGAGCTGAATCCAAATTTCCAGAATCATGAAACCCGTATCTGTTTGGAAGATGACCCTTGCTCTCCATCTCTTTCAAGAGCCGACATCCGACCTTTGCTTTTCCCAATTTACAAAACTCCTTAATCAAGGTGGTGTAATTGCTCTTTACAAGACTACAAAGGCGTCTTCCATGTTTCTTCTCCGGCCACAAACAGAGGTCATACCATACTTCGGGCACTGGTCAAACAACACAGGCTTGACATGAATACCAGCGATCCAATGTTTATTATAACAGATATATACCAGACAAGTATGACATGTTACCAAAAAAAAAAGGGGGGGGGGGGGGTTGTGAAAGAAGGCTACTTGGTTGTGTGGCTCCTGTGCGTAAACACAAGAGTGCATGCCTTTACTTGCACTTTCATTGGCCTCCACGGTTGCCAAAAAAATATATCCAAAACAACTAACTATACGCTACAAGTTAACTCTATAAATTGGACAATTTTGTCCCTGACAAGTTCACCATCATCTCTCTCCTCCGTCCACTTCACATTAGGGTTGGGGGTGGGGTTGTCAAAGGTTGGACAGATTCATTATGATCCTTTTTTTTTTTTTTTTCATATACCAGGCAAACCAAATCCGGACCTATAGGCTGTTTGATCTACAAAAATGGAAACCAATTTCTATCAGTTTGATCGGTTGATCCATTATCAGATTTTTAAAATGGTTCATATCGGTCTATTATCGATCCAACCTCAGTTTAAAGAAAAAAAAACCAATACCAAACCGATAAGGAGTTCGGTCTATCACTATTTAGTCCATCCAATCGGTTTTGGTCAATTCAACCAGTCCAGTCTCATTTTTTGACACCTCTATTTTCATACCCTTCACTAACCAACAATTAGAATTGAACAAGATTTTCTCTCTCTTCAAGGGTACACATAATGAGGATATCTTTGATTTAAGAATACATTCAATGAAACTGGTCTCAATTTTTATTTTCTTTTCCATCCTTTTGGAATACTGGGCAGATGGGTATTAACTTCACTTCTGGGCAATACATGCAAAATAGTCTTGAAAAAAAAAAAAGAGAGAAAGAAGAAGAAGAAGAAAAAGAAGAAAAGAAAGAGAGGAAGAAAACCCCTCTCTGTAGGTTACATGAACAGATGACATGCCCAAATTAAGCTTGCAGAATCTGTGCTTACATCCTTCAAGCCTCAAGCTCTGAGTCTGCTGCCTTGGTGTGCTTCAGTGTAACATCTCACAGTAATTCATTCTCACAATTCCAGTATTGAAATATGCAAGATTTCATACCTTTGAACAGCTTGTTTCATTGAATAGCACAAATGCAAGAGTTCCTCATTCCCTCAGACTCTCCCTCTTCCAATACACTGAAAAGATTTGAAAGATTTGAGGGGAAAGATCAAGAATTAGGTCCAATTTCCATATTCAGAGCTTATTTATAAATATATACATTGGAAGGTGTTTGGCTAGGGTTTTTTAAATTTCCCTTTCAGAAGACCAAATGTAAATAACCTAGCTAGGAAAAGTAATTGTTTCCTCTGCTTATATGGCCACCAAACCCATTAATAAAGCCATAACAAAACGACCTCTGTAATTGACAAAAAGAGAAAAAGAGGTAGAGAAATAGTTATTGTACCTTGATTCATAAACTTGAACTTGAGCAAGATCTTTTCCATGAGCATCAGGCCAACTAACCTTCCTCCTATTTCTGAGTTCATGATTCTCCTCTACAACTGTAGCCATCTTCTTATTCTTGAGATTACTCTTAAGAGTAGGAGGAGCTACAATGCACGGTCTTGATTGGGACTTGCTGCTACTACTGAACATGTTAGTAGCATGTACAAAAACCATCCATATTTTCGGTGATCCCTTCTCTATTATATTAATCTCTGCGCACTAGATGAAGTTACTAGTGATGAGATATATTTGGGTAGAATTCATCCTTAAAAGCTAGCCAATAAGAAGAAGGTGCCCATACCTAAAAGTCTCCACATTTCGACGTGGGATTATTACTTCTGCTTTACAATTGGAACCCCAACAATATTCCCCTTCACGTGGGAGCAACTGAGATCTTTCCCATCAATGTTCTTCTTCTTGTTACTGTTATCCTCAATACTAGCTCACTAGAGCAGTGCATGATAAATTCAAACATGCCATGACAAGAGGGAGTTACCAAATGATTACAGAAGTTTTGTTTGGAAGAGAATGTGTTCAGCTTGAGGGTTACAGAAGGATGAGAAGAAAGGTAGAAGGAAACAAATGAGGGCTGGGGCATCTTTTTCACGCCTACCCATTACCCATTATGAGTTGCTTTCTTTTGCTTTTGCATTGATAGTCATTAGTAGTTGAATAAAAAGAGGCCAGGGAGGATTCTCTTTTTAACTTTTTTGACTTTATTTTTGAATGCCTTATGATGACTGAAGAGTGAGATATGAGCAAAAGGTTCAAGAACCTGGAATTAAGCATGAGATTGGCCTCCTAAATCCTAGAAATTGGAATCATAAAAAAAGTAGTATAAGAACAGTAGCATCAATGTGATTCCCAAATAACCCCCTAACCCTAGACACCCTGTGCAATTGAGAACCGTTTGAATGTTTGATGGGGTCTTCTCCTAAAACTTGGCCCCATAGGTGTCTAGAAAATGCTGAGCAGGTTTATTACAGTTAAGATAACGAGTGCAGAGTTCCCCAAGTCTCAAGGATTTCCAAATGCTCTTTTTTTTGCTCTCTCTCTCTCTCTCTCTCTCTCTCTCTCTCTCTCTCTCTCTCTCTGTGTGACAAATATGTATCTATAATTAAAAATAAATATAATATTATATACAATAAGTAGTTTTCTGTCATAGAGTGTGGCCAAACCAGTATTTCCGGCTGTCTATCTTCTCCTCAAAACAAGGGAATAGAGATGTCTGTTTAGATGAGGGTCAGGGGGGAGCGATAGACACGTGGGAGTGCTAGCGTAGGCCACATTCTCCCAAACAGAGTTCTTTTTTCCATTAAATATTTAACGACAATAAAATGATTTTCTATGATAGTAAAAATAAGCATTTTTCTTGTAGTGGTGTTGGGCTAAAGTTGGCAATTGGATTTTCCCATAAGTGGATATTCAGCTGGGTTAGGTTTGGAACAAGTTCATGCTAAGAATAAAGACGTAAATACCACGTGAAGTCCAGAGCTCATTCCCAAAATATATTATTTCTATCAAGAAAAAATAAAAAAGTTAGAAAGCTCTACAGCCTTGTAAGAATCTTCTTCAATTAAAATGTTAAAAATTCTTTTATGAGATGATTCGATTTCACAATCCCAATAATCCTTTGTTTTGCGTTAACAGATTATTGGTTATAGGAATTCTAGAGCCTTCAAGTCTCATACTTTTGTGGAGTCAATCAATCTACAGAATAATCCAAACATGTATTCATATCTACGTCATCTGAGTCAAAATTAGTCTGCCAATAAAAAATAGGAATCACTCGATAATCCCAAACGAGTTTGACCCCATGGATTTTTGTATTTATTATTTATTTGGGAAAATTTCACGGATACCCCCTAAAAATATCCAATATAACTGAAACTTACCATATTTTGGCAAAAAGGCACAGACTACTCTTATTTTATGAAGATATATGAACTTAGTCCACTCCGTTAGGCTTTTGGGGTTAAGTTGCTTTTAGATTTATCATAATGGCCAAATTGCCCTTAGAAGGGATAAATTACCATAATACCCCTTAAAGGTAAAATCCTCTTTTACCCAATAAACAAAACAGTTCATCGTTTTAACAGCTAGGGCTGAAAGAAGAAGATGATGGAACTCATCTCCATAGCTGGGCTGTAGACGGTGACCTCCGCCATTGCTAAACCCATCTCCAAGCTTGGAAGACAAAGAAGGAAAAACCCCCTCTCTGCTTGTCACATCTGACCTCTCTTCTCTCCCTTCTCCCACTGCTGTGGGCGACACCAACGGTGACGATGAAGACCCTTTCAACTCTTCCGGGACTGTTCTTCTGCTACTTGTTTGAGGAATCGCAGTGTGGAGTTTTGAGATCGGTGGGTTTTGACAAATTTTCCCTATTTGTCCTCTTCATTTCACTAAACCTGAAGTAGAAACCCAACGTTTCCATTTCCGATCTCCATCTCCATCATCTAGCATAGGAAGTGGTTTTGCCCATCCGACAATGAAATTAGGTACCTTTTTCTCTGAAAAATCGAGGGTTTCAGAGAGTAGAATACCACCAGTTGATCTGAAACCGTATGTGATTATGTAAGGAGGGCAGATCTGTGAACAATTTCTCGAATTGGGTTCGCAACCACTGCATCTTGATTGAACGTCAGAGCTGTGAAGCCAACTGCATTTCGGATTTTCGCAGCCTACAATCTTGACAGAAGAAGACAATTTGGGGATGAAAGTTGGGATACTTGAGGGGTTTTGGTTTACGAAAGAACAGTACATGCAGGTATAACGGTGGGTACAGGGGAATCAGACTAGATCACTACCTTTGTCCATTATAAGGTGGAGTACCGAAGCTGAGGGAAATGGAGTATCCTCCATAGCTGTGAGGGAAAAGAGGGGTTTTAGAGAGAACAGAGATTTGAGGGTTCTTTAGGTGTTTGGCTTTGGTTAAAGAGTCGGAAGCCAGGTGGGTGAGCTTCTGCCATGGATCTGCAAAGGGGTTCTTGTTGAATTGTGAAAGAGAGAAAGAGAGAGATATATCCAATTTTTTTGAACCTGCAATGTATAGATTAAACATCAGCTTAAATGAATTTCAATGGTTCCCCTTCTAAAAAAACAAAAAACCTTCAAGAGGTTTGCCAAGAGCTGCTTCTCTGCTTTCTCTTCTCCAAAAACCCTTGCTAGGTTTTCTAGGTTTGAGAGGGATTGTGTGAGAATTACCATAGCAGCAACGGGGAAAAAATTGCAGTGGCTGATTAGCCACGGCAGTGGGGTGGGGGTGGGGGAAAAAATTGCAGCAGCGGTGGGTTACAGGAAAACAGAGGAGGTGGGTCCTGAGACTTCTGGCTGGAGAGAAGGGGAGTAAGAAAGAGATAGAGAGAGAGAGAGTTGTAGATGCAATCCTCAACATTATTGAGGTGCAGAACAGTGTTAGTCGTCGCACGGAGACGAGGTTGCAGGGGACCAAGAGAAGGAGGGCTGGAGGGGGTGGCGGGGGTGGTGGTGGCGGCGGCGGAAGAAACAACAGAAGGAGAAGAAGGAGAAGAAGAAGGGGAGAAAAAAGAAATAAAAAAAAGTCATTAATTCATCATTAAGGGTATTTTAAACTTTGGATGATACTAGGAGGGTAAAATCGACATTTTATCTTAGGGGTTCCTTTGCTTAACGTTAGGGGGAAGTTTGATATTTTGCCAAAATATGGTAAGTTTCAGCTATATTGGATACTTTTAGGGGGCGTCCGTGAAATTTTCCCTATTTATTTTACCTTCCTAGAAAATGGTTATAAGGTATTCTAAATTATTAAATGTGAATATTTGTTTCTTTTTCAGCTGACGCTTCTAGTGAATGGAGCTTACATGTATGAATGATATCATACATGGTTTTAATGCATCGCATGGGATTGGGTATCGGTCACTTTCAAAATTGATATAACATCGATATGGATCGGCCTGTATCGGCCAAGTTTACATATATTTGCAAAAACATATAAAACTCTTTTGAACTCAGCTTTAAAGAAAGAAGCATTCGACATAAATGATTGAACCAAGTGCACCAAAGAAGCCGTTGCGACATACTACTCCTTATTTGCTCATTAAAAAGTGAACAAAGCTCATCCCAGGTAAACAATGAGACATGGCAATTGCTATGTGGGAGGTGAAGGGTCTATTGCCTGCCTAGAGGTAATCCTTGTATGGGTCTTCTCTAATCACTTGAAAGTACTTGTGAAACGGTGGGTTTGGGGTCCCCGCAGCTCTCCTTCGTTTGTTTCACCAATACTTTCAAGTGACTAGAGTAAGATAAGCATTGGTTGAAAGGGCTCCCTTGTATAGATGTGACCTACCCTATGTGTATTGAGATGTCGGGAGTTATAGATGTATAGTTTCACATTGGTTAAGTTTGGTCTTTGGTGCCTTATCCCTTGCTTCTATTTCTAAATTTTGAACCTACAACCATCAGGTTTCAATAGCCCACTCTTCTACCCACTACAAAAATTAGCATAAAATAAATAGAGAATTAAGGACATAACATACAAATCAGAATCCTTTAACTTTAAGTTCTTAAGAGGGAATGAAGGGACAGACACTACCACCCTGAACATAAAATATAAGTTTCTTGGATTCTCTCCTCCATAAACATTTGTTTCCATCCAAGGGCCTAAATGAGGCCACATTAGTGCTTTCCATAAGCTGGAAGGAAGAATGACACGTCACCTCATATGGATCTCCTAAAAACCAGTGAAAAGTAAAGCCGAGGAAACTCATACACATGCTTAACTTGACAAAATTAATCCTTTGTTATTGATTTAAATATAAATTAAAGATACCTTTTATGTGTTGCTTATGGCTTCCCTCATCCATGTGAACCCCCCAAAACCTCACCATTGTGTACTGCACTTTGTCTGTAAACCTCAGAGAGACTCATCCATTCATTAACCTTTTCATGGCCAAAAATATCTCCTCAGAAAAAGAGAGAGCGAGAGTAACAACAAAACTGCCAACAATAAGGTATTGCTTTTACCAAGAGACTAGAGACTTCCAACAACAAAAGGCATTGATTAACCAGAAAATATGGAATAAGTAATTGTCAGTGTTGGTTTGGTTCGGGTTCTGACTGAGCCAGTCCAGATTCCACCCTAAATAGGCTGCTGCAATGCAATGAGATTGATTCCTGGTCTAACTAAATCCATTAATCCACGTTTTGGATCTGACATTTTCTTTACAATTTTCAATTATTTCTTTCCTAGTTTGGCTAAACACTATAAGAGAGCTTAATAACCAATGGTTTAGAGAGAAGAAGACTCCAACCCAAATCAGTCTTGAGGCATGTGAGGCACAATGGTGGCCCATAAATTGGGACCATATGAAGGAGGATTTAGGAACTACCTGGTCCAAACAGAACCTGCTATATCTCAACTCATTGGACAAATGTGTTCCTCAACCTCAACTATAAGTCAACATCTCATTTGGATAATCATCTCTTAACTTTTCAGTCAATTAAATTAACAAATCAAATCTGACATTTTCTTCTCAAATCTCCATTATTTCTCCTAGTTTTGCTTACCACCTAAAAAGTTCTTATAGAACCAACGGTGTACAGAGAGAGAGAGAAAGTTATAGAACAAATTCAGTCTTGAGGAATGTGCAACCCAATGGGCACCCTCATATTGGGACCATCTGAAGAATTCTGCATTGATGTACAAGTGTATGGTAGAGACAAATGACACCAGGGCTTAAACACCTCTTCCTCTTAATTAAATCCTTAAGTTTCCTATCCCCCACCAAATATCGTAGCCCCCACCACATGGATCACCCTATAAAATTCTCAAAAGCTCAGAATCAGAATACCAACCAAACCCTTAATCACTGTCTGCTCATTGTCTCTCCATCTCTGTTAGACATTCACTCCCATTCAACATTATTGTCTTCATCTTCTCAAAATCTCCTTTTCAAGTGAAGTCAGGAATCTTAGTTATATAACTGTTCTTAACACTATATATATATATATATATATATATATACATCATCAAGCCCATCAAGCCAATAGACATGCAGGTGAGCTTCATAATCTCATGATCAAGTTATTGAATTCATATTATTTTTGCATCATTGCTTATGTGCTAGTACTGTATGATCACAGATCCTTCAGTGGCTTTTCAAGGGAGGACAAGAAGAACAGGCCAAAGAAACCACCAGTACTCCTAATGACAATAAACAAACAGCTTCTTCAACAGGTATAAAATGTTTCTTCTTAACAGCCTTTCTTTGGGAACAGAGGAATATTAAATGATTAGTATTAATTAACAGATTTTCTTCTATGTTTATGTGATATTTACAGTCCAAAAACCAGATTGTAAGGATCTGGTTTTGCATAAAAGGAGTGGCAGCATTTATCGGAGATCTAAAAGAAATAAAGAATGTGAGGTGGAATGTGAGGAGAATTCGGATTCGACATTCAAGGTTTTAATGGATAGACACAATCCAAGAACATGCTTTTATGGCACTCTTAACTTGAAGAAACTTGGAAGATTTGGTAAGAGCAATCATAATTTGCTGCAACAAGTCATTATGAAAGAAGAAGAAGTTGCCAACAGTAAGGTTCTATCAATATCTTCTAATGCAACAACAGTACTTACTACTCTTGCAAATGATCAATGTGGGTTGACAGAGAAGAAAGACAAGCCCAAGGGGGATAAGACCAAAGCCATTTCTAGAATGAAGGAGTTGCTGAGATGGGCTGCTTCAGCTAAAGCTGAGAAGGGTGGTGGGAAGTACATCAGTAAAAAGGTGATCCTCTTTGACCCACCATTCATAAAATTCTTCCTTCATTCTCATCTCCTCTGTTCAGTTTTCCTTCATTTAAATCTATGGATTCTGATAACTTATAATGCTTATATCAATGTTGAAGGTTTTGTACTTTCGAAACCGTGGTGCTATCAAGGCAGCAGCACATGATGATGATTCAAGCTTAAGCTCTCCCAAAATCAACTCTAGATGGGATGTGGGCCGCTGTTCCACCTCTTCCTCTGCTTACTCAGGCTTTTCATCATTCACTTCATCTTCAACAAGATCTGATCAATCACAGATCAAGCCCATCATCAGTTCTGTAGCTGAGGATGTTTCAGCTCCAGATTCCAATGAAAAGGAAGCAACAACATCTATTCAAGACAGTGAACTATGTAGTTCTAGCAGAGGAAATTGGGTCACTACAGATGACGAATGTAAGATTCTCTGTTCCTTAATTTTCTCTGTGGTCTATCCTGCACATCATATAAGTTCTCTGTAATCTCTTACATTCCCACTTAATTAATTGCTTCCTTTTCTTGATTGTACAGTTGTGGTGCTAGAGCTCTGAAACAGAGCAAAAAAAAATCTAAAGAAGATGGTCCATGGCTTCATTAATTTCTTCGCCAACAGATGCTAAAAGTGCTGTAACAGCTAAAATGTCATTGGCTGCCGAGTGGAATGCTCATTGTAATTTATTTTTTTTCAGGATCAAAGAATTATTAGATGTAAAACTAATTCAAAGATCTGAAAAGCACCCATTTTAATGAACATATATATTTATATATAGAGAGATACATGGTTGAATGATTAAGAAATGGACCATTACACAAATTTCCTCGTTTAGAGGGGTCCTCCAAGAAGAAAGCCACAGCCCAGGGCATGAGCCCTCAGAGAAAAAAAAACCGTTCTCTCTGCAGAACGTGGCGTCTGCGCGATGGCATCAATAGGACAGTCATTACCGCCATTCAATTGGCGGTCATTTCACTTCTTGTGTATTTAGATGAGGCTTCCACCACTACAGGGTCTAGGGAGGATCATAATGCACACAGCCTTACCCATGTAGATCACATTTAAAATCGAAGAAAAAATGTAGTTGCTCATGTGGCAAAACAAGTTATTAAAAATTTCAGATCTATGGTGCGTAGACACATGTGGAAGGGTAAATGATCGAATTTGACATTAGATTTTTAAATGACAAGTTCAAACCATTTCTTAGATATTCTTTTATTGGAATTACAATATTAGTCTTTCACGTGGCACAAGTAACTAACTAGGTATGCACAAAAAACTTTTTGTCAAAAGAAAAACCTTTTTATTTGATGGGGGAGTAAAAATACCACAAATATGATTCATTGGTTTTTGGACCGAGTTTCCTTCACCCAACACATTTATTTCTATTATGATGGATGGAGGCCTCTTTGGGGGACTTAACACACTTTTGACACTTCATACAATAAAAGATGAGATTATGACCATCAATTGATAAGGAATTTTTTGCCGAAACAAAATCATTAACGAGTGTTTGATTTGATAGCAAATGACGAAAAATTTGACATTTTAAGAGTAAAATAGAAAGACAAATGTTTCATAGTTAGCATGGTTTAAGTTTTATTTTTAGACTGTGAAAATTTAAACTCAGATTCACCCTTCATAGGCACCTTCTTGATAGTCCAAGACTCCAAGTATTGCATGCAACTTTGAAGCATTAGATTTATTTTCTAGGTTTTAATTTGCTACTTGGCCAACTTCATTTTGAATAAAACTAGTTCTATAAATTTCTGCTCTATTTGACCTGCCACTTGCCATCTAGGAAACCAAGTGCAATTAGAAAAACAATGGAAATTTTTGCTAGTAGGAAAGTTTGGGAAAAGTGATTGATACTTTCCATCTAACCAAATGAAATATTAAAGTGTCACAATTACTCAAAATACCCTTATTGACCAGTTGACCACCTTTCAGGCAACCATTTCTACATTTCGGTTCGCTAGCCACGTGGCATTGTCATTTTCGTTCCGCTAAAGCGTTGCGGAACCGGTGTTCTCTGAAGCCAGAAAGGCTAAAACCCTGTTTCTTCGACACTTATGTAGTTGAAAGAATCAAATTAGATCAGAGAAAGTTCGATTCCCTCATAGGGGCTTTTCTTTGATCTCTCTTTCTCACATACGCAGAGAGCCCTATCCTTCAGCATCTGCAACTTGAAGGATGAACAGGTACGCACATTCTATACTGAAGTTTAATGCTTGTAGCGACTGAGTCGGTATTTGGGTTCCTTTTTTCGTTAAAATTTTTGCATTCTGTTTGGAAAAGAATTCAGATTAAATTAATCCATACCTTAGGTGTTCTTGTATTGCATTTAAACAAATTTCAGGTTACAAATACGTAAATAAATTCATGTCGCGTCAGTATCACATTGAGGTGTCTTGTTGTTGATAAATATCGTGAGTCCTGGTTATTCTAACGAATGAGGTGTAAATGGAGATTTAATAGTATGGCAAAAATCCTTCTTAATAGGTTATTTTGTAAAGTGGGTTATAAAATTGGATAAGCAAAACTGTGGTTTTACTGGCTTATCACCGAGAAGAGTCCCTTTGTTGCTTCGCTGCTTCGAGTTCAATTTACAAAATTGGCACACTGAATTGGCTGTCCTTGGGAGATAGATTTGGGATAGTTGAACTCCAAGTGATTTTGACATTGGACCTAGTTTGTTGATGTGAATGTAATTCAGAGTTAATGAATGATTATTGGCAATTTAAGGTAAAACTATTATTTGGAGCCCTTTCCCCCCACCCCCCCCCCAAAAAAAAAAAAAGAAAAAAAGAAAAAAAAAGCAAATCTTGTGTCATTGTGCTAGATAGATACTGTAGATGGTGTGTATCAAACCATGTAAAGTAACAATTGGAACAAAAATAATTGTTGAGGAATATAGAACTTTAATTGTTTGCCTTTAACTTGATTTGCAGAGAGAGGTCAATCACAACAACAACAACAACAACATCCAAACCTTATCCCAACTTAATGGAGTCGACTACATGGATTCTATAAGAGAAAATAGGTAAAAAGAAGTAAAAAGGAAGGGGGGGGGGGGCAAACAACATCAACACAAATCTCTTAATTGACCCTTCTTAACTACGTACCACTTCTTAACTGCCCAACATTCTGCGCTAGGTTTCGAAGAGGGGTGAATACAAACAACGACAACACACAACAAAGACCAACTAAATGGGGTCGGCTGCATGGATCTTTGATCTCCAGTCAGCTCTAGAGGTCATACTTGGAGCAAGGCCTAAGCTAAGCATAGGAAACTGTAAACTGATACTATGGGCCTATTATTACAAAATCTGAAGCCTCCGCTCTCTTAAGAATTCTACTAAGTCCCTCCCTGATGATGGTAAACAAAATGGGTGAGCTGTAGAGAAAAAGCATATTTCTTGCCTTACACCCCTTTAACTTTTACAATATATGTATTCACCTTATAATATTGAAGAGGAAGTTGTTAAACAGCTTCTTCTCAAGGCTTCAGAAATAATTCACATGGGCATATGCTTTTTCCATACCTGTCTTGCATGTCATCCTTGGGCTTTCCTTCTTAAGTTGGCATTTATGTATGCATTGGATGCTATCACATCATCTGTAATCTTCTGTGCCACACAAAGCTCCTTGATAAAAATCGAAATAGACTTACAAAAACTTCTTTAATCTTGATGCCCATGCCTATGATGCGTTAGTCAATCTTTTAGGCACTTCACTTTATCTCAGAGGTTTCTTTCGTTAAAACTTCACTTTATCTCATAGTTGTCACACATCTAAGCGATCCAAGGTGTTGGAGGGGCTCCAGACGCAAGGTGACACCAACAAGGCGACCAAGGCGTCCAAGGTGGCTGGATGCCTAGGCGATGCCTTGACAATTATGGTTTATCTGCTATAGGGATGTTACCATGATGAAAGAAGCATTTGGACCTCTATCCATACCACTTCCTTATCTATCACTGTTATAGCATCTATTCGACACAGATACAGACTGATACAGACAATTCAATTTGCATTTTCCCCAGCTATATTGAGTTTCATTTCTGATTGGATATTATGTGGTTAATTTTCACAGGTTACCAACCTGCAGCAGGATATCTGTCATGACCAATATTTATGGCTCCAGAAAGAAGCATAAAATTGCTAAGATATTACAAAGGCCATTGATATAATTTTCTAGATATCCATAATAAAGGAAGAAAAATAAGTTTTATACTACCATGAGGCAAGGATGTTCTAAAAAAGTAAAAAAGTTTTGAGGTTGCAACTGGGCGAAACACTGCCCCTTGGTTGATTTATATCTCAAATAAAATCCATTCAAACCCCTCAAATTAAGAGGATGTAGTGGTCTTAAAATTAGTTTATTTGATATGGGAAAAACCCTAGGACTCCATCTGGCTACAAGTAAAGTGCAATGACGGAGAAATTAAAAGCCATTCAAACCCTCAAGTTAAGACATTAAATCTTCCATCATTAAAAAAAAAAGATGTAGCATCTTAACTTATCGACCAAATTACTTGTATTTGAATAAGAAAATATGACAGGGCTAAGGAATTGAAAAGTTTAATTGTCATATTTTTAAGATGTTAAATTAGTTACACAATCATGATTATGAGTATTTCCATTTTCTTTTTTAAATTACTTTCAATTCCGGTAAGGAAGAGTGACCAGATTCAGTTTGACGGAGCTAAAAGAGGTAGGGGCAGGTCTAAATTGACTATTGGAGAAGTGGTAAGAAAGGATATGCATGTGGTAGGGCTTGATCCTAGTATGACCATAGATAGAGTTGTATGGAGAACAAGGACCCATGTGGCTGACCCCTTGTTGGGGAATGTTCCTAGGATGCTGCTTTGACTACTGCTTGGCCTTCTTCCTTTACTTACTTTCTTTTTTACTTCCTTTTATTCCTCTTACTTCTTGTACTTCTCTTATTTCTATTACTGTCATAGCCTCTATCGGATCCATGTAGCCGACCCCATTTAGTTGGGATAAGGTTATGGTTGTTGTTGTTGTAGAAGTACAATGATTCAAACTTGAACTAGGAAAGATCCCCTAGCCGATTCTAATTAGGAATACTAAGTAGATCGGCTAAGAGGGGGAAAGGGAGGAAAAACCAAAAATACCCCTATTGGGTATAATTACATATTTTAACACTCCCCCTCAAGTTGGAGCATAAATATCGAACATGCCTAACTTGCACAAAATAGGGTGAAATAATTTCCCACACAAGCCTTTAGTGAAAACATCAGGCAGTTGATTACCAGTTTTCACAAAAGACATATAAATCTGCCCACTCTCCAATTTTTCTTTGATGAATTGTCTATCGATCTCCACATGCTTTGTGCGGTCATGCTGTACTGGATTATGTGCAATGCTGATTGCAGCTTTATTATCACAATACAACATCATTGGAAGTTAAACAGTAACACCAAGGTCTTGGAGTAAGCCTTGTATCCATAATAACTCACAGATTCCCTGTACCATGGCCCGGAACTCTGCTTCAGCATTGGACTTTGCCACAACATTTTGTTTCTTGCTGCGCCAAGTGACAAGGTGCCCTCCTATAAAAGAGCAATACCCTGAAGTAGACTTCCGATCAGAAGAACCACCCCAATCTGCATCAGTATATGCCTCAATATGAAGATGATCATGGGGAGACAAAAGAACCCCTTTTCCCGGAGCTGACTTCAAGTAATGGAGGATGCGAAGAACAGCTGTCATATGGGAGGAATAGGGATCATGCATAAATTGACTAGCCCTAGCTTTCTCCCTTTTTGTTTCTTAATTTTCCCATAACCTAAAACCTGCATAGACCAATCCACCCATAAAAAACTCACCAAACCAGAACCGAATTACCATTTCTGCCCCTATAGCGCTCGATCCAAACCCTAGCTCCATCCTCCCACTCTAAACCCTAGATTCCCCTCTTTCTATCTTTCCCAAAACCTGAAACCCTAAACCTAAGTTGCTGCCCATTCAAATTTACACACTTCCATCTATCTCTCGGGACCTTCACTGATAGACTCCCCTAATTTCACCAAAAACCCAATTTTGACCTAGCTGATTCACCTGTTCATAACAGATCCTAGTTGATTGGCTCTTAGTTTGATTTTTCAAACCTTGGACTACATTAATGACATAATATGTGTCTTGTGATGTTTGGAAAAGTACAGGCCCTTGTGACAATAATGTTTCATCTTTTTTTTATTATTATTTTTATTGAAGTCCTTTTTGAGATAGTGTGACAGACCCTTGTGACAATAATTTTCGCCTTTTTTTTTTTAATTGAAGTCCTCTTTGAGATATTGTGAGGAATGGGTTTGTATTCTTCCCACTGCATCAACCCTCTTTCACAAGGAAAATAAATGCTAACTAGAAATTGTTCGCTACTTTTTTACCTAAAAGCTCGAACTGTTAGGGAAGGGCAGCATCAATGTATACATCAACACTCCCCCGCACGTGTAGGCCAAGATCCCATGGAGTCGAACACTTGACCTCCTTGCTTTGATACCGTGTTCGCTGCCATTTCACCTAAAAGCTCGAACTGTTAGGGAAGGGCAGCATCAATTTATACATCAACAAATATGGCCACTAACAAGCAATTATTTCATTCCTTTTTCTAATTTAGGTTTTATCACCAAAAGTCTTTTAGATTCTGTATCGTTTAGGCCATAAACACATGATTGTTCATTGCCATATGACACATCTTATCAATCCAATGTCATTCTATTAGGTTCTATGTTGTCGAACATGTTGCATATGCATAAAATATGTTTGTTCATTTTTTTTTTCTAGTTGCAAGTATAAACATGTACTATTCTTTTAGTATGTTCTAATGCATTTGTTCATTGGAAACAGAGCAATTGTGAGAAAAGTTGTGACCATTGTTCACACATTAAAATTTCCAAAGAAGGCTTTCACTAATGATGCAGCTGCTGGAGTATCTAGTGCTGACTCTGTTCAATTTAATAATGTAATAATCCTTATCGCTCATGGATGGATATTTTTCTAATCTTGATTTTACTTTTTTGGGGGGCTGCGGGGAAGTTTGCCAGCTGAGGCCCTGTGGAGGGCTGAAGCACCAATTTCTGCCACATGGATTAGTCATTTGGTCTTCTGACTGGGAGATTTAGTGTGTAACCCTAAATTTGTGGGGTCCACTTCATCTGTCTACTTTTTTTTTCTTTGCTCTTTTTATTTTTTATTTTTTTACTTCCTTTACTGAGCATAATAGTGGCCTTGTTCTTGGTTCATTGAGTACACTGTTTGCAAGGTTCAAGAAGTATAGTTCGGATTTCAATCGAAACCTGGCCGACATCCTGCTGGTTTCATTGCATGGTTTCGTTTGACCATTTTGATGGTCAAACGCAGATCAAATACAGGCTGAAACTTGGCAGAGACCCTAATTAAGCATCCCTAAACACAATGGAACTTTTGGATTATTGGAAAACATACTCAAATTGTTAGTTTGGTTTCGTACCCTAGGTTGGCAGTGTACGCCATACCTTGCATGTATATTTCTCAAAGATAGCCTATGTTAAGGCGACCCAAGGCGGTAGAGGGAGAGTAATTTCTAACAAAGTTTTCGTGTTGTTGATTCCTAGATGTAGTGCTTCTTCCCCCACGCTGCCTATTGGTACTATTGAAATAGGATTGACCTGTAATACAGAACCTATAGGTATAACCTTTCGCTCATGCCTAAGCACTTTGGCGACAAGGTGCCCAAGGGTTATTTTTTTTTATTTCCCCTTTTTTTTGAATTATTTAGTATGCTACGATATATACTTTATATCATAAAAAATCAACATTAAACCACATCGAGTCACCAAAAATCAACATAGAACAAGAATATGGCAGAACTGAAGAACCAAGCTTTTGAAAGTTCGAAACAATCAAAACATACATTTGGTTTATACTGTTCTTGGAAAGCATGATCTTATCTATAAGTAATTAAACGGCTCTTGATTTAAAGAAATGTTCTTGTTCTCTAACAAGTTTGACTGGTCAAATGATTTTATTTTAACATGAGACTTTTTGTATTAGGTAGAGTACAAAACCAGCTTTCCAACAAATCCAAGATTGCATAAATCTGATTTATATTGAAGGAGTTATGTTCTAGTCAAACCTTATTTGGTGTGCGCGAATGCTGTTTAAAATCGCCCTAAATGGAAATACATTTTTAGACATCAAAACAAAAGATTATTTTACTAGGCTTGGACTCAAAAGTTTGGGGTGTTTGTGTGTGGACTCGACCTTCTCAAGAAGACATGAACTTGTCAACATTGACCCTTGTCTGACTAGTCTTAGGGTTGGGCCTACTACCCGGCTGATCCATTACTGGGTCACTGCGATCCCTCACTCACTCGTAAAGGGGATCCTCATCATCTGATACCAGTGGAAGATGTTGCTAAGTTCAATTGGGTCTTTGTCATTCTCCATCCCCATGCATATGTTTTGCATCTTCAATCTCATATTGTAGTGCACATACACCAATTGCTCAAGACGTTTATGACGTGATCAGTTCCACCTCATCAAGTGGATAAGTGAAAATGTACTCCAGTTGCGCTTGCATCCAGAGGTGGAACATGTCTGGGTGAGAACCTTAATTGTTATCTTCCTCAAGTTAGGTGCATCTCTCCCATATAGCACCCACCATTCACTTGCATTAGAATATTCTTGCAAGTGCTAGAACTTGGATACAAGCATATGTGAAATTATGAATTGAACAAAGAAATTAAGTTAATGGACTTACCAAGAGCAGTTTTTTTCCAACCAGTCTGTGCGGCAGCACAGCTGAAAATTCCTAGTGTATTCCTGAAGGTCATCTATTTCCACTGCAAACATTGATACGTCAACATCAGTGTGTTTATGGGGATTAATTGCATTGATTAAGAAACTACAAGTATATTTCACTACTGCAGGTTGACTGGATATCAGATTATCAACTCTTGATTCATCCCAAGTCTGTGTTTGTATGGGTACTTGGGATATAGATAGTATGCTGAAAATAACATAAGAGCAACTGTAAATGCTTATGATGTTATTAATGGAAAGTAAATTGACTTAGGTGGTATAAAGTATAAACTAAAAATACAAAACTCACCAGACTTATATAGTGGATGCATAAATTACCTTTCCCATCGATCTTGGACTATCTGGATGTAGCTCTTACCATCACGTGGTATTGCCGCTGCCATGTGGTCCTTCATCATCTCCATTGCCACATACAAGGGTGGTAGGGTAGGCTTCTTCTCGGAGTCAACCATCCTCAACACCTTCACCATAGGCTGAAGTAATGTGACGACCTTCTTTAGGTCGTGCTAGAATAGCTCACTAGATATGGTCGACTAGGCAGCTCTACAACCTGGAGAACCCGCCTCCCTCCAACCAAACCACTCCTCTAAGGCAAACATAAATCTGAGTCCTATCTTTTTTGCCTCAAAGCTCTTTAGGGAAATGTAGTTTGTGGTAAATCTAGTGATGCCCGGCCTTAACAAATCCCCACCACACTTAGTCCTTAGTAGCTATAGGGCATATCCATGATTGTACACAAATGTGGTCACTTGTATTGCCTCTCGACTACACTCTGTACCAATGTCTTCTTCTCCATATCCTTCGACATAAGGTCAATGCAGTGGGTTGCACAAGGGTCCAAAATAGGTGGTATCTACTATTATACATCAAATTATCCCTGCCCGCTTGATGTTACTACCTATATCTGTCGCCACTTGGACAACGTTCTCTATCCCCACCTCCTGGACCACCTTCTTCAACAAGTTGTATATATATTTTCTATCCTTCTTTTCCTTGGATGCATCAACAGATTTGAGGAATACAGTCCTTTCATCCCAATAGACCATGAAGTTGATGATGGACTGTCTAGTACGTCCAGTCCAACCATCACACATCACAGTGACCCCATAATCTAGCCATAGACCCTTGAGGGTCTCAATGTACTCCTGTAACAGCTTCCTTTGCTGGGGCAGATACACATTCATCAACTCATTAGCTGTGGGCCCCTTCACCCCTCCCCAATGCTCCTTACAATGTCTAACATGTTCTGATGGTAGGGCCCCTTAGTGGCATGTGTTGGGATATTATGGTAAAAGAACGCCCTTGACACTGCATCTCTCACCTTACCCTTCTATTCACCCCACACCTCCTTCAGCTTTTATTGTCTTCTCTTTGGTTTGAAAATTGCAGGATCTTGCTCAAGTATGTCAATAGCATCATCATTAGTGTCCCTTGGAGGGTGGGGGTGGAGGTGGGTCTGCCCTGACACTCTATGATCTCCTAAATGGTAATTCCAACTGCTTCTATTTCTTCCTACCTTGTCTAGAATCACTAGGGTCAGCCTCCTTGCAGCTGTTCTAGAGGAAGTAGCTCCTCCTTTGAACTCCCTGCCTCTCTCCTGCTCCTGCATATGTGTGACACAGCTTGCTTTGGTCACTCGCCGCATCTGTCTAGTCTCCATCTCTGTCTCCACATTGGCAGGCACAAAGTCCACTTCAAAATAATAATCAGAGTTTTGAGTCCTCTCCTGTCTCTGTTTGTCTCTCCAGTATTGCCTTGTCAAACTCTTCCCTTTTCCTCCTCTTGTCTAACTTCCTCTTTATCCCTCCCTTCATGAGGGTAGCCATGGTTTCTGCACCTGACAAGCTGGCCAAATGCCCCTTCAGTCTAGTGGCTCCACCTCCCAGAATTTTTTTCCCACAATAATTGCACTTGGATTTCTTCTTGTCATTCCCAATAGGTACTCCATGCCTCCATGTTATGTCACCCCCATCTCTTTCCTGAGAAGCCATGATGTGCTCTCCTTCCACTGTAGTAACAAAAAGTCACATCATTAATTTTTCTACATCAATTAAAAATCCTATGACAACAAGAAATCTATTTCCTAATTTCTAACTAAGTCTTATATTTTTCCTTGCTTAAAACCAAGTTTTATAATAATAACGTAATTAAGCAATATGTAAGTATGGAACAACACATAAAGCATCATTTTGAGTTGAAACGATAACCACAATAATTTTATAGAAGTCCACTCTTTTTCAAATCAAAACAGAATATTTTCCATATTTTTTAAATTTTCTTTGAATTTTTAAATATATTTTCTTATTGTCGATAATTATTTTTTCGCAGAAAAAAAAGAGACATCATGAGGCTGTAGATCGGCCAATGGTGACCAACATATATAAAATTGGGTTCCTCCAACCACTAAGTATTAACTTAAAAAAATAATAATTTGTTGCAAGAATTTTTTTTTTAATAATTTAAAAACAGAAAATTAAATCTGAATCCGTGAAGTTGTAGATCGGCTAATGTTATCCACAGAAAAAATTGAAGCCTAATCACTGCATTTTACTCTATTTTTTGCAAAATAATTATTTTAGGGAAAAAGGGTATTACCTCAAACTGTGAATCTTCACACAATCTCCCTCAAATCCGCCATATGTTAGCTGTAGATGACTTATACAGGCTTCCAACGAATTGTTCCACCAAGAGTTGCAAGAGGAATGGCCAAAATCAAGCAAAAAATCAAGTTTGGAGTCCAAATACAGGTTTTAGTCGAAACCTGATGAGTTGAGTTCAAAATGGGTCAAAACAGTTCCCATTTCGAACGGTATTTAACTTAAGTGAATGTAACGTTTTGGTGAAACGAAACAAAATTGCCGAAATGCGTCGAAATTTCAACTGAAACATGAGTTTTGGTTGCAATTTGTTATACCTAGTGAGTCACATACCGTTTCGTTTCAAGCTGAGTCGAAACCGAAAAATTTTGGTATATTTTGACTGACTACTCACCATGATTTTTTGTGTTGGTTTCTGGCTTTAAAGTCGGGGATTTGTTATCCATTTACACTTTTGAGATCGCTATAGCAGTATAAGTGGTTACTTTACTATGAAAATGGTTGTATCTCAATTCTCAAAGACTTCCATTATGTCGCTTGGAGTGCATTGTTGGACTGACTTTTTTCTTCAACTTATAGGAGGAGCATAAGCTTGGTATGACAACTAATATGGATGAATATGATGTTGCTATTGTTGGAGGAGGCATGGTTGGCATGGCTCTTGCTTGTGCTTTGTGTGAGTAGTGTCGCTTGCTTTATAGATTTCAAGTACTGTTCGTATTTACTCTGTACTGTCAATTCTGCAAATCTGAGGTTAATACTTGTAAGCTGAAACATATTGAATGGCTAGATTTCCCTTTTAGTTTCAGAAACTTTATTATGAACCGGTATTTCCTATTCGTAAGTGTACTGTTAAGTGTTAACTATGCCAATTTCTTCCTGGTGATTATGGTTGGGGATTATCATCTTGTTCGAGGTGTCTGAGGGTTTATCTCGCCGGCCTTCTCTGCCGGTGTTGTATTCTGTTCTCCTTACTGTACCTTGTCATTTGTTTTTAAAATCTGTTTAGGATGGAGGGCCATATGTTGCTGTTATACACTGTCTGATCTTTTTATTTAATAGATTTTGTTATTCATTAAAAAAAAAGAAGTGCAGCAGACTTTATCATAATATGCTACTACAGAAAATATGGGAAGAAAGTACAAGTAACTGTGTTTGTGTAAGACTAAATAGTCTAATTTCTTTAGTAACACACAATTATTTATATCATATGGAGCTGTCTTAGAATGATATATACTCATTGAATCCTATTTTGTGGGGTTCTCTGAGTTTTAAATGTTTGTGGGTGTGATGGATTTGACTGGTGGATCCATATCCATGTAAAAGCAGTCAACTACTCCATCAGAACTCCCCCCTTAACTATTTTCTAACATATTGTTAAATCTAGAGTTCCACTGGATTGAGATAGTCTTTGATGCACTGCAAGATCTGGCATATTGGATGCTGGGAGATAATCTCCTGGTGTCAACATCCATTGAAGAGACCCAACTATGAGTGCTTTAGAATCTTGCTCAACCTCCAATGAGGGGTATTGAATGATGTGAGCTGATCTAAGCCAATATGAGAGCACATAGTCCTGTAGTACTCTGATCTGCTAAACCAGTTGGACCTGAATATGTGATGATTTTTTATTTTTTTTTTAAAATTTCTTGGTCCCTAAATGATCCAACTATGCTATCTGGTCCCAGACTTCTTAGGGAGCCTCTTACTAGTTGAGCTTGATGGCATTAGCTCTAGGGGGTGTTGGACGAGGCCGCACTGAAAGGGATAAGGGGTCTTATTTTATCTCATTCAAACCTTTAACTCAAATGAATGAGATACCTCTGCAAACATCCTATGTTATCCCATCTTCCTGCTCTAACCTTGATGAGATCAAACACATGCATTGGGAATCTGATGCAGTTAGGGTTGTCCAATTGGGCCTTATGATATTTTGTCTTAGCCCATGGTTGGGTTCTATGGGCCTTGGATTTGTTATTTTTGAGTTTTTTTTTTTTTTTTAATTGTAAGGACCTCTTTTATAAGCTTAAAAGTTAGGATTTAAAAGGGTATACAGAATAAGTAATGGATAAGATTATGTGGGGGTGCTGGGGTCTATTAGCCATAGTTCAAAAACTTGTCTTGACTCTTGACTCGGTGTATTGACCAGTTCAAGACCATAGTTATCAAGGCAGGAAGGCGACCATGGCGTTTTAGAGGGGCAAAAATCAAGGCGACACCGCCATGGCGGCAAGGCGCCCGCCTAGGCGCTCAAGGCGTCCAAAGCGACCAAGGTGCCTGGATGCCATGGCGTCGCCTTGATAACTATGGTTGAGACGACCGAGATCTCGGCGAGTTTGTGCATTTTTTTTTGGTTTCGGTATGATGTTTCGGTGGACAAAGGCCCAGTTGGCTCCAAACTTTAAGGGAAGCTTGTTTTAGGCTTAATAAACATATTGAAATCTTCAAATGGTAAACAAAACGCCCAATTTGGTGTTTTAGATTTGCACCCTTAGTTGGTAGTAAACGTCGAACCCTTAATGTAAAATTGTCTATTCTACATATTGTTTGAGTAATATGAGACATAATTGGCAAGTAAAACAAGTAAATTATGCAATAACGAATGAACACACATAATATTGAATAAGTATTTAAAAAATAGTTAAAGACTTAAAGTTTCTACTACAAACTCCTCCATGTGAAGTGTTCACAATGCATATTACATAGACACCCAACAGTAAACAATACATTAGTCATACACTTCCTACTTCACTAGTCCTCCATGTCCCAACTCCCAACAAAATAAGCAATCTCTTTGTAGGATGTGGTAACCCCCCAGTAGTGTATCCGAGTTGTATTGAGTGATGATGTGGCCAAAAAGTCGAGAAACAAGGTTTTCTTCCTTCTTTGTCGAGTTACTTTGAAATTTCGAAGTGTGATCTCGAGTTGGTAGTTTTTTAAGACTTTTAAAAGTAATAAAAGACTACCTAGTTTGGAAATCGACCTGTATGGCTGAGCTCTCTTCTTCCCCACCCCACGGTTTGCACCTCTTCTTTTCTTCCTGCTCTCTCTCTCCTATGGTCAGTTTTCCCCTTTTACGTCCTATTTCTTCTCCACTTTAATGGGACAACTCTATGGAATTAATTTTTTTCTTTCCTCATCCCCATCGTAGGCTACTCCTAGATCGTAAAACTTAGGCTATGACATCCCTAATTTATCACCTCCATGACACCCATCGACCACTTTTTTCCTCTCCTCCATTCCACCCATTAAATTCAAACATGGAAACTAATCTTGATTTCGCCAACTTCCAAGTTGAGTTGGCCAGATACTTGAAAAAATGCATGGTTTCGACTAAGATGTTGGTAATTTAGCAAGTTTTGACACTTATACCCATCAAAACTTGAGGAAACCTAGCCCGAAACCCGGACAGATACTTATTTATGCCAAAAACTAGGACATACACTTATTTATGCCAAAAACTAGGACAGACACTCATAAATAAGCAAATACCCCCCTATTTGAATCCAATAAAAATAGTTAAAAAATAAAATTCCAAAAGGATAAAAAGTCAACTCCCTAGTTCAAGGACAAAAACTGGATTTTCGACTGTAGGTGAAATTTTCAACCTTCTAATGTTGGGGGTTTTCTCAAATCTAAAACTTTCATAAATCTTAACATGTTAAAACATTGCTAAAAACCAAAAGTGTGGTAAAATATTTATTTGTTTTGATATCTAAAAAATATTTTCATTTAGAGCCATTTTGACAGCATTCACGCATACCAAATTAACTTTGACTGGCACATAAGTCCTTAAATATATATGAGATTTAAGCAGTCTTGGATTGACCATATTCTGGGCCTCAAAACCCGAGTTTTAGAACCTTGAACTCAAATACTTGTCAATTTTAAAAGGGTGTACCTAGTGCACGAGGCTCCCGCCATTGCGGGGTCTGGGGAGGGTCATAATGTATGTAGCCTTACCCCTGCTTTCATAGTGAGGCTGTTTCCAGACTTGAACCCATGACCACTTGGTGACAATGGAGCAACCTTACCGTTGCACCAAGGCCCGCCCTCTAAATACTTGTCAATTTTATAACATTTAAATTCTGGATTTAGTTGTTTGGATCTTGTAGCCTCCATCTTCAATTCTGACCAGTGGATCTATGATCAGATCTTACCCACATCTAGCCGCCAGATCGGTATCCCTTCCATTCATTAGTGGGCCCTTTACTCGTCGGCTGATCAATCTGCATTAGAATAATACAGGCTCCAGAACAATCTATGCATGATGTTAACTGCAGTAATTCCAGAAATGGTGGGACTGTCTCATACATGTCTCCTTCGGGAATGTTTTATTTTGTTTATTTGTTATGAAGGTGTTTGACTGATATTATGAACATGGACTATGCCTTCTGAGTGAGTAGTTTCCAGCTCCTAAAAATGTTAAATGGTGCTGCGAGTTATGTAGACATAGAAATTCATATGGCTGCCATAGAGTATGGATTGTTACTGATTTCTAAAGATGAGACCTCAAAAATGCTTAACTGTGCCAATACTGATGCTCCAAGGGGAAAAAATTCCAAACTCACATGCTGATGCAGTTGCGTTAGCATGGTTGGACCGGAACGACCCACTTTGGAGACCCACGCAACTGGCCCAACCTGATTTTTTTTTTAATCAAAAGGAGGCTGGTAGATTTCATAGAAGTAATCTTTATTTTTTATTTTATTTTCTTATGGTGGGTAGATTACGTAGGAGTTATTTGGTAATTTCCTTATTTGAGTTTATTTCCTAGATGAATAGGTTTGCATATTGAATTGGGTTTCTTTTATTTATATGTAATGTAAGCATACAATGATACAATAGAGTAGTTGATTGGAATAGAATGAATAGCTGTTGGCTTGCAGTGAGCTACCGTGGCGTGGGTCTGTTGGCTGATTATATCCTTCCCTTTCTCTTTCTCATTTCTTCTCTCTTCTCCTTCTCCATCAGGTATGATTATCCTTCCCCTTCTTCTTTCATAGTTTTTTTTTCTTCCTTGCTGTTATTCTATTTCATCTCATTCCTTGGTTCTTCCTCATTATTGTTAAGCTTGCTATTTATTTTTTTTCTAATTTTTCTGTGGTTGCGGTATTGAGGTTTTATATCGAGGACTTGTTCTTCTTGATGCCTTTTTTCCCCCTACTTGCTGTTCTGGGCAGAGAGTCTTCAATCTGGGAGGATTTGACCCTTAGGAGTTCAGGCCCAAACCTCTTTCCTGTTGTGAGATTGAACCAGAGCTTGTTGCTGGTTCTGCTCTGCAGGCCACCGCCAAGCTCTGTTGCAGGTCCCCCGATTAGCT